>NC_064614.1:976551431-977966431 GCF_023898315.1 Schistocerca nitens
GCTACCACTCACGATTTATTCACATCTTACACGTCGCGTCTCGGGAAATGGTTTCCATTTTCAAGTCTTTTTTTCTTTGTACGATGCCATTTTTACTTAACGTTTTCCATGTGTGAGGTCCTATTTTGTTTTGTTGCCTTTGCTGCAACAAATAAAAACCGCGCTCTTTTAGTTAGCTATCTCTTTTTGTATGTAGTTTGTAGAGAAATTTGAAAGAACTTGTACTAACAGTTTTCTTGTGATTCATTTGTGCAGAGTCTCACACTTGTTAAACATCACACACAACTTTTAGTGCACAATACACATCGAGAATAGCTTATTTAAACGAATTATTACAAAGATTTTTTTAGATGTAGTTGACAGAAATAATGTTATATGACTTCCACAGAGTATGATATGCATTTGAACAGAAGGTATTTATCTTAAAATTATGGACTATCATTTGCTTACGCCTATTTTAACACGGTGATTATTTCTATTTGTTACTGGTTTTGTCTCAGTATATTGCCGAAGCAGTTGAAGGAATTCACCGATTCCCTTTCAGATTTTTCGTTTATCATTTTGTCTTCATATTTCCTATAACGTGAAGAAATCTCCAGTTATTCCAAAAAATCCATTTTATGCTCTTTATTTAGTCGGTGGAGTATTTTGATATTTTGCTTTGCTTTTACAAATGCCTGTCCTGTTTGATGTATGGCACATGTTTAGCTATTGCTGATGAAGTGTGTTTTTGTGTCTTTAGGCTTTGATGTGTTCTGAGTACCTGGTTGTGAAATATTAGGAAGCTGGCCCCTGTGGCCAAGCGGCTCTAGGCGCTTCAGTTTGAAACCGCGCGACCGTTACGGTGGCAGGTACGAATCCTGCCCCGGGCTTGGATGTGTGTGATGTCATTGGGTTGGTTAGGATTAAGTAGTTCTAAGTTAAAGGGGACTGATGACCTCAGTTGTTGAGTCCCGTAGTGCTCAGAGCCATTTGAACCATTTTTTTTTTCCTTCTGTGGTGCGCTTTGTGTTATGGTCGTCCTTCACTTTGTCTAGGATTATATAACCATGGAAGCATCATACTCATTAGAATTGCAATGCTTTTCACTATATTTATTTCTTGTTGCATGGTTTCTTGGTTCAAAGATATTTTAGTTGCCCTATGTAACACTGACCTGTATCCTGCCTGCTTACAAATGTCCGGGTGACATGAGATTGCAGGGATTGTGGTGTCGGTCATAGTATATTCCTTATAAATTTTGAATGTGAATGTCTTGTTGTTTCTTGTAATTTTTAAATACAGGTAACTCATATTTTTGTTTTGTTTATGTTCCACTGTAAATGTAATTTTCGTATACAGATTACTGAAGCACTTTAGAATCTCTTTTATGTCTTTGGCATCTCCTTTCACTGACAGTGGTGTGTCATCTACATACCTGCTATAAAATTCAGTTTTATTTTCTTAGGGTTCTTGGCTGCTTAATAAATTCGTTCCAAGTGATTTATGTACATGTCTGCTGTGTACTTGATATGCACGCTTCCACTGCTAGGCCAAACTGAAAAACAATCAATCTATAGCCACAAAGTCAGACAAAAGCGGTACATTAGTTGTGACGAACGAAATGGAGTATATAGACAAAACACATGAATTATTTGATATTAATAATATTTAACGCATTAAAAAAGACACACCAAAACAATTTCAAAGTAAAATTAAAGAAAAACTAAAGAACACACATTTTTATTCAGAGAAAATAAGAAAATATCTTGCATGCATGAATCCTGAGGCAACACGCCTGAGAGCAAAGCCAAAGATACACAAGGAACTTAATCCAATAATTCCCGTGGTAAACTCTATAAACAGCCTATTATACGAACTATTACAGAAACCGAATAACATATTGGTGAAAAACTATGCATACGAAACAACTTATTATATAAAATAATATGATATTGGCTGAAGAATTAATTGAAAAAATACCCCCCTAGATGCTCTGCTGCTATCACTTTATATTACTAACCTTTACTAGAACATACCCTTGTAAGAAGCTGTAACAGTAATCTAAAAGAAACTTATGAAACATAAGAAACTTGTGCACACAGAGCTTATCGAATTTATGGAACTCTTCTAGCTAACTCTAACAAGGGAACCTCCCCATCGCACCCCCCTCAGATTTGGTTATAAGTTGGCACAGTTGATAGGCCTGGAAAAACTGAACACACACCAATCGGGAAAACAGGAAGAAGTTGTGTGGAACTATGAAAAAATAAGCAAAATATACAAACTGAGTAGTCTATGTGGAACATACGCAACATCAAGGTACCGTAGCCGCAGTTACGCCGTGGTCCGGTGGTTAGCGTGAGCAGCTACAGAGCAAGAGGTCCTTGGTTCAAGTCTTCCCTCCAGTGAAAAATTTACTTTCTTTCTTTTCGCAAAGTTATGATCTGTCCGTTCGTTCATTGACGTCACTGTTCACTGTAATAAGTTTAGTGTCTGTGTTTTGCGACCGCACCACAAAACCGTGCGATTAGTAGACGAAAGGACGTGCCTCGCCAATGGGAACCGAAAACATTTGATCGCAAGGTCATAGGTCCACCGATTCGTCCACAGAAAAACACGTCTGATATATTCTATACGACACTGGTGACGGCATGTGCGTCGCATGACAGGAATTTGTTGTCGACCCACCTAACTTGTACACTTGGCGAATTGGTAAAAAGATTCTTCTACCTTGCCCGATTTAGGTTTTCTTGTGGATGTGATAATCACTCCCAAATAACTGTTTGTCACATAAAATGAGAGTAAAAAATTAAACTTGCCACTCCACGGAAGACTTGAACCAAGGACCTCTCGTTGCGCAGCTGCTCACAATAACCACAGGACCACGACGCTCCTGTGTTTCTATTATCCTTGATGTTGCCTATCTTCCGCATGGACTACAGTTTATATATTTTGCTCATTTTTTCATAGTTCCACACAACTTCTTCCAGTTTTCTCGATTGATGTGTGTTCAGTTTTTCCAGGCCTATCAACTGTACCAACTTATAACTAAATCTGAGGGGGGTGCGATGGGGAGGTTCCCTTGTAAGTCAGAAATACTTCATCTTTAATGTCAAAATTTGCAAGCAATCAGTTCTCCTAATAGTGGGATCATGTATATCACCTACCACAGTTGACAAATAAATAAATCACTTGGAGCGGACATACTCATACAATGGACATCAACCACTACACGCCACACACATACAAAAAAGTTACTAACGCAAACTACTCCGGGATATCACGCAACATTGCGCTTTAACTCGTTACTGGTCAAACATCACAACCGAAACAAATCGCGTAGCGGTATTTGATGGATGATCGCAGATTAAGACACGTTATGCTAATGAATTCTTGCTTAACAGTCTTAGTTCTCACTAAAATTATCTTAAACGCAAAAAAATATCAATACAATAACTTATGTTACAGCGCTGCACCGACTCCACGATTAAAGAGATGGCTCTCTGATGCATCAGCTATACTATTATCCTTCTTTTTTTTTACTTAGAATCATGCGGGACACAGCTGTCACACCCTTACTGATTAATCCTTACCATCCTTAACCAATATTATGATTACAGGGATACCTTTCACTGCATCGCAGCCCGCATCTCGTGGTCGTGCGGTAGCGTTCTCGCTCCCCACGCCCGGGTTCCCCGGTTCGATTCCCGGTGGGGTCAGGAATTTTCTCTGCCTCGTGATGGCTGGGTGTTGTGTGTGATGTCCTTAGGTTAGTTAGGTTTAAGTAGTTCTAAGTTCTAGGGGACTGATGACCATAGATGTTAAGTCCCATAGTGCTCAGAGCCATTTTTGAACTGCATCGCACACGTGGTGCGAGACCCGAACGCTTTAATATTTTAGCAAACTTGGATTCCGCTCTGCACAGACAACACACATTGGGTAAATGTGTGTAACCACTTTCCCATATAAAGGTGTAAAGCAACACTGCCGGACCTTACCGCAGTGAGCAAAATAGAAAAAATTAAGAAAATTCCAATTTCCGTAACTTCGGGAAACCACACCTGTAGTACAAAGTGACACGACAACGGAGGAACACCTGAATGGGCCACACGTAGTGATAGCACTTCGCATCAGACTCAGACAACACTAACTAGCCTTGTTCCGCGCCGATCGGTGCCGCACAAAACCCGAAGCAACCAGCAGTCTCTGATCTGTAGTGCCGACTGTCCAGCAGTTTACACAGTTCTCAACGTTGGCTGTCGGTAGTACAGGAACAAAAGCTTGCACTACCGATCCCAATTCAACATCAAAAGTGAACACTCAGAGACACAAAACGCTTCAGTAACTGATCGCAATGCAGTAAACGCATCTGTATCCATCACCCAGGATCACCGCAGAAAGCGCACCTGGACAAATCCGACGGTCTGCTATAGGGACGTTAAGAACTCTCACCGACAAGCAGTTTGAATCACGAGTCAACTACAACATTGAAGAAACAACATTCTTTCAACACACAATATCCGCTTTCGCATTATCAGTACCACAAGCATAAAAAGTACTTCCTTTAGACGGATAATTCGAAGAACTCGGAGGAATCCGCAGTCCACTGTTACCAACAACGCTGTCCTCTGAAAGAAAAACATTTAACACTCCATGATAGGACACCGTACTACCGAACACCACACCGGCGGCTCACAAACAGGAGATGTTACGATAAATAATCCACAGGGCCAACAGCCGCTATTTGCTTGCCACAAACACTCCTCATAGACAGTGCTCAGCGGACAATGTAGAAGGGAGTTGCGGGCCAGCGCCACCTAAGTTCGCCGTCAGACAGACGGGTGCGCAAATTCAAACCGCCGGAACGATGACCATGCGGCACAATTTGACCACGTTCCACACATTTTACTTCGTTGAAGTCTTTCCCTTGGAGAGAAAAACGCATACGTATGTTTTAAGATACAAAGTTGGTAACACAATTCTCTGTCCCCAAACGTTTAAAATTACTTGCACTCCTTAGACTGAATCGTAACATTTTCTTCAATGACTTTGTGGAAACTGCACCTCTACATATATATTTACTCTTCATATAGTGCTGTTCCTAAGCTGCCTCACCATATATATCAGTCCAAATGCAGCAGAAATACCCCTATTTCTTCAGTAGTTAGTCTTCTGACTGGTTTGGTGAGACCCTTCACGAATTCCCGTCGTGTTCCAAATTTTCTTTTATAGTAGAACTTGCGTTCTATGTCCCATTTTTTTTTGTCGGATATATTCCAATTTCTGTCTTCTTCTACAGCTTTTAGCGTCTACAGCTCCCCCTAGTACCCTGACGTCTCAACACATGTACTATCATCCTGTTCCTTGTTTTTGCCAGTGTATTCCGTATGTTCTTTTGTTCGCCGTTTCTCGGAGAACCTCTTTATCCCTTTCCTTGCCAGTTCACTTAATGTTCAACATGCTTCTATAATACAATAGCACCACTTTTCGAATGCTTCGATTTTTTTCTTTCCCAGTTTTCCCGCAGTCCAAGATTCGCGTCCATATAATGCTGCGCTCCAAACGATCGTTCTCAGAAATTTCTTCCTCGAGTTAAGGCCAATGCATAATAGCAGTTGGCTTCATTTAGTCAGAAACGCCCTCTTTCCCTGTGTTATTCTGCTTACCATCTCCTCCTTGCTTCGCGTGTCTTGTGCTGTTTTGCTCTCATGGTAGCTGGATGCCTTCACGTCGTCTACTTTGCGGCCACTAACTACGCTGTTAAATTCAATGGCAATATCATATCTGCCACTTCTCTATACTTTCGCATTTCTTACGTTTACATTCAGTCCATAGTGAATGTCCATTAGGCAGTTAATTACATTCAACAGATCCTGCAAAACATCTTCACTTTCTCTGAAGATAGCAATCCTGTCTGGGAATTTTGTAATTATAGAATTCCTTATGGTTGGGAAAAGGAACCAAAAGAAGACGACCTATATGCAGTGAACTGTTTTCATTTTTCTCATATAATTCACGTATAGAAATAAATGTTATGGCAAGTTGCAATTCCAGCTGTTCATTATTAAAACTACCCTGATTTACATGATTGTGCTGTAAACACAACGGCAGTAGCGACCTATTTTCCCCAAACATTTCACGCAGTTAATTTCTTTAGGGAAGTGTCATCATTGGGACTGTTTAGTAATAGCTGTATGTCTGCCTTTCCTATGTTGAACTTTGCTTGTTTTCCCAAAACATAGCGGGGTTCATACAGCTTCACGTCACTAACATGCTATTGCAGTTGCTAATGCGATAAAATCCTGAAAGCGTGGATTATGAAGGAACTGACACCACGTTATGTCAGTAATATATGATGAGGTATATTGTTGTTGTTGTTGTTGTGGTCTTCAGTCCTGAGACTGGTTTGATGCCGGCGTATCCATGCTACTCTATCCTGTGAAAACTGCTTCATCTCCCAGAACGTACTGCAGCCTATATCCTTCTAAATCTGCTTAGTGTATTCATCTCTTGGTCTCCCTCTACGATTCCCAATACTACATTGGTGATCCCTTGATGCCTCAGAACATGTCCTACCAACCGCTCCCTTCTTCTAGTCAAGTTGTGCCACAAACTCCTCTTCTCCCCAATTCTATTCAATACCTCCTCATTAGTTATGTGATCTACCCATCTAATCTTCAGCATTCTTCTGTAGCACCACATATACTGTAAAGCTGCATGCCCTGTGGAGAAATTACGTTTGTAATTTCCCCTTGCTTTCAGCCATTCGCAGTACCAGCACAGCAAGGCCGTTTTGATTAGTGTTATAAGGCCAGATCAGTCAATCATCCAGACTGTTGCCCCTGCAACTACTGAAAAGGCTGTTGCCCCTCTTCAGGAACCACATGTTTGTGGGGCATCTCAACAGATACTCCTCCGTTGTGGTTGCACCTACAGTACGGCTATCTGTATCGCTGAGGCGCGCAAGCCTCCCCACCAACGGCAAGGCCTATGGTTCATGGGGGCGGTATATTATCGGTATACAAATTGAGAGGTTGCAAACACACAGTAATTCTTATTTCGTCAGTTACAGATAAACCTTAAAAATTAAAATTTTCCATTGATAAAATCTGTAATTACTCATACGTTGCGATGGATAAAGAAGTTCTGAATGTTAACGATATAGTAAATTACTCTCCAGCAACTCGTTTCGAAACTCGAATCTTTATGAGATATGAGGGCTGTTACTATCTTGTAATATTTCAGTATTACCTTACTGTTTGCGTTTGTGAGCGGATCTGACTGCACTATATACAGTCCATTTTCTCAATATTAGAAGTGGATATGAATGTTGTTGAATCCTGCCCTGACGTCAAATGTGTGGGATCTAGGACGCCTGCCTTCTCTGGTCGTTAGAATATATACAAACAAATCGTATTAATTAGTTATATTACGAAATGAACAATCACAAAACTTTGTCAAGAATACAGAAGTGTCGCAAGCAAAGGGCGACATGCAAATAAGATATCTCTTTAGTATATACAATTCGTAATACAGGCGGCTATTAGTGAAGCTTCTGTAGAACTGGGCCGCGGCCAGTAGGACGCGGTGCTTATGTACTCTTCACAATGACCCCGTTGCTGTCGCGTTGACGTCCTGTAGAGGGATCGGTCGACTACTCGTCGCATTGAGGCCGTTGCTGTCACGTTGTCGTCCTGGAGAGGGATTGGTCCACTACTCTTCCCATTGAGGTCGTTGCTGTCACATTGTCGTCCTGGAGAGGGATCAGTTCACTACTCTTCGCATTGAGGCTGTGGCTGTCATGTTGTCATCCCGGAGAGGGATCAGTCCACTACTCTTCGCAATGAAGCCATTGCTGTCGCGCTGTCGTCCTGGAGAGGTATTGGTCCACTACTCTTCACATTGAGGCTGTTGCTGTTGTGTTGTCGTCCTGGAGAGTGATCGGTCCACTACTCTCCACATTGAGGCCATTGCTGTCGCGTTGTCGTCCTGGAGAGGGATCGGTCCACTACTCCTTGCATTGAGGCCGTTGCTGTCGCGTTGTCGTCCTGGAGAGGGATCGGATCACTACTCTTCGCATTTAGGCCGTTGCTAAAGTGCTGTCGTCCTGGAGAAGGATCGGTCCGCTACTCTTCCCATTGAGGCCATTAATGCCGCGTAGTCGTCCTGGAGAGGGATCGGTTCACTACACTTCGCATTGAGGACTTTGCTGTCGTGTTGTCGTCCTGGAGAGGGATCAGTCCACTACCTTTCGCATTTAGGCCATTGCTGTCGCGTTGTCATAGTGGAGAGGGATCGGTCCACTACTATTCTCATTGAGGCCATTGCTGTCGCGTTATCGTCCTGGAGAGGGATCGATCCAATACTCTTCACATTGAGCCCGTTGTTGTCGCGTTGTCGTCCTGGAGAGGGATTGGTCCACTACTCTTCACATTGAGGCCGTTGTTGTCACGTTGTCGTCCTGGAGAGGGATCGGTCCACTACTCTTCACTCTTAGGCTGTTGCTGTTGTGTTGTCGTCCTGGAGAGTGGTTGGTCCACTACTCTTCACATTGAAGCCATTGCTGCCGCGTTGTCGTCCTGGAGAGGGATCGGTCCACTACTCTTCGAATTGAGGCCGTTGTTGTCGCGTTGTCGTCCTGGAGAGGGATCTGTCCACTACTCTTCGCATTGAGGCCGTTGCTGTCGCGTTGTCGTCCTGGAAAGGGATTGGTTCACTACACTTCGCATTGAGGCCTTTGCTGTCGCATTGTCGTCCTGGAGAGGGATCGGTCCACTACTCTGCACATTGAGGCCGTTGCTGTCGCGTTGTCGTCCTGGAGAGGGATCGGTCCACTTCTATTCGCATTGAGGCCTTTGCTGTCGCGTTATCGTCCTGGAGAGGGATCGATCCACTACTCTTCGCATTGAGGCCGTTGCAGTCGAGTTGTCATCCTGGAGAGGGATCGGTCCACTACTATTCGCAATGAGGCCATTGCTGTCGCGTTATCGTCCTGGAGAGGGATCGATCGAATACTCTTCGCATTGAGGCCGTTGTTGTCGCGTTGTCGTCCTGGAGACGGATTCGTCCACTACTCTTCACATTGAGCCCGTTGTTGTCACGTTGTCGTCCTGGAGAGGGATCGGTCCACTACCCTTCACTCTTAGGTTGTTGCTGTTGTGTTGTCGTCCTGGAGAGTGGTTGGTCCACTACTCTTCACATTGAGGCCATTGCTACCGCGGTGTCGTCCTGGAGAGGGATCAGTCCACTACTCTTTGCATTTAGGCCGTTGCTGTCGCATTGTCGTCCTGGAGGGGGATCGGTCCACTACTCTTCGAATTGAGGCCGTTGTTGTCGCGTTGTTGTCCTGGAGAGGGATCGGTCCACTACTCTTCGCATTGAGGCCGTTGCTGTCGCGTTGTCTTCCTGGAAAGGGATCGGTTCACTGCACTTCGCATTGAGGCCTTTGCTGTCGCATTGTCGTCCTGGAGAGGGATCGGTCCACTACCCTTTGCATTGAGGCCGTAGCTGTCGCGTTGTCGTCCTGGAGAGGGATCGGTCGACTACTCTTTGCATTGAGGCCGTTGCTGTCGCGTTGTCGTCCTGGAGGGGGATCGGTCCACTACTCTTCGCATTTAGGCCGTTGCTGAAGTGCTGTCGTCCTGGAGAAGGATCGGTCCGCTACTCTTCGCATTGAGGCCATTGCTGCCGCGTAGTCGTCCTGGAAAGCGATCGGTTCACTACACTTCGCATTGACGACTTTGCTGTCGCGTTGTCGTCCTGGAGAGGGAACAGTCCACTACTCTTCGCATTTAGGCCGTTGCTGTCGCGTTGTCATCCTGGAGAGGGATCGGTCCACTACTATTCGCATTGAGGCCATTGCTGTCGCGTTATCGTCCTGGAGAGGGATCGATCCAATACTCTTCACATTGAGCCCGTTGTTGTCTCGTTGTCGTCCTGGAGAGGGATTGGTCCACTACTCTTCACATTGAGGCCGTTGTTGTCACGTTGTCGTCCTGGAGAGGGATTGGTCCACTACTCTTCACTCTTATGCTGTTGCTGTTGTGTTGTCGTCCTGGAGAGTGGTCGGTCCACTACTCTTCACATTGAGGCAATTGCTGCCGCGTTGTCGTCCTGGAGAGGGATCGGTCCACTACTCTTCGAATTGAGGCCGTTGTTGTCGCGTTGTCGTCCTGGAGAGGGATCTGTCCACTACTCTTTGCATTGAGGCCGTTGCTGTCGCGTTGTCGTCCTGGAAAGGGATCGGTTCACTACACTTCGCATTGAGGCCTTTGCTGTCGCATTGTCGTCCTGGAGAGGGATCGGTCCACTACTCTTTGCATTGAGGCCTTAGCTGTCGCGTTGTCGTCCTGGAGAGGGATCGGTCCACTACTCTTTGCATTGAGGCCTTTGCTGTCGCGTTGTCGTCCTGGAGAGCGTTCGGTCCACTACTCTTCGCATTTAGACCGTTGCTGACGTGGTGTCGTCCTGGAGAGGGATCGGTCCACTACTCTCCACATTGAGGCCGTTGCTGTCTCGTTGTCGTCCTGGAGAGGGATTGGTCCACTACTCTTCACATTGAGGCCGTTGTTGTCACGTTGTCGTCCTGGAGAGGGATTGGTCCACTACTCTTCACTCTTAGGCTGTTGCTGTTGCGTTGTCGTCCTGGAGAGTGGTCGGTCCACTACTCTTCACATTGAGGCCATTGCTGCCGCGTTGTCGTCCTGGAGAGGGATCGGTCCACTACTCTTCGAATTGAGGCCGTTGTTGTCGCGTTGTCGTCCTGGAGAGGGATCTCTCCACTACTCTTTGCATTGAGGCCGTTGCTGTCGCGTTGTCGTCCTGGAAAGGGATCGGTTCACTACACTTCGCATTGAGGCCTTTGCTGTCGCATTGTCGTCCTGGAGAGGGATCGGTCCACTACTCTTCGCATTGAGGCCGTTGCAGTTGACTTGTCATCCTGGAGAGGGATCGGTCCACTACTATTCGCATTGAGGCCATTGCTGTCGCGTTATCGTCCTGGAGAGGGATCGATCCAATACTCTTCGCATTGAGGCCGTTGTTGTCGCGTTGTCGTCCTGGAGAGGGATTCGTCCACTACTCTTCACATTGAGGCCGTTGTTGTCACGATGTCGTCCTGGAGAGGGATCGGTCCAATACTCTTCGCATTGAGGCCGTTGTTGTCGCGTTATCGTCCTGGAGAGGGATCGATCCAATACTCTTCGCGTTGAGGCCGTTGTTGTCGCGTTGTCGTCCTGGAGAGGGATTCGTCCACTACTCTTCACATTGAGGCCGTTGTTGTCACGTTGTCGTCCTGGAGAGGGATCGGTCCACTACCCTTCACTCTTAGGTTGTTGCTGTTGTGTTGTCGTCCTGGAGAGTGGTTGGTCCACTACTCTTCACATTGAGGCCATTGCTGCCGCGTTGTCGTCCTGGAGAGGGATCGGTCCACTAATCTTTGCATTTAGGCCGTTTCTGCCGCATTGTCGTCCTGGAGGGGGATCGGTCCACTACCCTTCACTCTTAGGTTGTTGCTGTTGTGTTGTCGTCCTGGAGAGTGGTTGGTCCACTACTCTTCACATTGAGGCCATTGCTGCCGCGTTGTCGTCCTGGAGAGGGATCGGTCCACTAATCTTTGCATTTAGGCCGTTTCTGCCGCATTGTCGTCCTGGAGGGGGATCGGTCCACTACTCTTCGAATTGAGGCCGTTGTTGTTGTGTTGTTGTCCTGGAGAGGGATCGGTCCACTACTCTTTGCATTGAGGCCGTTGCTGTCGTGTTGGTTTCCTGGAAAGGGATCGGTTCACTACACTTCGCATTGAGGCCTTTGCTGTCGCATTGTCGTCCTGGAGAGGGATTGGTCCACTACTCTTTGCATTGAGGCCGTAGCTGTCGCGTTGTCGTCCTGGAGAGGGATCGGTCCACTACTCTTTGCATTGAGGCCGTTGCTGTCGCGTTGTCGTCCTGGAGTGGGATCGGTCCTCTACTCTTCGCATTTAGGCCGTTGCTGAAGTGCTGTCGTCCTGGAGAAGGATCGGTCCGCTACTCTTCGCATTGAGGCCATTGCTGTCGCGTAGTCGTACTGGAAAGGGATCGGTTAACTACACTTCGCATTGAGGCCTTTGCTGTCGCGTTGTCGTCCTGGAGAGGGATCAGTCCACTACTCTTCGCATTTAGGCCATTGCTGTCGCGTTGTCGTCCTGGAGAGGGATCGGTCCAATACTCTTCGAATTGAGGCTGTTGTTGTCGCGTTGTCGTCCTGGAGAGGGATCAGTCCACTACTCTTCGCATTGAGGCCATTGCTGTCGCGTTGTCGTCCTGGAAAGGGATCGGTTCACTACACTTCGCATTGAGGCCTTTGCTGTCGCGTTGTCGCCCTGGAGAGGGATCGTTCCACTACTCTTCTCATTGAGGCCGTGGCTGTCGCGTTGTCGTCCTGGAGAGGTATCGGTCCACTACTCTTCGCATTGATGCCGTAGCTGTCGCGTTGTCGTCCTGGAGAGGGTTCGGTCCACTATTCGCATTGAGGCCGTATCTGTCGCGTTGTCGTCCTGGAGAGGTATTGGTCCTCTACTCTTTACATTGAGGCCTTTGCTGTCGCGTTGTCGTCCTGGAGAGGTATCGGTTCACTACTCTTCACATTGAGGCCTTTGCTGTCGCATTGTCGTCATGGAGAGGGATCGGTCGACTACTCTTCGCATTGAGGCTGTTGCTGTCGTGCTGTTGTCCGGGAGGGATCGGACAGCGTGCAATTGGCTGGCGCTTACTTCACAGTCCTCTCTGCTCTCTCCTTTCCTTCTGGCGTGCTGGCATTTTACTTCACGCTGGAAGAGATCTACTGCTACTTGAAAGAAAAATGCAACATGTCAGCAATATTTAAAATTCACCAATGTCTGACCTAACATGCAACAAACATAAACTCATTGCATAAACTAGAGGAGTTTATGAGATATGAAGGATATTCTCAGCATTTCACTATTGCTTTATTGTTTGTGCTTGCAAGAAAAATTCAGTGCACTATTTACTAGCCCTTTTTAAGGGTATAGATAGATATAGGTCTCCAAGGTAGATTCTATATGCTAGTTAACTTCTGTAACTATTTTAGACGTAGTAAATCCCTCATGAACCTTGGACCTTGCCGTTGGTGTGGAGGCTTGCGTGCCTCGACGATACAGATAGTAGTAACATAGGTGCAACCATAACAGAGGTGTATCTGTTGGGAGACCAGACAAACGTGTTGTTCCTGAAGAGAGGCAGCAACCTTTTCAGTAGTTGCAGGAGCAACAGTACGGATGATTGACTGATTGTAACCGCTCAGTGTCATTCAATACGATCACGACGACACCCCTCGATCGACGTTAACACTCGTGGTGTCACTCGACTTCATACATGGCAGTGGACGTTTGAAAATTCGTGACGCTAGCTCAATGGTCGTCAATTGATTTAAATGTATTTCCCGACTGACTCTTAATTCAATTACTGCCACGCGGTTGATGAGAAGGAACACATCCTGGTGGTACCAGCATTATGCGTATTTAGATGTTCGATTAATCTGAATGGTTTGCAATGTTCCAGCGATTCTATTCGAACTCTATGCTGATGTACCGAGAAGGACCATTTTCGTAGATAAACGTGCAGGTACGTAATGGATGTTCAGTTTCTCAATATAGTTCGTCGCACTCACACATTATACATCCGCTGTAAGAACAATTTCATGCATTTACATTTTTGGTGCCCCACAATATTGGTTGGCTAAATATTATGACGATACGTTGCATACAACTTCCACAGATATTGTTTATCATGTAGTCAAGACTACGTAATGAAGCCAAAATCGTGGATAAAATAGAAATGTAGTTTGTTTATTAACACTTCTCTTTTCACTAATTAAATATGAAATATGAATCGGGATTGGAGGTGATGATCCTATCCTTCTTTTTTAATATGGGTTCCACAACCATAATAGTTTCCCAAGAGTATTTTTCCCAGCTAACACAAAGTTCGAATTATGTTGTCGGATTCATTTTCACTTCACCCGACAATAAACGTCTCTGATCACTTCGTCACACGTAATGTATTTTAAACGTGCTTGAAGAGTCTTTGAATAATCTCCTTAACGAATTTCGCAGTCGCGTACCACTTTTTCATCGACTAGCCCGATCGCGATAACTGAAGGTAGAGAGCTCAATAATGTGTTACATGTTTTTTTTTAATATGTATTAAAAAACAAACGCACTCCTGTATCTTTCTGTCCCGCTTTGTCTTTGCTACTTGGCTTTTTATTACTTTCCATTATATTGCTTCTTAGTAATACTGTGTAGTTATTAAGTTTCGTATTACTTTCCCCTTTTTATTTGTTCCCCGATTTTAACTAATATGATGCTAATTGACACGCCTGCCCGCAAAGTACCGTTATATGATCTGGCCTTGTAACATCAACAAAAACGGACTTCCTGTGCTTATACTGTGAACGGCTAAAAGCAAGGGGAAACTATACCTGTAATTTTTCCCGAGGGCACGTAGCTTTACTGTATGGTTAAATGATGATGGCGTCCTCTAGGGTAAAATATTCCGGAGGTAAAATAGTCCCCCATTCGGCTCTCAGAAAGATGTCGTTATCAGGAGAAACAAAACTGTCGTTCTACGGATCGGAGCGTGGAATGTCAGATCCCTTAATCACCATGTAGGTTGGAAAATTTAAAAACGGAAATAGATAGGTTAAAGTTAGATGCAGTGGGAATTAATGAAGTTCGATGGCACGAGGAACAAAACTTCTGGTCAGGTGAATATAGAGTTAAAAATACAAAATCAAATATGAGTAATGGAAAAGTAGGTTTAATTATGAATGCCGGCCGCGGTGGTCTCGCGGTTCTAGGTGCTCAGTCCGGAACCGCGCGACTGCTACGGTCGCAGGTTCGAATTCTGCCTCGGGCAGTTAGTTAGGTTTAAGTAGTTCCACGTTCTAGGGGACTGATGACCATAGATGATAAGTCCCATAGTGCTCAGAGCCATTTGAACCATTTTTTAATTATGAATAAAAAAAAACAGGAGCATGATTGAGTTACCACGAATAGCATAGTGGACGCATTATTATTGTAGACGAGATATACACGAAGCCCACGCCTACCCCAGTAATATAAGTTCATATGCCAACTAGCTCTGCACATGATGAAGAGATCGAATAAATATATGATGCAATTACAGAAATTATGCAGATAGTTAAGGGAGACGAAAATGTAATAGTCATGGGCGTCTAGAATTCGATAGTAGGAAAAGGAATATAAGGAAAAGTAGTAGCCGAATGTGGACTGGGGGTAAGGAATGAGAGAGGAAGCTGGCTGGTAGAATTTTGCACGGAGCATGAATTAATCATAGGTAACACTTGGTTTAAGAATCATGAAAGAAGGTTGTATACGTGGAGGAGGCCAAAAGACACTGGAACATTGCAGATAGATTATTTAATGACAAGGCAGAGATTTAGGAACCAAGTTTTAAATTGTAAGACGTCGTAAGGGGCAGATGTGGAATCTGACCACAATTTATTGGTTATGTACTGTAGATTAAAACTGAAGAGACTGCAAAAAGGTGAGAATTTAAGGAGATGGGACTTAGATAAACTGAAAGAATCATAGGTAGTAGAAGGTTTCAGAGAGAGCATTTGGTAACGACTGACATGAAAAGGGGAAATAAATGCAGTAGAACAGAGATGAAACAGTGAAGTCAGCAGAGGATCAGCTAGGTAAAATGGCGAGGGCTCTTAGAAATCTTTCGGTAACGGAAGAGGCATTGAATTTAACTGACGAAAGGAGGAAATATAAAAAGTGCAGTAAATGAAGCAAGAAAAAAGGAATACAAACGTCTCAAAAATGAGATAGACAAGAAGTGCAAAATGGCTAAGCAGGGATGGCTAGAGGACAAATGTAGGTATGCAGAAGCATACATCACAAGGAGTAAGATAGGTATTGCCTACAGGATAATTAAAGAGACGTTTTGTGAAAAGAGAACCACATGTATGAATATCAAGAACTGAGATGGGAAACCGGTTCTAACAAAGAAGGGGAAGCAGAAAGGTAGAAGGAGCATATAGAGGGTCTGTACAAGGGCGATGTCCTTGAACGCAATGATATGGAAATGGAAGAGTACTTAGATGAAGATGAAATTGGTGATATGATATTGCGCGAAAAATCTGACAGAGAACTGAAAGACTTAATTCGAAACTAGCCCCACTGAGTAGACAACATTCCGTTAGAAGGAGACCTCGTGGAAGATCAGTTTGGATTCCGTAGAAATGTAGGAAAATTCGAGGCAATACTAGCCCTACGGCTTATCTTAGAAGATAGGTAAAGGAAAGGCAAACCTACGTTCTAGCATTTGTAGACTTAGCTTTTCATTATGTTGACTGGAATACTCTTCTTCACATTGTGAAGGTGGCAGGGATAAAATACAGTAAGCGAAAGGGTGTTTACAATTTGTACAGAAATCAGATGGCAGTTATAGGAGTCAAGGGGCACGAAAGGGAAGCAGCGATTGAGAAGGGAGCGAGACAAGGTTGTACTGTATTCCTGATGTTATTCAAGTTGTACATTGAGTAAACAGTAAAGGGAACAATAGAAAAATGTAGAAAAGCAATAAAAATCCATGGAGAAGAGATAAAAACTTTAAGGTTTTCCGATGACATTTGAATTCTGTCTGAGACAGCAGAGGAATTGAGAGAACAGTTGAACGCAGTGGACCGTGTCTTGAAAGAACAATATAAGATGTCAATCAACAAAGGCAAAACGACGTTAATGGAATGTAGTCGAATTCAATCAGGTGATGCTGAAGCAATTAGATCAGGAAATGAGGCACTTAATGTAGTAGGTGAGTTTAGATATTTAGGAAGCAAAATAACTGATGACGGTCGCAGTAGAGAGGATATAAAGTGTAGACTGGTTATGCATGGAAAGCGTTTCAGAAGAACAGAGATTTGTTAACGTCGAGTATAGATTCAAGTGTCAGAAAGCCTTTTCTGAAAGTATCTGTGTGGAGTGTAGCCGTGTATGGAAGTGAAACATTGAGAGATAAATATTTTAGGCAACAAGAGATTAGAAGTTTTCCAAATGTGCTGCTACAGAAGCATGCTGAAAATTATATGGGTAGAGCACGTAAGTAATGAGAAGGTACTGAAGAGAACTGGGGAGTATATGAGTTTATGGCACAGCTAGACTAGAAGAAGGGATCGGTTGGTAGGATATATTCTGTGGCATCAAGGGATCAGCAATTTAGTATTGAAGAGCATGGAGGGTAAAAATCGTAGAGGGAGACCAAGAGATGAATACACTCAGCAGATTCAGAAGGGTGTATGTTGTATTATTTACTCGGAGATGAAGAGGCTTGCACAGGATAAAGTAGAACCTCAGCAACCACTCCATCACATGACAACAGCGCCGCGGAGTTTAGCGGCAGTGGCTCCAGTGGATTCACAAACGACGCCTCCGTCTCTTCCCCTCACACAGAATGCCTATCTACACCATCAGCAACGCGTAATTTCAGTGGCTCACAGAGGGCCCCATTAAAACATGGTTCCTCTGGACCAATTGTACTAACCAGCACCATGCCTTACTTTCGCTCTTCTTGGTTCCAACTCCTAACCACCACATTTCGCATATTGAACCAACAGAGTGATGTTGGAAACTACCTCGTTAACAACATTTTAAGTATAATTTCGGCTGTAAGGAACGGTATTCGTACCATCAGAGTCCTAAATGGTTAACTCCAGCAGCACAAACAGATTTTATATGGGTATTAATCAAAAACTATTGGCGCCATCTCTGACATCATGAAATGGCCTAAAAAATAATCCAGTGGTGCACAAGATCGGCCAGAGCTAAAAGAGACAGCCTGTTCGACAGCAATGCAGGCCCTTTTGCATCACCGAAAATGGTTAAAACGTAATGAACAGTTCACACTCACGGACTACTCCGTCATTAGAGAGGGTAGAGACAATGGATGCAGTGGTATAGCGTAGTTTGTAAAACAAGATATCCACTTTTCCGTTGTCAATACTGGCGCTCAGCATGATACATTACAAATAGTGGATATCAGACTGAGGATCAATGACCTTCATCTGAATTTAGTTTTAGAATACAGAGCACCTAACGACAGACTTTCCACACAATAGTTAACAACAATCCCTGCCCCTGTCGGGAAACCCCTTCTGCTACGAAATGACTTTAAATGCCACCATAAACTGTGTGCTGCAGAAATGCCCACACTATGGGAAAAACACTGGTGGATGTACTACATTCGGAAAACATTGTAATATTAAATGATGGTTCACCCATACGAATACTCCGACCAAATGAAGTTTCGACAGCAGTGGACTTGAGCACAACACCCCTTGCACTGTCTACCTGAACAATATGGGAAGAGATATCGAAATTCAGGTTTGGATCACTTGCCAATTCAAATCATAACACACACACAGTCTAGGGGGACTGTCAGACACGCAATCAGCCGGAAGTGGATTATAAACAAAGTCAGTTGGAACCTGTATGAAACACTACTGGAATAAGAACTGGAATCGGTCATCGAAACTAATAATTCCGAAAGAGACTATGGGGTGATGGTGTCGCTTGTCAATGTAGCAGGGAAGTCTCAATACTTCTAACAGAAAAGAAGCGGTCTACGCATCCGCCACCATCTGGCTGGGCGGATTGAGAATGTGGTTCGGTCCTCGACGAACGAACGGAGGTTTGAGAATATACAAAAGTCTCTCTAAAGATATGCATTTTCTTGCTCTTAAGAAAGCCCTAGATACAGCCAAGAAAGTATTCAAGCACAAAAGAGGGAAATCGTGTCAAAATATCTGGGGTATGCCTGTGAAGAAAGGCAAATAACCAGGAGTTGGAATGTGATAAAGAACAGAAAAGAACGGTCTGACAATGGGCATGCACACACGTTCACCTTCCGTTGAACTCACAGAGAAGTTCTTGTGTATGACAGCATAGACTGACGTAATGGACAAGGAAAGTGAGGCAGAATATGAAGAGGTAACCGTGTCATTGCAAACCCCTTTTCGTGGCATCAACTCCAGACTGCGCTCCGCCAAGGGAAAGATACTGCACACGGCCCGAGTTATATAGACTATCCAAAGTTACGACACATCCCACGAAAGGAAAAGAGCGGCTTCTCAAAATTTATAATAGTATGTGGACACAGATGATCAAAATCGACTCACTCAAAACACGCCGTGTCGTCCATATCCACAAATCCGGAGAAAGATGTGATAAGCCGGTGTAATATCGACCTATTACCTTACTACCGCGTTCGGTGAAGGTAATGTAAAGGATTATTAAGCGGCACCTATAATGGTGGTGTAATTACAAAAAAAAAAGTTACAGGAAAAACAACTTGGTTTTCGAAAAGGAAAAGGGACAACTGACATCTTACGGTTAGTTACTGAGATACAGCTAAATTTCTGTCGGAATAGTTATATGGTGACAGCGTTCATGGACTAGACGAAAGCATTCGACATCGTCATCTTGTCAGTCATGGGGGAAACATTGGAGAAACCCCATATTCTTAGACCACTAGTATTTAACGTTGTCAGTTTTCTGAGCAGTAGGGAAACAATAATTTTGCCACACGGATCCACACTGGGACCCATAGAAACTAGTAGAGGAATCCCGCAGGAATCAGCCTTAGCTCCCTTATTATTCAACATGTATGACCTTCATGATCTGTGTAACAGTGGCATCAAGAAATTACGATACGGAGACGACGTATGCATGTGTTCCGAAGTCTTGTCATCTGAAAATACACACCGCTCTCATACGCCTGCATGAGTGGTGTACAGAAAGTGGCTTCGAAATCTCTGATAGCAGAGCCTGCAGTTATAATTCTTACCCGTCATACGGTTCCACTTCCCCAAACAAACCAGTTGGGACAAAATACTTTATCAGTTACGAAAACAACTCATTACTTGACGGAGAAGTACATCCATGGTAGAGGCAGGTCATCATTCATATTTGACACAACTTTTAAATGTGGGTAGGTCTTGATCGTACACTTCTTTATTAAGCATTACGCGTTTCGAAATTTCGTCGTCAGACAGAAGCGAAGTGTACAAATAAGTTAACTCTAGCAAGTATACAGACTAACGTACGTATACATATTAGTGAGCCACACGAAGAGTTTTCAATTAATGTCATCCTTAAATTTAAATCAGACTTTGCTAAAAGCCTCACGAAAGCGAGCACAAACTCGTAGACCGAATACAACACAGATATCATCTCATATAGGCATACTTGATAGTGCCGTTGTCTATTAGAAGAGGACGGGTGCGTAACTGATTAAGCTATCTAAGAAGTAAACGTAGGCCGGTAGGTGGCGCTAAAATTAAACACAGAAATGAAAGATCAAAAAGTAACTTTACGAAGAAACCAAACGTAGCAACTAACTACAGAACATTGTGTACATCTTGAAAAAAAATACATTTTTGCATCTTATACAGAGAGGAAACAAATATTGACCTTATAATTTACATAGCATTAAATGCGTCGTAAGGGAACATAGTGAACGACGTAACAGAGATACTTGTTAGTCTGTAACAGAAGACACATTGCAACTATTTACCGGTATAGTGCGATGTAAACACAAAACAGGTACATTCAGAAGAAGAAGTTAAATTTATTGAGCCCACGAAGTGAAACTCATGGAATGTTAACATACGCGTTTTGCGATCATATTGTAGGATAAGGCAAACGATTGGTACATGTTAGCGAAATGACATAGTTATACTAAATGTACATGTGCCATAGCTACATTACGTATATCTTACACTGTGGCTAAGCGATTGAACGTTTGGAGGTCATTGTTATTTCCTAGAGCTTATTTTGTTACATTTTATTCTGTATTTTCTTCGTATTCTGTATACTTTCGCATAGCAGTAGGTATAACAGTATGGAGAAACGAAATTCACTAATTCCGAAATAGTGTGACCTCTATTTCAGCATTACGCATGCCAAGGCACCACTTTTTGACAACTAGTGAACCTAACTGCGCATCCTTAACCACGATATGAATAGATATTCAGTGTCCTCACGCATCTCCTTCAAGCTAGACTGTTATACAGTCCAGTATTACACCATTAAGATTTTTAATAAAAAGTAAACAAATAACCCAATTTTTGAAACCTTTTTAAGTGTAATATTAGCTTCTATTTTAATAAAAGATGTTGCCTCCCATCTATGATTACTTACACAGTTCTGCTGTACATCAGATATTATACGTTCGACTAATGTAATGTAGCTACATTTGACCATACTCACGTAACGTTTTAGCTTGGGACGGTTATAAATTTATAACAGCTAGACAATTACTACGAATCATTGTTATACTATTACATTTTTTAAAAACATATGTAAAAAATCCTTGTAATGGTAATATTAGCTTCCATTTTATTTCAAGTTGTTACTCGTGTAGGCTTGCCTAGATGGATCCGATTTATGTAATTTTTTGTATGTTCGACTACACTGTAGCGCCAAAAAATGGCATAGGTATGCGTACTCAAATACGGAGATATGTAAACAGGCAGAATACGGCGCAGCGGTCGACAGTGCCTAAACAGGACGCATCATAATTCATGGCGTAAACGCATACAGTTGAAAGTACGCGATACTAGAAGCTAAAAAGTTTCAGTGAACGTAGGGTCGAAAATGCATGCCTTCTTTGCTTTCCATAGTTTGGGAAGTGGTAGTATGGACCAAAATAAGAAAAAAGTGTCCACCAAACATGTGCTCTAAAACCAATATCTTAATAGTTTCGAGCACTTTATCATTAGAAGCATTGAGTTTCAAAGTAGCAAAGATGAACAAGTGCTCATAGCTCTTAAGGAATGCATTTTAGAGCACATGTTTTCTGGATTTTTTTCTTGTTTTGGTCCATACTACCAGTTCACAAAATATGGAAAGCAAAGAACTTGCAGTCGAACGGATATGTATCACAGTACTGAAGATGAAAAATTGCTCGTAGCTCTTTAGGTATGCATTTTCGACGTTTACTGAGACATTTTTGCTTCTAGTATCGGGTATTTTCAACTGTGTGCGTTTACGCCATTAATTATGATACACCCTGTATAAGACAACGATTGTCTGGCGCAGTTGTTAGATCGTTTACTACTGCTACAATAGCAGTTTACCAGAATTTAAGTGAGTTTGAACGTGTTGTTATTGTCGACGTACGAGCGACGGGACACATCTCCGAGGTAGTGATGAAGTGGAGACTTCCCCGTACGACCATTTCACGAGTGTACCGTGAATATCAAACATCAAATCTGCGACATCGCTGCGGCTGGAAAAAGATCCTGCAAGAACGGGACCAGCGACGACTGAAGAGAATCGTTCAACGTGACAGAAGTGCTACCCATCCGGAAACTGTTGTAGATTTCAATGAAGAGCACTCAACAAGCATCAGCCTGCGAACCATTCAACGAAATATCATCGATATGGGGTTTCGGAGCCGAAGGCAATCTCGTGTACTGACAATGGACTGTTATTAACTGGAAACATGTTGCCTGGTCGATCGAGTCTCGTCTCATATTGTATCCAGTGGATGGATGTTTACGGGTATGAAAACTATCTGATGAATCCATGGGCCCTGCATGTCGGCAAGAGACTGTACAAGCTGGTGGACTCTCTTTAATGGTGTAGGGCGTGTGCAGTTCGAATTGTATGGGACCCTTGATACGCTAGATACGACTCTGACATGCGACACGTACGTAAGCATATAGTCTAATCACTGGCATCCGTTCATGTCCGTTGTTTATTCCGACGGAATTGGGCAATTCTAGCAGGACAACGCGACACTCCACACGTCCAGAATTGCTACTGAGTGGCTCCAGGAACACTCTTCTGAGTTTAAACACTTCCGCTGGCCACCAAACTCCCGATGGATGAACATTATTGGACATATCTGAGATGCCTCGCTACTTGCTGTTCAGAAGAGATCTCCAACCTCTCCCCCCCCCCCTGCAACCTTCCCCCCCCCTCGTACACTTATAGATTTATGGACAACCCTGCAGGATTCATGGTGTCAGTTCCCTCCAGCTCTACTTCAAACATTAGTCAAGTCCATGCGACGTCGTGTTGCGGCACTTTCGCACACGATTTTAGGTAAGTGTACTAGTTTCTTTTCGCTATTCGTTGTACTTTAACACGACTACATATGGTCATACTCATGTGATGGTTGCCGCGCGGGGTAGCCGAGCGGTCTTCGGCGTCTTGCCACGGTCCGCGAGGCTCTCCCCGTCGAAGGTTCGAGTTCGCCCTCGGAAATGGGTGTGTGTGTTGTCCGTTGCGTAAGTTAGTTTTGAGATAGATTAAGTAGTGAGTAAGCTTAGGGGGCCAATTACCTCCGCAGTTTGGTCCCATAAGACCTTACCACAAATTTCCAATTTCATGTGATGGTTGGTATCCTATTCTTTCATGACCCGTATTTTATTTTGTGATCTATATCTGTTTTATGTCTACATTGTACTACACCGGTTAATAGCTGTAAACAGGTTTTCCGTTTGGATTACTGACGAACGAGTATCACCGCCGTAGTCAATACTAGCGCCACCTACCGGCATTCATTTACCTCTGGCATTCCTTAATCGCCACAATCAGTTTGTTACTGGTTGTATCGGAATAGCCAATGGCACTGTCAAATATTCCTACATGAGGACAGATCTGAATTACATTCAGTCTATGTGTTCACTTATGTGATCCTTTTGCTAAAGTTTCGTTTAAAAATGAGTATGATAACAATTGAAAATTCTGTATGTGTACTTATATTAGCAAGTAT
This sequence comes from Schistocerca nitens, assembly GCF_023898315.1. Classification (NCBI taxonomy): domain Eukaryota; kingdom Metazoa; phylum Arthropoda; class Insecta; order Orthoptera; family Acrididae; genus Schistocerca; species Schistocerca nitens. The sequence continues at coordinate 976,575,218 of NC_064614.1, forward strand.
ATATTTATATTTGTACGCTTTACCACACAGCTTTTTTCTGCTGAAATTTTTAACGCCTAACGCTTAATAAAGAATTGTATGATCAAGACATTTACATATTTAAAAGTCGTGCGAAAATAACCAAAAATGGCTCTGGGCACTATGGGACTTAACATCTATGGTCATCAGTCCCCTAGAACTTAGAACTACTTAAACCTAACTAACCTAAGGACAGCACACAACACCCAGCCATCGCGAGGCAGAGAAAATCCCTGACCCCGCCGGGAATCGAACCCGGGAAAATAACCCAATATCTTGGAATGGTGCTCTAAGATGGGCTCTTCATATTCAACGTTTCATTATCAGAGCAACGAGTGGAGTGTGTTGGTCCTCTAATCGGTGGACAGCAGTGGTTCTATAACGGTCCCTGCCAACGACACACTTTGACTACAGCCACCTGTGCTACGATCGCCATCAGGGAGCACACTGCAAAGACTCAAAGCTATGCAGTACAAACGCTGGCCTATAATTACAGGGGCGATCATGTCAACCCCAACCAAAGAATTAATGATTGTGGCAATTGAACCTCCGTTAAAGTTGTGACGAATATTTCTCTGCACGAAATTCTTCAGTGACTCTTTTTCGACGAAAATTAGAGTCCTGATGAAAAAAATTCCCGGAATTAACGTCTTAATGTATGTGCAGCTGAATATGTGAAAGCGCAGGCATTAAGTTACCACGAGTGGAAAAGTACTCGTCTGCCATACTATAACAGGCTGTACGATATGTCGAGTGTGCATATTGATACCAGTGCCAGTTAAACGTTTCAAAACCAGGACCCAGCTAACGTAGCGTCCGTGGAAGTCCTGTTTCACTACCACGATGCTTGTATGGTGTATACAGACGGGCCCACGTCTAATGCAGGCGGTAGAAGTGCTTACAGGATACCCCGAAGAAAGCAACAAAGCTTAAACGAGCTGAATCCAAACTCCACTACCATGACAGCCGAGCTGATTGCCATTTTGAAAGCCCTATTATTCGCGCAGACGACTAAGGCCGACACAATAGTAATCATATCTGATAATTTGTCAGTCCTGTAATGGGTTAGTCACCATCGTAATAGTTGTACTAAGTTCATAGTTACAGCAATTTCTGAGGTTGTGTTCCGTGTTCAGAGGAATTGTCGCAACACCGTGTTGATATGGTGGAAAGGCCATTCTAGGATACCTGTAGATGAACAACCAGGTGCTCTAACAAAGCAGGCATCTTTGCAATGAGCTCTTAAATACAATAAACTTCCTTTCACAGATACGGCACCCATGCTCGGGAAGCGGTTTTCCTCGGATTGGGAAGAGGAGTGGTCACGGGAACCTAAAATCAAAGGCAGACACTACGCGCTAATATATCCGACAATTCAAAGAGTACCACGGTATAATGAGGCACAAACATCATGGTGATTCAATAGTTATAGTATGACTGAAATTTTATCGTTAGAAGTTCGACAAACACGTCTACTGACTCACCCTAAGCGCTACCGCTATCTTTGCTTGCGCAGAGGAAGAAGATCCAGACCGTATATTTCTACGGTATCCTCGGAACACGCATCACATAAAGGTACTTGCTAGTCATCTTCGGGTTCTTGGTCACCAGTCCCCAAGCAGGCTCCAAACCATGTCAACATCAGACGATGCAGGAATTTATAAACTACAGTACGAGTTCATCAACAGTGCCAATTTGGAAACATAGCTACCAGGGCTGTAAATGTATTGGCCTTGGTAGTAACAACGCCAGCTGAAAACGAAAGCTCGCTCAACTGACTGTATTTCCATTTGCTACTCAACGGAATATGGAACTCTCAGCCTCTAAATGTACGTCACTATGTATTTCTTACACGCGTGTGTGTGACCACTATTGTGACTACAAGTATGGCTGTGATACCCGAATCTGATTCTTGTAAACTGTTCAAAAATGGTTCAAATGGCTCTGAGCACTATGGGACTTAACAGCTGTGGTCATCAGTCCCCTAGAACTTAGAACTACTTAAACCTAACTAACCGAAGGACATCACACAACACCCAGCCATCACGAGGCAGAGAAAATCCCTGACTCCGCCGGTAATCGAACCCGGGAACCTGGGCGTGGGAAGCGAGAACGCTACCGCACGACCACGAGATGCGGGCTGTAAACTGTTCCCTCTTATGTCTAGATGCTACTTATATACATGCACAGATATTCATTTCTTTATCCGCAGCTTTTGAAACATTTCTTGAAGGACACAAAAGCACATTTCATTGTTAATTTAGATACGCAGTCATTAATAGGGATTGAATTGGGGAAATCCGAAATATGGACCAACGGTGATTTATCATTTCATATTGTGTTACCTGTAGGATTCTTATTGCATAGTGGCCTCTGTGTTACATTTTCTCTTATTTATGCATTTCAGCATACTGTGGTTGTAAAACATATTTTTTATTGCAAATCGTCCTTTGTTAAGCCTATGTAACGTCATACTACGTTACATCTAAAGCTAATGTCCAGTTCGTAAATTTCACATTTGGTCACTTGACAAACCATCGCTCACTGCAGTCTGAGAAGTTCGTTTGACCGGATGTAATAATATGCATGTCACACTTGTTCAGAATAAGTTGTGAAACAGCCATTATAGTTCTGTGCTTCTGTGCTCATTAGGCAAGCTAATGCGGTGGATGAAATTGTACGATCTGCGACTACTGTGCCTCGGCACGAGCTGCTAAGATACCCTGCATGTTTCACTACCAATGCTGCCGGTGTACAACACTCTTTCATCCAATGGCTACAAAAATGCGTCGCTGCTGCTTCACGAGTCGACATACCAAGACATTATCGATTTATCGAAGGCTATGTACAAGGGTGAGTCAAATGAAAACCTTAAATATTTTTTTAAAAATATTATTTATTCTGCAGAAGTGGTACAAAGCTGTATCACTTTTCAACATAATCTCCCCCACGCTCAATGCAATCCTCCACTGCTCACAAAATGCATAAATTCCTTTAGAAAAAAATTCTTTTGGTAGCCCGCACAACCACTCATGCACCAAGTGGCCTTCATCAGAACGGAACTTCGTTCCTCTCATTGCGTGTTTGAGTGGTCTAAAGATTTGGAAATCACTTGGGGCAAGGTCTGGTGTGAGTATGGTGGATGAGGAAGACACTCAAAATGCAGGTCTGTTAATGTTGCAACTGTTGTATGGGCAGTGTGGGGCCCTGCATTGTCATGTTGCAAAAGAACACCTGCTGGCAGCAATCCACGTCACTTTGATTTGATTGCAGGCTGCAGAAGATTTTTTGGGAGATCTATCTATGATGTACTGGTGACAGTGGTTCCTCTAGGCATATAATGCTCCAAAATGACGCCTTTTTCGTCCCAAAAGAGTGTCAGCATCGCCTTCCCTGCTGATGGTTCTGTTCGAAACCTCTTTGGTTTTGGTGATGAGGAATGGCGCCATTCCTTGCTCACTCTCTTCGTATCCGGTTGGGGGAAGTGAACCCAGGTTTCGTCCCAAGTAACGATTCTTGCAAGGAAGCCATCACTTTCTTATTCAAAGCGCCGTAGAAGTTCTTCACAAGTATCAACACGTCGTTGTCCCATTTCAGGAGTCAGTTGTCGTGGCACCCATCTTGCAGACACTTCGTGAAACTGGAGCACATTATGCACAATGTGGTGTGCTGACCCATGACTAACCTGTACAGATGCTGCAGTGTCATTCAGTGTCTCTCGGCGCTTTTCCTTCACTATGGCTTCAACTGCTGCAATGTTCTGTGGAGTCACAACTCGTTGTGGCTGACCTGGACGAGGAGCATCTTCCACTGAAGTCACACGATTTGTAAACTTCCTACTCCATTCGTAAACATGCTGCTGTGACAAACATGCATCACCGTACTGAACCTTCATTCGTCGATGAATTTCAATAGGTTTCATACCTTCACTACGGAAAAACCGAATTAAAGAACGCTGTTCTTAACTGGTGCAAGTCGCAAGTGGGGCGGCCATCTTTATACTGATACTGCGACGACACGTGTGCATCAGCACTATGCTGCCACCTACAGGCCATTCTGCACGTTGTTTGTAGTACGCTTACTAATTTACAGGATGACGGCGCGAAATTTAGATTTGTTATTACAGATTATGGGTTTTCATTTGACTCACCCTCGTATTATATTCCCTTTGAAGTCACCTACATACTGACTGTGTGCTATTGACATTTAGTGGGAATACAAACAACTGCTTACATGTATCCTCGTCACTGACTACTAAACAAAAGTCCTGGGAGTTGCTTTAATTCTGAATAAAATTTCTCAGCAAGTGCAACGGAAGACTCTCGATACAAAGAGTCATCCTCGTTCAGCCAACGTTTTTGTCTAAAAGGGCGAAGGATGAGATACGAAAGTGCCAGTCAAGATGGAAGAATATAGAAGGCAATGTTGTTGTGCGCCCTAAAACACTAATAACCATCATCATCTAGAAGGCGATGGAAAGTACTGCAGTATAGACACAAAACGTGTATTCACATGAAATGTGCTTGTGATTGAAAACGTTTATTTCACTGGGGAAAGATTCAGTAGTAATACCCCATTTGGATCTCTGGGAGGGAACTGCCAAGGGAAAGATGAGCATGAGAAGACTGAAAAATCAATGAAACAGTAACGTTCTACGGGCAGCGTCGTGGAATGTCAGACGCCTAAAATCGGTCGGGAAGCTACAAAATGCGAGAGCGGAAATGCGGAAGATCATTTTCAGTAGATTATGCGACAGCAAAGTTAATTGGGAAGATGGCTTTCTGTTCATATGAACACCACAAACAATACTCTACTACTGGACGAACTAACGTATTGTAAGAAACTTCCCTTATTGAAGGACTGCATCGCTTCAGGATTCTACCAATAAACCTCAATCTAGAGTTCGCCTTGCCCGTTACTTGTGTAATCTGATCATTCCATTTGAGATCATTTCGAGTAATCGCACCCAGATACTTGGCGGATGTTACCGTTTCCAAGGACTGGGCATTTATTTTGTACTCGCCCATTAATGGGGATTTTCGTCTTGTTATACGCAGTAGGTTACACTTACTAAAATTGAGAAATAACTGCCAGTCATTACACCACACATATATTTTCTGCAAATCCGCATTGATTCGTTCACAACTTTCGTGTGATATTACTTTCCTGTAGACTACAGCATCATTGGCAAACAGTCTAATGCCGCTGTCAATACCATCAACCAGATCGTTTATGTAAATCGTAAAAAGCAGTGGACCTATTACGCTGCCCTGGGGCACACCTGAAATGCTAATCATTTGTTTGTGTGTACATGTGCGCGACGTCCACCGATTTAACTTCAACCCGATGGCGATTGCATAGTAAACCAGGAGTTGGCTCCGTCTTATTTGTAGAGATGGAATCCCCGCTTCTGCGAGGAGACTGTGAACGGGACTAGAATGAAAGGCACCAACAGCCAGACGCACTCCACAATGGTGAACAAGGTCAAATATTTTCAGTGTCGAAGGAGCCGCTGAACCATAAACCTGATTAGCATAATCTAGTCTAGACAAGACGAGACGTGGTAAAGATGGAGAAGAGTGGCACAGACGGCATAGCAGGATTTGTGGGCCCGGAGGAGGAGGGCATTAAGCTTCAGCATGCTTGTAGTTTTCAGGTGGTGAATACAGGGCAGCTACATCAGCTTTTTATCAAAAATAAGGCCCAAGAAACGGGACTGTTCTACAACATCTAAGATATGGTCGCCAAAATAAATTTCTGGATCGGGGTGTACTTTGGTCGACGACAAAAATACATAAGCAACGTTTTGGAGGGAGAAAACTAGTAACCATTGGAGACAGCCCACGCAGATTCCTGTGCTCAGCAGATGCTACCGAGTGGGAGCTACACCAGATGCAAAAATCGTCGACATACAAAGCTGGGGGTAGCCAGAGGCCGAACAGAGGTTACAAGCCCATTGACTGCTGTGAGTAAGAGTGTGACACTTAATACAGAACCCTGTGGGATACTGTTCTCCTGAATCTCAAGGGTGCAGAGTGAAATGCCAGCTCTAATCCAGAAGAGAAGGTGGAGTAAAAACTCGAGGATAAAAATCAGAAGTGGGCTTCGAAATTCCTGGTAATGGAGGGTAACTAAATTCTGATGACGCCAAGCTGTGTAGTAAGCCTTATGTAGGTCAAAGAAGATAGCGACAAGGTGACGGCCATTAATAAAAGCCTGTTGGATTGTACGTTCCATTCTAGTAAATGGTCAACTGGAGATAGTCCTTCCTGGAAGCAACACTGATATGGAGACAAATGGCCCTGTGATTCGAGTATCCGGCATAAATAGAAACTAACTATCCTCTCAAACAGTTTACCGCAAGAACCAGAGATGTACATCACGTCGACTCGCCGTCATGAACGGGAAATATTCTCCAAAAGAATGCGTGACGGTAACGTTATGGAGACGTTCCGGGCCGGTGACGTAGAGTGTGGACAGCGCCATTAGAAAGGCAGGGGAGAATGTTTTGACGTGACGAACGCGACGGAACGTTCCGTTAAGTGTGAATCGACCGTAATACTGCTCCTGCCAGCCTGCTTCCGTGGCACGCTGCACGTTTAAGCGGCTGTTAACCTGAATGATGGCGTTTGTGGAGACGACCATCGATATATGTAAAAAAGTGAAAGTCACCCAAAAATCAGACATGTTTCCATTGATGGGTGATCGAATCCCGATACTCCCACGGCCACAGCATCGTAACTGGCGACATCGTTAGATCTACCGGTGAACTCGTAGGGGTGGTTTGCTGTGAAGCTCCATGTTCAATAATTGTACGATGAACGGTATCCTCTGAAATACTAATGCGCGCACCAGCATTGTACTGTTTCGGCAGAGAGGCCACAGATCACCATCTGTCCTGCAAGCTTCATAGAGCAGACAAGCCTATGAACCCCACAATCTGTGAAGAGTCGTGGACATCCAACCATTCACTGTCTTTCAACAGCTTTCCTTGGATGCTTACGACAATAGCACGTGAACATTCGAACAACTTCGCCGTTTCCGAGATACTCCTCCACAGGCTCTGCGTAATAATAATCAGTCCTTTGTCAAAGTCGCTTATCTCTATGGATTTCCTCACATCCAGCTCATGTCTTCGGTAGGATGATCCCCCACCCATGTCTGGTCCGCTTGCATACTTTTGTTACCTCGTCACGTGCTCGCAACGCCAGAAGACGGCATCCAACGTCGCGCTGGGCAGTGATCATAATGGTTGGCATATCAGTAAATAAGGTGCTAGAGTACATGTGGAATTTTATTTAAACGTTGTGAAGGGGTTAATATGCAGGTCCTTGAAGGGACCCGGTTGTGCCCCATTTTCCCTTATATGCTATCTAACTACAGTCTTAACAAGCCATTGGAACTGCATTATTCAACATACCTTCCGTCTTTTGTTGCTTTCAGGTCATACTCTGAAGCTTTCATATGTATGAACCTAATTGTGTCTATAATTTTTCACGAACTTTATCTGTAATTAGGGACGTGCAAATGAGCTTAGTTCTCTGTCGCCTGTTGAATGTATCACAGGTTTACATCTCTGAGCTCCTTTCAGTGACCCCAGAGACCTTCACGCAACTCCCTCATATTGTGGAGCAGAAGTGCGCGGGCTCTACCGGCGCCGTGGCGGCGCCTCTGCAAGTGGATGCGGTGGCCTGGGATGGACGCGTCAGAGGGTGTTTTGTGCAGTGTCTGGGCAGAGTCGGCCCCATTAGGGCGGTCCACCCGCTGCCCGGACATTCCCCAATTAAGGGTTTCCGCGGCGGCCGGCTGAGACGGCCGGAAATGAGCGTTTTCCGGCGCCTCCGCCACCACCACCGCCGCCGCCTCCAGGGCAGCACACGTCTCGCCAACCTTTGCTGGTTTGCTCTGCCGTCACTCAGCTCGCTGTCGCAGGTCCGTACATAGACTTTGAAACATCAGCACAAAACTGAGAATAGTATCAAACTGTTGATTATATGCCACTGTCACAAAATTTCAACAAAAAATTGCCGGTTTCGAACATCACTGACCATATTCAGGTCATAAGAGGAGCAAGAACAGTGAAACAACGTCACTGTTAAGTATTTGAAAAGTATTTCATCTAACACCTGGGTTTCCATCACAGTTGAAATGTAACTCTTTCAAGAACAAGAGTCAGAACTAGCAGGTGTTACTTCAGAGCTGTCTACAATCGTAACGGAACAAGAGATATTGCTATTCCACTGAGCCAAGGAAGTCTTGGTCTTTGTGTTTCCCTGTGTGTAGCACTGTTAATTATCATTATCATTTAGCACAGAAAAAAAAATGAGGACCTACAGAATTTGTGAGATTGTCCATAAATAATTCTCTGTGATCACATTTTGCGTGAGTACCATTCAGGTAACCCATCTACATTTTCTTTGATTTCCCCAAATGACTTGGGCCAGAGTTCTGGTTTGGTTCCTTTGAAAAGTATGTGTCCAACTTCCTGCCTTACCCAATCACAGTTTGTGCCCCATTTCCGATTGTCTCTGGCGCTGCAGTCTGGTACCGCGAGACCGCTACGGTCGCAGGTTCGAATCCTGCCTCGGGCATGGATGTGTGTGATGTCCTTAGGTTAGTTAGGTTTAACTAGTTCTAAGTTCTAGGGGAATAATGACCTCAGCAGTTGAGTCCCATAGTGCTCAGAGCCATTTCCGATTGTCCTACGCTGAACGTCACGTGAGACCAAAATAATGCTTCTTGCCTTCCTTCGCAAAATGAAGATCCTCTTAAAGCAACACTTGTAATCACCATCCTCAATTATTTGTTGGATGTATTCCAGTATCTGTCTTCTCCTACAGTTTTTAGCCTCTACAGCTCCCCGAAGTACAACGGAAGTTATTCTCTCATGTCTCAACACATGACCTACCATCTTGTCTGTTCTTCTTTTCAGGATTCTCGATCTGTTTTTTTCTTCGACGAATCTGTGAAGAACCGCTTCCATCCCTACCTTTTCAACCCTCCTAACCTGAAACATCCTACTGCACCCATATCAGTCGCTCGGATTTGATACTTTTTCGGTTTCCCAATAGTCCATCGTTCACGTCCTAATTCTATGTTCCAGACGTACAGTATCACCAATTTCTCCCTTACATTAAGGCTTACGTTCGATATTAGTACCCTACTTTTGCCCAGATATGCCTGTTACCTGTGCTGCTCTGCCCTTTTTTTCACATATGTCATCCTTGCTTGGATCTTAATACGTTATTTTGCTTCCATGGTAGCAGTTTTCCTTCACTGTGGTCACCATCGCACCGTCAAGTTCATTGCTGATATCTGTAACCGTTGTTGCTTTTTGTTTTTGTTTTCTTTCTAAGGTTTACTCTCAGCCCATGGTGTGTGTTCACTAGGCTGTTCATCCCATTCAGGACGCTCTGGCATTCTTCTTCTTTTTCACTGAGGACAGTAATGTCGTCAGCAATCGTATCATTTATACCCTTTCACCATGGATTTTAATCCCACTCTTGAACCCTTCTGTAACTTCCGTCAGGGATTCTCCGTTGTATAGACTGAAAAGTGGGAGCCAGGGGCTGCATCCCTGTGTTATAGACTTTCTAATCCACCTGTCTTGTACCCTTTCAAATCGAAGAAGTTCATTCTTGGTCTTCCGCCCTTAATTCCACCTATTAATTCTGCTATGTACTGTATATTACCTGTCTTTCCCTGCAGCTGACATGCATTATTCTGAAAATTTCGAACGCCTTGCGCCATTCTACGTTGTCAACACTTTTTCTAAACAACAAATCCCACGCACTGCACTCCGTCTTCAGGCCACAAGTGACCCATCGGGATTTCTCCCACCGCCGTGTCATCCTCAGCTGAGAATGCGGATAGGAGGGGCGTGTGGTCAGAACACCACTCTCCCAGTTGTTATGTTGTTATGATGGTTTTCTCTGATCAGAGCCGTTACTATTCGGTCGAGTAGCTCCCCAATTGGCATCACGAGGCTGAGTGAACCCCGAAAAACGGCAGCAGAGCATGGTGGCCTGGATAGTCACCCATCCAAGTGTCGGCCACGCCCGAAGCGCTTAACTTCGGTAATCTGACAGGAACCGGTGTATCCACTGCGGAAAGGCCGTTGCTTTACAAATCCCAAAATGGTGTCCAGCTTCAGCTACCAAGCACAAGGTCGGGATTGCCTATGTGGTGCTTATACCTTTCCTGAAGCCAAACTGATCGTCACCTAAGAGATACTCAGCTTTCTTTTCCATTCTGTTGTAGTATACTATTCTTGTCAGCGATTTGGAAGCGTGACATGTTACCGTTATTATCGCATTCATCTCCCTTTCGTATACAAGAAACTACGTGGACGATGTTTTTCCTCGAGTCTAAAAATGTGTTTCCAGCATCATAGGTTCTACACCACCATCAATTTGGACAGTCTTTTGGTTGTCATTTCCACCAAAAATTTCAGAAATTCCGAAGGTATGTGGTTCATGCCTATTGCCTTATTTGATGAGAAGTCTTACAAATGTCCATCAACTTCTTACCTTAATGCTGGATCCCGTTTACAGAGTCGGCAAAGTTGTGCCGAACTGGAAGCGTACCCGATACGTCCAGATCGAGGATCGGTTTGTATCGGTCGTATTAAAACACACTATCTACAACTCATGTTCAAAAAAGAAAACAAACTATCCAATGACGGTAGGCATTTGTTAAAAGATATTCTTCCTCTCCCTATCGGCACTTGCTTCGTACGTACTCAGTATCCGTCCACAATCAACCAAGTTAAAATATATGAAGAAAAGATACCATTTTCATATAGATTAGACTTACTGTCCAATGATATTCTTCAATGCGGCTGCACTCAGATTGCTCAAACTCTTACGGGAATCGGTAGACTGACTGCTGCGAGTAATGAGTACAAGGTCAGGGGCACTACAAATGTAGCGTGTGGACAGTAAGTTGGAAATGTGGGTCTCACGGGGAGTGTGCCAGAGATACGTCCCTGCAGTCGGACCATCGTCTGTGTCTTCGGTGGCTCAGTCGGATAGAGCGCCTTCTAGGTAAAGAGGAGTTCCCGGGTTCAAGTCCCGGTCGGGGCATACGTTTTCAACTGTCCCCGTTGATATTTATCAACGCCTGTAAGCAGCCAATGGTCTGGATTTCATTGTAACGTCAATTTAAAATATGTGCACAATACTAAGGCCAACTCTTTGTAAATAATTTCATTGCGTCTCTTTACTTCTGAACTGCAGAAATTGGAGACTTCAGGCTGCCAAAGCTTTCTGTCAGACGACTGCTACTTTTTAATCATAATAATAATAATAATAATAATAATACTCCGCCTAAGCCGGTCCCAAGCCCGGTTGTAAAAGGAGGAGGGGGAGGAGTAACACCTCGTAAAAAAAACCTTGGTTCACCTGGCCCGGGTGATAGTACCTTGTGAGGGTCCCTTGCCAGGGATACGGCGAAGACCTCAACGGTAGTGAAGACGGAGATGAAGATCATCGGTACGGCGGAACTGGCGGAAGAGGCAAGCATTATCAACAAGATAAAGCATATTGAAAAGCCCAGACACGTCTGTGTGGCAACCACCGGTACTCTGGCCAGCGTCTGTTCACCATGTGAGGTGCGGCTGAACACCAAGCTCCAGGAACTAACAATCCCTGGTTCTAACTACCCAGCATTAGCTGGAACTTAATTACAAGCAGTATGATTCGTACAAGTAAAATTAATATTACCCCAGGTGGCCAATCCACTCGCCCTGTGGCGACAACCAAGCTATCGGATTCTGGGGAGCTTGGGCTCGTACGACAGAGAAAGTCGGAGTTCTCTAGTAAACGTCCACGAAAGTCCCATACATTTATTGGCACTTTTAACATTCAGACACTAATTCAGACAGGCAAACTTCATAATCTTACAACAGAACTCAACAAACAGAAAATTCAAATCCTTGCTCTCCAAGAGACCAGATTCACTGATTCAGAAACAATAGACTACAACAATTACCGTATCTTTAAAAGTAAAACAGACAAGAAAATTGGCAAAGGAGCTGCAATATTTGGCATGGCTTTTATTGTAAATAAGGACACCCTTGACTCTGTTATAGACATAAATCAAATCAGTAACAGACTAATGACCATGCGAATCAAGCACACCAACAAAATATATACATTTATTAATGTTCATGCACCTACCAACATTGCCAACAAAAAAGAACCGGAGAAGACAGAAAAATTTTGGGAAAAACTCGAAACTGAAATGTCCAAAATTCCAGAGGAGGATGTAAAAATTCTTCTAGGGGATTTCAACGCGCAAATTGGCAAAGAGAGGAAATATAAAAAAACAGTCGGTAATTACCCTGCACACAAATTCACAAACAAGAACGGCATGAGACTCATCGAGTTATGTCAGCAAAACAACCTAAAAATCGTGACAACATCACTTCGAAAAGACCCCAAGAAACAAAAAACATGGAGATCACCAAACCTTCAGCTTGGTGAATTTCAAATAGACCATGTTGCGATCTCCTATGACTTCCAGAAAGAAATACACGACGTTCAAGTCCGCAGAGGGGCAAATATAGATTCTGACCACTACCTTACCAGAGTTAAAATTAAATTCACTCCAAAAAGGAAACGCCAAAGGAAATCACCACTAATTCCCAAATTTGACTTGAAAAATATCAAGGAATCAGAAATTACAGAAGCATGGGATAAACAACCAACAAACAACTGGAAAGATTTCCGAACGAAAATTGTACAGAAAGCAAGAGATTTGATTCCGTTAAAGAAAATATCCAAGCATCCATGGTGGAATTCGAATTGTGATAACGCATTAGAAGAGAGACAACAAGCCTTTTTAAATTACAATTGTGACAAATCAGAAACCACACAACAAACATTTTTCAAAGTGAGAAAACAAACAGCTAAAATACTTAGACAAACTAAAAGAAAATACCTTAATGAACAGCTAAACACAATTGAAGAAAACTTTAAGAACCACAACACTCAAGATTTTTATAAAATATTCGCAAATCAAATCAAAGGATACACTCCACAAAATCTCTGCTTCCGGAAACAGAATGGAAAATTGGCACTAACTAACAAAGAAAATTGCCAAGAACTAGCTAAATATTTCTCACAACTCCTAAATTGCCCACAACCAAGTACAAGGTTCCCCAGATTACAACCAGAACACACGAATGAGACTTCACTACCACCATCTCAAGAAGAAATTTATAGTCACATTAGAAAACTCAAAAATAATAAATCATCGGGAGAAGATGGAATTGTAGCTGAACTACTGAAAAACCTTGGTCCAAATTCGTTAAAAGAGATCACTAGCATCATCCAAGAAATTTGGCAGACAGAAAATATCCCAGAGGAGTGGAAGTGTGCACTAATTCACCCATTGCACAAAAAGGGAGAGAGATCAGACGTAAACAACTACAGAGGCATTTCACTTTTACCAGTTACCTACAAAATTCTATCTGCATGTCTCCTAAAGAGGGCACAAGAACAACTAGAACATACAATTTCAGATTACCAAGCAGGCTTTCGTCCTAATAGATCATGCCCGGAACAGATATTCAACCTTAAAACTATTTTAAAGATTAAAGCAATCAGGTCAAAACCAATAATCTGCACATTCGTTGATTTCAAAAAGGCATACGATTCCATAGACAGACAGTCTCTATGTCACATTCTCGAAGAACGAGGCCTAGACACTAAAACCCGAAAACTAATTGAACAAACACTAACAGAAACCAAATCAAAAATTAAATTCAGAGGGGAAATTTCGGAACCATTCTCAATTAAAACAGGAGTAAGACAAGGAGATGGGATCTCACCACTATTATTCAATATAGTTTTGGACAAAGTTATGAAAGAGTGGGAAGTAACACTAAGGAAACAAAGCTTGTGAAAGCCAATTGAACTAGGAAGAGGTAAAGGAAAATTGAACATCCCTTATTTAGCGTTTGCAGATGACTTGGCAATTATAACTGACAGTGAAGAAACAGCAGTAAAACAAATTGAGACACTTAAAGAATGTGCTGAGAAGGTTGGCCTGCAAATCTCCTTTGAGAAGACAGAATTCATCTGCTCAAAATTAGATATTTCGAAACTAAAAACAAAGTATGGTGAAATAACTAGAGTCAAGCACTTTAAGTATCTCGGTGAAGTTATTGAACCAACAGGACTTGAGAAAATAGCACAAAAAAACCGATTACAGAAAATCAAGAAAGCATTCGGACTTATTCAAAATATATATAACAAGAAATGTCTATCAAAAGGCACTAAAATCAGACACTACAACACAGTCATCAAACCAACAGTCACATATGCAAGTGAAACACTCTCCCTGAATAGAAAATTAGATTTACACGAAATTAAGAAAGTAGAGAGAAAAATTATTAGAAAAATCCTAGGACCACGATACACACAAGATGGATACAGGCTGCAGACTACCGAGACAACCGAAAAAATATCAAACATCGAGGCAGATATCAGGAAGAGGCGGATGAAGTTTTATGGACATATAGACAGATTACCTGGAAACAGGTTAACTAAACGTCTATTGGACTATATGACATCACTTAAGGCAACAATACCCTGGGTAACTGAAGTTAAGAAGGATTTGAAAAAGGCAAAAATTGACATAACAAACACATCAGACCGGGATACATTCAGAAGAAAAATCGACAAGTGGAAGTTTACTCCAGAGACGGAATCTAAACCTTTCCGACCAAAGTGGACCGAAGAAAGGAAGAAGGCCTTTGGGGAGGCAATGAAGAAATACTGGGAAAATAAGAAGAACATTAAGAAATGTTAATCACCTGCTTATCGTTCTCCCATGGGGACATTCGCTAATAATAATAATAATAATACTGTTAGAACCTACAGCAATGTAGAAGCCACCAAACAGTTACTGTTCTGCTGTGCTATCAACTAGTTTGTGTATCTGCCAAAGTTAATAATGACGCAATCCCTAGTCCACTGTGGGAACTAGCTGTAACTCTGAGAAAGCATTAACATGACATATGTGATTTATTTGTCTCAGTTTTATTGTAACTGAAGCATGGAACAGAGCAGTTGTATATTGGGTGGTCCATGTATGGTAATGATGTTCACAACTGGTTTCACCAGCTGTAACCTTGACTTGCTATGTTAGTTCCTGGAAAACATGATAGCTTATGTAATCAGATTACAGTCTTGCAAATTAGTGGTAATAATAATTACATTTTATAAATAATTTCATTTCGCGACCGTCGAGGCCGAAAAAACTAAAGACCCTCTTTTTTGCCCTTCAGAAAATTTCATTTTACCCGGTTTGGTGGTAATTATCCCAGGCTGGGAACCACTGTTTTAAATGAATTGGAATGACAGGAAGATAAGAATTCTCAGTATCTGTCATGCGATATACAGTAACATAAAGGACAGGTATCACAAATTTGATATGGGAAAACATTACAACAGCATGGGCAACAATTTAAAGATTTAGTTGATGATGATACTGGACGTGTAACCAACGCCACCCCATACCATCACGCCGGGGATACGCCAGTGTGGCGAAGACGAATACACGCTTCCAATGTGCGCTCATAGCGATGACGCCAAACACGGATGCGACCATCATGATGCTGTAAACAGAACCTGGATTCACCCGAAGAAATGACGTTTTGCCATTCGTGCATCCACGTTCGTCGTTGAGTACACCATCGCAGGCGCTCCTGTCTGTGATGCAGCGTCAAGGGCAACCGCAGCCATGGTCTCCGAGCTGATAGTTCATGTTGCTGCAAACGTCGTCGAACTGTTCGTGCAGGTGGTTGTTGTCTTGCAAACGTCCCCATCTGTTGGCTCAGGGATCGAGAAATGGCTGTACGATCCGTTACAGCCATGCGGATAAGATGCCTGTCATCTCGATTGCTAGTGATACGTGGCCGTTGGGATCCAGCACGGCGTTCCGTATTAACCTCCTGAACCCACCGATTCCATATTCTGCTAACAGTCATTGGACCTCGACCGACGCGAGCAGCAATGTCGCGATACGACAAAACCGCAATCGCGATAGGCTACAATCTGACCTTTATCAAAGTCGGAAACGTGACGGTACGCATTTCTCCTCCTTACACGAGGCATCACAACAACGTTTCACCAGGCAATGCCGGTCAACTGCTGTTTGTGTATGAGAAATCGGTTGGAAACTTTCCTCATGTCAGCACGTTGTAGGTGCGCCACCGGCGCCAACCTTGTGTGAATGCTCTGAAAAGCTAATCATTTGCATAACACACCATATTCTTCCTGTCGGTTACATTTCGAGTCTGTAGCACGTCATCTTCGTGGTGTAGCAATTTTAATGGCCAGTGGTGTACTTTGTGATCACCAGTTATAATGTCAAGTTTCTCGCTGTTGTCATTTCTGCTACTTCTTCACCTAATTTTCCCCTTTCTTCGTTTTACTCTCAATCCATACTCCGTACTTACTTCAGAGCTGTCTACAATCGTAACGGAACAAGAGATATTGCTACTCCACTGAGTGAAGGAAGTCTTGGCCTGTTGTGTTTCCCTGTTTGTAGCACTGTTAATTATCATTATCATTTAGCACAGAAAAAAATGAGGACCTACTGAATTTGTGAGATTGTCCATAAATAATTCTCTGTGATCACATTTTCTTGAGTACAATTCAGATCACCCATCTACATTTTCTTTGATTTCCCCAAATGACTTGGGCCGGAGTTCTGGTTTGGTTCCTTTGAAAAGTATGTGTCCAGCTTCCTGCCTTACCCAATCACAGTTTGTGCCCCATTTCCTATTGCCGTACGCTGAACGTCACGTGAGACCAAAATAATGCTTCTTGCCTTCCTTCGCAAAATGAAGATCCTCTTAAAGCAACACTTGTAATCACCATCCTCAATTATTTGTTGGATGTATTCCAGTATCTGTCTTCTCCTACAGTTTTTAGCCTCTACAGCTCCCCGAAGTACAACGGAAGTTATTCTCTCATGTCTCAACACATGACCTACCATCTTGTCTGTTCTTCTTTTCAGGATTCTCGATCTGTTTTTTTCTTCCACGAATCTGTGAAGAACCGCTTCCATCCCTACCTTTTCAACCCTCCTAACCTGAAACATCCTACTGCACCCATATCAGTCGCTCGGATTTGATACTTTTTCGGTTTCCCAATAGTCCATCGTTTACGTCCTAATTCTATGTTCCAGACGTACAGTATCACCAATTTCTCCCTTACATTAAGGCTTACGTTCGATATTAGTACCCTACTTTTGCCCAGATATGCCTGTTGCCTGTGCTGTTCTGCCCTTTTTTTTCACATATGTCATCCTTCCTTGGATCTTAATACGTTATTTTGCTTCCATGGTAGCAGTTTTCCTTCACTGTGGTCACCATCGCACCGTCAAGTTCATTGCTGATATCTGTAACCGTTGTTGCTTTTTGTTTTTGTTTTCTTTCTAAGGTTTACTCTCAGCCCATGGTGTGTGTTCACTAGGCTGTTCATCCCATTCAGGACGCTCTGGCATTCTTCTTCTTTTTCACTGAGGACAGTAATGTCGTCAGCAATCGTATCATTTATACCCTTTCACCATGGATTTTAATCCCACTCTTGAACCCTTCTGTAACTTCCGTCAGGGATTCTCCGTTGTATAGACTGAAAAGTGGGAGCCAGGGGCTGCATCCCTGTGTTATAGACTTTCTAATCCACCTGTCTTGTACCCTTTCAAATCGAAGAAGTTCATTCTTGGTCTTCCGCCCTTAATTCCACCTATTAATTCTGCTATGTACTGTGTATTACCTGTCTTTCCCTGCAGCTGACATGCATTATTCTGAGAATTTCGAACGCTTTGCGCCATTCTACGTTGTCAACACTTTTTCTAAACAACAAATCCCACGCACTGCACTCCGTCTTCAGGCCACAAGTGACCCATCGGGATTTCTCCCACCGCCGTGTCATCCTCAGCTGAGAATGCGGATAGGAGGGGCGTGTGGTCAGAACACCACTCTCCCAGTTGTTATGTTGTTATGATGGTTTTCTCTGATCAGAGCCGTTACTATTCGGTCGAGTAGCTCCCCAATTGGCATCACGAGGATGAGTGCACCCCGAAAAACGGCAGCAGAGCATGGTGGCCTGGATAGTCACCCATCCAAGTGTCGGCCACGCCCGAAGCGCTTAACTTCGGTAATCTGACTGGAACTGGTGTATCCACTGCGGAAAGGCCGTTGCTTTACAAATCCCAGAATGGTGTCCAGCTTCAGCTACCAAGCACAAGGTCGGGATTGCCTATGTGGTGCTTATACCTTTCTTGAATACAAACTGATCGTCACCTAAGAGATAGCTTTCTTTTCCATTCTTTTGTTGTATACTATTCTTGTCAGCGACTTGGAAGCGTGACTTGTTACCGTTATTGTCGCATTCATCTACCTTTCGTATACAAGAAACTACGTGGACGATGCTTTTCCTAAAGTCTAAAAATGTGTTTCCAGCATCATAGGTTCTACACCAACATCAATTTGAACAGTCTTTTGGTTGTCATTTCCACCAAAAATTTCAGAAATTCCGAAGGTATGTGGTTCATGCCTATTGCCTTATTTGATGAGAAGTCTTACAAATGTCCATCAACTTCTTACCTTAATGCTGGATCCCGTTTACAGAGTCGGCAAAGTTGTGCCGAACTGGAAGCGTACCCGATACGTCCAGATCGAGGATCGGCTTGTATCGCTCGTATTAAAACACACTATCTACAATTCATGTTCAAAAAAGAAAACAAACTATCCAATGACGGTAGGCATTTGTTAAAAGATATTCTTCCTCTCCCTATAGACACTTGCTTCGTACGTACTCAGTATCCGTCCACAATTAACCAAGTTAAAATGTATGAAGAAAAGATACCATCTTCATATAGATTAGACTTACTGTCCAATGATATTCTTCAATGCGGCTGCACTCAGATTGCTCAAACTCTTACGGGAATCGGTAGACTGACTGCTGCGAGTAATGAGTACAAGGTCAGGGGCACTACAAATGTAGCGTGTGGACAGTAAGTTGGAAATGTGGGTCTCACGGGGAGCGTGCCAGAGATACGTCCCTGCAGTCGGACCATCGTCTGTGTCTTCGGTGGCTCAGTCGGATAGAGCGTCTTCTAGGTAGAGAGGAGTTCCCGGGTTCAAGTCCCGGTCGGGGCACACGTTTTCAACTGTCCCCGTTGATATTTATCAACGCCTGTAAGCAGCCAATGGTCTGGATTTCATTGTAACGTCAATTTAAAATATGTGCACAATACTAAGGCCAACTCTTTGTAAATAATTTCATTGCGTCTCTTTACTTCTGAACTGCAGAAATTGGAGACTTCAGGCTGCCAATGCTTTCTGTCAGACGACTGCTACTTTTTAATCATAATAATAATAATAATAATACTGTTAGAACCTACAGCAATGTAGAAGCCACCAAACAGTTACTGTTCTGCTGTGCTATCAACTAGTTTGTGTATCTGCCGAAGTTAATAATGACGCAATCCCTAGTCCACTGTGGGAACTAGCTGTAACTCTGAGAAAGCATTATCATGACATATGTGATTTATTTGTCTCAGTTTTATTGTAACTGAAGCATGGAACAGAGCAGTTGTATATTGGGGTGGACCGTGTATGGTAATGATGTTCACAACTGGTTTCACCAGCTGTAACCTTCACTTGCTAGTGTTAGTTCCTGGAAAACATGATAGCTTATGTAATCAGATTACAGTCTTGCAAATTAGTGGTAATAATAATTACATTTTAAAAATAATTTCATTTCGCGACCGTCGACGCCGAAACAACTAAAGACCCTCTTTTTTGCCCTTCATAAAATTTCATTTTACCCGGTTTGGTGGTAATCATCCAAGGCTGGGAACCACTGTTTTAAATGAATTGGAATGACAGGAAGATAAGAATTCTCAGTATCTGTCATGCGATATACAGTAACATAAAGGACAGGTATCACAAATTTGATATGGGAAAACATTACAACAGCATGGGTAACAATTTAAAGATTTAGTTGATGATGATACTGGACGTGTAACCAATGGCACCCCATACCATCACGCCGGGGATACGCCAGTGTGGCGAAGACGAATACACGCTTCCAATGTGCGTTCATAGCGATGACGCCAAACACGGATGCGACCATCATGATGCTGTAAACAGAACCTGGATTCACCCGAAGAAATGACGTTTTGCCATTCGTGCATCCACGTTCGTCGTTGAGTACACCATCGCAGGCGCTCCTGTCTGTGATGCAGCGTCAAGGGTAACCGCAGCCATGGTCTCCGAGCTAATAGTTCATGTTGCTGCAAACGTCGTCGAACTGTTCGTGCAGGTGGTTGTTGTCTTGAAAACGTCCCATCTGTTGACTCAGGGATCAAGACGTGGCTACACGATCCGTCACAGTCATGCGGGCCCGCATCTCGTGGTCGTGCGGTAGCGTTCTCGCTTCCCACGCCCGGGTTCCCGGGTTCGATTCCCGGCGGGGTCAGGGATTTTCTCTGCCTCGTGATGGCTGGGTGTTGTGTGGTGTCCTTAGGTTAGTTAGGTTTAAGTAGTTCTAAGTTCTAGGGGACTGATGACCATAGCTGTTAAGTCCCATAGTGCTCAGAGCCATTTTTGAACAGTCATGCGGATAAGATGCCTGTCATCTCGACTGCTAGGGATACGAGGCCGTTGGGATCCAGCACGGCGTTCCGTATTACCCTCCTGAACCCACCGATTCCATATTCTGCTAACAGTCATTGGACCTCGACCAACGCGAGCAGCAATGTCGCGATACGATAAACCGCAATCGCGATAGGCTACAATCCGACCTTTATCAAAGTCGGAAACGTGATGGTACGCATTTCTCCTCCTTACACGAGGCATCACAACAACGTTTCACCAGGCAATGCCGGTCAACTGCTGTTTGTGTATGAGAAATCGGTTGGAAACTTTCCTCATGTCAGCACGTTGTAGGTGCGCCACCGGCGCCAACCTTGTGTGAATGCTCTGAAAAGCTAATCATTTGCATATCACAGCATCTTCTTCCTGTCGGTTAAATTTCGCGTCTGTAGCACGTCATCTTCGTGGTGTAGCAATTTTAATGGTCGGTAGTGTATAACAAAATAGTCATCTAAGTATTCAAAGAAAATAGTCATCAGAATTATGACTGGATTGATCCGACCCGCCACTAATTCGTCTTCTGTGCCAACCTCTTCATGTCAGGGATGAATTACGATCTCTGTCTTCCTCTACAGCTTTTGCCTTCTACAGCTCCCCCTTGTACCATGGAAGTTACTCCCTGATGTCTTAACAGATGTCCTACATCCTGTACCTTCTTCTTGTCAGTGTTTTCCACATATTTCTTTCCTCGCCAATTCTGTGGAGAACCTCCTCATTCCACACCTCATCAGTCCATCTAATTTCCAACATTCTTCTGTAGCACAACATCTCAAATGCTCCAACTGTCCTCTGTTCCGGTTTTCCCATAGTCCATGATTCACTACCATACAATGCTGTGCTCCAAACGTAAACTTCCAGAAATTTCTTCCTCAAACTAAGACCTGTGCTTGATACCAGTTGACTTCTCTTGCTGAGAACAGCTGTTATTACCAGTGCTGGTGTGGTTTTCTTGTTCTCCTGGCTCCGTCCGACGTGAGTTATTTTGCTTCCTAGGTAGCTGAATTCCTTAATATACACTACTGGCCATTAAAATTGCTACACCAAGAAGAAATGCACATGATAAACGGGTATTCATTGGACAAATATATTACACTACAACTGACATTTGATTACATTTTCACGCATTTGGGGTGCATAGATCCTGAGAAATCAGTGCCCAGAACAACCACCTCCGGCCGTAATAGCGGGCTCGATACGCCTGGGCATTGAGTCAAACAGAACTTGGATGGCGTGTACAGGTACAGCTCCCCCTGTAGCTTCAACATGATACCACAGTGCATCAAGAGTAGTGACTGGCGTATTATGACGAGACAGTTGCTCGGCCACCATTGACCAGACGTTTTAAGTTGG
The DNA here is from genome assembly GCF_023898315.1 of Schistocerca nitens. Classification (NCBI taxonomy): domain Eukaryota; kingdom Metazoa; phylum Arthropoda; class Insecta; order Orthoptera; family Acrididae; genus Schistocerca; species Schistocerca nitens. Next base: position 976,597,266 of record NC_064614.1, read on the forward strand.
TGAAAGATCTGGAGAATGTACTGGCCAGGGCAGCAGTCGAACATTTTCTGTATCCAGAAAGGCCCATACAGGACTTGCAACATGCGGTCGTGCATTATCCTGCTGAAATGTAGGGTTTAGCAACGATCGAATGAAGGGCAGAGCCATGGGTCGTAACACATCTGAAATGTAACGTCCACTGTTCAAAGTGCCGTCAATGCGAACAAGAGGTGACCGAGACGTGTAACCAATGGCTCCCCATACCATCACACCGGTTGATACGCCAGTATGGCGATGACGAATACAGGCTTCCAATGTGCGCTCACCGGGATGTCGCCAAACACGGATGCGACCATCACTGTGCTGTAAACAGAACCTGGATTCATCCACAAAATGTCGTTTTGTCATTCGTGTACCCAGGTTCGTCGTTGAGTACACCATCGCAGGTGTTCCTGTCTGTGATGCAGCGTCAAGGGTAACCGCAGCCATGGTCTCCGAGCTTATAGGCCATGCTGCTGCAAACGTCGTCGAACTGTCGGTGCAGATGGTTGTTGTCTTGAAAACGTCCCATCTGTTGACTCAGGGATCGAGACGTGGCTACACGATCCGTCACAGTCATGCGACTGTCATCTCGACTGCTAGGGATACGAGGCCGTTGGGATCCAGCACGGCGTTAGCACGGCGTTCCGTATTACCCTCCTGAACCCACCGATTCCATATTCTGCTAACAGTCACTGGATCTCGACCAACGCGAGCAGCAATGTGGCGATTCGATAAACCGCAATCGAGATAGGGTACAATCCGACCTTTACCAAAGTCGGAAACGTGTTGGTACGCATTTCTTCTCCTTACACGAGGCATCACAACAATGTTTCACCAGGCAACACCGAGAAACTGCTGTTTGTGTATGAGAAATCGGTTGGAAACTTTCCTCATGTCAGCACATTGTAGGTGTCGCCATCGGCGACAACATTGTGTGAATGCTCTGAAAAGCTAATCATTTGCATGCCACAGCATATTTTTCCTGTCGGTTACATTTCGAGTCTGCAGCACGTCATCTTCGTGGTGTAGCAATTTTAATGGCCAGTGGTGTACTTTGTGGTCACCAGTTATAATGTCAAGTTTCTCGCGGTTATCATTTCTGCTACTTCACCTAACTTTCCCCTTTGTTCGTTTTACTCTCAATCCATACTCCGTACTTATTAGACTGTTCATTCCATCCAGTAGGTCCTGTGATTGTTCTTCATTTTCAATAATGTCGTAGCGAATCATTTCATTGATATCCTTTCACATTGAATTTTAATCCCACTCTTGCACCTTTCTTTTATATCCGTCGTCGGTTCTTTGATATATAGATTGAACAGCAAGGGTGAAAGACCACACCCTCTTTAATCCGAGCACTTCGCTTTTGGTCTTCCGCCCTTAATATTCACTCTTGGTTCTTGTACATTTTGTATATTACCCGTCATTCCCTACGGCTTACCCGCATTTCTTTTTTTAGAAGTTCGAACATATTGTACTATTTTAGGTTGTCGAACGCTTTTTCCAGCTCGACAAGTCCTATGAAGGCGTCCCTATGTTTCTTCAATCTTGCTTTTATTTTCAATAGCAAAGTCAGAACTGCCTCTCTGGCGCCTTTACTTTCGTAAAGTCAAACTTCTACCACATCCTCAACTGTCTTTTCCATTCTTCTGTGTATTATTCTTGCGACCAATCGTCTAAATAACCGAAAAACAAACGGCATAGGAATAGAAAAGTCAGCTCTAGTCTTAAGCATCACAGTAACATGGGCTATCCTAGGCTTACCTACCTGCGGTGACCCCCTCACTTGCCTCGTCTGTCTCCCTCTACTTCTAGCTCCCCTGCCCCCTGTCCCCCACTCTTCGTCGCTCTCCCTCGCGGCGTCCCCAGCTCCTCTGGCGGATTACTGCTGCAGCTCCGATGCGTCCCCCTCCCGCCGGCTCTATTCTGCGCTACCCTATCCCATACCCAGGCCGCGCGCTCCTTTGTGATCCGGCTCACAATTACAATTATGAAAACGTATCTGCGAGCCGCAAACCTGCCGCCGGGACAAAAGGCGGCGGCTGTTATTACTCGTCGCCCGCCGCCCACCGCCGGACCGCCGCCGCCCATTCGTCTTGCGAGTGCGCCCAGCGTCAGCCGGGCTGACGCATTGAGGCTCGCTCGGCCGACGCCGTGTCCGGCCGCCGCTGCCGCACAGGACAATGCGACGCTCCCAGAGCCTCCTGTCTGCGTCTCAAGATAATGCGACACACACACACACACACACACACACACACACGCACACACACACACGCTGATAGCTTCATACATACCAATGAGAGACCATGGAGTGCTAGCTCAGGGAAATGAACCGTCCTTACACGCAACACCAATACCAACTCGACGATTGGAATACACAGACTTGGGAAAAGTTTATAAATATGCATGCGTTTCAAGATATCAACAAAAAAGTACGAAAGATACATGAGGAAGGAATTATCAGAATGGGACGGAAATCGATAGACGTCGCGAAATCGAAGTAGATACAGTGAGTAAGGGCAGATGTCATTCTTGGCAGTTGGAATAAAATAATAATTGGATCCTTTTACCTACTTCCCAATTTAGATGGTACAATTTCTGAAAGATACAAAGAAAACTTCAGTTTAAGTTGAAACACCTAGCCGATTCATACAATTATACAGGGTGAGTCACCTAACATTACCGCTGGATATATTTCGTAAACCACATCAAATACTGACTAATCGATTCCACAGACCGAAGGTGAGGAGAAGGGCAAGTGTAATTGGTTAATACAAACCATACAAAAATGCACGGACGTATGTTTTTTAACACAAACCTAAGTATTTTTAAATGGAACCACGTTAGTTTTGTTAGCACATCTGAACATACAAACAAATACGTAATCAATGCCGTTTGTTGCATTGTAAAATGTTAATTACATCCGGAGATATTGTAACTTAAAGTTGACGCTTGAGTACCACTCCTCCGATGTTCGATCGTTTGTATCGGAGAGCACCGAATTACGTAGGGATCCAAAGGGAACGGTGATGGACGTTAGGTACAGAAGAGACTGGAACAGCACATTACGTCCACATGCTAACACCTTTTTATTGGTCTTTTTCACTGACGAACATGTACATTACCATGAGGGGTGAGGTACACGTACACACGTGGTTTCCGTTTTCAATTACGGAGTGGAATAGAGTGTGTCCCGACATGTCAGGCTAATAGATGTTCAATGTGGTGGCCATCATTTGCTGCACACAATTGCAATCTCTGGCGTAATGAATGTCGTACACCCAGCAGTACATCTGGTGTAATGTCCTCGCAGGCTGCCACAATACGTTGTTTCATATCCTCTGGGGTTGTAGGCACATCACGGTACACACGTTACATGATGGCCACCACACTGAAAATCTATTAGCCTGACATGTCGGTACACACTGTATTCCACTCCGTAATTGAAAACGGAAACCACGTGTATACGTGTACCCCACCCCTCATGGTAATGTACATGTGCGTCAGTGAAAAAGACCATTAAAAAGGTGTTAGCATGTGGACGTAATGTGCTGTTTCAGTCTCTTCTGTACCTAAGGTCCATCACCGTTCCCTTTGGACCCCTACGTATTCGGTGCTCTCCGATACACACGATCGAACAGCGGAGGAGTGGCACTCAAGCATCAAATTTAGGTTACAATATCTCCGGATGTAATTAACATTTTACAATGCAACAAACGGCACTGATTACGTATTTGTTTATATGTTCAGATCTACTAACAAAACTAACGGGGTTCCATTTAAAAAAAACGTAGGTTTGTGTTAAAAAACATACGTCCGTGCATTTTTGTATGGTTTGTATTAAACAATTACACTAGCCCTCTCGTCACGTTAGGTCTGTGGAATCGGTTCGTCAGTATTTGATTCATAATCAAAACGTCTTCGGTCCCGGGTTCGATCCCCACCACTGCCTAAATTTTGATAAATAACCAGCATTGGCGGCCGAAGACTTCCAGAATAAGAAGTCAGCCTCATTCTGCCAACGGCCTTGTCAAAGAGGGCGGAGGAGCGGATAGAGGTTCAGGGCACTCTCTTGTCCTAGGGGTGGGAAATTGCCCCTAAAGGTGGAATAATCAGCAATGATCAACGACATGAGGATGCAGAAGGCAATGGAAACCACTGCATTAAAAACACGTAACGTGTATCCACAGGACATGTGGCCTTTAATTGAAGAAGTGTCATGATGATCTCTCCATTGGCAAAAGATTCCGGAATAGTCCCCCATTCGGATCTCCGGGAGGGAACTGCCAAGGGGGAGGTTACCATGAGAAAAAGATTGAATAATCAACGAAAGGATAACGTTCTACGTGTCGGGGCGCGGAATGTCAGAAGCTTGAACGTGGTAGGGAAACTAGAAAATCTGAAAAGGGAAATGCAAAGGCTCAATCTAGATATAGTAGGGGTCAGTGAAGTGAAGTGGAAGGAAGACAAGGATTTCTGGTCAGATGAGTATCGGGTAATATTAACAGCAGAAGAAAATGGTATAAAAGCTGTAGGATTCGTTATGAACAGGAAGGTACGGCAGAGGGTGTGTTACTGTGGACAGTTCAGTGACCGGTTGTTCTAATCAGAATCGACAGCAGACCAACACCGACAACGATAGTTCAGGTATACATGCCGACGTCGCAAGCTGAAGATGAACAGATAGAGAAAGTGTATGAGGATATTGAAAGGGTAATGCAGTATGTAAAGGGGGACGGAAATCTAATAGTCATGGGCGACTGGAATGCAGTTGTAGGGGAAGGAGTAGAAGAAAAGGTTACAGGAGAATATGGGCTTGGGACGAGGAATGAAAGAGGAGAAAGACTAATTGAGTTCTGTAACAAGTTTCAGCTAGTAATAGCGAATACCCTGTTCATGAATCACAAGAGGAGGAGTTATACTTGGAAAAGGCCGGGAGATATGGGAAGATTTCAATTAGATTACATCATGGTCAGACAGAGATTCCGAAATCAGATACTGGACTGTAAGGCGTACCCAGGAGCAGATATAGACTCATACCACAATATAGTAGTGATGAAGAGTAGGCTGAAATTCAAGATATAGTCAATACGCAAAGAAGTGGGACACGGAAGTACTAAGGAATGACGAGATACGTTTGAAGTTCTCTAACGCTATAGATACAGCAATAAGGAATATCGCAGTAGGCAGTACAGTTGAAGAGGAATGGACATCTCTAAAAAGGGCCATCACAGAAGTTGGGAAGGAAAACATAGGTACAAAGAAGGTAGCTGCAAAGAAACCATGGGTAACAGAAGAAATACTTCAGTTGATTGATGAAAGGAGGAAGTACAAACATGTTCCGGAAAAATCAGGAATACAGAAATACAAGTCGCTGAGGAATGAAATAAATAGGAAGTGCAGGGAAGCTAAGACGAAATGGCTGCAGGAAAAATGTGAAGACATCGAAAAAGATATGATTGTCGGAAGGACAGACTCAGCATACAGGATAGTCGAACCAACCTTTGGTGACATTAAAAGCAACGGTGGTAACATTAAGAGTGCAACGGGAATTCCACTGTTAAATGCAGAGGAGAGAGCAGATAGGTGGAAAGATTACATTGAAAGCCTCTATGAGGGTGAAGATTTGTCTGATGTAATAGAAGAAGAAACAGGAGTCGATTTAGAGGAGATAGGGGATCTAGTATTAGAATCGGAATTTAAAAGAGCTTTGGAGGACTTACGGTCAAATAAAGCAGAAGGGATGGATAACATTCCATCAGAATTTCTAAAATCATTGGGGGAAGTGGCAACAAAACGACTATTCACGTTGGTGTGTAGAATATATGAGCTGGCGACATACCATCTGACTTTCGGAAAAGCATCATCCACACAATTCCGAAGACGGCAAGAGCTGACAATTGCGAGAATTATCGCACAATCAGCTTAACAGCTCATGCCTCGAAGCTGCTTATAAGAATAATATACAGAAGAATGGAAAAGAAAATTGCGAATGCGCTAGGTGACGATCAGTTGGCTTTAGGAAAAGTAAAGGGTCGAGACAGGCAATTCTGACGTTACGGCTAATAATGGAAGCAAGGCTAAAGAAAAATCAAGACACTTTCATAGGATTTGTCGACCTGGAAAAAGCGTTCGACAATATAAAATGGTGCAAGCTGTTCGAGATTCTGAAAAAAGTAGGGGTAAGCTATAGGGAGAGACGGGTCATATACAATATGTACAACAACCAAGAGGAAATAATAAGAGTGGACGAACAAGAACGATGTGCTCGTATTAAGGAGGGTGTAAGACAAGGCTGTAGCCTTTCGCCCCTACTCTTCAATCTGTACATCGAGGAAGCAATGATGGAAATAAAAGAAAGATTCAGGAGTGGAATTAAAATACAAGGTGAAAGGATATCAATGATACGATTCGCTGATGACATTGCTATCCTGAGTGAAAGTGAAAAAGAATTAAATGATCTGCTGAACGGAATGAGTAGTCTAATGAGTACACAGTATGGTTTGAGAGTAAATCGGAGAAAGACGAAGGTAACGAGAAGTAGTAGAAATGAGAACAGCGGGAAACTTAACATCAGGATTGATGGTCACGAAGTCAATGAAGTTAAGGAATTCTGCTACCTAGGCAGTAAAATAACCAATGACGGACGGAGCAAGGAGGACATCAAAAGCAGACTCGCTATGGCAAAAAAGGCATTTCTGGCAAAGAGAAGTCCACTAATATCAAATACCGGCCTTAATTTCAGGAAGAAATTTCTGAGGATGTACGTCTGGAGTACAGCATTGAGGCTGATCCCTCACCTGTGGTAGAGTGGGAGGTCGTCTCAAGGTGTGGCAGGGGGCGAAAGACATTCCGGAGGGCTGAACGGAAGGCCTCTCCAGTTTGTCTGACGAACCGGTTTCAGGCTCTGTCTCAGGCTGATACTGATCTTCGGCCTGACATGGCTGCTTGTCCTGTTCCAGAAGTTGCCCCTCAGTCTGCAAGATCCGGGCGGTCGCAGAGGGTGGGCTTACTGGTAGTTGGGAGCTCCAACGTCAGGCGCGTAATGGGGCCTCTTAGGGAAATGGCAGCAAGAGAGGGGAAGAAAACCAATGTGCACTCCGTGTGCATACCGGGGGGAGTCATTCCAGATGTGGAAAGGGTCCTTCCGGATGCCATGAGGGGTACAGGGTGCACCCATCTGCAGGTGGTCGCTCATGTCGGCACCAATGATGTGTGTCGCTATGGATCGGAGGAAATCCTCTCTGGCTTCCGGCGGCTATCTGATTTGGTGAAGACTGCCAGTCTCGCTAGCGGGATGAAAGCAGAGCTCACCATCTGCAGCATCGTCGACAGGACTGACTGCGGAGCTTTGGTACAGAGCCGCGTGGAGGGTCTGAATCAGAGGCTGAGACGGTTCTGCGACCATGTGGGCAGCAGATTCCTCGACTTGCGCCATAGGGTGGTGGGGTTTCGGGTTCCGCTGGATAGGTCAGGAGTCCACTACACGCAACAAGCGGCTACACGGGTAGCAGGGGTTGTGTGGCATGGGCTGGGCGGTTTTTTAGGTTAGATGGCCTTGGGCAAGTACAGAAAGGGCAACAGCCTCAACGGGTGCGGGGCAAAGTCAGGACATGCGGGGACCAAGCAGCAATCGGTATTGTAATTGTCAACTGTCGAAGCTGCGTTGGTAAAGTACCGGAACTTCAAGCGCTGATAGAAAGCACCGTAGCTGAAATCGTTATAGGTACAGAAAGCTGGCTGAAGCCAGAGATAAATTCTGCCGAAATTTTTACAAAGGTACAGACGGTGTTTAGAAAGGATAGATTGCATGCAACCGGTGGTGGAGTGTTCGTCGCTGTTAGTAGTAGTTTATCCTGTAGTGAAGTAGAAGTGGATAGTTCCTGTGAATTATTATGGGTGGAGGTTACACTCAACAACCGAGCTAGGTTAATAATTGGCTCCTTTTACCGACCTCCCGACTCAGCAGCATTAGTGGCAGAACAACTGAGAGAAAATTTGGAATATATTTCACATAAATTTTCTCAGCATGTTATAGTCTTAGGTGGAGATTTCAATTTACCAGATATAGACTGGGACACTCAGATGTTTAGGACGGGTGGTAGGGACAGAGCATCGAGTGACATTATACTGAGTGCACTATCCGAAAATTACCTCGAGCAATTAAACAGAGAACCGACTCGTGGAGATAACATCTTGGACCTACTGATAACAAACAGACCCGAACTTTTCGACTCTGTAAGTGCAGAACAGGTAATCAGTGATTATAAGGCCGTTGCAGCATCCCTGAATATGGAAGTTAATAGGAATATAAAAAAAGGGAGGAAGGTTTATCTGTTTAGCAAGAGTAATAGAAGGCAGATTTCAGACTACCTAACAGATCAAAACGAAAATTTCTGTTCCGACACTGACAATGTTGGGTGTTTATGGAAAAAGTTCAAGGCAATCGTAAAATGCGTTTTAGACAGGCATGTGCCAAGTAAAACTGTGAGGGACGGGAAAAACCCACCGTGGTACAACAACGAAGTTAGGAAACTACTGCGAAAGCAAAGAGAGCTTCACTCCAAGTTTAAACGCAGCCAAAACCTCTCAGACAAACAGAAGCTAAGCGATGTCAAAGTTAGCGTAAGGATGGCTATGCGAGAAGCGTTCAATGAATTCGAAAGTAAAATTCTATGTACCGACTTGACAGAAAATCCTAGGAAGTTCTGGTCTTACGTTAAATCAGTAAGTGGCTCGAAACAGCATATCCAGACACTCCGGGATGATGATGGCATTGAAACAGAGGATGACACGCGTAAAGCTGAAATACTGAACACCTTTTTCCAAAGCTGTTTCACAGAGGAAGACCGCACTGCAGTTCCTTCTCTAAATTCTCACACAAACGAAAAAATGGCTGACATCGAAATAAGTGTCCAAGGAATAGAAAAGCAACTGGAATCACTCAACAGAGGAAAGTCCACTGGACCTGACGGGATATGAATTCGATTCTACACAGAGTATTCGAAAGAACTTGCCCCCTTCTAACAGCCGTGTACCGCAAGTCTCTAGAGGAACGGAGGGTTCCAAATGATTGGAAAAGAGCACAGGTAGTCCCAGTCTTCAAGAAGGGTCGTCGAGCAGATGCGCAAAACTATAGACCTATATCTCTGACGTCGATCTGTTGTAGAATTTTAGAACATGTTTTTTGCTTGAGTATCATGTCGTTTTTGGAAACCCAGAATCTACTCAGTAGGAATCAACTTGGATTCCGGAAACAGCGGTCGTGTGAGACCCAACTCGCGTTATTTATTCATGAGACCCAGAAATATTAGATACAGGCTCCCAGGTAGATGCTATTTTTCTTGACTTCCGGAAGGCGTTCGATACAGTTCCGCACTGTCGCCTGATAAACTAAGTAAGAGCCTACGGAATATCAGACCAGCTGTGTGGCTGGATTGAAGAGTTTTTAGCAAACAGAACACAGCATGTTGTTATCAATGGAGAGACGTCTACAGACGTTAAAGTACCTCTGGCGTGCCACAGGGGAGTGTTATGGGTCCATTGCTTTTCACAATATATATAAATGACCTAGTAGATAGTGTCGGAAGTTCCATGCGGCTTTTCGCGGATGATGCTGTAGTATACAGAGAAGTTGCAGCATTAGAAAATTGTAGCGAAATGCAGGAATATCTGCAGCGGATAGGCACTTGGTGCAGGGAGTGGCAACTGTCCCTTAACATAGACAAATGTAAAGTATTGCGAATACATAGAAAGAAGGATCCTTTGTAGTATGATTATATGATAGCGGAACAAACTCTGGTAGCAGTTACTTCTGTAAAATATCTGGGAGTATGTGTGCGGAACGATTTGAAGTGGAATGATCATATAAAATTAATTGTTGGTAAGGCGGGTACCAGGTTGAGATTCATTGGGAGAGTGCTTAGGAAATGTAGTCCATCAACAAAAGAGGTGACTTACAAATCACTCGTTCGATCTATACTTGAATATTGGTCATCAGTGTGGGATCCGTACCAGATCGGGTTGACGGAGGAGATAGAGAAGATCCAAAGAAGAGCAGCGCGTTTCGTCACAGGGTTATTTGGTAACCGTGATAGCGTTACGGAGATGTTTAATAAACTCAAGTGGCAGACTCTGCAAGAGAGGCGCTCTGCATCGCGGTGTAGCTTGCTCGCCAGGTTTCGAAAGGGTGCGTTTCTGGATGAGGTATCGAATATATTGCTTCCCCCTACCTATACCTCCCGAGGAGATCACGAATGTAAAATTAGAGAGATTAGAGTGCGCAAGGAAGCTTTCAGACAGTCGTTCTTCCCGCGAACCATACGCGACTGGAAAAGGAAAGGGAGGTAATGACAGTGGCACGTAAAGTGCCCTCCGCCACACACCTTTGGGTGGCTTGCGGAGTATAAATGTAGATGTAGATGTAGACGTCTTAGCTTGTTTACAGATGTTGCCATCGTTTATCAACTACTAAACTCAACAGAAGATCAAAACGAATTGCAAACAGATTTAGAAAATATATCTGCATGGTATAAAATTAGGCAATAGGCCCTAAATAGTGAAAAGTGTGAGGACATTCACATGAGTACTACAAGGTATGTGTTAAACTTCGGTTACACTACAAATAAGTGAAATCGAAAAGCCGTAAATTCATCTAAATACCCAGGAATTACAATTACAAAAACTCGAATTGGAAGGAACACATAGAAAATGTCGTGGGAAAGACTAACCGAACACAGCGTTTTGTTGGAAGGACACCTAGAAAATGTAACAAATCTACTAAAGAGACTGCCTACACTACGCCTGTCCGTCTTCTTCTAGAATGCTTCTGCGAGGTGTGGGATACTTACCAGATAGAATTGACGGAGTACATCGAGAAAGCTCAGAGAATGGTAGCACCTTTTGTATTATCGCAAAATAGGGGAGAGAGTGTCACTGAAACGATACAGGATTTGGGGTGGACATTTTTAAAACTAAGGCGTTTTTCGTTGCGGCCAAATCTTCTCAGGAAATTTCAATTAACAATTCTCTCCTTTGAATGCGAAAATATTTTGTTCACGCCGACCTACATAGAGAGAAACAATCATAATAATAAAATAAGGAAAATTACAGCTCGCACGGAAAGATACAGGTATCCGTTTTTTCCGAGCGCTTTACGAGAATTGAGTAATAGAGAGTTATTGTGAAGGTGATGTGCATGTGTGTACATCTCCAAACAAAGAAATGATAACAATGTCGGAAAAATTGGATGTTTCTTGTTCCCTTCAAGACAGAGGGCTTCATAAATCGAGCAAGTCAATAACGTCTTGGTCCACCTCTGGCCCCTATGCAACAATTTATTCGGCATGGCATTGATTGATACAGTTGTTGGATATTCTCCTGAGGGTTATCGTGCCTCATTCTGTCCATCTGGCGTGCTAAAGCGTCAAAATTCCGAGCTGGTTGGAGGACTCTACCCGTAATGCTCCAAACGTGCGTAACTGGGGGAGATCTTGAGACCTGGATGGCCAACGTCGGGCTTGGCAAGCACAAAGAGGAGCAGTAGAAACACACACCATCTGCGGTCGGGGATTACCTTACTGAAGTCTCAGCCCCTGATGGCTTGCCATGAAGCACAACAAAACTGTGCGTAGAATATCGTCAACGCGCCACTGTGCTCTAAGGGTGGCGCGGTTTGCAACAAAAAGGGTCCTGCATAATTGCATCCCAGACCATGAATTCTGCTTGTCGCGCTGTATGGCGGGCGGCAGTCTAGTTGGTAGCCCACCGCTGTCTGGGGCGTCTCCAAATACGTTTTTTTTCTTTTCGTCGGTCGAGTTCGAAGCGAGACTTACCACCGAATACATTCTGTTCCACACAGTGAGATTTCAGGCTGAAGACGTGTCTTAAGACGCCATGGACAGTGGTGAGATGTCCGTCTGACTCTAGCCCGCCACACACCTGACAACCTGGAGTTATGATCTGGGATGCAATTTCCTTCCGTAGCAGGATCCCTCTGGTGGTCATCCGCGGTAGCCTCAAACCACAGCGGTACGTCGACGATATTCTCGCCTCGGTTTGTTTCTGGGCTTACATTTCAGCAAGACAATGCCCACCTGCAATGGACATGGGTTTCTACAGTTTGTCTATGTGCTGGAAAAGCCCTATTTGGCCAGCAATGTCACAACGTCTCTATCCCATTTTAGAACGTTTGGAGCAGCGTCCTCCAATTAGATTAGAATTTTGACGATCTAACGTGCCAATTAGACAGAATGTGGCACGATTTCCCTGGGGAAGACATACAACAATTGTATCAATCAATTCCAAGCTGAATAACTGCTTGTATAAGAGGTAGAGGTGGACCAACGCTTTACTAACTCACAATCATCCATTTTTTTTTCTTTTCTTTAGAAATGTTAATCATTTGTTTGTGTGTACATGCGCACCGCATCTACCTATTTCCGTTCCATCCGGTTAATTACTCCGTGGTGCTTCGTCGGCTTATTTTTTCCCGAGTGTATACGATGATTGTGGAAGTTTCCTAGATGTTTTTACGTTTTGATCTGTGCTATTTTGTGTTTTGTTATCAGAAACCGTTGATACTTCGAAGCCTCTGTGTACTGTGTTAGATTTTTTTACATGCCTCTGCATTTGCATGACTACTTTGCAAGTGCCTTACAGAGTATGCATCGAACTAGTTTCAAACTATTTCTCTGCCGTTCCACTCTCGAAAAGCACATGGGAGAAACTGACACGTCTTTCTGTACGAGCTCTGATTTCTCTTATATCATTAAGATGATCATTTCTCCGTATATAAGAAGGGAGGAAGTTGGTGATTCTGATTACGTGATCTCGCCGTACCGAAAGACACCTTTGTTTTAATGATTGCCACCGCAATTCGCCGATCATACTCGTAACACTCTGCTCCTGTTTCATGACAATACTAAGCGAGCTGCTCTCCTTTGAACCTACTCTGTGTCCACCAACAAACCCTATTTGGTAAGGATCCCATACTGCACAGTAGTACGGTAGTAGAGTACAAGCGTAACGTAGGCAATCTCTTTAAATGATTTGTTGAATATTCTAAATGTTCTGGCAATAAAACGCAGCCTTTGCTTTCATTTACGCACAGCATTATCTTTGTAATCATTCCAATTTAAGTCGTTCGTCACTGTTATTCCTAAGTATTTAGTTGCTTTGGAAGCCTTTAGGCATCTCCGATTTATAGTGTAACCGATATGTAATGTATTTCTTTTAGTTTACATGTGGATGACTTTTCACTTTTTATTATTTAGGGCCAACTGCCACTTTTTAAACCATACAAATATTCTGCCTAAATCATTTTCCATTTGGTTTTATTGTTCTTATCACTTTACTATGCGGTATATGACAGCTCCTTCCGCAAACGATCTGAGATGGCTGTTCATATAGCCTATGAAATAATTTTTATACAGGGCGAAGAAAAAATTCCGCATACGATTCCTCATCCAGAGTCAAGACAGAAGTTTATCTAGAAAAGTCAGAGCGGGTGCATTTTGAAAACGTATGTACAGAGACGAGGACCTGGCGAAATTGTCAGGTCGTGTAGAGCATCGAAATGTTCAGAGGAACGTGTATCACTCCACACTACCGTACCAGCCATCACAGCTCACTGTATAGCTTCGAGCGAGCAGGTTGTTCTTACTTCCGCCAGCACAGCAGTGCTGCGTATGTCGAAATTATGTGTGCTCAGTCTTGTGTGCGTGTATCGGCTGGCGTCGCATCGTTCTTGCCTAGCGGAGTTTCTTGTTGATTTATTTTCTGGCGGCGGCGTTCTCTGCCTGCGCCATAATGTCTCTCGAGTCTCCGAAGCATATTACTCGTCGGCGTACCGTTCGTTTACGTATTGACGAGAGTACGCGTCATGTGCAACCGGGCTGTCTAGAAATTCACAGTTGGTTCGCTGATACGATTCAAGGTGCATCGGATCGAATAGATACTGTCTATTTTCATTCTGACTTGTATGAACTTTTTGTGATTTTTCAGGGTCCCTTGCAAGTAGGCCGCCTCACTCTTGGATTCGTTTTCAGGTTGATGTTCACACATCGTGCCCCGTTAGTCCAGTCCTCCTTGCAAATGCGACTATCGAGAATATTCCGGTTAGTTTACAACCTTCCACTCGAAGTGAATGATCTATTTCTTAAGGCAGCCTACGTTAAGTATTGAGTCAGTCGTACGGCATATCTCGCCGGAGCACTGATCTGCTTATCATCGCTTGCAATGTTACGGTGGTATTTGAAGGTAGAAATGTGTGTTCAAAAGAATATACCTTCACACTTGAATGTTTGTGGTTACCGGATTCGTGTTACGTAGGCAAGCCGGCCGGAGTGGCCGTGCGGTTCTAGGCGCTGCAGGCTGGAACCGAGCGACCGCTGCGGTCGCAGGTTCGAATCCTGCCTCGGGCATGGATGTGTCTGATGTCCTTAGATTAGTTAGGTTTAATTAGGTCTGAGTTCTAGTCGACTGATGACCTCAGAAGTTAAGTCCCATAGTGCTCAGAGCCATTTGAACCATTTTTACGTAGGAAGGGCAAGAAGGTATCTGTTTCCTTTGTAATAAAAGTGGCCATTTCAGATTCAATTGTCCGCGCCGTGTTACGGTTATAAAGTCGTCATATAAAAAATGTCGATCGTTATATTAGCTGAATTAGTGCCTACGCTGTCTGCTATCATCGTTTCTCCAGCTATAGAAAAATTTCGGCACACATTGCCCCCACTTCGAGCGACTTTACGCCTTTAACACCACGTTCAGATGGGGCCTCTGCTGTCGTTCGGGGGTCGGTACCGGTAGCACAATTTAAAAGCCGGCGGTACAGGATGGTGAAAACTTCGAAGTAACACCTCGACGATCTCGCCTTCCTGGTACGTGATGTTCCAGGGTTCTTATTCCAGCGATGACGTTTTGACTACTGTCGTCAACTGCGGTTTTTGCTTCGCAAGGGGAGACCAGCCTGGGTCTGTAAATGAATATTGTAGCTGCGTCATCTACTGTACCTGTAGAAACTTATGTTTGGGTGCTTTCGGATGATTTAACGGAGACATTGTCTGCTGTTATGCCTTTACAGTGTTCTAGTGCAATGCCATCCCTCCCTTCATCTGATACGATGAAGTAACTGCTTACTGCGTTTACCCTTGTAGGCAGTCGGATGTTGTAGCCAGCTTCAGACGCTGTACTGCCTGTCTGCTCTTTATCTGATGATGTTCATCGTTCTCAATTGTGTTTCTCACCTTCTGCTGAGTGAAGTGGGAAAGCCTCCCCCCCCCCCGGCCCCCTCAAGCGCCCTACCGCATCGGACCTAGATGAGGACCCTTCTTTCCTAGTCAAGAAGTTATGTTGTTATGGCGTTTGTTGAAACAAAGTCTTCAATATGAGCGTGCAGCGTCGCACCGAAAAAAATAAAGCATGGAATCTGTACCCTCCGGTGGAGAGGATGCAAATTCTGTATCTTCGTCTCCACCTCTGCCTGTGTTGTGGAGAGAGGGACGTGAAGCCTATATTCTTTTCTAGTTCTTCTTTCTTGCCTTACGCGTCTTAACTAATGCAGGTGTATAAGTTTGTTACCCTAAATATTCACAGCATAAGCTCTCCATCACGACTAGCAGCGTTACGACGATATATCTATGATTCCCAAGCTGATGTGTTTTTGCAACAAGTGTTAATTGACGTTTTTGTCTCCCTGGTTATTCTACGATTTTTAATTCTGCGCCGGAAAGCTCTACTGTCATGAGCGAGATTTATAGCGACGGTATTCCGTTGATGAAGTTTGGAACTCTGAACAAGACAACTGTTGGAGAATAGGGTATCGATTTTATGATTTCGCCTTGATTTTACATTATGCTCCATCTGTATCTGGTCGTACGGATGACCAATGGCGGTTTTACAAGGAAGATCCCATTTATCTACTTCGTCAAATTCCACGAAAAATTTTGATGGGTAGAGATGTCAAATGCGTGTTACGTCCTGTGGATCAGACTCCCAAATGTAACTATCGTCGTGAAGTTAATGATGTGCTGGCGTCTTTGAGTCTACAGGTTGCTTGGATCTGCAGATATCCCAGGTTAGTGCGTTTTACATATTTTACAGATACTTCTAGTTGTCGACTGGAGTTTTTATTTATGTGCATCACTACACAGGGTGAAGCGAAATTCACGCACTCGAGCTTCGCCGTGCAACTCCTCACATTCCAGTGATAAAAGAATTTCTGTCACAAAATTTCGTACAGCGAGTACATCCGGCAGAAGAAGGACGTTAAAGAGTGGCAATATGGCAACACTGTAACCACACGTATGGCAACTACCTCTGTCAGCACGCCGTAGTGGTGCTGTAGAGTTGGTGCAGTGTAGACTTTTGTGTTAGCATGCAGCCGGTCGATGGTTCGATCCTGGGATGAGGCATATGTTTTTTATTTAGTAAATGTAGTCTAGGTGTTACGGTATCTGGCATGTTAATGGTCAACAGCGATTGCAGCGGATCCTCTAGAAAACACTTGCACTTACGTACTACAATCGTATAAACAGAAAATTGGTCAGTTTTGAAAGAAGCACTTTTCATGCCGTGGAATTTCACAATTACCTCACCTACTGCATTCTAAACCTGTTTTGTTTATACCCTTCTGCAGTGGTCTCAAAGATTAATAGTAACTATTATTCTTGCCCCGGTCAGGTCCATACATTTCGTTAGGGCCTTACGTTCTCAACAGGACTAGCAATGTGCTTTGCGAATAATGTACAAACTCGGTTACTGTTTGTACGGGTTATTACCATGGCCCCATGCCTTTCAACACTGAATCTGGTAACCGCATGCTGTTTAGTACGTATCTCAATGCATTATTATTATTACTATTATTATATCGATAAGATTGTGGGAACATCACGTTTGTTACCGTTAGGGAGACAGTGTAATTTGAAACTGAACATTTCACAATTAGCGATGTCGGTATGAATCATGCAGAACAATATCTGTTAGGGGGGTACTGTGCATTACGTGGAACAGGCGCAGGACTGATGGCGTGTTTATACTGTATGCGCTGTCTATCAGACAGGAACTAACTGCGAGTGGAGTAACGTGCCCGTGAGAAACTCCAATGTACGTGAGTACAAGTTCCTAACTTTCTCACTGTAAACCTCTAAACCCATGTGGCAGACGTATGGCATACACAAACGATGAATTTGTGGATATGCTTCTGATAACCGGGCTGGTGTTGGCGCTCGTGAATATCCTGCTAGCTATCTTCATCGACGCCAACCAGATAAAAATGTGTTTCGTCGTCTGCAGCTCCGCCTTCGGGAGCCAGGTTCTCTCCTTCCATCATCGTGTGACAGATGTCGTCCAGGAACTCGCCTTACTCAAGCTACTGAGGCAGCTATTCTGGAGGTCACACACCAAGAACCTCAGCGAAGTACACATAGTATAGCAAAGCAGCTGTGTGTCTTGCAATGCACGGTCCTTGGCGTGTTGCACGAGTATGGGCTGCATCGCTATCATTATGCTTTCACGCAACATCTGCATCCTGCAGATTGCCATCAGCGGATGCAATTCTGTGAATGGTTCCAACAACAGGAAGGCTAAGATGATATCGCGAACACCGTAATATGGTCAATTAAGCAGCATTCAGTCGTGAAGGTGTCTTGAATATGCACAATTCCCACCACTGGTGTGAGGTTAAACCGCACGTCACCCGCGACGTGGATATCACCTTCCCTTTGGTATCAACGTCTGGGCCAGAACTTTGCGTGATAGGTGTTTGGACCCCTACATGATGGCTGACCGGCTGATTGCTCCAAGGTATCACGCATTCCTCTCAAACTATTTGCCTGATGCACTGGAAGATGTTCCACTATAGGTCCGGCACAGGATATGGTTCCAACATGATGGTGCACCTCCACACTCTGGAATTACTGTGTGACAATATTTGGACAGAACAATTCCAGGAAAATGGCTCGGATGTGGAGGTCCAGTTGTATGGCCACCTTGTTCATTTGACCTAAATCCCCCGGATTTCTTCCTGTGGGGACACCTGAAGGAACATGTGTACTCTACTCCGCCGATGAATGAGGAAGTATTGGTAGCGCGTGTTCATGGTGCTCTTGTTATTGTGGACGCAGCTTTGGTGCGAAGGGTCCAGAGCTGTATGATCCGAGGGGTTTCGAAAAGTTTGGACATACATGGAGGTCACTTCGAGCATCTGTTGTTCTGAGGACAACGTACTTTGTTGTGAAGGTCATGCGGTCATTAATATGGACATTATTATTGTCACTGGTTGCTAATGTGCGACATCTGAGCGCTCGTATTACATGTAGTATAAATGACAAGCAGATGTTGTGTTACTGTACTGTGCCATCATTTTCAGCATCTCAAAATTGATATTGTTTTTGTAGTTATTCCGTCCTCTGGCGGGTCATTTGTTTCAACTGTGAATTTCTTATTTGTCTAACCACATACTTCTTACGTTCAGAGTTGCAAAATGTTATAAATTCAGGATACATGTGACATAAGAAACGGCATGCATTACAGTATGAAATGTCAGAATGAAATTAGCAAACAGAAAAATGCGCCCTACTCCAGGATCCAACCCCACAACCTCCTGCATGCTAACCCAAACTATCCACTGCACCAACTGTACAGCACGACTAACATGTGCTAAAGGAGGTAGTTATCGTACATGTGGTTACAGAGTTGCCAGATTGTCACTCTTTAACGTCCTTTTTCGGCCAGATGCACTCGCCAGACAAAAGTTTGTGACAGGAATTTTTTTTGTCGCTGGCATGTGAAGAGTCGCTCTGCGAAGCCCGAGTGCGCACATTTCGCTTCACCCTATATAGACGATTTTCATCAACTGATGTAATTCTTGTCAGCTTTACTAACCACTGTGCTCTTTCAATGATTCTTAACCACGTCCCGCAAGTGGTATGTCTTTGTTGCCCTCTTTGGAAGCTAAATATCTTACATCTGGCGAACCCCATCTGTATAATTTAATGACTGCTGTCTAAGGGCGGGCATGCCGCTCTCCATTTTTGTTAACCGTCGATTATAGAATGGTGTGTTGTCATTGCCAAACCTTGGTTTCACACTGCACTCATGTGTTTTAGCACTGCTGAAATGAGGACGACTCCGCTATTTTTATTATTCTGCCTTTTGTGATTTTTATGATAGTGATCGAGATGTCTCTTTAAGAGTTATGGAAGTTCACCACGTGAGGGAGATATTCTTGCAACTCAAGAGATTGCAATGAAACAGTCTTCGTTTGCGATCCCAGACACGTACGATTCTGGAGCATGAGGTGGTGTCTCTCTACCATTGAATTCCGCTTCGAATGCGATCTCAAAGGACCTGTCTCGCTACCATTCCTTCTATAGATGGATACGACTGTTCATCCCATTTGATACAACGCATAAATTTTCCCAGTATTTTTCCGAGTGGTATCAGACAATGTACCGTATGGATTTTACTTCCTTCCTTGATAGAGCTGTGATGCCAGCTCTCCATGAGGAGTTTCGGCAGCTTTCACCGTTGTGAGGTGAAAGTTTAAATGCAGCCAAAACCTCTCAGACAAACAGAAGCTAAACGATGTTAAAGTTAGCGTAAGGAGGACTATGCGTGAAGCGCTCAGTGAATTCGGAAGTAAAATTCTATGTACCGACTTGACAGACAATCCTAGGAAGTTCTGGTCTTACGTGAAATCAGTAAGTGGCTCGAAACAGCATATCCAGACACTTTTGGATGATGATGGCATTGAAACAGAGGATGACACGCGTAAAGCTGAAATACTAAACACCTTTTCCAAAGCTGTTTCACAGAGGAAGACCGCACTGCAGTTCCTTCTCTAAATCCTCGCACAAACGAAAAAATGGCTGACATCGAAATAAGTGTCCAAGGAATAGAGAAGCAACTGAAATCACTTAACAGAGGAAAGTCCACTGGATCTGACGGGATATGAATTCGATTCTACACAGAATACGCGAAAGAACTTGCCCCCCTTCTAACAGCCGTGTACCGCATGTCTATAGAGGAACGGAAGGTTCCAAATGATTGGAAAAGAGCACAGGTAGCCCCAGTCTTCAAGAAGGGACGCCGAGCAGATGCGCAAAACTATAGACCTGTATCTCTGACATCGATCTGTTGTAGAATTTTAGAACATGTTTTTTGCTCGCGAATCATGTAATTTCTGGAAACTCAGAATCTACTCAGTAGGAATCAACATGGATTCCGGAAACAGCGATCGTGTGAGACCCAACTCGCTTTATTTGTTCATGAGACCCAGAAAATATTATATACAGGCTCCCAGGTAGATGCCATTTTCCTTGACTTCCGGAAGGCGTTCGATACAGTTCTGCACTGTCGCCTGATAAACAAAGTAAGAGCTTACGGAATATCAGACCAGCTGTGTGGCTGGATTGAAGAGCTTTTAGCAAACAGAACACAGTATGTTGTTCTCAATGGAGAGACGTCTACAGACGTTAAAGTAACCTCTGGCGTGCCACAGGGGAGTGTTATGGGACCATTGCTTTTCACAAAATATATATATATATATATGACCTAGTAGATAGTGTCGGAAGTTCCATATGGCTTTTCGCGGATGATGCTGTAGTATAGAGAGAAGTTGTAGCATTAGAAAATTACTGCGACATGCAGGAAGATCTGCAGCGGATAGGCACTTGGTGCAGGGAATGGCAACTGACCCTTAACATAGACAAACGTAAAGTATTGCGAATACATAGAAAGAAGGATCCTTTGTAGTATGATTATATGATAGCGGAACAAACTCTGGTAGCAGTTACTTCTGTAAAATATCTGGGAGTATGCGTGCGGAACAATTTGAAGTGGAATTGTCATATAAAATTAATTGTTGGTAAGGAGGGTGCCAGGTTGAGATTCATTGGGAGAGTGCTTAGAAAATATAGTCCATCAACAAAGGAGGTGGCTTACAAAACACTCCTTCGACCTATACTTCAGTATTGGTCATCAGTGTGGGATCCGTACCAGGTCGGGTTGACAGAGGAGATAGAGAAGATCCAAAGAAGAGCGGCGCGTTTCGTAACAGGGTTATTTGGTAAGTGTGATAGCGTTACGGAGATATTTAGCAAACTCAAGTGGCAGACTCAGCAAGAGAGGCACTCTGCATAGCGGTGTAGCTTGCTGTCCAGGTTTCGAGAGGGTGCGTTTCTGGATGAGGTATTGAATATATTGCTTCCCCCTACTTATACCTCCCGAGGAGATCACGAATATAAAATTAGAGAGATTCGAGCGCGCACGGAGGCTTTCCAGCAGTCGTTCTTCCTGCGAACCATACGCGACTGGAACAGGAAAGGGAGGTAATGACAGTGGCACTTAAAGTGCCCTCCGCGACACACCGTTGGCTGGCTTGCGGAGTATAAATGTAGATGTAGATGTAGGTATCTGACATTGTAATTACCTGTTCTCCCCGCAGATCGGCGGGTTTGGATGGGCTTCCCAGAGAATATTATGTTCAGTTTTGGCGTGTGATAGGAATACAGTAACATATATGATGAATGAATTTATGCAAGGGGTACACATTCACCCTCCTTTAATGACGGTAAAATGATTTTAATTGTGAAAAAGACGAGACATCTGTCCATGAATCAGGTCCGACGATAAAATTGCTCAATCACGATTATAAAATCGTAATACGGTCGTAAATAGATGTTTGTCACTTTTGTTTGCTGACATTGTCGGGCGTTATCGAAGTTGTTTCCCGGTCGTACTCTTGTGACTCCCGTTGCTGAATGTCGTGATCTCATCTCGACTGCTTCCGTGGTTCCTCTGACGTGAGCTCTACTTTTTGTTGATTTTAATCATGCGTTTGACCGACTTAGTTATGAGTTTCTGTTGCGAGAGTTGACGGCTGTTGGCTTTGATGGTGTTGGGCGACGGATACTCGCCTCTTTAATTACTGGTTTTGAGGCGTCTATTGACTGAACGGTCGTCTTACTCCCCACAGAAATGTGTCGAGATGTACTGCAGGGGAGTTCTGTATCTGTGTCGTTATTCGTGCTATTTCGGGAACCCTTACTGTGGTCCATAACTGCTCGTCTGGGTCGCTGGTCGTTACTGGGGGAAATATTAATCGTTCGAGTGTATGTTGAATACGTTATGGTACTTCGTACTCAAGACGACATACCTGTGCTCATGGACGTTTTAGATGCATTTTGTTGTCTTACGGTAGCAAAAATTAACGACCAGAAGTATCGGTTACTCAGTTTGAGGGTATCTGACGCAATTTAGCTTCCGTGGGCTGTGGCGGTCGCCCGCCATCTATCGCTGGCTACTATTACTGAACGTTGTCCGATGAAGACGGCTAAGTTAAACTGGAATTCACTGATGGCATTCAAGGAGGGATCCTTGAACACGAGAGTCGCTCACTCCCGTTACTTCATAAGGTTCGGACCTTGGAGACATATGGGTTGAGCAAAGCCTACTTTGTTGCCCAAACTTTTTCCCCTTCCTGCAACGATGTCACGGAAGTTACAGCAAATACTGGACTAGTTAATATGGCGAAACTATCTTTAGCGTGTGCTATGAGGTTAGGACGAGACATCGGCTGACTGGAAGCCGGGCCTCCCTGATGTTCGGGACAAGGCTTCTGCCTTACTTCTTCGACGCGCTGTTTTAACGTTTCTTCGTGTCCAGTCACTTATAGCTCCGACCTACGAGGTTAACCCGTCTAGGAGATGTTTGTAGCATAAATAATACATTAAGGCATATTCGAGAATTTGCTGGTTCATATTCTTTCCTAGTCGCATCTCTCTGTCAAAATGCTGTTATATCACTAGACGTTTCCGAATCGTGTTTCCCCTCTGGAGTCATTGTCGCTAGAGACAGAGTGGAAGGTTGTTTGGTCCAATGTCATCTCACCTATTATTCTGAGGGAAGTGGCATGTTCATGGTGCCAAGTCGTTCATAATCTTGTCCCGACCTATGTTCTATTTTGTCGCATTGTGCTTAGACAGATCGATGTAGTCTTTGCCATGACACGGACACGTTACGTTATCAGTTGGGCGCCTACGGATACGGACATTGGAGATGGCTCCGCTGCAAATTGGCTTTTCTTGACAGATCGACGGAAGCGGTAGTTCCCAGTGCGATTCTCCTGCGTCTCCATTCAGCCATCTTACCAGAACGAAGATCAGTACCGTTATGTGGCTTGTAGGGCATTATATTAATTACGTGGTGGGGAGCGATTGTGGCCCTGACTCTTGTGCCTTTTTCCAATATATGGTTACAGCCCGTTGGACAAAGCAACGGATGCACGCTATCGTCAGCTTTTAACGTCGCTGCCACTGGATCACGGGGTCCCGGGTTAGATTCCCGGTAGGGTTGGAGATTTTCTTTGCCCGCGGACTCCTCATATGATCATCATTAGCATGATTCGTGACAGTGGATAGAATGGATTGTGAAAAAATTGGACTCTGTAAAAATTACGATCTCGTACGGGCGCTGATAACCGCGTAGTTGAGCGCCCCACAAGCCAAACAACATCAACATTATCATCAGGTATTTAATCGTTAAAGAGGTGTATGAAGTGTAAGATCCCTTTTCTGTTCGAATGTTTCATTCCTGTTACCCTGCTTTAGGTAAAAGAGACCAAAAAAGTATTCTCTTAACAGGTCGCCTTGGTCTTTACGTTATGGTCCATTTTCAGGCGTATTGTTGGACAGTTTATTTCAGTTTTGTGGCCCTTTTTGTCTTGCTTTTTTTTAATCAATAAAAAATAAACAAAAATTGTTGTAGAGCACAACTGGAAATGACTTTCTTTCTGGTGGAAGCTCCTTAGGATTAAGTTTGATTTCGTTTCTGTCTTTTCTAAATAACAAGTTGTATGATAAAGATAAAAAATGAAAAAGGCCAGTACCATGTTTAAGATTTGCACAGTGACAGGGGGGATGAATCACCGTGGTCAGGCCTCGAGATTCGAACTCTGCCCACCTTGTCTCCACTCAGCCTGAAACTGACTGTGTAAGCTTTCTTTTTTAAAAAAGGAATTGCAAGAAATACAAAAAACAGGAGATGAGTAGACTGCTGGGACATCAGACGCACGTCTACCATTGAACTATAGTTCGAATCCCTATCCGATTCCTTTTTCACCTCACAGTGCACAACTATAACTGATCCTGTTAAGTTCATGCAGGGCAGCTTCCTGATGGTGCACAAACATTGAGTACGTCAATATGCTTTCGGTGTTGGGTGCATCCTATAACCAAGTTGCTGCTGCTGCTGCTGCTGCTGCTGCTGCTGGCGATGGTGATGATGCTGCTGCTCGTGCTTTTGCTGAACAGTACCCTCAATAAGAATGGTTTCCATCGCATGGAGGAACGCCTTCGGGAAACCGGTAACCTTCGTCCACTAGTAATGGACAGAAGTCGCCCAAGGAAAAAACGTACTCCACAAACAGAGAACGGGATTCTTTAAACCGTTCACCAATGACCTCTGCTAAGTACCCCTGATATCGCAAGACAGCTCCAGATATCTCAAAGACTGGTCTTTGAAATGTTGCACGATGAAGAACTGCACCCGTATCATTACATGTTAACGCTAGCGGCCACGAGGCAGCATTCTACGAGTACTGCTTTGTGAATGGCCTTTTGCAACAACTGGAAGATAACGAACGTTTTATAAGTAATAGGATAGGGACTGGCTAATCTAGACTCACTCATGAAGGTATTTTCAACCTCCACAACAGCCGTTACTGGTCGGAACACAACCCACATGTCACCCGTGAACATAATTTTAAGGCACGCTTTGACATATACCTGCGGGCCAAAATCGTGGGAGGAGTGCCTTAGCGCCCTTACCTGTCGCCAGTCAAGTTGAGTGCGCCCCTGCATTGTACGTACGTTTGCAATACTTTGCCCGATGCGTTAGAAAATGTTCTACTTGGTGTTCGGCGTCAGCTATGGTTTCAGCATGATGCTGTACCGCCACGCTTTGGAATGAACGTGCATAACCATTTAAATGAAGCGTTTCCAGGTGAATGGATTTGTCGTGGATTCCTACAATCTCGCTTCTACGTTCCCAGGACCATAATCCACTAGATTTTTATTTATGGGTATTCTTAAAGAAACAAGTTCATAGCACTTCAGCCATGGATGTACTCGACCTAACAGTTCACGTGCATGTTGCTTCAGCAGTGGTGGATGCAGGTGAGTTGCGTAAGGTCTAGCAAAGTATGATGCAGAGAGTCGCGAAGTGTTTGTGTAGTGTCGGCAGACTTGCCAACACTACGCACACTAATTGAAAGAGGCGGCCAAGATGCACGCGCTAACTCACGAAGGATGGAGTGGTGTCTGAAACAGGAGACTTAATGAATGTGATAAAGAAAATACGTATCTTTGGAATATACTTAACTTTTAATACATCCTTGTATACATCGTTCTTGATGAGACATCTGGAGATTGTGGCGATACAAGTGACCCTTTATATACAAGCTATTTAAGGCTAATGGCGCCTTGCTAAGTCGTAGCCATTAACTTAGCTGAAGGCTATTCTAACTGTCTCTCGGCAAATGAGAGAAATGGCTTCGTCCGTATAGTCGCTAGCAACGTCGTCGTACAACTGGGGCGAGTTCTCGTAGTCTCTCGAGACCTGCCGTGTGGTGGCGCTCGGTCTGCGATCACACAGTGGCGACACGCGGGTCCGACATGTACTAATGGACCGCGGCCGATTTAAGCTACCACCTAGCAAGTGTGGTGTCTGGCAGTGACACCACATTCCTCCCACGCAAATCGGCGAACGGTTGTGTTATAAGGCTTCCGCCCGCCGTGGGGAGGACCCCATGTTGACGTATGCGATGAGGTGGGGAGCCTAACAACAGGCGAGGCTGTGCCACCCGCACCCGGCCATTCGGTCCGAGGGGAGCTAGGAAACGCCTGAAAACCTAGTCCAGGGTGCACGTCAACATGAGGCGTATGCGCCCGGAGAGAGACAGGAGGGGCCGAAGGGTCGACCTCCATGTGGTCGGAGCACCCGACGGGCGAAGACGACATCTGGTCCGGAGCGGGCAAGAGTTCCATGGTGGAGGACAGCCGGTCACGGGAAGCGAGCGGCGGCGCGTGACCCAGGGAGGCGCCAGGCGGCTGCAGCGAAGCGTCCACTGCGGGCGGCGCCGGCGGGAGAACAGGCGGCGGCGGCGGCGCGTCGCCATGAGGCAAAATGGAAGGCAGCGTCGGTAACACCTGGGGATGAGGCGAGCCAGTAGATGGGTCCCCAGGGCGCTGACCGGACGGCACCGTCGCTGAAAGCAGACGGGGAGCGGCAGAACCCAGGCGACGACAGAGGCGCAGCTGATTGAGATGCCGACGCACCTCACCAGAGGCCCCCAAAACCAAATACATCGCGCGGCCGAGGCAGCGAAGAATGCGCCCTGCGAGCCAACGCCGTGAACCGCGATAGGTGCGATAGAAAACAACATCGCCAGGAGCAAAAGCAGGAGTCTGCCGCTGCACTGGAACCTGATGCGGCGGATGCAGCAAAGACATCAAGGTTCGATGAGGACGACCATGGAGCAACTCAGCCGGCGAGCGACCATCGTGGGGCTGAGAGCGATACGAAGACGAAAAGAGCAACAATGCGTCCTCCCGAGAATGCGACTCTTTCAACTTCAACATCTGTGACTTGAAAGTCCGGACCAATCGTTCAGCGGCACCGTTTGACTGAGGTGAAAACGGCGCGGATGTTGAATACCATTGGTCTTGCAGAATGACTGAAATTCTGCGGACATGAATTGTGGGCCATTGTCGGAAACAATAGTCTGGGGAAGACCTTCAATGCAAAAAATAGCGGACAACGCTTGGATGGTGGCAGATGACGTCGTGCAAGACATCCGGACAACAAATGGAAAATTACTGAATGAATCGACAACAACCAACCATCGAGCATTCCAGAATGGACCAGCAAAATCGATATGTAAGCGTTGCCAAGGGGAAGTGGCTTTCGGCCATGCAAAGAATCTCCGCGGCGGGGCGGATTGTTGTTCGGCACACGCCACGGAAGAAGAGCACATATTCGTAATCGCAGCATCGATTCCGAACCAAGTACAGTGCTGACGAGCAAGTTGTTTCGTATGCACTATACCTCAATGTCCGTGGTGAAGAAGCCGTAAGACAGAGGACTGTAACGAACGTGGGACCACGACTCAGGATTGATCATTATCCGAACGCAACAACAAAACACCACGTCGTACAAAAAGTCTCTCCTTGTGAGCAAAAAATCGGCGAACCAACGGATCCTCGATCTGTGACTTTGACAAGGGCCATTGCGTAGCAACAAAACGCAAAACAGTAGCAAGGACAGGGTCAGCAGCTGTGGCTGTAGCGACACGACGAAAATCAATCGGAAACGATTCGACCACGTCATCGGTTTCCGAATCAATGAACATGCAAGCAAGTTCGGAAGAATCGAATGCTTTATCCTCAGCAACAGGCAAACAGGACAACGCATCAGCGTTTCTGTGCTTAGCAGTGGACCGATACAAGATATCGTAGCGGTACTGTGAGAGGAAAAGAGACCAGCGAATGAATTTCTGCGCTGTACGTTGAGGTACAGGCTTGTTCGGATGACAAAGCGATGTCAAAGGTTTGTGGTCTGTGATGATGGTAAAGTGACGACCATACAAGAAATCATGGAACTTAGTAACACCAAACACGAGAGCTAAAGCTTCTTTCTCTATCTGGGAATAATTGCGTTGCGCAGACGAGAGTAATTTTGAAGCAAAGGCAATAGGACGATCATGCGATCCATCTTTGTGCGCAAGCACAGCACCGATCCCGAAATCCGATGCATCTACCATCAACAAAAGGGGTTTCTGGGGATCGAATGGCGTAAGGCAAGTATTTGAAAGCAACGCCGATTTCAACTGGCGAAAGGCGCGTTCGCATTCCGTCGTCCAGACGAATGGAACACCTTTACGGCGTAAGCGATGAAGCGGAGCTGAAATGGAAGAAGCGCGCGGCACAAACCTGGCATAATAGTTAATTTTTCCCAACACACTCTGGAGCTGTTTCAAGTTCTGTGGCGAAGGCAACTCCTGTATGGCACGGAGGTGCTCTGGACTCGGATGTATGCCTTGGGCATTTATGACATGGCCCAGATATGGTAAGTCACAAGCAAAAAACACACATTTGTCCTTCCTCAAGCGAAGACCATTTTGTCGCAAGACCTGAAATAACGTTCGTAGGTTGGCTAAATGTTCGGCTTCTGTCTTTCCGGAGATCACAATATCGTCCAGATAGTTCGCAGCAGTAGGGACCGACGCACAAACAGTTTGTAAATATTGCGGAAACAATGCAGGGGCGGATGCACACCCGAATGGCAGTCTTTTGAATCGGTACAATCCAAGATGCGTGTTAACCACCAAGACGCGCTGGGATTCTGCGTCCACCGGTATTTGCAAGTACGCATCTGCTAGGTCCAATTTCGAAAAATACTTTCCCGGGCACAGTTTGTCAAAAAGATCTTCTGGGCGTGGCAAAGGAAAAGTAGCAGTCACAAGTTGTGGATTCACAGTTGCCTTGAAGTCCACGCAAAGTCTCAATTTTCCGGAAGGTTTTGGCAAAATTACTAAGGGTGAGGCCCAGAGAGAAGCATGCACACGTTGAATTACACCTTGAGATTCTAAATCGCTTAATGTTCTTGCGACCTCATCACGCAATGTGTGGGGAACATTGCGCGCTCTGAAAAATTTCGGTTGCGCGTCCACTTTGAGTTCCAAATGTGCTTCATAGTTCTTAGCACAACCAAGGCCCGGTGCAAAAATGTCTGCAAATTCTTCACAAAGACGAGAAACACTGGCGGAAGGCACAGTCTCGTTCACTGATAGTACCTGATTTACTATAGACATGTTAAACAACCGAAATAAATCTAAACCAAACAAGTTCACTGCAGTAGAAGAACGAAGAACGTAAAATGACACAAGTTTTGTTTGTCCCTTGTATGTGGCAAGAAGGCTGCACTGTCCTAACACAGGTATCTGCTGTCCTAAATAACTATTGAGCTGAACATTTGCGGCACGCAACGGAGGCTTGCCCAGCTGTTTTTACGTGTCTTGATTGAGCAATGAAACTGCAGCTCCGGTATCGATCTGGAATGATATCACTGTGCCTCCAAAGTCTAAGTCTACAAAAAGTTTATTGTCCTGCTGACGACAAGAGCGACTTTCACGTGCAATTTGAACTGATACAGGTACAGAAGCACTTGCGACTTTACGGGAGTTCCGGCGACGTCGACGCACACTTTTTGTGGGACGAACACAATCACTGGTAGATAAAGTGGCACTGGACGGGATGAAATTAACGACATGAATGTCCATGGGCGAAGGTCCACGAGCCTGATTGTCCCTGGTTCGATTCCGGCGCGAAGCAAAGGGCCTGGAATGGTTTTGATTGTCTGATCTTAGCTTTTTCTGGCAAACACTTTGAACATGTCCTTTCTTATGACAGTAAAAGCAAATAGCTTGGCGTGACGGGCAATTGTCACGCGAATGTCTAGTAGCACACCGCGGGCATGATTTGAGCGCGGCATCGGCCTGCTTACGCGGCACACGTGTTTGCGAGCTAGGCTGCAGCTGCTCAGACGTGCGCGAGGGCCGTTTAACGTCCCGTGCTGCGCGCCTGGCGGGCCGGTTAATGTGACACACTGCTGGCGAAGTTTCAAATGCTTCCTGAGCAAATTCAAGTGTGTCTTGCCTATCTAAAATGTCTATCACTTGTTGAAGGGAGGGATTAACTAGTTTCAAAATCTGTTCCCTTATGCGAACATCAGAAACGTTCTGTGCAATTGCATCACGCACCATAGTATCTGAATACGGAAGTCCACAATCACATGCAAAATCACAATCCCTAGTAAGTCCTTGCAATGTTGCAACCCACTCCCTATTAGTCTGACCGGCCGTACGTTTGGTACGAAAGAACGTATACCTTTTTGCAACTACATTAACTGTTTCTTTGAAATAGGCATCTAAAGCAGACAAAATTTCTTCGTATGACAGAGTTGCTATGTCGCGTCGGGGAAACAATTTCACTATCACACGGTAGGTGGACACACCGACACAAGAAAGCAAAAACGGCTGCCGCTCATTACCTTGAATTCTGTAGGCGGCTAGATGGAATCCAAACTGGTGTGACCATTCTGGCCACGTTTCTTGCGTTGAATCAAAATTACGGAAGGATGGTGCAACGGTGTGTTGTGGCTGCAGTAGCGATGAAGCGGTGGCGGCCGCATCGTGTTGCAGCGCACGTTGACCCTGGACGAGCTGTCCAAGGGCATCCAATAACGCCTGCGTCTGCTGATTCTGCAAGCGATAAAATTCGGACAGTACATCTGGCGAATCCATGACACAAGAAATGTAAGCAAAGCAAGAAGAACGAAGACCGTTTTTACGCTCGTCACCAAAATTGTAGTGTCGGCAGACTTGCCAACACTACGCACACTAATTGAAAGAGGCGGCCAAGATGCACGCGCTAACTCACGAAGGATGGAGTGATGTCTGAAACAGGAGACTTAATGAATGTGATAAAGAAAATACGTATCTTTGGAATATACTTAACTTTTAATACATCCTTGTATACATCGTTCTTGATGAGACATCTGGAGATTGTGGCGATACAAGTGACCCTTTATATACAAGCTATTTAAGGCTAATGGCGCCTTGCTAAGTCGTAGCCATTAACTTAGCTGAAGGCTATTCTAACTGTCTCTCGGCAAATGAGAGAAATGGCTTCGTCCGTATAGTCGCTAGCAACGTCGTCGTACAACTGGGGCGAGTTCTCGTAGTCTCTCGAGACCTGCCGTGTGGTGGCGCTCGGTCTGCGATCACACAGTGGCGACACGCGGGTCCGACATGTACTAATGGACCGCGGCCGATTTAAGCTACCACCTAGCAAGTGTGGTGTCTGGCAGTGACACCACAGTTTGCAGATGCAATGCGGCCAGTTTGAACATCTTCTCCAAAGTGAACATTGTCCGTACATGTGGGTACCGGCTCTATGAAGATAATCTTGGACGTCAAACGTACAGAATGGGATTATTGTGCGTAGTATAATGTGGACTGTAGTATAGCCTACCCACTGTGATTTTTGTAGCTCATTGGATACGGACAATGTTGCTGTACCCACTGTTGTTTACTATTGGCTTTGTTTGTCTCGTGGACGAAACAACGTGGTGGTTTACGTCTGTAAGAGATAGGCATTATGTTTTAATGTTTAAATAATGGTAACAGTAACAGAAGGAAATACGGAAGATACCTCACTGCGTTGGATTCAATTGACGCTTTAGCTGAAGAAAAATGTTAGTCACGAATGTGACTCGAACATCGTCGGGTCTGAATATCCTTTCCGGAAGACACTACCTCGTCTCAAGGAGCTAATGGGACAGCTCCAACGCAGCGCCGATTCCTGTTCTGGGCTACGCTTCACGCAGTTACTACGTTGCCAGAGCACCGTTTTTTAAATCGCATTTGCGGCGGAGCTAGCTTTGTTAGATACACTTTAGGCTTATATTTGGAGGAGTAATCACATACCGACCGCCAAGTGCGGCATGTTTTCTTCAGTCTGTAGATAAGTAACGGCAGAGACATAACTCTTCTTTGGAGGACGCCAAATCTTTATTATAGTTTACCTTTCTGCCTATATAGTGTTTTGCGTACCTCCTCCATCAGTCCAGAAAGTTTAGAGACCGGATTAAAAAAATAAAGGAAAGTTAACACGGTGGTCTTAATTTTTAATATGTTCTACATAGACTTCTGACAGTTGGATAAAGGTACAACTAGTCCACAGAACCATGTGAAGCTGTCAGAGAAGTCCTTTGATTTTGGGATATTGTTCGCTCACGAATCACATTAGCTTGAATGTCTGTTACGTCGTCGCGTTGACCCTTAATATCAGTTTCTGCGTTCTGTCAACTTTGTGGTAGGTTCGTTTCGATTGCAGGAAAGAGCTGTCCGCGTTTCAATCAAGTCGCGGCAGGCGGCAGGGTCATTATTTTTGTTTAGGAGTTAAGCCGTGTGGGAGAAACATCCAAAGCACTTTTTTTCTCTTGAGAACTTTTCGCTTCTTCTGGACGTTTTATTGCCATTTAAAAGTGAGCAGTAGATTATGTACCAATTTCCTCTTCAAATCGTGTTATTTTGTGCTCCGTAGCTTCGATATTAAATATCTTGTATATACCGCCAGAAAGTGTTATAAAAGAAGCTTGTTGGTGGTATACATGAAAAGGAATTCTCTTACTCTGCACTTATAACCCCTCTGAAGTACATACAAATACGAGAAATTCTGAAGATTTTTGTATCCAGACGCATGAAACCTGAAGCTCCATCTATCTTCGTGTCCAACTGAAGCATGTCGAAGCTTCCATAAAACAGCACACGGTATCTTGTTAGACGGAAGGCCCCACTGTATGTGCCCAAAAAGCAGGAAGCTAAGCAGAATTTAAGCAAAAATCTTCATTTCTATTTATAAGGTCACCTGCCGTACAAATCTCAGTTACGTAGTTAACTACGCTATCCCATTAGCTGGAAGGACACCCCGGAATTTCCGTGTTATTGCCTTCCAAACGATGGCGTGTACCAAGGCAATGTTTGCAATAGCAGATTTGTTCAGCTCTTTTATGCGCGTGTGATGCGTATGTTCTGTGTATCGGCCCTATTTGGTCGGGATGGTCACCAATGTAATAACATGTCGCAAAACATGAGATACGGTAACGCAAACTAGGATCACCCTTTACATGTTTTGAAAGCAACCTAATCTTAGTAGAAAAATGCTTCACGCCGTCTTTCCGCAGAATACGACCATTCTGCTAAGTTCGAACGTTTCCTTGGACTAGTGTTTGATATTGCGCCTTGGCGTTCTGTGATCAATCTAATAAAGCAAACTTTAGACGTCGCAGATTTTTTCATGTTAGGTAAATGTTTGAACTTTCTGCCAAAGTCAAGCGTCTGCCATTTTCCGATTTTATAAGATATGTCAAATAGGCCGCTTTCAAAATAAACTTCTGATGGTTCCGAGGAGTTAACAGAATCTTGTCGTGAGTGACTGGAGTACGTCCGCCAAGGAGTAGTATTGCAATAGCTGGAGGTCTGGTTTGCGTTCACTCATGGTGGATCCTACTATTGTTACCTTATGTACGGACAAGGGTAATGGTACTGTGAACAAGGGTAATGGTACTGTCGTGCTGCATAAGCAGTACTGTGTTGGAAAGATGCCTATACTTATGACCTGATATAGCATACACCGTCCTCAATGATAACCCGGCAAAAAACACTCAGAAAACTGTTTTGTATTGTTGCCGTAGATCAGTGGTTCCCTACCTTTCTCACACCACTACTCCTGAGTGCAGTCAGACATCACCTAGCACCCCCGCCCTTGCCCCCCCCCCCCCGCCTCCTGCCATCTGTAGCCCGTCCTTTCTTCACATGATTACCAACTGCAGTACTTAACTATCTGTAGAATGAAAGGCTTCCTTGCACAATTTCATTTTTATAATGATAAATGATATTTAGTTTTGATTTGTTTGTTTGTTTGTGTGTGTGTGTGTGTGTGTGTGCGTGTGTGTGATTTAGTGTTGGAATGTGTACACTATACTTACTGTTCGTAAACTGCGTAATTGTTGCAGCTAATTTCACAGTGAGCGCACACACTTGTTACAGAACATCCTTCCCCTACATTACTCCTCTCCAAAACAGAGAAAAAGTAATTATTGATATCTTATATAATCAGTATCAGAGTATTATAAAATTGTGATATGAGTAATGATTTTTTTAAAATAATTTAGTTTCGTGACTGAAACAGAATCGAACTGTTTAGTTTTAACCCCCAGAAAACTTCATTTTACCCCCCAGGAGGTAATTACCCTCATGTTGTGAGCCACTGTCCTCGATTATATGGCCTTCCGAAGATGCACAAGGAAGGGACGCTTCTTAGACCGGTCAGTAACACCGGTGCTCCGACGCTATGTGTATCAAAATACCTTCATTGTTAATTCCAATAGTAGGTAGTTGTGTACATCAGATGGAGAACTGCTAGATTTCTTACATACATTACAGGATTGGCGGGCCGCAGTGGCCGAGCGGTTCTAGGCGCTACAGTCTGGAACAGCGCGAACGCTACGGTCGTAGGTTCGAATCCTGCCTCGGGCATGGATGTGTGTGATGTCCTTAGGTTAGTTAGGTTTAAGTAGTTCTAAGTTCTCTAGGGGACTGATGACCTCAGACGTTAAGTCCTATAGTACTCAGAGCCATTTGAACCATTACAGGGATTGAATCTGAATGACATACATTGTAATACGTTTTGATGTTTTCTCTGCCCAAACTCGCATTCCTCTGTCTAATTAGTTATGGGTAATTGATGTTACCTTTGGTCTTGATGTAAATAACCTATTTCGACAATTGTTGTTTTCAAAGAGAGAAACATTGTTGCTATGGGGAGCCTTTTGTCACATATTACTGGCCAATTGTTACAAACTTGCGTGCTGCTTTGGTTATGAAGACGATACTTTCGTAGTTTGTCATCATGGCAGTGAGAATGTAAACAGCTTTTTACAACATCTGAATACAGTCCACATGAATACTCGCTACAATATGGAAGTGAAAAGGGATGCCTGTTTTCTTTCCTTGCTGTGATTGCTAGGAAGAAGACTGATGGTACTTTGCGACATGCCATTTACAGGAAGTTAACTCACATTAATTTACACCGTCAAGCGGATAGATGTCAGCATCAAGCTCGGCGTAATGCCTCGGTTCATAGGGTCCACATCATCACAGACGCTGGAAGTTTGTCATCTTAGTTAGCCTGTCTCGAAGTCACTTTTACCTAGAACCAATAATCACATTCCACTGTCGCTAACACTTTATTCCGTATAGAATGAAGCACCCATTTATAAAACGTCATGTCTCCCAAAGTATTTGTTGTAAATACATAATTTTGCATGTTCACTCAGTGGTATACATGGACACTGTTTCGAGAAAGTGTTATGAATACAGTAATAATGAGAAACGAAGTAAGTCAATAAAGAGAAATAAAGAAGTAGTAAATTAAAACGCTGCGCCTGACGCTGAAATTTTACTGTCTCAACCGCTAAAATGTAGGTAACCGATAACCTCTTTTACTTTTATTTATTTATTTGTTTTTTTTTGTGGGGGGGGGGGGAGGAGAGCGGCGGGACATTGTCGGTGGGGAAAAGGTTTGAAAACATTTGAAATAATAGGTACAGTTGTTTGAAAGTCGCTATGTGCTTTCATTCCCAATTGCTGGGCGATTATGGTTCGAATAATTTGCGTGGCATGAGTTGTGATATCTAAAGACATACACACAGTTTCAAACATTACGGTACTTTAGTTATTGTATTAAATTTTTAAAGCAAAATTGTATCTTTCGATGTGTAGGTAACGTGAGAATCTTAAAATATTTTATCGTAAGTATGCATCGTCGTGGATGGTGGGAAAGCAGTCGCAAATGATTAGAAATCATAAAAAATAATCCCTAAATGGTTCTATAACTTTTCTATTAAATTATCGATTTCAGAAATTTAATTCCCATCTTCAGATGCAGCTGGAAACACACCAAAAATTTTCCAAAAATTATATCACTGCTTATACGTGGCAACGTTATTCCCCCTATGTTACAAGGTCTCAAGTCTACCGGATATAAGATCAGGTCAAAGTTCTTACTCTTAAGTCCGAATACACAAGGAATTACAGTTGCTCATATCTCAGACCAAATTTTATGCCCTTAAAATTGTGTGTCTCTCGAATGTTAATTTCATTATGTAACATCAGCAGGGTAGTCAGGTTATAGTTCAATTGAAACTACTTATAAGAGAAGTGTGTGATCACTCTCTACGATTAAAGAGAGTCTATCGAGTAAATATAAATCTGAAAGGACACTGAGATACAATGAAAAATCATTTTTATGCGCTATAGGCTACATACTCAACTCGTGAAATTAGCTGAATGTTCCCCTATAACAACATCCTAAGATAAAATAAAATTTCCTAAAATAAGTAGAGTTACCTTAATTGATTCGCGATGTTCTATAGTTGGTCTAAGAATCAACTGACCTCCAGAAACCTTTGGCCAGAACGACGCGTGATCCTATATTTTTAAACTCGTTGTGGGACAATATGATCCGCATGCAAAATATAGACGTTTACTGTATGTAAAAGTGCAGTCGTTTATGAGTACAGATAGTAAACTCAGTGGCTAGCTAAACATGTGCTATGTACTTACGTCACCGTATATCACATGCGATACACATAAACCTCTCGGCTTTTGAATTCTCTTTTCGAATGGAAAACAGATGATCAGGTATCTTGCCGAGGCTCAGTGGAGACGTTGATCCAGCAAATAAATAAGGGGTGTGGTTAACAGATGTGGACCTGTGAATAGAGTTCGGCTGCACGAAGAAAAGCAGTAAAGCAAAGGAAATACATTAACAACCTGGCTATAGCAGATGTTGAAGGTGACCACCACTCATCTCTCGGAACTTTGGGGCCCTGGTTAGCAAGTTTGCTGAAGGCGGGTAGAAGCTGATCTTCTGGTATTTCTGAAATCACATCCGAAATGGTGACCGAGCGAGATGGCACAGTGGTTAGCACACTGGACTCGTACTCGGGAAGACGACTGTTCAAACCTGTGTCCGGCCATCCAGATTTAAGTTTTCCAAGATTTTCCTAAATCGCTTCAGGCAAATTCCGGGATGATTCACTTGAAATGTTACGACCGGCTTCCTTCCTCAACCCTCCGTAATCCGATGGGACTGATAAACTCTCTGTCTGGTCCCCTACCCCAAATCATTCAATCAACCAACGAAAGACCCAATCAAAATGTTCTGCTGCAGTTCTGGAAGACAATGAGGGTCGTCGCGATACACCTTAGACTTAAGAAGGGTTCCTCACACAAAGTAATCGCACACTGACAGATCAGATTACCTGCGTGGGCAGCTGGACTACGACCAAACCGACCTCCGTTAACAACTCTGTCAGGCTTGAAGATTGTGTAAAAGTGCTGCAAGGAACTAGTGTGAATCATGTGGCGGTATCTTGACGTAGATTTCACCGTGGTGTTTACTATATGCAACTCATCCAGTATTTCAGACTAAAATGATCCCAAGGATGCCCGTTGTAAAAATTCTGTATATCGTATTTCAAGAAACATGTGGTAGTTCGATCTTACAAGTAATTAGCGAACCTCGCAGATACACACATCACAAAAGTGTTGCATCAGCTCGGTTCCCAGAACTCCTGAAAACAGATGTTTACTGTGGATATTGTATCACAGAGACAGTCCCTTTGACTACTCAGAGATGTCACTAAACCAACCAAAGATGTAAACAACCATGCATGAGCAGCGCCTACGAGACGGAGGGGGCCCGACAGCCGACCAGTTCCAGTCAGTCCGCCAGGAAGGACGTGCACGGGTCGTGTTGTCTGTAGTCCAAGCATGCCTAGCCGGTCAATACCGGATTCGATCGCGTCAACATTGTTACTTTCTGCCAGGAAGGGCTGTCAACAACGGAAGTGTCCAGGTATCTCGGAGTGAACCAAAATGATGTTGTTCGGACATTGAGGAGATACAGAGGGAATGGAAATGTCGATGACATGCCCACTCATGCTGCCCAAGGGCTACTACTGCAGTGTATGTCCGATACCTGTAGATTATGGCTCGGAGGAACCCCCACAGCAACGCCAACATGATGAATAATGCTTTTCGTGCAGCTGCAAGACGTCGTGTTACGACTCAAACTGTGCGAAATAAGCTGCATGATGCTTAACTTCACTTCCGACGTAAATGGCGAGGTCCATCTTTGAAACCAAGACACCATGCAATGCGGTACATATGGGCCCAACATGCCGAATGGACCGCTCAGGATTGACAACATGTTCTTTTCACTGAAGAGTTTCGCATATGCCTCCAACCAGGCAATCGTCGGAGACATGTTTGGAGACAACGCGATCAGGCTGAATGCGATAGACACACTGCCTAGTCAGTGCAGCCAGGTGGAGGTTCCCTGCTGTTTCGGGATGGCGTTACGTGGGCCGACTACACGGCTGGTGGTCATGGAAGGCGCCGTAACGGCTGTACGATACGTGAATTCCATCCTCCGACCGGTAGTGCAACCATATCGGCAGCATATTCGCGATGCATTCGTCTTCATGGACGACAATTCGCGCCCCCCTCGTGCACATCTTGTGAATGACTTCCTTCAGGATAACGACATCGCCGTGCGGTTCTAGGCGCTTCAGTCCGCAACCGCGGGACTGCTACGGTCACAGGTTCGAAACCTGCCTCGGGCATGGATGTGTGTGATGTCCTTAGGTTAGCTAGGTTTAAGTAGTTTTAAATTCTAGGGGACTGATGATCTAATATGTTAAGTTCCATGGTGCTCAGAGCCATTTGAACCATTTGATAACGACATCACTGGACTAGAGTGGGCAGCATGTTATCCAGACATGAACCCGATCGTACACGTCTGGGATAGATTGAAAATGGCCGTTTATGGACGGCGTGACCCACCAACCACTCAGAGATCTACGCCGAATAGCCGTTGAGGAGTGGGACAATCTGAACCAACAGTGCCTTGATGAAGTTATGGATAGTACGCCAGGACGAATATAGTCATGCATCATTGCAAGAGGACGTACTACTGGGTATTACAGATACCAGTGTGTACAGCTATATGGACCAACACCTCTGAAAGTATAGATCTATGGTGGTCCAACATGCAATGTATGGTTTTGACGAGCTATAAAAAGGGCGGAAATGATATTTATGTTGATCACCTTTCCAATTTTCTGTACAGGTTCCGAAACATTTGGAACCGAGGTGAGGCAATACTTTTGATTTATGTACTTCGTAATTTCTAAGTATGTATCGGAACTGCAAGTGGTCTTGACCTCCTAACTCTCTTTGTCTATTTTCTATTCCTCCCCCTGTCTTTGTCCTCCTGCCCTTCTCATTGTCAATCCCCTCCTCCCTCCGTCTCTCTCTCTCTCTCTCTCTCTCTCTCTCTCTCTCACACACACACACACACACACACACACACACACACGTTGAGCCTTTATTATACAAAACTTCGATTAAGAGAAGAAATCAATTTAAAATGAGTGGTGAAATCGGTTGGGATCATTAATTTAAGAGGTATAGGGGAGACCTGTCCAACTGCTGGATCTGTGAAGATAGTAGGTTCAGTGACAATAATTCTCATATCTTTAACCGTAAATGAGAAGAATTGGAAAGTTTCGGATTGTTGAAATCTTATGGCAATGTCCTAAATGCTGTATCTGCGTAGCGGAAACAAAACGCCAGCGGTATTCCTCAATCTGTTTTTATTGGAAGAAACCAATAAAGAATAACATTGCTGATGTCGACAAAGCAATAGAAACAAAACACAGTCCAAGCAAGGAACGAAGTATGGATCCCACTTCCGATCTTATAACAGAAGAATAAATAAAAAAAAGAAAAACGTTTTCGTCTCAAGTCTTTTGCTTGAGAAAGTCCACCTAAGAAGAGACAGAAACAACACTACTGCGGAGTGGTCGGAACAGAATTTACACGAGACTGTCCAGACAAACCGTTACACGACACGCTTGAGTCACATTCCTAAACTACCACTCCTGACGATCCGCAACTACCAGCAGACGAGGCGCGTCGACGTTACGACCGGGATGGCAGATTCATGAAATTCCAGGCTGCCAGTTTATGAGGCCGGTTGGCGGATGGATCTTCTGGAACTATTTTCGATCATGTGAGTTGCGAAGGAAAATAGTCTACTCACTGATCGCGACCTGTGGCACTGCTTTCTATCCGCGTGCTCTGGTACCGGGCCCTGGCGGCCGTTGACTGAGACATGAGGCTGTGTTTTCGTCTCCGGCAGCGACCTCGACCGTAAAGTAAACATTGTCAGGTTCTTGCTTTAATTTGCTATGAAAGTTGTACCGATAGACAATAAAAGCGGGTTAAAAGCTGTGAGCTGTCTGAGGAAGTTAACCTTGCATTACTGAGCAACTGTTTCACCAGGTATCCAGTCTAGCTTACCAAATTCCCAACCAGACTAACATTAATTATAATCTTATAATAGTCATACGACAACCGGTCGTATATATATATATATATATATATATATATATATATATATATATATATATATATATATATATATATATATATATATAAAAGAGAATTTAAATAAAAAGAAATAAATCAGTTTATATTTGGAAATTTATTTTAACATTGATCTTTAAAATTTCAGCATATTAAACTTGAGTCATAACTAAGCTGGTGCCTTATTTAGGACTGTGAAAATGTGAGTTTGTAATCTTACGGAGCACATCAAATATGGAGCCAAGATTGGGAGACTGCATACAACACTGCATTCATAAAATAACACATGAAGAACGTTGAAACATATGCAAGAGGAAATTAACCACAACCAACCGATTCAATTTTCACCCAAAGAAGTTACGTTCGTAGCGCAATCCTGTCCGTCATGAAATTACCACACACTGGTATACTAAATTCATACTAACTCTCTGTGAAATCTTCCCGAAAAGAACAGCTGAGGGCTACTTTGATGATTGCACCACATGCTTCACGTGGTCAACTTGGTTTACACAAAGAGTGTAACTCCACAATAATATTGACAATTAAAATAAATTAGATCGAAAAGCAATTTACAAAAGAAAAACCTCGAACTGGTTACTATCGTCTTACTATTAACCTGATGGGTCAAACAATTGTATAAGCACGTGGTACTGATCTCACAAAGTGCACCCCACGTGGGTTGAACATAAAGAAAAGTTGCTATATTGCAATATATTGTCAAGACGAGACGTTATAATCTCGCGCACATTCGCATTGAAGATTTATGATGCTAGTTAGAGTTACTGATCAACACGTGGTTCCACTTTACTCACAAAGTAGTGACAAAGCAACTACCGGAATATATTCTGAACTTCACACTCGAAATACACTGCATTGCAATTTAAGATAACATTAGATATTTTAGAGCTAAACCTGAAATAAAGGTGATTAAATTTTCAGTTAGGCTGAACTTAAGAAATCCATTGTCCTACGGACTTAGCAGAGACGCGCTTAGCCGGAGATCTTACCACTTCACACGCTCGCCACGGACAGACTGCCGTGGTTCCTACCTGAGGGGTGCCTCACAAATACAAACCGAAGTGACCAGAGAGGCAGCTTCCTATAACAACATGGCAAGGGACGGGCAGGACCATACTATGGATAGAAACCTCTTTGCTTTTAGAAAGCGTAGCTACCTGTTCCGACGTTGGTCCTACTGTTCTCTAGCAGACAGGCTTGTCTGCTACACTCAAACATGCAACTAGAAATACATTTGCTCATTCATCCTCTCACACAGAAGGGAAGGGGTATGACAGTATCTTATCATATACAGCATATAAAAGAAAGCGGATGTAGGTTCCCTATGAGACTGTGTGACGTGAATTACATATAAAGTGTGTTTTAAAGTGTAGTAGTGTGACAGATCGTTCTTGTTTATGTGTAAAAGTAACACGTTCCACTACTCAGTCTCCTCCCAGATAGTCAGAAACGCCACAGTAAATTTAGAAGAGGAATTTATGCCGTAAATAACAACAGATTTAAGAAATCAACATGAAAGAAATCCAACAGAGACCTTTCAACATCTACTTTGGTTTCACTCGCTGTGCTGTAGGCATCCCGCATATCTGTTCCGTCATGCGGGATGCCGTTGTTGCAGGCGCACGGAACGAACGTTGCACTAATCATAACTCCAGAAGCCATAAATACACTCCGTCTTTCCTCTTAAAAATGACTACGACGTAGAAAACTCAATCAGCGCAATGTTGTATATACAATTCTTGTTTAAAATTTACGTAGGAACAAAAAGTATTTGGGGAAGAAACGGTTTGGCTAATGGCTTAAGTACCCTGGTATATAGGCTGAAAATGACTGCGAAAAGAGCAGTATTTTCTTTGCTGTACTTGGTTTTAACAGGCAGTCTGTAGATTTCTTAAGTTAATGCGTGATGTCTGTTGTTTTGGGTATGTCCAAAATATCACACACCACGCATTTGTGTAACTGATTCGACTAGACAGGTAACGTCTCCAGTGCAGAGGCACAGGTAAGTCCGACCACCTGTGGGAGTCTCAGAGTAGCGAATAGGTGGCCCTCCATGGGAGTGTGGTCGGCTGTGGGGCGTGCCAAGATAGTCGGCGCAGATGCGATAATACTGTGTCTCAGATGGCGTAGTGGTTAATGCATCTGCCGACTAGGTGGCAGATTCCGGGTCCTAATCCCAGCCTGGTACACATCTGCGCTCGTCGCAGCTGATTCGACGGAATTTCCGATGCAGCTGACATCAGTCATCCCATTTCTTTCCTTTCATTCTCC
The DNA here is from genome assembly GCF_023898315.1 of Schistocerca nitens. Classification (NCBI taxonomy): domain Eukaryota; kingdom Metazoa; phylum Arthropoda; class Insecta; order Orthoptera; family Acrididae; genus Schistocerca; species Schistocerca nitens. The sequence goes on from NC_064614.1 coordinate 976,639,696, forward strand.
TCCCCCCCCCCCCACCTGCCCCCTCCCTTCCTCCATCAATTAACACATAGCGTATATTTTTGTTTAAAAAAACTAGGTTGCATGTAAGTCAGTAACAACTTCCTTTCGGATACAGTTTTTCAGGTTAATATGGATTTACTTATCGATTATCGATTTTTATCTGTGGTTCATTGTTGCTATTAGAGTTTGCATATTGTCAGTGAGTAGAGCTGTAGACGCTAGGAAATGGAGTGCCAGTTAGAGAAATTGGAACACATCTGACATATTATTCCGTTTGCTTTCAGTAGAAGGGTGACATCAGCCGAGGAAGCCCGAAACGTTTGCGCCATGTATGGGAATTATGCTGTTGCACAGAGCGCGTCAAGAAGATTGTTTTCTCGTTTTAAGAAGGACCATTTTGACATTAGTGTTTCCCCACACTGAGCAAGGCATTCGGGGTTCGATGAAGAGCGTTTAAACGCTTTCCTCGGTGAAGATCTGCATCTGTATTCGATAACTGGCAAATGCACTGAACTCCGATCATTCCACGTTCGACCGACATTTGCATACAATATGGAAGTTCAAAAGCCAGCAGTACGGTTGTCGCATAATATAAGCCAAAATCTGGATAGGGATCTCTGCTTGCTCGTCATCAACTGGCTCGCGAACAACACCTATCACGCCTATCCTGTGTCGTTCCGGTGACGAGAAATGGTGCCTTTGTGCTAATATAAGGAAAAGATAGGAATGTCTGAAGCCAAATAAAGCATTAACATCCCGTCAAATGAGCTGTGTGCATCCACAAATATAATGTTATGCATCTGGAGGAACAGCGACGGTGCGGCGTACTTAGAGTTGTTTCCCAGAGCCACAGCCATTACTGCTTACATTTATTGTTAACAACTGAGACGTCTTCCAGATGCAATCCAAGAACAACGACGACGAGTACTGCGTGAAGTGGTGCTACTCCACGATAACGCCCGCTCCCATTCTGCTGCACTGACAAAAACACTCTGTGCTGCAAAGACATTTCGCACCCACCTTATTCACCTGCTCTTCCGCCCTCAGATTTTCATCTTTTCTGCTCTCCATCGAACAACCTTCGAGGAACTTCCTTTCCCGATGAACATACGCTCCGAACACGGCTCGACGACTTCTTAGCCCCAAAACCTCGTGATTTCTACAGTCACGGAATCAAAAGCTGCCCCAGCGTTGGCACACGGTTGGAAATAGCAAAGAAGAATGTATTATTGATAACTAAAATTTCTGTTATATGTATCTGCTGTGTTTATTATAACTCTTGCGAAAATCCTACGAAATTATGCACCAATGCTATAATAGGTAATATCCGTCTGAATGGTAGTAGAGTATCGTGTAACAGTCTGAAGTAAAACGGTCAAGAACTTTTCGATATATTTACTAATAACGTTTATCATTTATATATTAAACATGTATTAATATATTACATCTATGCAAATAATGTACATTCGAATGTCTTTCCGAATATTTATTAGAGTACGGCGTAAGAACACGCAATAAACTGTTCAACAACTTTACCATTTTTTTAACATTTCCCCCTGGCGTGTAACAAATACAGAATTTTTTTCCGTAGTTATTTAAAAATATTCAGCCTCTGTCAGTCCAAAAGGTTCTTAGAGTGTCATGTAGAAATGCGAAACAAATCGGTTACAAAATTTTCAAGCGTTTTACTCACATCGATTACCACTTGTGTGTTACACATGTATGCATGTACCACACATATTAAAAAATATGTAGCCTAAGTCCATCTGAACAGTTTATTGGAGTCTCATGCATCTGAAGTACATCAAACAAGAGCTGTCCGCAATTTTTGCTAAAATCCTTTCCTCGAGATTTTTCGTAACAACGTTAAAAAACGACTTATTTTTATGTAGTGGTACAGACATGCGTTTGTATATGTGGAGTCTGTTGTCTGTACGAATGTTTGTTAGAATGGCGCGTGAAAGTCAAGAACTTTTCGAGATTTATGTTAACAACTTTTATCATTTATATAGTGTATAGCTTCTTATATACCATATACATTTTAAAAACATGTGTGACCTGTGTCCGTACAACCGTTCATTAGAGGATCGTGTAAAACTTTAGCGTCTAAAGTCATTAAATTTCTAGATTTTTGGCAAGAACGTTAAACTGCAACGTGTCCTCATATGCAAACACAAATGTGAAGCGTATATATACCGTATATATTACACATATTAGCCTTTGCCTGTCTCAACGTTTATTAGAGTATTTATTGTGTAAAAATTTGAAGTAAACTGGTCTAGAACTTTTCGGGATTATTGGTAACAACGTTAAAGTACAGCTTGTCCATATTTATTAGGGTCGAAGTATACAGTATATTTGTAAAGACCAGATCGCCTTTGCGGTTTTCGAATGCCAGTTGCGCTACCCCTGGTAGTACTCTAAAGTGGTTTAATTCTAAATTATTATAAGCTTATTAAATGTTGAACCCTGATCCGAGTAAGTTTCGTTTGAAGGCATGTTCTCGCCGGCGCTGTGGCCGAGCGGGTCTAGGCGCTTCAGTCCGGAACCGCGCTGCTGCTACGGTCGCAGGTTCGAATCCTGCCTCGGGCATCGCTGTTTGTGCTGTCCTTAGTTATGTTTATGTAGTTGTAAGTCTAGGGGACTGATGACCTCAGGTGTTAGGTCCCGTAGTGCTTAGAGCCATTAGAACTATTTGCATGTTCTCCTGTTTATTTTAAGGTGTGCGGTTTATGGATTTTTTAATGAATCCTGAGGAGTTAACTTCGAGTTGGAACTAAGTTATAATATTCATACCTGGGGTGGGGATGAACGCAGTTAATAGTGGCAAGTGCAAGTATGTTCGATAAAAGTTGAAACCTTCCATCTTAGCCGATGGTAATATCATTTGTATCTCGGATGAGTGGTTGGTTGGTTGATTTGTGGGAGGAGACCCAACAGGGAGGTTATCGATCCCATAGGATTAGGTAAGGATGAGGAAGGAAGTCGGAAGTACCCTTTCAAAGGAATCATCCCAACATTTGCCTCAAGCAAACCTAAATCAAGACGATCGGACGCAGGTTTGAACCATCGTCCTCACGAATGCGAGTCCATTGTGCTAACCAGTGCACCACCTCGATCGGTTTCTTTCAGATGACCAGAGTCGTCTCCTTGTGTAACACGCAACTGAGTGGCCAGTACGGAATTCAGCTATTGTCTGGTATTCTGAGGACGCAGACACTGACTGGCTACCTGTGCTACTTATTTAAAGTGCTTTGCTCCGTTCAATGGAATGTAAGCCTTGTATCTTAAATTTTTAACTAACGCATTGAGTGTATTTGGTTAGTAAATGTTTTGAGTTGTCATCGTACAGTTTAATAACACAAACCTCGCTCCACTTCACGCTGTGGAACAGTCTGAAATATAAGTACAATGAGGTTTGCTTTCTCAGCGCCGACAGGGATACCACGGAGTGAAGTTACACGTATCTGGATTTCAGCAAGTGTCGGGCTGCTGACATACTGGGTACTGAACGAGCAGGAAGCTGAGGTCGCCGGGTGGGCCTTCGCCGTAATATTTCAATATTTTAAGTCGCCGTGTTGATTTAAATGGCGAGTAGGCAGGACAAACAGCGGCGCCAATTTTGCTCTGTCAACAGGCGGGGCAGCGTCGCACCGGACTGCGCGGCCCGACGGTCGCTGCTCTTCCACGTCAAGAGGCGACATCTTGGAACAGGGCGCTGTGTAAACGCACGAGAGTTTCAATTTTGAACCCTCTTGTTGGCACGGGGACCGCTACGTAGCTGAGAGATGTTCTGTAAAAAACAAAAGCAGAGAGGAGGTACTGAAGGCGGCAAGTCGTGGGGCGGGAGAGGGGGGGGGGGGGGAGGAAGAAGAGGGAAGTTGGCGATGGGAGGTGCTGAGGTGTCGATCGTCTGTTGTCTCTTGACACCTCGGTGGCGCCCGGAGCGCTCGAGTGCCTCGTGAAACAGGTCTGGCGAAGGTCGCCGGAGGCTCTCATACTTCATCCAGGCAGCCAACGTATTCATCCCGTAGAAACACCTCCCCCCCCCCCCCCCCCACCAAGCTACAGTTAGGACGGAAGCTGAGCATATTATCTAGGGAACAAGGTAAACGGATTAGGCAAAGACACAGCGAGAAATGTAAGATTGAATATAAATACAATGTAAGTCTGACTACGGGCAGCAACTGCGCGACGGCCTCAGTACGTTAGAAGTCAGTCAGTCGCGTTCAGCACATTGTTCTGTGTAGCTGACTGCGTATTATGTCGGAGCTAAGTGAATTAGAACGTAATCAAATTATTTGTCTTCGTATGGTAGGTGTTCCGTCAGCTGGCTGAAGTGTTTGATATTTCAGGAGGTATCGATCGAATATTTATTTCGCATGCAGAAGCAGCGCCTAAAACTTTAACCGCTAAGTCACAACATGGACGAAAGAGTATGTTCAGTGATCGTGACCGACAGTCACTGAAGAGTATTGTGATGAAAAATATGGAGACTACACCTGCAGAAGTCACTGCAGAACTGAATTTTGCATCGCGAAGAGTGTCAGCACCAAAAGTTGCATAACCTGGGAATGGCAAGACGATCTGGTATCTCAAAAGCACTCGTCAGAAATGCAAGTGCCCGCAACAGGAATGCGTGGTGCCAAAGCCATAAAACCTGGACTATGGAAGGAATTCACATGGTCTGCTGAGTCTTACTTCACATTGTTTCCAATTTCTGTCCGATTTCACGCACCAAGAGTAAAACTTGGTAAGGGTTCTAAGACAACTTGCGCAACCATGTCGTGGTAATCCACCATGGTGAATCTGCGAAGTCACATTTTGGCTGATCAGGTCCTTCCTGTGGTAGAGCATTTGTTTTCTAATGCTGATGCTGGGCTCCGAGGCGATACTGTCCTATTCATGCAGTACGCATCGCCCAGGACTTGTTTTGTGGTCACGAGGATGCGTGTGCGCATATCCCCTACCCATCAGAGTCACGAGGTCTTAATAGTGTAGAGCCTTTGTGGTCTGCTTCGTAGAGAAGGCTGTGTTATCGCTAACCACCTCCATCATCGTTACCTAAACTTGTCTCTGTTTTGAAAGGACGGTATATGATTCCCTTCGAAACTTTACACGATCTGTACTTAGCAATTCTGCGACGAGAGGAACTCTTTTGAATGCCAACGGGGTTCTTACATCTTAAGTGTCATGGCAGTGTTATGTGTCCATATTTTGCCACCCCTTATGTTTGTTTATCCGATCCTGACGAGCGAGTTCAATATTCTTTTTAAATCTGTTTTAGAAACAACGACATGTTTTGCCCATAAAGTATGTAGAAGAAGAGACTATGAAGTCAATTTTAAGACCAAAATGTTGTTATAACACAAGGTGTTCCCGTAGTCAATGACCGTAACTAGGATTTTCATTTCATCTTCTAATAATTTACACTCATTATATACGTTTCTTTCTGACTGCGGATATGTTAATTTGTATACTGCAACGTTAAATACTTACACTGTAGTTATTTAAGAAAATTCTCATTTATTGCACCGTCTTAGTTGCACACCTTTTTCATTCAATTACGCGTTTTATTCGCTCACGATCATCTTAGAGTTAAAACAAAGTAAAGCTAAATATGTACTATCTAATCATTTACAGTAGTAGAAAAGTTAAGAATTGTATATAAATGTAGAGGTAGGGGGTAGGAAGGAGGGAGGGAAAATGAAATGAGGCTTGTTGGAGGAGAGGAAAGGAAGCAGGGACGGAGGGGTGGGTGTGTCATGAGTTTAACATTCACTCCATTTCCCCTCCCCTCTCCTACCCCTGCCACCAACAAGTACCTATTTAAAACATTAACAGCAGTTGCAAAATACAATACTGTGATGTGTTGTTCTGAGTAGTAAAACTGATGCTTTGCTGCGTTCAATGGAATGTAAGCCTTGTTTTTTAAATTTTTTAACTAACAGATTCGTTGTATTTAGTTAGTAAATGTTCTGAATTGTCATCGTACAGTTCAATAAGACAAACCTCGCTCCACTGCACCCTGTGGAACAGTCTGAAGTATAAGTACAATGAGGTTAGCTTTCGCAGCGCCGACCAAGATACCACGGAGTAATGTCACACGTAGCAAGAATTCAGCAAGTATAGGGCGGTTGCCACACTGGGTACAGTTCTTTTCTTTTCTACTATTATAACATATTAGATGCTATATATTTAGTTTCACTTTGTTTTATATCTGAAGAAAGGTCCGGTAGCATGAGCACTGCAGAAGGTGTACACAGTGCTTAGGATATGTGCCGAACCATGGTAGGCTGGTTGATGTGGTAGTGTGCCATAATCTAGTATAGTGGTCAGAATTTGCCACGCACTGAATGATGTGACGTCACGCCCGATGTAGAATGTTTGATATATTGTAGAAGTTAATAAAACCAGTTTGAGCTAGAATACCAGGAAATTTATTGGAACTGAAATCGGAATTGTGTGACAGAGAAGACCCATCACCACTTTTAGAAAAAGTTACTAGCACACAACGGAAGACGTGATTAGCGAATAAACTTAAAAATTATTAAACTAGCGATCTAACGTATAATGGTTTTAAGCTGATGACTACTATGTCGTAGAGCCAAAAAAAGAACTTGTATTTACAGTTTATGAAGTATGTGTTTGTTTCAGTAAAAATCAATATATCAAACAAGCAATTAAGTCTTCCGTCTTAGCAATGGGGGAAGGAATTAAGGAAAATCGGGATACGTTCAGAGATTTCCAGTGTTTACAGACTCATACATTGATGTTATCAGACGGAAGAAGAGTTCCGAAATCCTAAGACTAATGGAGTACACCGAGGGAGAACAATAGCTTAGCAAATAACACGTGAGATTATTAATAGCGTTACCTCACGATATAACTATTCTTCTAGGAGAGATATGAGAGAGAACTGCAATTGCAAACAAGTTTTAGCTTGCTATTCTGAAAGAAGTAAACAGGTCCGAACGAGAATTAAAAATGGAAGCGAAGAGGTTTCAAGCACTTCCATTCCAGAAGACGTAGCCTACTCTACTGAAAATAAGATATACAGGTTTGTTGAAGACGGTGAACAGTTAGCACGGAATATACGTCTGTGATGCACAATGTTACAATGACAAGCAATTATTTAGTGGCGAATAGTGGAACCCTTAATGCGAAATTTTAGGAAAACCAGTTTGATCTGGATACGTAAATTGCTTTTTGTTCTTTCTAAATTCACATAAATCATGTTATTAGATCAGTCAAGAAATATTTTACTACCACACTCACATATTACGAGGAATAACTAAGGGAATGAAATGTGAGAGTCTGACTAATACACACAAGAAGGAGCAATACATAAGAAAACCAGTAACACAACGTAATTTAGCCTGCACATTAATGTAAATAAAATTTGTTTGTACTCTTTTTAGAGATTTTGAATTCCTCTGTGTCTATAGGGAACAAGAGCAAACTCGATTCCCTTCTACGTCCTTTGCAATGGTTGTTGGCACCACTGATTGTGGAATAGTCTTTAAACCCAAAGAGGTGTGTGATTAAACGTGTTCATTGCGGGAACAATGACATATTCTTTGTATAAAAGCCTTTGGGGCAATGAAAAAATGGGACGTTTTGTAGTATTTGAAATGAGTATATTCTTCGCTGGTTTTAACTTGGAACGTAAATAGTGAGCTTCGTGCTGTTTTTATATGTTTAGACGACGAGAATAACGTTCATTCTTCACGAAATATCTTCTTCTCGGTTCATTCACAAATGTGCGAAAATTTATCCTCAGGGACTAGCAGCTTTTTCCTCCTAAGATGACCACATTAATCCCACGCATTTGTCTCCTTAGCGGGACAAATTTCGTGAAGATCTGCGAGCGCATTGTCCCACAAGTCGACGGTAATCCTGTACACTGTATTTCCATCCCAGCAGAAACGTCCCCAGTCATTCGTCTTGGCTGGAGAGGAAACATCTGCCGACGCAGGAGCTGCCCCGGCGCTGTCTACCAGCCATCGTTAATCTTGCGCCACACGCCTCAGCCAGCATTTTCCGCTACTACAGGAACGTTGCGTTTAGCGCTTCAGAACGCTTTCTTTCAGCTCTTAGCGTGGTCTATAATATTGTAATGTCTTATTTCCCACCGACTGAGATTGTAATACATTTTCCTGCTATACTTTCGTTTTCAAACCTTTTGCTCGGCTCTCTCATACAACTTATGAGAGTTACTTCGTCTTGAGTAGCTGTGTGGAGTAATATTTCGACGATAAGCATTTCGGTTTATTTAACCCTTTGGGCCCTGGGCTACTAAATAAGGTACGTCAGTTAACATATCATAATTTCTTTGTGTAACACTCTGAGGCACTCGAGCACTGTTATTCTGAATTTATTAACAGTAACTTCTCCATTCTACAAGATGAGTGTAACAACTGCTTTCCTCCAGTGACTGCCTTGAAAACTCCAGCACAAATTAAGATGATGTGCAGAAAAATGGCTCCTCCCAGTACGCATGTAGTTTATATTGTGTACCAGCCGTACCTAGCTGTCCTTTACTGTGGCTTAATCACTTAACTGGAAAAGAAAGCTCACGTTTCTAATACGTTTGAGAAGTTCCTCTCTCATTTATCTGTCCACCTCCCTCTGTCCCTTTTTTGTCCACCTCCTTCTCCTTCCACTCTCTCTGTCCGTCTCCTCCTCCTCCTCCTCTCTCTGTACATCTTCTCCCCCCTCTTCTCTATCTCTCCCTCCGCTCCTGACCTTCTCTCTGCCCACACTCAGTTCGTCACGTCCTTCCCCTTTCTCCGTCAATCTTCTTGTCCCCCATCTCCATCTCCTTCTGCACCCTCTCTCTGTCCATCTTCTTCCCGTTTTCTGTGTCCTTTTCCTCTGATACCCCCTGTCCATCTCCTCTTCTCCCTCTCTCGACCTTAAGTGTTGATTATAGCTATTTCAAATTTAGTCTGTTGCAACATACTTATCATAAGCCAAAAGCCATAAATCCACCTTCCTTTTTTTCAACACACACAGACACACACACACACACACACACACACACACACACACACATACTCCTGTTACATTAACGTGTAACAGTTTAAAGTAAATCGCACAGGTACATTTTGAGATTTTTATTAATAATGTTTAACATTTAAAATAAACATACATTTAAGAATGAGGTACCTAAAAACATGCCTGTATTAGAATGAAACGTAGTGCAAAAATTTGAAAGCCATCAGTCAAGAACTTTTGAAGATTAACGAATTTGAGCTAACCTACATTTACATTTTTATATTGTTTTCCCTTTTATTACATATATATAGGGTGGTCCATTGATATTTAAAAAAAACGCAGTTGATATCCGTTTGACCTATGGCAGCGCCATCCAGCGGGCCAACCATAGCGCAATCTGATTTCCCCCTTTAAGCAAAGACAAGTGTCTTCCTTTGTAGTTTTTTCGTTCTACGCTTATTTTCGTGAGATATTTTGTCCGGTCACGATCATTGGACCACCCTGTATACCATATGGCGTTCCAGCTGAGTATTTGAGTGAATGTTGAACCAAAATTTCATAGAAATTCATGAAGAACTTCCGGAAATTTCAGACCTTTAAGAAAGAAACATGAAACACACATATGGTTTTATACTTGTACTCGTACAGAGAATGTAGATAATCCTAATCACAAATGTTCTGAAGTTTCTGGCCGTTTGCTTTGAAATTTGGGCACAACATTCCATTGGTCTACAAATGTGTTTTATTCACTTATTTTTAAAACTTTTTGTAAGACATAAATTTGTATAAACTTAATAATAGGGAAACATTGTTACAAAACTTACAAAAACTTACATGTAACATTATATATAAGCATTAGTTATATAAAAACATGCCTGTATTAGAATAGTGTTGTATTAAAATCTCTCAAGTAACTGGTCGCCTAGAACTTTCGGAGGTACATGATTTTCAACAAATTAACATTTACATTTAAATTTATATAAGTTCAAGTATACTTAGTTTTTATCGGCGATATTTTTATCTATGGTTAGAGCTGAAATAGCATTAAGTATGACTAGTGTAAAACTTATGTACAAAATGCTTTGTAAGAGGTTTTATGTTCATAACAATCTTGTTTTACTCAATGTAAAATATACAAACTGTGAGTGTAAATGTATAATTTTGCATACTCTGTTGTTGTTGTTGTTGTTGTCTTCAGTCCTGAGACTGGTTTGATGCAGCTCTCCATGCTACTCTAACCTGTACAAGCTTCTTCATCTCCCAGTACTTACTGCAACCTACATCCTTCTGAATCTGTTTAGTGTATTCATCTCTTGGTCGCCCTCTACGATTATTACCCTCCACGCTGCCCTCCAATACTAAATTGGTGATTCCTTGATGCCTCAGAACATGTCCTACCAACCGGTCCCTTCTTCTTGTCAAGTTGTGCCACAAACTCCTCTTCTCCCCAATCCTATTCAATACCTCCTCATTAGTTATGTGATCTACCCATCTAATCTTCAGCATCCTTCTGTAGCACCACATTTCAAAAGCTTCTATTCTCTTCTTGTCCAAACTATTTATTGTCCATGTTCCACTTCCATACAAGGCTATGCTCCATACAAATACTTTCAGAAACGACTTCCTGACACTTAAATCTATACTCGATGTTAGCAAATTTCTCTTCTTGAGAAACGCTTTCCTTGCCATTGCCAGTCTACATTTTATATCCTCTCTACTTCGACCATCATCAGTTATTTTGCTCCCCAAACAGCAAAACTCCTTTACTACTTTAAGTGTCTCATTTCCTAATCCAATTCCCCCAGCATCACCCGACTTAATTCGACTACATTCCATTATCTTCGTTTTGCTTTTGTTCATGTTCATCTTATATCCTACTTTCAAGACACTGACCATTCCGTTCAACTGCTCCTCCAAGTCCTTTGCTCTCTCTGACAGAATTACAATGTCATCGGTGAACCTCAAAGTTTTTATTTCTTCTCCATGGATTTTAATACCTACTCGGAATTTTTCTTTTGTTACCTTTACTGCTTGCTCAATATACAGATTGAATAACATCGGGGACAGGCTACAACCCTGTCTCACTCCCTTCCAAACCGCTGCTTCCCTTTCATGCCCCTCGACTCTTATAACTGCCATCTGGTTTCTGTACAAGTTGTAAATAGCCTTTCGCTCCCTGTATTTTACCCCTGCCATCTTCAGAATTTGAAAGAGAGTATTCCAGTCAACATTGTCAAACGCTTTCTCTAAGTCTACAAATGATAGAAACGTAGGTTTTCCTTTTATTAATCTAAAAATGGTTCAAATGGCTCTGAGCACTATGGGACTCAACTGCTGAGGTCATTAGTCCCCTAGAACTTAGAACTAGTTAAACCTAACTAACCTAAGGACATCACAAACATCCATGCCCGAGGCAGGATTCGAACCTACGACCGTAGCGGTTTTTATTAATCTATTTTCTAAGATAAGTCGTAGGGTCAGTATCGCCTCACGTGTTCCAACATTTCTACGGAATCCAAACTGATCTTCCCCGAGGTCGGCTGTCGGCTTCTACTAGTTTTTCCATTCGTCTGTAAAGAATTCGCGTTAGTATTTTGCAGCAGTGACTTACTAAACTGATAGTTCGGTAATTTTCACATGTCAACACCTGCTTTCTTTGAGATTGGAATTATTATATTCTTCTTCTCCAAAGGCCGTCAGTAGTTCCAATGGAATGTTGTCTACTCCCGAGGCCTTGTTTCGACTCAGATCTCTCAGTGCTCTGTCAAACTCTTCACGCAATATCGTATCTCCCATTTCATCTTCATGTACATCCTCTTCCTTTTCCATAATATTGTCCTCCAGTACATCGCCCTAGTGTGGATCCTCTATATACTCCTTCCACCTTTCTGCTTTCCCTTCTTTGCTAAGAACTGGGTTTCCATCTGAGCTCTTGATATTCATACAGGTGGTTCTTATTCTCCAAAGGTCTCTTTAATTTTCCTCTAGGCAGTAACTATCTTGCCCCTAGTGAGATAAGCCTCTACATCCTTACATTTGTCCTCTAGCCATCCCTGCTTAGCCATTTTGCACTTCCTGTCGATCTCATTTTTGAGACGTTTGTATTCCTTTTTGCCTGCTTCATTTACTGCGTTTTTAAATTTTCTCCTTTCATCAATTAAATTCAATATTTGTTCTGTTACCCAAGGATTTCTAGTAGCCCTCGTCTTTTTACCTACTTGATCCTCTGCTGCCTTCACTACTTCATCCCTCAGAGCTACCCATTCTTCTTCTACTGTATTTCTTTCCACCATTTCTGCCAATTGTTCCCTTATGCTCTCCCTGGAACTCTGTACAACCTCTGGTTAGTCAGTTTATCCAGGTTCCATCTCCTTAAATTCCCACCTTTTTTCAGTTTCTTCAGTTTTAATCTACAGTTCATAACCAATAGATTGTGGTCAGAGTCCACATCTGCCCCTGGAAATGTCTTACAATTTAAAACCTGGTTCCTAAATCTCTGCGTTACCATTATATAATCTATCTGATACCTTCTAGTATCTCCAGGATTCTTCCATGTATACAACTTTTTTTTATGATTCTTGAACCAAGTGTTAGTTATGATTAAGTCATGCTCTGTGCAAAATTCTACCAGACGGCTTCCTCTTTCATTTCTCTCCGCCAAACCATATTCACCCACTATGTTTCCCTCTCTCCCTTTTCCTACTCTCGAATTCCAGTCACCCATGACTATTAAATTTTCGTCTCCCTTCACTACCTGAATAATTTCTTTTATCTCATCATACATTTCATCAATTTATTCATCAACTACAGAGCTAGTTGGCATATTAACTTGTACTACTGTGGTAGGCATGGGCTTGGTGTCTATCTTGGCCACAATAATGCGTTCACTATGCTGTTTGTAGTAGCTTACCCGCACTCCTATTTTTGTATTCATTATAAACCTACTCCTGCATTATCCCTATTTGATTTTGTATTTATAACCCTGTATTCACTCGACCAAAAGTCTTGTTCCTCCTGCCACCGAACTTCACTAATTCCCACTATATCTAGCTTTAACCTATCCATTTCCCTTTTTAAATGTTCTAACCTACCTGCCCGATTAACTGATCTGACATTCCACGCTCCGATCCGTAGAACGCCAGTTTTCTTTCTCCTGATAGAAGTAACAGTAAAATATATAAAACGCACTAGTCGTTGGAAGTTCCCTCCAGAAGTATGAGCCTTGCTGCCTCTATAGCCGTCCATAATGCGAAACTGTTACCAGTGTAGGATTTTGTGCAGAAATTGCTCTCGATTATGTCCCATAAACGTTCGATGGGAATCATATCGGTCGATCTGGGTCACAAAATGCACTCGCGTGGGTCGTCTGCTGACATAGCCCATTACCGCTACATTTTCGGCGCACTGCCGTAACGGATACGTTGGTCATACGTGCCACCCTGGTTTCTCCGGTTATTACACGTAGTGTTGCTTGTCTGTTAGCACTGAAAACGCTACGTAAACGTCTTTTCTCTCGGATGTTAAGTGAAGCCCGCCGGTCACTGCGTTGTCTATGGTAATAGTAAATGCTGGACATTTGGTATTCTCGTCACTCTTGACATTGTGGGTCTCGGAATATTGAATTCCGTAACGATTTCCTAAATGGAATGTCCCGTGCTTCATCTACCATCCCGCGTTCGAAGTCTGTTGTCTCCCGCTGCGCGATCACAATCACGTAAGACACGTTTTCACATGAATCACATGAGTACAATTGGTAGCTGCGCAAATGCGCTGCCCTTTTATAGCTTGTGTACGCGAAACTACCGCCATCTGTAAGTGCGCGTATCGCTATCCCATGACTTTTATCATTTCAGTGGATTTAATGCGTTGTGGACGTTCAGTATCTAAACCTAAGCGGCCTCTAAGTTATTATGCATAAAACTGGAAGTAAAAATATATTGCTTCTGGGATTATGATGGTTCTCACATGTAACTTCCATTCTCATACCATCCATACCCTGGCTAATAGCTACTGTTTGTAATAATAATCCACACAACATGGCTAGTGGGAGCTGAATAACCTTGCCGGGAATAGTCAGTGCGTGACTTTAAGATAGCATAAAACTGGGCAACTGGAGGTCAAACAGACATAAACAACGCAGTAAAAAAGATATAATTCATCAGTATATCCTACCAAATCCACCACCCGATCACACGTTGAGCCTCCTTGAAACTCTACGGGATCGATCAATCTGCAATGACCCTGCCGCGACGGCCGATATGGCCGAGCGGTTCTAGGCGCTACAGTCTGTAGCCGCGCGACCTCTACGGTCGTAGGTTCGAATCCTGCCTCGGGCATGGATGTGTGTGATATCCTTAGCTTAATTAGGTTTAAGTAGTTCTAAGTTCTAGGGGACTGATGACCTCAGAAGTCCCATAGTGCTCAGAGCCATTTGAACCATTTGAACCATTTGACCCTGCCGCCAGCACCACATGGGCGATTGGAAGTGACTACTAGAAAATATACTTACCAAGTGGGGTCTATCTTAGATTAATAGCAAAGTTTCACACACAACAAACGCAAAAGCCTGTTCTGAAATTACTCAAGAACGTCCTCTTCTCATTCACTAAGCAGACATCGCCATGTCGCTGATTGGAAGTGAATAGCACAAATAAGATCTTCATTTGTTGGATCATTCATAGATTAATAGCAAAACTTCAAAAGAATCACACAAAAATCTTATCCCGAACTAACATGGAAGCAGATAATCCCATCTCCGTACAGCTATGCTCGCGTGGGACCATGCAGGCAATGACCAGGAAGGAAAAACAAGTAAAATCAAATAATTCCACTAGCACGAATTCTTAAATATTTTTCACCATTTACTCGCTTGTAATCCTAACGCGACGAAAATACACGAATTTGCCTATGCTTTGTTCTAATGGTTGCGACCACATGACCGACTTATACACAATGGATTAGGCCCTTAGCATGAACACGAAACATTAAATATTCCACTAAAAGTTAACAAAACCAAATACACGCACATAGAGTGAAAAATGTTCAACGAACATTAAATGTCCTAGAGGCACTAATGAACTAACTTCATACTACTGGATTTGACATGAGCTCCGTGTGGCCGTTATGAATCTAAGTCGTAACCAATGAATTTACTTGGAAAGTAATTACAAAAGGTGGTCACAACAACCCTGAGTAATATGGTGCTGAAAGAGAATGGATTATTTTATTATTATGTACCTTATATTCTAAGCTTAACCAAGATCTGCACAGAGTCCGTCCACCCTGCAGGCCACCAGGGAACCAAATTCCCAAAAGTGGAGCAGTGCCAGCTAACCACCTCTTTGTTCGTCCCTGAGGGGACGGGAGGAAGCTCCTACCAAGCCCGGGGATACCATAAGCACAGGAGTGTCTTTGATTGTTGATCCCAAGAGTTGGATTGGCACCAAAGCTCAAGGAAAACATGTGTATTTGCGCTACAGCTATTCAACTCACGTAAACACACTCAAAACACCCACTGATTCCATAACCGAGAGCAATGTAACAGGGATGGGAAAAGAATGTCTGCAGTCATGGACTGTGCGGCTGGTCCCGGTGGAGGTTCGAGTCCTCCCTCGGGCATCGGTGTGTGTGTTTGTCGTTAGGATAATTTAGGTTGAGTAGTGTGTAAGTTTAGGGACTGATAACCTTAGCAGTTAAGTCCCATAAGATTTCACACACATTTGAACATTTTTTGAAAAGAATGTCCAACATGAAATAAATAAATAAAGTAATGTCCGTCCCTTCTCAGTATTCGAACAAAAAAGGTGGTAACGAAAGAGTCACTACTGATAAAAAAAACATAGGGTACCCTAAGGCGAAGTAATAGTGCAGAACAACCAGTTCCATCTCAATCTTTCGTATTCAAAATAATTAAACGGAAGCCAAGTGTGACAGGAAGAATTCAGAAACTAGGCTCAGCTGCTCTTGAGGGAAGACAAATAGGCAGAAGGGAAGAAAACATAAAACCTTGTTACGTTGTCGAAGGTCGTTGGACACTTGAGGAAACAATTAAGCTAAGCAAGTTGTCGAATCACAAATGTTGAAGTGTAAGGAGGAAAGAGTGAACGGCTGTCTCCAGGGAGAGTCTCAGATACAATCAGTATTACTTTGAAAGGGGTAGTGGACGGAGCCCACTATTATCACGACTGACTAAACCTGCATTGTATTTCCAATGCACCAGCAACAATCGTCTTCTACATATCTCGAATATATTGTTCTCCGGGCATGTCGACACCGTTACATCCAAGTCAAAGCTCTCCTGCACCCAAGCTTCCGTCTTGTATGTCTTCCTAGCAGTGGAACACCACGATCACTTTGTAGATACCCATGAGATGCTCCTACATGAATGGAGGAATTACCTTTTGGACGTAAAACAGTAGCCACAGCACTACACGGTGTCCGTCGAAGAATTGTCAATATTGAGAAATATGTCGGAACGATCATTTGAAGCAAAAAAGTCGAGTTAAGGTGGTTTCTAAAATACATACCTTAAGAGGTATGAGCATTTCTTCATCTCTGTTATTGTCAAACAAATCTTTTCTGCTGCAAGCTCACCGTATTTTGGGAGCAGGTTTTATGGACCAAATCAAGAAAAAAGTGCCCAGTACAAAGTTTCTGTAATGCATACTTTAAGATACATGGGCACTTGTTAAGTGGAAGAGCTGTATTTCATATTAGCGAAGATGAACAAGTTCTTACAGCTTTTAAGTCTTGCATTTTAGACCGCATGTTTATTAGAATTTTTTCTTCGTATTATGGTTCCTGTCGTAGCCCTGAACACTGTCCATTCCTTCTGGGACACCCTGCATAACGAGGTCACTGTTAGAAACAGAGTGCACATACACGAGAGGGAATGAGTCGAATTTTACCAATACGGAAACGTATCTGTCATGATCGATTGATTATACAGGTTGAAGCGCACAGTCGTAGCTTCGGTGTAGACAACTGACTGTGGCGCCGCGCTGTAACCGTTTAAGGTGCTCGCCATGCTGACCAAGCTGGCCTATTTAACTCCATTACGCAGGAGCTGTGTCCTCTGCGCTAACATGAACTAGACGACTGATTCTTGTTAATTAGATTACAACACAGTCACGTTCACGAGCTGCATTAGGGGCTTTAAACCCCTGTTTGACTTTTGCAACAGCAGACACACTTAGTAGTCCTTCCATACCTACTATTATGTGAGGTTTACAGCTTTTCATCAGTGCTTCAAACTCTGGAACTTTGTTGCGAAAGCTTCGACAGTTTACCATTAGTATTTTAGTACCCTCATCTGTGGGAGGAATTTCTTTCGATCGTACATGAACACCTCTGGGTTTCCTGCAACTATCGTTATCTGAATTGGAAGGGGAGCCATCTCATCTGAAAAACCCTTGTGCGCACCCTACACACAGTCAGATACCTGAGCAGCAGTATCTAATGTGTAGTGCACACCAGACCCATTTAGGGGCGCCCTACAGTTTTGATTCCTACGTCCCAAGTCCAGGATGTTGCAGTCTAGTTTGTCATAGGACCTTCTAAGCCTCATATTCTGTCCTTTTACTCGACTCAGGACCGAAGAGCCACGGTCAGTTCTGGGGACAATATTGCAAACGGTCAGCTTCATTGAAACTCCATGCCCAAGGCCGGTCTTCTCAACCGTCTCCGCCAGTAACTGGAATGACCAAACTATGATCTCGGAACCCATAATTTTTTCAAACATGCAACACAATACGTAGTTGGTTGCACCCTGTTCCGTCCATGACTACTAGAATAGCCTCTTCAGCATGTAGAATGAGGCCCCCAGGCACACAAATTGAGTGCACCTGGTGTCCTTTCCCGTCCCTTGCTGGCTTTTCCCAAAGGGGTATCATCGTTCGCCGTACGTTTGAACTGTCGGTGATTAATAGACTCCTATCCTTTAACGTTTGCCTCCTACTGACAACGGACAAAACAGGTTTCCCCAAAACAGATGAAGTGACGCCTCCTGATTCACTTTCGGTTTAAGAAAGATGGCCCCTCAGACTTCCTGGTTAGGGGGATCGGTACAGCGCTCTGAGCCCTCCCGTCACCATCCCCACTGTACCTACACGTAGCTCTACCATTGAAACGCCAGTCGCACTCAAGTTGATGAGTAATGGCATATCCTGTACTTTCTTCAGAGGAGACAGGATCCATAGAAGAGGTTAGTGCTTGACAAGAGAGCAACTCTCTGGAGCCCTTCCAACACACCGATTCGCAGCAACTGCCAATTGTTTGATAACAGCCAGGGCGATTTCCAGCAGCTTTCAAGCGCCATCAATTGATTCCGCGTTCAAGAACAGCATTCACAATGGGGCTGCTTTTTGGCTGGTGCTATGTATTAAAAGGCGGTACCGAGCGAGGTTACGCAATCGTTAGCAGACTCGACTCACATTCAAGAGGTGACGGTTCTAACCCGCGTCCGGGTATCCTGACTTCGGTTTTCGGTGATTTTCCTAAAACGCTCTAGGCAAATTCCCGGATGGTTCCTTTGAGAGAGCACGGCCGATTTCCTTTCCCACTCTTCCCTAATCCTAGCTTGTGCTCCATCTCTAGTGACCCCGTTGGCGAAGGGACGTTAAACACTAATCTTCTCCCCCAACATCTTACAAGGTAGTGAACAAATAATATTATATTAAACCAGCTTATTGTCTTTTAATCTTTTGAGCAACAGAGTTGGTAATTCCCCGTAAGAATTGAAGCAATACTTACCGTTTCTTAGGTTTAGGTGTGAGAAATTAGACCGAAGCATGTCAAATACAAGTGTGGAACGTAGGCTATGCCCATGGAACGGAGTAGCGATTTCTGCTGTGCCAGCAAGCCAGTCATGTGTGATCGGCGTTTCAATAAGTTGCCAATACTTCCGTTCGCGCATGTAGCGCTCAAGTTTTAAACGTAGCTTGAATGACTTCACGCTGCTCCTCGCCATAGCACTTGCTCGCTTACAACGTGTATTTTTCAGGAAAGGAAGAATTTTGTGTGACGACAGTTATCCTGATCCGTTTGCAACTTCCTGTCGCATCGAGAATACAACCGGTTTCCCGACATGAGTTACATTAGCTTCTCACAAACGTCAGTTGTTGAAGTCATACAGGCAGTGCATTGGCCAAACTCACAATAAGAAAACATGGAGCGCAAATTTTATCCTGTAGTTGTACAACTAAGGCTACAGCTACTGTTTTATGCTGCATTGAGAGCTTCTCACAGAGCAGAGCGAATTTTCTCTGTAGAAAAATATGTCGGTGCGTGATATGACCAATTCTCATTAATTACACACACAACATTGCCATTGCTTCAAGCATATGTTTACAACAGCATCGATGTTTCGACAATATTATGAAGTAATTTTTCTCTCCTATGTTAATATTCATATACCTAAATGACATGCTGTTTGATCTGTCTAGTGAAGATGTGAATAGTAAAGCCTCTTCCACAGTTGTTCTACTTAAAAAGGAAAAGGTAAATGGTGTTTAATTTGACACATTTCTCCATTTATAGTGTGTTAATATATATTACAACATTTACCACCGTACTTCATAACGCTGTATTTCTAAGCCAACAGCATTGCTACCATACGTAGCAGTACCGTCAGTTACCTTAATGTGTGCAGTCGTACGAGATAAAGCTCAATGTGAGTTACTCAGAGATTCGAAGCTGGTGCGGATATGTACAGCTCCCATTAGACACTCGGTGAGAAGTAATTGACGTATCATTAGCTTTCGTGCTTGTTAGCCCAACAGCATTTATGACTGATGCGACACCTACAATGCAACTGCTACTTGCTAGCGGGTGACGATGAGATAATAGCCGTCATCTGCATCACAAGTGAACCGCTGAGAGGATAATATCTATAATTGACTAGAAACACTGTCTCCAGAGAGAGCCTGCTCCGCTGTTGTGGTGACTAGACGGCGAGAGAGAGAGAGAGGGAGAGATAGAGAGTTAGAGGGTGGGGGGGGGGGAGGAGCTGGTAAGAGCTGTCCATTAGCGCGCCGTGAGAGAGTGCGTATCGTGTGTTGGGAGACGTCCTGCCCTCGAGTGCTGCTCTCTGGTGAGGAGGAAAGGCGTCACGTGAAGGACAAGTGAGCAGCGCGCTTGTGACGCGACCAAAATAGCGGGTGACCCAGTTCCGCCAACACTCGCCACCAATTCGCAAATGGACCGCTGCAATCTATTTAATTAACAGGGACTAATCACTTCCAGTTTCTGACGTCTTTATTTGTTTTTTGGCTTTTTCATTACTAAAAATTACATTTACAGGCTGTTAGAGTGTTTGCTGATTTATTATCAGTTTGGAAGTGTTCTGCATGACAACTTGGTGCTCGTTTCATGAATAACTGTCTCTGTCGTGAACCACTGTTATTGTACTATTTTATTTACAGGTTTGGTACAGTTCCAATCCAGAGGTTCAAAAAATTTATGTTCACGGTTAAACAAATTACATGTGTTCCAGTGAGTCACCGCGACGGTACATTTCCTTCCTTTAGATCGAGGTTGTAGCGAGTAGTGCACTGGCCATCTTGAGGACGGCGCAATTACTACAGAGTACACCATCCTGATGTTTATAACTTAAGAAGGCACCAAAACAACTTGACGACGCAATCATACACCCGAAATAGGGGTTTTGAAGATGACAGCGGTGGCGGCATCCTATACCCGAACATAGTAATGTACGTTTGTGGATAATTAACAATGGCGTAACGCCTAAAACTCTAATAGCAGAAGAAAAATTACGTCTTTCACACAGTGCAGATTTACAGAGTTTCAGAACACTGGATTACTTAACAAATTATTCTAGAAATTCTGGCTGTTTCTACATTGAACAAGCTAAATTGTTTTTGTGATTTATTTGCCATAATTTTTGTTCTCATAACTGTTAATGTATAATAAGAAAACTTTCTTTTTCATTTGTAAGAAGACGACGATTTTGATACGTCTTCACAGTTCTCATTTAAATAACGGAATTTTGTGACGTCTTACAACGGATGAATGCAAATCCACTGAGAATAAATGAAAGAGCGCTGTTCTTTTATCTTCTTCTTGCCGTTTGGCGCTCGAGCTGGGCAAATTAAGTGCCGTAGTTGTAATAACATTTGTTCGTTGAATTAAATCCATTTCAATCTATCTGTTGTGTCGTCTCAGTTATTCATTTAAGCCACTGCCTTGTCTTTTAGTAATTTGTATTATGATTTCTGAATGTTACAGCATAGAAGATAGGCGAGGTTAGCGGCGGGTTGTTCGGACACGAACGATCGGACATAATTAGTGTCCTTTCGTTAATTATTTTTTTAATTAAATGCCAAACCTGCTGAGACATTTACTCCGATCATTTCTCGTCAGTATGCAGTATTTTTCAATTAAAACTGTGCAGGTGTGGTCAATTTCTGTTTCCGAACTATGTCTGCCACTCTGCTCAGTTGGCTAATTCGACGCAGATCTGCAAGTAAGCTACAAGAGGGGGGATTTTTATAGGGTAAATTGTGGTATAAAAGCAATGAATTTTCCTATGACGCGCTACAGTCTGCGCATCTTAGTGGAATTATTCATCCTCAGTCAATGTTAATTCGAATCGCGGGTGCTCTATTGCTCTAACTTGCCCCCTTTGTAAGCTGTTAGATCCTTGCTGCACCTTTGACAAACACCTCATCTGGCTCTCATTATGAGACGTGGAGAAATACTTCACTTGCCTCCCAAAACGTGAGGTTCGAAAACTTCTCTGAAAATTTCTACTTTTGTTTGTCTTTACATCTTGTGTCTTTTCTGTTTCATGTTGGAAAATATGTACTCGAGTGACATAGTACAATATCTGAAGGAAGACCGATGGAACGAATCATGTATTAAGACAAATATGTAAAAAGAAATTTTATTTTATGTATTTAGAAGCGGTAACACATCACGGAGGATTGGGAAAGATTTTGACCAAATCATAACTGAAATTAATTTGTCATAAGTCCTATGTTGAGAGGCATTAAATTCTATTAATTGCATTGTTGTAAAAGAAAGTGACCAATGTGGCGGCATTTCAGCAGTGTATGAAGAAGACCGCGCGTAGATGACTTCCTGCTGCTTTGAAAAGGAGTGTCCATCTTCTTCAACAGCAACAAAAAATAGTTATTGCTGCATGTAATTGTATCGTTTGTAATTTTTATTATAGGCTTGTTTCAAATAACATTTATATTTCCGTGTAATGACCAAAATAAGAGAAAGACGAACCAATGTATCCTGGAAATCAAATGAAAATTGAATCTAGTGCCGGTGCCGATAATTATGCCGAGCCGGCAACAGAGGAAGTGAACCCAGGCATCTTTGAAATAGAGTCAAACTCACATGCAGTATCTGGTAAGGAAATTCCTGAAAGGAGTGAAAATTCAAATTAGTCACTATGTTATTTAAATTGCATTAATGGAAAGTAAGCGTGACCTGGAACTGGCCATGCGAATAAACGAACGTGAGAAAGATGTGGCCATGGGAATTTCTGAGCGAGTTGATGCTATTCTTGCTGAACGTGACCATGTTAACACGAACGGACGAGCGTGACAAACAGATTTTCGCGCCAATTAATGCCACTCTTCTGGAGTGAGATGAGAAGCTAGATTCTCACGTTGATACCAGTTAGTCAAGCATTTATACCGAAATTTATGAACTTAAGAAAACTTGCAAGGCATACCAGAGACAGTATGGAAGTTAGCAAGCGATGTACATTGATGAGCCAAAACGTTACGAACCCTGCTTAAAAGCGCGTTGGTCCAACTCTAGAGCGCAATTCAGCGGGTTTCTGCGCGCCATGTCTTCAAGTACTTGATAAGTTTCCAGAGGTTTGTGGCACCAAATTCCTAGGCACAGGTCGCACTCACTTCCCGTAATTATGGAGTGTTTGTTAGTGGGTGCTGAGCTGGCCCCCAATAGCGTCCCAGTTAGGTTTTATCGGATCCAGATAAGCCGAATTTGATGGCCAAGACATCAGCGTGAGCTTAGTACACGCTTCTCAAACCATTGCAGCACGATTATGGCCTTGTGGCGGACAGTTCTGCTGCTGGGAGATGGCATCAAGGGCAGGAATCCTCTGCTGCAGAACACCATGTTCAACACTGTTCACTGAACGATGTGCGTCAGATCTTCCACAGATCGCCACCCATCCTTCTTTAGAGAACAGACAAGTTTCCGATCCCCATGTTCTGTGATAAGGTACCCACTTCCAAATTCTTGTCGCTTACTTGTGGTTTCGTCATTCTTCTATCACTTTCCATAGATTCTCACGACAGTAGCACTCGAACAGCGGACCACCTTCGCCGTTTACGAGATGCTCACCCCGAGGCAAAGGGCCACAAAAACCTGGCTTTTGTCAAAGCAGAAAAGGGGCCCACTTCCAGTGTTGGAAATATACCGCATACCATGTACCTGCGGAAAACTTTGTCTTGAAATAACAGAATGATAAGTCAACACCGGAATCGCATAACATAAAAGGAATTGCAGCCTGGGAAAATGGAGAAATCGACAGTGGTACAGCATACACTGTGTGAGACCGACCAAATACTAAAATTCGCCGACATGGAAGTTCTTGCTGTAGAGAAGAGCTGTCACACCCACTTTTTCAGAGGATCTGTAGATATTCACAGACATGAGAGTAGCTTCAGCAAGACAGCATAAGGCCCTAAAGTGGACGCTGCCGGAATCCCGTGCTGCAGCGAAAGACTGTTGCTGGTAGCAAGGGAAGAACAGCACCGAAACGACCATGGAAAAGCCCTTCGACGTTGGCGCACCGGGCACATATAATCTGCGGCCTACAGGTCGACTCTAGTCCACCACCGTCAATCGAGGGTGAAGCTTTGACAATGACAGACGCTCGTGCTGACGAAATATTAGAAAAATCATTAAACAAACATCAGCTGAAGTACCCAAGACAGCATCCAACTGGCATTTTGTCAAAAAGTGACCACGGAAGTCTTTACAATTTTCTACTACACCAAATTGGTCATTGCCTTCACACAGTGATTGTATTAAGAGACACGTGTAGAATACGGAACCTTCTCTGAATTGGCCGCGATCTGGGAATCCGTATTCTTGACATCGAACGAAATTTCATTGTGCTCCTTGATGACAGTCGCGGGACGAAAAGAAACTACGAGCTGAAGCTCTGCACGATTTCCTCAATTTCGTGAATCGGTGAAGGAAACAACATTAAATCAAATAACTGTACAAACTAATATTGTGTTCCAACAGTTTTAAAATAACGAGTTCTTATGCAGTACCGCTGTGTATGAATGTATTAATATTTATACCGCTTATAAAGATAACAAAAACGAAAACGTTGTCCTCCAAAAAATATTCCTTCACTGAATCCAGTACAATATATTACTTGATTATCAGAGGCGATAGTGATTTACCAAATAGGTTCACATATTTGAGCAACAGATAAAAGTAGATTTTAATCAGTTTTAAAACAACGTGGTAATATCCAGATGAAACGATCAAGACAGTTAATGAAGAATTAAACGCTGAACACATGAAATGTAATAAAGTGAGTGTAATTTTCGTCGTGAGAATAAATTACAGCGGAGTGACTTGTCTTACGGGTAGCACCATCAGTCCTCGGCACATAGCGGGACGCCGGTATACTAGATAATTTGACAGAACCATGATTACAATCTTTCATTTATTTATCAGTTGCAGTTATTACGCATGATCTGTAATCTAAGATGATATTTCAGTCCTTGATCCTCAGAAATTTTTATTTTTAGCATCCAGAGTGGACAGTTTGTTTTCTAAGAATCAATAAAAATCACTAGATCGCAGGCCGATCAAAAATCTAGCAGTACCACAGGGCACCATTTCCAGCGAGAAACTACTTAGATTCCAAAATAATGATAATCTGTACGTTAGATAAGAGCTCTGTGGCGACTATGAGTTGTGTGGGGAACCTGCTCAAGAACTTCTTCAGACCGTAGTTAATGCAGTTGTGGGAGAAATTTCGGCCATAATTCTACTTGACACTGGTACAACTATGTACAATGCTGCTGATAACTTCCTTAGGAGTGTTGGTGTTACGGTGGAATTACCTATTCTATCAGTACGGTATTGTTTGGTATCGGTTGTTATTGTTGGCAGTTGCCAGAGGGTAGAAAAGCAAGAGCAGACAAATGTATTTGAGGATGGAGCCTTTAATTACACTTTTCTCATGTTGAAGCAATTGCCTACTCGGCATTGAGTTTTTGCGAGAAGGGAACCCAAGAATCAACCATCCAAGCGGCCAGTACCATTTGATAGTCTGTGGTGAAGGCCTTGTATTAAGTTTAATTGAAGCAAAGGCCTGTTGCGGTAAAGCTTTTCACTGAAAGTAATAATTTGTGTTATCATATCTGAATGTTACAGCGAGAAAGATAAGTGAGATTTGAGATGGATTGTTCGGACGCGAACGATCGGACATAATTAGCTTTCTTTCTTTAATCACTTTTTAGTTGAGTCGCCGAACCAGCTCAGACATTTATTCCGTACATTTCCCTCCGGTATTCAGTATCTTGCAATAAAACCGCGTGTGTGTGATCAGTTTCTGCCTACTCATTAGCCTCACACAACACAGATGTGCAATTAACCTGCCAGATGTTGGATTTTTATAGGGTAAATTGTGATATAAAAGCAATGAATCTTCCTGCGACGCACTACACTCTGCACTTCTTAGTAAAATTTTCGATCCTCAGTGAGGGTTGCTCCATGTTGCGGCTGCTCTATTCTCTCAATTGCCCCACTTGTAAACTGTTAACTTTCTTGCCGCACTTTTGACAATGCTTCATCCGCCTCTCATTACGAGACGCGGTGTAACGCTTTAAAGTACATATTCAAGCCACGTGGAAAATTCGACTCTGTGTATTTTTGTAATTGTCTATACAATGGAGTTATCTGATGATGGAGTAATCTCTGTAGCTGTCACGATTAAACGTATGTGGATGCACGGCGACTTACGCAATAGTACATACGAAGTGTACATTCTTGTTTTTCATATGAGCGTAGTTGAACTATTAAAACATTAATGTGACACATATTTCTTGACGTA
Source organism: Schistocerca nitens (assembly GCF_023898315.1). NCBI lineage: Eukaryota > Metazoa > Arthropoda > Insecta > Orthoptera > Acrididae > Schistocerca > Schistocerca nitens. Next base: position 976,665,782 of record NC_064614.1, read on the forward strand.
AAAATAAAGCTGGCAATCGTAAAGCTCCGGTGGCTATCATATGCATAGTGACCGATGAACGTGTTTGACAAGTCCATTTTTTTTCCCCGTGACCCATGGGCATACCCATGGTGAGTTGGCTTGCGCGCCTCAAGGACACAGATAGCAATACCGTAGTCGCAACCACCGCAGAGGTGTATGGGTTGAGAAGTCAGACATACGTGTGGTTCCTGAAGAGGGACACCAGACTTTTAGTAGTTCCAAGGGCAACAGTCTGGATGACTGACTTATCTGCCTTTGTAGCATAAGCTAACATGGCTTTGTTGCGCTGGTGCTGCAAAAGGCTGAAAGAAAGGGAAAAATACAGCCGCTATTTTTTCCGAGGGCATGCAGATCTGTATGGTTAAATGGCGATGGCCTCCTCTTGGAAAAAATATTCCACAAGATAAATCAGCGTCGCATTCCGATCTCCGCGAGGGGCTCTCCCGGAGGATGTCGTCAGTAGAAAAAAGAAAACTAGCAGTAATATACGTGTGAAATGTCAGACCTCTTAAATGAGTCAAGTAAGTTTTGAAAATTTAACAATTAAAATGGACAGGCTGAAGTTAAATATAACAGGGGTTAGTGACGTCCGATGGTAGGATGAACATGAACTCTGGACAGGTGAGTACCGGGTTATAAATACAAAAACAAGTCGGGGTAAGGCTGGAGCAGGTCTAATAAGGAATGTCGAAAAAGGAACGCGGTTCGGCAACTAGAAACAGCGTAGTGAATGCATTATCGTAGCCAAGATAGAAATGAACACAACACCCACCATAGTAGCACAATTTACATTCCATCTTGTTCCCAAATTATGAAGAGTGAGAAAAAGTGTGATGAGATAAAAGAAATAATTCAGGTAGTTAAGGGAGACTAAAATGTAACTGTGATGGGTTACTCCAATAAGACAGCAGAAAAAGGAAGAAAAGGAAATATAGCAGAAGAATATGGATAGGGGGGGAGGATTGAAGGAGGAAGTCGCCTTGTATAATTTTGCACAGAACAAAATTTAATCATCGCTAACGCTTGGTTTAACAATTATGAACGATGATTATGTAGGTGGAACAGACCTAAAGACACCATAAGGTTTTGCACTGATTATAAAGGGAGTTCAGAAATCCACTTTACGAACTTCTAGGACTTCTAGAGGGGAGTGAGTACATAACATAATGTCGGGAAGGGTCATCCAACGATGCGGAAAGAATGAAATCTGAATTCTATGCTTGCGAGCTTTTACTTCCCTTATTTTATTATGACGATCATTTCTTTCTATGTAGGTGGGCGCCAACAAAACACTTTCACTCTGCGAGGAGAAAGTTGGTCATTCATATTTCTTAAGAAGGTCCTGTCGCAGCAAAATACGTCTTTGCTTTAATTATTGTCATCCCAGTTCCTTTTATCACATCTGTGGCACTCTCTTTCCCATTTCGCGATAATACAAAAAAAAAAAAACTGCTCTTCTTTGGACTTTTTCAATGTTCTCCGCCAATCCTATCTGATGCGTATCCCACAATGTGCAGCAGGAGTAGTGTAACCAATCTCTTTAGTACCTCTTACGTTTTCTAAGTGTTCTGAGCCGGCCAGTGTGGCCGAGCGGTTCTAGGCGCTACAGTCTGGAACCGCGCGACCGCTTCGGCCGCAGGTTCGAATCCTGCCTCGGGAGTGGATGTGTGTGATGTAATTCTAGGGGACTGATGACCTCAGATGTTAAGTCCCATAGTGCTCAGAGCCATTTGAGCCATTTTTTTTTCTAAGTGTTCTGCCAATAAATCGCAGTCCTTGATCTGCTTCCTCCATAACATTATCCATGTGATCGTTCCAATTTAAGTTGTTCGTAACTGTACCCCCTAAGTATTTAGTTGAGTTTACAGCCCTTAGATTTGTGTGATTTAACCCGAAAGTGACATTTAACGGATTCTTTTTAGAGATCATGTTGCTTACTTCACACTTTTCATGATTTAAAGAAAATTGCCACTTTTTGCACCACACAGATATCCTATCTAAACTATTTTGCAATTAATTTTAGTTACCTGGTGACATTACATGACGGTAAATGACAGTATCATCTGCAAGCAATGTATAAGGTCTGCTCATTTTCTCTCGTAAACAGTTTTTGTAGATCAGGAGCAACGGAGGGGCTGTGTATCACTTCCTTGTGGAACGCGAGATGGTACTTCTGTTTTACTCGATGATTTTACTACGAACTGAGAGTTTTCTGACAGGAAATCACGAATCCAGTCACACAACTGTGACGAAAGTCCATACGCATGCTGTTTAATTAGAAGTCGCATTTGAAGAACAGTGTCAAAATCCTTCTAGATATGTAAAATATGGAACCAGTTTCACGTCCCCTTACTCATTACTTCGTGAGAATAATGACCTAGTTGTGTTTTACAAGATCGATATTTTCTGAAGCCATATAGGCTATCTGTCAATAAATAATTTTCTGCCTGGTGATTCATAACGTTCGAGCACAGTATATGTTTCAAAATCCTACTGCATATCGACATTAGTGATGTAAGACTGTAAGTCAGCGGTTAATCCTATTTCATTTGTTGGCTGTTGCTGTGACCTGTGCAACTTTCCAGTCTTTAGATACGGATGTTTCTACGAGCGAGCGGTTGTATATGATTGCTGAGGATGGAGCTATTGCATCAACATACTCTGAAAGGAACCTTATTGGTGTACTATCTGGACAGGACGCTTTGCCTCTCCTGGTGTTTTAGGTTGCTTCGCTACACCAGGGAAATTTACTTTTAAGTTGTTGGTGGTGCCAGTTTTTCTTGATTCGAATTCTGAAATACTTACTTCGTCTCCTTTTGTGGAACAGTTTCGGAAAACCGTGATTAGTAACCATCCTTTAGTGGCTCTCTCATCAATAACATCAGCATTGTTATCTCGCAGTGAAGGTACTGATTGCGTCTTGCCACTGGTGTACTTTACATAGGACCAAAATCTCTTTGAGTTTTCTCCCAGGTTTTGAGACAGAGTTTCGTTGTGGAAACTATTAAAAGCATAATGCATTAAAGCTTGCGCTAAATTCCGAGCTCTCGTAAAACTTCGCCAATCTTGCGGATTTTCCAGTCTTTTAAATTTGGCATAATTTTTTTGTTGCTTCTGCAGTGATATTACTATCTGTTCATGGGGATCAATATCATATCTCATTAATTTTTGCCCATATATCTCTCAACTGCAGTCTGTGCTATTTATTTGAATTTACATCACTTCAGATTGGAAGGAGTAGAGACTTAGGAAGATGCCAAGCGATTTTTTATTTTCTTTTTTAAATACGTGTATTTTGCCTTTATTTTGGTGGGTTTGGATGTTGCGGTATTCAGTCTAGCTCCAATAACTTTATGGTGACTGATCTCTGTATCTGTCATGATGCTCCATATTTGGTCAGGATATTTGTTGCTAAGAGGTCAAGTATGTTTTCGCAACCATTTACACATCGAGTGGACTCCTGAACTAGTTTTTCAAAATAATCTTCTGCGAAGGCATTAAGCACGATTTATGCCTATCACTGACTATAAAGATCTATTTTCAGTAACATATTGAGGATAGATTGAAGTCATCACAAGCTACAACTCTATGAACGGTGTGCCTCTTTGAAATGACCTACAACATCTCTTTGAACTGTTCATCAACTGTATCATCTGAGTCGGGGAGTCGCTAAAAGGAACCAATTATTACACTTCACTACAAACTGTATTTAATTTATCCTATCTGAAAACGTTTAGCTCCTTTCTAAAATAGTCTGCTGGACATATTTGTCGCTTTAGCCAGCTTTCTGCACCTGTAACTAGTCGAGATGCAATGGTTTCTATTAGCGCTTGGAGCTGTCGTTCTTTTTCAACACACCTATGCGAATTTACGACTAAATTATGGATTGTCCCTATGTCTATCCTCTTCCTGTCTTCGTTCTGTATGTTTCTATAGCGTGATTCCGTGGTAACGTTACACACAGTTAAGGATGATGGAGAAGGATAAATTCATGAATCTGAGGCAGGAGTCCATGTACCGGAAACGAACAGTCGAAGGTTATAAGCGAAAACCGTTCTGATGCCTTTAACAATGGAACACATGTAACTGCACTTCAAAAAATGGTTCTGAGCACTATGGGACTTAACATCTGACGTCATCAGTCGGCTGGAACTTATAACTACTTAAACCGAACTAACCTAAGGATATCACACATATCCATGCCCGAGGCAGGATTCGAACCTGCGACCGTAGCGGTCGCGCGGTTCCAGACTGTAGCGGCTAGAACCCTCGGCCACCCCGGCCGGCATGTACCTGCACTGTTGTAAGAAACTTTCAGATTTATAGTATGGACTAAAACAAAAAAAATGTCCAGTAAATATGGGCTCTATAATGCATACCTTAAGAGCCATGAGCAATTGTTCAATAGAGGAGATGTGTTTCACGCTAGTGGAGATGAACATGTGCTCGTAGCTCTTCAAGTATGCGTTTTAGGGCCTATATTTATCAGACAGTTTTTCTTGTTTTGGTCCATACTACCACCTCTGAAAGTTGTCTACCCTACAATCTTATCAACAATATACATTCCACTGTCAGAGTTATCTGAATGGTTTTCATTGTAACTTTTGAGTCGCTCGTTTCCGAACCAGGTACCCTTACCTCAAACTGATGAATTAACCCTTCTTGCGTCATCCTTAAATGTTTGTAACATCGTCATGGAATCACCCTGTATATACATATATTTACAGAGGCCGGCGTCTATAACGTTGACGCTCTGTAGCATCGTAGGATGACTTTTCCGGACAGGGTTCCTGTTCAAAATATTATTTGCTAACTCCCCTCTGCAAGTACTAGAAGTTGGTAACGGAAATTTCCGAACATCCTGTGGGATGGTAACATGGAGGTTTCGGCAACATATTTTAAAGTGGAAGACACTTACAAGAACAGATGTGTAGTCTAAACACAATTACTGGCTACAAATCGTGGATCAAAACTGAAGAAATGGCAGAAAATGGGGAAATTAACGTGATGGGAAGGAACCAGAGACTGTTCGTAGTTTCTGAGCAAGCATTAGGAAACGACCGGCTAAAAAAAGGAGAAAGGTCTACAGTAGACGACTAACCGATGGGTTTGAGAATAGCGTAGACAGTGTAATATCAAATGAGTAGAAACACAAGTCCTAGTAGAAATCTTTGGATAGCACAGGGAATACATGGAGCGAAAATACGACTTGTATAATAGAAACGAGACTCATGTATAAGAGTCGAAGGCCTAAAAGTGGAGAGTGGCTTAGAATCGAGGGAGAAAGGTTTGTAGTCAGTTCCTGGTGTTACTCAATCTATAAACTGAGCAAGCAGTAAGGAAAACCAAAGAATAAATTGGAGAAGGAATTACACTTCAAGGAGGAGAAATAAAACCTTTGAGGTTTGCCGCAGCAAGGGACTCGGAAGAGCAGCTGAACAGAATGGAAAACCTCTTTAGAGGGGGATATAAGAACAACATTAACAGAGGTAATAAAGTACAGTTGAATTAAACCAAGTGGTTGCGAGAAGATTCGGTTACGAACGAGATACTACAAGTAGTAGAAGACTTTTGATGTTTGGGTAGCAAAATAACTGATGCTAACCGGAGCAGAAATTATACGAAATGTAGACGGGCAATGGCAAAAGAAAGAGTTTCTAAAGAAAAGAAATTTGCTACCGTCGAATATGGACTTAAGGTAGGAAGTCTTTTCTTCAGGTATCTGTCTGTAGTGTAGCGTGCCGCGCGGGATTAGCCGAGCGGTCTTAGGCGCTGCAGTCATGGCCTGTTCGGCTGGTCCCGGCGGAGGTTCGAGTCCTCCCCCGGGCATGGGTGTACGTGTTTGTCCTTAGGATAATTTAGGTTAAGTACTGTGTAGGCTTAGGGACTGATGACCGTAGCAGTTAAGTCCCATAAAATTTCACACACATCTGAACATTTTTTTGTAGTGTAGCGTTGTATGGAATTGAGATGTAGACCGTCAACCGTTTAAATAAGAAGAAAATACAAGCTACTGAAACGTGATCATGTTAGCAATGTGGAGGTACTGAACAGAACTGCGGAGAAGAAATTTGTGACATAATTTGACCAAAAGATAGGATCGTTGCATTCGACCCAGACTGAAACGTCAAGGGATCACCAGTTTAGTACATTAGGGAAAAGAGAAGGGAAAAATTGAAGAGGGTGACCAAGATATGAAAACAGTAAGCTATTTCCTAAGATTGCAGTTTGCAACGGTAACTCGTAGATGAGGAGGCCTGCAGAGGATAGAGTGGCTTGGAGAGTTCCACGAAACCTGACTTCGGAATGAAGACTGCACCATCAACACCAACAGTACATTCATACTTTGTAGAATAGGTGTTCGAATTTCCTAGTAGTAGTACTATCTGTAAGACACAATACATGAGCTACCCAGGTATCTATAGTTCCCTCGAGCTACAAACGACTCCTCCTGTGTGAGCAATCTTGCACGTATCAGCTCCTATGTCAGTGTCAATTAGCGTTTTCTATTCGCCTGTTACTTGCTGGATTGAACGCACTATGGTATAAGTAGAAGATATAATGATGTGAGTCCAGTAACATACACAGTTCCTCGATATGCACAATACTGCAGTCAGGCAGGTCATCAGATCATATGTGATAGGAAGAATGTTTGTGTTCTTACTGCATGAGACACTGGAGAGCGACATTAATTTTAAGCTAGAAGGTAGACATACCATTTAGTCAGTGAAAATCTTACCTCTCACCTTACACAGTAAAAAAAAAAAAAAAAAAAAAAAAATTGCTCTGAGGACTACAGGACTTAACATCTGAGGTCATCAGTCCCCGAGAACTAAGAACTACTTAAACCTAACTAACCTAAGGACATCACACGCATCCATACCCAAGGCAGGATTCGAACCTGCAACCGTACCAGTCACACGGTTCCGGAATGAAGCGTCTAGAACCGTTTGGCCACCACGGCCTGCCCTTTCACAGTCAGTTACTATTGTATTTCAGTCTGTCCCTATGTGAGTTATATAATTCCACGATGCACTGCTTCCAAGTACGTGTTGAAACGGAACCATGTACACTATGTGATCAAAAGTATCCGGACACCTGGCTGAAAATGACTTACACGTTCTTTGTGCCCACAATCGGTAGTGCGGGAATTCAATATGGTGTTGGTTCACCCTTATCCTTGATGACAGCTTCCACTCTCGCAGGCATACGTACAATCAGGTGCTGGGGGGTTTCTTGGGGAGTGACAGCCCATTCTTCACGGAGTGCTGCACTGAGGAGTGGTATCCACGTCAGTCGGTGAGACCTGGCACGAAGTCGGCGTTCCAAAACATCCCAAACGTTGTGACTCCAAGCCTTCTAGATTCACGGGTTTGCCGCCGGATCACGTTGTGTAAAGACCACATTATTTCCTCGAAGCAACTGTCCGACATCTTCAAGTGGTTCAACCTCGCTTGTGGCTAGGTACGACTGACGGTATCTGCATGTCGACGCCCCGTTTCTAGAACACGCGCGCGAAGAATGCGCAGGTGCGGATATCGCGCATGCGCAATGGTTTGCAGATAGATGGTGCCATATTCAAACTCCCTCTGCCGAAAATCGTAGACTGCTCTCCTGCGCGTGCGCCGTACGCTGCGTTTGCCAACAGTGCCGCCAGACGTTACTCACCAACGGCCGTACTAGACCAATGTTGTGACGGGCCTGTTACCGAAGAATCTTGATTTTCGCTTCGTGATTTAATAGCAGCCAATGCAGGGTTCCAGGCTGTGCTCAGTTGAAATAGCGCATCTTTATTGATGAGATCATCAGCTTTACGGATAGGTATTGCTTCCTTAATGACGCAACCCCAGCAAGATGATGTCGGGGATAAAACTTCCGTCTTTTCTTAAATCATTTGATGTTCTGTATTCAGACAATTTTCCGCAATTGCCGACTTTTCCGGTTGACGAAGGCGGGTATGACGTTGATGTTCTGTTCATCGCAGCGTTCTTGTACTGTGCGGCTTGTCTGGCCTATATATGCTGCCCCACATTGACACTAACTCTTGTACATACCACATTTACTCAGGCCAAGGCTATCCTTAATCGAACCCAACAGGTTTCTCAGTTTTTCAGATGGTTCAAAAACACACTTAATTCCATAGCTTCAGAGGACTCTTTCGGTTCTTGATGACATGGCACCAACATACGGCAAAAAGCCCAGAGTGGTGGGTGTCTTCATATTTTCTTTCTGCTCCATAGATTGAACTCGCCTGGACCTGAATGCATTACGTATCTGTCTCTCAGAATAATTGTTTTGTCGGAACAATGTCTTCAAATGTTGTATTTCACTCGACAGGCTTACAGGATTCGACACCACATGTGGTCTATGAACTAACGTACGTCATGTACTACCGCATTGTGCAGGATGATGGCAGCTTGTGGTCTGAAGATATAGATCTGTATGCGTTGCTTTGCGGTAGACGCTGTGTCCCAAGGTTCCATCTGCTTCCCTTCGTACTAAAACATCAAGAAGAGACAGAGGGCTTCCCATGGCGACACCGTCCACTTTTTCAAAATATTGCTCATAAAATGAGAAGTATGTTGAAGTAATCACATGTTTCAATATGCTACTATGACCTCCTCAAACTTGTTGCTAATGAGCTCCAAAGAGTCCTGCAAGGGCCCCTTTGTAAATAAAGACAAAACATCGAAATTTACTAAGGTATCCGATGATTGTAATTTAAGAGGTTTCAGGCGACCTATGAAATCTTCTGAGTTTCGAATGTGATGGTCGCACTTGCCCTCGAGAGGCCCCAATAGTGATGTCAAATATTTGGCAATAAAATAAGTAGGTAATCGTATGTTACTTACAATAGGACGGAAAGGCACCCCATTCTTATGGATCTTGGATAGGCCATAGAATGTAGGAGGAACTGCAGCCTGTTGACGCAAACCGTTAATGACTTTCACTGGAGTCGAGCAGTTCCTGATAAGTCCCACGGTCTTTCTCTGGATCCTACCCATCGAATCACTTTTTAAATTACTATGTGCAGGATTGCCAAGCAGTTTGTGTATTCTGCTGTTATATTCTGTGCGTGAGAGAAGCAAATTAGTATTTCCTTTGTCAGCAGGTAAGATGACGATGTCTTGGTCTTCTCTCAATTCTCGTAGAGCATTTCTTTGGCCAGAGATGATGTTAAACATGGTCTTCTTAGATAAATGAAGATGCGACATGTGTCACGCCTAATCCCTTCGGCAACATCCTTAGGAAGTTTCGAAACATTCTGCTCTATTCCACTAATCACTTCTCGGATAGGAATGGTCCCTGGTGTAAGTGCAAAATTCAGACCCTTCTCTAGCACCGAAATTGAAGCGTCGTCCGAAGTCTTCTCCGTGAGATTAAACACGGTACGTCTTCTTGGCAAGTCTTCTTGCGTTCAGGCTTCGAGTCGATCGTGTTTAGTCATTTGACTAACCTTAGCTTGTCGTTCAGTCCAATGAGTCAGTGCCCAAGTGGCGTTGTCTACCCAGTTCCAGGATACCACGGAAAGGTTCGATGAAATGTTCAGATGGAGTGACAGTAATTGTCTGGACACCAAGCACAATTACTGACCTGTATAGCGCACCCTTTTGCACTTATACTAGGGACCATTCCTATCCGAGAAGTAATTAGTGGAATAGAGCAGACTGTTTCGAAACTTCCTAAGGATGTTGCCGAAGAATGGTTCAAATGGCTCTGAGCACTATGGGACTTAACATCTGAGGTCTTCAGTCCCCTATAACTTAGAACTACTTAAACCTAACTAACTTAAGGACATCACACACATGCATGACTGAGGCAGGATTCGAACCTGCGACCGTAGCGGTCGCGCGGTTCCAGACTGTAGCGCCTTGAACCGCTCGACCACCTCGGCCGGCTGTTGCCGAAGATATTAGGCGTGACACATGCCGCATCTTCTCACAAGTGCCGCAGTTGCCCGTCGTTTAATTCTAATGGCAGCCGCAGAATTTATACAATGTTTAAATTTAGCAAACGTAGAGATGGTTTGCTTGATGCGGCATCTCATTAAAAATGCAAGGCTGCTTAACCATCTACCTCTCTTGCGACGTACCTTGTCAAACACACATACGTTCTTCGCCATCTCCTCTCCGTAAAGGTACCAGATTTGACTCTTCAAGCGTTCCTGGCGGATGTGTTGTAAATACTCTTCACGGGTTTTCCGCCGGATCACGTTGTACAAATTCCACAATATTTCCTCGGAGCAACCGTCCGACATCTTCAGGTGGTTGAACCTTGCTGGTAGCTAGATACGACTGAAGGTATCCGCACGTCGACGCCCGGTTTCTAGAACACGAGCGTGAAGAATGCGGAGGAGCGGAAATCGCGCATGCGCAATGGTTTGCAAATTGATGGTGCCATATTCAAACTCCCTCTGCCGAAAATCGCAGAGCGGCTCTTCTGCGCGTGCGCTGTACGCTGCATTTGCCAACAGTGTGGGCAGACGTTGCTCGCACTCCTAAACATCCATAAGTCCACTGCTTCCGATGTGATAGTGAAGTGGAAACGTGAAGGGACACGCACAGCACAAAAGAGTATAGGCCGACCTCGTCTGTTGACTACCAGAGATCGCCGACAGTTAAGAGATGTGTAATAGGCAATCTATCCACACCATCCACAGGAATTCCAGACTATATCAGTATCCACTGCAACTGCTATGACAGTTAGGTGGGAGACGAGAAAACGTGGATTTCATTGCCGAGGGGCTGAACATAAGCCGCACATCATGCCAGTAAATACTCCTTGGTTAAGAAGCGTAAATATTGGACGATTGAACAGTCGAAAAACGTTGTGCGGAATGACGAATCACGGTACACAATGTGGCGATCCGATCGCAGGGTGTGGGTATGGCGAATGTACGGTGAACGTCGTCTGCCAGCATGTGTAGTGTGGTGGTGTTATGGTGTGGTCGTGTTTTCTCATGGAGGGGGCTTGCACCCTTTGCACTATCACAGCACAGGACGACACTGATGTTTTAAGGATCTTCTTGCTACCCACTGTTGAAGAGCAATTCGAGGATGGAGACTGCATCTTCCAACGCGATCGAGCACCTGTTCATAATGCACGGCCTGTGGGGGAGTTGTTACGGGACAATAACTGGACTGCACAGAGTCCTGACCTGAATTCTATAGAACACCTTTGGGTTGTTTTGGAAAGCCGACTTCGTGTCAGGCCTCACCAACCGACATCAATATCTCTCCTCAGTACAGCACTCCTTGAAGAATGTGCTGCCATTTCCCAAGAAACCTTCCCGCACCTCATTGAACGTATGCCTACGATACCAGCAGCTGTGATCAAAGCTAAGGGTGGGCCAACACCATATTGAATTCCAGCATTAACGATGGAGGGCGCCACGAACTAGTAAGTAATTTTCAGCCAGGTGTCCGGATACTTTTGATCACATAGTGTATAAGAGCGAGGATTATCGTACAACTAGTTTAACGTCTCATACATCCAAGATGCTGACAAGAATAACGAACAGAAGAAACGGAAAGAAAATCGAGCAGCTCTTAGGTGACGATCTGTTTGGCTTCTGAAAACGTAGCGGGAAAAGAAAGGTTGTTGTGAACCTACAATTGACAACAGAAGCGTGAATATCGAAAATTCAAGACACAGTTGTTGTATTTGTCAATCTAAGTAATATTGCGCAAGATATTGATAATTCTCGGAAAAATAGAAATAAACTAGAATGTAGGAGCAGGAAAGAACAGCTCAGGTTTAAAGGGATTCAAGACAAGTAAGCAGACTTTTCCCCTGTTGAAAATGAAAGAATCAATGACGAAGTCAGAAGAAAGATTCTGGAGTGGGTTTGTAATACAGAGGTGAAGGATTTCAATAATAACGGTACAATATGTTTGAAATTCTGAGAAAACAGCAATAGGCTGTAATGAAAGATGCTTGCTCTATACTACTCTATAAAGACAAGTCGTTGTTTAACGTTATTACCAAGAATCTCAAAAAGTTCTTGACAGATTTACTTCCAATCGTAACATAATGCTCCAGTAAATCTTTGGACAGAAAGTGATCCTAATTTTTAATATTTATATAGAAAGCATTGTTAGGAAATACACTCATATATCTGTGAGTGTGTGCGTGCGCGCGCGTGTGTGTGTCTGTGTGGGTAGACGAATTATCATGGAGTCTCCAAAGCCAACTTCAGAGTAGCTTCTTTTCTTCTTTTTCATGATCTCATTTTGTTCGTTATTGTTCGTTGCATTTATTCGGTGCTTCCCATGGCACCTGTTCAAGTTCCGCCGTTGATCCGTTCACTCAGTTTCTTTTTATTACACGGGTCAGCTAACCCTCTGACCGAACATGCTGAGCTACTGTGCCAGCGAGCAGCCTGGGGCAATATGCGTATCAGCTTTATTTCATCAAAATCCGACAAAGGGAAAGAACGATACAGCGATATAGGATTTTATCCAAAACCTTTGTGTCTGCCGTTTGTCTGTTTGAACACGTTAATCTCCAAAATCGCTAGACTTATGTAATGTGACTTTCACAGGTAACTTGAGCAGAGCTTGGGGCAACGTATAGGTTTTATGTCCTCAAAATAGGATCACGAGATAAGAACATACTGTGATTTAAAGTTTTATCTAAAATCTTCTGCTGTGTTTAGTAGTCCGGATTTTGAATTAGTACGGCGTACTACACCAGGGAAACAAGAGATGGCGCTGGTAGTTTCCTTAACTCAGTGACGAATGTATTTTCGGAAGTTTACGTAAGGACAGAATTAAGTGCCGCTTTCTTTTCTTTACGAATGCAGACTAACAACTAATTTACTTGGCAATCCTTCCCATTCGCAGATTATAGCTACGCGAAATATTGTCATTGAAGCTACTGTGTGTGTGTGTGTGTGTGTGTTTGAGGTTTACGGGCGCTAAACAGCGTGGTCATCAGCGCCCATGAAGCTACTAACAATACCAATGATCCCAGCCGATTTACCCACTTACCTCACCAAATTAAATTCTTAATCAGGACTTCTCTGACAATAACAATAAACAAGGCTCACGGTCACAAAGATGGCAATCCTTGCAAGACACAGGCAATCATCGTAGGTCGTACCACTCGCTCCTTCTGGCTCCTGGATTTCTCCCTTACCGTCTGCGCCCGTCCTGTCCGCCTCTAGCCCACCCTCACTTACCTTGGCCTCACCATTCACCGTCACCTCACCTGGATCCCTCATCTCCGCTCCATCCAATCCAAAGCCCACAACTGCCTCCGACTCCTCAAACTCCTCTCTGGCCGGTCATGACACACCTACAAATCCTTAATCCGTCCCGTCCTCTGTTATGCCAGTCCCGCCTGGATATTTGCCCCCCTCCCCCCAAATTCTATAAGTCCTTCGAGATCCTTGAGCGCCATGCACTCCACCTGGCCTTCCGTACACGCCTCCTGTCCCCCACGCGGAACCTCTATGACTGCATTCCTTTCTGCCGTCTGCTCCTATTCCTCAAACATATCCACATGCTCTACACCTCCCGCCGCCTTGATCCCGCTCACCCCCTGGTTGCTCCTCTCCTCTCCTGTCCCCACCCCCTGCCACACCTTCACTGTTGTGTCCCCCTCTACCCTCCATCTCTACACCCATCATCTCCTTTCCCAAGGTGGCTTCTATAAACTCCCCCTCCTCCTGGATGATGTCCTCTCTCCCTCCATTCATCCCTCCTATCAGCTCTGATCCTCACCCCCTCCTTTCCTCCGTCCTTTACCGGGGCTCCCTCTTGCCCCCCTTCCATTCTGTTTCCTCCCTGCCTAATCTCTCCCTACCTCCCTTCTCCCCCCCCCCCCGAGTTCTTTTATATTCCCCTCCTCTGCCCTCCCCACTCCCTGTCGCGTCTGCGCAGCACCCCCAACCCCTCTTATGGGTCATCATCCTCCGTCGGCTCCTTTCCTCCCTCCTCCTCTTCGTTTTTCCTCTCCTGCCCCCCTTTTTATTTTACCATCATCTGCCCAGTTTCCCCCCACCTGCTCTCGCCTGTGGTATTCATATTTGCCAACCTTTTAGTGCAGTGTTCAAGTGAATGTTCAGTGTTGTTCGTCTTTCCAAAGTGTTGCGAACAGAAACCATGCTGTCGCTGGGTGTGAATTTTATGTCTTTTGGGAACAGAAACCAGACTGTTGCCGTGTTTTTAATTGTCTGTCTATTATTTACCTGTCTGCTTCATATGTATTTTATTAGCATCATCATCCCTTTGTTCTATGTTTTAAGTTCCACGATATTATCGCCATGTTACCATTTACGTCTCCGATTTTATCGCCTGTTTTTATTATTTATTATCTTCATCTTTTCAAACCAAAGTCTGTAAGCTGAAGAGCGGCATACTAAGCTGCTGCCAGCCCGCCCCCTTCGGGGGGAATCGAAACTCAACAAAGAAAAAAAAAAAACAAAGATGGCGGCAGAGGTTAACAGAGTGGCGGTGGAGGTGTAGGACAAACACACGGGGGAGAGGGAGATTAGGGCGTGTATGCAATTCTCACTCATATTTCACAATTCTGAAGTATTGTCACAATGGCTAGTATATGTGGAATCCTGCTCACTAGCGTAATAAAGGGTGCCTAGGAAGCATTTTTCTCGGATAGCTAGACAACATACAAGCAAATCTTATTAATGGAGTTTATTACAGTAATTGAATTGACAACACTTAACTTTGAATCAATTGGCGACATTCAAATAACCAATGTCCTTCGCTATGTACAATTTCCATGCAAGTAATTGATATGGATCACAAGTCACGACTTGTCTTCTATTGCGGCTCTTCTAGTGCCGGTCTTCTAGTGCCGGGATTTTTTTTTTTTTTTTTTGTGGCATTTTGTGTCGAATGAGTGATCGCCTTTGGCGACTGTTTCTTCTGGAGTAGCAAGGTGTGAGAAATAGCTTCACTTTATTGTGTATTCGCTTGCAAAGGGACTTGGGCTCTCTGTGGGTCCTTGAGTTCTTTGAAGGTGTTGGTTAGGTGGCCGAGGCGGGCGGAGGGGCGCTTATATTCTCTTCGGATAGAGGCCGCTCCTGCACTGGTGTGGTCCAAGTCAGCGAACTTTTGGCTGTCGTCTTTTCACAGCCTTCTCTGCTCTTGCGTTCTTGATCTTAGTGCTGGCGCTTGTCGCTACAATGGAACAGTACACAACATGTACAAGAAGCAATAAGGAACAATAAGAGTGGAATGGGCAAAACATAAACCGCTCAGATTAAAAGATGTGTAATGTGGGTATGCATACTACCGTTCAGTTTGAGCACAAAAGAGGCCTTGATAGAAGAGTGGAATTAAAATTCCGGGTGGGCTGATATCAGTGATAAGATCCGATCGTGGCACTGCTATCCTCGGCCCCAGTGTACAATAATTACAGGACACGTCGGTTGGAAGCACAGTCTGGATTCAGATTAAACCAAAGAAAGACGAATGTTACAGAAATTGGCTTTAAACCCAAATCCAAAATGATTCCCACGAAATACGCCGGCCGAAGTGGCCGTGCGGTTAAAGGCGCTGCAGTCTGGAACCGCAAGACCGCTATGGTCGCAGGTTCGAATCCTGCCTCGGGCATGGATGTTTGTGACGTCCTTAGGTTAGTTAGGTTTAACTAGTTCTAAGTTCTAGGGGACTAATGACCTCAGCAGTTGGGTCCCATAGTGCTCAGAGCCATTTGAACCATTTGAACCACGAAATACAAAAGTTAAGGAGGTTTACTACCATTTAAGCAGAGTAACATATTTTGGACAAAGCAAAGAGGACTTAAAAAGCAGACTATCACTGCCGAAAGTATCTACTAGTATCACATACAGGCCTTCATTTCACAAAGAAATTAGGGTGCGTATGGAGCACAATTTGGCATGGTAATGAAACACAGATTGTCAGAACACCAGGAAAGTTGAGACTCTAAGCATTTGATATATGATGTTGTAGGAGGATGTTGAAAATTAGGTAGACTAATAAGACAAGGAATGAAAAGATACTTCACAGAATAGGTGAAGGACGAATCTAATAGTGAACACTGACAAGAACTTCCGTGGTACTACAGGAGGCTGTAGAGGGTTAAATCGGCAAAGAGAAAGGCAGTCGTTTCGCAACGACTGCCTTTCATAGATCTCTTAACTACAACACGCTTGGCATATATCCCTTGTTGATCAGACAGTCAGTGACGAGGAAAGCCCCACAATCCCAAACGTGGTTCACTGTGAACGGCAGACATCTGAAAGGAGCCTCGGCGGCCAGTGTACTAAACCGATGTTCTGTTGGTTATGTGAAAAACACTATGTCTCCTTTAAGTGTGTAACTGCTAGATAGCAGTTTAATTTGTGAAGAAATAGCAACTAATCACTGTTTCCCGACTTTTTATTTTTTCTTTGCGTACGACAAGAAATTTGCCCTAACTCATAGATCACAAATGAACGCAGCTTACTACGTCACTATGAGCTCGAATTGTAGCATTTAGCTGTTTAATCACCAAATGTGTGCTGTGATATGTATTTATCATCTCAATCTCCATGTGTACGCAGGTCCGTCGTACAGTACATTACTACCACATCGTGCCATATGCAGTGTGCTGGTGCTACCTGAATGTGTGATGCTATCACCAACCACTAACCTCTTTCATAGAAACACAAAATGTAACGTTTCATCCCTCATGTCCACCTAATATGAAACATCAAAACATACCCACGTAGTGAAGGGTAATATTGTTTTCTTTCCTGAATTTATTTGTGGAATTAAACGCTGCACAACTCTTTGCCGTTTTCTTCACACACACTAGAATGTTTTGACAGGACAGTTAGGACTACCAAGCACTGTATGTATGAACCAAGAAATATATAAGGTTCGACTTGTGTTCTTACAAGATGCAACACATTTGAGTTTAACAGGCTCTTACCCCCACAACGGCAACAAGCCCAAGGTTCAAAACATCCAACGCCAGCATCTACTTATTGTTACAAGCTCTTTGTTACAAGCTCTGTGGCCAGAAGTGGGCTGTGACCCTCAGAAGGACTCATCTTTGCCAGAAACAAGGAAGTACTATAGTTTCTTGGACTTCCCCTGCGGTTCATTGGCATCCCGTAGAACAGTGTGTACTGCCGATGGTCCGTGTTTTCCCAACACTATATTCCGACGCCGTAACTCGGTGTCTTCATCAAGTGTTTCCTAAGACTGTTCTCTTTACTTTATTTCCCACTTTTCATTCCCCATACCGAAATATCGTGCAAGTACGACGCTGATATCCGGCAGAACACCCGGCAACCCTAGATGTCATTAAATCGCTGGGAAAGCCTGAAGAGCTACATTTTCTTTTATTTGTCATATTGGTTGTAATGATACTGGAAGGGAAGGGGGCGGGGAGGTTTCAAATTATATTTCCCAATTGGGAACTTTGAGAGAATTTGTGGGAACAGTTCTGGTATTCAACTTACAGCCACGGAAAATCTCCGAAGTCCGGCCAGAACTGCATGTGTTGCCACCTATTCTATCACTCTGTTGCGGACGTGAATTTCCCGGGTTGTTAGACTTTCAGCTGCTGTGCGATGCCTGAGGTTTTTTGTGGCTGATGCTGTCCCTGTCTTGTCCGTGACCGCTGCGGCTGTCTCCCGAGAGGGTAGTTGTCGCCTGTTGCTCCGTACGAGGTTTGATGCTGTTAATTACGCTCCTGGGGTTCATTACCGCAGAATGGAACTTTACTCTAGTGTTTCTGTAGTAGTTCCTAAGCCGGATTCCACGTCGTTTTCAGCTGGTATCATGCTCCCTGGTTGATCAGACTCTCCACCATCTTCATTTCAATACATTACGAAACTATCCTAGAATCGGGGAGCTGGAGCCAGGATTATGCTTTCGTCGTACAATTGAGTTTCCAGAAAATGTTCCGCTATTGCTGATTTAATTGCCTGTCCTGGCGAGGTATGTATTTGGCGTTCCTAACAGCCTATGTGGGGTGGTCGCCACGGTAGCTCAGCGAGTTAGGTCAGAAGGCTGAATAATCGCTGTAATAATAATAATAATAATAAATAATAAAAAATCTGAATGAAAGATGCAATGATGAACTTGAATGGGTGTCATATGTCGTCCGGCCCGATGCCATGAACAAAATGGTAGAAAAGAACGAAGAAAAGGATGTAACGTCTGTGATAAGTAATAACAACGTTATCGCTGTTGCTTAAATTTTGAGTAAAATATACCAGCAATGGCGGCCGAAGACTTCTGGCATAAGAAGTCATGTTCGGTCTACCAACGGTTTTGTCAAAGACTGAGGAGGAGCAAAAATAGGTTCAGGTCACTCTTTCGTCCATGGAGTGGGAAACTCCCCCTAAAAGGTGGAAGTATCTAGAATAATCAACGGTTTAAGAATCCAGAAGGCAATAGACGCATTGCATTGAAGACGCATAACGTGTACCCACAGGACATGTGGCCTGTAACTGAAAAAGTGTCATGATGATCTCTCCGTTGACAAAAGATTTCGGACTAGTCCCCTATTCTGATCTCACGGAGGAGACCGCCAAGGGGGAGGTGACGATGGGAAAAAGATTGAATAACCAAGGAAAGGATAACGTTCTACATCTACATCTACATTATTACTCTGCAACTCACATTCAAGTGCCTGGCAGAGGGTTCATCGAACCACAGTCATACTATCTCTCTACCAATCCACTCCCGAACAGCGCGCGGGAAAAACGAACACCTAAACACTTCTGTTCGAGCTATGATTTCTCTTATTTTATTTTGATGATCATTTCTATGTAGGTTGGGCTCAACAAAATATTTTAGCATTCGGAAGAGAAAGTTGGTGAGTGAAATTTCGTAAATAGATCTCGCCGCGACGAAAAACGTCTTTGCTGTAATGACTTCCATCCCAACTCGCGTATCATATCTGCCACACTCTCTCGCCTATTACGTGATAATACAAAACGAGCTGCCCTTTTTTGCTCCCTTTCGATGACCTTTCGTCAATCCCACCTGGTAAGGATCCCACACCACGCAGCAATATTCTAACACAGGATGAACGAGTGTAGTGTAAGCTGTCTCTTTAGTGGACTTGTTGCATCTTCTAAGTGCCCTGCCAATGAAACGCAACCTTTGGCTCGCCTTCCCCACAATATTATCTATGTGGTCTTTCCAAATGAATTTGTTCGTAATTTTAACACCCAGGTATTTTGTTAAATTGATAGCCTTGAGAATTGTACTATTTATCGAGTAATCGAATTCCAACGGATATCTTTTGGAACTCATGTGGATCACCTCACACTTTTTGGTTATTTAGCGTCAACTGCCACCTGCCACACCATACAGCAATCTTTTCTAAATCGCTTTGCAACTGATACTGGTCTTCGGATGACCTTACTAAACGGTAAATTACAGCATCATCTGCGAAGAACCTAAGAGAACTGCTCAGATTGTCAACCAGGTCATTTATATAGATCAGGAACAGTAGAGGTCCCAGGACGCTTCCCTGGGGAACCCCTGATATCAATTCAGTTTTACTCGATGATTTGACGTCTATTACGACGAATTGCGACCTTCCTGACAGGAAATCACGAATTCAGTCGCACAACTGAGACGATACCCCATAGGCCCGCAGCTTGATTAGAAGTCGCTTGTGAGGAACGGTGTCAAAAGCTTTTCGGAAATCTAGAAATTCGGAATCAACTTGAGATCCCCTGTCGATAGCGGCCATTACTTCGTGCAAATAAAGAACTAGCTGCGTTGCACAAGAACGATGTTTTCTGAAAGCATGCTGATTACGTATCAATAGACTGTTCCCTTCGAGGTGATTCATAATGTTTGAATACAGTATGTGCTCCAAAACCCTACTGCAAACCGACGTCAATGATATAGGTCTGTAGTTCGATGGATTACTCCTACTACCCTTCCTAAACACTGGTGCGACCTGTGCAATTTTCCAATCTGTAGGTACAGATCTATCGGTGAGCGAGTGGTTGTATATGATTGCTAAGTAGGGAACTATTGTATCAGCGTAATCTGAAAGGAACCTAATCGGTATACAATCTGGACTTGAAGACTTGCCAGTATCAAGCGATTTGTGTTGCTTCGTAACCCATAAGGTATCTACTTCTAAGAAACTCATGCTAGCAGCTGTTCGTGTTTCAGATTCTGGAATATTCCATTCGTCTTCCTTGGAGAACTAATTTCGGAAAACTGCGTTCAATAACTCCGCTTTAGCGGCACACTCGTCGGTAACAGTACCATCGGCACTGCGCAGCGAAGGT
Organism: Schistocerca nitens; assembly: GCF_023898315.1. Classification (NCBI taxonomy): domain Eukaryota; kingdom Metazoa; phylum Arthropoda; class Insecta; order Orthoptera; family Acrididae; genus Schistocerca; species Schistocerca nitens. Next base: position 976,686,048 of record NC_064614.1, read on the forward strand.
ATTGACTGCGTCTTGCCGCTTATGTACTTTACATACGACCAGAATTTCTTCGGATTTTCTACCAAACTTCGAGACAATTTTTCGTTGTGGAACCTATTAAAGGCATCTCGCATTGAAGTCCGTGCCAAATTTCGCGCGTCTGTAAATTATAGCCAATCTTCGGGATTTCGCGTTCTTCTGAACTTCGCATGCTTTTTCCGTTGCCTCTGCAACAGCGTTCGGACCTGTTTTGTGTACCATGGGGGATATTCTAACGTGATTGGGAAACTAGAAAATCTGCAAAGGGAAATGCTAAGGCTCAACATAGATTTCGTGGCCGTTAGTGAAGTGAAACGGAATGAAGACAAGTAGTTCTGGTCAGATGAGTATAGGGTACCATGGGGGATATTCTAACGTGATTGGAAAACTAGAAAATCTGCAAAGGGAAATGCTAAGGCTCAACATAGATTTCATGGCCGTTAGTGAAGTGAAACGGAATGAAGACAAGTAGTTCTGGTCAGATGAGTATAGGGTAATATCAGCAGCAGAGTAGAATTCGCTATCAGTGACTTAATGTGAACAGTTCGGTGATGGGGTTGTTGTCATCAAATCGACAGCAAATCAACACCGACAACAATAGTCCAAGTACATACGCCAATGTCACAGGCAGGAGATCAAGAGGCCGAGAAAGTGTATGAGGCTACTGAGCGGTAATTCAGTACAAAAAGAGATATGGAAATATTACAGCCATGAGAGATTGGAATGCGATTATAGGGGAGGTAATAGAAGAAAGATTTACAGGAGAATACGGGCTTCATAGCAGAAATGAGAGAGAAGAAAGACTAGTTGAGTTCTGAAACAAATTTCAGATGGTAACAGCAAATACTGCCGTCCGGAGTGGCCGAGCGGTTCTAGGCGCTACAGTCCGGAACCGCGCGACCGCTGCGGTCGTAGGTCCGAATCCTGCCTCGGGCATGGATGTTTGTGATGTCCTTAGGTTACTTAGGTTCAAGTAGTTCTAAGTTCTAGGGGACTGATGACCTCAGCTGTTAAGTCCCATAGTGCTCAGAGCCATAGCAAATACTCAGTTCAAGAATCTTAAGAGGAGAAGGTACACCTGGAAAAGGCTCGGATATGCAGGAAGGTTTCACTTATATTACTCCATGGCCACACAGAGATTTCGAAATAATATTGGATTGTAAGGCGTACTGAAGAGCAGATGTAGAATCAGATCAGAATTTGTTAGTGATGAAAAGTAGGCTGAAGTTTAAGAGACTAGTGAAGGAAAATGAAAGCGCAAAGAAGTGGGATACGGTAGTACTAAGATATGAAGTGATACGCCTGTAGTTCTCTGAACCTATAGGTACTGCGATAATGAATAGCTCAGTTGGCAGTTGAAGAGGAATGTACATTTCCAAAAAGGGCAATCACAGAATTTGGAGAGGAAAACGTAGCTACAAGGAAGGTAACTGCGAAGAAACCAGGAGTAGCACAAGAAATACTTCAGTTGATTGACGAAAGAAGTACACAAATAGTCAGCGAAATTCAGGAGTACAGAAATTCAATTCACTTGCTAATGAAGTACATAGAAAGTTCGGGGAAGCTAAGGTGAAACGGCAACATAAAAAAATGTAAGAAATGGAGAAAGAAATCTCTGTCGGAAGGACTGGCTCAGCATATAGAAAATTCAAAACAACCTTCGGTGAAATTAAAAGCAAGGGCATAACGTTAGGAGTTCAATGCAGGTTCCAGTGTCAAATGCAGAGGAGAGAGCGGGTATGTGGAAAGAGTACACTGAGGGCTTCTATTACGAGGAGAACTTATCTGATGGCTTGATACAAGAAAAAAAAAACGAGGAGTCGAGAGTGAAGAGGCAGAGGATTAGGTATTAAAATCGGAATTTAAAAGAGCTTTCTAAGATTTAAGATCAAATATGGTAGAAGAGATAGGTTACATTACATCGGAATTTCTAAAATAATGGTGAAAGTGGCAATAAAATGACCATTCACACTGATGCGTAGAATGTTTGACATGGCGATGTACTAGCAGGGTTTCGGAAGAAATTCATCCACACGATTCCGAAGACATCAAGAGCCGACAAGTGCGAGAATTATTGCACAACTAGCTTAACGGCATGCGCATGCAAGTTGCTTACAAGACTAACATACATTAGAATGGAAAAGAAAATTAGGGATCTGTTACAAGAGGATCAGTTTGGCCTTAGGAAAGGTACGGACACCCGACAAACAGTTCTGAAGTTGTGGTTCATAATGGAAGCAAGACTGAAGAAAAATCAAGACACGCTCACAGGTTTTGTCGACCTGGAAAAAGCGTCGGACAGTATAAAATGGTGCAAGATGCTCGAAATCATGAGAAAGATAGAGGTAAGCAGTGGGGAAAGACTGGTAATATACGACATGTACATAAACCAAGACAGAGCAGTGAGAATGGAAGACCAAGAACGAATTTATCGGATTAAGGAGGAAGACATGGGCGTAGTCTTTCACCTCTGCTATTCAATCTGCACGTCGAAGAAGAACTGACGGAAACAAAAGGAAGGTTCAAGAGCGTGATTAAAGTTCATCGTCAAAAGATAGCAGTGTTAAGATTCGCTGGTGACGATGCTTTCCTCAGTGAATCTGGAAAAGAATTAGCGGATCTGTTGAGTGGAATGAACAGCCAATAAGTACAGAATACGGATTGGGAGTAAACTGAAAAAGCGGAAAGTAATGAGAAATAGCAGAAATGAGAACAGAGAACCAAGACGTAGATGAAGTTATGGAATTCGGCTGCCTAGGCAGCAAAGTAACCTATGACGGACGGAGCAAGGAGGACATAAAAAGCCGACTGGCACAGGTAAAAAGGGCTTTCCTTGTCGAGGGAAATCAACTGGTACCAAACATAGTCTAAAAGGTCTTAATTTGAGGAAGAAATTCTTGGGAATGTATGTTCGGTGCACAGCATTGTACGCAGTGAGACGTGGACTGTACGGTAACCGGAACAGAATAGAGGAGAAGCATTTGAGGTGCGATGTTCCAGAAGAAGGTTGAAAATTAGGTGGTTTGATAAGCTAAAAATTAGGAGGTTCTCCGCAGAATCGGCGAACAAAGAAAGATATGGAAAATGCTGAAAAGAAGAAGGCACAGAATGGTAGTACATCTCTTAAGATGTTAGGCAATAACGTCTGTGGTACTACAGGTAGCTGTAGAGAGTAAAACCTGTAGAGGAGGATAGAGATTTGGATATATCCAGCAAATAATTCATGACGTAAGTAAGTGCTACTCTGAGATGAAAAGGCTTGCACAGGAGAGGCCGCATGAAACCAGTCAAAATACTGGTGACTCAAAATAGTAGAAAATAAATGCTACATTCAACAGGTATATGGTAAATACGAGGTTTTTTAACAGATGATACTTGACCGTTCCAAGGGGCGCCCTGATCTTGCTTGACGTGCAGAACCAGACTTTTGATTTTGTTTTTCTTCAGGAATCTGTTGATGTTGACAGACAGGCGTTGCATACTGTAGAAAGGCTGCCTTCTTGTTCTCATCTTCCGGTGTATCAGGTCGTCTGGTGGGATGTAATGCTTTGTGAGTGTCGCTGTTGTCCTTGAATATACGTTGTATATGTTCTAACTCCGCTGTCAAACTCTCTGGGTGGAGACTGTCTTGGCTCGGTGTACAAGTGTCCTGAGCATCCTATTCTTCTGTACTGGGTGGTGGCAGCTGTCGACTTCTAAACGTAAGTCTGAGTGAGTAGGTTCCCTATATAATCTGTGGCAGAATGTGGCCTCTGCCTTCCTCTTCACCTAGGCATCCAGGAACGGGAGTTGATCAGCATTCCGTTGTTGTGATGTGAACTTAATGTTGGGATGTCTTCAGTTCAGATGATACAGGAACTCATCCAGTCTTTTCCGGCTGTGTGGTCTAATATCGAATGTATTAGATATTAGCACCGTATGAGGGAAAATGCGTCCGCCACATCCGCAACTCCTCGGACTTCGTGAAACGTCTCAAACTCCTACGAATTTCGAACACAGACGTCATGGTCAGCTTTGACGCTATGTCTCTGTTCAAGAGGGTATCACGTCAGCACTTGCTCATTTTGATCAGCGAGAGATTTGACGGAGCTCTGCAGGACCCCTTCAAGCATATTTTAATATTGACATACCTCCTATATGGAGGCCAGTTTATGAAGAGATTGAAGGTGTGCCGATGGGCAGCCCCTTATCTCCGATAGTGACAAATCTGTTAATGGAGAAATTATATAGACTGAGAAGGCACCCACATCCCTTGCTCATAGTGTGGCATCAAGCAGTCAGGCCTGCAAGATGAGTGGTCTGCCAAGCGAGTGGATTCTTTCTTATTTGACGAGTAACATGAACTCTAGTACTCACACTTAGTTATAAGTTATCCTCCTATATGACTACTACGCAACGGAAACGCATATCTGACTATCAGTGATTTACAGAACTCTGACTGTACACTACGCACTGGCAGTACCACATTTTCTTTTTGTCTTTTATTTAACGGCTTTTATTAACACGTGGCCATCCCACTGAATATGAATGGCGCACACATTATAAATTCGGGACATTATGACAACATACAATTCAATGGAAAAGGCCACCAATCTTTTTCTTTTCACTATCTTATTTATTCCGATAAATTCTCTAACCTAAACACACAGATTCTACAACCTACAACAATAACATATGAGAAATTCCGCCCAGTGGGCATGGCTTTACATTAGTGAATCTCTATATTATGGTCTCGTAATTTATTTACCGCTACAGTGCACTTTCTGGATAGGATGGTGGATCTTTTATTATACCTCACACTTCGACTCTCACAATCATCATCACGAAACTTTCCTCCAGACTGAGCGGTATAGAAGGAACAAACATAACCCATTAATCTTTTGAAACTACCTCGCTACTCCCCCATGCATACCACACATACCCAAATTACATGACATACACCACACAACAATATGAAATACTACACAGAGAATGGTTACAACATTATCACTTTCAGCTTTCCCACTTCAATTAATATTTATCCTAGTTTCACACGACACTGCCCCACTTTGTAATTCTACTTTCCTACTGTGAACTCTGGAGATATATGCACGTCTTCCTGTGCAATGCAAGCCAAGTGGCGTTGCTGGATAGACGGCCGACTCACCTTGATTCTCTCTCAGAGTTTAAATCTAGCGTCACACGGAATCCTATTACGCAAAGTAATATTAAGCACACACGTGAGTCCTCAACTGATACCATGGACGAGTACTTCTCTTTATCCTTTGTCTCATACACAGATTGAGACTCACACAGTACTCACCACGTGGAACTACTCGTCTCTAATTTCAAGTCCTGCACACGCCATTTCTTAAATATTTCAGCTTATGGTACACACGCTATTTCTTAAATATTTCAACTTATTGTACATACGCTAGTAATTCAGCTTAAGCACACGGAAGTATTTCAACTTATTGCTACACGTGGTTTCATTGTGACCGTTGGTCACTTCCGAAGATTACTACAATCCCATTAATATTACCTGCCTGGCATTTAATTTTCCCCCCACAAATGTTCCTGAAATAGAGAAATTGTTATTTCAAACTACTCTTAAATATTCCACATGCATACCATGTCTCCACTCTTTCGTCATTACGGAGCACAACTAAAACAGGTCTTAACAGCACAAGGTCCAGCGGCAGAGTGCCGAAATATGGCCGTTCTCTAGGTCCTCTCCCATCTCTGTCGAGGTGTGGGAAACACCTTGGTACCCTATTGGTCAGCCACATTTCAGGCCTCAAAGCTCAGGTAAATTTCATCTCTTTGGTCCCACCAAAGGTGGCCAAAGGATCGACTCAAAGATGATCATATATTCACATTCACTATCTGCAGTTAGCAGACGACCATACATTCATTCATTCCACAGATCTCACCAAACTGGGTGTAGGGATTTACTTTGTGGGAGTGCACATGTGATCAATTAAATAAATAAATTGTCATTCTTTCCCACACTGGTATCCGGCTTCGCTGCATTAATCGAAATTGAGTTATTTTTGCACAAAAAATGTGTTGTTCTGACAAGAATAATGAAGTATTTTGTACCTATTTTCAATGTCGGGCGGTACTGTACCCTTTCACCACCGGCTACCCATGCAGAAAAAAATGACACGGTACTATCCTTGCAATGCGAGGGTAGTTCCGAACATTTTTTTAAGAAAACTGTATTAGAACAAAAATAGCAAGTCATCAAAATAACCAGGAGGAGACCTTAGCCCCTGGTGACCTCAAATAGACGACCAAATGTTGTTACTTTACCATATTACTGACACAGTTGTTGCATTATTGTACTCTCCACAATCCGGAGTAACGTACATATACAAATTTACAACAATCCACATGACAAATAAAACATCACATCATAGAAATAAAGAAATAATGGTGAGATAAAAATTTGCTTAGTTACTGGGATCTCCGTTATTTTTATGAGTAACCCAAACTTCACTAATTCTATGACAAATAAAAAAATACTAATTGTACTCATGAAATTTTAAATAGCTCACCGTCCAAACACAGAGCAAGTAATCTGACATTCATAAATTGTGCTGTAAAAACCTTTAAACAGCAAAGTTCAAATACAAAACAAAATCAACAAAAGAAAAACATTGCGTACACTAGTTACATGTAGAATGTCAGGCTCCATACCATTACTCTAAAATATACATCAAACCTACAGAGAAATAAAACTGAGAAGAAAAACAATGAAATATACCACAAGTTACATACTGGTTACGTAATATAGTTCGACTAGGACATCATGTCATACCTCATTAACTGTCATCACCTAAGCCATTGCCACAACTACTCGACAGTGAGTTTAACCTTATCCTTATCCACCAGTACAAATACCTGCTGCTGATCCAGTCAGTCCATCATCTTTGATCAATACACGCAGTAAATAGTTTAGCAATAAGTGCTTGAATCCACCAGTAGCTCTCGTATCTTACTCTACTGCTCATTTCTCTGTTGTCACACATTTCGACTAGCCTTCGTTACACTTTAATGTGAAATATCACCATTGTGATAATGAAAATAAGTGGCTTCAGTCAACACACCAACAAGATCATTACTGTCCACGACATTAAAAAGCATCAGTTAATTCCGATATTTGTTGTGCAATGCCAACTCTTGTCCCCTGTGACAATCTTACTGACCAATGCTACGTTAGTATTACGCCACTGGCTAATAATTAAAGCATCATTGTACCAAATATTCTAATAAACATGCTACGTGAACTTGATAACCCAGAACAAACAAAAAACAAACACTAACTATTCTAAACACAAATGTTAATGAAATACAATTACACTTGCTGCCCCTTCAGGAATGAAACATATAAAAAAAACATTTACACAATTACAAATATATTATTCCCTATCTTGCGAGTCACACGGAAACATTTCATTCTGTGATTTTCTTGGGGTCAAAAAGTTGCTGATAGTTTTCCTAGAAACACTGTCTCGGTGTCAAAGCTCTCCCATGGTTACCCGGACGAAAGTCTTTGAGTCACTCAAATCGGCATTTTGAACACGCACTGAACAGTAAACTGTATCTCATATTAAACACAAATGTCATAGTCACTTTCAGCGTACCATCCACACGGATCTGGTCGTCCAGAAATGGCCCTACAACTACTATTACCCACGGTTCTGTCCTTTCAGTTCATGGTGTAATTAAAAGTCGTAAGTTCCATCAAACAGCACTTATTCCCGCACCAATTCAAGAAATGTCTCCTACTACAGACGCAAATGTCAATGTCCCACTCCAGTTTCTTGCGTTCATACAATAATTAGTCACCAAACGACAACTGTCCTCTTTAAGTATACCAAGCGTCCCACATGCAATTCACAAAGAACACTTAACAAGTCACTGCCAAAAGTTTATGGATCCCACCGTTCAGTAGTCAAGACAAAACAAAACGATCGTCCTGTCTGCTAAAGACAAAATCTTTTCCACCACTCACAACGTGGAAACACCAGCCCTTCACTTTCCACCTTATGGAGACATACGAGCAGTCATCTTGTTTCACGGCTCCACAGTCCAGCACTAGTTAATAGCTGCTGGTAAAAAATGCCCGCCGGGCTCTGCCGCGCGTCGTCCATTCTGCCGTGGCGCCGCTGCGTGCGCCGTTGAGCAGAAGAAACCACCCGCTGTTGCCTCCGCGGGATACTTTCCCCAGTCGTAAGGGTGGCGGAACTCATGAATGGCCAGTGGTACGTGCGTGTCGCCCCAGGCCGTTGACCTGCTGTAGTGGGCGCGTGGAGTGTACCCCGACCGGCAATGGAGTGGGGAGTGCCGCGGCTCTGTCGCCCGTCGCCATGGCAACGTCAGCTCAGCCGGCTAGCGGTATGGCCGTTACGACACCCAATCAGTCAGGTCCTTCCGTGCATCTCGCAACATTACAGACAAAAGGATATTCTTACATTATTTAAATACTCATTGATTACATGTATGATCTATTATATACATTGGTAATAAAAGAATCTTCGTTCTAAAAAACATAAAATTATACACCCTAGTTTTCTTCACATACAACATCAACGTTTATCCCTTTTCTATATACAGCCCACACTTGTGCTATTCATTGTACCTGTCATCCCTCATACAAAACATAAAGTGTAAAAAAAACAAAAGGAATAATAAGCAATCTATACTGCTCATAATTACAATATAAAATAGTAAACTACTCTAACATCCTATCACAGTGAAAATATTAGAAACTGTTTATTCTAAAGCTACAATATACAATGAACCTTTGTGCTTGTGACAGACTGAAATTAAAACCCCTTGAAAGTGTTCTAACAAAAAAATAAGAAATAATCTACACAGCTCACAATTACCTATCACATGTTATTAAATAGTAAACTACTTTAACATCCTAACACAATAAACATTTTAGAAACTGATGAGTAAATCTACAACGTACATTGCACCTTTGTGCTTGTGACAGACTGAAATTAGTATCCTTTTTTTTAATATATTTTACCTTTTTTTTATTATGTATAACAACATTTCTAGGACATGTATGAACCATCCACATGATGTCAGATCCTGACCTGCCATCGAGGTTCATCCAAATCAAACAATACATAATAATGTTTTAGTTACAGAACGGTAGCATCCCCTTTACAGGAGTGCGCGCATTGATCACACTACTCTACGACTCTCACTCACCAGACATCACATTTTCCTTCTCATTCAATCCATTAATACACTAACAGAATAGGTCTAGAAGTCAGCTAACCTTAACACCACCACATTCACAACATACCATACCTTTGCTCCCTTATACTCATAACACCACCACACTCACGACAACATACCATACCTTTCCTCCCTTATACTCAACCACATAACACATGAAGTTGTTTCGGTGATAGCTTTCCAGTCTCCGAATTCGTCCTTTCACTCTGGCACCTCTCTCCATCGGCTTACCTCTGCATTCACTTTATGCTAAATATCAACTTAGAATTGCGACATTTCATCCAAGAACAAAAAATACACAAATTATTCATCCTAAAAAATAACTGTACACTTTATTGGTACCGTTTTGATTAGTTATACTGATACCAGGCTTCAACAACAACAAAAAATTTTATTTTCGCCAAATTGCATATTTTATGGTAAGAATTCGATTTTACATTTATGTTACATCTTACGTCAGTATTCCACAACGTTCACCATCTGGATCTCATACTCCCTTTATGTCCTTTCACATTGTGCAGTTGTCCTCATCTCTTCATTCGTATTTCGGCTCTCCGTCCGTCCATTACTCCATCATTTCCTGGTCTTCCTTCGCCATTGGCATCAATCTCTATTGCAGCATACACAGGCCTCTCTGTAACATACATCTAAGACATCCCCACATTATTCAATTCTACTCACCTTTATTTACCACTGTTTCATCACGTCGAATCTCTCTTTATTAATCACACTGCTTCACGTCACTTCTATCCTTAAATATCACCTTTATCCACTACTATTTATCACGTCGCTTCTCTATCTACCATCTTTATCCCCTCATTAATCATCACTTCGTTTCTGCTTGATCCTTATTCATATGACAAAAAATACGTACAAACACCACTCTGTCGACTCCTGTTCATGACTCATTCGACCAGTCTATTCCGTCATACTTCCTGACATCCCGCCTGAAAATTCTTATGTTCGATTTGACCCTGCACAACGTTACACACCACAAATAAATACACTGACTACCTACCATAAATTGCCTACTTTAGATCTATCCTTAACTTTTCCATAATTTGATGTTAGAAATGTGATGAAGCCCACGCGATTGTTTTCCCTTGATCGTCTCAATCAGTACAGCATTTTCATGGACAATCCGCCTCACTCTGAATGGTCCACTGTACACAGTAAAGCATTTGTTAGTTAGGAATCTGTGCTTACATGAAAATTAATTGTGTGCAGAGAATATACAAGCTGGGAGAAATGGGCAGCCCGAGTGTTAGAAACCTAGGTGCTAGTGGCCTCTTTCCCTAACACCAGATTCCGAACAACCATACACAGCACTTCATTATAACTGTCACCACGACAATGACATACTATAGATCAGATAGCATCTAATTTAAATACTTCGATCACATTACTGATGTTACCTGTAACAGCAGTATAAACCTACCCTATTCCATACAGATCACAATGTTTACTTTTTACATTACGTGTTAAGTACCTGCAATAGTCAAATCACACTAATTAAACTGGACTCATTGGCATTATTACATAACATTTTAGCAACTGGTTTCTTTGAAGAAACAGTTCTTTTACTTTACTGTTCGAAATAAAAAATTTGCAAATTTTGCTCTGAGAGACCAGCCTAACAGATGCCATTACTGGTGTTTTATTCTCTGATCAGAAGTGTATGGTATTCGCATTCCTACATATTAGTAGAGTATGTCTGCTACATAGACAATTTCCAGTGCCAGCTGCATGTGTTTTAAAGCAAGATATTAAGGGCTGATATGTTGGATTAGTTTCTCCTATCCTTCAGTCCATTATGACAAGAATGAAATGCCAGGATTCCATGCTCTCCTGCCATTCTCATAGTTTCTGCCGTTCCTATCCTCGACACTAACTGACCCATGAGTCGCGTTTCCGTTCACAATATTGCTTTCATCACCCAGTTCTTGTGACAATTGTTCAAATGACGCAGAATCGTCTACGCCTCTGCCTGCCATCACTATACCTCTGCGCAATTTCACTGGCAACTTCGTTATACAGATCCTAAAGAGCTCCCCAGGTTCGTATGGCACATCCAAATATCTATTTCGTCTCAGCATTTCCTGATAGCACGACACTGGATCTCTTATACCACCTTCGCTACAATTTCGCATCATCAATATGCTTTGCTTAACCTGGTCCTGCTTACTTTTCGACCAGAATTCATTTAAATAGCTACTACAGTCTTTAATGTCTTCCTGCATTTTTGCTCTAGCCTCGTCCCTCAAATAGTTATACACAAACTTCGTTTTGAGGAGCAGTCCCCACGATGAAGGTAATGAATCTTGAAATTGAGACAGCCTTGGACTATACCCAGTTGGGTTTGTCACCTGTTTTATCCGACACAACCGTTCTTCTGACTCTCTGAATTCGTCTTGCTCTTTCTGCCTATTTTCGCCTTTTGAGTTTATCTCACTCTCCCTCTGCAATCTACCTGGTGGTGTGTCACCTTCGCTACTGCACGCTAATTGCAACTGCGCTAGTTCTTCACTATCTTTCCTACTTATTTCTAATTGTGCCTCTTTAAACTGTAATGGTGGTTGTATCTCCTCCTGATCGGCATAAACCTCTCGCTGCGTACTGTCAGAACCTGTCTCGCCTCTTGTACTGATCTTTTCTGCATCTGCACTAATCGTATTCATTCTGACCACTACCTCTTTGATTCGCTCATCTGGCAACACGTCCCTTCGCTCAGTAGTATCACTCTCTATTGCAAATACTTGTACCTCCAAATTATTAGCTTTTTCTTTCACAGCGTCACATACTTCCTTCAACGCACCCAGATTCTTCTCCCCCTCATCTAACCGATTATTTACTGCGGGCAGACGCTCATCGATAACTGTGTGTAGCTTCCTCATTGCCTCTTTATTTCCCTTATCCAATGCCTCCATTTTTTCCTTATTTGCTTCGAATCTTTCCTTAGTTGCTTCAAATCTTTCCTTATTCTCCCTATCTATCTCCTTATTATCTCTATCAAATCTTTCCTTATTCTCCTTATTATCTCTATTCGTCGCTTCTAATTTTTCGATAATATCTCTATGCATCCTCTGTAAAAACTGCAGTAGCACACTGTCATTTGCTACTTCCGGTGCGCTCACCTCGTTCGCCTGAGAAACCGTAGCTTCGATAAGGGTAGCTGCACTTTCACTGCATACCTGACCTAGTCCCGGCTCGCCGGCGTCATCGGGAAAAGCCCGCGTTTGTGGACAAAGCCCACCGCATAAAGGATCCCCTTGCAGCGGTCCACTGAACAATTCAGCCCCTTTTGAGTGTTTGCCATCCCCGCTCATTAACCCATGGTCAACAGCTACTTCCTGCTGCACTGCTACGTTCACCCCAGAATCGCTATTCTCCATGGTGGCTACGCTTTTCGACTGCGACCTAGTTACTACGGACATTACGCAAAAAAATTATACCACGATCTTCCAGCCTTGGACGATATAGCAATTAATTACATAAAAAAATAAAAGATCCTCAGCAATCCAGAAAGAAATTGCAAACAGAACAAAAAAAATTTACTTCTTAGTGCTATCACAATACATTCCATAAAAAAAATCTTAACAGCAAACCCTAACAGCAAAAAATATCCTGAAAAAATATGCTGGCAAAAAATATCCTGACAAAAATATCCTGGCAGGGTCGAAATTATGAGAAGGCACCCACATGCATTGCTCATACTGTGGCATCAAGCAGTCAGGCCTGCAAGATGAGTGGTCTGCCAAGCGAGTGGATTCTTTCTTATTTGACGAGTAACATGAACTCTAGTACTCACACTTAGTTACAAGTTATCCTCCTATATGACTACTACGCAACGGAAACGCATATCTGACTATCAGTGATTTACAGAACTCTGACTGTACACTACGCACTGGCAGTACCACATTTTCTTTTTGTCTTTTATTTAACGGCTTTTATTAACACGTGGCCATCCCACTGAATATGAATGGCGCACACATTATAAATTCGGGACATTATGACAACATACAATTCAATGGAAAAGGCCACCAATCTTTTTCTTTTCACTATCTTATTTATTCCGATAAATTCTCTAACCTAAACACACAAATTCTACAACCTACAACAATAACATACGAGAAATTCCGCCCAGTGGGCATGGCTTTACATTAGTGAATCTCTATATTATGGTCTCGTAATTTATTTACCGCTACAGTGCACTTTCTGGATAGGATGGTGGATCTTTTATTATACCTCACACTTCGACTCTCACAATCATCATCACGCAACTTTCCTCCAGACCGAGCGGTATAGAAGGAACAAGCATAACCCATTAATCTTTTGAAACTACCTCGCTACTCCCCCATGCATACCACACATACCCAAATTACATGACATACACCACACAACAATATGAAATACTACACAGAGAATAGTTACAACATTATCACTTTCAGCTTTCCCACTTCAATTAATATTTATCCCAGTTTCACACGACACTGCCCCACTTTATAATTCTACTTTCCTACTGTGAACTCTGGAGATATACGCACGTCTTCCTGTGCAATGCAAGCCAAGTGGCGTTGCTGGATAGACGGCTGACTCACCTTGATTCTCTCTCAGAGTTTAAATCTAGCGTCACACGGAATCCTATTACGCAAAGTAATATTAAGCACACACGTGAGTCCTCAACTGATACCATGGACGAGTACTTCTCTTTATCCTTTGTCTCATACACAGATTGAGACTCACACAGTACTCACCACGTGGAACTACTCGTCTCTAATTTCAAGTCCTGCACACGCCATTTCTTAAATATTTCAGCTTATGGTACACACGCTATTTCTTAAATATTTCAACTTATTGTACATACGCTAGTAATTCAGCTTAAGCACACGGAAGTATTTCAACTTATTGCTACACGTGGTTTCATTGTGACCGTTGGTCACTTCTGAAGATTACTACAATCCCATTAATATTACCTGCCTGGCATTTAATTTTCCCCCCACAAATGTTCCTGAAATAGAGAAATTATTATTTCAAACTACTCTTAAATATTCCACATGCATACCATGTCTCCACTCTTTCGTCATTACGGAGCACAACTAAAACAGGTCTTAACAGCACAAGGTCCAGCGGCAGAGTGCCGAAATATGGCCGTTCTCTAGGTCCTCTCCCATCTCTGTCGAGGTGGGGGAAACACCTTGGTACCCTATTGGTCAGCCACATTTCAGGCCTCAAAGCTCAGGTAAATTTCATCTCTTTGGTCCCACCAAAGGTGGCCAAAGGATCGACTCAAAGATGATAATATATTCACATTCACTATCTGCAGTTAGCAGACGACCATACATTCATTCATTCCACAGATCTCACCAAACTGGGTGTAGGGATTTACTTTGTGGGAGTGCACATGTGATCAATTAAATAAATAAATTGTCATTCTTTCCCACACTGGTATCCGGCTTCGCTGCATTAATTGAAATTGAGTTATTTTTGCACAAAAAATGTGTTGTTCTGACAAGAATAATGAAGTATTTTGTACCTATTTTCAATGTCGGGCGGTACTGTACCCTTTCAAGACAAGAGAGCGATTAACTGACTTCAGTAGTAGGAGACTGCTCCATGGATGTAGCTTGGTCAGAGTAATTTGTTTGTTCGTCAGCCATCCGCATGTTTAAGCGCCTACATTTGCAATGGTGGAGGCCTCTGGTTTTATCTCTATCCTAAACTAACATTAGAGAACGTTATCTATATTGCTCACTCACTTTTCGTTGGACCTATTTCTACACAGAGCAATGTGTGGCACACGCTGAGCAATAAAGGATTTGTACTGCTTACTAGTAGGTCCTTTCGTCAGTGGAGGAAGGTATGTGTCAACGGAGACCGCTGTAATCATTATCGGACAATTTGTACAAATATTTTTTGCAGGTTACATGAACGAAAGAGGGTGCTGTCGGCTTGAATAACTGCAGTTTGCTACATTAGGTTCAACAATCTCGTCTTTCTATGTCACAAAGCTAATCTAGTCCACGGTGATGACATTGGTACGGCTATAAAGCACCGAGATACGCAGTTAAAAAAAAAATGAAAAACGTGCCTTTTCCATGCGGCAGTTATTAATTAAAATTCAGTGAAATTCTTGTAGACTGTTACCAAGCATAACCGTAAATTTATGAGCTTTCACTCCGTATCTAAGTAGATGTCGACAAAACGTTAAACATTAATCTTCCTTTTTTCATCCTATACACCGAGTGTCACTCGAAGAGTCGTCAGGTGCATTATCTCTATTGTTCCGACAGGGATTAGCAATTCCCTTTTTGCATTGTGCAGCTGAAGTCAGTCTAAGCACTCGCTGCTTGTACGACTTTTACACGACACCTAGTGTCAACAGAAAGCACCTGTTTATTTCCAATTACGAACAAAATCATTTTTAAGTTGGAATATTACGTGCCTATTCGATAGAGTGGTCCCAAATCAGTATAATCCGATGTTGGTTGTAGCGATATGCGTTGACATGGGCCAGAAAAACAAGAAGAATAAATAACATTCCAGCACCGAATCGGTAGCGCTGCGTGCTTGGCGACAGCAATCAGCGCTGGAGTACTCGTTATTCTTTGAGCTTTTCATTTCCTGTGAAAACACGTCGATTAAAAAAAAACTATAGCATTAGATCACACTGGGACTGCTCTATTGAAGTAGGGCGTAAAATTTCGCTTTGAAAACCATTTTGTTTGTAACGCAAAACGAATCGACGCTTTCCATCGACACTGGTCGTCGCGTGGAAGACGTGATGATTTATTTGGACTGAGTCCAGCTGCACAGTGTAGGACCGAAGCTGTGAACATCTGCTGGAACTCCAGAAAAAAGCTGCCTGTCGATTCTGTACGTACATTATCAACGTGAAAGTTTGTGTGCGTGTTAGTACGTTTGTTACTTCTTCACGCTGAAACGACTGGACGGGTTTGGAAGAAATTTGGCATGGAGATAGCTTATACACAGCGTTAACACAAAGGTTACATTATATATACCTTCAAAGGTGTAGGGATTTGGGTGAAAAGGAGTGTAACCCACAACGCGCCAGTACCCATACTTCATTCATTCACGAGCTGGGGTACAGAGCTTCGCTCAGGGAGTTGATATGAGATTGTGTGGTAACCGAAGGGTAAAATTTGTGGTACAAGTAGTGAAAAAAAATTATTGAAAACGTATTACAACTATTTTCAATACTTGTTAAAGTATAAGAGGTAAAACATTTTACTGAAAACACATTCTCAATATTCATAATACTTGTTTACAAATAGCATAGTTTTCAGTTGGTTATCCGGGATATATATGTACAAATTTTTTGACGTTCCTACTCGAGAACGAGATGAACGTGAGAAAAACAAGAGTAATCAAGGTTGCTGCGCAATATTTTAAAGTTTGTTCTTGCGGCTCTGTTCATTGGAATTCTTTTGGCTAATTTGATTGGAAATTTATGTCGCTTAAATTGGAATGGCCGTTCAGTAGACATAGGTGACATTCCGGGGGATAAATAGCGTGTGTCCTTTGTATTTTCCAGACATAAGTCAGGCTTCGATAACGGTATCCGATGGCTGTTTGACGATAATCCTTGTTCCGCTACATAGTTTTGAAGAGTTGAGACTCTCAGTATTATGATCGAAGATCCCGTTTTAAGTCTAAGGCAGTGTAATGGCATTCCTGGTACTTAGGAAAGTTCAGACTTTCTTCAACATTTACTATTGTATCGATTTGTATATTCCCTATTCACCAAGAATTTTCTTTTGAATATTAAAGTTGATATTATCGCCAACATTATTTTTAGTAGGCAAAATTGCGGTTTCAGGTAGCCAGTCCGGATTTGTATAGTAGTGAAAAATATTTGGGTAAGTTTGGTTGAGGAATTCTTTTTCAGTAGTGGTTATGTTGCAGAACTCGTTGTTGAGTTTAATGAGGCTGGTGGCCCAAACAGCGAAATATCTGCCTTTGCCTATTTGTAAATGTTGTTGAGCAAAATTTGTTCTTGTTTCTTCTTTGATAATTCAGCTCTCATATTTTTTGTTAGTGCCAGTATTTGTATGTGTAGCCAGAGATGTGACTTTTTTTGGGCAAACACTGATCTCGTCTGCTGGTGTTGGCTTGGAGATAATTGAAAGTGTTGTTGAAAATCTCCTGAGAGTATGAGTAGAGCTACTCGCAAGTCTTGTAATGTTCTGTCCATAGGTTCGAATGGTTTTCTATGTGCCATTTGACATTCGTCCCAGAAGATCATTTCAGCTTGCCTTAGAAGTTCTCCCCGTCCAGATGCTCTTGAGATTTAACATACCTGGACCTGTTCTTCGGCTGCATTCAACGGCAGTTGTATAACGGAATGAGCTGTTCGTCCTCTTCCCATAAGTGAGGCCGCAGTACTGGACGATGTCGGTGCAAGTGCGATGTGTTGTTTAGCACGTATTTCCACTAGCAACACGTTTATTCCCGGTGCCGCCTGGTGCGCCCAAGTAAATAATTCCTCCAGTGTTGTTCCGGATCCCGTCTATGATAACATTGTAAATTCCTTTTTGACTGTCACTGAGTAGCGGTTCGTTGTGAACAACGCACTGAAGAAAGTAGTAGACGTTGTAGCTTTTTTCCTTTGTTATGTAGAAATTTAGCACATTAATAGCAGCTTTTAGTGGTGCTTGCAGCGGTTCTAGGTGCTTCAGTCCGGAACCGCGCTGCTGCTACGGTCGCAGGTTCGAATCCTGCCTCGGGCATGGATGCGTGTGATGTCCTTAGGTTAGTTAGATGTACGTAGTTCTAAGTCCAGGGGACTGATGACCTCAGATGTTAAGTCCCATAGTGCTCAGAGCCATTTGAACCATTTAGTGGTGTTTGCAACCCAAGATTAGCTATGGTCTGGTTGTTTATTTATCTTCTAGACGAAAGAGTGTTTCATTGAAGATGTCGTCTTTGAAGTGGATTGTCACTTCAGAATCACCTTCCGGAATTTAGTTCAGCATGTCTTCACCCATAATCTCTTTGGATTCGATGGGTTACATGTTGTTAGAATTATAGCTAACAATTCTCTCATTTGTTCAATTTATGCTGTCGGTGAGACTTTTCGCAGTGTTAATTCCCAGCGGTTGTTTTCCAGAAGTCCTAAGTGTTGGCATGCTTCTCTGTACGTGTGGCATGGGTAACCGTCAACAGTCTTGTGATCTGTGAAACTTGTTGGTCGCGTATTTCGAGCAGCAACATCTGGAAACTGAAAAATTCGTCGTGGTTCGGATGTACGCTGTCTACTCAGCCTAGAGCTCCTGTTTTCATGATTCCAGGATGATCTTCAACTGGAAGACCCGTTTGGGACCGTTGCTAAAAAGCTGTTAGTGCTGTGTGCAGAGATGGTTCGCTTACAATTTTTCTGGTAGTGTCTTTTGTGAAGTGAACTCTCTGTCCATTCTCTAAATGCACTGCACAGTTGATTCGGGCTCTTGTATGGGAACACCGAAAATGGGAACACAGAAAATCTGACACGCTGCTTCATTACTCTTGATATAGCTTCCCATTTGGCACTTGAAGATCTCCTCGTTTCTGTTTCGTTGTTCGTTTTCTTTTGCTATTTCATTTACTGTCATGTCACTCTTTGTTCCATACTTACAAACATACTTGATGGATTTCAGTGAATTGCAATATTTTATTTTTATGTGTGCTTGGAACATTTTGGAAAGTATTATGGTACTAATAATTCATTACCTATTTCTTCTTCGGCACTACATCGTATTCTAATTTTGCTGTTAAGCCATCGTTTTTGGGTGATCGTCTTCTGCATTTGGGATAGCCATCAACTTAGGTTTGTTTGTCGCGAAAATGTGGTTTTGGGCATTTTTTGTGCAATTTCCATCATTCATATACTGGCGAATGGGAGTTTAATGAACAACACGAATCATGGATCGTGTTTTCGACTACTATTTCGTACAGTTCTGCATCTTCTTTTGGATTGGGAAATTCAGCTTTGATGATTTTGTCGACTTCCGTGGAATTGCCATTCGATTGTGGGCATCCATTCTCTAACGGTTCGAGAGATGTGGTACGAATTTTGTGGCCTCAATAAATCTCATTTGTTTTTGTCGGAGATCTTGGGTTGTTATGTCTTATGTCGTGACGATGTATGAGCGTTTGTCCGTGTCTTAGTTGTTTCTCGATTTCTTGGCACGACGAGTTAATGTGAATGGTACGAAGAGATCAGGTCGGCCACATTTTCTTATGCAGGTCATGGCATCTTTAGTGTATTCGTGCATGTGTCTCGGACTTATGTTGAGGTAAGATTACCATTGTTCCAATGGCGTCAACGTGTCCGTCATTTATGATTGCGTGTCGAAGCTGGATGTATTCTCCCATGAGCAGTTTCTTCAGATTCAGAGTTATGTGAAGTATCCGTTCCGTTTCAGTTTCTGAATACATATGGAGTAAATGAAGTGATGTTGAGAATGTGATTTTATGCTTCATTGTCTCTGATCGTTAAGCAGTAAGCATAGAACTCTTCTTTGTTTGTTTCTGCTCCTGTTTCAGGTAGGGTTTGTTTCACATTAAAATGATATTCGTCCTCTCCGTGCACAAATATCAATGGATATTGGAGGGCATCATATGAACGGCGTGTGTCTGCAATGGGTTGTAGACCGTCTCATCTTCGTCGTGCAAGTACGTCACGGCTTGTGTTTTCAATGTACACAATTACGATGACGACTTCGTCAATTCAGGTGCTTTAAATTGACGTTCGCGTTCCCCAGGTGGTCTTTTATGAAATCGAATTGTAACTTTATAGTCATCAGAAACCATTCGGTCTAGTGCTGTTTTGAATAAGTGAATCATTTGGCTACATTTGTGTAAGATCCTCTGTACATCTGGGACTACTTCTCATGTTAATCCACTGATGTTTGTGCATGGTTGAGCAATTATTGTTTCTTCATTTCCGCTTAAATATACTTGCAGAAATGTATGGTCTTCGTTGGGTAGTGGTAGTGATGATCCCATGTTGTCCTAGATTTTCCCTTGAGTGGAAAAATCAAAATCGATTTCATTTCTGTTAACGTCGATCGAGGTGACACCGAAAGAAGTCATCTGGAAGCAGGCGTTGTACGTTTTTATATTTTGAAGAAAGCTTTTTGATTCAGTGCTTCTCACGATGCTCATTGAGTTTCTCTGCTCACGTAATGTAAAAACTCATGCGGAGGTGCTTCCAGTGGTGGTAATCGATTTTTTCCATTCACGCGACAGAATCCTGGTGTTTCTCTACTGAATTTTTTGCGTTGCAAAAAAATGGTTCAAATGGCTCTGAGCACTATGGGACTTAACATCTGAGGTCATCAGTCCCCTAGAACGAAGAACTACTTAAACCTAACTAACCAAGGGCCTTACACACATCCATGCCCGAGGCCGGATTCGAACCTGCGACCGTAGCAGTCGCGCGGTTCCGGACTGAAGCGTCTAGAACCGCTAGGCCACTGCGGCCGGCTTTTCGCGTTGCAAACTTGGCAGATGTTTTCATGCCTCCGATTACGACGTGATTGTGTTTGTTATATTAACTCGTCGGGTCGTAATGGAATGCTTCATTTGTTAGATTGTACTGTTTACTTGTCCTCGTCTGCGCTTCTCGTATGGTGATATTTTCATGCCTGGCTTGAGTTAGCAGTCTTTTATTATGAGACTGTGACTTAATTCTTGCTTCTTCTATCCGTTCATTTCGTTGTTCTTCGGTATCTGTGCTTCTCACGATGCTCATTGTTGTTCGTTTGGAGCTTAGATCTTCTTCGCCCTCTTCGTCTGTTTCATTTTTTCGCTGTTCTTTTTTGTTGTCGCCGTTTTGCTTCGGAACTGGAAAGATCTCCTCCTCTTTTACAGTTGGACGTTGTCTAAAATGTAAATCGAATCAACTTTTTACTAACAAACACGCTAAGTACACTTTACACACTTTTCACCCATTATTTTCGATTTATATTCAGTCACTATATCACTTTGACTACACTCACTTCACTCTTTTGATTTTATTCACCCACTACCCTACTTTTTGCAATTACTGATTCTTCGAGTCGTACATTTTCTTGCTCTTCTGTGCACTCATTCTCTTCGTTGACAACTTAAAAGTGCGTCGCGCTTTTCGCCTGTTGTTTTTGTTGTTTTAGTTTTCCCTGTTTTGCTATGACTTTCGATCCTAAGACCGGTTTGCTTTATAAACCCCTAACAATGGGTATTCCCACCAATGGCGAATTCCAGAACATACCAAAAAGGCTTCGAATGGTCCACAATGCTCCACAACATTCCAAAACATTCGTGAGTGTTCTTGAATGCCCTTGAGTGATCTGCGATGTTCCAGGACGTTCCCGAACATTCTGGATTATTCGGGAGCGTTACAGACTATTCCCGAAAATTCCAGAACATCACGGATAATTGCGCGACATTCCGGAATATTCTGGAATGTTGTGAATTGCTCTTGAATAATCTCGAATGTTCTGAAATGTTCTCGAATACTCTCGATGTGCGGAATGTTCTAGAAATTTCCTAGAGGGCGCAATTTCCGAGTCCTTATGTCTTTTAAAAGCACGTCCTTCACGTGAAAACGGGAGCCTTCTTTATGGATGGAGGATTATGGGCTACCACACCATACAACTCCTCCCTTAATCGTACTGGAACTCGTTTCTGAGTTTTAGCGGTACGTACATTGTACACTTACGTTTATAATATATATAGATTAATTGAGAATGACAGCACTTTGCGACTTGCAACAAACATGACATATAATATTAAATCCTTAGGAAACTTTTTTTCACCGACAACTGCCGCAAAATGATGAAAGTATAAAAGTTTATCTCTTACTACATTTTAGCTTTACATGCAATAAAGCTGCTGCATCGGGCATGACGTTTAAATTTATAACTTCTATGCTACTAACTCTATACGCAACAACTTTTTCTCAGACAATATTCACAAATACCACTGAATGTACTGGCAAAATTGTTACAATTTTCGACAAATAGTTCAGGATATATTATGTCAAAGCACTGAGATGCATGACAAAGTGTCGCACCACGCATGACATTTCAGTCTATTACTTCTTTACTACTAACTGCATCTTAAAACGCATTTCACAGGCTGTAGAGACTTAAATCAATGGAGGTACCTGCAAAATTATATTACTGTACGATTTATAGTTCAGGAGATACCACGTTATAATCTGTGATCTGCGTGGAAATGAAACTGCAGGACGACATTCTCTATAGATACTGGAGAAATATGTGTACAAATACGTGTGAAAATATGTTAAATACATGT
This sequence comes from Schistocerca nitens, assembly GCF_023898315.1. Classification (NCBI taxonomy): domain Eukaryota; kingdom Metazoa; phylum Arthropoda; class Insecta; order Orthoptera; family Acrididae; genus Schistocerca; species Schistocerca nitens. Next base: position 976,708,605 of record NC_064614.1, read on the forward strand.
GGAATACATTTGACATAGGCGTACGCGGGCTATGTTACGGGTAAAAAACGCAACTGGAACCTTTGGAATGATCTCAACCAAATTTGGTTTACATGCTACTTATTGTGTGGAAAGAAATAGCGTGGGAGTAAGTACCACAGACCTTCTTTTGGTGTAGGGGTGATAACGTGGACACAGAAGGGTGGAGGGAAGGTGATGGGCAGACAGAGAGGGCGAGGGAGGAGATGGACAGAGAGCGCTGAAAGGAGGAGATGAGCAGAAAGAGGAGGAGGAGAAAATGAATAGAGAAAGAGAAGAGGAGGAAATCGACAGGAAGATGGGAGAGGACGTGTCGGATAGAGAAAATAAAGAGGTGAACGTTTACAGAGTGGAGGGCAGTGGAAATGAACAGCAAAAGAGGGAGTTGGATAGGAAGACGGGGGGGAGAAGGAGATGGACTGAAAGAGGGGTAGGAGGAAATGGACAGAGAGAAGAGGTAGGAGGAGATGGATAGATAGTGATGGGAGGAGGGGGTTACCAGAGAGAGGGAGTGGGGCAGATTGAAAGAGAGCAGGGTGAGAATGAAATGGACGGAGAGGGGATAAAGTAGAAGATGGACTAATTGAAGATTAGAATAAATATGTACAGGAGCATTTTCTTTATAAATAATTGTTTAAGCGCCTGTAACATTGAGGGGTACAGCTAGTTCATGCATAACTGGTACAACTACTCCCTATACTAAATCACTCAGAATATTCTATTGAAGATAGATACCTGATAAACGTCTTTCGAAAGAAACGATTCATCTCCTTATTCTGTAAAGATGGCTTTGAGCGTAGACTGCAGCATGAGCACTAATGGTTCCTATATTCCCATTGTAGTTGAATTCTGGCGTTAGTGAAATATACTCTATTCTGCCTGACGTAGTTGAGTCCGTGTTTCTATCGCCAATGCGCGAATTGTCGCCTCACCTGAGCGCACTCACCTTGTGTTCACCATTATGGATTGCTCTGCGATAGCGTCAGATGATTCTCAGCCCCGCATTTTATGTAAGTCGATTATCATGGATGCTAATTCTGAGCGAGATACCTTGCGGTTCGCAGTGGTCTTACTGAGGAAAGAGCCATTAGATACACAATAAAAGAAAAACAAGAAAAGAAAAAATGGTGTACCAAGAAGGAACTACCCAATTGGGGTGGAAATCGGTAGATTTGATGTACATGTACAGACAAATAAATAGTTACAACTTCAGAAAAACTGGTTGAGTAATCAAAAGAAAGAACTTCACAAAAATTAAGCGATTCGAAAACACTTCAGGCCATCTCTGGCCATTATTGAAATAACTTGACATTGATGGATAGAGTTGTTGGATGTGCTTCTGAGGGATATCATGCAAGATCTGCCTAACTGGCACCTTAGATCCTCAAAACCCGTGCTCATTGCAAAGCTCAGCCCATAACGCTCGATACGTTCACACTTTGCAAGAGGTCGGTGACCTCGCTGAGAAACATAGGGTTTGGCAAGCACGAAGTCAAGCACTCTCGCCGTGTGCGGAAGAGGGGCGTTATCTTGCTGAAATAAAGTCCCACGATGTCTGAGCATGAAGTATATCAAAAGGAGAGAAGAATATCGTCGACAGGGTGCTGCAGATGTCAACCAAAGGTGTGCTGCTTCTAAAATAAGTGGCAACGCGGACCATCAATCGAGGTTGATGGTTGGTACATCAATGCTGCCGAGGGCGTCTCCAGAGACGCCCTGGTCATCAGGGCTCAGTTTGAAATAGGACTTGTCACTGAAGACGTTTTTACTCCAGGTCGAAGACATGTTTGGAGACAACCAGGTCAACAGTGGGATACCAACGTGACTGTCGGTTGCCATACGGCCCCATAAAATATGGCCCTGCCGGCAAAAATCGAGAGTTTCTAGGCTTGTCTTCGTGGTTGCCTAATCCTACCTTTGCCAGCAATACCGCCGGATCTCTCACCTGTTGAGAACTCAACCGTCTCGCGGTTTGGTCGATCTAACGAGCCGTAACAATTTTTCTTGAGAAATCATCACCGTCGTTGTGGTACCGCTCAAGGAAAGTCAATGCACTGTCTAAACGTTTGGTTTTGTGCACATCCGTCAACATTTTCGGTACCCAACGTGCGCACAATTTTCGGTAATTCGAGTGCTCGGTCAATGCCATATAAAACACTAGGAGAAACATTAGGAAACTCATCCCGCTAGGAGGAAATCGTAAAGCGTCTGTTTTCTCTCACCTTATTGTCCACTTCCTGCACCAAACTTTCATTAACGACCGATAGACACCCACTCCGTTGTTCCTCATGCACATTTGTGCGGCCATCTTTAAATGCTCTCACCCACGTTCTTACCATTCCATCACTCATAATGTTTTCTCTGTAAACTGCACAGATCTCACGATGAATATCGATCGCTTATAGGCCTTTAGCACTAAGAAATCTTATAACAGCTGTACTTCAAAGTCGGCGGGACTCACGAATAGCGCCCGCATCTCGTGGTCGTGCGGTAGCGTTCTCGCTTCCCACGCCCGGGTTCCCGGGTTCGATTCCCGGCGGGGTCAGGGATTTTCTCTGCCTCGTGATGGCTGGGTGTTGTGTGCTGTCCTTAGGTTAGTTAGGTTTAAGTAGTTCTAAGTTCTAGGGGACTTATGACCACAGCAGTTGAGTCCCATAGTGCTCAGAGCCATTTGAACCATTTTTCACGAATAGCGGAGGAATTTTAAACACTCAATACGCAACGTAAACAAGGAAGAATCAGACTGTAGACAACAGATGTCGGTACCCAGTGCGCATGCGCAGAACGCCGACCGCGGTGCTGCGGCCGCGGTGTGGCAAAACGGTACTTACTTAAAAAACACGCCTCGTATGTCACAAAAATGTAGTAAAGACCAAACTTCCCCTTCTTCGAGCTCATGTCCATGTGAACACATCTGGATGAGATCAGTCCTTGGAGACTGTATGGTTTTAATAGTAACAGTGGTGCAGTACAAAAGTGGTGCAACAAAATTACTTTAAAACATACTTCAGGTCTCCCGGAGCTGATTTCAGTGCCGTATTACAACGTGGATGGATAATGTGCAAACACGCGGTGCAACACAACGAAAGTCTGTAAGCGCTTTGACGAGTGGAGCTACACGACTGATATTGATGTGGGCGGTTGGTGCGCGTGTGGTGCACCGCGCTGTGGGAAAGTCTGACGGAACGAGAGACTCCTACCTGGAAAAACATCCACAAAACTCGGTGGGGCCATTTCTTCCCAAGTGGGTGTGGGTGGCTCAAATTTACTCACGACTGCCCCAACAACGCTGAACGCTGAATGGAGAGAGTGAGGCGGTAATGAACTGGCTGTAAAGGCTGCCGGCGTGCAGTTGCCATGGCGACGCGGGCGCCGCGACTGCCGTGGGAGGCGAACAGGTGCGCGGGGCGGCGTGTGGCGGCGAGGCATTAGGAGCGGATTAGCCTCGTAGGGGCGGCGGCGGGGGTCGGGTGCAGGCGGGCGCCGCCATTGCGCGTGCACTCGGCTCTCTAGCCGGGCCGCTGCCCCTCGCCCTGCCCTGCCACCAGTGTCTACAGGTCTTCCCAACAGCTGTGGCCGACCGTTTGTCTTAACCCGCTTACAACCGTAAGACTTTATTAACTCAGCTGACTCCTCAACTTATTTTATCTCTGAAATTTCATGCTACAGTAAAGGTAGGTACGTCTGAGATAGATGCGCCTGAAATTGTTTTTGTAATGCAGTTTATTTACAAGAAATACATCAGTCATTAGTGTTACGAAACAGCACTAAATCTCTTAAAATTAGATGTAAAGACCTGTGTACGACAACTAAACCCGTGGCGCAGAGTCAAAAACGTCATGGATCTGTTAGTGAGAGAGCTCACTACTAGCGAGATTGTGATGCATCAACAGTGATCGATGAAATGGACGTATCCACAACGATGTGCATCAATCCTGTCTCTGAATGTGTACAATTTATGTTAGTTTTTGATCGCATTTCTAGTTTCGATCAATAATATTGTAATCTTGTTTTAGTTTTTATACAATTTCGATAGCACAGACCAATCTGAAAGCGGTCGTAACTCACGAAACCAATAACCGAATAAAAACCAATATTTGTCGCCATAGAAAAACACACATTTTACAGATTCAGCAGTATTTGTCAAAGGACCGTAGCCAACAAGTTGCCTACTGACAACAGCATCAGAGATATGTTACCGGGTTCCAGTATCACTCGAGCGTGGAAGATGGGAAGCGAATGAAGTTTGTCGTTCATCGAAGTAGGCCTGCACATTCCGTAACAGAACCGAAAAGGTTCAGATGGCTCTGACCACTATCGGACTTAACATCTGAGGTCATCAGTCCCCTAGAACTGATAACTACGTAAACCTAACTAACCTGAGGACATCACACACATCCATGCCCGAGGCAGGATTCGAACCTGCGACCGTAGCGGTCGCGCGGTTCCAGACTGTAGCGCCTAGAACCACTCGGCCTCTCTGGCCGGCGTAACAGAACCGAGTACACAAACACATCACTTATGTAGCCGTTGCTGTTTAGATCGCCATTAACATGCAGGCGCTGAAACAGCATTCTGTATCAAAAGCTAATAACAAAGAATCACATCTCGCATTTCTTAACAAATGCCTCTAAGCTCTATGGGACTTAACTGCTGAGATCATCAGTCCCCTAGAACTTATAACTACTTAAACCTAACTAACCTAAAGACATCACACACCTCCATGCCCGAGGCAGGATTCGAACCTGCGACCTTTGCAGCAACGTGGTTCCGGACTGAAGCGCCTAGAGCCGCTCGACCACAGCGCCGGCTCGCATTTCTTAACAAATCCCGTTAATAGTGCAGGGTGAAATCTGCGATAGCCAAGAGATCGTGTTACCAATATACTGCTGTCACTGAAATAAATATTGGAGCACATCTCGTGCGGAAACATTATATTATGCCAGTTTTTCGTTGACCTGCCCGTTACAGGTAGTTATAGTTTCCGAACTAATAGAACTAAGAGAACGGAACGAGTGCGGCAACTTTCCAGCTCATTGCAGAAAGCTTCAAAGCGTCGACGTAATGAGAGTCAAATTCGTTGCAATGCACCAGAGTTGATCAAACTCCGTTCGCTGAATGTATGCGGAGAGGGTAACACTCGGCCCTTCATCTCATCACATTAACGAGTATGGACCCTGCCCTTTGTTACGAACGATTCTTCATCTATTTGTTAGACGTACTCATCACTATCATAGCAGCATGCCGCGTACAAACTAATGTTGCGTATTGCGACATACTCTCGTCCTGGACAAGTTCCACGGCACTTTACTGAGTGAGACTGGTGTAATACCTCATTTTGCATGGTGCAAGGAACGACGGCGCTGATTCTGCGTTCCAGCCTTCTGTCTGAGTTCCGAAACTACTAACGTTTCCGCAGACTCTCTGACATTGTGTGCACTAGGGTTATTCGGTCTGCATACTTTAATTTTCAAAAACGATCGTGTACTTTTATTGAAAATTCTGTAACCTGTTGAACAATGCCACAGTGGTTTAGATACAGAGCTGTTCAAATGGAAAGAGGAAGAAATGGTGATCCATTACTTTGGTATATTAATTCTTGCGTAAACTTGTTCTGATAACAACCACAGATGGTGCTATCCGCAGAAAATATTCTCTTAAATAATATGACCGTCGCTGTAGCGAAAAGTTTGTGGCAATACAAGATGAAAAGACGGTTTGATATGTTCCATAACATAAGCTTAGACTGTTGTTGTTGTGGTCTTCAGTCCTGAGACTGGTTTGATGCAGCTCTCTATGCTACTCTATCCCGTGCAAGCTTCTTCATCTCCCAGTACCTACTGCAGCCTACATCCTTCTGAATCTGCTTAGTGTATTCATCTCTTCGTCTCCCTCTACGATTTTTACCCTCCACGCTGCCCTCCAATACTAAATTGGTGATCCCTTGATGCCTTAGAACATGTCCTTCCAACCGATCCCGTCTTCTGGTCAAGTTGTGCCACAAACTTCTCTTCTCCCCAATCCTATTCAGTACTTCCTCATTAGTTATGTGATCTACCCATCTAATCTTCAGCATTCTTCTGTAGCACCACATTTCGGAAGCATCTATTCTCTTCTTGTCCAAACTATTTATCGTCCATGTTTCACTTCCATACATGGCTACACTCCATACAAATAATTTCAGAAATGACTTCCTGACACTTAAATCTATACTCGATGTTAACAAATTTCTCTTCTTCAGAAACGCTTTCCTTGCCATTGCCAGTCTACATTTTATATCCTCTCTACTTCGACCATCATCAGTTATTTTGCTCCCCAAATAGCAAAACTCCTTCACTACTTTAAGTGTCTCATTTCCTAATCTAATTCTCTCAGCATCACCCGATTTAATTCGACTACATTCCATTATCCTCGTTTTGCTTTTGTTGATGTTCATCTTATATCCTCCTTTCAAGACACTGTCCATTCCGTTCAACTGCTCTTCCAAGTCCTTTGCTGTCTCTGACAGAATTACAATGTCATCGGCGAACCTCAAAGTTTTAATTTCTTCTCCATGGATTTTAATACCTACTCCGAATTTTTCTTTTGTTTCCTTTACTGCTTGCTCAATATACAGATTGAATAACATCGGGGAGAGGCTACAAACCTGTCTTACTCCCTTCCCAACCACTGCTTCCCTTTCATGTCAGTCGACTCTTATAACTGCCATCTGGTTTCTGTACAAATTGTAAATAGCCTTTCGATCCCTGTATTTTACCCCTGCCACCTTTAGAATTTGAAAGAGAGTATTCCAGTCAACATTGTCAAAAGCTTTCTCTAAGTCTACAAATGCTAGAAACGTAGGTTTGCCTTTCCTTAATCTTTCTTCTAAGATAAGTCGTAAGATCAGTATTGCCTCTCGTGTTCCAACATTTGTACGGAATCCAAACTGATCTTCCCCGAGGTCCGCTTCTACCAGTTTTTCCATTCTTTTGACTAGCAGCACGTATTTTACTATCAGTGACAATGGGGCTGCGATTGTTTGAAAGAAAGCTCATAAGAAAACAAAGGGTTCGACCAGAAAAATGGCTACTGCACTTATTTGAGACACTGTCTCACTTACGGTGTGAATGGTCGCGTTTCCTGAAAAGTGACTTAAAATTATCATCGCTGTTGTAAAAAGATTATTGCGGAATGGAGTACACTGAAGGAACAGTTTATAAAGCGTTCAAATATTTCAGAGTTTTCCCACAAGGGTTCATATGTGAGTGTATTTTCTAATAAATAGCAAATAACTAGCTGGGTACAGAGAAAATGAAGCAGTATTTACCAATATCAAAGTAATCAAATGAAGAGCGAAGATTTAGTATGTAATGGGGATGTGATGGAGTGCGAGGGTAAGAGGTAGCTTAAACAGCACTAAAATGTTCGTCATTCAACAACTGTTTAAAGCAAGTTTGCTTTAGTTCTACAGTATTAATTTACTGTGTTAACCGGTTTTCGGCTTTACGAAGCTGTCATCAGAGATTTACTGACTATTGACCCAAATAAGTTACAGTGTTTGCAAACGACATTAGAAAAGTAGTTACACATCTAGATTGAAGCACAAACGCACAGTAAATGGCGGTAATGTAATGTAAAAAATAAAGGTTGACGATAAATAAATATAAAGCAAGTAAAGAAGAAAAAACTTATTACAAAACTGGAAAAGCATTCCTACATAACAGTTTATATTAATAAACAAAACCAATAAAATAAAATAAAATTAGTACTTCACAAGGCTACTTAAAGAGGTACATTGTGAGTGATACAAAAACCAGTAAGAGAAAGAATTATCAGTTGTAATTACAGAATATATGAAGAACTTAAGCAATACCAATAAGATACACAGAAATGGAGGAATGTTAGGGGATATATAGTAAACGCCATCTTTGAGAGTGTGGTTGTACTGCATTTTGAAAAGCAGAAATTTAATACAATATACAGATATAAGGAGAAAAAAACAGGAAAAACATTTAACACTAGACTCAGGAACTGTGACTATATGAGAGACTGCATCAAAGAAATGAACCAACTCAAATAAAAACGGAACTCGACGAGACAATTTCAGGTTGTGTTAAACTTGGAAAGTAATACAAGTATCAATCAAAAGAAAGACTTACCAGTTGTAACTACAGACTATATGGGTCAATAAACTTCAATAAATTACAAGTACACAGTGAATACAGGAAAACTAGGCGAATATGAAGGAACAGAGACTGTTGGAAGTAATGAAAAACTGATAAGAAATCTTTATTTCACACACTGTCAATTCCATAATCTTCCCCCGATTTCCCTGTTTTTAGTGACCTCTGTTATTTTACTGAAATTGCGTATGTAATCCATATAGTCTGTAGTTATAGTAGTTAGGCCTTTCTTTTAACTGGAACTTGTATTACCTTCCATATTTAATACCTCCTGAAGTTGTCTCGCCAAGTTCTGTTTTTATTTGACTTGGTTCATTTATTTAATGCAGTCAGTCATATAGTCAAAAAAAATGGTTCAAATGGCTCTGAGCACTATGCGACTTAACTTCTGAGGTCATCAGTCGCCTAGAACTTAGAACTAATTAAACCTAACTGACCTAAGGACATCACACACATCCATGCTCGAGGCAGGATTCGAACCTGCGACCGTAGCGGTCGCTCGGTTCCAGACTGCAGCGCCCAGAACCGCACGGCCACTTCGGCCGGCATATATATAGTCACAGTTTCTAAGTATAGTATTGATGTTTTTCCTGTTTTTTGTCTTTATATTTGTGTATTATATCAGATTTCTGCTTTTTAAATTGCAGTACCACTACACTCTCAAAGATGGCGTTTAATGTATGTTCCCTTACATTGCTCCATTTTGCAGCATTTATTCATTTCTGTTTATCTTATTGATATTGCTTAATTTCTTCATATTTTATGTAGTTACACTTGATAATTCATTCTCTTAATTGGTTTTTGTATCACTCTCAATGTTTTATACCTCTTGAAGTAGGCTTGTAAAGTACTGATTTTATTTTATTACATTGCTTTTGTTTCTTAATATGAACTGTTACATAGGCATGTTTTTTTTTCCAGTTCTGTTTTAAATTTTTTCCTGTGTATCCCTTTACATTTATTTATTGTTCAGCCTTCTATGTTTCAAAATGCATTATAACCACACTGTCAAAGATGTCATTTACTGTGCGTTTGTACTTCAATCGAGATGTGTAATATTTTCCAGCGTCGTTTACAAACATTGCAACTTCTTCGGGACAACAGTCAGTAACTGTCTGATGGTGGCCTTGAAAGCCTAAAATGGGTTAACACAATAAATGAAACTGTAGAACAAAAGCAATCTAGTGGTTTCCAGTTATTATAATGTTGTTCTACCAAGAACTGATTGAAGATTCAGTTAACGTGAGAATATGTTTAGGCTTGTACGTCACTAAAAAAAGAAATGGCTAGAAATTCCGAATGATTAACGTGAGAATATGTTTAGGCTTATACGTCACTAAAACAATAAATGGCTAGAAATTCCGAATGATATGCAAGTAATGTAAAAGTGAAAATGAGTGGAAAAGCAAGTAGTCACGTTTTGGGAGAAATGTACACGAATTATTTAATAATGGAAAATATTTTTATGAGTATATAGTAAGTACTGTCAAGCCATATTGTTTGTATTTCCTCTTACATTAAAAGAAAAAGTGTGTCTCCTTTGGCCATGCGACTTGTGAAAGTCAATCCGCGCTCCCAGAAAATCTTTCGACACACTAGCTCGGGTATACCGACAGCATATGTTCATGAATCCTAAATTACTCTAGTAGTTAATTCGCAAGCTATTCTAGCACGTGCCAACCCTTTTCCATAGTTTCGTCTTAGCGTCGCTCCGCTCAGAGTGGTGTAAAATCACCTCTCGCTTGCGTCGAAGGCAGTGGTTTCCGTGTAGGGTGGCCTAAATATCCTGGCAGCAAGTTATTCGAACATCCCACTTTCAATATGTATTTACTTCATAATTTCTTATTTGATCTACAAAACATTTATAGCACTATATTTTTATCACGCAGGTCTACTATTTTGGCTCTAAAATATTAGACGCCTATTTTTGTAGTGACATGATAGAGCCCGTTGTATTTCGTGGAATGTGCCAACAGAACTATTTCCGTTAGCGTAAGCAGATGAAGCTTTTGCACCCAACATAGTTGGTCTCAACCAGTGATAGTCATATAAAAATCAATACATTTCTTTCGAGAGCCTGCATTGGGTGGAACAACGTAGATAATCTACCTGCTCTTCTTGAAACACTGGGGTAACTTAAAAGATATATTACACCTCACCTCGTCTTATACTTTAGGCTAGTCCTAAAACTAAATTCTGAATCAAATTGGGAACAAAAAACGTAAATAAATAAAGCAGTCTGATAGTTCATTTGTGGGTTCAAGTAAGCAGACTTAGCATTATCATTTCTCAAGGAGCGCTTCAGACTTTTGCAAGAAGTTAGCTAAGGGGACTACTGAAACGCGTATTAATCTTCTTTTAAGCATGTGAACCACAAACTCAGTCAGTTCTCCAGAAAGGAACTTACGAAACATCGCAATGCCTATGTTTTAAACGAGTCCGAATTAACAACTGATGAATGTGGAACCATGGATCAAGTACTGGAAAATAGTCAGGAACAACAAAGATCAAAGATGTCCTCTACATCTTCAACAGCCTCAGAAGCTCTGCGGTGAATGGGGAGGGTACATATTGCACCAAGCTCGTTTTACGTACTTCTTATTTCACTAGTAGATAGTACAGTGCCAAACCTACTGGCACTGTGACACGCCGAATTGTTTCAGTTTTACTCTCATGACTGCTATGGAAGCTGTATTTTGGAGGCAGCGTCTGCCGGTGGCGATTGTTGAGCGTTAGTGTGACACTAAGAAAGCCTCAAAAGAACAAAGTAGTTTTCCCTGTTATTCTCTCTATCACCTCGATTACTGCAACGTGATAGACCCCAGGACTAACTCTCGGCACTTTGAAAAGCGAAAATCTTTTCGTGGAGTTCCTGTCCGCAAATTTGAATCTGTGCTGTACTTTACTATCAACCTCATGTTTGTGTTTTTATTTTCTTTCCCCTACAAATGATTCGAACAGGTAACGGTATCTGAAACAGTAGAGCTAATAAAACAATATTGGACATGTTTCTCTGTCTGGTTTTGAAATAATTCCTTCTGCAGGTTTTTTCAGGAGGAGACCAAAATGATTGCTTCACTAACGCCACAAGGACCCAAGTGGCCCAGTGTTTGAGACACCTGTCGCGCCTTCAGAAGGATTCGCCCTCGGATTCTGACATCAAGAATTCCGTAACTGATGATTTCTGTTTCTGTGCCTAAAGTTCCGCCTCCTAATGCTGGTAGTATCATTAGAGGCTGTATAGAACTTAGTTACTTACAAGTTCCGCAGATCATTTCGACGATTCTTTTATCTAGATTCTGTGGAACCAACCAGGTTGTAGGATGTATGCATGATTAGTGTTAACATTAATGAACAGATTATCATTTTACTCTTACTGATGCAAATACACTTAAAAACAAGTCTTTATAAGTGGGTACCAGTTTTTAAATAGAAAATTGTCAATGGCGTAGAAGGAGTTGTCCAGGGGAAACGATTATAAAAAATAGATATTAAAGTTGCTTCGCTACCTGTCAGACGTTTTACGTTATTGGTCAAATGATAAAAAAAAATTATTGCACTATACTGGGCTACTCTACGAGCCACTGACATCTTCAACAATGGGTAACAAAGGTCATCTTTCTCTCTGCTGTTTTAGGTATGTGCATCACTGTTCTTACTAGTTAATTATCTTACTTACTCGAAGTTCAGAAAGTCAAGCAGTTCCCCTTGTGTTCAGTTTGCTGAGCTTGATCAGTTGTGAAAATTACTAACTGCTTCTGTATGGCCTTTGAAGATGTATCTATCATTAGGAAGCGAAACGTCAAACAAAGAAATGTTCCTAAGGACCGCGAAACAAAATTCCCCAAGAAGATAAAAACCTGCCTTGGAAGCCTGCATTGTATGATCAGACGCAGTTAGGCTTTCCTTCGTTCGTTTTAAATAAGGCGCACGATAAGGCCTACGCATCATATGACACGGCTTGTTTCGGACCATGTTCTTGTCTATCTGGGCCAATGGCACGTCTCAAATAACTTCACTGTTGACTGTTCAGGAAAGTGCTACATTTTGCCTTTATCTTTCTCTTATCATTTCAGTTTTATTCCTGTAAATTAAAAAAAATGGTTCAAATGGCTCAGAGCACTATGGGACTTAAATGCTTAGGTAATCAGTCCCCTAGAACTTAGAACTACTTAAACCTAACTAACCTAAGGATATCACACACATCCATGCCCGAGGCAGGATTCGAACCTGCGACAGTAGCGGTCTCACGGTTCCAGACTGTAGCGCCTAGAACCTCTCGGCCACTCCGGCCGGCTGTAAATTAAAAAAAATTGAAACTGCATGTAGAAGAGGAGATTGTGAAAAAGATTATATAACAATAGATCCAACACTACATATTGCTTAGAGACTAAAATATTATAAGAAAGCCGGCCGGAGTGGCCGAGCGATTCTAGGCGCTTCAGTCTGGAACCGCGCGACCGCTACGGTCGCAGGTTCGAATCCTGCCTCGGGCATGGATGTGTTTGATATCCTTAGGTTAGTTAGGTTTAAGTAGTTCTAGGGGACTGATGACCTCAGAAGTTAAGTCCCATAGTGCTCAGAGCCATTTGAACCATTATTAAAGAAAAAACAGAAATGTAATTTCTTGTAACATTTGAGTGAGAACTCTGGGAAGTTAGATAACAGGAGTAAGCTTGACACGTGGCGGAACGCCTAGTGTGAATGTGATTCTCCTCCCACCTCGCCCTAAAATGTATCTCGCGCAGTTGTAACGCAGTGCCGCGTGCAGAATTGCGAGCCATTAGCGCGGCACCCTTCCTCGCCGCCCATTGCCGTCTCGGTACTGCCACGACAGTCCTCGTAAGTACAGCGCCCCCCTGCCGGAAGGCACGGGACGCCAGCGGGTGGCGCTACGCTGCGGTCACGAATGCCGCATAAGTAAAGGCGCCGTCTGGGTCCAAGTCCTGCGGCGGTCCTGCTGTCTGTGAACACGGCAGCACTGCGCGTAGCTCTGCGGTAGCCAACTGACGGCTGCCGTCGTGCGGAGTGGGCGCCAACACCCACTGCTCCCTTAACCGTACGGGACGTGCAATCTGTAGAGATGTACGGACAGCAAGGCGGAAGAATATAGGATTGGAAGAAATTCGGATCGTTAATTGTAGATCAGATGGTGTGATGTGGTAAGGAATCAGGAGGTTCTCTGGAGAATCGGAGAGGAAAGTAATACATGCAAAACACCGACTAGAATAAGGGACAGGAGGGAAGCAATTTTGTTAAGACATCACCGAATAACTTCCATGGTACTATAAGGACCTGTAGAAGGTAAAACTGTAGAGGAACGCATAGACTGGAATACGTCCAGTAAATAACAGCGGATATAGGATGTAACTGCTGCTCTGTGACGAAGAGGTTGACACAGGAGAGAAATTCGTGGTGGGCCTCGCCAGACCAGTCAACAGATTGATAAAAAAAGTAGATCATCATCCATCATCATCAGATTGCAACAAAAATATTTGGTCGAATTACTTTTATGAAATATAATTCCTACCCCCCCCCCCCCCCCCCATATGCACGCATCGACCTCAACTCCTCTTGTACATGGTGTTTTTCTTTTTTTATGTTAGTTCAAATGGTTCAAATGGCTCTGAGCACTATGGGACTTAACATCTGTGGTCATCAGTCCCGTAGAACTTAGAACTACTTAAACCTAACTAACCTAAGGCCATCACACACATCCATGCCCGTGGCCGGCTATGTTAGTTCCAATTTGATTAAAACTTAACATGTTAGATAACAAAGCTTATTTTATTCACTTTGTGACTCTTATATGGACCATATGCTCTTTCCCTGTACCTAAAAGCTTTTTCTTTTAGGGCCATAGGAGCCAAAGTCAAGTGAGCCGTGGCTGGCTCATGCTGTGCACTGGACTAAACCTTCGTTGTGATTCTGCGTTTAGTGGCTCTGAGCACTATGGGACTTAACAGCTATGGTCATCAGTCCCCTAGAACTCAGAACTACTGAAACCTAACTAACCTAAGGACATCACACAACACCCAGCCATCACGAGGCAGAGAAAATCCCTGACCCCGCCAGGAATCGAACCCGGGCGTGGGAAGCGAGAACGCTACCGCACGACCACGAGATGCGGGCTCTGCGTTTAGTCTCCCGCGGTTATCGCGATTATGCTGTTATCCTGTCCTTCCGCGGGTGTCAGCAGCGGTGTGTGTCGATATTCGCACCTTGGACTATCTTTGACCTGGCGCTTATAGTTTCCGTCTGCACGGTGTGCGACCAGTCGGTCGGTTGGCGTGGAACAGCGAAGAATTCTCCGCTGGAGGTAGTTTGGACGGGCCTGGCGGTCTCTACGCGGTGTCGCAGTGTGTGGGGCTGTTCCCATTGCTACGGGGCCTGTGGATTACCGACCCTGGACACGAAAGTTGAGTTTTGATTAGATCTACCAGCAAGTCAAGACTGTTCCATTGTGTCGTTCGGAGTTCGTTGTCGTCTGTTGGGATATTTCCGCGAGAAACGACGTGGTTTTCAAGTTGAAAAGTTCTAGCAACCCTCCAATGGAGTTTCACTGTATTGAATTGAAGTGCACCAGCGCAGTCTTCTGCCTTGTGGCCGTTAACGCTCCGGTTACCTGTCCTGGCCGTTGACGTAAATTTAAGGCAGTGTAGTTTCCTCATCGTGTTGTTGCTGCCCGGCACGGTGTGTATTTTGACAGCTCCATGTTTGATTCTTTGTGGGCCCAATATCTTCTACGTTGTTCCGTTGAACTTCCTGTTGTGCCCTGATAGGGTAAATTGGAAGCTATCTTGTCGGTGGGTCCGTTGACTGTCGGTCGGTTGGTTTGTCGTCAGATCGTGAATGGTTGGCCCGACTGCCTGTCTTGGCTAAGCGTTGGGCCGACCCTCGAACATCTGAGCGCCCTTGGGTGTACTGCCCTTTTTAATTTGTTCTTGTTGTTTGTACTTGTATGCTTCTAGCCCGTTTTTTAAAATTAAGGTTGTTTTGCCCTTAGGCCGTAAGATTCTTTAGGCCTTCAGCTTCATTTAAAGAACTGTTTCACGTAAGACCTTTGGCATTTTAACCCTTTGTTGCCTGACGGTACTTAAAAGTACCAGTAAGTTTGGACTCTCATTATTTTCTCGTGGTGCAGTTTCGTGATCTGAGAGCCTGTCGGTACGTAACAGTAACTCTGCTCTACTGTTTCATAGATGTTATTGTGCAATACATAGACCTCTCTGGCGGTCAGAGCTTGAAATTTTTTATCGCGCGCTGCTGTGAAAACAGAAGGTTGTGTGAGCTTGTTTCCATGGCGTTGCCTGAATTTGTGCGCAATTTATTGAAACTTCCGTTGAGTTTTCCATTGTACGTACTTACCTTCTTTGTTTTTTTATAATAGTTTGAAGCATTATGTTACAAGTGAATGAAATAAAGTGGAAAATATAAGGCGGACTTATTAGTACCGTCAGGTTGTGCAAACACTTTATTGTAGCAGCAATGCGTTACCTCTCACTAGTTGTTCTGTCCACATTTTCTCACACAGAAATCTGTAAACACATTTGCCTGTGGAACAATTAGAACAAACAGGAAAGGTTTGCCAGGGAATTTACCTAAAGAAAAATGTCTAAATCAAATCACAAAGAGTCATATTTAGACCTAACAGTATTTCAATGGTGGGAAAATAAAGTAGTGTATTTTGCGTCAAACTTCCATGGCACTGAACAGAGCGTAGTGACAAGAAAACAGAAAGATGGAACTGGTATGACTATACCATGTCCAGTTATTGTATGTGATTACAATAAAAACATGGGTGGTGTGGATCATGCAGACAGATTACGTTGAACTTATGGTCTTGACAAGCGATCAAAGAAATGGTGGCACCGTCTCTTCTGGGGACCAATACAAATTGATTTTGTCAATGCTTACGTCATTTTCAGTGATCTACATGGGGCACTGCCACTGCTGGAATTCAGGCGTGCTGTGGCACTAGGGCTAATGAATGAACAGCAAGTGCCAAATCTCAAAAAGAGAAACTGTGGTAAAGATGAAATAACTCTCCCAAAGAGAAGGAAGGATAACTTTTCTGTTCCGAAGGATGTACGTCTTGGCAACCGAGGAAACCATTTTGTAGTGTTCAGTTGTAAAAGAGGACGATGCGAATTATGTGCGAAAAATAAAATTCAGTCGAGACCACATTCACAATGTAGTACATGTAAAGTGTATTTGTGCTGCAATGAGAAAAAGAACTGTTTCCTACAATTTCATGAGGTATCACTAAATATGTGACACGTATATACTGTCAAAAATGTATAGCTAAGTCACTATGTATTGTGAAGTTGCTCTAGAATAAATTTATGCGAAATTTAAAAAAAATCAGAATTATCATATTTATGTTAATTAATTTTCTAATGTAAAAATATTTAATATTTATGTGGAATAAAGTACAAGTTATAAAAATTGTAGCATTTTTCTGCGCATGTTGTGATTCTGTCCATGGAGTCTGACGGTACTTCTGAGTACCAGGAGAGAAAAAAGTTGTGAAAAATAAAATAAAATTTTACAAAAAATCCTACCGTCATTTGAGGCCACAATAGCATAAATTCTGCAAAGAAAATGTTAAAAAGTAAATTTTTTTTAATGTCAGGAAACAAAGGGTTAAAGTTTTCAATGTTGTTGAATTTTAAGTGTTGGGCCTTCAGCCGATTTTGAGTTTGAGCTGTTTTGCTCTTAAGGCCTTCTGCCTAAATTAAAGAACTGTTTTACGTAAGGCCATTGGCATTTAAAAAAAATTAATGTTGTGGAGTTTTAAGTGTTAGGCCTTTAGCTGATTTGAATTTAACTTGTTTGCTCTTGAAGTGTCTGATTCTTTGGGCCTTCAGCCTAACTAAAGAACTGTTTCAAGATAAGGCTTTGCCTTTTAAATTTCTTTTTTGGTTGAGTTTTGCCTAATTAAGAATTGTATTACATAAGGCCTCTCTTTTTTTAAAAAAAATTGTTGTTTAGCCTTAAGTGTTGGGCTTTCAGCCGAATTTGGATTCAAATTGTTTGCTCTGAAAATCTCAGATTCTTTGGGCCTTCAGCGTAAATAAAGACAGTTTTAAGATAAGGCTTGCCTTTTAAATTTCTGATTATGCTTGCGTTTTAAGTTAGTGGCCTTCAGTCGTTTTTAAATTAAAGTGGCTTTCATCCGGCTGTAAGTAGGCTGTTTAGGTTTTCTTATTGGTAACGCCACGTAGTGCTCTGTATGAAAATCACTGGCTGTGCTGTGCGCAGTCTGTGGCTAATTTGCTTTGTTGTCTGCCATTGTAGTGTTGGGCAGCGGCAGCTGGATGTGAACAGCGCGTAGCGTTGCGCAGGTGGAGGTAAGCCGCCAGCAGTGGTGGAAGTGGGGAAAGAAATGGCGGAGTTTCGAAATTTGTAAGACTGGATGTCATGAACTGCTATATATATTATGACTTTTGATGATATTAAGGTAAATACACTCCTGGAAATTGAAATAAGAACACCGTGAATTCATTGTCCCAGGAAGGGGAAACTTTATTGACACATTCCTGGGGTCAGATACATCACATGATCACACTGATAGAACCACAGGCACATAGACACAGGAAACAGAGCATGCACAATGTCGGCACTAGTACAGTGTATATCCACCTTTCGCAGCAATGCAGGCTGCTATTCTCCCATGGAGACGATCGTAGAGATGCTGGATGTAGTCCTGTGGAACGGCTTGCCATGCCATTTCCACCTGGCGCCTCAGTTGGACCAGCGTTCGTGCTGGACGTGCAGACCGCGTGAGACGACGCTTCATCCAGTCCCAAACATGCTCAATGGCGGACAGATCCGGAGATCTTGCTGGCCAGGGTAGTTGACTTACACCTTCTAGAGCACGTTGGGTGGCACGGGATACATGCGGACGTGCATTGTCCTGTTGGAACAGCAAGTTCCCTTGCCGGTCTAGGAATGGTAGAACGATGGGTTCGATGACGGTTTGGATGTACCGTGCATTATTCAGTGTCCCCTCGAAGATCACCAGTGGTGTACGGCCAGTGTAGGAGATCGCTCCCCACACCATGATGCCGGGTGTTGGCCCTGTGTGCCTCGGTCGTATGCAGTCCTGATTGTGGCGCTCACCTGCACGGCGCCAAACACGCATACGACCATCATTGGCACCAAGGCAGAAGCGACTCTCATCGCTGAAGACGACACGTCTCCATTCGTCCCTCCATTCACGCCTGTCGCGAGACCACTGGAGGCGGGCTGCACGATGTTGGGGCGTGAGCGGAAGACGGCCTAACGGTGTGCGGGACCGTAGCCCAGCTTCATGGAGACGGTTGCGAATGGTCCTCGCCGATACCCCAGGAGCAACAGTGTCCCTAATTTGCTGGGAAGTGGCGGTGCGGTCCCCTACGGCACTGCGTAGGATCCTACGGTCTTGGCGTGCATCCGTGCGTCGCTGCGGTCCGGTCCCAGGTCGACGGGCACGTGCACCTTCCGCCGACCACTGGCGACAACATCGATGTACTGTGGAGACCTCACGCCCCACGTGTTGAGCAATTCGGCGGTACGTCCACCCGGCTTCCCGCATGACCACTATACGCCCTCGCTCAAAGTCCGTCAACTGCACATACGGTTCACGTCCACGCTGTCGCGGCATGCTACCAGTGTTAAAGACTGCGATGGAGCTCCGTATGCCACGGCAAACTGGCTGACACTGACGGCGGCGGTGCACAAATGCTGCGCAGCTAGCGCCATTCGACGGCCAACACCGCGGTTCCTGGTGTGTCCGCTGTGCCGTGCGTGTGATCATTGCTTGTACAGCCCTCTCGCAGTGTCCGGAGCAAGTATGGTGGGTCTGACACACCGGTGTCAATGTGTTCTTTTTTCCATTTCCAGGAGTGTACATTGTTTGTTCTCTATTAAAATCTTTCATTTGCTAACTATGCCTATCAGTAGTTAGTGCCTTCAGTAGTTTGAATCCTTTATTTAGCTGGCAGTTGTGGCGCTCGCTGTATTGCAGTAGTTCGAGTAACGAAGATTTTTGGTGAGGTAAGTGATTTGTGAAAGGTATAGGTTAATGTTAGTAAGGGCCATTTTTTTGTAGGGATTTTTGAAAGTCAGATTGCGTTGCGCTAAAAATATTATGTGTCAGTTTAAGCACAGTCTTGTATAATTCTTCTAAGGGGACGTTTCATATGTCGAACCTTAGCCGAGGATACCTCACTGGAATCTTCTGATTTTTTCTTGTAGTTTGTGTAATTAGTGTAGCTTTTGTTTATTGCTAGTGCGTAATTATAGAGAGAATTTCCTTTGTAGTTGTAGTTTTTCATTGTTGTACACAATTGTGGCATGCATGTAGATTTGCACCAAGTATTTCGCAGCTGCGCTTGCAATTAACTAGATACTATTTTCAATGCTATTTTAATGTGTTTTGTTATTTTGCTCTTCAAATTGTGCTTTTCTGTGTTGTCGTGTGAAATATTGTGACAATAATGGCGTGTGAAAAACGTAATACTAGGCTCCAAAGTAAACTGAGGAATGACAGTGAAGACGAAAGCAGTGTGTTAGCGCCACCATGTAAAGAATTAACTAATGTTCAACATAGTAATTTGGTAATTGTGCATAGGGAAATGGAGCGGGCGGCAAACAATGGCGTAGACAGTGAAACAAATAGTGAACAGGGAAGCATTATCGATCGATCGGTCGGCAACAGCTCGCCTCAGGAATCCGAAATGACAGGACACAATCTTGCAAATACTGTAGATTCAGGTTTTGCGTCCACACCGTTTTCTCAAATAAGTGAAGCCGCATTTTCTGCTTTTCAAACTGCGAATATTGCCGGTTCAAATGCATTGCCAAATAGCACTAAATGACTAAAGCTTCAAAAGTTAGACACAATGGAACAAAATCAGAGACAAACACAGCAACAGTTAGACACAATGGAACAAAATCAGAGACAAACACAGCAAAAGCTTCAAAAGTTAGACACCACACTTGAACAAACACGTGAAGATTTAACTACTGAGTTACATAAAATCGAATCGAAATGTCAAAAATTCTGTAATGACGTAAAAACACAGATTTGTGAGCATTTTCAACCTATTTTTTCGCGACATGAAAATGCATTACAGAATCACGAAGCAGCCATAAAAGAACTGCAAACTATTGTTCATCAAAATCATGAGACCTTGCAAGCTAAAACTGACTCAGTTGCATCTACCGATTCGGTTACGCAACTTGAAAAACCTGAAGAAAACTTAAAGGATACAGTAGATACTCTGAAAATTGGTTCAGAAGGACACTTGGAGGAAATTAGTTCATTATCAGAGAAAGTAGTTGAACTTTCGGATCAGCTAAATAATTTATCTACGAAGGTAGATGATAATCTGAATGACACAAAACCGGTAGTCTTTAATGACACAGAAGAGTGCGAACAAATTAGGAAATTCAAACAAAATCTGAATCAAATTAATACGCAACACCAAAGAGAAATCCGGGAAGTACAAGATCAGCTGACACAGGTAATACAAGAATTACTTATTTCAGAGGACACTCGCGCTCCAATACGGGAAGAGGGACATAGAAATACTGAAAAGCCACAAAATAATAACACAGGGCATTTCGGAAATTATGAAAGAAATTGGCAAGGTGCATCGAATTTTGAGATGGAAGCGCCGACACGACATAACAATGACCGATATGCTACTCGTCGACACGATGATTTTGACTACAAGCTGTTCATTACTACACGTAAATTCAAAACATTTAAGAATTCTGACAACGACATTCATCCACAAGCATGGCTACATCAATTCTCTCATTGTTTTCCTCCCAACTGGTCATTAGAGCACAGATTAGAATTTATGTGTGGCTATTTAGAGGATGAACCAGCTGTAAGAATGCGATCGGTCATTCTCGATTGTCACAGTGAAGGAGAATTTTATCATGCCTTCCTCTCAGCATATTGGTCTCAAGCTACACTAGACCGAGTAAAACATAGCATCATGATGATGAAACGCTTTGAACAATCTGAATTTTCCAGTCTTGTCACATATTTTGAAGACATCTTGCATAAGAATCAATATCTTTCAAACCCATACAGCCCTTCAGAACTCATCCGCATTTGCTTAATCAAATTTCTGGAACATTTACGACATATTATTTTAGCAGGACGTTGCAAAGACGACATTGAAGCTTTTCAGGGACTGTTACAAGAACTGGAAATTGACACTGACAATCGCGAAACGCGAAAACAGGAACACAACAATTACAGGTCACATCCGTCACAATTCCGCGACGGAAGAAATAATAACTGGGCACGACAAGGCTATTCTCACAACACAAATCGTGACCAAAACAGACACCATCCGTATGACAACCGTTGGCAGAATAATAGTTACAGAGAAAGATCGCTTTTCCATAGTAATGAATGTGACAGAGACAACCATAGAAACAGACAATATGGGAACGAAAATAATTATTATCAAGGGAGACAGAATAACTTCAGACGCAACGGTCCACCACGCAGTTACTATTCTGGGAGAAATTCTCCACCACATGACCGAAAAATAAGAAACTATGTAAACTACCAACAAAACGACAGACCTGAATTCCATCAGAACTGGCGAGCTTCAAACAGGGCAGGACCTTCTCGTCAAGGTGAATTTGTAGAAGTTAGGTCTCCTAATCCCAGTAACGACGCTCGCCAACAAAGGAACAGACAATGACTCGCACCACAGGCAGCCGCGTGCGCCAGCTGGCTCAGAGAAAATTAACATAGACGCTAACCTTGAGAAAAATTCCAGTATTTTTTACCGACGTATACCGCATGATAAATGCATTCAAGTTCAAACTGAGTACTAGGAAGAGTAAAGGTTTACCCCACATTTCACATGTAAAACCGTTTATTGAAAGATAATCTGCTTTTTAACTTTGTCTTTGCCGTAAAACTTTTCACTTCACATTTCTAGTATGTATTGTGAGACATAGAAACTGTTACCATGCAACAATGTTTGAAGTTAAATATCCAATCAAGAACCAAGAGAACTAATTTAAATAGAAATTACGAATGCATTGTTATAGTGAACAGACGTCACATTGTTATTGTGTGTGTACATTCTTTAACCTATACGTTTCACAAATCGCTTACCTCACCAAAATCTGGGTTACTCGAACTACTGCAATACAGCGAGCGCCACTAGTGCCAGCTAAATAAAAGATTCAAACTACTGAAGACACTAACTACTGATAGGCATAGGTAGCAAATGAAAGATTTTAATAGAGAACAAACAATGTATTTACCTTAATATCATCAAAAGTCATAATATATATAGCAGTTCATGACATCCAGTCTTACAAATTTCGAAACTCCGCCATTTCTTTCCCCACATCCACCACTGCTGGCGGCTTACCTCCAACTGCCCAACGCTACGCGCTGTTCACATCCAGCTGCCACTGCCCAACACTACAATGGCAGACAACAATGCAAACTAGCCACAGACTGCGCACAGCACAGCCAGTGATTTTCATACAGAGCGCTACGTGGCGTTACCAATAAGAAAACCTAAACAGCCTACTTACATAATTTGTCACCATCGTTGACCTCATCGCTGATGTTGCTTTCAAGTTTCTTACGAAGAGCAAACCACGTTCTTCCTAGCCGAATTGTGAGACCCGAGGCTCCTGCTGTTGGCGATGGAGCCTGGCCCTATCAGATCGCTTCCGTATACGGCGGCCGGACGAAAAGCAAACATTGTAGTGTTGGGCAGCGGCAGCTGGATGTGAACAGCGCGTAGCGCTGCGCAGTTGGAGGTGAGCCGCCAGCAGTGGTGGATGTGGGGAAAGAAATGGCGGAGTTTCGAAATTTGTAAGACTGGATGTCATGAGCTGCTATATATACAGGGTGATTCAAAAAGAATACCACAACTTTAAAAATGTGTATTTAATGAAAGAAACATAATATAACGTTCTGTTATACATCATTACAAAAAGTATTTAAAAAGGTTTTTTTCACTCAAAAACAAGTTCAGAGATGTTCAATATGGCCCCCTCCAGACACTCGAGCAATATCAACCCGATACTCCAACTCGTTCCACACTCTCTGTAGCATATCAGGCGTAACAGTTTGGATTGCTGCTGTTATTTCTCGTTTCAAATCATCAATGGTGGCTGGGAGGGGTGCCGAAACACCATATCCTTAACATACCCCCGTAAGAAAAAATTGCAGGGGGTAAGATCAGGGCTTCTTGGAGGCCAGTGATGAAGTGCTCTGTCACGGGCTGCCTGGCGGCCGGTCCATCGCCTCGGGTAGTTGACGTTCAGGTAGTTACGGACAGATAAGTGCCAATGTGGTGGCGCTCCATCCTGCTGAAATATGAATTGTTGTGCTTCTTGTTCGAGCTGAGGGAACAGCCAATTCTCTAACATCTCCAGATACTGTAGTCCAGTTACAGTAGCACCTTCGAAGAAAAAGGGACCAAAAACTTTATTGGCTGAAATGGCACAGAAAACGTTCACCTTAGGCGAGTCACGTTCTTACTGAGTTGTTTCCCGCGGATTCTCAGTGCCCCATATACAGACATTGTGACGGTTGACTTTCCCGTTAGTGTGGAAAGTTCCTACATCACTAAACACAATCTTTGAAACGAAAGATTCATCTGTTTCCATTTGAGCAAGGATAAAATCACAGAAATCGATTCTTTTAATCTTATCAGCTGCAGACAGTGCTTGAACCAATTTCAGACGATAAGGTTTCATAACTAACCTTTTTCGTAGGACTCTCCATACAGTTGATTGTGGAATTTGCAGCTTTCTGCTAGCTCTGCGAGTCGATTTTCCTGGGCTGCGAACAAATGCTTGCTGGATGCGTGCTACATTTTCATCACTCGTTCTCGGCCGTCCAGAACTTTTCCCTTTGCACAAACACCCATCCTCTGTAAACTGTTTATACCAACGTTTAATACACCATCTATCAGGAGGTTTAACACCATACTTCGTTCGAAATGCACGCTGAACAACTGTCGTCGATTCACTTCTGCCGTACTCAATAACACAAAAAGCTTTCTGTTGAGCGGTCGCCATCTTAGCATCAACTGACGCTGACGCCTAGTCAACAGCGCCTCAAGCGAACAAATGTACAACTAAATTCGCCGACAGATAGTGCTTAGCTCTGCCTTTTGTCGTTGCAGAGTTTTAAATTCCTAAAGTTGTGGTATTCTTTTTGAATCACCCTGTATATTACGACTTTTGATGATATTAAGGTAAATACATTGTTTGTTCTCTATTTAAATCTTTCATTTGCTAACTATCCCTATCAGTAGTTAGTGCCTTCCGTAGTTTGAATCTTTTATTTAGCTGGCAGTAGTGGCGCTTGCTGTATTGCAGTAGTTCGAGTGACCAAGATTTTTGTGAGGTAAGCGATTTGTGAAACTGATAGGTTAATGTTAGTCAGGGCCATTTTTTGTAGGGATTTTTTAAAGTCAGATTGCGTTGCGCTAAAATTATTGTGTGTCAGTTTAAGCACAGTCTTGTATAAATTTTCTAAGGGGACGTTTCACGGTAATTAAGTTCCAAATATTAAAACTGTGTGTTTAAAGAAAAGAAATTAAGCTCTTGTAATGTTTGATCAAATAATGAAATTGTATGTTCGAGTCTAACTGACAGCCCGTTATTTTGTCCCCTTTCCACAGTTTAAACTACCGGTCTTGTCCTGCGGGTTTAGCAGGGCGTCTCATCAATTGTTGCAGAATAGTTTTTCAGAACAGTTGCACACCATTTTTAAATTCATATAAATTCGTATTAGAGAGCTTCCATCAACCTGAATTGGAGAAATAAATTGATATTAAATGTAGAAGTGACTGTCATCATCTGCAATAATCCAAAACAGTATTCCACGCTGGTTAGGAGTAAGGGAACGTTTTGGAGGTCAGTACGAGCACAGAGCCAAGGCTAACACGGGAGATGGTCGGTGCCAGGAACTGGCCTATCACAGACCTTTGGGACATCCCGGGGCATCACCGTGCTGATGGACAACAGTTAGGACATCCTATAGTAACCTTTTCTTATGAGCTGGAGTGACGAGGAACTTTCAGCGAAAGGTGTTATTGTCAGCTGAGCACAGAAAGCTAACTTTTGGGATGGACGCTAGAGATAGCTATCAAGTAAATGGAAATAGAATCCCAAAGCCTTTGGAAAACGTGAGGCGCTGGCACAATCCAAGCTCTTAGAAAAATCATTATTTGAGAAAATAAGACCAGAGATATACATGTCTCACTGGTCGAGGACAGAGACAGGAACAGTAGTGTACGATTTCTTTCTGACGAGAATTGTGCAATGGAGATAAATGGTTAACCAACTAAAACGTATCCCGGAGAAGTGGACACACAGTCTATAAGGGGCATTTGATTGATTGGCGTTCGAAAGATAGAGAGCCCAGCCAAGCTAATTAAGTTTATAACGAATAATGTGGGAAAATGAGGTTCCTTTTCGGACACTTTTACACAGAGATCACTTGACTTATTTATCTCAATTGTTCATCTTGTCTCATCTCTCATCTCGCCATCTGCTTCAATGAGCCCCGTCTTGGAACACTGTGACTATTGCTCCACCATTTTCGTCAGCTTCAGCCACTGCCTGATCTGATGAGTTTCGGGGACTTGGATAATCGTCGTGCCATCCGACATTTAGCCGCAGGAGAGCGCTCCTGGCGCTGCGATGAAATTGTAAGCGTAGTACTTCAGTTATCCACAGCTGCAGTATGGTGAGACTAAGCTGCACCGTGTGAGACATAGGCAATTTAAAGTCAATTCATAGTTTTGCACTCTTAGAACCACAGTCTGAAGATTTGTCTTGTGAGATCAAGAACAGTTTACCTCCACAATCTACAACTGGAATATCATAACACCTTTAATACTTCCACGTATATCCTTCAGCAGTCCAATTTTAACCATTTCACGACAGTCACAAAGCACTTGCACGAGTATTCTCAGTTTTGCCCTGTCCCTCATGTTAGATTCGACATAATTGCATCACCACACGTTGCCGTTATTAACTTTATTAAGAAGCTGCTACAGGTTACCATTATTGTGAATGAAGTATTAATTGTCTCTGAGTATATTTGAATATTATTTAGCCTTAACTGTCAATCACTGAATTCTGATATGGAACTAAACACAAGTAATTAGAATACGTGTATCAGTTAATATTTGATAGAATAATTATAAGGAATCCGCCTCGATTGCAAATAGAAACCGGATGTTGACCTAGGTTTCACCGCCGACAACCACGCCTTCTTCGGAACACACTAAAACTACAAACTGCCTAAAGAAGGCGTGGTTATCCGCGCCGAAACCTAGGTCAACATCCGGTTTCTATTTGCAATCGAGGCGAATTCTTTATTATCATTAAATAATTCTCGATTACTGACGCGCTGCAGTGTTAAAGGTTCTCAATATTTGATAATCCCCTCCCAGACACGGTGTACTTCACAAGTAACTGTAAGACATTTCTGGAAACCTTTTTCGCAGTCCAAGGTCGTTTCATCCTTTCTCTGGTCACGTGCCTTCTCTCCCACACTATGTGATCAAAAGTATCCGAACACCCGCAAAAACATGCGTTTTACACATTAGGTGCATTGTGCTGCCACCTACTGCCACGTACTCCATATCAGCGAGCTCACTAGTCATTAGACATCGTGAGAGAGCAGAATGTGACCCTCCGCGGAACTCACAGAATTCGAACATTGTCAGGTGATTGGGTGTCACTTGTGTCATACATCTGTACGCGAGATTTCCACACTTCTAACCGAGCGAGGTGGCGCAGTGTTTAGCACACTGGACTCGCATTCGGGAGGACGACGGTTCAATCCCGTCTCCGGCCATCCTGATTTAGGTTCTCCGTGATTTCCCTAAATCGCTACAGGCAAATGCCGGGATGGTTCCTTTAAAAGGGCACGGCCGATTTCCTTCCCCATCCTTTCCTCACCCGAGCTTGCGCTCCGTCTCTAATGACCTCGTTGTCGACGGGACGTTA
This sequence comes from Schistocerca nitens, assembly GCF_023898315.1. NCBI lineage: Eukaryota > Metazoa > Arthropoda > Insecta > Orthoptera > Acrididae > Schistocerca > Schistocerca nitens. The sequence goes on from NC_064614.1 coordinate 976,735,808, forward strand.
AACACCAATCTCCTCCTCCACACTTCTAAATATCCCCAAATCAACTGTTTCCGATGTGATAGTGAAATGGAAATGTGAGGGGACACGAACAGCATAAAAAAATACAGGCCGATTCGTCTGCTGACTGACAGAGAACAGAGTTGAAGAGGTTCGTAATATATAATAGGTAGACATCTATCCCGACCATCACACAGGAAATCCGAAGTGGATCAGGATCCACTGAAGATACTATGACAGTTAGGCGGGGGGTGAGAAAACTTGGAATTCACGGTCGTGCGGCAGCTCATACGCCATACATCACGCCGGTAAATGCCAAACGAAGCCTCGCTTGGTGTAAGGAGTGTAAACAATGGACCATCGAACAATGGAAAAACATTGTGTGGAGTGACGAATGACGGTGCACAATGTGGCGATCCGATGGCATGGTGTGGTTATGGCGAATGGCCGGTGAAGATCATCTGCCAGCGTGTGTAGTGCCAATAGTAAAATTCGAAGGCGGTGGTGTAATTGTGTGGTCGTGTTTTTCATGGAGGGAGCTTTCACCCCTTGTTGTTTTGCGTTGCACTATCATAGCACAAGCCGACATTGATGTTTTAAGCACCTTCTTGCTTTCCACTGTTGAAGAGTAATTTGGGGATGGCGAATGAATCTTTCATCACGATCGAGCACCTCTTCATAGTGCACAGTCTGTGGTGGAGTGGCTACACGACAATAACATCGCTGTATGGACTGGCCTCCACCGAGTCCTGAGCTGAATCCTACAGAACAACTTTGGGATATTTTTGAACCCCGACTTCATGCCAGGCCTCACAGACCGACATCGATACCTCGCATCAGTGCAGCACTCCGTGAAGAATGGACTGCCTTTCCCCAAGAAACCTTCATGCACCTGACTCAACGCATGCCTCTGAGAGTGGAAGCTGTCATCAAGGCTAAGCGTAGGCCAACACCATATTGATTTCCAGCATTACCGATGGAGGACGCCACGAGCTTGTGAGTAATATTGTCAGGTGTCCGGACACTTTTGATCACATAGTGAATGTCACGCCTCTGGTTCTAGGGATCGTAGAATTCCCTAAAAATGTTGATCTGTGCTTTGAGTTATTCCCTGGTTCAGCCCAATGCTCTTGAGGTCCTACCTCACTTGGTTGAACTATTTATCATAGATTCTGGGTCCATCGTTCAATAAATTAAAAATTTGCTTCGTTAGTCGGATTTCTTCAATCCTGGAAACGTGTCTCTAAAACTTCTGTCGTCGTTCCCTTACTAACTTCACCATCCGTTCATTATCTTCACATCCTTGGGGACTATACTGTCTGTCTACTACTAGGACCCAATACTTTCCAAACTGTCTTGCGCTCAGAGTTCTCGGCTTCTCTCAGCCCAGTCATTTTTGTGTATAGACGATCGGGTTTTCTCACTATTTTATTATGTCTGAGTTTACCTGAACTGAAGTTTCCTTTGGCTTGTATAGACGATGTATCATGCTAAAAGCAGCTGCGTTGTTTTCTGTTTCCTAGCTTCTCAGCTTTACTGTTCCACCATTGTAACTGAAACCGTCATTTTTTTTTTTTTTTTTGTTTCACCGTACTTTCTTGTTAGGTGACAAGGCGCTGTTTGGATGTTAAACATTTACTTACTTTCCTTCGAAAGAAATTTGGAGGCTTTTTCTGCTTCTTTCTGCAGCCTTTTTGTCTGTTTCACAGCTGTCTTGGTGCTTCTTGGCAGTACTGTTATTTATGAAAACAGAAAATTCGAAATGTACAAAATTAACTTTAGTGACACAATACACAGACAGTGACTAACCCTTCGGCCTATTACCGAGAGATAAAACAACGTCAAACACACAAAGGATCCATGGCATTCGAGCCTGCATTCCTGTGCACACCTGTAAACACTAAAAAGTAGGAGTACATCAATATAAACAACAATACACTTGTTCATCAACGGTCCAGTTTGTTTACTACACTTTCAGTTTCCCCTGGCCAGTCAGAAAGAGGAAGGAATTAGAGTAAGTACGTGCGTACATGGCGGACATCAAATTTCATAAACTAATTTGGAATTATTTATAGTACCGAAAGTCAGAGTTCTATCAGTATTGGACGGTATTAAATTATTTAGAAAAGTAGCAGTTTCGATTACAAAAGCTACGGCTAAGGCTGAAATGACTCGCAGAGAAAGAATGTGAAATGGACTCAGAGCGTTGCTAGCGGTAAAAATTTGATATATTGAACACAAATTTCTATTCAAATTTAAATAAATATTGTTTAGTACAGAACTTTACACCTTTGAGATTCTGCTCTTTGTATCAGTTTATCATACAAGTCTCCGTATTTTGGTGACTTTTACCTCATCGCTGGATATCGAAGTGTTGGGTCGACTGCCGGCCGGAGGGGCCGAGTGGTTCTAGGCGCTTCAGTCTGGAGCTACGCGACCGCTGCGGTCGCAGGTTCGAATCCTGCCTCGGGCATGGATGTGTGTGATGTCCTTAGGTTAGTTAGGTTTAAGTAGTTCTAAGTTCTAGGGGACTGATGACCTCCGCTGTGTTAAGTCCCATAGTGCTCAGAGCCATTTTTTTGTTGGGTCGGCTATGGTTGGCGTAAACTGCTATTCGCCGTTTTAATAATGTAGCTCATTACTTAAGATTAATCATTCGTCCGATTTAAGCGTTATTCCGACAAATATCCTCCTCTGTTAATTATTGACGAAACCATGAGGTCGTAGTATTTCAATAGGAGGTAGGCAGTGTGAAAAACTCTATGAGAGTGACTATTCAATATAAATAGGCGTCCATTACTGAATTCTGTATTTAGTATGATGTCGTAAAAATAATAAGGTAAGCAATTCAAGTTTTCATGTAGTTCACAGTCACTCGCCGTATTTTTACAACATTTTTTTTAAATACTTCCCGTTCTGTAGTCTTGATAGGAGAGCGGGCTGTTCGAGTAATGACCTGTTGAAAAGTCAGGGACTCTCAGACATAAGCCCGGAGAACTGCTACTTGGACAAAGGATGTCCCAATTAGGACATCAATCCTTTTTTATTATTATTACATTCCAATCACTGTCCCTAAAAGTAGAGCGATATGAATGAATAATGAGCCTTACTTTCTCTACCAAATATAAAACCAATTGGTTTTGTGGCAGAGGCAGTTCCAATTGGGAAAACTTGGGAGGGGATTTCCAGTTAAAATACACTCCTGGAAATTGAAATAAGAACACCGTGAATTCATTGTCCCAGGAAGGGGAAAGTTTATTGACACATTCCTGGGGTCAGATACATCACATGATCACACTGACAGAACCACAGGCACATAGACACAGGCAACAGAGCATGCACAATGTCGGCACTAGTACAGTGTATATCCACCTTTCGCAGCAATGCAGGCTGCTATTCTCCCATGGAGACGATCGTAGAGATGCTGGATGTAATCCTGTGGAACGGCTTGCCATGCCATTTCCACCTGGCGCCTCAGTTGGACCAGCGTTCGTGCTGGACGTGCAGACCGCGTGAGACGACGCTTCATCCAGTCCCAAACATGCTCAATGGGGGACAGATCCGGAGATCTTGCTGGCCAGGGTAGTTGACTTACACCTTCTAGAGCACGTTGGATGGCACGGGATACATGCGGACGTGCATTGTCCTGTTGGAACAGCAAGTTCCCTTGCCGGTCTAGGAATGGTAGAACGATGGGTTCGATGACGGTTTGGATGTACCGTGCACTATTCAGTGTCCCCTCGACGATCACCAGTGCTGTACGGCCAGTGTAGGAGATCGCTCCCCACACCATGATGCCGGGTGTTGGCCCTGTGTGCCTCGGTCGTATGCAGTCCTGATTGTGGCGCTCACCTGCACGGCGCCAAACACGCATACGACCATCATTGGCACCAAGGCAGAAGCGACTCTCATCGCTGAAGACGACACGTCTCCATTCGTCCCTCCATTCACGCCTGTCGCGACACCACTGGAGGCGGGCTGCACGATGTTGGGGCGTGAGCGGAAGACGGCCTAACGGTGTGCGGGACCGTAGCCCAGCTTCATGGAGACGGTTGCGAATGGTCCTCGCCGATACCCCAGGAGCAACAGTGTCCCTAATTTGCTGGGAAGTGGCGGTGCGGTCCCCTACGGCACTGCGTAGGATCCTACGGTCTTGGCGTGCATCCGTGCGTCGCTGCGGTCCGGTCCCAGGTCGACGGGCACGTGCACCTTCCGCCGACCACTGGCGACAACATCGATGTACTGTGGAGACCTCACGCCCCACGTGTTGAGCAATTCGGCGGTACGTCCACCCGGCCTCCCGCATGCCCACTATACGCCCTCGCTCAAAGTCCGTCAACTGCACATACGGTTCACGTCCACGCTGTCGCGGCATGATACCAGTGTTAAAGACTGCGATGGAGCTCCGTATGCCACGGCAAACCGGCTGACACTGACGGCGGCGGTGCACAAATGCTGCGCAGCTAGCGCCATTCGACGGCCAACACCGCGGGTCCTGGTGTGTCCGCTGTGCCGTGCGTGTGATCATTGCTTGTACAGCCCTCTCGCAGTGTCCGGAGCAAGTATGGTGGGTCTGACACACCGGTGTCAATGTGTTCTTTTTTCCATTTCCAGGAGTGTATTTGCCTAAGTATTAACGGAACCCCACCAAAAGCAGAACTGGTGGGTGGGAACAACTTGTAATTTAAAATATATGAAAACTCTTACACGTGAATGGGTGTCTGTTTATGTGTATACTGAGTTAAGTCGATGACTTTCTCGACATGTGAAGTGTACACATAAAGTATAAGCTCTCTTGGAAAGGCTTCGACATTACTAAGGATGTAGCCGTTATCACGATTGATCAGCGGTTCTCTTACGTGAATTGTGACAGATTCCTTAATGATACATTCCCGGTATTAGATGTCTGTGTCAGAACCTTCGTACAGTATGGTCGTAATTCATGCCTGGCACCATTCTGGAGTGCCGTCGGTGCTCTCAACAAAAGTATTCGACCTACGCACCGTCAGATCTAAATGAGTCTTGCCACATTGGCAGGATATCTGATAGACCCAGGATTTTCATAGTCCGATGTATCTGACAGTACCAAGTTGTGTCCGTGTTTTAGGTGTGGGGTAGAAGCACGTCTTCACTTGGTATTTCCAACGAATTCACCCTACACACACACACATATATATATATATATATATATATATATATATATATATATATGTATATATATATATACTGCTCCAAAAACAGGAATAAATTTATTGGCACCAGCCTGAAGTTACTCTTCTCTTTCCACCAGTTGTACAGTGGGTGTTGGATGTAGAGCTCCCCAAAGTTTCCAGTCCTTGTAGCCGTTCTTGTTGACACCACGCTAAATTGTTCTCTTTCTTGGTTGAGAATTTCATTACAGAGAGAGTGCGAGCTCATGTGCCAATGTTTCGTGCACGTCATTTCTCTGTACTGTGTGATGCGTCAGACTACAGTTCTCCACAAACGGTACTTCACATCTACTGAACATGCTGTTGTAGGAATTATGCTGATAGATATACTGGATTCCATGATTAATAGAAATATTTGCAGTTACAGAATTATATCGTTAGTAAGAACTGGACATTTTGAAACGGAAGAAAGAAAAAGAAAATGAAAACGAAAATTAATATAAGCGCTGCCCTTAGCTGCAAGCAGCTCCTTGATGAAACCAGTGTTTGCGACTGATCCTATCATCAACAGGTTGTTTCAAATGCATCCACTGATCCAGGGTGTGGGCCTTCTTTCGTGCTAGATCTGTAGATAAGCGTTTAGAGTCCCGACGTCAAGGCCATTGCAACGCAGCAGAAACTCGAATTATTGGACGGAAGGTAAAGGCAATTGCCTCCGCCCTTTTAAATCAACCATTCCGGGATTCGACCTCATCTGGAAATAACAGAAAATTTGGACGACTGGAAGGAGATTTGAGCCGTCTACTTCCGGAGTACCCGAACACGGTTACTCTTCCATTCTTGCCTGATATTTCTCTCCATATATGTTAATAAATATATTAATAACTGTTTTTGTAGTTTCTTAACGCCTCCATTGTTTTGTGGTCGATCCAGTTTCTTTTCCTGTAAAGGAGTGCTAAAAAGTAATACCTGTGAATTTATTATTATGTTCTCAATACGCAGATGAGGTATTACGTGTGATGCATATTACTCTGTCGACTCTCCCGCTTCACTGTACGAAGACACAATTCTGGGCCGCTACAGGCCTCGGAACTGTACCGTGCAACATAGCGATATGTAACGTCGCTAGAGTAGCGTTAAGTAAGCAATGAAACACTTTTCTTTTTCGGTTAAAAAATGCATAATTTGATGAGGGATATAGTGGAATATCCCCGCTTCAAGCTCTGTACTTCCATGAATTTCCGCTAGGTGGTGGCGCTATACGTAGCATTCAAAATGTCGTCTGTAATGGAGGCACGTTTCAAGCTGAGAGCTGTACTGACAAGGGGAAGGCCTCAGACACGGCCAACCGATTCATCTCAGATTTGGTAGGTCGCTTGTGTACAACCTAAAACGAAGGAATCTAAGATATTTTGGGTCAACATCCCCGCGTTTTTGAGAAAATCACCCCTAAAAGTTATGACGAGCGATCGACTCAAAGTTGGATGGATCGGTAGATAATTGTAAATAGAGCATTTTTTATCACCAGGTATGGGGTCCGAAAACGCATACTTTCCCAGAAATCGAGATAAGAAACTTTTAGAACTGCCGCGTTTGTACCCACATGGTCAACGCTTTTCGCCGACAGCACCGATAGCGCAACGGCCAAGGTAATCGCCGGCACGGTAGCTCAGCGTGTTCAGTCAGAGGGATAGCTGCCCTCTGTTATAAAACAACTGAGTTAATGGAACAACAACGAAAAATGGTAACTGGCTGCGAATCTCGAAGAAACATAGTGGATGTTTCCAACGTAGTGGATGTTATTCTTTTGGTTTGTATTTTTCCATATGTCAATTGATAGGGATAAGAGGGTTAATAAGGTAAGTAAATCAACAAGGAATGCTAATAAGGTAGGCAAATAAATTTCTCAAACCTCTTGGGATAGTAAACAACTAAAATGCTACTCCAGGTCACTTTACAACGGCTCTTCCAGTCACTGTTACGTGTCCTCACTTATCTTCGAACAACTAGATGGATGATACTTGTCATATAAACTTCCGAAACAAATAAACTCACGGCACCAGGAGCATCTAATGAATGCAATCTTTGGACAGCTACACTGTTCCTTCCCTATGATATGACGAAGAGGCAACCGGGACAACATAACTCTCCCCGCGTGCATTCTATCCCGTGCCTCGCTGTAAAAAAGCGTCGCACGGTTGGCTGTGATGCCTCGTGAGGAAGTCTCAGCACTTTTACTCGGAGTTGTTTTCATGTGACAAGGCTTAAGAGTTTAATACTTTATTAACTCACGGCCTTTGGGAAATTAGTTTGCTTACCTTATTATTAACATTCCTTATTGATTTACTTACCTTGTTAATCCTCCTATCCCTATCAATTCAGATATGGGATAATACAAACTAGAAGAATAACATCCGCTCGGTTTCTTCGAGATTCGAACCCGGGTTTTCCGATTCCCAGCTAGTTACTCTGGCCGTTGCGGTATCGGCGCTGTCGGCGACAGGCGTTAACCATGTGGGTACAAACGCGGCAGTTGTAAAAGCTTCTTACCTCGATTTCTGGAAAAGTATGCGTTTTCGGACCCCATACCTGATGATGAAAAATGCTCTATTTACAACTATCTATCGATACCGCCGATTTTGAGTCGATCGATCGTCATAATTTTCTCAAAAACGTGGGGGTGTGGACCCAAAATATCTTAGATTCCTTCGTTTTAGGTTGTACACAAGCGACCTGCCAAATCTGAGCCGAATCGGTTGGCCGTCTCTGAGGCCTTCCCCTTGTGAGTTGGTTTCTTTTTTTTTTTTTTTTTTTTGTTTTTGTTTGGGGAAAACCAAAGCATCGCAGATATTCATAGGCGCTCGCAGAATGTCTACAGAGACCTGGCAGTGAACAAAGCCTTGGTGGATCGTTAAGTGAGGCAGCTGTGACATCACAACCAGCTCGCGCAAACCTGTCCGATCTCCCACATGCCAGCTGGCCCCCCACCGCTGTGACTCCTGCCATGTTGGAAAGTGCAGACAACTCATTCGAGATGGGGGTACCTTAATTACTCATACTGTGTCACCTTACATATTTTATTCATATTTTGTGCTCATATTAGTACCTCCGAGGTCCGCTCTCTTAATGAATGGGTAACTAAGATGTACTCATCATAATTCGCATTAAATCCTGCAGCCAAGCCAGGAATTTTATTTTGTGAGAAGGCCCAACAGAGTAGCAGATAAGAGGAAGGCGGATACCTACAATCCCTCAGCCTTTCACGCAGTCATAAACCTGTTACGTTAAGTGTGCTGGACTGAGGACACCGCATGCCCATGCTCGTCCCAATTTGGGACCTGCTATGTATCGCAGAAGGTGGTGATGTGACGGGGAGCTTGAAACCACTCATGCTGAGGCGAAATGCACGTGAGAAATTTCTTGTCTTTGGGAAAATAGGTGTTGGATATTCTCCGTGGGGACTGCCGAATACAGCATCTTAACGGCTGCTCAGGAACGCAGGTAGAATGTCAGTTTTGCTGCAGCCTGTGTCTCTGCTCACAAAGTAATCAAAAACTTTCACTCCTGCTGATTTTATGCCGAAATCTGGAAATTTTATTGGAGAGATAGTTGCAAAAGTGGCTGAACTTTTCCAGAGATTAGACGGCACTCGGAATCAATACCGTCAGTGGTGGATGACTTGGAGCATTTCCAAAACTGGAGAGAGAGAGGTTAAGATTTTCGAGAAAAGGACACTCTGCCTTCTGCCATCTCGAGCCACGGTATTGTAGTGCTTCACAGTTGCTCACACACAGATGGTGCCAGCATGCTATCAACAGCGGCTATCAGCCGGCACCCATGCTGCCTAGCTCTAAAAGTCTCTTTGGTGAGATTTGGCCAGCAATGCTTTTTAAGTGGAAGGGTTCAGGGTGCGAGATACTTGTTAACTTGGTGGCGCTAATCATTCCATCAACTGATATCGTAGTTAGTTGACTGATTTGATGGAGACGTTCTTCATCTCTGACGGCGTTCGTCCTTCTGAGTTGTCTTCTCTGATATGCTCTTCGCTTGCCCATTGGCAACTTTCTTTATTCAATCACAAACAGCCGGCCGGAGTGGCCTTGCAGTTCTAGGCGCTATAGTCTGGAACCGAGCGACTGCTACGGTCGCAGGTTCGAATCCTGCCTCGGGCATGGATGTGTGTGATGCCCTTAGGTTAGTTAGGTTTAATTAGTTCTAAGTTCGAGGCGACTGGTGACCTCACAAGTTAAGTCGCATAGTGCTCAGAGCCATTTCAATAATCACAAACAGCTACCGAGATCAGAATTAGATATAAGTGTCTCTTACCTTACATTCATTGTTACTCTGTAAGAGTTTTTACATATCAGTGCTGTTAAAGGAAATAAACAGCATATTTTCCAACCTTACATTTTCATTTAACAGTTAAATGTCACACTTAACTAAAACATGTTGAATCGTTTGGTGGTTGACGTGGGCCTTTCATACATGATTCTTTACTTTTAAAAGTGGGCCTACCCCATATTAAATTCAGCTTAAATAAGACATTACTCTTAGGGTGACTTGTTTTATTGTCTTCTCATAATTAGAAAGGGCCTCCACTTCACAAGGACTGTAATCTTGCATTCAGGGGAATACAAACACCGAAACACATCACCACAACTCCCACACGGATCGTAGTGGAACACCTTGCTAATCAAATGGAAGTATCTGTTGGTAGTGCTGACACACTCGTCTACCAGTTGGAATATTCGAAGGTGTGTGCCCGCAGGGTTCTCACCACCTGACGGAAGAACCTAAGAACAACGAAGGACCATCTGTGCAAAACTGCTTGCGCATTACGAGGATGAGCATGACAGTATATTGCAGAACATCGTCACGACCTATGAAACATGGGTCCATCACTTCGAACTGGAAACAAAACGGCAATACATGGAACGGTGTCATACCACCTCTATTACGAAAAACACCCAATACCAAAAAAGGTTCAAAGCCGCACACTCAGCGGGTAACGTCACGGCAACGGTCTTCTGGGACACTGAAGAGTTTATTCTGGGTGCTGTCCTCTTTCATACTGCAACAATCAAATCTGGAGCGTATTGTGGTACTCTCACGAAATTGGGGAAACGCACTGAGCGTTTCCATCGTCATAAAAATGCAAACTAACTTCTCCTTCATCATGACAAAGGAAGGCGGCACATAAGTCAGCAAACACGAGAGGAGCTTACGACTTTCATCGTACTGTTCTTCCTCGTCCACCCTGCAGCTCGGACGTCACAACTTCCGACTTCCATCTCTTTGACCAAATGAAGGATGAAGGGGATGTTTCTGATGCAGCAAGTCGTTGGCATAAACGTCGACCAGTAGAGGGATACCGTACGGGCACACAGCCCCCCCCCCCCCCAGTAAGCTGGCGTAAGGCCGTCGCTTTTAAATGTATTATGCTGAAGAATAGGTTTTTGTAGCGAAAAAAGTGGGGAATAATATGGTGCACTGGAATATTGAATAAAACCAATCTTCTACCAGAAGAAAAGTGTGGCATTACTTATTGAACGCCCCTCCTACGTCAGACCGTGGGAAAAAACGTGCTGTGATCGATTTTCGAAAGCCAAGAGTTCGTCCACACATGGTACATTCCCTCCTTCAGCTTGACAATGCAAACTGCAGACGAGCGCAGCGACCTCTGCAATAATCCGACTCCTTGGATTCACTGTAACGATCATCCTCCACAGAGTCCCGACTTCACCTCATTCAGTTTTCTTCTGTGTCCAATACCTTAAGAACATTTTCAAGCACTTTGATAGCGTCTTAAAGGACTTGGCTCTTATAGTGATTAAGGCAACCAGAGATGAGACAGTGAATCAGTCAACAAAGTGAAACATTTCTCAGTGACAGATCTACAAACTGGTCTCTTGTTCGGAGAAATGTGTTTATGGCCAGAGTGACTATGCAGAGAAATAAATATGAGGACCTGAAGAATAAAGATGCAGAATGTTAATAAAGCTTCTCTTATTTAGAAAGCTGTTAGAATTTTCACGTAAAAAAATTTGGAGGCTTTACTTTTAAGCGCAACTTCGTACTTCCCTTTTACATTCAGTAATTTCCTTTATCGTCACACTAATTTAAGAATTTCATGCTTGGTTTTGCACCCCTTCCAGCTATTTTCACCCTTCACCACGTGTGCATGTGAAATTTCTCCAAGGTCTGTATACCATTATAATGTGAGTTTCGGCGCTGATCAGTAACTTACTCCACAGAAAACATTTCTTTAATCCCGTTTCCACACCACTCCAGAAAATCATCCTCTATTTCGCAAACATCAATTTTGTTATTACTTTTCTCGATTAATGACGGTGCTGCACTTCCTACCAATTCCAATTACAATTGCTAGATAACCCAGCGTCGTGGGGTGTTACAAAGGCAGTGGACATGCATACGGCAGAGCTGATGTCTAAATCACCATCCAGCCATCTAGATTTAGATTTTCTGTGATTTACCCAAAATTGCTTACGGCGAATGCCGGGATGGCCCTTTGGAATTTACACAGTCGACTTGCTTTTCCATATATTCCCTCATCCGAGCATGTGGTCCGACTCTACTGACCTCATGGACGACGTGAGATTGAATCCTAACCATCATTTCTTAATAAGAAAACAGAATTTCATGAATTTTCATGGCTTTGAGCACTATGGGGCTTAACATCTGAGGTCATCAGTCCCCGAGAACTTAGAACTACTTAAACCTAAGTAACCTAAGGACATCACACACAGCCATGCCCGGGGCAGGGTTCGAACCTGCGACCGTAGCAGTCGCGCGGTTCCAGACTGCATGAATTTTCATCCTTACGATTCAGCTTATATTCTTTCATCTCCCCATTTTGATTATTTTCGTTATCAGCATGTTCGTTATTATTCAGTCATATTTTCAAGTAGTGTCCATTTCCTCTATTGTTATTGTTACTACTACAAAATTAGAGGTAGTACGACAGTGTTCTCGTTCTTGTGGTCTTCAATCCGAAGTTTATTTTGATGCAACTCCTTCATCCCTGAATAACTGCTGCAACCTACTTTCATCTGAATCTGCTCATTGTATCCGAGCCTTCCCCCACAGTTTTTGACCACCACACTTACCTGACGATTCGTTGATAGCTTAGGAAGTGTCCAGGCAAATGCTCCCATCTTTTCGTCAGGTTGCACTACAAACTTTTCTTCTCCGTGATTTGATTCAGTACCTCCTCATTAGTTATTCGATCTACCCATTAAACTTCAGAGATAATTCTGAAGCACACATTTCAGAATCTTCTGTTGTCTTTTTGTCTGAAATATTTTCATCCACGTTATACTTCCACACCAGTCTGTACCACAGACAAATACATTCAGTTTAGGCTTCCTCACGATGAAACTCGTATTTTAAGTTAGCAAATTTCCTGCTGTCAGTAACGTTTTTCGTGCTGTAGCCTAAGTGAATTTTATATCCTCTCTACTTCAGCGACTTACTTTAATTCTTAATTTCATTGCGTGTGTTTGGTACTTGCATTGTTTGATACATAAATTTCGGGCGTATTATAGTATTTGAGAGTTGTAGCACCGCGTTTTAGTACCTGAATAGTGTAAATTCGCGTAGTCGTTTGTCTTCTGTTTTTGTTTTGAACGGCCAGTGTCGGTTGGTCACAGTCAGTGTGCTCCCTGCCGCCGTTGGATAAGTAGCTGCAGCAGCAAGTCGTATACTCCTAGCTCACTCATTTATTACTTAGTTTAATTCTTAATTTCTTTGCGTGTTTTTGGTACTTGCATTGTTTAATTCATATATTTCGGGCGTATTATAGTATTTGAGAGTTGTAGCATCGCGTTTTAGTACCTGAATAGTGTAAAATCGCGTAGTCTCCTTCCGCTGTCGAGCAGTGTGTCAGCAGTGCGCAAGTAGCAGCATTACTGCATTTACTAGGCAATCTTGTATTTTAATAACCGTTTAAATTTTGTCGATTTGTTTGCACTCTCTGTAGATTAGTTCAGACGTTCTTTGCAAAACAGTTTTTAGCATGGATAGGGACTGCAACTGCTGTGTTCGGATGCAGGCTGAGTTGGCATCCCTTCGCTCCCAGCTCCAGGCAGTGTTGGCTTCGGTCACACAGCTTGAGGCTGTTGCCAATGGGCATCAATGTGGGGGTCCGGATGGGGGTTTGTCGGGGACGGCCAGCTCGTCCCACGCATCCCCCGATCGGACTACAACTGTGGTTGCCCGGGATACTGCCCGCATTGAGGCTGATCCCTCACCTGTGGTAGAGTGGGAGGTCGTCCCAAGGTGTGGCAGGGGGCGAAAGACATTCCGGAGGGCTGAACGGAAGGCCTCTCCAGTTTGTCTGACGAACCGGTTTCAGGCTCTGTCTCAGGCTGATACTGATCTTCGGCCTGACATGGCTGCTTGTCCTGTTCCAGAGGTTGCCCCTCAGTCTGCAAGATCCGGGAGGTCGCAGAGGGTGGGCTTACTGGTAGTTGGGAGCTCCAACGTCAGGCGCGTAATGGGGCCCCTTAGGCATATGGCAGCAAGAGAGGGGAAGAAAACCAATGTGCACTCCGTGTGCATACCGGGGGTAGTCATTCCAGATGTGGAAAGGGTCCTTCCGGATGCCATGAAGGGTACAGGGTGCACCCATCTGCAGGTGGTCGCTCATGTCGGCACCAATGATGTGTGTCGCTATGGATCGGAGGAAATCCTCTCTGGCTTCCGGCGACTATCTGATTTGGTGAAGACTCCCAGTCTCGCTAGCGGGATGAAAGCAGAGCTCACCATCTGCAGCATCGTCGACAGGACTGACTGCGGACCTTTGGTACAGAGCCGAGTGGAGGGTCTGAATCAGAGGCTGAGACGGTTCTGCGACCACGTGGGCTGCAGATTCCTCGACTTGCGCCATAGGGTGGTGGGGTTTCGGGTTCCGCTGGATAGCTCAGGAGTCCACTACACGCAACAAGCGGCTACACGGGTAGCAGGGGTTGTGTGGCGTGTGCTGGGCGGTTTTTTAGGTTAGATGGCCTTGGGCAAGTACAGAAAGGGCAACAGCCTCAACGGGTGCGGGGCAAAGTCAGGACATGCGGGGACCAAGCAGCAATCGGTATTGTAATTGTCAACTGTCGAAGCTGCGTTGGTAAAGTACCGGAACTTCAAGCGCTGATAGAAAGCACCGAAGCTGAAATCGTTATAGATACAGAAAGCTGGCTTAAGCCAGAGATGAATTCTGCCGAAATTTTTACAAAGGTACACACGGTGTTTAGGAAGGATAGATTGCATGCAACCGGTGGTGGAGTGTTCGTCGCTGTTAGTAGTAGTTTATCCTGTAGTGAAGTAGAAGTGGATAGTTCCTGTGAATTATTATGGGTGGAGGTTACACTCAACAACCGAGCTAGGTTAATAACTGGCTCCTTTTACCGACCTCCCGACTCAGCAGCGTTAGTGGCAGAACAACTGAGAGAAAATTTGGAATACATTTCACATAAATTTCCTCAGCATGTTATAGTCTTAGGTGGAGATTTCAATTTACCAGATATAGACTGGGACACTCAGATGTTTAGGACGGGTGGTAGGGATAGAGCATCGAGTGACATTATACTGAGTGCACTATCCGAAAATTACCTCGAGCAATTAAACAGAGAACCGACTCGTGGAGATAACATCTTGGACCTACTGATAACAAACAGACCCGAACTTTTCGACTCTGTAAGTGCAGAACAGGGAATCAGTGATCATAAGGCCGTTGCAGCATCCCTGAATATGGAAGTTAATAGGAATATAAAAAAAGGAAGGAAGGTTTATCTGTTTAGCAAGAGTAATAGAAGGCAGATTTCAGACTACCTAACAGATCAAAACGAAAATTTCTCTTCCGACACTGACAATGTTGAGTGTTTATGGAAAAAGTTCAAGGCAATCGTAAAATGCGTTTTAGACAGGCACGTGCCGAGTAAAACTGTGAGGGACGGGAAAAACCCACCGTGGTACAACAACGAAGTTAGGAAACTACTGCGAAAGCAAAGAGAGCTTCACTCCAAGTTGAAACGCAGCCAAAACCTCTCAGACAAACAGAAGCTAAACGATGTCAAAGTTAGCGTAAGGAGGACTATGCGTGAAGCGCTCAGTGAATTCGGAAGTAAAATTCTATGTGCCGACTTGACAGACAATCCTAGGAAGTTCTGGTCTTACGTGAAATCAGTAAGTGGCTCTAAACAGCATATCCAGACACTTTGGGATGATAATGGCATTGAAACAGAGGATGACACGCGTAAAGCAGAAATACTAAACACCTTTTTCCAAAGCTGTTTCACAGAGGAAGACCGCACTGCAGTTCCTTCTCTAAATCCTCGCACAAACGAAAAAATGGCTGACATCAAAATAAGTGTCCAAGGAATAGAGAAGCAACTGAAATCACTCAACAGAGGAAAGTCCACTGGATCTGACGGGATATGAATTCGATTCTACACAGAATACGCGAAAGAACTTGCCCCCTTTCTAACAGCCGTGTACCGCATGTCTATAGAGGAACGGAAGGTTCCAAATGATTGGAAAAGAGCACAGGTAGCCCCAGTCTTCAAGAAGGGACGTCGAGCAGATGCGCAAAACTATAAACCTGTATCTCTGACATCGATCTGTTGTAGAATTTTAGAACATGTTTTTTGCTCGCGAATCATGTAATTTCTGGAAACCCAGAATCTACTCAGTAGGAATCAACATGGATTCCGGAAACAGCGATCGTGTGAGACCCAACTCGCGTTATTTGTTCATGAGAAAATATTAGATACAGGCTCCCAGGTAGATGCTATTTTTCTTGACTTCCGGAAGGCGTTCGATACAGTTCCGCACTGTCGCCTGATAAACAAAGTAAGAGCCTACGGAATATCAGACCAGCTGTGTGGCTGGATTGAAGAGTTTTTAGCAAACAGAACACAGTATGTTGTTATCAATGGAGAGACGTCTACAGACGTTAAAGTAATCTCTGGCGTGCCACAGGGGAGTGTTATGGGACCATTGCTTTTCACAATATATATAAATGACCTAGTAGATAGTGTCGGAAGTTCCATGCGGCTTTTCGCGGATGATGCTGAAGTATACAGAGAAGTTGCAGCATTAGAAAATTGTAGCGAAATGCAAGAAGATCTGCAGCGGATAGGCACTTGGTGCAGGGAGTGGCAACTGTCCCTTAACATAGACAAATGTAATGTATTGCGAATACATAGAAAGAAGGATCCTTTATTGTATGATTATATGATAGCGGAAGAAACACTGGTAGCAGTTACTTCTGTAAAATATCTGGGAGTATGCGTGCGGAACGATTTGAAGTGGAATGATCATATAAAATTAATTGTTGGTAAGGCGGGTACCAGGTTGAGATTCATTGGGAGAGTGCTTAGAAAATGTAGTCCATCAACAAAGGAGGTGGCTTACAAAACACTCGTTCGACCTATACTTGAGTATTGCTCATCAGTGTGGGATCCGTACCAGATCGGGTTGACGGAGTAGATAGAGAAGATCCAAAGAAGAGCGGCGCGTTTCGTCACAGGGTTATTTGGTTACCGTGATAGCGTTACGGAGATGTTTAATAAACTCAAGTGGCAGACTCTGCAAGAGAGGCGCTCTGCATCGCGGTGTAGCTTGCTCGCCAGGTTTCGAGAGGGTGCGTTTCTGGATGAGGTATCGAATATATTGCTTCCCCCTACTGATACCTCCCGAGGAGATCACGAATGTAAAATTAGAGAGATTAGAGCGCGCACGGAGGCTTTCAGACAGTCGTTCTTCCCGCGAACCATACGCGACTGGAACAGGAAAGGGAGGTAATGACAGTGGCACGTAAAGTGCCCTCCGCCACACACCGTTGGGTGGCTTGCGGAGTATAAATGTAGATGTAGATGTAGACCGTCAGTTATTTTTATGACCACCCAGCAAAACTCACCTGCTTCTTTTGGTGACTCATATCTGATTTAATGCCCTCAGCATCACCTGATTCATTTTCCTTTATTTATTTTTGTTGATGGTTCATATTATAATCTCTTTCCAAACAAGTACCCATTACACTGAAAGTCCTTAGCCGTCTGCTAGATTTGCAACATCATCAACAAAACGGCTACGATTTTCGTTTATTTTCCTTGAACTTTAATTTCCTTCAAAACATTTCCTTGTTTTCTTTTAGAAATTGTTCAGTATACATTTTAAACGGCACTGGGGATTTGCGACAAACCTGTCTCACTCCTAACTTAACTTTCTACGAAGCTTCGGTCTCGTGTTGAAGCAGGAAACAGATCTAAACTATCTGCTCAAACACTTCGTGACCATAATGGTACTGAAACGGAGGATGAAACAGAAAAAGTGGAAATACTAATCGTCTTTTTCCAAAACTATTGCACAGAGGAAGATCACAAGGTCACGCAGCCTTTAAATACACGATCATGTGATATGAAAGCAACTCAAGTGGCTCAACACAGGGAAGGGTAGCAGACCTGAAGGGATACCAGCTTGATTCTGCATAGTGTGAGAGAAAGATCTTGCAGTTTATTTAACGGCAGTGTACTGTAGGTTTCTGGAGTAGCGAAGCGTTCCCGACAGCTGGAAGAGAGCACAGTTCACTGCCGTTTCCAAGGAGGATCTTAAAACAGACGCACAGTACTGTGTTGGCCTTTACCTCTGACGTCAGTTTGTCGTAGAGTTTAGAACATTTTTTGTGCACACATGATATGACACTTCTGGAAACCGAAAATATCCTGTAGGAATCAAGAAGATTTCCCGAAACAAGGATCGAGTGCGCAGAGGATCCTTATCAGATAAGACTCACAAAGGAAATGTAGAAGATCCAAAGAAATGAGAGTTTTGTAACAGAGTCACATAAAAAGTAAGAAAGCGTCACTGAGATGTTCAGCCAACTCCTTTGGCAAACGCTTCAAGAGAGACGTTCTGCAACACGATGGCTTTACTGTTAGCTCATAGAGCGTACGTTCCTAGAAGAATAAACAAACATATTTCTTCAACCTACACATATCTCATGAAATAGAAAAGCATGAAGATAAAAATCAAAGAGATTCGAGCCCACACAGAGGCCATACTGAGAATCGTTCTTTCTGCGAACCTTTCGCAAATGAAACACGAAACGGGAGGAAGCTGTAAGACACCAACCGGGCTAACTAACCATTCGGCTGCTATGACAATCTGTATCGTTTGGGCTAAGAGACAGATCACTCCACATGAACCACAATATAGGAGAGAATCTGTCGAGCAACGGATTGGATGATATGAACAGAGTGGCCCT
This sequence comes from Schistocerca nitens, assembly GCF_023898315.1. NCBI lineage: Eukaryota > Metazoa > Arthropoda > Insecta > Orthoptera > Acrididae > Schistocerca > Schistocerca nitens. The sequence continues at coordinate 976,754,234 of NC_064614.1, forward strand.
CGTAAGTGGTTACCGAGTGTTGGTTCTTACAACAGACATTAAAGATCTAATTAAACAGAACCTGGTATACCTGTCTACTGGGTTAAAAATCTTAGCTACTTTAACAGCAATTTATTATGATTACTCATTGAAAGCATGTACGTAAACAGAAAGATAATAATCTCATATCAATTTGAGTAATAGATTACAAGGTAACAGGAATTATTGCTTATGAAGATTGTTTCAATCTTAAATCAGAGCTAGACTGTCTTTAGCAAACCCAACAAGGACCAGTGTGACAAGAGTGACCACTGACTCATCAGGTCGTTCTCATAAAAATATAACTGCAGATGGGTGTGTGGTGACTGACCCTGTTGGGCCACAAAGACATATGAAATCTGCTCCGTCATGTACCCTCGAATCCCTGACCACGTGTTTCATCATGCGACCTTGTGAAGTTCAGAAACAGTGTACCAAAAGGCACCCAACTGCTTTCCCATTCCAGGTAGCCTGTGCACCATAACTGATGATTCGGAAAGTCAAGTCCTGCATACGGACGTCTGGCGGCACTGGTTATGAGACGCTGCGTGATTAGCTGACTCTCAAAAATGCAAGTCCAGCTGATGTCACGAGTCTAACGCCCAGTGTTCGCTACGGCATCTCCATCCGGAATTTCCATATACTGCATAAACTCAACACGAAAGAATAGTCCACTAATGAGATGGTTCCGTTAACCATTATCCAATGAAATAATCAACTGCTTAATGCTGTATATAATTGTGAGAAAATTTACACTCCTGGAAATTGAAATAAGAACACCGTGAATTCATTGTCCCAGGAAGGGGAAACTTTATTGACACATTCCTGGGGTCAGATACATCACATGATCACACTGACAGAACCACAGGCACATAGACACAGGCAACAGAGCATGCACAATGTCGGCACTAGTACAGTGTATATTCACCTTTCGCAGCAATGCAGGCTGCTATTCTCCCATGGAGACGATCGTAGAGATGCTGGATGTAGTCCTGTGGAACGGCTTGCCATGCCATTTCCACCTGGCGCCTCAGTTGGACCAGCGTTCGTGCTGGACGTGCAGACCGCGTGAGACGACGCTTCATCCAGTCCCAAACATGCTCAATGGGGGACAGATCCGGAGATCTTGCTGGCCAGGGTAGTTGACTTACACCTTCTAGAGCACGTTGGGTGGCACGGGATACATGCGGACGTGCATTGTCCTGTTGGAACAGCAAGTTCCCTTGCCGGTCTAACGATGGGTTCGATGACGGTTTGCATGTACCGTGCACTATTCAGTGTCCCCTCGACGATCACCAGTGGTGTACGGCCAGTGTAGGAGATCGCTCCCCACACCATGATGCCGGGTGTTGGCCCTGTGTGCCTCGGTCGTATGCAGTCCTGATTGTGGCGCTCACCTGCACGGCGCCAAACACGCATACGACCATCATTGGCACCAAGGCAGAAGCGACTCTCATCGCTGAAGACGACACGTCTCCATTCGTCCCTCCATTCACGCCTGTCGCGACACCACTGGAGGCGGGCTGCACGATGTTGGGGCGTGAGCGGAAGACGGCCTAACGGTGTGCGGGACCGTAGCCCAGCTTCATGGAGACGGTTGCGAATGGTCCTCGCCGATACCCCAGGAGCAACAGTGTCCCTAATTTGCTGGGAAGTGGCGGTGCGGTCCCCTACGGCACTGCGTAGGATCCTACGGTCTTGGCGTGCATCCGTGCGTCGCTGCGGTCCGGTCCCAGGTCGACGGGCACGTGCACCTTCCGCCGACCACTGGCGACAACATCGATGTACTGTGGAGACCTCACGTGTTGAGCAATTCGGCGGTACGTCCACCCGGCCTCCCGCATGCCCACTATACGCCCTCGCTCAAAGTCTGTCAACTGCACATACGGTTCACGTCCACGCTGTCGCGGCATGCTACCAGTGTTAAAGACTGCGATGGAGCTCCGTATGCCACGGCAAACTGGCTGACACTGACGGCGGCGGTGCACAAATGCTGCGCAGCTAGCGCCATTCGACGGCCAACACCGCGGTTCCTGGTGTGTCCGCTGTGCCGTGCGTGTGATCATTGCTTGTACAGCCCTCTCGCAGTATCCGGAGCAAGTATGGTGGGTCTGACACACCGGAGTCAATGTGTTCTTTTTTCCATTTCCAGGAGTGTAGTTCCGAACTCCCACATCTCAAGTATCCTTTTACGTCACCCAGCGGGCTCTTTCTCCACATCTGAAATTTCCAGAAATGGGTGTCGTTAACTCCCACTTACAGATTTCGTTTTACATCACCCAATTAGCTGCCTTCCCATCACATGAGGGAGAGAAATCCTCACTCCTCTTGTAGTAGCGTCGGGCTGTCTCTCTTCCTCCCCGACAAGAGGCTCTTAAATGATAAGCTGTTCTTTTGTGAAGGAGGCCGATTTGAAAAAAAATTGTTCTGATCGGTCAAGTCGGCTGGACTTGGTTTATTACACTAGCCCTATTCCGCCAGAATCCGAAACTACACTGTGCGAGGAGGCAGTCTGTGGGGTGTTGACCGCTCCCGCTTGACTGGCACTGAACTGGATAACAGGGCCCTGTAAATGACTGGTTGACGGTCATTTTCTGGGCCTGCTAGAAGAGGCCCAGTCCTTAGAAGCAGGCTCTTCTCCTCAGAAAACGCAAGAAGCTAGATGCCAGAGGCCGTCGCCCCCTCCTGCTGTGAAGCCCATCCGAAACTCCATCAGATTCATACAGCACAACAATTACAAAAATGGTTCAAATGGCTCTGAGCACTATGGGACTTAACTGCTGTGGTCATCAGTCCCCTAGAACTTAGAACTACTTAAACCTAACTAACCTAAGGACATCACACACATCCATGCCCGAGGCAGGATTCGAACCTGCGACCGTAGCAGTCACGTGGTTCCGGACTGAGCGCCTAGAACCGCTAGACCACCGCGGCCGGCCAACAATTACAGCACAACGAATTAACTACAGAAGCAAAGCGGAAATAAGGCAAGTGTTAGTGGCTCTTAGAAATCACCAATATAACTCGCATTATCAGCATCAGAATTCATCTAGTCAGTCGGTACCAAAGACATACAATATGTGATCAAACGTATCTGGACACCTGGCTAAAAATTACTTACAAGTTCGTTGCGCCCTCCATCGGTAATGCTAGAACTCAATATGGTGTTGTAAGTAGGCTGTTTAGGTTTTTTTATTGATAACGCCACCTCAGTATGAAAATCACCGGCTGTGCCGTGTGCAGTCTGTGGCTGCTTTGCATTGTTGTAATACTCAACCATTGTAGTGTTAGGCAGCTGGCTGTGAACAGCGCGTAGCGCTGGGCAGTTGGAGGTGTGCCGCCAGCAGTGGTGGATGTGGGGAGAGAGATGGCGCAGTTTTGTAATTTGTCATGATATCAAGGTAAATACATTGTTTGTTCTCTATTAATATCTTTCATTTGCTAACTATCCCTATCAGTAGTTAGTGCCTTCCATAGTTTGAATCTTTTATTTAGCTGGCAGTAGTGGCGCTCGCTGTATTGCAGTAGCTTGAGCAGCGAAGATTTTTGTGAGGTAAGTGATTTGTGAAAGAGATAGTTTAATGTTAGTCAGGGCCATTCTCTTCTAGAGATTTTGAAAGTCAGATTGCGTTGCGCTAAAAAAAAAATATTGTGTGTCAGGTTAAGCACAGTTGTAAAAAAATTATTAAAAGGGGACGTTTCATATGTCGACCCTTAGCCTAGGATACCTCACTGGAATCTTCTGATTTTTTCTTATAGTTTGTGTAATTAGTGTAGCTTTTGTTTATTGCTAGCGCGTAATTGTAGAGAGAATTTCCATTGTAGTTGTAGTTTTTCATTGTTGTACAGTAAAACAGTTGTGGTATGCATGTAGATTTGCACCAAGTATTTCGCAGCTGCAATTAACTAGATATTATTTTCAGTGTTATGTTAATGTGTTCTCTTATTTTTGCTCTTCAAATTGAGTTTTTCTGTGTTGTCGTGTGAAATACTGTGACAATAATGGCGTGTGAAAAACGTAACACTAGGCTCCAAAGTAAATTGAGAAATGACAGTGAAGACGAAAGCAATATGTTAGCGCCGCAGAATAATGAATTAACTAATGTTAATAGTAGTAATTTGGTAATTGCGCATAGGGAAATGGAGCGGGTTTCAAACAATGGCGTGGACAGTGAAACAATTAGTGAAGAGGGAAGCATTATCGATCGATCGGTCGGCAATAGCTCTGCTCAGGAATCCGAAATGACGCGACACGATCTCGCAAATACTGTAGATTCAGGTTTTGGATCCTCACCGTTTTCTCAAATAAGTCAAGACACATTTTCTGCTTGTCAAAATGTGAATGTTTCCGGTGCAAATTCACTGCCGAAAAGCACTGAGGAACATGTTCCAGACACCAGTGCATTGTTATTACAATTAATACAACAAATGGGACAAACACAACAAAAGCTTCAAAAGTTAGACACAATGGAACAAAATCTTCGAAAGTTAGACACAGTGGAACAAAATCTCAAAAAGTTAGACACCACACTTGATCAAACACGTGAGGATTTAACTAATGAGTTACATCACATTGAATCGAAATGTCAAAAAGTCTGTAATGACGTAAAAACACTAATTTGTGAGCATTTCCAACCTATTTTTTCGCGTCATGAAAATGCACTACAGAATCACGAAGCAGCCATAAAAGAACTGCAAACTACTGTTCATGAAAATCATGAGACCTTGCAAGCTAAATTTGACTCAGTTGCATCTACCGATTCAGTTATGCAACTTGCAAAAACTCAGGAAAACTTGAAGGACACAGTAGATTCGATTTCAACACAAATGGACACTCTGAAACTTGGTTCAGAAAAACACACTGAGGAAATGTGTTCACTATCGGAGAAAGTAGGCGAACTTTCGGATCAGGTCACTAACTTATCTACAAAGGTAGATGATGATCTGAATGGCACAAGACCTGTAGCCTTCACTGACACAGAAGAGTATGAACAAATTAGAAAATTCAAACAAAATCAAAATCAAATCAATACACAGTACAAAAGAGAAATCCGCGAAGTACAAGATCAGCTGACACAGGTAATACAAGAATTACGTATTTCAGAGGACACTCGCGCCCCAACACGGGAAGAGGGACTTAGAAATACGGAACAGCCACAAAATAATAACACAGGACACTTCGGAAATTATGAAAGAAATTGGCAAGGCACACCGAATTTTGAGATGGAACCGCCGACGCGACCTAGCAATGACCGATATGCTACTCGCCGACACAATGATTTTTACTATAAGCTGCTGGGAAAAAAAAAAAAAAAAAAAGGGGGAGGCAGAAGGACTTCAGACGCAACAGTTCGGCGCGCGGTTGCGATTCCGGGAGAAATTCTCCACCACATGACCGACAAACGGGAAACTATGTAAACTGCCGACATAACGACAGACCTGAATTGCATCAGAACTGGCGGGATTCTAACAGAGCTGGGCCCTCTCGGCAAGGCGAATTTGTGGAGGTTCGGTCTCCGAATCCCATTAACGACACGCGCCAACAAAGCGGCAGGCACTGACCCGCACAGCAGGCAGACACCTGCGCCGGCTGGCTCCGAGAAAAATAACATAGACGCTAACCTTGAGAAAAATTCCAGTATTCTTTAACGATGTATACCGCATGATAATTGCATTGTTCAAACTCTGCGTGCTAGGAAGAGCAAAGGTTTACACCACCTTTCTCACGTTAAACCGTTTATTGAGAGATAACGTGCTTTTTTTAACTTGAGGTTTTAATGCAACATTTTGGTTTACTTGAAAATACATTCTGGAGTTTGTGTGACAGCTACTCGACTATATCACGACGCTACTAATGAGTGACAATTCACCTTGTTGCTTTTGCGGTGTATCTGTTTTATATCTGCACAGTTTTTCTGAATTCTTCTGGAAAGTAAAACATGTTTTAGTAGTAACTTTTGTGGTATAGCTACAATGAGACAGCCTTTTTCGTAGCACAACAATACGTTACAGTACAGTACTTTCTTCATCACAACAATAAGCGTAATAACTATGATATCTATACACAAAGCATTTCACTTTTGTGTATCATGAGGTAAGTACATTGACTTTAGCAGAACTTTGCTTACAGAGGACGATAACTACGACAGTTTCATAGAATTATCTTACAACATGACGCACAGTTTAGCGCTACAGGACACGTATTTGTGTGATTAATTTTATACTTAAAACATTTATTTTTAAAGATTTTTGAATTACAAAGAAAGTTTTCCGTGATACATTTCATTCCATTGCTGTAATCTGTAACACCTGAGGGTATAATTACATTAATCCTCAGGGGGGTACACGCTTACTTTGTGTACCATGTGTGTGGCAACCACAAGGAACCCTAGCTAATATGGTATTTGCTTATACAACTTTACACATCGGTACCATATTTCTCCAACACAGTATTACACAGCTATCAGATCATTTAACTGAGAGAGACAAACTTTTTTTTACTACGTCAGTGACAGATGTTTACGTAATTACACAGTTGAATAACTTCATACATATGAAATTGTATTTTGTCTGTACTTTGTAAACTGTTCATATTTTTTCGGAACCATTGTGATACAATGTGAGCTTTGAATGATGTGTTTGGTATGGAATCATGATTTTAAAGTACGTTTGAGGCAGATGACACTTTTGAAATGAGCAGAGAATTTTTTTTAGGTTTTGAAACTATTGGAGGAAGCTACGACGATTTTGAGATTTGACTGAGGTGTTATGATGTTATTTTTTTACGACGACGATGTGTATTATGTTGTTGAGGTATGTTTATGATTAGTAAGCTAATGTTATATGAAGAATTTGATTATGCTATGTATCTAATGATGAAGTATTGAAGAAGCGTCGACGAATTTGTATATGTGTAATAAGGTAAGGAGTAATGAGTAGCGGTTAGGAACTCTGCCTTGTGAAGACGTATGTTGGAAACCGAGAATCGTACTTTTAGAATTATGAAATGTGTGTAAATGCGTGAATGTATCACAATGCCGACGAAAATTTTTTGGACACTGTTATATTCATGGGATTTTGTTTTTACAGGTTTGCAACGCTAATTCTTGACCTGTGAAATATTTTTATTTAAGACTGCCATTGTAGCGGAAACTGCTGTCGTAAATATTTCCGTACGAAAGTTAAGTGACCACCTGCACGTAATACGTCGTGGGCACACAGCTGTGTCAGACACCTGGGCGACAGCCGCCCGAACAAAAAAAACCATTAGCCTTCCAGCGGCACAGGTACAAGAAAAAAGAGGCCATTATAATCGCTATTGACGTTCCTTTGTAGAAAGCATCGCAACATTTCACGGCTATTGTCGTGCTAATTGAGAGAAATGCCATATGGCTAGTGAATGACGTTTCACGCCTTGCTTTGCCCATTTTGTTTAATATCTAGTTTCTAGCTGCACTGCAGCACTGGTTAAAATAAAATTTTATAGATGTACTAATATAAATATTTTCTGTCTGCAGATCTATTAAATAATAATTTTGTAATCCACATTCTTCGAAAAAGGAGCTCTTGGAATGGAAAGAACAATAAGAAGGGACTAATACCAGGAACTGCATACATAATTTTCTTTTCAACTACTGAGTAATTTTTTGTAGAATTAGTTTTTGTGGTGCACCACTTTAATTACTTAGACATTAAGATGTGATTATACATTTCCCTTATCTGCATTGTTATCTTTAGTGTACTATTTTTTCTGCTTGAGCTATGTCATATTTAGGTATCAGTTGCTGCTGTTTGCCAGGCATAGTGTTATTGAATTTGACTTTGTATTATTCTGTTAAGCCAGTTTTACTAATGATTTCTTGTTATTGTTTGCTGCACATTGCCTTAGATTAGTTGTAATATTACAATTGCTTTGCTAATTTCTTAAGGCTGCTTGCTTCGCAAATCTGCGTTTTTTTTTCTCATTGCTGTTTATATTAATTGTTTTATGTGATGCTGCATTGCCTCGTCCCTTAGTTTAATATCTGAGCTCAGTAGATTTAAGTTAGCTTAAGAGGGGGTAGCCTATATAAGAAACTAACTATGATGGATTGGAAGAAATGCATTGCGAAGCTTAAAGAAAATGCTGTGGCCACAAAAAGCAATTTGAAAGAGGATATGAACACAAAAGTAGGGTTTAGAGACAACAGGTTTAGGTAGGATTTTCTTGGAAACAAATGATGAAGTAAGATAATGGAAAATAAATAATGAGGTGAGAAATATGTGAACATATATATACAGAAAGCATGCTTGAATAGGATTTTTTTGGTGGAAACAAATGTGGAAATAAGACGAAAGATCTATGGAATGAAGTTTTGGGTTGGACTGCAGTACCAAAAGTTACACTGAAAACGAACCCTATCCATTCCTTTTGTGTCATCCCTCTATGTGTTTGTGTACCCTTGTGTATTTGTGTTTTTCCTGTCTTTATGTGTTTAGCTGATTAGAGCTATGTTGTAGAATTTTTCTAATACTATGTTATTTACTTGGTAAATTCTGTTTTGTTGCTCATATGTGGAGGTGATGTTTCAAAAGTTATTCTGATCTTTATGTAAGTACTTATGTCATTATTTTTGTAACACTGATGTATTTGTTTATTTCTATTCTTTTGTAAAGCCCCTATTTCTACAAATGTTATCTGTATTATTATGTTTTTAATGATGTATTTTATACCGTTGTTATTGTATTCTTATGTTATAAAATTGTAATTGACACCAGGTCATCAAATTAAGTAACTTGTAAGTTACATTTCACTGCACACGTTTTTTTTTGGTCATAATATATGGACAATATGTGAGAAGTAGGGAGTGATAGTGTTTGCATGTGATTTAATGATTCAGCAAGGGACTGGATAACAGCATTGCTGGTTCTGAGGACAATTCCAAAAACTTTGTGAGTGCACAAGTGGTGGTTATGGACTTGTTATATTATCCGCAAGACTCTTCAGTGGTGATTGTGTACCTGCACAGTCACAACAGATGGCTGCTGGCCATCTCTACAAGGACTACAGTGGGTCTGCGCCTCTGGTGGCCCACCAGTACCGTAATCTCTACCAGGACTACAGTGGGTCTGCTCTGTGATGACCTACCCACCAATACTCTTCAAAACTTCGACTGACTCCGCTGTGGGTTTGCTCTCTTGTGGCCCATTACCTGTCAGCATGTCGAGAGTCAGCACTGTCTTTCCGTTGGAAGGACAACGATACTTCTTCAAGACTGCATGGAAATCCACTACTTCCGTGTGCATTTTCTTTTACTGCTCAGACTTTGAGAAAAACACTGCAATGTGATGAATGATCAGGACTGTCTTTATGGACTGTGAGAAAATTTTAGCTTTTGACCAACATTGTATCAATAAGTGTGTGCATTTGATTTCTTTGTTATTGTAATTGTGAAAAAAATTTTTAACAAATATGTATTGGCCAGTGCCCAACAAAATTTGTAAAATTTTTTGTGGGGAGCATGGGGGCTATGTAAGTAGGCTGTTTAGGTTTTTTTATTGATAACGCCACCTCAGTATGAAAATCACCGGCTGTGCCGTGTGCAGTCTGTGGCTGCTTTGCATTGTTGTAATACTCAACCATTGTAGTGTTAGGCAGCTGGCTGTGAACAGCGCGTAGCGCTGGGCAGTTGGAGGTGTGCCGCCAGCAGTGGTGGATGTGGGGAGAGAGATGGCGCAGTTTTGTAATTTGTCATGATATCAAGGTAAATACATTGTTTGTTCTCTATTAATATCTTTCATTTGCTAACTATCCCTATCAGTAGTTAGTGCTTTCCATAGTTTGAATCTTTTATTTAGCTGGCAGTAGTGGCGCTCGCTGTATTGCAGTAGCTTGAGCAGCGAAAATTTTTGTGAGGTAAGTGATTTGTGAAAGAGATAGTTTAATGTTAGTCAGGGCCATTCTCTTCTAGAGATTTTGAAAGTCAGATTGCGTTGCGCTAAAAAAAAAATATTGTGTGTCAGGTTAAGCACAGTTGTAAAAAATTATTAAAAGGGGACGTTTCAGTGTTAGCCCACCCTTAGCTTAGATCATAGCTTCCACTCTCGCAGCCGGCCGCTGTGACCGAGCTGTTCTAGGTGCTTCAGCCTGGAACCGCGCTGCTGTTTCGGTCGCAGGTTCGAATCCTGCCTCGGGCATGGATGTGTGTGATAGGTTGGTTAGGGTTAAGTAGTTCTAAGAACAGGGGACTGAGAACCACAGATGTTAAGTTCCATAGTGCTAGGAGCCATTTGAACCACTCTCGCAGGCATACGTTCAATCAGGTGCTGGAAGGTTTATTGGGGAAAGGCAGCCCATTCTTCACGGAGCGCTGCACTGAGGAGAGGTATCGAGTCGGTCAGTGAGTCCTGGCACGAAGTCCATCCTAAATTTATACTATAGGATTCAGGTCAAGACTCTGTGCAGACCAGCCATTTACAGAGATGTTACTGTCCTGTAACCACTCCGCCACAGGCCGTGCATTATGAACAGGTGCTCGATAGTGTTGAAAGATGCAACCGCCACCCCCAAAATTCTCTTCAACAGTGGAAAGCAAGAACGTGCCTAAAACATCAGTGTAGGATTGTGCTATGATAGTGCCACGCAAAACAACAAGGGGTGCAAGTTCCCTCCATGAAAAACGACCACACCACGACACCACCGCCTCCGAATTTTACTGTTGGCACTACACACGCTGGAAGACGACGTTCTCCGGGCATTCGTCATACCCACACCCTGCCAACGGATCCCCACATTGTGTACAATGATTCGTCATTCCACACAACGTTATTTCACTGTCAATCGTCCAATGTTTACAATCCTTACACCAAGCGAGGCGTCGTTTGGTATTTGCCGGCGTGATGTGTGGCTTACGAGCAGCCGCTCAACCATGAAATCCAAGTTCTCTCACCTCCCGCGTAGCTGTCACAGTACTTGCAGTGGGTCGTGGTTTCAGTTTGCAATTCCGGTGTGATGATCTGTGTAGATGTCTGCCTATTACAGATTACAAACCTCTTCAACTGTCAGCGCTCTCTGTCAATCAATAGACGAGCCCAGCCTGTAAATTTTGTGCTGTACGTGTCCCTTCAGGTTCCACTTCACTATCACATCGGAAACAGTGGATCTGGGAATATTTAGGAGTGTGGAAATCTCGCGTACATACGTATGACACAAGTGACACCCAACCACCTGACCGCATTCGATGTCCGTGAGTTCCGCGGAGCGCCCCCTTCTACTCTCTTACGATGTCTAATGACTACTGAGGTCACTGATATGGAGTATCTAGCAGTAGGTGGCAGCACAATGCAGCTAATACGAAAAACGTATGTTTTTGGGGTGTCCTGATACTTTTGATCACTTTGTGTATGAGACATGTCAGTCTACCATATGATTGATACGTTTCAAAGTGACAGCGTGTAATATCCCCACGGAAAATTACCCTCTACCACGCACTAATTCATAGTGATCAATCAAATCATCCACATTTATTTACGTTTGAAAAGTATCTGATCAGATTTTCTAGTAAGATATGCGCCGACAGCTCGTCGACGCCAAGGTATTTTTCTAGTACATTTATTCTTTGGAACAACAGAGGTACAGATATGTATGCTCCATGGTTATTATAGTTTAGAGAGAGAGAGAGAGAAGGGAACAGTTTCGGAAATATCGGTGGGAGGATTTTTGGATTCCTAAAGAAGTTTAGGTACTCTTCTTCGCACTAAAGCGAACAAGGGAAATTTGTGCCGATAGCGGGATAGATAAAGAAATGATAAACCTGAAAAAAAAGGTAAATTTCCTGAGACTTAAAATACACGGAAACGGAACCTGTAATTAACAAGGATTCAATATACATCTTTCATCAGAAATAAGGTTTGTGATCATTTTATTACAGAGTGAATGAAGAATGAGTTCTCTGTATGAATCATTGATGATTGTCTAGGCCTGTAATTAATTGGGAAGTTTCAGCTGTGACGAAGAGAACCTGCAATCTATGAGTTTTATAAATCGTCCAAAAAGGCTTCGTCCACATCTGAAATATTAGATCTATCGTAAACTGAACGAATTGTTCAAACGATCGATTTTCCCAACTGAATGCAGCGCTTAATAATAATAACAAATGTAAAGATTTTTTCTAGCAAGACCGCCGCTGAGTATTAAGATGAAGGGCTCTACCGGAGATTCGACCAGGCTGATCTCAAGTAATTTATATTTGAATTGTACACAGATAAATTAGAGAGAGAAAGAGAGAGAGTGAATGTAATTCTAGAAATTACTTAGAATCCTCCAGTAGTATAATTGTTTGTCTGTCCTTTTACGGATCAGCCAATCATAATACACGAAGCCCTGACTTTACTGTACTGATTCAGGTGTGAGAGTGAAGGAGCAATAAAGACGACAGACACACTTCTGTACAGACAAACATTACACCAAGTTAGCGGCAAGCTGCATTCACACACAAAGACTTTCATCAGAAACAAAACCACAAAACAAAGTAGTAGAATCAAAGAATTCATTAGAATGGCCAATCCGTGACAGGACACGTTTTTGGACGTTGTTAAAATAATTTTGTTCTTTGTTTCATGTGAACGACGACGAGACAACCTAACTTGGAAAAAAGAGAAGAAATACTCGCAGTCGAATTACTTGGATCCACAGATAACTAGCACGCAGGGCGCAGACAAAAGGCCAGACCTATTATTTTTTAATTATAGCTTGCTAGTATTCTGGAAGTAGACGTAGATTTGAACATTTACTGATTGTGTTCATACAATACGTAGTTTGATTGAACTGCCCTAGTTGCGTTTAACCGTATAAGTACTATACGAAAGTATTCTTGTGTGAAGGGAGATATATATAAATCTTGACTGTAGAACATTTATATGGTTTTAACTAGGGCAATGTTTAAGATGAGTCAAGCAGAGCAGAGCAACACGCAACAGCCTACAGCTGTGAGCACCGATGATAATGAGGTAGTAAGAAGTGTTGTAGAACCGATAGCTACAGATAGCGCAATAGAACGCCCGGTAGACACGGCTGGAGATGTAACAGCAGGGATGCAACATGGATTAGATCCATTAGTAATTATAATGAGGCAGATGCAAATGTTAACTGAGACCATGAATAATATGAACACAAAATTAGCCTCAGTTACGGAAGGGCAGGAAAATTTGAAAACCGAGATTAAGCAGCAGTTACATGAAAGTTTTTCCGAATTAGAGCAGCGGATAGAGGAAAAGACAAAGGAACTAAAAGATCAGGCCGAAGAGACGGAACGAAAATTAACTGCACAAATCGAATTGGTTGAAGCTCAATGTGAGGAATCTACTCAACGTGTTCGTGTAGAAATGAAGGATTATGTGGCTATTAAGATAGATACAGTACGCGAACAGGTGGAAATGGTTCCGCAGTTAGTACAAAAGCAAGATGCCATGTCATGTGCAATTGCGCAACTCCCTGAATTGGCACGTACGCAGACGAACCTAAAGGAAAGTGTGGAACATCTGACAGAACGTCAAGACGTTATTGACCACCAGATTAATGTATTAACGGGTAAATTATCCGAAATCACATTAGAAAACAAAAGGCTAATGTGTGAAAACGTTGAGCAAAATGTTAAAGCAGCATTCCAGAGTCTATGCGGCAAACAGGAAGAGAATTTGTTTGCGAAAGGACTTGAGGAAGTGCGACAGCAGTTAGGTGCTGATTTCGAGCAATGGAAACAAACGATCGAAGAGTCGATACGCGTTTCACAACAAGGCTCAGAACAAATGAATACAGGCCGACAGCAGAAGTTGTCAGCGACTATAGACCCAATTACTGCACATTCGCACACAATACCGACATGTGTAAGTAACTCGAATATCAAACTGCCACGAGCTAGTTGTTCGCGTGACGTTTTAGCGGATGGAGATTACGAAAGCCTTTGTCATGCCGAAGAAAAAATGATAAAGCATCGGCAATTTCAGATTTTTAACACTGACAAAAGGGGGGTCCATCCGATTGTTTTTATTCGAAGTTTTAGAGGAGTGCTACCCAGAAATTGGTCGGAGTGGCAGAAGATCAGTTTCGTTACTGGGTATATACAAGGTTCGGGGGCGATCTGGGCCTCGGACATGACTTCTGTTTGCTCGACCTATGAAGATTTTGAAAAAGCGTTTTTAGCAAAATTTTGGTCAGAAGGGGTACAGGAACGCCTAAGGCAGGAGGTGCTCTACCCAGAGCCCTTCTCTTTTTCGAAAGGAAGCCTTAGGAAGTATTTTGAAAAATATATAAATAAAACAAGATATTGGGACAGACCTATGCCTTTGCCAGACATAATAAACATACTTAAGGCAAGATTACCAACTAGCATCCGGAATCAATTAATTTACGGCAACGATAAAGACCTGGAGTCGTTCCTCACGACGTTAGATCATATAGACATTATAGAAGAGAACAGCCAGAAAGCACGTAATAACAGATTCCAGTATAGGGAGATAGAACTTCCGGCAAATGGTAGGCAAGGGAACGCACAGAGATCGATAAATAGTGGAGAAACCCCTCAAAATCTCAACAATAATATCGGCAATAGTCTTGCGAGGGGCTATCCAAGGAATAACAAGAATGGGAAACGATACAATCCCGTATGGGGGAACGAAAGGAATTTCAGACCGCAAGCTTGGAATAATAACGGTAGTAGAAAGTGGAATCAACCGGGGGGAATAAACTCCAACAACCAACATCAGTGGGGACGGACATCTACGAATCAACCGGTAATTACCGAAGTAACGGACGATGTCAACCACCAGGCGAATCAAAATCCAACAAACTTGTAAGGACCCACTCGTGCCCCGGAGGAGCGGTCAACAATAGGTTGAGGGGCAACAGGATATGTGTGCCAATGCTAACGTATAATGATGGACGATTACTGGCAGATGAATTGACCGAAGACTTAGAACCCAAAGATGAAGATAAGGAACAGGTGGCAGTAGCCGAAGTGCAAGTCATTTTGGAGACTGTACCTATAACGGCGGTTTTAGACACAGCTGCAACCACAAATGTTATTTCGGAGGCTCTATTCAACAAGATCAGAAATATAAGAAGAGTACCAATTTTTCCAGTTCAAAATTGTAGAATAATAGGCGCCGTTGGGGCTCGATCGGCGAATGTAAAAGTGCAGTCACTACTTAGTGTAGAAGTAGGAAATGTAGCAATATTAAGCACATTCCTTGTTGTGAAAAATTTGGTGGTAGACTGCATTATCGGAGTCGACACCCTACGTCAATACGGATGCAGAATAGATTTTAAAACAGGAAAAATTTGGTTAAATATAAATAAACAAGAAATTGAGTTGGACTTGTTGAAAAAGGAAAGCCTTACCCGAAAATATAATAGTGGGATCAGTGTGCAAGTAATCAGGACTGCACAGAATTCTAAACAGCACGCAAATAATGAGTTCCAAGTCAAAGGAGATTTCGGTCAATTAGTGTATGAGAAGTTAAATGAATCCGACTGCATCACTGAAGATCAGAAGAAGCAGCTCAAAGAATTATTATTAGTTTATGAAAACGTGTTTGATGAAAGGCCAGGAGTGATTAAAGGATACATATGCCATCTCTACGTTAAGCCGCACGAAACATATTGTCGAACTTTCTATCCTGTTCCCTGGAGGTTAAAGGCTCAAGTTCAAAAAGAAATAGATCGCATGTTGAAATGGGGTTTGATCGAACCCTCTACAAGCCCATACTGCTCCCCATTGTTGGTCGTGCCAAAAGCATACCCGGGATCGAACAAAATAAAAGGGTTATTTCCTCATAATGACTTAAAAAGATATAATGAAGAATAGGAGATAGGGAGGAATGGTGTTCCGAGTGACAGAAACGAACGCTCGTAAAAAATATAACAATGAACTGTGTGTGTGTAGTGTTAAAAACCTTTAAAGTGAAGTAGTTAATCAATGACATAGAATATAGAAATAGTGACTAATTATTACTATTGAGTGTTGTAAAAAGGATAGTGGAGATAGGCTTCACCTGTGGTTTGAGTGAACATAGAACTTTAGCTTTGCTAATGTGATCAAGATGTACGAGGGCTATTCCGAAAGTAAGGTCCGATAGGTCGCGAAATGGAAACCACGGTAAAAATTAAAAATGTTTTATTTGCAACAGTTAGATACACCTTGCAGCTACTTATCTCCATAGTCGCCGACCCGACTTAGACGTGTATCGTAGCGTTGTACCAACTTTCCCATACCCTCGCTATAGAAGGCAGCCGCCAGTGCTCTCCGCCAATTCTCTACGCTGGCCTACGGCTCGTTGTCTTGTGCCGAAATGTTGTCTTCATAACCAGCGGTTCATGTGACCAGAGCTGAAACTCAGAGGGAGACAATTACGGGCTGTATTGTGGGTACTCTCACATTTCCATTTGAAAACGATGCGGGAGCATCTTCATTACCCCTGCAGAATGCGGCTGAGAATTGTCTTGAAGACGAAACAGCACGACAGTTATGTAATGTTAGCTGCATAGCTTCAGGGGAAATTTCTCACCAGGCCCCCGTACTTGGCGGCAGACACTATTTTCTAGACATCTTTACGCACTCACTGCGAGCTCAGAAATGAGAAGAGCGACGTGATGCTAACTGGGGTTATACTAGAGACACTACCCAACACATCTGTGCAAAGCTTTATCGGATTTTCATAGTCATTTCCATTTCGTGACCGATCGGACCTTACTTTCGGAATAGCCCTCGTATAAAGTATCTGACTGACCTGCGAGAAGAATGAAATGTTTCCCGCAAATGACGCTGAATAATCAAAAAAAAAAAAAAGGTTTAAAGTGAATATTCATATATAATCTCATGTGAACGCTTAGATGGGTAAACGTGTGAAGGGATGTGTTGTGGTAGTGAATCGTGAGTGACGGTTAACGCCGCAAAAACAATTTCCCGCGCAAAACAGTTGACGTCGGCGCGAGAATTAAAATCGATAGAGACGACACAGATATGCTTTATAAGAGACTCGCACCAAACGCGAGGATAAACTGATTCATGTTGAACTTTAAAAGGAATAGGTGTTATAATTAGAAGTTAACAGTTTTTAATTTATTAATGAATAATTAAAAAAAAAGTAATATTCATAGAATTAATAGTTGTTTAATGGTTTGTGTTCGTTTGGGAATTATGTTTGAAAAATCCATTTCCATAGATGAGCATGGATGAACGCAGTATGAATCAGAGAGTAAATGAAAGAAGCGAATCCGCATTCCTCAATGCTAATAACTTTTACATTTCAGCACTAAAGCGAAGAAATATATGTGTTTAGAATAAAAAGTTTTGAGGATAGCTAAATTATATGACTTATTAAGGGAATATGGATGATGTCTGGGTATAAAATGAACTACACTTTCCATTATTCGATGATTTGAATCCAAAATCTATAGTAAGTTACATGAATCCTTTAAATTACGAAGAACAAATCAGTCATAGAAAATTTGTTAAAGCGTTTGGACTTCTAAGTACAAGTGGGGAGGCAAAGTAAAAAGGAGTATTCAAACGAGAGTAAATCGGATGATGCTTTTGGCAACATCATTAATTAAGAGTTGAATTCTTTGAAATACGTCGTAACAAAAAGGATCCATGAAGCCATAAGGATTTTGCTTTCAAAAAGGAGAATCTTGGATGGTGCAACCTAATCAGTTCTCTTACAGGAAGAGTCTTCCTTTTGGTCACTGCTAATTCTTTTGGAATGAATGTTGCATGTGAATTCGAGTATCCCTGTTCCTTCTACTCTTCCCATTGTGGGCCGCGTAGAAGATCAACTACAAAGGGGGCCGCGTAGAAGACCGACTACAAATGTGGACGTCGGGGACATGCAAGACCTGGGGGAGTTTAGCACCGCAAGATATTGTACTAGGAGCAAGATTGTAAAACGCAAATTCACGTTATTTATTGTAAAAAGTTTTTTTTTGCTAGAGGCACAAACTACCCTTTTCCAAATCGTGATACAAATTGATCCCTATCTTTTCTTTAGAGATAAATTTCAAAATTATTTTTGTTCTTCTATAGGCTTTCCTATCTTCTATGTACCGTAGGCTGGGGGGTCTAAGCTTAAGAGGTTTTCCAAGGTTTCCCTGCTTAAAAAAGTTCCCGAATGGGTAGACCCTGACAACAGTTCATGAAAGATCATCTTCCTTGGTTGTGCACAGCAAACATAACACCGAGATGCACGTAAAAGCAATACAGTCGCGGTACCTGTCTCTTCATTTCTTCTGTTTTCCACATTTATTTTCTTCGTCTGTCTCAAACAGAATATTCTTTTTCAGTCGGAGGACTGACAATCATCACTTCCGGGTTATCCACGCTAATAGATAGCTCGCGAAGTGTGTTAGGTGAATCAAAATTGAGCTCACAAACTTCGCTCGCTGCGAGGGGCATTGTAATATCCCCACGGAAAATTACCCTCTACCACGCACTAATTCATAGTGATCAATCAAATCATCCACATTTATTTACGTTTGAAAAGTATCTGATCAGATTTTCTAGTAAGATATGCGCCGACAGCTCGTCGACGCCAAGGTATTTTTCTAGTACGTTTATTCTTTGGAACAACAGAGGTACAGATATGTATGTTCCATGGTTATTATAGTTTAGAGAGAGAGAGAGAGAGAAGGGAACAGTTTCGGAAATATCGGTGGGAGGATTTTTGGATTCCTAAAGAAGTTTAGGTACTCTTCTTCGCACTAAAGCGAACAAGGGAAATTTGTGCCGATAGCGGGATAGATAAAGAAATGATAAACCTGAAAAAAAAGGTAAATTTCCTGAGACTTAAAATACACGGAAACGGAACCTGTAATTAACAAGGATTCAATATACATCTTTCATCAGAAATAAGGTTTGTGATCATTTTATTACAGAGTGAATGAAGAATGAGTTCTCTGTATGAATCATTGATGATTGTCTAGGCCTGTAATTAATTGGGAAGTTTCAGCTGTGACGAAGAGAACCTGCAATCTATGAGTTTTATAAATCGTCCAAAAAGGCTTCGTCCACATCTGAAATATTAGATCTGTCGTAAACTGAACGAATTGTTCAAACGATCGATTTTCCCAACTGAATGCAGCGCTTAATAATAATAACAAATGTAAAGATTTTTTCTAGCAAGACCGCCGCTGAGTATTAAGATGAAGGGCTCTACCGGAGATTCGACCAGGCTGATCTCAAGTAATTTATATTTGAATTGTACACAGATAATTGTGTCGTAGGTTCCAACTATTTTCGCAATAGTTAAGGATGTTTCTAGTCTTTTCCATGCCTACTCAGAGTTAGAACACTGGTCTCACGTGCAGAAAGACGACTGTCCAATTAACCGTCGAGCAATCCTGATTTAAGGTTTCTCGTGATTTCCCAAAATCACTCCCGACAAGTACCAGGACTGTTCCTTTTAAAAGAGCACAGCGCATTACCTCACGAACCCTTTCGCAATCTAAGCTTATGCTCCGTATTTGATGAACGCACTGTTGTGTGGTATGTTAAACAGTAACTTTCGCAACTGCTTAGCCGTATTGTACGTCCTATCAATCTCATTTTTTAGACTTCAGTATTCTTTTCCTTCTGCTTCATTTTTGTATTTCTCCTTCGGTTGGTGAAATTCAGTATTTTCTCTTCTATAGAAGGATATCTGCTGATCCTTGTCTTCTTGCCTCATATTTTGATCTATCATACCTACACACTTGTCTTCTGTAGTATTCCTGTCCCCTACGTCAGTCAAGTCTTGCCTAATGCTCCCTTTGAAACTCTCACAAACTTTTAATCTTTTGACTTTATCCACTTCCCATCATCTAAACTTCCTACCATTCTGCAGTTGCATCAGTTTTGTTTGATCTGCAGCTCATAACTAGTAAGTTACTGCAAGATTCGATATGTCCCTCTGGAAAAGCTTTTCAGTTTTACCATTATATATCCAGTCTGAATGTTTCGACGTTTTCAGACACGACTTCCTGTTATAATTGTTAAACCAGATATTAGCAATGATTCAATTATTATCTATGCAAATTTTTACCAAGCGGATTCGCTTCTCATTATTTTTTTTCCAGTCCATGATCTTCTACTATTTATCCTTCTCTTTCATCCCTCCTATCGAGTTCCTTTGTCCCTCCACAAATGCATTTTCGACCTTCTGATGTTGTATCCGAACAGTTCCTTTAATTCCATCTCAAATTCTTCCAATTGCTGACGAACTGCAAGTAGAAAGGTCTACAAAATATAAAGGTGAATAGGTCTTGCTAAAAAAGATAATCGCAGCACTTGGAGGACATAGTAATATGTTGTGCGCGTAACGTGTGGGTTTTTAAACACTCACAAACATTATTACGATGAGTTAATGTATGATAACTAATGTACTGTACTTCGTGAGCACTGCGGTAGGCGGCGGTTTCGCTAGAACACAGGCGGCGTGCGACTATCCTGACACTCAGTGCATAAAGATATGAGCGTAGGGGAGAGGCAAGAACGATCGCCGTGATTGCGAGGCGGCTACAAGTGATGGATGGCACCTCCTACCGGCTGTACACTCACTCTCGCTTATTGAACAGCGACGGCAAGCGCACACTCACAAAGACCCGGCGAGGCATTAATAACACCAGCTTTCAGCGTGCGGACCCCAGCTGCGACCGCGGCCGGCCGCAGGTAATAGACGAAAGGCAACGCGGCTGGCACCGAGCTGCACCAGCAGCTGCCAGCTGCGCCGCGAAGAAACGTGCACGTGTTTCATCCGTGACAGGTCGTCATTGCCGCACTAGTCTTCCTATTTCTCTGACTTCTTCCTTCAGACACGGAGTGCAGTGCTAAACCGCAGTAAATTTTTTGCAAGTAATCATAGTTCAGAAATGCACTTTTGCGTTGCTACGGCCATAACACGATAGAGAATCAGAGCTGATAACTGACGCCATGTCTTAGGGTCTGTGACCACTCAGTTACCTATACCAATAATAGAGTAAATGGGCGTTTGTTCAAAATCTTAAGTCTGCGACAGTTCTTCACCGATTTCTTCGAAATTTTTGACACAACGTAGCATTCGAATACGTGTGTGTTCTTATACATCTGTTTTTCATGTATATAATACACGAATAAATATGTAATGTACAGGGTTATCGGAAATTCCCGTTACAAACTTCTAGTACTTGTAGAGGCCAGTGAGTAGATGGCATTTTGATTTGATAAGATACGTCCGGAAACGTACCGTTTCCGAGCTACAGTCGTTTGAAAACGCGATCACTCTTACAATTAATTTAGGAACGTGACCTGGTAAATCCTTGTTTTTCAATTCCACTCATTAATAGTCAAAGCAATTGCTCGTGTGCTCATTGGCGGGTTCTCTTCAACAGGCCGGCTGTTGTGGTCCAGCGGTTCTAGGCGCTTCAGGCCGGAACCACGCGGCTGCTACGGTCGCAGGTTCGAGTCCTGCCTCTGACATGGATGTGTGAGATGTCCTTACGCTAGTTAGGTTTAACTAGTTGAGTCTATGGGACTGATGACCTCAGATGTTAGGTCCCATACTTCGTAGAGCCATGTGAACCATTTTCTCTTCAACGTGAGGCGGTACAGCCAGTTCTAATTCATGTACGCGACGTCTGCCTGGAGCACCGCAGTCACGCATGTTGACGGTGATGATACACTTCCTTGAAGCCGTTGAGTAATTGTGGCGAAAAGGATAAGCAATGGAGTCGGACGTTGTGGAGAACGATATTGATAAAGGTGACGAGCAGCTCTTCTATCACCGTGAGCTTCGCCATCCAGGTGGATCATGTCGGTGTACTCTGCAAACGTGTACTCTACCGTGTTGCTCCAACACTCTTAACAGACATGTGAGCCACGCGGAGTGGCCACTCGGTTTCAGGCGCCGTGTCACGCGTTGTGCGGCCCCTTCCGCCGGAGCTCCAATTCCTCCCTCGGGCATGGGTGTGAGTGTTGTTCTTAGCGTAAGTGAGTTTAAGTAGTGTGTAAGTCTAGGGACCGATGACCTCAGCAGTTTGGTCCCTTAGGAATTTATACACACACATCGACACGTGAATGAGACTCGGACCAAGTCAGAGAGGTAGGATGGACTCCAAATGACATCAGACAGTCCGACGTGACCAGCCCCCATCATGATTACCCTGTGGCATATCATACATATTTTCAAACGGCTGTTTCCGGAAAAGTGTTCGTATTCCAAATATTATGTACTCACTCCACTCTATAGGGACTGATGGCGTTAGTAGTTTAATCCTTTTAAACAACAGATCAACCAACCGACTCCCCTCTACAAGTCCAATACATTTGTAACTGGAATTTCCGAATACCCTGTGTAAATAGGAAACGTGATTACCTACTACTGCCAAAAATTCTTGACTGATTTGTTTCAAAACACTGTTGTTCTCCTTATTACAGTATTCACCCATTGTGCATTCTTATGCGATTTGGGCGAATGAACTTCTGTAATAACAACAACCGTATTTAGATTCTGAGATCGCATTCAGTACAGATGATAATGTCGGGTAATCATCATGATTTACTTAAAATTCTTACATTTTACTGTAATAAAAGTATGGACACTCATGGGCTACACACATATTGCAGAGAAAAAAGTTTGTACACCTTCAGTATTTATTGTTGGAGCAGTGCATAAGCAGTACATGAAATATTTACATTTGTGGATCAATAGCACCAGCGGCTCTAAGGTACCAGGTATCGACCCGTGATGGAACACCCATACTACTACGTGGTGCAGCCCCCGCGGGAGGCAATGCACACACTGACTCCGACATACAGTTCTTCGTGAAGATGGCGAATACTGTCCTCGAATACGTTATTCCATGCCAGGTCGATCTCTTCACGTAGTTCGATAAGAATGAAGTTATAATGAAATCTAGACCTTTCGCTGCTTGTTGATAAATATCAATGGGGACAGTTGAAAAATGTGTGCTCCTCCCGGGACCTCCTGCTTACATGGCAGACGCTCTGTTCGACTGAGCCACCGAGGACACAGACAATTTGGGACTTATCTCTGTCACGCTCCCCCTGATACCCACACTGTCCAATTTTTTGAACAGAAGCGCGTCTGCCTTGGAATCTTTCTCAAACGATTGCACGGAAACTATTCAGTAAAAATATTTGATTTTTTCGTTACTTGTAGCGTTATCTCATTTTCGTGGTGAAGTGCCCATCATCTCGCTAATGGTCACACTTACTGTGATGTATACATTTAAGTGATACACTGCGTAAAACTCGAAAAGTTTGTAACAAAAAATTATTTTCTTATTAATTAGACTACTAGAAGTCAGGGCGAAAGACCACTTTTTGTGAACTTGCCGTAGAGATCGCTCATAGTGAAGTTTATGATAGAAACGTCTTCATTATTATTATTGTAAAGAATATTAGTGTTTGGTGTGTGAAATTTTCTTAAATATAACTGAATTAGTTAGAACTCAACACTTTGATTTGTAATAATAGTTCCTGGTCCCGCTGAGTAAACAGAGTAGAAACATTTCTTTCAGTGAACAAAAGAAGAATGTGAACTTGCAGACTGGAAACTATGGTCAGTATGTTCTCCTTCGCTTTCTGCCTACAACCAAAAATGGTTTTCAGGAGCTCATAGAAGGTGGTGAACAATATTTCTTATTTCTTATAATTGAACCGCTGTCCCACAAATTCTCTTACAATTTCGGTTGAATCCTCGTAACCACCGTATTTTTGCCACGGAACGACTGGAATGTAAATTTACAAAAGCGTTTTATTTCTGTTCTTCATCTGAGCAATATTAAAACAATGACGAGCGTACCCTTCAGGTGGATTGATTCTCGCACGCCAAACGTTGGTGACTAACCTATGGTTTGCCAAACTGATAATGTTTGATTCGCGAATAGAGCAATTGTTACTGAGATAAGTAAATCATTGATCTATCGCACAACACAATGGTCTGCGTACAGGCAGCAGCCGAGAATAACGTGCTTGACAGGAATGTGGAAGCAAAGCAGGTGTACCTTGTGTAAGGAAGAGTTCACATCGTTCGATAAAACATTGACATGTATATAGGCCTACCTTGTCAGCAATGCATTTCAGTAAATTAAATATATATCACCAGGCTCTTCCTGGACACTCACACTTTCGGGATAATACCGACTGAATTCTTCATTTGTGAGTGTTGTGAAATTACTTTATCGACGGTGATACCGTGTATGAAACCACTGAAATGCTTTTTTCTACACTACGTACCAATTAAAACACCGTTATTCAGGAGAGTTTCTCGACTGCTTCTAAGTTACAATGAAAACGTGATGTCCTTATGCATGTACGTACACTACGTACACTACGTACCAATTAAAACACCGTTATTCAGGAGAGTTTCTCGACTGCTTCTAAGTTACAATGAAAACGTGATGTCCTCATGCATGTACGTAACGTTAAGTCTCTGATTACATTCCTATCCTAGTACTCACAGTGAAACTCATATACCTTACACCTTGGACGCTTTTTAGCGCTAGCACGAATGAGATACATTTATGGAAATACGCACGTTCCAAATTTTTGTAACGGAACGCACATAAATGTCAGCATAGGCAACACGCTGACAACTTAGTTTCATTGCATAATATTTAAAATTTCCGTCCTTGCTTCTTGATCACACGATTTGATAATATTACTTACCATTTCACTACCCTCGTGATGAATTGTTGTCACTTCTTGCAATTTGAAGACGTTGTGGAGGAAGAACATATAATTCCAGTGACTAATGACTCATTAGCCACTTAATTGTGCATTGTTCTTGACAAAGTAAAATAAGGAAATAAAACAGCAAAACTACACAAACATGAAAAAAATTAAAAATATAATGAGCATGTAAGGCGTCCGGATTCTACGGTCCGTACATGAGCTTGATCCGTAACGGAAGGGCGATACAGTATGAGATCCTCTGAAAATAATTATTACATTACATCAACAAAAGACAATTGCAGTTAACCTCATGTACCAAAAACTAACAAAACAATCTCTACCAACGTGGACAATGGCATGGAACAAACAAGTTAAAGTGGAACACATTTTGGAGACGAACCGAGCAGGTGGTTAATGATGTCGTAAGCCTCCTATTTAGCAAGAGAACAGCGAGCTACAGCGCAGAAAAGGATAAACCCAGAACAATAAATTGTTCCTTTTAACGTAAATAAGGCCGGGACAGACGGTAAGTTGCTGCAGGTCATTGACAGGGCTAGGCTGCGACCCAGCAGGAAAATAAAAATGTTCATTAACTTTTTAGCCGGCCGGTGTGGCCGTGCGGTTCTAAGCGCATCAGTTTGGAACCGCGTGACCGCTACGGTCGCAGGTTCGAATCCTGCCTCGGGCATGGATGTGTGTGATGTCCTTAGGTTAGTTAGGTTTAAGTAGTTCTAAGTTCTAGGGGACTGATGACCTCAGATGTTAAGTCCCATAGTGCTCAGAGCCATTTGAACCATTAACTTTTTAGGTTAGGCTTTATCGTGAATGTTATTGACATTAAATGAACCAACAAGTTCACTGTTACCACTTTATTTATCTCCACGACGCGTTTCAAAGGTTTAAACGTCCATCATCAGGTGGATTTACATTTGTTAGTATGACATTTGTGTGTGTGTTGTGTTGCGAATTCGTGGAAGAACTTGTGGCACTGTAAAGTGGAGAAACAAAACACTACTTCAGAGCATTGTTCTGAGTTTCTTTTGACAAAAAATTAAACGTGTATCTAACGGTAAACATAAAATAAGTAAAACAAAGTACCTCTAGTGGTCACAGGTTTCTTTCACTGTCGTAACAGATCACATGTATACTGTTATATTTTGTAAACAGATATGGCTTGGGAAACTAGTGGATGCATGGATCGTATAGCAGCAGAGAAAACATTATCACAAAGTACAAATAATATACGTCCTAACAACATTATTACAGAATAAATTTAATAGGATCTGGAAGTGCTGGGCTCCACAAATGTGGTAACTCGCGTGATACAGAGCCCGCAATGGTGTATTTATCCCAAAAAATGTATTCGACACCTCAAAACAACACCTCCAAATCCTATAAAATTTTTGCGGGCAAAGAAATTATGCACGTCGCTCCAACCCATAGCGAGTGCGCAATAGCCATTATTTGGACTAGGGAAAGACTAACATTCTGCGGAACGCAGGAAAGTTGCGAATGAGTGAATTCAGTCAGGGCCAGAGTAGGGAATTAGCGTTTCAGATCCAGCACGGAGTCAACGCCATTGCAGATATAACTTGGTAAAGTGCCTTCGCGCATTAGGCCACGGTAAATGTTGAGTCTAGATTTTGCTCACTCCAATAAGCGTACACTTTGACCATTCAGTATGAAAAGCTTGGACACTAACCTGCCCTCACATCGAGTACATGAGGTTTTTTTTTCATTGGTTCAAAAAGTAAAATTACTCTCCACCAACTCAGGGCATTGAGCAGCTATGACAACGTAGATTTAAATGAGCTGATGAGGATTTTTAATAATCATTCTTTCCTGTGATAAGAAATTTCCATGTGTAGAGATAACGATTTTAATAATCGTCATTTCAATATGTGCAAGAATTAAATATTTTGTTATTGAGTGTCAAAAGTAATTGAACATGATTGTTGTTTATCACTTGACCCCTGAAAGCAACAGTTGATAAATTATATGTAGAGTAGAAAAAGGGAATAACTGTATTGCCTCTCTAGAATAGACCACAAACTTCACTTTTATTAATTCATGCATTCTAGGTACGTGATCGCAGCATTTCTAATGATTTTTGTTACAATCCACACCTGATATTAGCTGCCTTACGAGTCTAGGGTCATATTTATTTAGAATGTTTGCTTGACTCCTAGGGCTTGAGAAGACAGTTCAGACCTTTTGTCCATTTGCGCACTAAGTGGTAAGCTAAGTTTGCACACGTTAGTACACTCGCAGTGCAGATACAAATGTCGGACTTACGACAGACATATGAGAAAATGTCTAGCCTAAATGGCATAAAAAGAAACACTACTCAGTGACAATAAATTTCAGTGATAAGGCAATAGGCCGGCCGCTGTGGCGGAGTGTTTCTAGGCGCTTCAGTCCGGAACCGTGCTGCTGCTACGGTCGTAGATTCGAATCCTCCCTAGGGCATGGATGGGTGTGATGTCCTTAAGTTGGTTAGGTTTCAGTAGTTCTAAGCCTAGGGGACTGATGGCCTCAGATTGCAATATTTTTCGGACGGCCAACACTACCAATGCCCATACGCCGATCACCTGAGGGAGCATAGGGCAGGACTGCTTTCCCCTTCCCCGTCTCACCTCACCCGCAGTGCTCGCGTAGCGCCCGGCGCGAGAAACTGCCGCAATCACAAAAAAATGGTTGAAATGGCTCTGAGCACTATGGGACTTAACATCTGAGGTCACCAGTCCCCTAGAACTTAGAACTACATAAACCTAACTAACCTAAGCACATCACACACATCCATTCCCGAGGCAGGATTCGAACCTGCACCGTAGTGGTCGCGCGGTTCCAGACTAAAGCACCTAGAACCGCTCGGCCACCAGAGGTCGGCGCCGCAATCACAACGTCGGTCCACCTGGCACAGGTGCATGGCGCGTCACCGTCGCCCCACACGTGCTATACGAGCCTCAATTTGCGCCTGAAGCACTGGAGGTGGGGAATATTCGCGGCTCTTTACAAGAAATCTCTTGAAATTAGTATTTTGGGCCACAGTGGTACTGTTGCGGAAACGGTAACGGCAACGTTGCTGTTTAACGATTCGCTACGTCTAAATCTATAGTTACTAGTGGCCAGGACCGCGGGCTATCCGCAATGGGAGTCGAATGAGCACGTGTTAGGGGCGGCTGATGTCGCCGGCAATGTCAGATTCAGCGCCCGCGGGTACGGACTGGTTCCGGCGCACGGGCGCCACATTCCCTGCACAATTAGCCTGACACGACAGCTGGGGCCGCAGACGGCTGTGTGTGCCCGCGTTCTGGTATCATCAACGGATGCCTAGGCGAAAAAGCAGATGGGCGACGTAGCATGGCGATTTCGGCACGGGCTGGGCACAGTCTGTGTAATATTGGTAACAAATTACGCTCCACAGCTGTCAGAGCTGTTTCGCAGACGTAACGCGGTCATTCCCTCAGACAGCACAAATATAACCTTGCATTTTTGTGAAGACTCATTATTTTTAATTTTTATTACATAAGTTAGTAGCAGAATTTGCCCCTTTGACTTCATTCTTCTGTTTCAAGGCCTACACAACAGTAGCTAATTAGCTAATAGCTCTGCGTGTTCCCCCAGTGATCACACAGATATTTGAAAAAAAAAGAGAAGAAAGCACTCAGTCTTCAGGCCACGAGTGGCCTACCGGGACCATCCGAACACCGTGTCATCCTCAGTGGAGGATGCGGTTAGGAGGGGCGTGGGGTCAGCACACCGCTCTCCCGGTCGTTATGATGGTATTCTTGACCGAAGCCGCTACTGTTCGGTCGAGTAACTCCTCAATTGGCATCACGAGGCTGAGTGCACCCCGAAAAATGGCAAGAACGCATGGCGGCCTGGATGGTCACCCATCCAAGAGCCGACCACTCCCGGCAGCGCTTAACTTCGGTGATCTCACGGGAACCGGAGTATCCACCGCGGCAAGGCCATTGCCAAAAAAAAAAAAAAATGGAGAGAGATACGAAGATACAGAGAAATTAAATAATAAATAAAAAATAAGAAAGTGTTTAGCCTCGCAGTCTTGGATGTGTAAGGATCCGGATTCGATTCCCAGTAACTTCTCAGAATTTTTCTGATGTATGACGATCTGTGACGGGATCCAGTCAGCCTCGTTAGGCTAATTGAGGAACTGCTTGAAACAAAAGTTAGCGGAACCATCATTATTCCTCTACTGGTAATAAAAACTGGTGGGTCTGGGGACAAATTGATCACATGTCCCACTATCATAGATCGCTCTTCGTATTGCCTTACTGACAAGCAAGTCGGAACAGGCCTAAAGCGTCATCTGAGCATGATGTTTACGTTCACGGCTACAAAAGTAACGCGAAAAATAGTTCAAAAAATATTACGCTCGTTAGGCTGTGATGTAACACATGTTCGCAGAAATTTGCAGCTGTGAATGTTTGTCAAGTGTTCACGTAATCCACTAATCTGGACGCCAGCGTAACAGCTCCAAATTTCGCGTGACATCGAGTCACGTGCTGTGCACCAGAAATGCGGTAACTCGCTTGATATGGAGCCCACACTGGATTCTAAAAAGTGTGGAACTAGAACCTTTAGTGCAGATACAGGCAAGCAATAATTGATTTTGTGTTTGCTACCCGCCAGGAATGATCATCATTGATCAACCCAATAGACACCCCTTCACTGGATGTGTGCATAACGTCGATATGACTGAGTTGTGAAGACAAATAATAACACAAGAGGTGTACAATAAGTAACGTAACACATTTTTATCTTGGTCAACTTCAGTTGAAAGATACGTTGAATCTCTTGTGGGATATCGTGGAGTAGTACCACTTCAGAACCTATAGTTCCATCAAAATTCGATACATGGTGGCATATACGTAGCCTTCAAAGTGGTGTCTGCAACGGACGTGCGATTCAAGCAGACAGCTGTCATTCAGTTTCTTTTGCTGGAAAACCAGAAAATCGCTGACAGTCATAAGCGCTAGAGGCATATCTACAGATACCTGTCAGTAAACAGAAGGACGATGAGACTTAGGGCTAAGTGTTTGTCGTCATCGCACCAAGGTCGCATGTCTGATGGCTTCTCTCAGCTCTGACTCCTACAATGTTTAAACGTCCAGTAACTCTCATTCGAGGTGTTCAACGTTTCACAATCAAATATCTTGCAACTGAACTGGACAACCCTGTTGGTTTTATGACACATGTGTCCACCTTCAGGGATACTCAGAGGTGTTTTCCACTGTGTTCTTCGCCACCCAGCAGACTGCCATGCAGACCAACGAACGACCATCTGTACAGAGTTGCTTGTGCGTTGCGAGGCTTATCGTGACAATTTTTTGGGTAAAACCGTGAAAGGCGACGGAACATAGGTTTATCACAAAACGGCAATCAATAGAGTGGCGCCACACCACCTCTCCTTCGAAGGAAAAGATTACGGCCGCATCTTCCGCCGGTAAAGCCATAGCGACGTTCTTCTAGGACTCTGTTTGATAACCTCCTTCATGGCGCAATAGTCCTGAAAGGTAAAGTGTTTCTCTGAGAAAACTGAGGAAGCAACTTCAGCCTGTTCGTCACTACAAAAATGCGAACGAATTTTCTCCGTCCCTATGACAAGGCAAGCTTCACAACAAGTCTGCGCACCTGAGAGAAGCTCACCAAACTTCGTTGGAATGTTCTCCCTCATCCACCCTACAGCACCTCCCGACTTTCATCTCTTTGGCCGAACGAATGATGCGCTCCGCGGGAACAAATACATGGATGATGATGGGGAGGTTATTGATGCAGGAAGACGTTGGCGCCTAAGTCGAACAGTGGAGAAATACCGTGCGGGCATAACTGTACAGTAAGTTGGTATATGTCCGTCATATTGAACGGCAGATATGTTGAAAGATATAATTTTGTATCCAAAAGTGTGGGGAACAATATGGTGTTGTATTCCTGAATAAAAACACCATGATTTCAGAAGAAAATGTGTTGCACTCCCTAATGAGCGCCCATCGTATAAAAACAGCTTATGAACAACAAAAATTAGACAATTAAAATTACATATAGTGTCTCAGTGCGCTGGCATTTGGAGAAAACGGCACAAATGAGTTCTCCAAGGAACTGCCTTGCGAGTTGGGTATCACTAACGTCTTGCATCGACGTCGGCATCGTAGAATTTGTTGTTAGCTGATGACATTCTGTGCTGGCGTGTGTCTTGGGATAGTGTCTTGTCCTGCACGTCTAGGAGCGGACATTGTCGGGAGAATGATTTGACAAGTGTCTATGGTTGAGTGGTATGTTCCCTCCGTGCAGCCCGAGAGGTTTTTAGGTGGTAACATTCGGAGGGGCCGATTCTCTGAAGTTTCGTGTGGGACCGGATTTCAGATGAGAACACATGCAAATTGGTTTGAACCAGATGATGTTAGGCATGAGAATACCCAGCAGGTTAGCCTAGAGCGCTAATGCGCTGCTTCCTGGACTCGGGTAGCCGCGCCGGTCACGGATCGAATCCGCCCGGCGGATAACGGATGAGGGCCGCTGTGCTGGCCAGCCTGCATGTGGATTTTAGGCGGTGTTTCACATCCCACCAGGTGAATACCGGGCTGTTCCCCACAGTTACACTATTCGTAGACATTTGTAGAACGTTTGCACTATTTCATGATTTACACTAGACGCAGACAGCTGGGGTACATTGATTCCGTCGTGGGAGAGGGGGAGGGGGGGTACGGGGTGGCGGAAGGAAGGGTATCCGGCCACCCCTTCCAATTGACCATGCCAAATCCGACCTTAACAATGCCGATCCTGCCAAAACTTCGGGATAAAGCACAAGCGAAAGATGAAGATGTTAGGCATGAGAATGATTCGCTGGGATTTCGTCTCAGGAATCAGTCTGCAGGTCGAAACGCGGATCAGTAACCTACTGGAGTCAGACAGCGATAGGAGTATCCGGCAGGAGTAAAAGACTGGCTACAGAAAAGAAGACAAAGTCGAATGTTCGTGAGAATCATCGGACTGGAATGAAATCCAGCAACGACAGGAATGGGAATCAGAGCCATTTAGAGTAGGATTAAGTCATTACGGTATCAGATCATCACCGAAGGCAAGTGCAGACCAAGCACTGACTACCATGTCTTGACACGGAACTCCAGTTCTCGAGCGAATCACATTGAGTGTCTAATCCGAAAATGTCCACTGAATCTCCTCTACCCAAAAGAAGACCATTCCACTCTCCGGCTGGCTGGTTTTGATCTCTTGCTCTTCCAGACCGCTGGGATTCGGTCGTCACATCTCGTCACTGGCTGAAGACATGTCGGTGAACTGACATAGTTCACCTGCAACTACAATTAAATAGCCAGAACTTAGCACCCCACACAAATGATTATGGCGCATAATCAAGTCTCACGTGGGTATACATCGCTACAAGACTAATGAAGAACGGTGCAACTGAGAAAGTCTTTCGAAATATAATGCCTGCGATGATCCAAAAGATGCGAAGCAGGAGATATAAACCCACAGGCACGATGCTGCACGTTCAGATTAGCTATGTATATACACCGTTACGCTGTACACTGTTTTGAAATGAGAGAATGAGAAATTCTCCGACATTCTGTAGCATGAAAGGCATAATTACTATCTTCCAAATCGCAGCATCTATTTTTTCGTTTTCTTAGAAATGCCACGCTAGACACATGATTGTGCGCGACATTGCCTATACACGCGTCCGCATTTAATGTGAGGAACGCGGTAACACTTTAAGAAACCTCCTGGAATTCGCAGACAACATTTTACAGAAATTATACAAAACCTAATTCAGCTTAAGCTGAGAGAGATTACGACTTTATCCTGCTCATGACATGTTTATTTATTTATGAAGCAAAAATTGTAGCTGAACAGAGGTAGGAATGAGAGGATACTGTTATATATTTGGCCGCATTGCATACTGGACACCAAGCCAACATTTTTATATTTCGTATTTTAAGACAGCTAGACAACGTATACGAAAACTGACTTCTCATGCAATTTGTTCGGTACTTTATATTATAGATCACACCAATTATTTTCCGACTACAGACATCAAGTTTGTGTCGCCTATTCTATGAGCATCAGACTATGGACATCAAGTTTGTATCGCTTGTTCTAGGAGAATAAGTCCATCGTGTATCTCAACGAATCAAGTGCTGCAAAATAAATATATATATCGCATCGTTAATTCAAAATAGCACGTACATGCTTCAAGTGATTCTATACCCATATGACTGATTATCATAGCTATCATTACGTTTTATGCTATCACTATGTATATGGCAGGAAACGAGCGGTCACCTAGAAATGATTTTAATCTATTCTCAGTTACTTTTTGTATCCTTTAAACCTTCCATATTATTGCGTTAGTGATCAGAGATTCCGTTTTACATCATGATAAGACTGGGTAAGAGTTAATACAGATAATTTTTATCTGAATATTTACGAAACATTGGACTTTTGTTTACCATAGTTGACAGCAAGTTTTAGGGTGCTGTGATTATGCCCAGGTGACTGAAAAACATAAATTCCTTGCTTGTGCACTGCACGTTATTCTTATTAGGTAGTACGTCAAAAGACGAAGAATGAAAATACACTAAATAAAGTAATTATATGACATATTCATATTCTTACTGGCACTGCATAAGTCGGTGAACTTTAGAGAAGATTGCTGTTATCTGATAGTCAGTTTACACAGTGCTAGAATAAACTCACACAAAGTGTTTATGGTTCTGTAACAGCTGTAGAATATTGCACAACGAATAAAATTTTGTGCTGGATGGGAACTCAAACCCAGATTTTCCGCTTGTCGCGAGCGGTTTCCTTAAAAACATTGGCTATCCGATCACACTTACAATAGGACCCAAATCCAGCCCAGGGTGAGACACTGTCTCAGACAGTGCATTAGTGTTACGCATTGTCAGTTTGTCTTTTTGTGGCTGATTACTATCTTACGCTTTGTCAGTAGTTGTCCACTATTACCTCAGTACACATTCGATTGTAGTAACTTTGATTAATGCTTAATGCTATGCCATTTACCAACAAAAATTAGAATCATTAAGAAAAATTGTTTTTACTGTTTCTGATATTTAACACAAATACATTGTGCTGGACTACAATGCCAACAATTATCTAACAGAACGAAAGGTTTTAGTTTGTTAAAGGTGAACAGAAATTTATTACAGTTCAGTAGTGTACAGAACTACTGTTAGGATGTATACGATATAACAGTGCATGTATTATTCCTCATTACGACACATTGTTTCTTTGGACATGGTGTCTGCCCGAAGAATCAGGCACTGCGGCGACTACAGCCGTTATGAAATATATAAAGAGTGTAAGTCGATTGCCCGGTGTCGGCGGATAAATACGAAATTGCAGTGCCTTTGTTATTCCTATTTACGATGCATCTGTATTTCATATGTTTCATAACAGTCGTAGTTGCCGCAATACCTATTGCTTTCGACATACATGGATATCCAAAAAACAATGCTTCGTAAAACGGAGTAACACAGGCACTACAATACCGTATTTATCCGTCGACACCGGGCAAGCGACTTTCAAGTAAAATGCCTCCCCTTTACGGGAATATTCATAATGTATGTACTAGTACAGGTTGTAGACACGCGGCTGACAACATGTGAAAGGTTGGGTCTTGCCTGAGTTGTGGTTGCCTAGCAAAATGGTAAGGCGACCACTGGGGGTAAACGGAAAATCCGGGTTCGAGTCCCGATCCAGTACGTATTCTGTTCCTCGTCATTTCATTGAAATTTCGAATTGCTCATAGTTTGTCAGTTAAATATTATGTAATCTGAGAGATTAAATACAAAGTGACATATGCTGAAAGATACTTAGCTGAGACTGACTATATAGCTTATTGCAAAAGACATGTGCAACTATTTTTAAACATGTGGTATTGTCTACGGCTCTGAGACTTGAAAAAGGACATAGTATTGCCTTCACGGTAAACGGATGTGATAAGAATACACGTTAGTCTGCTGCGAATACTCGCTGTAGCACATTTGTATTGCTTAACTAACTGTGTACAATGCATATATATGTAAACAAGTTTTAGTAATTTTGTGAAAACTTTTATTTTTGGATTTAAGCACCTGTATCACTGCCTATATTTATTACTGTGACGCAGCCTAGCAACTTTGTTATTTTATGTATCTAGCAGTTTCTAGAACAGAACAACCACTGCGGCGTATATACACTGTCTGAACCACGTTGTTTCGTGGCCGATATCAGACTAATGTTAATAGTTGCGAGTGTGGAACTTTGTGCCATCCAAAACTTCGTTTAAATTTTGATACCTTCCGTCCAATACATTCGTTCTTGATAATCGTGTCGCTGTGTGATGTCTAGCTTTCATTTGTACCTTCGGTGATTATGTAATCAATCCGTAAGGTTTCTGCTTGTTTCTGCTATAGCATCCTTGCAGCGTACTGGTTTCCTCGTTTGGCTCCGCGTCCGAATTACCTACCATTCTCTGTTCGAATATTTCAGTTCCTGATGTTTTTTAAAATCTCCCTTGGTGCGTCCCTCCTCATTCTGTGGAGTGTCAATAATATTCGGTAGTGAACCTCCTGCCTGAGTACAACTAGGAACTGTTCTATGCGTACCTACGTATATCTCTTTTTCCACTTTGGCTGACACACACCGTTGCTGAATCAATCTTAGCTGTGTGTGTTTCGTTTTTGTTCTTTTTGACCTGGTTTGTTATTTCCGCAGGGTCTCTGTGAACGTCCTGAGATAGATTTGTCTACAATTAGTTATTCAATTTATCCACTATGATTCAAATTTAAAAATTCCTCGTCCTTTATTACTCACTGTGTATGCCTCAGGTTTTGGCTGGAAACGGTTATTGTTAGACTGAATCGATTTACTGTTCTTTTGTGTTTGCAACTTGTCAAAGTGTTGTCTAAGTGCACTTTTCGTTGCAGCCTTTGTTGTTGCGCGCGCTGTGCGTGAAAGTTTTCTACTAATCTGCACGTGTACGCGGCGGTCGACATACCATTTCCAGTGATTGACGGGAACGCAGGTTGAAGTGTTGGCGGAAGAGCCAACACCGTGTTGCTAGAGGAGCCCGAAATGCACGCGTTTAATTACACGCAGACTGGCGTGTGGTCTGGAACAGGTCAGAGAAATAAGACTAGCAAAACAGGAGGTAACTGGTATAATACTTAACTTTAATCCACAATTGGTGAACATTGGTCTGACGGTACAGGCATCACAATATACATAGCAAAGGATTATGGCGCCTTGCTAGGTCGTAGCAAATGGCGTAGCTGAAGGCTATGCTAACTATCGTCTCGGCAAATGAGAGCGTGATTTGTCAGTGAACCATCGCTAGCAAAGTCGGTTGTACAACTGGGGCGAGTGCTAGTAAGTCTCTCTAGACCTGCCGTGTGGCGGCGCTCGGTCTGCGATCACTGACAGTGGCGACACGCGGGTCCGACGCATACTAATGGACCGCGGCCGATTTAAAGGCTACCACCTAGCAAGTGTGGTGTCTGGCGGTGACACCACACAGGTGACGCCCTATAACGCCCCAGATGCATTCTATCCTTAAGCTGCACAGAAAAAAATTAGTGAGCTGGTGTTATTTTCAACACCACCGCTTCGTTACAGGCGCTAGTTCATCAACGGTATTGTCTGAGAGTGACTAAAAAACTTCCTTCTTCTAGTAATGATCTTTGGTAACCCAACGGATAGATTTGTGACAACAAAACTTACATTCATGGCGAAAGCAGTTTTTTTTTTTTCATGAACACAAGCGGAGTTCATTTTAAAGCTGAATGCAGCTAAGTTGTTTCATCATGGCTTCGATAAAGGGGTTCTAAGTCATTAAAGAAACAAACTTTCTGCACTGCAGCTGTAATACGCAGTAGAGTGAAATCAAGTAAGAGAACAAGAAAGATTTTGAAATTTTTTTCTGGTATTTTTCAGATGTCTGCCGCCGCACAAATGGTGAGATATTTCACCAAACTGTCCTGTTTCCCTCTTCAAGATGTCCTGATGCTGATCTGTCTTCTGCCCTTTATCGTCTTCTGTTAGGCGGCGAGGAACCCAGCAGGCAAACACTCCTAGTTCTCCAAATCGTGGACGAGTGTTTCAGCACTACCAAGAGAGTCGTCCTGTTGAGCATAGAGATGATTTTGAGGTGTCGGTCACCTCGAATGAGAGTGTCCGCACGCTCGAACATTGCTGGTGTCGCATCCGTGTGCAGGTGGCCGGCACGAGGGAGGTCGGAAAGGTTTGCACGACTGTGCTGCAATAATGGCAAACGCCTCTCTCGTAGACCCACCGACCTATTGCTCACTGTCAGTCTCCGTATATAGTGTGCAAGTGCCTATGACTATCTGCGATTTTTTGATTTTGCACCAATTGTAATCAAAGACAGCTGTCTGGTTGGAATCCACCTCCATTACAGATGCCAATTTGAAGGATTCGTACAGGTCCGCCACCTATCAGACCTTCATGAAACTACAGACGATGATGCAGGAATATTTTACGATGTCCCACTAGAAATTCTGCATTTTTTCAAACGAAGCTGGCCGAGAAAAAATTGTTGCAATACTTACTGAACGATCCTCGTACACGCACCGAGTATCGATGACCATCCTTGAGACGACACGGTTTTCCATTTCGTTGTCGTAACTATTTCCATAACTCGCAGTGTATAGAACTCAAGTAGGCTACGGAACTGCACGGAAGGGCGAGGCTACTGCGTGAATGACAGTGACACCTCAGCCGCTGCTGGTGAACGGCTGGCATGAATCAGTAGCGGGGGTAGCTCCAATTGGAAGTACCACGGTAGCAAAGTGGCTGGTCGGAAGTACCACGGTTTCTGTGGTGTCTACAATAGGTTCGGAAATCCTGCGGTGGGATGCACACTTAGCTGGGTCCGTGGTACCCGAGCGCGGCTCCGTTGGCGACGTGGGGGTGAAATGTGCAGCCGGGACCGAGTCTGTGTGAAGCCAGCGTGGGTTCCGAGTCGCCGCTGACGCGGGAAAGGCACATCTAAGTCCTCCATTGGGCATGGAATGAATGAATCGTCCCGCAGCATGTCGATGAGCTTCGGAGCGTTCAGCGCCGAGTTCCAGTCTGTCTTAGCCGGAAACGGCTACCTACATTTATCAGCCCAATATATACCCAGATCTCTACAGGTTCTTTTAACACCCACTAACAGAATGTTTAGGTGGTTTTATCACATTGCGTTTATTCGATTCATGCTTTGTCCAGTGGAGAGGTAGTGTTCCGCCGCATTTTACTTGATTTTTACTTACCCCTGTGACGCTTTTACTCTGTGCCTGTCCCCGTATCGGCAGGATAGTCTGACCTAAGATCACTTCCTCCCACTGGCAAGGAAAGTGTAGAATTCCAGGTTTGTGGAGTACTTGGTTATCCTTAACAGAACCCAAAAGCGCTTTCGTCTTGAGATCCTGCAACATGTTGAACTGATAAATGAAATCAGTGGTTTCCAACAAAGCAAGACTTTGGTCCCGGCCTTGAGCGTGTCAAAAGCACAACGACAGTGCGTGGAATGATCCATTCAAGCCAATCCGACTGATGAGCTTAGATATCACCACGGAGGTGTACCTCCTCCACGTAAGCGGCGTCACGACCGTCAGCGTGGCAGAATACAGGCTGAGTGCCGCCACTCGTGTCTCGGCAGCACAAATCGTTTCGCCAACGGAGCGGAGTCCATGTATCGAAGATCTGAACTCGACAGCGGGAGGGAGTGGTTATAGGGTAAAGTGCCCATGTTTCTGGTTGTTGCCTAATTTCAGGAAGCTGAATATTCCCTTTCTTAATGCTGCGCTCTGTAGTTCGTTTCGATAACTTGTAGTCCGCAGCTCGCGCTCTCGCGGTCGCGTTCCCGCTTCCCGCTCCCGGGGTCCCGGGTTCTATTCCCGGCGGTGTCAGGGATTTTCACCTGCCTCGAGATGACTGGGTGTTTGTGTTGTCCTCATCATTTCATCATCATTCATGAAAGTGGCGCGATTGGGCTGAGCAAAGTTTGGGAATTTGTATGGAAGCTGATAACCGCGCAGTTGAGCGCCCCACAAACCAAGCATCATCATCATCATCATCATCATCATCGATAACCTGTAGCGAAGATCATCTTGATACGCCAGTGTGAGTTTGGCGCCCATGCTGTTAACGTTTCGTAGTCCACAGCTGTTTTCGTATTGTGGTCAAGACAAAGATTTTCTGTAGGAAGTGGTTTCTCAACCCAGTAAATTCGTACTTTCAAAGTATTTCACATGAGACAGTGCTCTGAAGCGTGCAGTTTCTTGTCGAATTGACAAAACATGACGTCCTCAGGTCACTTAAGACTTAGGTGATGCCTAAATGAAAATAAAGGACGGTCAGTAATAGCGAGTAGTGCTAGTTTACACTACTTCGGGTACCACAAATTTGGCCTCAGTTTATACAAACAGGTGTTCCGAATTTTATTCCAGATGTTACCTTCCCA
This sequence comes from Schistocerca nitens, assembly GCF_023898315.1. Lineage (NCBI taxonomy): Eukaryota > Metazoa > Arthropoda > Insecta > Orthoptera > Acrididae > Schistocerca > Schistocerca nitens. The sequence continues at coordinate 976,793,444 of NC_064614.1, forward strand.
GTCATTGACAGACAAAGACCTTGGACCATCGATGCATTGGGCGTACAGCAGGACCGCAAAAGTGGGAGTGGCTGGAAATTGTTTAAAAAAGTTTGGGATCAATCTCTCAGAGCCCTTGATTTCTTCGTCTATAGATTTTCTCATTCAACAACATGCAGCAAAAGCCGGTAAGTCCTGAGAGGTCACAGCAGGATGATGGTCCACTGCATATCATGAAATGCAGGAAACAGTGGTTTCTAGTTTTGAAAGCGGCCCACCTCCTATAGTTTCACCATCAAACCAAACATCAAGAGCAGGTAAAACAGCAGTTTTGATATTACATCCTTTTGCGAAGGAGTCACTGGCCATAGGAACAAAGAATGTAAGTACCAATACTATAGAAAAGACAACAGTTTCAACAAAACCTAGTCCAGGAATTCGTTTGATGTATGTGATAGAACTTCCATACCTACGACTGCCGAAATTAAAGTCTTCGTAAGGAAGAACCAGAGAGTCACGAAGCAGCAGGATCATGGTGAGAAAAACTACGATTCTAGCGTTGATAAAACCGTGCTGAAAGACTTCTTCTCTGAATATGAAGAGGACGAGGAGTGCATTTACTGCGATCAGTTGCGGTCTGCTGAAACCTCTAAAGAGACCTGGATTAAGTGCATTTATTGCTTTCGCTGGTGTTATGAGGTTTGTGCAGATGTCGACGATGATATCTGGAAAGATTTTAAATTTGACTTCTGTATCAAAAACCACAAAGACTGAGCATTTTTCTTGTTTTAGCTGAAAGGTAAGCTGAATAACCCACAGCTATCCAGCAGTCTTTACTTTTGAAACAAACATATGGTGTGAATAAAGACTATGTCAGTAATTCAGTAAATTTTACTGTTTATCTGCATTTCTGTCAGAGACAGCAAAGGACTGGGAAGAGCAGTTGAACGGAATGGACAGTGTCTTGAAAGGACGATACAAGATGAACATCAACAAAAGCAAAACGAGGATAATGGAATGTAGTCGAATTAAATCGGGTGATGCTGTGCGAATTAGATTAGGAAATGAGACGCTTAAATTAGTAGATGAGTTTTGCTATTTGGGGAGCAAAATAACTGATGATGGTCGAAGTGGAAGAGATATAAAATGTAGACTGGCAATGGCAAGGAAAGCGTTCCTGAAGAAGAGAAATTTGCTAACATCGAGTATAGATTTAAGCGTCAGGAAGTCGCTTCTGAAAGTATTTATATGGAGTGTAGGCATGTATGGAAGTGAAACATGGACGATAAATAGTTTGGACAAGAAGAGACTAGAAGCTTTCGAAATGTGGTGCTACCGAAGAACGCTGAAGATTAGATGGGTAGATCACATTACTAATGAGGAGGTATTGAATAGAATTGGGGAGAAGAGGAGTTTGTGGCACAACTTGACAAAAAGAAGGGACCGGTTGGTAGGACATGTTCTGAGACACCAAGGGATGACAAATTTAGCGTTGGAGGGCAGCATGGACGGTAAAAATCGTAGAGGGAGACCAACAGGTTAATACACTAAGCAGATTCAGAAAGATGTAGGTTGCAGTAGTTACTGGGAGATGAAGAAGCTTGCACAGGATAGAGTAGCATGGAGAGCTGCATCTCAGGACTGAAGACCACAACAACAGCAACAAATTTAAAAACGGTACCCGACAATAGGGCGCTTTTCGCTACCAGACGGCCCCAAGCGAAACACAAATCGGTCACCACTGTCGACTGGAAAAGGCAACAAATTAACTTCCCGAGATATCGCACCATTAGGACGACAACGTCTGGCTCAGTATCCGAGAAAATTTTAAAATAATCATTTGCTAGGGAAGCCTAAGCTTACACTACAATATTTTGCGTATAGGTCGACGATCCACTGCAAGTAGAATATCATTTGGCACGGCGATAGTGAAACGTTGCTACCACGGAGCACTTGCTGTGGCCCAGTCCTCCCCTCGTCCTCCTCCGCCCCTCTCCCACAGCCGCAGCCCCACAACGCTCAAGAAGCGATCCCCGCGCCGTGCGGCTCGCCCACAGTTTTCGCGGTTCACTTAGCGCCGGGCCGGGACCAGCTGTGCGCCGCGGCCGCCTTCGTCCCCTCTGCAGTGGCGGCTCCCTTCACTGTCGCCCCAAACCACTATTGATCTTGCTGTGTCAGTCAGGCGAATGCACTGTTCCCCTGTTTGTTTACGTCCTTAGGGCTCCAACCCTCCAGAAAGTGAGCCTCTCGTAAATACTGCAGTGTTAAACCGATTATTCTAGTATCTAAATCTACGAAGGTTTACAGTTCCTTGTCACCAACTTTACGCAAACGGATGTTTAAGGAGATATAAGAAAATCTGTATTAACTGTCCCCAAAACACAATGCTATCTACACTGAAGCGAAAAAACAGCACTGGTTTAGGAGTGCGTATTTAAATACAGAGGTATGTAAAAAGATTGAATATGGCGCTGCGATCGGCAGCGACTATATAAGACAGCAAGTGTCTGGCGCTGTTGTTCGATCGGTTACTGATGCTACAATGGCAGGTTATCAATATTAAAGGGAGTTTGCGTGTGTTATAATCGGTGCACGATCGATGGGACACAGCATCTCCGAGGCAGCGATGAAGTGGGAATTTTCCTGTACGACCATAGCTACAGTGAATCACGAATATCAGGTACCTGTAAAACATCAAGTCTCCGAGATCGCTAAGGTCGGAAGAAGATCCTGCAAGAACGGGACCATAGGCTGGTGAAGAGAAGTGTAAGCCTTCGGCAAACAGCTGCAGATTTCAACGCTGGGCCATTAACAAGTGTCAGCGTGCGAACCACGATATGGGCTTTCGGAGCCGAGGGACTTCTCGTGTACCCTTGATGTTTGCAGGACACGAAGCTTTACGCCTCGTCTTGGCCCTTCAACACCGACATTGGACTGTTGCTGAATGGGAACATGTTCCCTGGTCTGACGAGTCTCGTTTCAAATTGTATCGAGCGAATGGACGTGTACGGGTATGGAGACAACATCCCGAATCCATGGATCCTGCAAGTCAGCAAGGGACTGTTCAAGCTTGTGGAAGCTCTGCAATGGTGTGGGGCGTGTGTAGTCGGAGGGATATGGGACACTTGCTAATTCTGGATACGACTCTGATAGGTGACACGTACGTAAGCATCCTGTCTGGTCACTTACATCCATTCCTGTCCATTGTGCATTTCGACGGATTTGGGCAATTTCAACAGGGCAATGCGACACACCACAGGTACAGAATTGCTAGCCGGTCGCTGTGGTCGAGTGGTTCTAGGCGCTTCAGTCTGGATCCGCTCGACCGCTACGGTTGCAGGTTCGAATCCTGCCTCTGGCTTGGACGTGTGTGATGTCCTTAAGTTAGTTACGTTTAAGTAGTTGTAAGTTCTAGGGGACTGATGACCTCACATGTTAAGTCCCATAGTGCTCAGAGCCATATGAAATATTTGAACAGAATTGCTGCAGAGTGGTTCCAGGAACACTCTTCTGAGTTTAAACACTTCAGCTGGCTACCAAACTCCCCAGACATGAACTTTATTGAGCGTATCTGGAATCTCTTGCAACGTTCTGTGCTCCACCCCCTCGTCCTCTTACGGATTTATGGACAGCCCTGCAGGATTCATGGTGTCAATTCCGTCCAGCACTACTTCAGACATTAACTGAGTTCATACCACGTCGTGCTGCGGCACTTCTATGTGCTCGTGGGCGATCTACTCGATTTGAGGCAGATGAACCAATTTCTTTGGCTCTTACAACTTTCATATAGGTAAGGATTCGTGCCTGTATCAACTGACAAGACACATACGGTTAATTACTTGTCCAGCATGTGGAACATCTTGGTGACGATACCGCAACTGCCATAATGATTTTGAAGAAAATGTCCACGTCAGTTGCACATCTCTCTTTATTCATAACCATTATTGATTTCGGCTCCCAAGGTCATTATCTATGTAGTTGTCTAGTAGTGTATGTCAGACGTCCTGACAGTCCACAAGACAACATAGCTAGGTAATGGCCTTGAGGACGTCGTTTTTACGAATAAAGAGAGAAGCACAACTGGTGCGGACATTTTCTTCAAAAAGAGATTCGGTAGTTTATTTTCACATTGATTTCATTACATGCTACTTACGCTCCCCTGGTAGAGACAGGATAAGTTTAGTCATCAGAAATGACACAAACGATTAAATGAGATCGAAGAATAACTCCTTTACAACATCCCATTTCCGTCTAGTTTAGATACATCTCTGCGAAGCATTGGTTGAGCATTTCTAATCGCTCATAAAGTAAAGAGTTTCTCGGACTCGTGGTAGATTTCCTTATAGATGCATCCCGGCTGTGTGGAGACGTTATTCTTCTTCTCAACTCAGTCGAAAAACAATCAGGGGCCTCCTTTTCTTGCTTGTTCACAAAATGTTGGTTAGGCCAGAGGGGCTGACCCTTTAGAAATAGAGCGACTTTCAGCGCCTTGTACGGCGATTCGCACCACGACGGCGCCAGACTCTACAGAGAGACACGCCTTCCCGTTTTGTCCGCTTGGGAACAACTCAGTTACAGATCTATGAGTAGTTTCGTCACACAAACGGCGCTACTTACTTGCTCGGTCAAGCGGTCATCGAAAGAGTACGAAATGAGGCTCATGTTCTGTGGACGAAACTATTCTTTCCGATCTGTTCCTCAGAATGTTTTCATGGCGGTGACCAGACCCCACTGGTACCTCCACACGCACTGGATGCTAGTGGTCGAATTCGTCTGCTCACAGTGTACAGTTATTGACGCAACAGACAGGCACCACATATTTCCGTGAACAGTAAACTTTTCCACTCATGGATGCTGAAATGTGATTGGTCTCTCACAAGGGAAGGTCACGGTAGTTGTTACCGAAACAGAACAAAACTATTTCCAGTTTTTATTATTGCTGGAGCCGTATTAACAGTAAATTTTTTGAATGATGTTGCCGCCATTCGACTGTAACAATTTTTATTTTACTGTTACACTTTCCAGATTTCGGCCTGGCCATTTTCAAGTACAAAAACTGGAATAAATAATAGAAGTATAAAAAAATTTAACGGGGCAACCATGGAAAGTGGTTCTTTACCTGCCGTAATCGAAAGAGCATAACTGGTCATGCAGGCCAGCTCCGTCATTAGTAAAAGTAAGAAAATTTCTAAAACCCCTAAATATATGCCAGATTTTCATTTCTGGAACCAATAGCACAGCTGTTATATGTAACTGCTACCAATAAACAGGTATGTGGCATATTCTTAGTGTGGACTTTTGCTCTCTCGCTGGTAAAAATGCAGAAGCAGAGACTTGATGCTACTTGCTAGTATTGACTATCGATAACTTCCGACGTTAATGATCATTGGTTGTGTGGCGGCACTAGTTGTTTACACTGAATGTGTGTGTGTGTGTGTGTGTGTGTGTGTGTGTGTGTGTGTGTGTTGGCTTCTGCATACCCCGTATAACGAGTTTTGGTCGCTGTAGCTCCAACCATCGTGGGCTTACAAAATGGTTCAAATGGCTCTGAGCACTATGGGGCTTAACAGCTGTGGTCATCAGTCCCCTAGAACTTAGAAATACTTAAACCTAACTAACCTAAGGACATCACACATATCCATCCTCGAGGTAGGATTCGAACCTGCGACCGTAGCAGTCGCGCGGGTCCGGACTGAGGGCCTAGAACCGCTCGGCCACCACGGCCAGCTCGTGGGCTTACATTTCGTTGCACAAGGCACTCTACTTGTACCTGTGCAGTGAAAACATCTACTGAAATGTCGGCGGTTCTCGATGACGTCACTCGGCTACAGTGGTGTAAATTGTTTGAACATAATGAAAATCATACGAAAGGCTTGTATATAGTGAAAACCATTTTTTGTGAGAGAAGGGGAATACTGGGCCTTCGTCTGTGGAGTCCAAAGGTATGGTTACTACTTCATCCTGCCTCCAACACACAGATGTCTGCAGATATGATAGATGTTGTAAAGTCGTCCAGCCCCTTACACGGTTTCCAGCGATCGCTAAAGCGCCACTGCTACAGCACTGAGAAAGGTGACGCCGTGGTTAGCACACTGGACTCACATTCAAAGCAACGACAATTCAAATCCACGCCCGTCCATCCTGATTTGGGTTTACTGACATTTCCCTAAATATCTCCAGCAAAAGTCTGGTAGTTCCCTTATTAAAGACACGGTCGCCTTCCTTCCCCACCTTGAGCTCTGTCTCTAATGATCTCGATAATGACGAGACGCTAGACCCTAGTCTTCCATCCTTCTACTACCGTAGTGACAAACAGGGCGAAATCCCGGTGTGTGGGCATACAGGGTTATACAACATAGGTATCTCCAAATATATTCAGAAAGAGTGCGAGGTGCGATTTTCGACAAGCTCTTCAAGATAGTGTAGCAAATTTTCTTACGTATTGAAGTAATATTTATAGCCAACGGATTATAATGCCGATTTTTTTGTTATAATGGAAATGTATATGCATTTTCTTGTTACTGGTAACAACCTGCGAAAAAGACTTCAACCACATGGTATGCGTCAATTGTGATCAAGTGGTAACAAGGTAACAGCACCGTAAACCATGGCCCCAGCGTCAGGAAATGAACTCATACAAAAGTCTGACTTACTGTACCAAACGTTTGTGTCTACTGTTGCAATGCAGAAAGATATCTTGAAGTTTTCTCCAGCCAGTGCTAAGCCACGTGAGCCAAGGCCAGCACGCCGTGTAACATTTATATTGACTAACAGCCAGCAGGTTACTTGGGATAGATGACAACATTTCTCGTGTGCAGCCTTGGAGCTAAGAATTTCTGTGAGTACATGGAAGTGTTGCCATGAAAGTTATTCTGCAATTCCCAGACTAGTCTTCCTTGATAAACATCACGCTAAAATCAGCCTTTTCTGGTACACAATTGAACTCTGTGCAACTTTTTTTCCGCTGGGAACAACGACTGCAAGCAAGTAAAAGTCTGAAAGACGTTGCCACCTCAACTGCAAACACGTACGCTAAAGATTGGTTCCGTGATGACGTAACACCGGTGCAGGGAATTTGGTTACGTTCCCTGTACATACTGATGTGCCATAAAAGGTACTGTGTGTGGTAGAACTACTGCAAAGTAACAAAGAGTTAGGTAAGATGCAATGTTTTGTGTGCAGAAGCATGACAGGCGTAGGTAATATAAACGATGAGTTCATGGATATTCTTAGATAATTCTGGTTTGGATGAGGCCAGTCTGCCAAAAGGCTTAGTGTTTGCCATTTTAGATGTTCTGGATGAGGAGGATACTGACAGTTATTAGTGCACCTGAATTACCTACAAAAGTGAATCACTTGTAAGGAAGTGATCGACGAGTGATGAAGTTTTGTTGCACTGTTTCTAAATCCCTTCACCACAAATGGTCAGTTACCAGCGACGGCTGTCGCGCGACACCATACACCCCCAGGTAACAGCGAACAAGCTTTTAGGAAGTTATGGCGTGCACCGAACCAAGACAACTGAAATCATTGGTAAAGGAATTCATTGATCAACAACTGGCGCAGAACGAATAAGAGAATGTAATGATAATCTTTGCAGTGAAAATATTGTCACTGTTACATAGAAATCATCAGAACATATTAAAAAGTGCAAGTTCTGTTGTCATTAGCGATAAGCGGGAGGAAAAACTGTTTCTTACACATCATACCCTCAGTATTACTGAGACACTGGATAATCTAGGCCAATGTAGACATTTTTCAACGAAGTATCTGAAAAGTGTGTATCACCAGCTAGAATTAGTTCCAAAACATTGGTCAAAAACTGCCTTCCCAACACTATCACGTCATTAACAGTATCGCATTTAGCTATTTGGATTCAAACGCTCAACAGTTACATTTCAGAGACTGTGAGATGGGGGTAGTTCATGGATGAAAATCCATGTTGAGAGATATGAATGACATCATTATATTTTCCTGAAATATGGAGGAACATAAAAAAACGTTAAGAAGAATTATTTAACAGGCTACAAGCAGCAAATATGATGCTCTGCGCAGAGAAATGCCATATTCCACAGACAATAGTTAACTAGCTTGGGCATTTAATTAGTCGGGAAGGACTGAATATCACCCCTGAGCAACATCGACAGTCTGTGGCTTCACAATTAACAAAAATATAAACAACTTCAGTCTTTCCTGGGCTTATGCAATTACTATAGTAAATTCGTCAAGAAGGATTTTGAGAAAATTGATGACCATTAAACCGATTATTAAAAAAAAAGTGGTGTAAACCTTGACTGGACGACAGGATGCAAACAGTATTTCAGACGTTGAAAAAGGATTACTATAAGAGCCAGAACTGATGTTCCCAGATTTCGAAAAAGCATTCCTCCCTTCTTGTGACGCGAGCAACAGTGCATGAGGCAAAATTTTTGTGGCAAATAACATCAAGTGGCTATGCATCTAGACAAGCCAGAAAGAGAAATGCTAGCAGTCATTTATGGAATTACTTACTTCCACTATTGTTTTTATGAACATAAATTTAAGGTACTAACAGACCATGCATCGTTGACATAGTTGTTGGGATTAAAGTATCCTTCCAGTAGAATGATAAAATTGGCGCCCGGACTGAATGAATTTGATTATGAGGTAGTCCACCAACCAAGGAAAACATATGAATGCGGATACTTTGAGCAGGAAAATTGGAGTAGGCTCTGCTTCAGACAATAGGTAGGAGTGTAACTCAGGGTCAGGAGGCACAAGCATCTGACATAGATTGTCAGACATTCAGACTGCCGCTACGTTTCGTGACAGATGACAGCTCACTCTACAGAACGATGTAGTGCCGACCCTGTGTGGCGGTTCTAGCAACGTTCAGGTTTGAAGTTTTGCAGCAGTGACGTGACAACATGTTGGCGGATCATGGTGGTGGCATAACTGTGGACAGTGGAGTCGCCGGAAAATACTGGTGGAAAACTCTATGACATTATATAGAGCAGTATGTAAAGAAAAAGTGTTTTATATCTTGTGCACAAATGATTGACCTTAATCGTAGGAAAGTCCCACTGCAATAAACCATTTCGAAAGCCAGGACTGGATACTGTACCACAGTTTAAGAAGACTCATGCTGCTAATAAGTCTATATTAACAATAATAAATCATTCTTCTCGATATACTGACGTTGTACCAATTCAGACCAACATGCTAACACAGTAGCACAAGCCATGGTAAATAATTGGATCTTTAAATTCGGTACACAGTACACTATAATAACAGATCGGGGTACTGGATGTAATGAAGGAGTCGCGTCGTTTGTTTCTCGTTCACGAGGGACAAACAGGTCCTTCCAACCCACAAGCGAATGGACATAAAGACTGAGTGCACAGAACTGTCTCCAAAAGATTAAGCCCCTAACCAACAAAAAATGGTTCTGAGCACTATGCGACATAACTGCTGAGGTCATCAGTCGCCTAGAACTTAGAACTAATGAAACCTAACTAACCTAAGGACATCACACACATCCATGCCCGAGGTAGGATTCGAACCTGCTACCGTTGCGGTCGCTCGGCTCCAGACTGCAGCGCCTAGAACCGCACAGCCACTACGGCCGGCCCTAACCAACAAATGCTAGGGACACTTAGCATTCATAAAGTCAGCATACAACTCCAAAGTCAACACCAGTGTCAATCTTTCCTCATACGAAGTGATTTACGGTAGAATGACGCTATCTCATTTTGACATGATAAACCTAAGCTTCGAGCTGGTAATGGTTCAGTAACGGAATTCGCAAAATGTTAAAGAGAAGTTTGTCAAAGAGTGAAATGAGCGAACATTGAAGCCTTAGAACATCAGAGTATGAAGAAACTCCCACAATACAGAATTGGTCAGTGGGTATTGTTAACAAACCCATATATACCTAAAGGTAAAACTAACTGCCATGACCCAAACTAAGTCTTTGAAATGACTTTGCCAGTGGAAGTTAAATTGCAGCCGCTGACAAAAACATCTGATGTTTATGTGAGCAGGGACAAATTATTCAAAGGAACAGTCGATGATTTTACCACAGGCCCGGTCCGATACACCCGTATCAAAAATAGAATCTAAAGAACATGGAAAACGGGTTCCTAATGACACTCAAGAGCTACTCAGATTACCTTATGCACTCAGGTCACGAGATAAGTAGTTATAATCAGTTATTCTGTACTTTTGTTAGAGTTTGCTGTACGTTCGTTATCTTTGAGTATTGCTATGAACTGATTGCTGTATCATGTACGATAGAGTTCAGGAGTTTGTACTGGTTGTTATTGGTCAGTAAGTTGGGTAGAGATTAATTTTCTTTCTACATACACACACTTTGTCAGAGGACGGAGGGAACTAATAAAAGGTTTCTTTCCATTTTGGACGTTCAGAGAGATTATAATATTCCCGATAACACTTCATTTCGCCAAGGGAGGAATACTGTATAGAGTTCTGAACCATCCTCTCAATTCTGGTTCAAATGGCTCTGAGCACTATGGGACTTAACATCTATGGTCATCAGTCCCCTAGAACTTTCTCAATTCTGGAATATTGTTCTCGAGACAGCTGAATGTGCTACTAATTAGCCGTTGTTGGGCGTTGATATTAGCCTTCGACATATGGGAAGCAGGAAATGAGGTGTACAGAGTACTGGAGGTATTCAAGAAACTACATAAAGAAGCCCAAAAAGAGGAAGTCTTAGAATAAAGGGGTTGAGAGTTTTGCTTGAGATACTGAGAACGCAGCTGAATCAGTTCAAGGTAAAATAGCCACAGAAGTTCGTATAAAGGAAAATAGAATGGTTGCTAGCAGGAGGGAAATGATTGAAAGCCGTATTGGACATGGCAGACAGTGAATATATCCAAGACTAAATAACACAGTATAGCAAACACAAGCAATACTGGATACCAGCAACACCACAGGAGAACGGTACACTAAACACCTACCAAACATGGAGCTAAAATAATACGATAATCATAAGAACTAACTGCAGAATTGGCGCAATGAACCAGAGGTATTATGCAGACAATAAATATCAACTCAGAACGAATTCAGACTCGATTAAGTGCATTTGATAAGAGAACGACTGTAGACAGTCTGCAGCAAGCTTTGGAAGATAGTCTGAATAATGCAAGACTAGAAGTTACAATACTCCTAGAAGTAGTTTATCACGCAATACACGGCCAACTGAGTTTCGCACTGTTACTTCAACACTACCCTTTCGTTAGCAAGACTGGTCTTAGAAACTGTTGGTGATAATATATGAACTCGGCGAAGTTGCTGGTGGAGCTGCACGTCCGTCACATCTCACTGTAGCTAAATGAAATACACCAACCTCTGTATTTAGGTTAATAATGTCCTTCTGCAAAGTAGAAGTGCTGGTCATAGAATAGCCGGACTCAGCTGACAGGAATTAATAGTCGAATAGTAACTCGCACGTTTTTGGAAGAGGCGACACTTTTAATTATAGTAATTGCCTTCGTGTTGGTTTACAAAACAAATTTGCACAATCACCTATAATCCATCTGCGTCGTTCGCAGGTTACAGTGCTCTTGCACTAGCATATGACAATGACAGTTACATTAAACAAACTCTAAACAGTGTCACAATATAACCAATAAGACATATTCTGTCGTGATCAGCAGGATCTACGCCCGACACGCATATGTTCCTTTCCTTTCCGACTGTCCTTTTCTTACCCAAACACAGGATAGAAAGTGTTTGCTTGTGTTTTGGGTCAATCAGAGCCCTCCGTTTTGCTGCCGTCAGAATTTTTGAGCTTTTAAAAAAAATCTCACGAGATAGAACAAACAGATCAGAAATATAGCGTACAATACACAGAAGACATCCCAGAGTCAACCAAAGTGCGTCCAAGAGATACCCAGACGACATCCCAGAGTCACCCAGAGAGCATCCCAGAGACTAAAATACTAAGAAGAATCGCTTCTCGGCTTTTGTCAAGATCAATGTGTAGTCATATTTATTAAAATGTAATAAATCATCGATAAAAATAATTACCCACCCACCTCCCCGGGAGTCGTAACTCCCGCAACCTAATCCTAACATAAAAAATATGTAAAACAGTATAAACATGCTTCTGTATCTCCAATTAAAGTGAAGCATGGCTGTCTGTAACATGCTGTTGCTTCGTGAACAGTCAGAGATGCAGTGGCCTCAGTAACAGCCAGCACGCAGTAGCCGTTACTGATAAGAGCTGTGCGCTACGTCACTACTGACAAGCGCCCAGCCAGCCAATCAGCGCCCGACCGGATGGGTGTTGCCGCGCCGGAAGTATTTTTTTCCAGCGGATCGCGCTCTGTTAAAACTAGAGCGCGATCGTCCAGCTCTGGCGGCAGCCAGGCGAAGCTCGTTCAAGGTCACCCGCCTTGCGTAGCTGAAGCGTGTAACTGAAGAAAGGTGAAACATAATATCAAACTGTAAATTTCTGTTACAGAATAAGGTTTCAACGGAGAAAATATGCGTTTAAGAAACAAAACAATAACTCTGTGAATAAAGTTTTACATGCACCTGAACAACAAGAAACCATGCAGTGGGTAGCTCTCCATGTTACATACACACATCAAAAAAATTTTTCATTGCCTCGGTTCCGAGAGTTCAGGGGCATGTACAGAAAAGTGAAATAGAAATCAACTTAAACATCATTACCGCCATTTTTATTTCCCACACTGCATATTGTACCAGCATACAGTGAGACCTCCAGAGGTGGTGATCCAAATTGTTGAACACACCAGTACCTCTACAGTACAGTAGCACGTCCTCTTGGATTGGTGCATGGCTTTATTTGTCGTGGAATAGTATCCACAAGTTCATCAAGGCACTGCTGGTCCAGATTATCCCATTCCTCAGTGGCGATTCGGCGTAGATCCCTCATAGTTGTTGGTGGGTCACGTCGTACATAAACAGCCCTTTTCAATACATCCCATGCATGGTCGATAGGGCCCATGTCTAGAGAACATACTGGCCACTATAGTCGATCGATGTCCTTATCCTGAAGGAAGTCATTCACAGGATGTACACGATGGGGGCGCGAATTGTCATCCATGAAGACGAATGCCACGCCAATATGCGGTGGCTGTACTATCGGTCGCACGATGGCATTCACGTATCGTACAGCCGTTACGGCGCCGTCCATGAGCACCAGCGGCGTACGTCAGCCTCACATAATGACACCCCAAAACAACAGGGAACCTCCACCTTGCTGCACTCACTGGACGTATGTCTAAGGCGTTCAGCCTGACTGGGTTGCCTACAAACAGGCCTTCGACTATTGTCTGGTTTAAGGCATATGCGAGACTCTTCAAATTCTAAAGGTGGCAGGTGTAAAATACAGGAAGCGAAAGACTGTTTAGGATTTTTACAGAAACTAGACAACAGTTATAAGAGTCGAGGGGCACGAAAATGAAGTAGTGGTTGAGAAGGGTGTCAGACAAGTTGTAGCCTATCCCCAATGTTATTCAATGTGTGATATGAGCAAACACTAAAAGAAAAAAAGAAAAAAAATGAGTAGAAATTAAAGTCCAGGGAGATGAAATAAAAACGCTGTAATTTTGTCAGAGACAGCAAAGGACTTGAAGGAGCCATTGAACGGAATGGACAGTGTCTTGAAAAGAAAATGTAAGACAAATATCACCAATAGGAAAACGAAGATACCGCAATACATTCAAATTCAATCAGGCGATGGTGAGGGAATTAGATTAGGAAACAAGACAGTTAAAGAAGTAGATGAATTTTGCTATTTGGGAAATGAAATAAGTGATGATGGTCGAAGTGGCGAGGATATAAAATGAAGATTGGCATTGGCAAAGAAAGCGTAACTGAAGAAGGGAAATTTGTTAACGTCGAGTATAGATCTAAGTGTCAAGTAGTCCTTTCTGAAAATATTTTTATGGAGTATAGTCACGTATGGAAATGAAACGGGGACAATAAAAAGTTTAGACAAGAAGCGAAAGAATCCTTTGAAATGGGGTGCTACAGAAGAATGCTGAAGAGTAGATGAGTAGTTCATGTAACTAACGAGGATGTACTGAATAGAATTGTGAAGAAATAAATTAGTGGCACAACCTGACTAGAAGGAGGGACTGTTTGGTAGAGCACATTCTAAGGCATCAAGGGATTACCAGTTTAGTACTCGAGAGAAGTGTGTGGGGTTAAAATCTGTAGAGGGAGGCCAAGAGATTCAGGAGGATGCACGTTGCAGTGAAGGGGCTTCCACAAGATATAGATAGTATAGTGGAGAGGTGCATCAAACCAGTCTTCAGACTGAAGGTCACAAGAACAAAAACAATCATATGACATACACACAGATCAAAACAGGTTATGCATCACCCCAGTTCCAAGAACTCCTGAAGATAGACGTCGACAGTGGATATTGTATCACAGACGCAGTCCCTTTGACTGTTCAGGGATGTCACTAAACCACCAAAGATGTAAACAGCCATGTATGAGCAGCGCCTATTAGACGGAGGGAGGCCGACAGCCGATCAGTTCCAGTCATTCCACCAGGAAGAAGGTACATGGCTCGTTGTGTCAGTAGTTAAACCATCCCTAGATGTTCAAACCGAGGTTTACTTGCGTCTGCATTGTTACTTTGTGCCAGGAAGGGCTCTCAGCAATGGAAGTGTCCAGGCGTCTACAAGTGAACCAAAGCGATGTTGTTCGGACATGGATGAGATACAGAGATACAGGAACTGTCGATGACATGCCTCGCTCAGGCCTCCCAAGGGCTACTACTGCAGTGGATGCCCGCTACCTACAGATTATGGCTCGGAGGAACCCTTACAGCAACACTACCATGTCGATTAATGCTTTTCATGCAACCACAAGACGTAGTGTTACCACTCAAATTGTGCGCATTAGGCTCCATGATGTGCAACTTCAGTCCCGACGTCCATGGCGAGGTCCATCTTTGCAACCACGGCACCATGCACCTAGGTACAGATGGGCCCAACAATATGCCGAAAGGACCGTCTACAAATGTTGTAAACATAAGTTTTCCTTAACCAATATTCTGTGCAAAGGCGTAGGACCAGTACCACCTCGCGTGTTCCTACATTTCTTCCGATCCAAATTAATGATCCCAGGGGTAAGCTTCCACCAGTTGGCGTTCTTCTGTAAAGGATTCGTGTAGGATTTTGAAACCGTGACTTATTAAACTGATAGTCCGGAAATTTTCACTTCTGTCATCAAGTCCTTTCTTTGGAATTGGGATTATTATATTATATTTCTTTAAGTGTGAAGGCATTTCGCCTGTCTCATAATCTTGCTCACAAGATAGAAGAGTTTTCTTACGTCTAGCTCCCCCAAAGCAATCATTAGCTCGAAAAGAATTTTGTCTACTTCTTGGCCCTTGTTTCGACTTAAGTCTTTCAGTGCTTTGTCAAATTCTTCATGCAGTATCACATCTCTCTTCTCATCTTCAATTACGTCCTCTTCCATTTACATAATACTGCCCTCAAGTATAGACCCAGTATATTCTAATCAGAATCGACAGCAGACCAACACCGACAACGATAGTTCAGGTATACATGCCGACGTCGCAAGCTGAAGATGAACAGATAGAGAAAGTGAATGAGGATATTGAAAGGGTAATGCAGTATGTAAAGGGGGACGAAAATCTAATAGTCATGGGCGGCTGGAATGCAGTTGTAGGGGAAGGAGTAGAAGAAAAGGTTACAGGAGAATATGGGCTTGGGACAAGGAATGAAAGAGGAGAAACACTAATTGAGTTCTGTAACAAGCTTCAGGCTAGTAATAGCGAATACCCTGTTCATGAATCACAAGAGGAGGAGGTATACTTGGGAAAGGCCGGGAGATACGGGAAGATTTCAATTAGATTACAGCCTGGTCAGACAGAGATTCCGAAATCAGATACTGGATTGTAAGGCGTACCCAGGAGCAGATATAGACTCAGATCACAATATAGTAGTGATGAAGAGTAGGCTGAAATTCTAGGCATTAGTCAGGAAGAATCAATACGCAAAGAAGTGGGATACGGAAGTACTAAGGAATGACGAGATACGTTTGAAGTTCTCTAACGCTATAGATACAGCAATAAGGAATATCGCAGTAGGCAGTACAGTTGAAGAGGAATGGACATCTCTAAAAAGGGCCATCACAGAAGTTGAGAAGGAAAACATATTGTACGAGGAAGGTAGCTGCGAAGAAACCATGGGTAACCGAAGAAATACTTCAGTTGATTGATGAAAGGAGGAAGTACAAACATGTTCCGGGAAAATCAGGAATACAGAAATAGAAATCGCTGAGGAATGAAATAAATAGGAAGTGCAGGGAAGCTAAGACGAAATGGCTGCAGGAAAAATGTGATGACATCTAAAAGGATATGATTGACGGAAGGACAGACTCAGCATACAGGAAAGTCAAAACAACCTTTGGTGACATTAAAAGCAACGGTGGTAACATTAAGAGTGCCACGGGAATTCCACTGTTAAATGCAGAGGAGAGAGCACATAGGTGGAAAGAATACATTCAAAGCCTCTATGAGGGTGAAGATTTGTGTGATGTGATTGAAGAAGAAACAGGAGTCGATTTAGAAGAGATAGGGGATCCAGTTTTAGAATCGGAATTTAAAAGAGCTTTGGAGGACTTACGGTCAAATAAGACAGAAGGGATGATAATATTACATCAGAATTTCTAAAATCATTGGGGGAAGTGGCAACAAAACGACTATTCACGTTGGTGTGTAGAATATATGAGTCTGGCGATATACCATCTGACTTTCGGAAAAGCATCATCCACACAATTCCGAAGACGGCAAGAGCTGACAAGTGCGAGAATTAACGCACAATCAGCTTAACAGCTCATGCATCGAAGCTGCTTACAAGAATAATATACAGAAGAATGGAAAAGAAAATTGAGAATGCGCTAGGTGACTATCAGTTTGGCTTTAGGAAAAGTAAACGGACGAGAGAGGCAGTTCAAACGTTACGGCTAATAATGGAAGCAAGGCTAAAGAAAAATCAAGACACTTTCATAGGATTTGTCGACCTGGAAAAAGCGTTCGACAATATAAAATGGTGCAAGCTGTTCGAGATTCTGAAAAAAGTAGGGGTAAGCTATAGGGAGAGACAGGTCATATACAATATGTACAACAACCAAGAGGGAATAATAAGAGTGGACGAACAAGAACGATGTGCTCGTATTAAGAAGGGTGTAAGACAAGGCTGTAGCCTTTCGCCCCTACTCTTCGATCTGTACATCGAGGAAGCAATGATGGAAATAAAAGAAAGGTTCAGGAGTGGAATTAAAATACAAGGTGAAAGGATATCAATGATACGATTCGCTGATGACATTGCTATCCTGAGTGAAAGTGAAGAAGAATTGAATGATCTGCTGAACGGAATGAACAGTCTAATGAGTACACAGTATGGTTTGAGAGTAAATCGGAGAAAGACGAGGGTAATGAGAAGTAGTAGAAATGAGAACAGCGAGAAACTTAACATCAGGATTGATGGTCACGAAGTCAATGAAGTTAAGGAATTCTGCTACCTAGGCAGTAAAATAACCAATGACGGACGGAGCAAAGAGGACATCAAAAGCAGACTCGCTATGGCAAAAAAGGCATTTCTGGCCAAGAGAAGTCTACTAATATCAGATACCGGCCTTAATTTGAGGAAGAAATTTCTGAGGCTGTACGTCTGGAGTACAGCATTGTATGGTAGTGAAACATGGACTGTGGGAAAACCGGAACAGAAGAGAATCGAAGCATTTGAGATGTGGTGCTATAGACGAATGATGAAAATTAGGTGGACTGATAAGGTAAGGAATGAGGAGGTTCTACGCAGAATCGGAGAGGAAAGGAATATGTGGAAAACACTGATAAGGAGAAGGGACAGGATGATAGGACATCTGCTAAGACATGAGGGAATGACTTCGATGGTACTGGAGGGAGCTGTAGAGGGCAAAAACTGTAGAGGAAGACAGAGATTGGAATACGTCAAGCAAATAATTGAGGACGTAGGTTGCAAGTGCTACTCTGAGATGAAGAGGTTAGCACAGGAAAGGAATTCGTGGCGGGCCGCTTCAAACCAGTCAATAGACTGATGACCAAAAAAAAATTCTCCTTCCACCTTTCTGCTTTCCCTTCTTTGCTTAGTCTGGTTTTCCATCTGAGTTCTTGATATTCATACTGGTGGTTCTCTTTTCGCAAAAGGTCTCTTTAATTTGCCTTTAGGCAGCTTGTATCTCACCCCCTAGTGATATCTGGTTCCACTTCCTTACATTTGCACTCAGGCCATTACTGCTTAGCCATTTTGCACTCCCTGGCGGTCTCATTTGTTAGATGTTTGTATTCCCTTTTGTCTCCTTCATTTATCGCATTTTTCTATTTTGTCCATTGATAGATTAAATTCAATATCTCTTGTGTTACCCAAGGATTTCTCGTTACTTACTTGATCCTCTGCTGCCTTCACTATTTCATCTCTCAAAAATACCCATTTTTCTTGTACTGTATTCCTTACTCCTGTAATTGACAGTCGTTCCCTAATGCTCCCTCTGAAACTCTATACAACCTCTGGTTCTTTCAGTTTATCCAGGTCCCATCTCCATAAAGCCATATCTTTTGGCAGTTTCTTCAGTTTTAAATTAGGTTAATTTAGTTGGCTCAAATGGCTCTGAGCACTATGGGACTTAACTTCCGAGGTCACCAGTCGCCTAGAACATAGAACTAATTAAACCTAACTAACCTAAGGACACCACACACATCCATGCCCGAGGCAGGATTCGAACCTGTGACCGTAGCGGTCGCTCGGCTCCAGACTGTAGCACCTAGAATCGCACGGCCACTCCGGCCGGCGTTAAATTAGTAAATTGTGGTCAGAGTACACACCAGCCCCTACAAATGTCTTACAATTTATAATCATGTACCGAAACCTCTGTATTAGCATTATTTAATCAATCTGAAACCTTCCTGTGTCTTCAGGTCTCTTCAATGTGTCCATCCTCTTTCATAATTCTTAAACCACGAGTTAGCTATGATTAAATTATTCTCTCAGCGAATTCTGTGAAATAGTTTCCTCTTTCATTCCTTTCTCCCAGTCCATATTCACCTATTACATTTCCTTGCCTTGCTTTCGTTATTATTGAATTACAGTACCCCATGACTATTAAATGTTTGTCTACCTTAATATAATCAAAGGTAACGCTTGGTTTAAGATTCTCACCTCTGGAGAGAAGAGAACCACTTGTATGACATAAAGAGCTCACATGGAAAACTAACTCTAAGCAAAGAAGGGAAAGCAGGAACGTGGAAGAATTATATAGAAGGTCTACATAAGGGTGAGGTACTGGAGAGCCCTGTTACGGAAATGGATGAAGATGAAATGGGATATATCATACTGGTTGAAGAATTTGACAGAGCACTGAAAGACCTAAGTCGAAACAAGGACCTGGAAGTAGGCAACATTCCAATAGAGCCACTGTAGCCATGGGAGAGCCAGCCCTGACAAAACTATACTGTGTGGTGAGCAAGATGTATGAGACAAGCGAAATACCCTCAAGAAGAATACAATAATTCCAATCCTAAAGAAACGAGGAGCTGACAGGTGTGAGAATTACTCAACTGTCAGTTTAATAATCATGGCTTTAAAATACTGACACGAATTCTTTACAGACGAATGGAAAAACTGGTAGAAGCTTACCTTGGGGAAGATCAGTTTGGATTCCATAGGAATGTTGGAACACGTGAGGCAATACTGACCCTACGAGTTATCTTAGAAGATAGAGTAAGGAAAGGCCGACCTACGTTTCTAGCATTTGTAGACTTAGAGAAAGCTTTTGACAATGCTAGCTGAAATATTCTTTTTCAAACTCTGATGGTTGCAGGGATGAAATACAGGGAGAGAAAGGCTATTTACAATTTGTACAGAAACCAGATGGCAGTTATAAGAGCCTAGGGGCATGAAAGGGTAGCAGTGGTTGGGAAAAGAGTGAGACAGAGTTGTAGCCCATCCCTGATGTTATTCAATCTATACATTCAGCAGGCAGTAAAGGAAACAAAGGAAAATTTGGAGTAGGAATTAAAATCCATAGAGTGTAAATAAAAACTATGAGGTTTGCCGAGGCCATTGTAATTCTGTCAGAGACAGCAAAGAACCTGGAAGAGCAGTTGAATGGAATGGACAGTGTCTTGAAAGGAGGCTCTAAGATCAACATCAACAAAAGCAAAACAAAGATAATGGAATATAGTCTAACTAAACCAGGTGATGCTGAGAGAATTAAATTAGGAAATGAGACATTTAAAGTAGTAGGGGAGTTCTGCTATTTGGGTAGCAAAATAACTGATGATGGTCGAAGTAGGGAGGATATAAAACGTAGACTGGCAATGGCAAGAAAAGTGTCTCTGAAGAAGAGAAATTTGTTACATTAAGTACAGATTTAAGAGTCGGGAAGTCTTTCCTGAAAGTGTTTGCACGGAATGTAACCATGTATGGATGTGAAACATGGACGATAAATAGTTTAGACAAGAAGAGAATAGAAGCTTTTAAAATGTTGTGCTACAGGAGAATTCTGTAGATTAGATGGGAAGGCCATGTAATTAAAGAGGAGGTACTGAATAGAATTGGGGAGAGGAGGAATTTGTTGCAAAACTTGATTAGAAAAAGGGATCGGTTGGCAGGACACGTTCTGAGGCTTCAAGGGATCATCAGTTTAGTATCGGAGGGAAGAGCGGAGGGTAATAACCGTAGAGGGAGACCAAGGCATAAAATACACTAACCAGGTTCAAAAGGATGTAGGTTGCAGTGGCTACTCGCAGATGAAGAAGCTTGCAAGGATAGAGTTGCATGGAGAGCTGCATCAAACCAGTCACTGGACTGAAGACCACAACAACAAAAGCTCCATTAGCTATCTGAATAATTTCATTTATCTGATCATACATTTCCTCGATCTCCTCCTCATCTGCGGAGCTAGTTCGCATGTAAACATTTGCCACTGTGGTGGGTGTGGGATTCGTGTCAATGTTGGCTACAATAATGCGTTCACTATGCTGTTTGTGGAAGCTTTTCCGCGTTCCTACATTTTTTCATTATTAAACCTACTCATACCTTACCTTTATTTGTATTTGTATTCATTACCCTGTATTCACCTGACCAGAAGTCCTGTTCCTCCTGCCACCAGATTTCACTAATTCCACCTATATCTAACTTTAAGCTTTTCATTTACCTTTTTAAATTTTCTAACCTATGTGCCCGACCACAGCCTGAAGAAATTTCAGTCTAGAATATATCAGTGCTACAGTTTATGATACTTTCCTTGATCGCTGAATAACTATGGTACTCTGTAAAAATAGAGTCACGCAAAATACACCGTGATAAGTGAAAGTGTTGTCAAGCAGGTATTCAAGTTACCTATAATTATTTTCTGACCGACGCCCACTTTCAGTGAACCATGTAGTTTTCTTGCATAGTCGCTATTGTTCCCCCTGTATTACTGAAAACAATATCTTAAGCAAACTGCAGAAACAAATACTAAACAAATCCGATAGTTATTGTACACACATTCTTTGTACCCACATTCCAAGGTGGAGTGCCATTCATTAAGAGCACATCACAGAATACGCCTTCTTTGCACCATATTCAAACGATAAGACTCAATGAAAGCAATGGTTTGCATTTTTTTTCACATTGAAACTTGGTACTTATACAGAAGTTTTCATTTGAGTACCATAATTTTTCAAATGCAAAAATATATGTTTTTGTAGACTGTTTAAGATCTTGATTAGTTACAATACAGTAAAAGCAATGTATTCCTTACAAATGTTCATTCATGCGATACTATTCCACAATTATTCTTGTGTATTATCGTTTTTTCTTGACATAGCAACTGTTTTAACATCATGACGGTAGCAAAACATGTAAGTAAGAAGCCTGACTTACTCTAGAGTCAGACTTAATACAAAGAAAATAGTGACTTGAAGTTATTCATTATAAAAACAAAAAAGGCTTATTGTAATAATTCAATGGTAACATGTTAGTAAATGCAGTATGATAGTTTCATTATTATAGTCTTTAACTTTGGTTAGTACTATTTTTACTGTTAGACTGTATCCAGAGCCTGTATAAGAGTCTTCATTTTTGTGCTTTATTCTCTCAATAAATATGCGAAGGACTGCTGTGCCGAAACCAGTTTCGATTCCAGCAACCATCTGTAGACAAACAAAGAGAAGTTCTAAGATTCTTGCTTAGTCTGAAAAATGGTTTCGGCTCGAAAGAAAGTCCGATGTGTCCTGAATTGAAGAGAAATGCTCTCTCATTTATAATGTTTAGACCATGATAAACCAGTAACAGTATTTGACAACACCAACGTTATAGAAAGTACCAGAGGGAGTTATGGCCCGGTTGGTGTTACAGTCCATTTTTTATTGTGGTATTAGTAAGTGCAGCTTCCGGTATATGGGAGTGAAATGCACTGCAGGAAGTTCCCAAAAGTGGATTAGGTCGGTCGGAGGAAAAGGAGAATGTGTACCCTGTACTGGATGATGCCATTTGGTAGAGGAAGACTGAGCAGGATTCTTCGTTGTTTTTGCTCCAGATATATAGCATCTAGTTAGTTAACTAATATATTTTATTGTGCTGATTCTTTATAGTTTGTCACTCGGTTACGTAAGTTCTATTAATGGTGTCATTCTTTGCGTTAATTAAATATTGACAGGGTTGTGATGCAATGTTTCCAAAAATACGCTGTCTGTTGATACCGGCCAGAACTAAAAACTGCCGGCCTCGACCGGTTGGGAGTGGTCAGTTTCCATGGAATATAAGGTCCAGGGTATAAAATTGTGCGTAATTTGGGCTATTTAAGTTCATGGGGAACGGTTGGGTTTGTCGAAGGAAAATCATGAAGTTTTTCCTTGCCCCACCTGTGGAAATTTATATTAGATTCTTTTATCAAAATCTGAAATTAATGTCATTATATTTTTAACCGACGTAAGTACTCTTGTTCGTAAATACATATTTCTCATTGCATTTTGAATTCCTGAGTAAACAGATTCAATTGTTGTTGTTGTTGTGGTCTTTGGTTCACACACTGGTTTGATACAGCTTCCCAAGCTACTCTATCCTTCATTTCCAAGTAAATACTGCACCCTACAACCATCTAAATTTCCTTAGTGTATTCATCTCTTGGCCTCCCGTTACGATTTTTAACCTCCACACTGCCCTCCAATACTAAATTGGTGATCCCTTGATGCCTCAGAACATGTCCTATCAAACGTTCACTTCTTCTAGACAGGTTGTGCCACAAATTACTCCTCTCCCCAATTCTATTCAGTACCTCCTCATTAATTACATGATCTACCCATCAAATCCTCAAGATTCTTCTGGAGCACTTTATTTCTAAAGTTTCTATTCCCTTTTTATCTAAACTATTTATCGTCCACGTTTCACATCCATACGTGGCTACACTCCATACAAATAGTTTCAGAAAAGACTTCCTGACACTTACAGCTATACTCGATGTTAACAAATTTCTCTTCTTCAGAAGCGCTTTTCTTGCCATTGCCAGTCTACATTTTACATCCTCTCTACTTCGACCATCATCAGTTATTTTGCTACCCAAAAAGCAAAACTCATCTACTACTTTGAATGTCTCATTTCCTAATCTAATTGTCTCAGCATCACCTGATTTAGTTAGACGACATTCCATTATCTTCGTTTTGCTATTGTTGACGTTCGTCTTACAGGCTCCTTTCAAGACACTGTCCATTCCATTCAACTGCTCTTCCAGGTCCTTTGCTGTCTCTGACAGAATTACAATGGCCTCGGCAAACCTCATAGTTTGTATATCTTCTCCATGGATTATAATTCCTACTCCAAATTTTTCTGTTGTTTCCTTTACTGCCTGTTCAACGTATAGATTGAATAACATCGGGGATAAGCAACAACTCTGACTCACTCCCTTCCCAACCACTACTTTCCTTTCATGCTCCTCGATTCTTATAACTGCCATCTGGTTTCTGTACATATTGTAAATAGCCTTTCTCTCCATATATTTGACCCCTGCCACCTTCAGAATTTGAAAAAGAATATTTCAGCCAAAACTGTCAAAAGCTAAGTCCACAAATGCTAGAAGAGTAGGTTTGTCTTTCCTTAATCTCTCTTCTAAGATAAGTCGTAGGGTCAGTATTGCCTCACGTGTTCCAACATTTCTACAGAATCATAACAGATCCTACTCAAGGTCGGCTTCTATCAGTTTTTCCATTCATCTGTAAAGAATTCGTGTCAGTACATTACTGCCGTGACTTCATAAACTGACAGTTAAGTTATTTTCACACCTGTCAACACTTGGTTTCTTTGGGATTAGATTTATCATATTCTTCTTGATGTTTGAGGGTATTTCGCCTGTCTCATACATCTTGCTCTCCAGACAGTAGTTCTAATGGAATGTTGTCTACTCCCGGGGCCCAGTTTCGACTTACATCTTTCAGTGCTCTGTCAAATTCTTCAGGCAGTATTATATCTCCTAATTCATCTTCACCTACGTCCTCTTATACTTCCATAATATTGCCCATAAATACATCGTCACTATATAGACCCTCTATATACCCCTTACACGTTACTGCTTTCCCTTCTTTCCTTAGATATGGTTTTCCATCTGAACTCTTGATATTCATGTAAGTGGTTCTCTTTCCTCCAAAGGTTCTTTAATTTTCCTGTAGGGAGTATCTATCTTACCCCTAGTGACATATGCCTCTCCATCCTTACTTTTGTCCCCAAGCGATCCCTGCCTAGCCATTTTGCACTAGCTGTCGATCTCGTTTTTGAGACGTTTGCTCACCTTTTTGCCTGCTTAATTGACTGAGTTTTTGTATTTTCTCCATTCGTCAATTAAATACGCTATCTCTTCCGTTACCGAAGGATTTCTAATAGCCCTCACCTTTTTACCTGTTTGATCCTGCGCTGACTTCAGTATTTCATCTCCCATGTCTACCCATACTTCTTCTATTGTATTTCTTGCTCCCGTTCTTGTCAGTCGTTCCCTAATGCTCTCTCTGAATCTCTCTACAACCCCTGGTTCTTTCAGTTTATCCAGGCCGCATCTCCTTAAATTCACACCTGTTTTCCGTTTTTCATTTTTAATCTACAGTTCGTAACCAACGGATTGTGGTCTGAATCCACATCTGACCCAGGAAGTATCTTACAATTTAAAACCTGTTTCCTAAATCTCTATCTTACCATCATATAATCTGTCTGAAACCTTCTAGTGCCTCCAGGCCTCTTCTACATATAAAACCTTCTTTCATGATTGTGAAGCCGAGTGTTAGCTATTATTAAGTTATGGTTTGGGGAAAATTGTACCAGTAGGCTTCCTCTTTCATTCCTTACCCCCATTCCATATTCGCCTACTACTTTTCCTCCTCTTCCTTTTCGTACAATCGAATTCCAGTCCCCCATGATTTTTTAATTTTCGTGTCCCTTCACTATCTGAATATTTTTTTTTTT
This sequence comes from Schistocerca nitens, assembly GCF_023898315.1. Lineage (NCBI taxonomy): Eukaryota > Metazoa > Arthropoda > Insecta > Orthoptera > Acrididae > Schistocerca > Schistocerca nitens. The sequence continues at coordinate 976,818,910 of NC_064614.1, forward strand.
TCGCATTGTACATTTCTTCAATCTCTTCGTCGTCTGCGGAGCTGGTTGGCATATAAACTTGTACTACTGTGACAGGCGTGGGCTTTCATTCTATCTTGTCTACAATAATGCGTTCACTATGCTGTTCGTAGTAATTTACCCGAGCTCCTATTTTTTGTTGATTATTAAAACCACTCCTTCATGACCTCTATTTGGTTTTGTGTTTATAACACTGTCTTCACCTGACCAGAAGTCTTGTTCCCCTGTCACCGAACCTCACTAATTCCCACTATATCTAACTTGAACCTATCGATTTACCTTTTTTTTTATTTTACAACCTACCTGCTCGATTAAGGGGCCTGTCGTTCCACGCTCCGATCCGTAGAATGCCAGTTTCGTTTCTCCTGATAACGACGTCCTCCTGAATAGTCCCCGCCCAGAGATCGGAATGGGGGACTATTTTAACTCCGGAATATTTTATCCAACTGAACGGCATCATCATTGAACCATACAGTAAAGTTTCATGCCCTCGGGAAGAATTACGGCTGTAATTCCCTTTGCTTTCAGCCGTTCGGAGTACAAAGACAGGAAGGCTGCTTCGGGTTAATGTTACAAGGCCAGATCAGTCAGTCATCCAAACTATTACCCCTGCAACTACTCAAAAGGCTGCTGCCCCTCTTCAGGAACCACACGTTTGTCTGGCCTCTCAACAGATACCCCTCCGTTGTGGTTGCACCTACGTACCGTAGCTGTATTGCTGAGGTACGCATGCCTCCCCACCAACGGTAAGGTCCATGGTTCATGGGGGACAGGTTCAATTACTGAAATACAAAATGAGTAGCACATATCGTACAAGTACGTTGGTATTATAGCCCAAACGTAGACCTTTTGAAAACTGCAAATTTAGAAAATTTTACTTTTCAGATTTACAGCTGTGAATTTTTTTACCATAACTTACGTCCCAGATAGCTCATACGTAAGTGGGCGTTAACACCCCAGTTACCTAATTTTAGTTAGGCAGAGGACGCTTCATTTATACAACAATTTTTTATTTGGCATAGCAAATAAAAATGGAATGTACGTGAATGTGGGTGATAGCTCAAATATCTCACCAAGCATGAAAGTGTGGTATAGCCCTGTGCAGTGTCGTGAGTATGGGAATCGAGTGTGTTGTAACATATCACACATCGAAGGCATTTAATAAAACATTTTCTGCAGGGGCAAAAGCTGAAAAGCTGTATAATGTGTCAATACCAATATTAACGTTTCATACTGAAAAATCATGCACAGAACGTGAAGTGTATTATTCACAGTAATTGTTACTAGTTTTGTTGTTATCTGCATTAGGAAATTATGAATTGCTGAAGACGAGTGGAGCGTTTCACATTGAGTGATTGAATAGTGACGACTGAGTACACGTCGGTACAAACACGTGTTGTAATGAAATCGACTGACAAGGAAAACCTGATATGAAGGAATAATTGAATGTAATTTCACACAACCGACTTCATAAAAGTAATTAACTCACACTAGCATGAGTAGTTGTAGTGCACAGAAAACAGTTGGCACACAGAAATCCGATACCTAAGAAAGCCAAGCAGATCAAGACCACCATGAGGCACAAATCATTCACTTAAAGGGAGTGTAACGAAATCCACCGTTTTACGATTCGGATAAATTAATAGAAAACTGATTTTGTACCGACACTCAAAACATTCTTTCCTCACAAAGACGCAAATGCCGGATATCTAAAAGTCAAACACGTGTCAGAACTACACGCTTCCAAACGTGAACGTTTCAGTAGCTTCGCTATGCGAATCGAGAAAATAATTTTGCACGAGCAACACGCTAGCTTTGAAAGACTAATAAAACTGTACTGCAATTTTTCACTTTTTGGCCATGGCCACGCTGCACCATACACTACAGTACAAGAAATATCAACCGCGGTATCAGACGCAATAACTAGTCTTACTCCACGCACCCCAACACAAAGCTCTTATTCAAACTGACGACCCCGCATTGCCAACGAGGCCGGCCGTGACATGGCATCCACGATGGCTCATCCGGAACTGAAAGACGACCGAGTGAGACGACGCAATGGTTTGCACACTGGACTCGCATTCCGGAGGACGACGGTTCAATTCTGCGTCCTGCCTTCCTGATTTAGATTTTCCGTGATTTCTCTAAATCACTTCATGCACATGCCGGTGTGGTTCCTTCTGAAAGGCACAGCTGACTTCCTTCGCCATCCTTCCGTGATCCGCGGTTTGGTGTCCTCCCCCAAATCAGCCCAACAAACTAAAAGACGACGCCTTACAGACTGACCCAAAGATATGTCGAAGAATCACGTAAATTATGTTATCTTCAATCGATAAACAGAGTACAAAGTAATCTTTTCAGTAAACCTGCAGTAACTAATAAGCATAAGGTCGATTAGTGAAAGAAGCAAACGAAATACTGAATGACGCATATGTACCAGTCAACTTTTAAGGTTAAAATAAAACTTTTAAACTCAGCGAAAATCGTGAAAGACTTATCCACGACACGATGCCGTACTTCCCATCGAAACAATAAGCAACGAGGTTAAGTTTTAATACTGAAAAGCTATGCCTAATAAGTTGATGCCCCGTCTGAGTATAGGTTTTTTAATAGTTATAACGAATCTTGCTTTACTTCGGAAGTTCCAATTTTTGATCTGATTATGGCAGTAGCCAAAACGGCTTAGTAAATAAGGAAATATATTAAGTTAACTAAACGGTTTTACTCACAAAAATTGTGCGTGAGATCTTCACTATCGCCTGAAGATGCTACAACCTAGTACATGAAATTTAATGTTTTATTCAACAAATTAATGATTTGTCCAAAATTATTTCTCCTTGTTGTAAACTTTGTATTTGAGAGTCTTTTACCACAAAATTTTCGGACGCACACATGCTTTTGTTCAGTACCATCCCACAAACCAGCAGCGCTCAGCTCTTTCGGAAGTATCCCCGGACGCTGATATCTGTTTGATGCACAGGCTAGCGAGATTGATTAACAGGCTGTCGATTTCATTAGCGGATTTCATTCTGCGCCTCTTGCATGAAAAGCGATATTGACACTGATACGCGAATGTCATTTTCAAGAGGTCGCGATACATACAACGCTCTCGTCTATCATCCATTTCATTCGATACATCGACATAACAGCGATGTAACAGGTTTGATTTAGCATTGTGTTGTACAGCTAATACTGCGAACTGGTGATGGATTGCAGTCAACGCCACCTGTAAATGTCGCACTGAGCATCATCAGTTTCAAATCACAGAGATTATACGTACTTTTTTCATTGACAAGGGGCCATTCGAATGTGTGCAGCGTATGTGCCTTCATACTGACACAGTACCTTGTGAGTAGCATTCACTCAAAATATGATCAACTCTAAATGACATCTTCGATTGTCAAAAAGACAGTGCCTTATCACATTTTGTTTAAAATTTTGTATCTGTGTCACTGATTGTCCTCTGCCTCTTAGGACATTTTACATTCTTTTGTTAGCAACAGACGCTGTATTCAGTGACGAATATATTTCACAGAGAAACGTACTTCTCGTACCTACACTACCACGTTTATATCCCGGATAAAGTATGAAAACAAGAAATGCTCCAAAGGATTAATTGCTATAATTCTACATATGAAAAAGTAGTAGTCTTGCGTAAAGGTGAATAGTAGTTGATACTGTCTAAATATATCGCATACTTTGATATTGTGACTACGGTGACAAGTTGATTAATAATGGTACTGGTATTCTTCTCTTACACGTGGGTGCAGAAAGATAATTCAATTTCTTGTCTGTTTTCGTTTACAATGTAACCTAACCGTTCTATATTGGGTTGTAACATTTAATGTTAGTTTTTAAAAATATATCGAATATTTGACAGATACCACTATGTATAGATTTATACTACGAGAAAATAAAATACCTTGCTGGAAACAGTATTTTATTGTGCATGTAAGATAAAAAACATTAATGTTTTCTTTGAGAGTAACTTTAACAATTTAATACGCTGTAAGAATGTACAAGTGTGCATGAACGAAACCAATTCTTATTCTACGGAATGACTCAAAATTTTGGATTTGCATGTTAGTTTTCTCGATTACAGAAACACATTTTATTGAGATTAGGGTGAACTCAACTTAATGAAAAGCAACTGGTGAGCTCACTGAATAAACCGCAGCCTCTTTCACACTTTCATTACCATGAAAAACCTCCCTAATGTTGACGTCTTAAACGCCTTACGCATACATGTCACATCGAAGAGCTTAAAGAAACGATATTCTACGATATGTCTAAAATTGTAGACTCTCGGAACTAGTGTAGTCACTGTGTGACAATCCCTGTTAAAATACGGTTGCAGTAAAATAAAGGTAATCAGATGTAATACACATTCAAAACTCTGCACATCATATAAATTTTAATTTAAAGAAGTAGCATTTTTATAGAATGGTACATCAAAATAATATCAGTACTGTATCTTATTGTGTAGCAGTTTACAATGCTGGTAAGTATCTCGTGAGACTTTACGTGCACTGCCGTAATTTGCGAGGTAAGAATGTCTACAGGGCTCGGATAGAAATAATAGATCATATAAGTGTCCATTCGTCTGTTACACACGTTGCCATATTTTAAATAGTTTTCTCCTTTAATATCTCTTTATATTCTACTAATTATCTCTGCACAATTCTATTAGTGAATTCGTTTCCTACTTAACCATCTATATACTCGCAGAATGGTTGCGCCAAGTAGTACAGTACTATTACTATTCCATGAGCGCATAATTACACTTTGTAATATTCTCTCTAGTGTGTTGAGAGGACTTCTAGGATCTTCTCCGTGCCGAATAGCCGCATTGAATAATTGTAATTTTGCTGTCGAGATTACTGGAAGAAAGAGATTGAAAATATATTGTATGCTAGACAAGTAAACATATACTGAGTATTTACATCAAAGGTGTGTAAGGAATTTCATTATATATGTATTCTATAATTGGAAGTTTGCACGGAAGTATCGTTTCGTTGGTAATCAGAAGGGTAGTTCCGATGAATTGGAAAGGAACCTACAATTATTAGATCCAAGAGCTCCATTATTTCTTCGGATAATTAAATTCTATCAAAGCAAACTTTCCGCTTGATCTGAGGTTTCCGACTGACTACGCAACACAAGAAAACCAAGACATTTTATTTACACGGGATTGCAGATCTCTTCGAATCATCCAGACTGCGGGCAAGGAGAGTCATCGTACGATTCTGATTAAACAAGTAAAGCTTAATCATAACTTTCTTGAGCGACTGTGATGACTGTGATTTGGCTGCTTATGAATGAGATCATTAATAAAATACCAGCAACGAGTATAAACACAATATTAATTAAAATTCCACTCCAATCGTTGATATAAATTCTGAGATGATATCGAGTGTACACTTGAGACGTGAAACACTGAAAGCGTTCAAATGTGAACGTAAACATAACAACGTTCACAAGAGTAATTCATACCGTGCAGACTGTACCTCCCATAAGATCGCAAATGTTAAGTTATACACACACATCAAAAAAGGTTTTTCATCATATCTCTTCCAAGAGTTCCGGAACCTGTACAGAAAACTGGAATAGAGATCAACGTAAACATCAATTCCGCCCTTTTTATGGCACATGAAAAACCACACGTTGCATGTTTTACCACCATGCAGCGACAACTTCAGTGGTGGTGGTCCGGATTGCTGTACACACCGATACCTATAATAGCCAAAAGCACGTCCTCTTGCATTGATGCATGCCAGTATTCGTCGTGACACACTATTCTCAAGTTCATAAAGGCACTATTGGTACCGACTGTCCCACTCCTCAAATGCGATTCGGCGCAAATCCCTCAGAATTGTTGGTGGGTCACGTCGTCCGTAATGTAACAGTTGTGTTACTAAATGTGACACTTCTGTCACTAAATGTAACTGGGTTTTCTCTTTTGATGCAAGTCAATTGTCAGGATGAGCATTCTAAAGCATTCTGTCAGGGTGAACATATTAAATAAATTAACTTTTCTCTCTTAACAACATGTGGGCAGGGTGGGTTCTTCCTTGGCTCGGGTATGAGGTCGAATGAAACATCATTTTTACATAAGATAACTTTTATTGAAGATTTGTACAACTGTATCTTACGGAATGTTCTGGTTCGGAGAGCGGCAGCTGTGTCGTTTGTGAAGTCTTCTGCTGCGGCAGCGGCGGCGGCGGCGGCGGCGGCGGCGTCTGATTACGCGTAGCGGTGTGTATCTCGTGTCGCCGTCTCGCCCAGTTGACTGGAGACGCGCAGCGCGAGGTGGCCCGTTTAATTATTGCGAGCGAAATCGTGCATCGGATGATACCTTGGGTGTCGCGTCCCAGTGTTTCTCTTCTCTAAGCGGCCGCGTGTGTTCTGCGTCGGCCAGCGGAGCGGCGCGGCGGGGGAAGGCCAGGGTGGCGGACTCAAACCACGGACTTCCGCTTGCCAGTCTTCGGCTGTCAGGTCTTCGTCCCAGCTCACAGGTGACTGCTGATGTGAGGCCGTCTCCTTCCCGTCCTCACGAGTCACCCGGGTATGTAAAAATTCGACTTCAAATACCTTTTAACTTCTGTCTTCTGGCGCTGCGGCTGCTGCATGCTATTCCATTACAGCGGCGGACTTGGTTCGTCTGTGCATGATGCAGACTCTTCTTGCATGACGGTCTTCAGCACCAAAACTACTGCTACTCTTCTTTTCTTCCTTCGTCTCTCGTCTTCGTCTCTGTCTCCGTCTCCGTCTTCGTCTCCGTCTCCGTCTCCGTCTTCATTTTCATCTCTCTGGCCCACTGCGTCTCGCGTATTTATTCACTTCAGTTTACTGGAGGTGAACGACTTCACGGTCATTGCCTCTTCTGTCACGTTGAGAAGCTCCTCGAAGAATCTTCTTAACGTCGGTCATTGGCTCTTGGAATGTAGGCGAGGGCTTTTGATCCCATGTGACGACTGGGAAACACGTGAGCCGGTCATTGCGTCTTCTGTCACGTTGAATAGCTTCTCGAAGAATCTTCTTTACGTCGGTCATTGGCTCTTGGGATGTAGGCGAGGGCCTTTGCTCACATACGACAACTGAGAAACACGTGAGCCGGTCGGGCGATGCCCTGACGGCTGAATCGACAGCGCCCGCTTATGTGGAACTTGCTGACTTCACGGTCATTGTCTCTTCTGTTCTGCTGTTCGGCCCGCTGTTTGCGAGTATGTAACTCTCTAAACTAAACCAAGTTTTTCATTTATATTCTAATTTATAGTTCACTTTGATTTCACTAATTTATTTACTTAAGTACCACTCAACATTCCTCCACCCTTCGGAGAAATTCGCCCTCGAATTTACCACTCAAAATTCCTCCACTCTTCACACGGCAAAAGCACTAACACGAGCAATGAAAACTCTCGACTTAGAATATTACACACGTTTCACATTAAGTATGTTGAAAATACTTTATCACTTTACAAAAGCAATGTACGCTCATGAATCACATAGTTCACACATAAATGGTTATAATAAGTGTAACAAATCTTTATGACAATGAATAAACAAAAATAGATTATTCACTTAGAAAGTTACATAGCAACACCTGTTTAATCTACCCTATACTAATGCAAGAATATCTATTCTACAGTATTGTTTACTTTAACATAAGACTGTTTAGTAAAGAGTGAAGTACAATAAACAAAATTAATACACTAATGCTCAAGAGTAACCACTGAAGTACACCAGTTAAGAGTGTGGCATCCAGTTAACAGGGATTTGATGAAGTGGTATATTATTATTTGGCTTATTTTTTCGTCTTAAATAAAAGAAAACTGTACAAAGCAGAAACACCAACACAAAGGTTCCAGATATACCCGTTCCTAGCATTATAATTTTCGTTTTGCGTTCACCATTTAATTTTAAGACATGTTTCATCACAACATTGGCATCAATTTTGCCTTGCTGTGAGTTTATGAACGTATCTAATGACTTCAGAAGGGAACTGTCAAGGGAGTCATTGAGGTAGGACAGGTTTTGTGTAGGAAATGCTTGCATGGCGTTTTCTGAAAAAAGCAAACAACATGGTTATGAACCTACCAATCTCGTAAAAACAAAAACAAAGAAATAAAGGAATACATTGTTAACTACAAGATCTACATGTTTCTACGTTCAACTTTTTTTTTCTTAAAAAAGAAACCATTATCATTTATTAATTATTTACATATGTATACTATCCACAGTCTACTGAGATTCCACTAGGACATTCGCACTCTTGGTCGAAGATTGTATGGTGCCACGTCTGTATGTTGTGCTGGCGTGGCCACTCTTTTTCCTTTTCGGGTACTTCCTCCACCCTTCGGAAAAGCAGACACTATTGTTGAAGGAATTACATCTGGAGCGCCCTTAAAAGGTTTTAAACGACTTGCATGGACAATAGTAGTTCGGGTGGGTAGTTGCAGTTTGACGTTGACTGGTGACGTGATCTCAATAATTTGATAAGGACCTCTGTAGTTTGTTACAAATTTCTTCGTTTTTCCTCTCGCAACATATGGAGTTGAAAGCATTACCCCCTGACCGATTTTGTAATTTGAATATTTAGCTTGGGCATTACCTAATCGTTCCTGTCGTTCCAAAGCCTTTGTATTAGATTTTTGAACCTTTTTCCATACATCCTTCATCATTCGACTGAAATCTCTTACTGTTTCTCAGACTTTTCCGTTTTTCTGCCTGATTACATCGAAAGGGGACGGCATTTTTCTCCCATAGACCACTTCATAAGGTGACATGCCAGTTGCTTCATGCGTTTTGGCGTTGTATACCGACACGATTATTGGTAAATACGTATCCCAATTAGAATGTTGTTCGTTAATATAATAACTAAGCATCTTGCCAATTGTCCGATGAACTCTTTCTGTGCGTCCGTTGCACTGAGGGTGTAACGGAGTAGTGCGTAATTTACGTATTTTTAGTAAGTGGCATAGCTGTTTCATTAATTCAGACATAAAATTAGATCCCTGATCTGTGATAATAGCTTCAGGTACGCCAAATTTAAGTATCCAGTTGTTAACTAAAGCTTGGGCAACTGTATTTGCTTGCTGATCTGGGAGACTCACCATAGCTAGATAGCGTGAAAAGTGATCTATAATTGTAAGAACATACTTATTACCAGCAGGTGTTCTATGATATGGGCCGTAGAGATCCAGTCCACAGATTTGAAACGGACATGAAGCCTCGGGGAGCCTCTGTAAGGGTATTTTTGAACGAGAAAGTTCAGTTCGTTGTGCGCACGCAATGCAATTACGAACGTACTGCGCAACATCCTGCTTTCTGGTTTGCCACCAAAATTGCTCTGCTACACGTCTTTCGGTTGTCCGCTGTCCACCGTGTCCTGCAAGGATATGATCGTGGGCCTCTGCCATTATTTCTAGTCTAAGGTGTTGGGGAACAACAATTCGCGGTCCAAGTTTTGTTTTACGGCATAATACACCATCTTCAAAGCAAAATTGTTTTTGAGTTGCGTATTTTTTGCATTCTGTATCCTCATCTTGTGCCTTTCTCCAGTCCTCAGTATCTCGGCCTGTTGCTTCCAAAAGTGCTATTTTCCGACTTAGGCAATCTGCATTCGTGTGTTTTTTGCCTGGTTTATGGATAACTTCGAAATCCATTTCGGAAAGACATAGGGCCCAACGCGTGAGACGACTAGATGGATCCTTTAATCCAAGCAACCATTTTAAAGCTGCGTGGTCTGTAATGACCTTGAATTTCCTACCATACAAGTAGCATTTAAAGTATTTGATGCCATAAATAACACTTAACAATTCTTTCTCCGTTGTGGAATAATTTCTTTCTGCCGTTGTTAGTTGTCTCGAAGCGTAGGCTATCGGGTGTTCCGCGCCATTAATATTCTGACTCAAAACAACTCCTACTGAATGACCACTTGCGTCACAGGATAAAATAAATTCTTTATTATAATCTGGGTAGGCTAATACTGGACTGTGTGTTAACTTATCTTTAAGGGTTTGAAATGCTGATTCACAATCTTCAGACCAATGAAATTTTGTACCCTTTTTCAATAATTGGGTTAAGGGTCGGGCGATTTCAGCGAAATTTTGAACATATTTCCGGTAGTACGATGCGAGACCAATGAAACTTTGTACTTCCTTAACGCGTTGTGGTGTTGGGAAGTCCTTAACTGCCGAAATTAATCGAGGATCTGTTTTAATTCCTTTTTCACTAATGACATGCCCTAGGTATGTAACCTCTGTCAATGCAAAACTACATTTTTCGATATTTAATGTTAATTTAGCTTTTCTAAGTCTCTGAAAAACATTACGCAGACGCACAGCATGTTCATTAATGTCTTTGGAGAATACAATAATATCGTCTAGATATACACAACATTGCTGAGTTTTGAGTCCTCGCAATACTCCATCGAGTAGTCTTTGAAAAGTTGCTGGTGCATTTTTCAAACCGAAAGGCATTCTTTTAAATTGCCAATGGCCTCCAGGGGTAGAAAATGCTGTTTTATGCCTATCTTCAGGTGCAACTTCCAATTGATGATATCCGTTAAGTAGATCGATTGTTGAAAACTATTTACTGTTACCCAAACTGTCAATGATATCTGTAATGTTTGGAAGAGGATAAACATCTGAGATAGTTTGTTTGTTAAGGTGTCTGTAGTCACAACAAAATCTATATCGTTTCGTACCGTCGGGAGACTTCTTTGGAATAATTACAATATTTGAATAATAAGAAGAATCAGAATATTCTATAATTCCATCTTTTAGATGCTGTTCTAAAAATTCATCCAGTACTGGCTGTAAGTGATGCGCAACTCTATAAGGCTTCCTATAAACTGGGGTGCTATTTCCTGTTGGGATCCTATGCTGTGTGATATCTGTTTCTGGCAGTGGACCTTCTGCATTAAATAAATCTTGAAACTCAACTAAAACTGCTTCTATCGTGTCTCTATCATTTCCTTTCAAATGCTCAATCTTCTGGCGTAATGCGGTTTTATAGGCGTCTGGTTTCTGACAATCATTAAAATCTGACCAAATGAAATCTTCTTCTTCAAAAGTACTGACTGTAGCTACTAACATTCCCTTATGCAACTCTTTGTCCTCCACTCCAAAATTGTCAATATGGACCGGTACTTTTCTTTCTCCCTCAACGTCTTGAACCTGTAAAACACTTCTACGTACAAAACAATGTGATATATCTAATTCCTCATTTTCCTCTAATAGCTCTATTAGACACATTGTATCTGTAGGTACTTCGGGGTCAACGGTCATCCAGAAAAGTTTTCCTGAGCCAGATGGTATCTGATCCCGCGAATCAACCTTCAAGGACGTTGCACGCAGTGTAGTTGATTTCGCCTTCCGGTTGGGGAAATCTTGCGGCAGCGGGCCCTTTGCAGCGGTGTCACCTAGCTGAAACACTATTCCGCTAAGTTCTGCAGTTTGCTGTCTGAGGTCAATTTTAGCGTGATATTTATTCAGGAAATCCAGTCCTAGGATCGCGTCGTACCCGTCAGCTAACGCAAATAAAGCTGTCGTCAATCCAAAGGTTGCTTTGAAGAGCTGTGTTGTCCAAGGCATGTTGTTATTGGAGGTAGTAAGCCATCGCCATCCTCTGACTTTTAAACTCATTCACCCAGGACGCTACAGGTGGACTTACAGTTTATCGAGGACTCTTAACTACGGTATAACTCGGCATTTCTCACATTAATAAACATTACCGGAGGAATAAAACATGATAAGTGACAGATTAAGTTCCTAAGATTGATCGAGGATGGAAGCCGAGACCTATAGTTTCGTAGTCAGACAATTTACCATTTAGTCAACGTGTGGTATGTGATGGTGTTATGAAGTGTGTAAAGATTACGGAATCTGTAATTTGGGAAAAGTTTTGTATCCACTTACGAAACGTAATCAAGAATATTATGATGGAACAACTACGAGTATACTAAAATATTAATAAACATTCAAAAATATTTTTCGATGTAACTGTAGATCGATTAATATCGATATGTATATGTTTGACACATAGGTGTCTTTCTAACTTATGAAATGAAAAATATTATACATGTAATACCTTCAAAGGAGTATAACATGGTGAAATTGCTTTTTAATTATTAATGACTATATACTGCAACGTTTTAATTAATAAGTAATTCTAAATTAAACATATTGCCACGAGAATCAAGGATTTCGATTGGACGATTGGTCGTGGGGCGCTCTGTGGTGCCGTCTGTACTAGTAGCGACAAGAAGTTACCGAGGCTGTGAAGTGTACGAATACATAGTGAATGGCTGCTGACTTACAAATTATCGCTGCGGGTATCGTGTATCAAACCATTTCTAAAGCTGTGTGGCGATCATTTGCACCCTATTAAGTCGTCTCTGAAATTCTAAAGCCGGAGCTGCTAGAATTTCCTTACTTACGATGCAGTAAAGCTTTTTAAGCCATGGTTACCGTGGGAAAAATGTCTCTGGAAAGCGACTTGTTGGTCAAAGTTTAAGTACGCATTTTGTCACACACCTGAATAAGCTGTGTAAGATCGTTGACCACCGCTTTCTCACGACACAGCTATGAAATTCAAGAGTTTTGTATTATATAGTAGACGTAGGAATGTAATTTAGTAACTTGGCGTAATTTGAACATTACAATTCATTACTGAACTGAATTCGAATTTCAATTAACATACAGGAAAGTCACGATCCTATTTACTGTGTCACGTGCTGCAGCTATTAACCCGTGTTGAAATTATAAAGTAAAAAGCCATGTTTGCATTATCTGAAATCTCAGGAGATTCAAAGTACAGGGTGGTCCAAACCTCGGTTAAATTTTGAAAAGTCTGTATTTCGTGCGATAATGTAGGTAGAGAGGTAAAATTGGCGCAGATGCTTGAAATGACATGGTGCTTTAATTTTTTAAAAAAAGGGCTCCCAAAGTGTCCAACAAATGACGATTCATATAGTACAAAAGCAATAATTAGCGTAACAGTTGATTGTTGTCAAAGACAGTGTTCTTCATAACAAATGCTGAGTAGGTGGGCCGTCATTAATCAGCGATACCTGTAGTCTAGAGACAGTGTTGTGAACTTCACTGTACAGCGTTATCAGTAGATATGGTGGGAAATGCCGTCGGATGTTGCCTTTTAGCGTGCCTAATGAGATCGGACCACCGCGGCTGCAGATAATACCACAACTAATAATCACACGGATTTAGATCTAGAGAACTGGGAATCGAAGCATGATGGACGTGACTACTCAGCACACGATCCTCACCAAAAGATGTGCGCAAGAGGTCTTTGACAAGTGTAGCCATATGCGGCGGAACGCCATCCTGTACAAAAGTCGTACCTTGTGGCAGGTGTTTATCAGTCAGGCTAGGGATAATCTGACTCCCTCTCTCACTACAGTTCGTTCTACACACGATTTTCATGCGGCGTCACTGATGTGTTCTGTCCAGCGTCATATGTTGTCTAGTCTTTGCTCTTGTTTCCGATTTCAACAAATCTCCAAGTCATATTAAGAACGTGTGTCAATTTATCTCTCTGCCTACCTTATCTACATCTACATATGCATAGATACTCCACAAGCCACCGTACGGTGCGTGGCGGAGGGTACCCTCACAAACAGAGCGAGGGAAAAAGACTATCTGTATTCCTCCGCATAAGCACTAATTTCTCGTATCTTATCTTCGTGGTCCTTACGCACAGTGTATGTTTGTGGCAGTAGAATCGTTCGACAGTCAGCTACAGATGTCGGCTCTCTAAATATTCTCAATAGCGTTTCTCTAAAATCAATCCAGGGATTCACATTTGGGTTTCCGAAGCATCTCCGTAATACTTACGTGTTGTTCGAAACTATTGGTAACGAATCTAGCAGCCCGCCTCTGAGTTGCTTCGATGTCTTCCTTCAGTCTGATGTGATACAGATCTCAAGCACTCGAGCAGTACTCAGGAACAGTTCGCACCAGCGTCCTATTTGCGATTTCCTTTACAGGTGAACCACTCTTTCCTAAAATTATCCCGATTATTCCAAGTAGACCATTCGCCTTTCCTACCACAGTTCTCACCTGTTCACTCCACCTCAGATCACTTTGCAACGTTATGCACAATTTTCAAATAACCTGACTGTATCAAACAGGACACTAGTAATATTGTATCCGAACGTTACACGTTTCATTTTCCTACTCATCCGTAGTAACTTACATTTTTCCACATTTAGCGCTAGCTGCTATTGATTACACGAACTGGGAATTTTATTTCAGTCGTTTTGCATATTTTTGCAGTCACTCAACTTTGACATCTTATCGTACACCACAGCGTCATCAGCAAACAACCGCAGATTGCTGCTAACCCTGTTAGCCAAATCATTTATGTATACAGAGAACAGCAGTGGTCCAAGGACAAATGTCGTGAGTTAGTACATTTTCAAATATTAACGGGCTTTTGAATCAGCCTACGTGATGGACTTTATTTACTGTTCATTGAAACACAGGGGAATACAAAATCTGTGCATTGGTCGCCTTTGGTTTTCCATTTGCAGACGTAAATTTTGCCCTCTGGAAGCTGATTTTCTAATTAAATATTTTTAGTAATTACTATAATGAAAGCTTTAAATATGACTGGCTAAGTTTGGCGTCAGGAACAATACTATTAGCTTCCATCATGAATTTTAAGTATAAATTACGTTAATAAAACTGACAGTTGATTCACAGTGAATTTCAGAATTATAAGGGGCGATCAAAAAGTTTCCGTTTGGAGGTGTTTCTGCAGCAGATATGTAAGTGGCGCTACTCTGATGCAGGTCGTCGCTATAGGCACCCACACGTAGGCAAGGAATCTGTTTGGCGTACGTATCTTTGCGACATGCGCGCGATAAATGTGGAAAAGTGACTATGGCGACGCTATTAGCAAATGTATCGAGACAAGATGAACGTGCTGTTATTCTTTTCTTGGCTACCGAAGAACAAACACTGGTAGACATCCATTGGAGATGAAGAATGTGTAATGGCAGCATGTATCTCCAAAATTACCTTTGTGGAATGGTGCACGACAAGGGATACTGCTACTTCACGATAACGCACGTCTCCATATGGCAAATGGCGTAACGCAGAAGTTACTCCAACTCAGTGGGAGGCACTCGAGCATCACCCCTATAATCCAGAGCTCACCCCATGCAATTAACACGCCTTCGATCCCTTAAAACAGGCCTTGAAGGGTCGAAGATTCCTGTCGGACGAGGACAAGCGGCAGGCAGTTACGAAATTCTCAACGCAGCTGGACACGGTGTTTTATTAAACGGGTACCTTCAACCATTTGCGTCGATGTGATGATTCCTTGAATGTTCACTCCGATTTATCCTGATTGCCATATCGATTCCGGACTGTACTACCTTCGAAAGGAAACTTTTTGATCATCCCTCATAACAAAGTGAATTAGCTCCTTCAATGCTTGGCGACTGTATAACATATATTTCATATGTGAGTCACAAACGCTGTCTTTCCCTGTGCTTGAAATGAACGATTGTTGGACTGGCGGATATAATCACAGTGCCTAACAGACATAGAAGGCAGACAGTGTTACATCTGCAGCACCTATTTTCTGATAGCGTTTGAATTATACGTTCGGCCCGCTATATACGCTGGTTGCTTTGGAATCAGTAGCTGATAGCCTTTCTTCTGACAACTATCCAATTACAGTACGCACGGTTCAAATCAGCCAAATAGTAATAATTCAAATAACCCGTTGGGTGATAATGTAACACTTTTATGTTTGCTAAAAACCGTTGCTGGGGAATCCGTTTCAAAGTCATGGTAGCGCGCTACGAACGCTCACTCCGCTGGTGAAGCGTCCGTTTTTGCGCATAGTGATCGAAGAAGCGGGACAGTGCTAAATGTAAAATTTTTGGTCGCATTCGGTATATCTAAATGCTTATTCATAGAGAGACAGACACAATTTAAAGCCAGTTGGTCGCGAAGTATCAATATTTTAGTGAGTAATACGCAAGAAATTTGACAGTTTTTCAAAATTCGTCGCTAGATAAAAGTACAAATTGAAATAACGTAGAATCGTGATGTTTCGGTCATAAGATGTCGTCGTATATATGCAGACTGTGCCTCTCTCGGTAAATTTAATAAATCAGCCATCCGTGCTGTTACCTCTTGTTGCTCCCTGTGACAAGCATACAAGGAGAGTCTCAGGGAAGGTGGCGAGATTGCCTCTCGGCACGGCAGGAGGGCTAAGCTTCTCGAACACGGAGCGGAATAAAACGGACGAAGCCGTGTTATTGCCTGTTTAATGGGCGGCCGGTTGCCGGGCAACGGCGCCGCCCGAGGCGTGACTGAAAGGCTTCCTGGAAGCCCCACCCGCCGGCGCCAACAGACGCCAACGCCTTGGCCTCCGTACTCCCCTTGCAGGCGGCGCTTATACTGTACCGCGGAACAGAAAATATCACAGTCTCTCTCTCGCTATTCTCTCATCCCTTCCGCTGACATCAAACTCTGCGCTCTTGATATTAGTTAATTCTTCAACTAATCACTTCAAAAGTAATTTTGAAGCGAATTTTGGTACAATTAACTCCTACATTAATTTTAGCAATGGATTTCATGTAATTCAGGTAATTCATCTTGTATTCACCTCGCAATTAGTTTTCCTGTTCTCTTTGTAACTTAATCGTTTCTTTGAAAAGAATTTGTCGTAAATTGTTCTTAGGTAGTCCGAGAAACATGCCTTTACTAACTACTGAGCCAAATTTCCTTCGTTAGGTCGTAGAAAAAACTCAACTTCCATCACTGTTCTACAGACATGAGCGTTCCATCCAAAGAAACTTTACTACACGAAAAATTCCTGTCACATATACAAATCACTACTTTCAGCTGCCTTATGGTGACCATAATTGCAAGTGTAAATTAACTACTTGTACATAATTTCCTTGTACGATGGAGATGCTAAACAGTGTCCAACGGGAACCATAGTCCTGATTAACTGTGCACCACAATTTAGAACTGCGTTGTTTTGCTCATGCAGTTAGGCGCGTACCTGCGTAGCAGTCACTTTCGTTTCAGAAACACGTAACAAAAAATGGTTCAAATGGCACTGAGCACTATGGGACTTAACTTCTGAGGTCATCAGTCACCTAGAACTTACTTAAACCTAACTAACCTAAGGACATCACACACATCTATGCCCGAGGCAGGATTCGAACCTGCGACCGTAGCGGTCGCGCGGTTCCAGACTGTAGCGCCTAGAATCGCTCGGCCACCCCGGCAGGCAAACATGTAACAAAAACAGTTTAGTATACAAACATATTAACCAGTGACTATACTATCAGCAGCCCTGACAATAAATTAACTTTTGTCGGCGGAAGAAATATTCATTCAGGAAAATGTCGATTCGGCGTCGCGTGAGTTTGTATCGCAAGTGTATGGAACAAAAACTGCTAGAACAAACTGTAATTACGTTTAATTTAAAAACGTTATTCTTAAATTCTGCTCTACCTTCAACGTCCCTAACAATGAAATAAATCATCAAACGAAACAGAAACGGCGCAAATAGTTGAATATCTTTGAGACTGATAGAAGGACAAGTAGAGATAACGAGAGATGGTGCTAAGAATATTGGAAGAATTTTGATAAATGAAAAAATCATACGCAGTTGTACCTGACTATCCCAGAACACTGGCTAGCCCGATTTCCTAAGGCTTCCAACTCTTCTCCTGCTGTAGTCGTAATTCGTCTTGGTGCTACACTTGATTCTAGTGATGGTTTCCAACTGGCAGGGTTAGTACAACTTTACTGTAAAGGCATATTATTTTAATATTTCATAGAAATCCAAGAATATATTCCACACATTCAGTGAACCAGAAAACACTGGAATGTGTGTTAAATGCATCGTTACTAACAGAGAATTAAAGATTTGGGGAACGGCGACAGCGGTCGGTCAATGAGGAAAATATAACACAAAAAATCTTGGGACGTATTTGAATAAAGGAGATAAACATGAGAAATTAAAGGTGAAAGAGTGAGAGAGAGAGAGAAGTTCTCTGTAGCGATGGTATGTGGCATTAAAACCCTAAGATTATCTTAGCGGCGATTGAGACACGCCTATAGTCCTGTCTCGGTCGTAATTGTGAGTTACCATCGCAATTTCACTGCACCTAATCGTAGCGACTACTAAACAATACTAATGTAAACTGCAATGTTCGATAAAACCGGCAGCCTCTTCAGAACTTATGAGGCCTTAGATACACTGCTGTAACATGGCACTTTAGTTGTTGACCCGTGTTGTCTGGAGGCTGTCTGAACTAACCATGGCAGATGCATTTTGCCTGTAGCGTATCAAACCAGTCACCTGATAACTATCGCTATCTTTGGGTGCTATTTATAACCATACCTTTGAAAGAAATCTGTAGATTGCCTAGAGAGGGGCTATATTCTACTGTCAATCCGAGGTCATACTCATCGTTTCAGGGAAGTTACTCTAACCCCTTACTTCTTCTGGTTGCTAAAATCGCTTCCCTATTGTATCCAGCGAGAGGAACCGTTCACGTCACCATATGGATTAAGTTTAACGAAAATCGCAATGTTCATGAAGTTACTAACTTCTTCATGAAATACAGAGAGAGGTGTCGCAGTAGCTAGCACACTGAACTCACATCCAGGTGGACGAAGGTTCAAATTCCCGACCAACCATCCAGATTCTGGTTTTCCGTGATTTCCTTAAATCGCTAAAAGGCGAGTGCTGGGATGGTTCCTTTCAAACTACGCTGCTGGTTTCCTCCCCCATTCTTCCAGGAGTGAACTCTTGCTCTCTATCTAAGGACCGCGATGTCGACGGGACGTTAAAAACTAATAACCATTCCTTCCTTCTTAATGCCGCGCGGGGCAGCCGCGCTGGCTCAGGCGCCTTTTCACGGTTCGAGCGGCTACCCCCGTTGGAGGCTGGAGTCCTCCCTCGAGCTGGGCGTGTGTGTTGTCCTTAGCGTAAGTTACTTTAAGTTAGATTAAGTAGTGTGTAAGCCTGGGAACCGATGACCTCAGTAGTCTGGACCCATAGGAACTTACCACAAGTTTTCAAATTTCCTTCTTAATGAACTGCAGTAACCGTCTGCAGTAATGATGGAAACTACCACCATACCTCCGGATCATCACCTGCTATTTAGTATGTCGCGTCTGCTCTGGTATCACACACACAGTTAATTTAAAAATTTGAAGCATTCATTACGAGATTCTGGCAACACACGCTTCCAATGTTGTAATTACCATAGTTATGTGCTAAATTCCACCACTCATAGAGAGTGTGGGATCACACAGATACTGGTGATAGAATCGATGACTGAGATTGATGTCGGAAGAACTACAGGTTGGTACAAATCGTGTCAACGCCACTAGTACAAAGGGCATGGACACAGAAATAATCTAACGGAGACAAAACTAATATACGCTGGTGAGGTTTCCTTGCCACCCATGACAGAAATTTATCTACTCTGCAAGCGTCAACGCGAGGTGTAAGCCCTGAAATTAACGCTTCGATCTAGAGTAGAGAATACAGCGAGGTGCCCTCTCGTTGGGATACTGGCTAGAGATTCTGAAGTAAAGGCAGCGAAATCCCTGAACGACCATCGAGATTTCGCTTATTCGTTGTTTCCACAAATCGAATGCCTGGATGCTTTAAAAAGCAAGCATCGTCCAGCAACCACAGCTTGTAATACGCGTACATCTCTAAAGCTGTCAACTTCGACGGGAATTTAGAACCAAATGCTTCTGTGTCTTCTTATTTTGTTGTTTCGGTATAAAGTGCCCCCCAAAAACATTTCGATAGTTATCCAAAAACATGAGATCTGAGTACTCCGATAACCGTATTCAGCAGCCGCATAAATATGGTGCTGTACTGTAGAATCGTTGACACAAACTTATAAACTTAGAGCGCGGTTGTCAGTATCATTTATCGGAAAAGAAAGGAAAATTACGGTGTAAAAATTGTTCAGATGGCTCTAAGCACTATGGTACTTAACATCTAATGTCATCGTTCCCCTAGACTTATAACTACTTAAACCTAACTAACCTATGGACATCACAAACATCCATGCCCGAGGTAGGCTTCGAATCCGCAACCGTAGCAGCTGCACGGTTCCGGACTGAAGGGCCTAGAACCGCTCGGCCACTCCGAAAATTACGGTGTAACAACCGTTGGTAGCTAGATCATTAGAGATGAAGCACAGGTTCTAATTAGTGTGTGATGGGGAAGGATTCCGATCACCATTACAGAAGCTGCAAAATTAACATAAAACCTAAATTCAGATGGATGGATGGGGCTTTTAACCGTCGTCCTCCCAAATATGAATCCAGTGTGTGCTAACAATTGTGCCACCTAGCTCGGCAACTTTTATAGCGTCCTCTAGTCAGCACATGCTCAGTGCAGGAGAGGACTGCTGTAATAGGCCACGAGACATGAATAACTTATGGGAGAATGTGTGGAGTAGTGTGGGAACTAAGTGTACCCATATTGGTTCTGGAAAAGTTATCTCGTGGCCCCTGTGTGAATGGCTGAAGGACGGATAGATTACGTTTGAAGTGTATCAAGTAGCGTTTAGAGTTCTATCAGAGAAATACGATCGTAGTGAACTGACGCTCCCCACTCGATGATGCCCGTAGTTTGTCTTGAACGTCACTGCCTGATAAACTCTGCTACCTGCCTTTATCACGTTCTACGGCGAAGCTGATAACGGCTAGATGTGACTCAGTAGAAATTTTTGTTATTTCCACTAAACACTAACATCCGCGGTGTATCTATCCAACAGCGTCCTTCATGTTACCGTCAGAGGTGTATTGCTTGGTACCGTACCTCGAGCAGCGTCCTTAGTGCGCGATGTATCTATCCAACAGCGTCCTTCATGTTACCGTCAGAGGTGTATTGCTTGGTACCGTACCTCGAGCAGCGTCCTTAGTGGCTGGCACATTTCCAACAAATCCTCTTGAAGCATGCAAAACTTGTAATTTGTGCTGCGAAGGCTGTGTTGTGTACAGTGGCCGCTTGTCTGATACTGCGGCCCCTGCGAGGGCACGCGCACCGGCTGTGTACGCAACTACGATGACGAAGATGATACCCTTATTGGGACCATCAGCACCACCAATCATAGACAGATAAGAACTTGCGGTCGATGATTAATGAAATTGCCTTTAGGTACAGCAAACGATCTCATGCAAATAAGGCAGACAGACGATTTGTGTTTAGAAACACCGTCCTGGTTGGTCTAAAGATAGACTTTTTTACAAATCAAATACTGGTTTTGTACGGTACTCTCAGTGGTTCCATTTTCAGTATAAAGTTACTGTCACGTGCAGAGGAAGGGTCTTCAGTCAAGCCTTTACTGCACTCCATTAACGCTCTACGATAATCTGATTTATGTACCTCACGTGTTTAGAGGTGTTTCTTTTTTCGTATTTCGTAACTTTATTGTGTGACATAGGGGTGGTGTATACCAAGTTAATATATACGCGCAAGTCTGGTTCAGTCGATATCAATAAAACATATAGATTGCATATTTAATACGGTTTCTGTCAATGCTAAACAATGTAGACGTATGCATGACTTTTTTTTAATAGAACACTATAGTTTACGAACATCACTTGGCACTTTTCACGGTTTCAATAGCCGGCCGTGGTGGCCGAGCGGTTCCAGGCGCTTCAGTCCGGAACTGCACAACTGCTACGGTCACAGGTTCGAATCCTGCCTCGGGCACGGGTGTGAGTGATGTCCTTAGATTAGTTAGGTTTAAGTAGTTCTAAGTATATGGGACTGATGATCTCAGATATTAAGTCCCATAGTGCTCAGAGCCATTTTGAACGGTTTCATTGTTTTTTCCTGTGACAAGTACCGTAGAACATGAGTAGAAACATAGCGAGACAGATGTAGTGTGTTGGCCTAAGAGGGTGAGAAACTGATAACCGTGTACGCTGTGAGTTCTGAATGAAGATTTGCATCAGTAGGTTCGGATGCGAGTGTGAACCTGCCCTGCCCCCCCCCCCCCCCCTCCTGTGCTATTCATCTTACGAAAGATCGTACACAGAGTCTTTCAGTGTTTGATCTGTTACTCTTACAACAGGTTGGCAGCATTCTCCATTTTTATATGTTAGTCTCTATGCATTACTAACCCAACATTCATGCTCATTCATTTTTAATAATACGACAGTTGTTACGTAACATAAATGCTCGCAATTCGAGAAGAATGAGGTAAATACGAAAGAGATCACACGTTACCTCAAATATTTCCATCTTCTGGTAAGAGAAGTTCATTAAGTAAGATGATTTATTTTGTGCCAAAAGTATAAAGAATTTCTGGACAAGTTGTATTTGGGGCACCATGTATATTCTATTAATAACAGTTCGTTAAGTTACTTAATTCGGCCAACAATGCCATACGATCACTTCCATTTCAATTTAAGCTTTTCGTCGTATCTAGATTTATTTCTTTGTGGAACTCAGATATTTTGAAAATACCGAAAAATGGACAGTTGAGATCATTTTATTCACAGAATTTATGCTACTGCTTGTAAAAAGCTAAACACTCAGAAGCATGGTCTGCAACAGGCCACGATAAGAAGAGGTGTAGAACAGCGGAACTATAGTTCGTGATTTCTTTGGTAGAGAGGCGTCGCGCATGTAGGCATAACATCGTCCTCTTTTGTGTTACCGGACATGTCAGTGTTCCGCAAAACCCTGTCGGTTCGGAGCCGTCAAACGAAGTGGAAACATGTGACCAAGCTCCACTATGCCTAGCCGACATAGCATGGTGGAATTTCGGCGTGTGAGTGCGTTCTAACGAGGCAGAGTCATTGGTCTCCAGGAGGCGGGACTGTCGTTCTGTGACACTGCGGCTAGTGTAGGACACGCTGCTTCAACGGAAAGCTGTATGTGCAACCAGTGTAGAGAAGAGGGCCGTACACAGCGCCGGCATGGTGCTGGACGACGCAACTTAAATACAGGGCGATATGACCACCATCTGGCTCTCCTGACTAAGCCACAGAACAATTTTGGCACGACATTGGAGCACTTCAATAGATGTGGGCATGTCTGCGTCGACGGTTCGACGCCGTCTTCTGCGGGCTAGACTGGTGGCACCCCTGCCATTGAGTCGGCTTTCTTTGACCAAAATCCGCCAACGCCACAAACCGGGATGGGCATTTGGACGTCGACACTAGTGAGCGGAGTGACAAAATGTAGCGGTTTCGGACGAGTCACGCTTCAGCTTGTGATGCTCACATACGCATTCGACGCCGCCGTGGTGAACGCAATTGACCTAACTGTACCACTGAACGGCATAGCGGACAAAAGTCAAGTGTGATGGCCTGCGGCACCATTGCCTATTACACGCGATCTCGTCTCCTATGTTTTGAGGACAATCTGAACAGCAGCTGCTTGGTTAGGAAGGCTTTACAGCCCGAGGCACTGCCCTTCATCTACGCCGTCACACATGCCATGTTTCAGCAGGATAACGCACGGACACATGTGGGGAAGAATTCGCAAGCCTCCTTCGATGAACGACGTGTACCACTGATTCCCTGGCCTGCCGACCACTTGGGATGTCAGACATCGTATATGTCTGGGATATGATCTGTCAGCAACTCATTCGTTCCGTTCCTCCCGCAGCCACAGTTGAAGCTTTGTTTACATGCCTACAAATTGCGTGACAGTGTTCCCCAGCAGCATACGCAAGCGCAGTTTCATTCCATGTCACGACTTCTAGCGGGTCTGATTCTGGCACGTAGTAGTGCTACCCCGGATTGCATTTCCCCATTCAAAGTGCACGTACAGGTCTATAATGTAAATAATTTGTGGGGTATCATGTCCCTAATCGACGAAATAAATTTCATTGTGTTCACGTCTCTCGGTCTTCGTCTTTCACTTTTGCCAAGTAATAGTCTATGTTTTTTTCTCCCTCTGTTTAGAAACCAAATTCCATATGTCTAACTACAAAACTTTAAAGTTGCGTTTCAAAAATAATGAAATTTAATTACATAAATCACACTACTAAAATATACTGCAATTGGTGCACAAGCAAGGTATTTCATTTTGATTAGTTCCACACAACACTGGTGCTACAATGTTACATGTTCGGAAATATGAGGATGTTATTGTCACAGTATGGTGAGGTCAAAGTGTGTTATTTTTGCAAAAGGCGTAAATTATAAGTACTACACTTACATTTTCTTTTTGAACTCCTTCATGTACTGCATGGTATCCGGATACCTTTACTTTTCATCTCACTCGGGGTTCCAAAATTTCCAGTCATACAGGATGATTTCACTACCCCAGCCTCTTAGTTTCACGCAACCTGCAGCGCCTTCAAATAGTACTGACGAGTTTTTTGTATTCTCTCGCTCACTAAGTGGAAACTGTTAGTCTAACAGAAAAAAAATGAACAGGACGTTTTTCTGGGAAATGTGGTTTAGTTAAATTTTGTATAGGGGATGAGTTTCCGCAGCAGGCCACGGTTTTAGAGACATTCAAGGAAACTATGTCTGAAGGTCACTCTCTACGTTTTTCTCGAATAATTCGAAAACTAAATCCTGCAATTTGAAGGTGTTGCGTGTTGCACAAACCCAAACGGTAGTGGAAGCTAGATATTGTTGTATACCCTCGTGCGTACTTAACGGTTCAACAGGCCATTTACCATTTACATCGGCTGTATGAGCCTACTGTACAGTCTTTGCAGTAGGTGCTCTGTTCGAGATGTGAACCGTAGAAGAATGCAGCGGGTTTCAGCGAGAGCTGTGTCGTCATGGCGACTGGCACATTGCCAGCGGGCTGCGGCGCTGCAGACCCAGCACGGCCCTCTAGGGATGCCCGTGGCGGTTCCTCCGTAGCCACTCGCCCAATGAGCCAAGATAGCAGTGCGAACCGTATTATGGAGCTATCTCCACTTAAATCCACTGTCCCGCTGTTAGGAGAGATAACAAGTGCATGTAAATTTTCCTAACTTCCGAATAAATATAAGAAGCGTTCGAAAACGAGGTTACAATTGTAAGAGTGTAAAAACAACATGAAAATTCCCAAAATGCAACACTAAAGATGACGGTCCCACACTTATATCAATTTGAAACTCTGTCATGAGAGAAATTCTATAAAACGCTATCAAACTTATCCTAACCTCTCACCAATACAATTACTTGCGCCACTTGCCACTATTGCTTCTGACGAACCTTCCTCGACACGCTTCACGTTCCAGAATATAGGACAAATAGATCAGAACACTGGTAGTAGGCTTACTTTCTTACATGGTTACGACAGGGTCGACATGTCGAAGCCAGGACTCGACGCGACGGTGAAGGCGTTCCGGAATTGAACTGATTTCTATCCGCTCAAATGGCATCCAGAAGTAACGGAGTCTCATTGAAAGCGTGTCCAAGGAACCTACGTCTCTCTCGATTGGGAAACCCATGTGCTTAGTAATATTTAGGCCAGGTGATTTGAGCGCCCTACATAAACCTTCAAAGTGTACTGACACAGTTTGGTTTCATTGAAGTGGTGCACTGGATTCCAACGATTTCTGGTTGCCTTAGATGTGCTGTAGGGCGTATAGGGTATGCAATTGGACAGTAGGTTCGTTCCTCTTTCCCTACTGAGCGCCGATGGCCGATATATCTATGTCCCAATTCACCCGATGACAATACACTACCCACCTCCAACTCTCGCGAGACCATTTCCATGATCAGGCTTATCAGTGTCCAGTTGCTGAGAGGCTTACATCATCTCATGTAGATTCCGAAGAACCTGCTTCTTGCCACTGGCATGCAGAATCCAGCAGATAATATTTTCTTGTTTAAATGATGGGAGTCCCAGCTCATTCTTGTACTGTGACTAGTGTTGAGAAGACGTACATTTCGCGGATGAAGAGGAATTAACGGTATTACCCGTCAACATTGGCCAGTGACGTAATTGTAATCAGTGCGTAATTAATTAATTTATTTAGCAAAATACTACGTGATTAGTTAATGTAAATTAATTGTTGTAGCTTTAATACAACGATGATTACTTCTGCTTTGCACCCCAGAGTTTGCTGAAGCCTTATTATGCAACAAGCGATGATATGTTGTTAACACACCCCGTTATTGC
Source organism: Schistocerca nitens (assembly GCF_023898315.1). Lineage (NCBI taxonomy): Eukaryota > Metazoa > Arthropoda > Insecta > Orthoptera > Acrididae > Schistocerca > Schistocerca nitens. Next base: position 976,845,052 of record NC_064614.1, read on the forward strand.
ACCTATACCAGTATCAGTTTTTACGCAGCCGTAATTCTGTTGTTGCAACGACTTGTTGAAAACAAAGATTACTGGATATTATACACACTGCAGTTTTGCAGGGAATAACAATTGAGGCGCATTGTTTTCATTGGTTTCTCTAATTTGGAGTATCATATCGTCCAGGTTGCTTTTTATATCCTTTGAAAACTCAAGTGCTTTCTTCCCTAAAACAAGTATTTCCATGTCATCACGTAGAGCACAATGGAGTTTAGCGGTTGTCACACTAGCAATAGAGAAGCATTTGTTCACGATATTCTGTGTCATTAACTGAAACGTCAATATACTAATACCACTTGTTCATCCTTATCTTTCGTGTCGTCTAGCAGTGCCACAAGCCATTGTAATGAATTTTACTATTTGACATGCAACGATCCGTCCATGATAAACAAGTCAGTGAGATTGTAACCCAATTTTACACACCGCACATTAACACTTCATGGGCGCAGATACTGCACATAACCAAGATGGTGCCAACGATTCATTTGCAGGCTTTGACTTCGTGATGTCACTGAGCTTGATAACGCAAGGAAAATATGTTGGTAATACATCATTAACAATTCGTATTAAAATCTAAGGAGATTCAATCATATCTCCTCCACTTTTAGTTTAGTTGTGAAAAATAGGATATTTCGATTCCCAGACGGTAACTTCAAACCTTGATGCATCACACGATGTGAAGGTTGAAATCTGATTGTCTTTTAGTGGCTATATCTTATGAAGGGCGATCTGGTCATAACGCCAGTATGACAGTCTACGTTTTTCCCTCGTGTATAGGAGACTGTTTGCATTGGCGAACGCCCACTTCTATAACACATTATTGTCTTTATCTCTGTACTGCACTTTCTTTTAATTCAAGATCGTTTTCTGCAGTCCGATGAAATATGCAGTAATTTAAATTAAACAGGAAATCGCAGTACCGTGTCTCAGGAACAGGTTTTGCCTTAATGAAAGATGCAGTATTTGAAATATCATTACTGTCATGCGCGTAACGTTCAACTGTAAACATTTCAGGACAAAAGTTCTGATCAGTAAGAGGAGAGCGCCGACAGACGATGTGGCAGAGCACAGTGAAATATACTTTATTCGCAACAATCAAGTAACAATAATACTTTACTCATGATTACAACCTTCTGCGACTGGACACTGTCTGCTGGTCTAAGTCTTTCCGCCTGGTTTTGATTTATCTGTTTATGTCTTTACACGTCACCTTACGTAGGAACAAATTGAAGAGAAAATCTCCAAGGTCAAGTTACGTTTCAGTACATGAAATTACAACATAAAAGTAATAACAGTTAAAAATAAATGTTTATGAACTCGAAAAAGTTAGTCCGTAAGTTTAAGTAAACGTAATCAACAATACAACAAGAATCAGGTTAATTTTTCAAGGAACTCCTCGACATAATAGAAGGAGTTACCCATGAGGAAACACCACAGTTTCGATTTGAAAGCCCGTGGATTACTGCTAAGATTTTTGAATTCGAGTGGAAGCTTATTGCAAATGGATGCAGCAGTATACTGCACACCTTCCTGCACGAGAGTTAAGGAAGTCCGACCCAAATGCAGGTTTGATTTCTGCCGAGTATTAACTGAGTGAGAGCTGCTTACTCTTGGGAATAAGCTAATATTGTTAACAATAAATGACGGTAAGGAATATATATAACACACAATTCATCAAAACCTGACATTTTAATTTCACAGAATGGGCATATGATTAGTGAAACTGAACAGTTCAAATTTCTAAGTGTTCAGATAGATAGCAAGCTGTGCAAAGCCCACATTCAGTAAAGACTTAATGCTGCCACTTTTACTATTCGAATGTTATCTGAAATGAGTTGGCGTTCGACAAGAAAATTAGTCTACTTTGTTTATTTTCATTCGCCTATGTCGTATGGTATTATATTTTTGGGTAACTTCCCATTCTAAAAGGATATTTTTGTCCCAGAAACGGGCGGTTTGGGCAATAAGTGGTGTAAGTTCACGAACCAATTGTCGACCCCTATTCACGAGTCTGGGTGTGTATATATATATATATATATATATATATATATATATATATCTGAACACTTAGAGATTTGAACTGTTCAGTTTCACTAATCATATGCCCATTCTGTGAAATTAAAATGTCAGGTTTTGATGAATTGTGTGTTATAAAATGTAAAAACTGTGTCTTACTGTGATTTAGTGTTGGTTTCTACTAGCCATGAACGTGTGTCATGAACTGCACTATTTGAAACCTAGCCAATATTGCACACAAGATCGTTTACTACCAAGCTAGTGTCATTAGCAAACAGAAGTAGTTTAGTGTTACCTGGTGTACTAAAGGGCATATCATTTATATAAATAAGGAACAGGACTGGCCCCAACACTGATCCCTGGGGCTCCCCCCACTTGACCATACCACACTCAGACCCCACATCACAGTCATTCTTCACATTGTGAATAATCACCTTTTGTTATCTGTTGCGAATATAAGAGGTGAACCAGTTGTGGGCTACTCCCCCTATTCTGTAATGGTCCAATTTCTGAAACAACATTATGTGATCAACACAATCAAATGCCTTAGTTAAATCAAAAAATATGCCTAGCGCTCGAAGCCTTTTTTTAACCCACCCAGTACCTCACAGAGAGAAGAGAATATAGCATTATCAGTTGTTAAACGACATCCAAAGCAGAATTGTATATATGATAGCAAATTATGCGATGTAAAGTGATCAATTATTCTTACATACACAGCCTTTTCAATAACTTTAGCAAACACTGATGGCATACAAATAGGTCCAAAATTGTCTATATCATCTTTTTCTCCCTTTTTACAAAGTGCCTTTACTATAGTACTTTAATCGTTCAGGAAACTGACCATTCCTATAGGAAAAATTACAAATATGGCTAAATACAGGACTAGCATTTGCAGCACAGTTTTTCAATATTCTGCTAAGCACTCCATCATAACCATGAGAATCCTTAGTCTTCAGTGATTTATTTATTGCCTCTATCTCCCCCTTGTCTGTATCACATAGGAGTATTTCAGACATTAATCTCGGAAAGGCTTTTGCTAAGGAAGTAATATGTTTGCCTGTAGAAACTAAATTTTTATTTAATTCACCAGAGACGGTCAGAAAATGATTGTTAAATACTATACATATATCTGATTTATCAGTAACAGAAATATTTTTACTGCAAACTGACTATATATCGTCGACCTTGTTCTGCTGACCAGACACTTCCTTCACAACTCACCACATGGTTTTAATTTTGTCCTTTGAATTAGCTGTTCTATTTGCATGCCACATACTCTATGCCTTCGTAATAACATTTTAAGCAGCTTGTAATGGTCTATTGTATCTTTATTGTGACTACTTCTAACATTTTGATTAATTCCCACTTCGTTCTACATGATATCCTTATCCCACTAGTCAGCCACCTGGCTGCCTATTACTGCTAATACCCCATTTAGAACGTTCTAACGGAAAACCACTCTCAAAGAGTGTGAGAAATTTGTTAAGGAAAACACTATATTTATCGTCTATGTTATTGGCACTATAAACATCCTGGCACTCTTGTTCCTTGATAAGGTTTAAGAAACTCTCTATCGCTATTGGATTAACTTTCCTACATAGTTTGTAATTAAATATGACATTTGCTTGAGAACGAAAGCCTTTAGTGTTAAAATTTGTGCATCATGGTCTGAAAGGCAATTCACCCTTTTACTAACAGAATGCCTATCTAGTAATGAAGAATGAATAAAAATTTTATCTATGGCTGTGCTACTGTTCCCCTGCACCCTAGTTGGAAAACACAGTCTGCTTCAGATCATATGATTTTATGAGATCTACCAACATCCTTTTTCTTGCACCATCACATACAAAATGTATATTGAAGTCACCACATATAACTAATTTCTGGTATTTCCTACAAAGTGAATCAAGAACCCATTTTAGCTTGAACAAAAGTGCTCTGAAGTCAGAGTTAGGGGGCTTCCAAACAACAACAATTAGAAGTTTACTTTCACTAAATTCAACTGTCCTTGCACATCATTCAAACATCACTTCAGTGCAGCGCCATGTACGTCTATGGACTCAAATGGAATACAGTGCTTTACGTACATAGCCATTCCACCACTCAGCGAGAAACTCCTTGAGAAACAGCCAACTAATCTGTATCCTGGTAAAGGAACGCTCTGAATTGTCAAACTGTTTAAGTGGTGCTCTGATATACCAATAATATCAGAGTCAACATCTATAATCGTTTCACTAACTTATCTATAATACTTCTTATATTTTGATGAAATATGCTAATTCCTTGTCTAGTTGGAAACATTACATTGTCTGAAGGTGAGCCTTTAGTTAGAGGGACTTCCTTTAAGCAGGTACACTTATCAGCTCATTTCAGTCTAAAAAAAAGGCGCATCTCTAACACCAACTACTACAGGAAATTTTCCATGAGTAATCTCACAACCCCCACCCACTACACTGTCACCTCTAAGCTTTGCCAACCTTCCCTTCCCACAGCTATCGTATCCTACTCACATTTCTTTGTTCAGTTGTTTCGTATTCGCATACCATTTTTGGTAGTCCGTCGTCCTCCAACCGAATGATGTGATATTTTCCATTTCTTCAGTGGCATTCCATTATTTCATTTAGAAATATTACTCCTAGTTCAGCTCTTATTTATGTATTTCGCTTTAGGTCTTGGCTATGAATATTGGCAGTTTATATTGCTAAATATCTTAGAAATATTATTTCCATACTCTGGATTCTTTGTGTTCCCTTCTTTGTTCTTAACCAGGTTTCACGCACATACATTACAACTAGCAGCGACAATGCTTATAGAAGTTAAGAAATGTCGCATGCCATACCTTTTTTTGTACGGTACGTCTACCAGTGTTAGTTACTGTTAAATTTCTCTGTTTTCTGATGAAAATGAATTTCGTCAGACTATGATATATGTTTTCCTAAGTAATAAATGTTCGTAAGTAATGAAATAATAAGCAACCAGGTGCAGTTGCAGTTCATAGTGTCTGTGAAAAAGTAGTGTTCTATTTTTTTACAGACATTATGAACAACATGATCACGGCATTTTGCTTGATGCCTCTTATTGTTGACACCTGCAAAAATAATGCGGTAGGTACAACCTTCTGAAGAAGGGCACTGTGCCAGAAACCGGTATAGAAATTTCTTTTATGCATTTGATTGCTTATTATTTCGTTACATGCAACTACTGTTGCTGAGGATGGATAAAATAGTAGATATTAAATATTCGTAAAACTTCATAGGTGAAATAGGACCCCGTTCCCAAAAACTTTGAAATTAGACTGCAATGAATAATTGTGGTCAGTATCAGCTCCTGTACGTCCTACTATACAGTGAATCATTGTTCAAGACTTCAAAATGTAGTAAGCAGCAAATTACTGCATGTATGACTTTCGAACATTCCTGAACGATTATGGATATTTCCCTTACACTGTGAGATGCCTTCCAGAATAATTTATCTTTCAGCCCAGTTTTCGTACATACAGTCGGCTGGAAATTGGAGAAACCTTCAGTCTGAACTTACCTCGGTAAAACAGTGTCAACGTTCATTATATACATCTTACTGTATAACTCATTCTTTTCATTAAGGATGTTGTCCGGATTTTTAACCGTGCTATAGCAAATCTCAGGATTTTCGTGGCTATTCAACTACCTGCCTCTTCCAACCGGTGGAGAATAGTGATGTCTTTTATAGATTTCTTGTTCCTTCTTCAATATATATTTTAAATGCCTGTCACTATTAATTGTACATATTGTCGTTTATTATAATATCTGAATGATTTGCCTGTACTTGTGCATTTCACGTAACGAAATAACATGTGTGTGGTGTATTTCAATGCTCACCAGTGTCCAACCAGCACACAACACATTTTACATCATTCACTTACATTTCGACGGTACTTATGGTACGACCAGTCATTGTTCAAACCGCAACAGACCATACTTGAAAAGTATGTAGTTAAAAGGAGAGTTGTGAATAACTTATTACAACTCAAAATTACATTCGTGTATTTTCTCAAATTACTTCAATGAAATAAGCAGTTGAACAGTAGAATCAATAACGGTTAATCAAACATGTATGGGAAGAACTAATTCTTGATTGTTCATTATTGTAGAAGTACGTTCAGAATATTGTGCGACGTGGCATTGCAATAAAGCATATAACTACCAACGACATCTTGTCTGTACACACGTTTACACATAAGAAGCACAGTTCTGTTTACAAACGGCTCTTAAGTTTCTCAGTGATACGATGACAGATATTTTGATAATAATTCATGTTTACACTGAGAGCAACAGTATTTCCCATTTGTTTGCGTATACGTCTATAGAAATGCTTTCTTTCGATCCTTCACAATATTCCAACCACATTGTTTCAAACAATTAGTAGAAACATTATCATGATCCGTGTAACGCTCTTCACTATCTAGCTGCTTACGCATGTTCGGACAAACGCTAACTTCCTCCTCTCCTCACTGGCGACGATGGTCAGCTCCGGGGACAATGTCTCGAATCAAGTAACAGGCGCAGGCGCGCCACTCAAATGTTCAAATAATGGGTCAGGTGGGATGACGGTACGTCAAATTTTGACTAAATCTCGTTTTGAAGTTCTCCCCGTCCTGCCCAATATAAACCTTTTCACAGTCACCATATATTACTTTATATGTTCCAAACTCCTATATACACAGCGTATAATGAGTAATCCTACAGTGTTTTCTGCCCAGGGGCCAATTTCCTGTCTGATTTTCCAAAACAAAAGAAATATCTTATCGAAAATATGACTCCAGTATGGCCAACTTCAAATCTATCTTTGTTGTTTGGTGCACGCCTTTCTAATTTGATCTGATCTCCAGTACTAGTTTGTTCCTTCTGTTTCTTGGTGTATAACCTGATAATTAATGCTGGCTCAAAGTCATTGTAAGGCGCTTTCTTATTCAGTGTAAGTAATTCAATATTAACACTGGCCTCACTTAAAGGGTATTTCATTATTGTGAGTTAGTGGACGGAAATACACTTCTTTTAGGACCGCGGATAGCATCGACTATTGTGAATGATACAGTGAGATGTCGTGAGATTTGGAATACGTTGACACAGAACAAAAAAGAAAAAATACTCCCATACTCTATGTTGAAGGTGAGGCCCTTATGTGGCACATTAAACCTAAACCGTCAGTAACATCTGTTGACCTTGTCATGGGTGCTACTGAAGAGAACAAATGTATCGTGTGTATAACAGCAACAGTATACAACTTTCTAATCAGCTCGCTGTAAATTTCAAGCAACCTGATTCGAACTCGGTTGAAAGCGTATTTGGGAGAGGTCTTGACAGGAATTTCTCTACAACTAGTCATTTTGTTTGTTCGTACATGTGGTTATTGAAGGTAAAATAGTTTGAAGACAGAAATTACTAGAGACGTTCGCCTCGTTCACCAATTCCTATTTGCCTCGGTTTACTAAACCCACATTAATTTCTTTCGACAAAGGATTATTTATGTGCATGTCGGTGATATCTACAGAGGTGAATCTACTATTTCTTGGGATGTGAGCATCTTTAACCGGGTTTATGAAATTTAATGAATTTTCAGCTACAAGTGTTTTCTCACATGTAAAATTCTATTCAGTGACAAAACTGAAACGTTTTCGTTAAGAAATACACTCCTGGAAATGGAAAAAAGAACACATTGACACCGGTGTGTCAGACCCACCATACTTGCTCCGGACACTGCGAGAGGGCTGTACAAGCAATGATCACACGCACGGCACAGCGGACACACCAGGAACCGCGGTGTTGGCCGTCGAATGGCGCTAGCTGCGCAGCATTTGTGCACCGCCGCCGTCAGTGTCAGCCAGTTTGCCGTGGCATACGGAGCTCCATCGCAGTCTTTAACACTGGTACCATGCCGCGACAGCGTGGACGTCAACCGTATGTGCAGTTGACGGACTTTGAGCGAGGGCGTATAGTGGGCATGCGGGAGGCCGGGTGGACGTACCGCCGAATTGCTCAACACGTGGGGCGTGAGGTCTCCACAGTACATCGATGTTGTCGCCAGTGGTCGGCGGAAGGTGCACGTGCCCGTCGACCTGGGACCGGACCGCAGCGACGCACGGATGCACGCCAAGACCGTAGGATCCTACGCAGTGCCGTAGGGGACCGCACCGCCACTTCCCAGCAAATTAGGGACACTGTTGCTCCTGGGGTGTCGGCGAGGACCATTCGCAACCGTCTCCATGAAGCTGGGCTACGGTCCCGCACACCGTTAGGCCGTCTTCCGCTCACGCCCCAACATCGTGCAGCCCTCCTCCAGTGGTGTCGCGACAGGCGTGAATGGAGGGACGAATGGAGACGTGTCGTCTTCAGCGATGAGAGTCGCTTCTGCCTTGGTGCCAATGATGGTCGTATGCGTGTTTGGCGCCGTGCAGGTGAGCGCCACAATCAGGACTGCATACGACCGAGGCACACAGGGCCAACACCCGGCATCATGGTGTGGGGAGCGATCTCCTACACTGGCCGTACACCACTGGTGATCGTCGAGGGGACACTGAATAGTGCACGGTACATCCAAACCGTCATCGAACCCATCGTCCTACCATTCCTAGACCGGCAAGGGAACTTGCTGTTCCAACAGGACAATGCACGTCCGCATGTATCCCGTGCCACCCAACGTGCTCTAGAAGGTGTAAGTCAACTACCCTGGCCAGCAAGATCTCCGGATCTGTCCCCCATTGAGCATGTTTGGGACTGGATGAAGCGTCGTCTCACGCGGTCTCCACGTCCAGCACGAACGCTGGTCCAACTGAGGCGCCAGGTGGAAATGGCATGGCAAGCCGTTCCACAGGACTACATCCAGCATCTCTACGATCGTCTCCATGGGAGAATAGCAGCCTGCATTGCTGCGAAAGGTGGATATACACTGTACTAGTGCCGACATTGTGCATGCTCTGTTGCCTGTGTCTATGTGCCTGTGGTTCTGTCAGTGTGATCATGTGATGTATCTGACCCCAGGAATGTGTCAATAAAGTTTCCCCTTCCTGGGACAATGAATTCACGGTGTTCTTATTTCAATTTCCAGGAGTGTATCTAGGATAATTAATACTACTAACAACGACTCTTATCGTAACAGCATCCTCGTGAGTCTAGCGGTAGGTTCGTAGTCCAGGACATTGGCTGTTCATCGCTTTACACCGACCTTTTTGTTATTAGTTAACAGAAACTGACATACGGATAGGGAGTTTTTTACTTTAGTTAGAATGTTATTAGTTGAACCCAAATCAGCAGGTACAGTGTCAAAGATTTCAAAGTTATCTATGGGTTTAGGAAATATTTAGCTTTCCTCAGAAACAAAGTGTTTCCTCAAACCGCTTTTAAGATGAAGGCATTATGGTAAGTTGATAGACATTTTGTTTGCTGTAGAGATGCACTGTAAGTGTCAAATTGTATGTTTCTATTTTAGTGTGTACAAACTATTTTTATGTTGTTGACATTTGCATGCATACTTTTTCATCCTCTGTATGAGATGCCAATTGTGATAGACTGAACGCCGAATACTAGTCTGGTCTATAAATACTATTGAAATGTATATCTTGGTGTGCAACAAGTTGTCCTTTGTCAAGTATTGTATTGTATGTTAACCGGGGGCCTAGAAACGACGGAGATAGCCTCCGTCCCCGCCGCAGCCGCAGTGGTCCGCAACCCAACGACGACTACCGGAGTGCCCGCATCTCGTGGTCGTGCGGTAGCGTTCTCGCTTCCCACGCCCGGGTTCCCGGGTTCGATTCCCGGCGGGGTCAGGGATTTTCTCTGCCTCGTGATGGCTGGGTGTTGTGTGCTGTCCTTAGGTTAGTTAGGTTTAAGTAGTTCTAAGCTCTAGGGGACTTATGACCACAGCAGTTGAGTCTCATAGTGCTCAGAGCCATTTGAACCATTTTTTGACTACCGGAGTCCCTTTCACCCCACCACCGCCCCACACCGAACCCAGGGTTATTGTGCGGTTCGGGCCCCGGTGGACCCTCTCAGGGAACGTCTCACACCAGACGACACCCCTATGTTTGCGTGGTAGAGCAATGGTGGTGTACGCGTACGTGGAGAACTTGTTTGCGCAACAATCAGCGAAATAGTGTAGCTGAGGAGGAATAAGGGAAACCAGCACGCGTTCGCCGAGGCAGATGGAAAACCGCATAAAAACCATCCACAGAGTGGCCGGCTCACCGGACCTCGACGCAAGTCCGCAGGGCGGATTCGTGCCGGGGACCAGGCGCTCCTTCCCGCCCGGAAAGCCGTTCTTTAGACCGAACGGCTAATCGGGCGGGTCACTTTGTCAAGTACATAGAAACTGTGGAGCACCCATCATGCAAGAGTACCTGATTGAAATACGTCACGTGAGAAATTTAGGAATATTTGTATCACGGATGCGTAGCTAGATGGTGGTTTCTATAGTCTGTACGTTTTATAGAACAGATTAATACTAGAAGTCGCTGGTGCGATACAGAGAGCAATTATCAAGTAAATGACCACAAAATCCCCTAACCTTAATCGAATTTGAAGAGAGGACGGGAGTGCGCAGACATGCAGTAAACAAGATAATTCATTGGTCGTAATAAAGTTCCCTTTAAAGTGAAGAGTGTTGAGGAAGTGCGTTATGGGTTTCGCGGAGCGGCTTTCGCGCTGCGCCGCCTCGGCCGCAGGATAATGCGCTCGCTCGCCCGCCGCCGACGCGTTAGGCGGCCGGGCGCTCCGCGACGGTTTTATTCGCGCCGACATTAGCCGCCGCCATAACGAGCCGCTGTGAGGCCGGCGCCAGGCGAAAGCGCGCGGCGCCCCCAGAGATTTAGCGGCGGCGCTGCGGCGGCGGCGATGGGTTTACGGCCGCCGACGACGCCGCAGTCGCGTAAATCACTTGCTGCGGAGGCGCGGATTACGCCGCCGCCCTCTTTATCCCTCTGTCTCTCTTCCACGATGACCTCCGACATAATACTCTCCCGTGGACGAGGTCGCTAAGAATGCTGGAGTAGTGCCATTTCACCTGGAACTGGCGCTTCTCAGACTAAATGTTCAACGATATTTTCGTTGTCAGTAACCGAACAGTAGGAGCATGAGAGGTAGTAGCTGGTAATAAGGAAACCAAATCACAGAATTCACCCATCTCTTAGTTACGTGACTACTCTCTCCACTCATTTGCAGCTCAGGATCTACCTTGTGTAGTTTGGCTGGGACGTTGTGCACACGTGATCTCTTTTTATAAAATCTATTATTAACAATGCAAGTACACTGCTGGAAAAAATTTGTACACCTGGAAAGACGACGTCGATTTTGATCCCATGATGGCGTATGCCAACGGGGGGATAGTAGATGAACTCATAATGGTTTCAGCGTCGTCCAGCAACAGATAAGGAAGTTACAATGAAATGAATACCCAAAGCTGCATGCAGGCGTTAACATACGTCAAGGGGGACAGTTGAAGATGTGTGCCCCGACCGGGACTCGAACACGGGATCTCCTGCTTACATGGCAGATTCTCTACCCATCTGAGCCATCGAGGACACAGAGGGTAGTGTGACTGCAGAGACTTATCTCTGGCACGCCTCCCGTGAGACCCACATTCGCAACATTTTGTCCCGCACTATATTCGTAGTACCCCTGCCCATCATTCTCATCACTCCCGGCTTTACTGCCGATTCCCGTAAGAGTTCGGGCACTGTTTGTGCATCCGCACAGAAGAAGATGGTCAAATGGCAGGTGAGCCTTAACTATATACACCGGGTGATCAAAAAGTCAGTATAAATTTGAAAACTGAATAAATCACGGAATAACGTAGATAGAGAGGTACAAATTGACACACATGCTTGGAATGACATGGGGTTTTGTTAGAACCAAAAAAATACAAAAGTTCAAAAAATCTCCGACAGCTGGCGCTTCATCTGATCAGAATAGCATTAATTAGCATAACAAAGTAAGACAAAGCGAAGATCATGTTCTTTACAGGAAATGCTCAATATGTCCATCATCATTCCTCAACAATAGCTGTAGTCGAGGAATAATGTTGTAAACAGCTCTGTAAAGCACGTCCGGAGTTATGGTGAGGCATTGGCGACGGATGTTGTCTTTGAGCATCCCTAGAGATGTCGGTCGATCACGATACACTTGCGACTTCATGTAACCCCAAAGCCAATAATCGCACGGACTGAGGTCTGGGGACCTGGGAGGCCAAGCATGACGAAAGTGGCGGCTGAGCACACGATCATCACCAAATGACGCGCGCAAGATATCTTTCACGCGTCATTTTGTGAACTTTGTTGTTTTTTTTGTTCTAATAAAACCCCATATCATTCCAAGCATGTGTGTCAATTTTTATCTCTCTATCTACATTATTCCGTGGTTTATTAAGTTTTCAAATTTATACTGACTTTTTGATCACCCAGTATATATGAAGATGGTATCTGTTCTTTCAGAGTGATGAGTATGATGGGCAGGGGCACTATGAATATAGTGCGTGACAAAATGTTGCGAATGTGGGTCTCACGGGAGGCGTGCCAGAGATAAATACCTGCAGTCGCACTATCCTCTGTGTCGTCGGCGGCTCAGATGGATAGAGCGTCTCCCATGTACGCAGGAGATCCCTGGATCTAGTCCCAGTCGGGGCACACTATTTCAACTGTCCTCATTGACTTATATCAACGCCTGCATGCAGCTAGGGGTATTCATTTCATTGTAGTTTCATTGTAACAAGCTGCACGGTCACAGATGAAATCTGTAGTTCGGACATGTCTGAAAGGACTGATACCATATATATATATATATATATATATATATATATATATATATATATATATATATATATATATATATATATATAATGAAGTGCCTTAGCTTCCTTACGTGGTTAAAAGTGTGGACAATCAGTTAACCTTTCCGTGAGGGACCATTTCCCGCCTCGACCTCTGGAACCTCTTATGAACGTCCAGTGCAGTACTCGAACACACGCCACGTTACCGAATTTTATTTGTCAACCCTCTTCGAAGGTTTCTTATTACTTCCACACTTAGTTGGCGAGTAAAGGGAGCCGAGGGCACCTACCCTCTCCGGCGGTGTGTGAGTTTCAGCCGCCTACGATCTGTTTTATCCCCGACTTCCGCAGATGGAAGAGCAGGCCGCAAATGCGTGGATTGTTTTGCTGATTTTTTTTCCCTTTTTGTTTGGCATCCGTCTTTTGTCATCCGGTATTAATCCCATTCTGGCTCCCGCACACGACAGATCCAGGCCTGCCGTTTGGTAGTGTGACCCCGCCCCTTTTTCTTCTCTCCGTGTTCCCGATTCAGGCTTTGGTACATCCAAACCATTCCCTGCAGTGTCCAGGACACCTCTGCTCAGGGACCCCGGCGCTTTTCGGTTCTTTGTCCATTCTTTTCATCCAGAGTCCTGTTCTTCCTACGTAAGTGCCATTTTCTCGTCATGTCTTCATAATAATATTTAAAAAATAAAAAAATTACTAGAATAAAAAATAAACAAATGTTAAAAAGCCTTACACTTCATTTGATTCCTATGCTTCCCAATCTCCTGTGGCACACTGCTTGGTGAAGACGAAGGGCACACTGTAGCCACCCTCGGGATTCGTCCGCTGCGCACCCTACCCCGTGAACTCCCAACCGCCTGTTCCTTTTATACAGAAGAATGGTAGAGGATTTAGCTATAAATTGAAAAGTATAAAACCAAAAATTTCTTGCCACTGCTTAAATTTCTTACAGAAACCTTCAGCTATGCTTGCCGAAGATTTCAGGCATAAGAAGTCACCCTGGTTCTGCCAACGGCCTTGTTAGTGAGGGCGGAGAAACGGTCATTTAAAATTGCCTATAAAAGGCGAAAGAGTCATCAGTGATCAATGGCATGTGGATGCAGAAGGCAGTGGAAACCACTGCATTAAAAACACATAATGTCTATCCACAGCACTTGTGCGTTGTAACTGAATGAGTTTCATGATTATCTCTTCACTGGCAAACTATTCTGTAACATTTCCTCAATCGGATCGCCAGGAAAGGACAGCCAAGAGAAAAAAGAGATTGAACAACCAACGAAAAGGTAACGTTCTGTCACTCGCGGCGTGGCATCTCAGAAGTTTGAAAGTGGTAGGGAAGCTAGAAAATATGAGAAAGACATTGCAGAGGCTCAGACTACATACAGTGCGTCTCAGTGAAGTGAAATGGAAAGTAGACAAGAGTTTCTGGTCAGACGAGTACCGGGTAATATCTACAGCAGCAGAAAAAGATATAACAGGAGTAGGATCAATGGGAAGGTAAGGCAGAGAGTAAGTTACTGTGAACATTTCTGTGGTGTCACCGCTAGACACCACACTTGCTAGGTGGTAACTTAAATCGGCCGCGGTCCTGTAGTACATGTCGGACCCGCGTGTCGCCACTGTGTAATCGCAATCCTAGCGCCACCACATGGCAGGTCACAAGACACGGACATGACCTCGCCCCAGTTGTACGGACGACATAGCTTGCGACCAGACCTACCAAGTCTTCCTCTCATTTGCCGAGAGACTGATAGAATAGCCTTCAGCTTATTCCATAGCTACTACCTAGCAAGGCGCCATTTGTATCAGTGCTTATAGCTTACTACTATTCAAGAGATGTATTCCAACAAGAGAATAAAGTTAAGTATATTATTCCAGCTACGTACTTTTCTTCTTATTCATTAATAAGTCTCATGTTCCAGTACTTCACGCCCGTCTGCGTTAGTTTAGCGTGCACTTTCAGCCACTTCATTCTACAAGGTGTTGGCCCAGCTGCCGACACATCAATTTCAATGATAGGGCTGCTCTCATCAGATTCCTCTTATCGGATATAACAGACAATATGTTGTCGGAGGCAGAAATGAAGGTGTAGAAAGTGCATTTAACGGTACTGAACGCCTCATTTGCTACGTCAGTGGAACCAAAATCTACTAGCTATTGGAGACAGGACTGCGGTTGTAGGGGAAGAAGTACAAGCAAGGGTTGTGGGAGAAAAGGGTTTGGTGGTAGGAATGAGAGAGGTGGAACACTAATCGAATTCTTCAATAAATTTCAGCAAGTAACAGCGAATATTCTGTTCAAGAATCAGAAGAGGAGGAGGTATACTCGGAGGAAAAGCGCAGTGGGGGTTCAGTTACAGAGAAAAGAACATCTTATAAAAACGGCAACCACAGAAACTTGAAAGAGAACTTTGGTACAGAAAAGATAACTGCGAAGAAATCGTGAGTAACAGAACATATACTTCAGTTGATCGGTGAAAGAAAGAAGCACAAAAATGTTCAGGAAAATTCAGAGATACAGAAATATGTCACTTACGAATTAAATAAACAGGAAGTGCAAGGAATCTAAGGCGAAATGTTGGATGAAAAATGGGATAAAATCTAGAAAAAAAATTTACGGGAAGGATGGTAACATTAGGAGAGCAATGGTAATTCCCCTGTTAAGTGCAGAGGAGAGATAGTACACTGAACGCCTCTACGAGGGGGAGACTTGTCTGATGCCATGATAGAAGAAGAAACAGCAGTCAGTGTAGAGGAGATAGGGGATCCAATTTTATACTCGTAATTTAAGAGGACTTCGGAGGTCTTAAGACTGAGTAAGGCAGAACGGATAGATAACAGTCCATTAGGATTTTTAAAACCATTGGGGGGAAGTGGCAACAAAACGACTATTCACGTTGGTGTGTAGAATGTATGAATCTGGCGATATACCATCTGACATTCAGAAAAATGAGATCGACGCAATTCTGAAGACCGCAACACACTTCCGAAGACTGCAAGAGCCGACAGATGTGAAAATTTTCGAACAATCAGCATAACAACTCATATGTCCAAGTTACTGATAAGAAACAATATGCAGGAGAATGGAAGAGAAAATTGAGGTTGTGTTAGATGTGATTAATTTAACTTTAGGGAATATAAAGGCACCATTAAGGCTATTCTGACGTTGCGACTGATTATGCAAGCAGGACTGAAGAGAAATCATGACACGTTCACAGGATTTGTCACCGAGAAAAACGTTCGAAAGCGTCACATGCTGCTCTTCTACTGCTGTTGATATTACCCTACATTCCTTTGACGAGGAACGTCACTATATTTGTAGTGAGCCTTAGCATTTCGCTTTTCAGATTTCTTATATTTCCTACAACTTTCAGTTTTCTATATCACACTCTCTGACTAATAAAACACTACCCTATCATCGATCACTCATTTTTTCCACATCATTACCTCCGCTTGGCTGTTCCCTCCAGGAGATTCGAATGAGCGGCTAATCCGAAATCTTTAACCAGTTGAGAAATCTGACACTTTTTCTGCAACGGAACACATTTCTTGTGGTTAGGCATATTTTATCCTTCATGTAGGTGTTTCCATGGCCTTCTGGATCTCCGCGCTTCTGATTATTGTTAATTCACAACAAACGGGCCGAACCGAACATAAGTTCGTTTCTTTGAGATGGCATGCATCAATCAAATTCGGGTCTCTTTCCTGGAGAAAATTTTTGTTTTCTTTAAAAAAACGTTCTAATACTCTATGATTCTCTACTGTATACATACTGAAGCTACAGTATTCCAAGATAAAAACGGGTCTACTCTTTAAGTACTGAGCGTACGATCTCATGGTCACGTGATGGCAGTGGTTAGTTGCCAAAGCTTCAGTTGTTGATCGTTGCATGAAAGTGCTGGGCGTGTGTTTCCTTTACTTAAGTAATGATTGCCATAGTATGTGGAACAAAAGGTGCCTATTTTTGAAGCTGACATACAAACTGATTAATCTGAAAAGACCCGCGAAATTTCTCATTAAAAAATTTCCGAGTATTTCCAGTATTTCTTTGAAGAATAGTGTTCAGAAGTTGCGACCACAATGGCAGTTCAGGGTAAGTATCTCGAATTCTAATCGTAAGCGTATGTCTTAATTTCGAAATATGGAAGTGGCTGCAATATCTTTTAGAAAATTACTCCAAATTTTAAAAAATCCAAAATGCAGTTTTTGCAGCAGAAGGGCTTCTCACTCTGTACTTAAATGCTTACACCGGAAACTTAACCGTGTTTCATGTGTTCAGGTATTCACTCCATCGTAAAGAGAAAAGAGGGTTACGTATTGTAAGTGGTTCGATAAAAATATTACTGTTTGGGAGAGTAATGTAGCTTTGTTTCATTTTTCAGGTCGTGTGAACAGCCAGGCTAAGTACTAGTGGTCCACCGGAAACTATGAATCTGTGCCTTTAATTCATATTCACGATAAAGAAAATAGAGTTGAGTCTGCAGTTTGTGATAGTCGAATTATCAGCCCGACGATCTTTAAATTCATTCTTAATACAGAATCTCAACTTCATATCTTCGTGAGTCTCCACTCTTTGATAAAGGAACTTCAAAAGCAGTAGCGCTGTTCCAGCAAGACGCAGTTACGAGTTACATGTGTCGTCAAACAGCCTCTTGTACCACGAAGACTACACAAAGATCACTCAAGAAGGAAAAGTTTTGTGGCTGTCTCGTTGGCCTACTTGTCTGAAATTTATATAATGAGCACAAAAATGTCCCCGCAAAATAATTTCCCACAGTAGCGATGTAATTAGCATCAACAGCTGATAGGTTTCCCTCACACTGGTTGTACAACGTTGACTCAAGATATTTCACGTAAATATCCTCTTGTTTCTCTGTACCGCATAGGCCCAGGGTCGACGTGGTTATCAAGGTATTAGCACAGTTCACTTAAAGAGGTGGGTGGATGACCTGATGCCACACCATTACTCTCCCCCCCTTCCCCTCCCCCCGTCCCTCCCCTCACACCTCACCTGGGACAGAATATTACTACAATTGTCTCCATGCCGTTTTAGTCATGTGAAAGTGAGCAGAAATTTTCTGAGTGTTTTCGACTCATGGAATGAGGAGGGACTTTGGTACCGGAACGGTATTCACAGAGTGGCGTAAGGGAAACCACCTAAAAATACATCCAAGCTGGCCGCCACACCAACCCTCGTTAAATCCTTCAGGTGGATACGTCACGGGGCCACCGCACCTCTCAGTCCCAGAAGCGACGCTTCAATACGCACCACAACCCAGGCGGGTCCAATGAAGCATCACTCTGTGAGATAATAACACTTCTACATTACGGTGTCTTTTATTTGTCTTTGACATTGCGAAGAAATTGTACATATTCTCTTGGTTATGTATTTGACATATTTCTTAATTTTTTTTATCGTTGTATAGAGTCAATATTCATTTTCTTAAAGGATTTTATTGTAATGAAGAGAAGTAATTTCTAGGAAAAAACATAAAAACGTGTAACTCTGATTTGTGAGAAAGAAGTGTTGAACAATATCTGTTTGAAAAATCTCGGCAAATTATTAAATATTAGAACTGGTATTCAACTTCAGGTCTGAAAATATTAGTTCTGTATTTCAAGATATAATTGTTCACTGCATTAGAGGCATCAATATCAGCGAAAGAACTTTTGGTGTATATCATTATCATAAACCCTTAAACGTCAACGAAACTTTGCCGCTTTGACGAAGAAACAGCGTTATTAGGATGTATGTTGAAAATTCAATGTCTCCGGATTTTTTATGAGAAAACTCTCAAAGCTTTTTAAATAAAACAGCCATTATTAACATTCCACATCTTTATTCTTCATGCCTGCGAATTTATTTCTCGTTATAGTCACCATGACGACGAACACGTTTCTCCCATCGAGAGACCAGTTCGTTGATACCGTCACTGTAGAAAGTTCGACTTTGTTAGTGCAGCCACAACCACGCCTCTGCCTACACAGTTTCATCACTAACAAAGTGAGGTCCTCGAACGTGTTCTTTAAGTTTCTGAAACAGATTAAAGTCGAATGGCGCCAAATAGGAACTGTATGGAGGTATGTAGGATGATCTATGTCAGTGAACCCAAGGGGTTGGATTGTTACAGATGTCACAGCACGTTGATTTTATTTATAAAGCATTAAGACTTCTCACATAAAAACTTCGGACGTTTTACTTTGGAGAACATCCTCGTATTATTTGGGTAATCTGCTGTTTTGCGACGGCATCATCGTGTGCAAATTTTAGACTGAAAGAGCTACGTAATTAAATTTATGTCACCTGAGAGCGGTCCAGATTAGATTTAAACGAGCACTCTCTGTTCTCTTGCTCGTTTCAGATATCATACAAACCTTCCTTGTAATCTGGAAGCATTGTCTGTGTTCGTAAATCTCTAAATTAACAAATACTGAAAACAAAAGTACGTATATGCCCGCATTGTTGAGCGGCTAAGCCATTTCCGTGGAAACCGTCGTAGACAGAGAGGGAGAGAGAGAGAGAGAGAGAGAGAGAGAGAGAGAGCGCGAGAGCGAGAGCGAGAGTGTGAGTACACTGTGAGCTGTGGGCAGTATTACAGAGAAACAGAGGTGAGTACAACTGTTTTGCAATGAATACATTAGTTAATTTAAGTTGACTTATCTAGTTAGGTGTGCTCTGTTGGTTGTACAAGTTGGCTGTGAATAAACTAGTATGCATCAGGGTATATTCTTAATTTCTGATGGTATTTCTTCCTAACAATGTTCTACATCACTTGGACGGTGATATTAAAATAATTAGGATACGCGAACACTGCACTCACGTCGTGTCAGTTTCTTCCCGTTTAAGTGTTGGTACCTGTGAATAATTTATCGCTATCGTCACGCTCTCTGTCAGGGGAAACGAGAGGCTCTTGAAACCCAAAATAGGTTACTGCAAAACTATATAATTCGTGTCGTAACATTGTTCCTCTGTGAGAAGATCCATTAAAATAGTGTCCTGTAGTATATTACGTAGCAGATCGTTAGCTTGAATCCTAGTGCCTTCATAGAGTTTCACAGTCTGCAAAGCTTTGAATAGCACCATTGGTGTTTGCCCGTTGTAGTGTTATTAACTAATCTCTAAAGGTCTTAAATTTAGTATCAGTCACAAACAATAAAGTATTTGTATGTTTAATAATGAAATGAGTGTTGTGTTGGACGTGGATTCGAACTCAGAAACTAATCGCTTTGTTAACTAAGCACAATCAAATGTTAGACATAGAATTTTTTCACCAGCAGTGAGATAACTGGAATTAAAATGACGAGGCGAAACAACTTTGCCTCAGCTGGATTCGAACCAGATATATATCACTTCCGTTTTCTAGCCACAAGCAGGCATTAAATATCGTTTATTTCGTCAGTAGTGAAATGTCTTCATGTCTGAACTGGAAACAAGTTTATGAAAAGTTCAGTATTTACTAGTAGTCGAAGCAGACACACACCATCATTGTTGACTGCATTCGAAGAAGCGTTAAATATTACTTTTTTTTTTCTCCAGGAGCTAGGAGTGACATGTCGAACATGAAATGATGTAATGGAAAGTTATGTTTCTAAATGAGAGTATAAACAGGCACCTATCGCTATTGTTGACTATGCATGAAGAGACATTAGGAATCATAATTATTTTTTACTTCTAATTTGGTGTGCTCATGCTACAGCCTGAAATAATGCGATGAAAAATTTTGTGCCAGGCCAGTATTTGAACTCAGGAAAGGGCCTTTCGAGGACATCTTGAGGATCTGGAATCTCAGGGAAGCAACGAAACGATGGAACTGAGCCGGTTCCAAAGGGGTCAAATCCAACTTAAGGGGAGATGCAAATTCGAATCCCAGTTCAGCACCAATATTTTCAACATCTGAAGTTGAAATACAGTAAGAACTATGTTCCCTGTGACCGTACATGAATCTTGGTTCAGTAGTAAAATAAAATTTCTGATGTAAGATACTGGTGCCAGAGTATCTACTTCCCGCGATTTCCGCTTCTGTCGTGACCCAACGTGCTCCTACTCTCCTCTTCTCAGTCGCTAAGGGACATCATGTTTAACATGGATTTAGGAACCACGTTGCCACCCAGTGCTGTTCAGTTAGCGTTACCTGAGGTGAAGTGTCCGTTTGTGCATCTTAAAATTGGTTGCCTTGAGTCATAATTGAAACTAGACCTTAAGCATACACACCTAGAATCAGTCCAACAGACAGCTTAAAAAAATCACCTTCATCGGGGTCAGCTCATTCTACCAAGAATGATTTTACATAGTTGTTCCATATACACAGCTGAAAATTATCAGTCGTCTGCACGTGTTGGTTTGCATCAGTGTCGACCAGTGCCGAAGTGATTTAATGTTGCTAAAATTAAAGTAACCATCTCCTAAAATGAAAGTAAATTACATATTTCTTAATTAGTACAATTCATGAACATGCGTAGCACTCCTACGGTAGCATGAGTCACTGCTCTCTCTCAAAGATCAAAAGGATATTGTAACGAAACAAAGCATAACAAATAACTTCAAACTCGCTAATTATTGTTTGTAGTTAGTGGAAAGGGAGATGGGGGGAGATTTGGTGTATGGAAAGGCAAGCAGAAAGAAGAGGTTTGGTGACCAATGAACTACACGTACATTTGCTTTTGATTTTGTTGTAATGAAGGGTGCTCAACACTGGATGAGAATTCAGCATCCCTGGGTGTGGATTAATCCTGTTCAAAACATTCATTTCCTTGTCAGCCCGCATTTGCATTCACGAGCTGTCCGTGTTGCCGACGGCATTGCCACAACGGTAACACCGGTTTCCGTCAGATCACCGAAGTTAACTGCTGTCGGGCTTACTAACACTTGGATGGGTCACCTTCCGGGTCTTCCAAGTGCTGTTCGCAAGCGGAGTGCACTCGGCCCTTCTGAGACCAATTTATGAGCTAATTGACTGAGAAGTAGCGACACCGTTCACGAAAACGGAGAACGGCTGGGAGAGCGATGTGCTAACCACGTGCCCCTCCATATCCGAATCCGGTGACCCCTGATGGCTCACGATGACAAAGCGGCCCGTCGGTATCATTCGGCCTTCAAGGGCTGTTCAGACTGTGTTTGTTTGTTTTAGATAGCTAAGGCATAATTTAGACTTGATTTTGTAATCACTGAAACACAATTACATAATAATCATCTGCGAATACGCAAAACGAATAGGATACTTCAATTTCTGCAGGAAGAGTTCTTTGTACTTGAGCTAGTGGCGTACCATATCTATAGATGGTCTAGTGGTAAATTTCCCTTAGGGTAACTCTTCTCTTTGTTTTTCTATACTAAATTTTGTCTCACATCATTGTGTAGGCAAGGGCATTCTGATCTTTTCTCCTGCAGCATATAATGTGAAGAATGCTGAAGTATGTAATATCTTTGGAATTCGTGGAGAGTTGAGGCAGCTTTAAACGTTAGTTCTATATATAGGAGAAAGGGCTTCGTGCTATTATTTCGGCACAAATTATTTTCCCCTTTAAGAACCCAAGCGGGCTTTGAAGAAGGATTTTATTGAAATTTACGTGTATTGTCTTCTCAGTTACTGGCAAATGTTATCAGCTACGACCATTTAACCTGGCGTTAGAAGTCACACTCGTTCTGCCAACAGCCTTGTCAACGAGGTCGGTGGAGCTGGCAGAGATTCAGGACAACCTCTTGCTCTTCGGGACGGAAACTGCCTCTACAAGGCGGAAGAATCAGCAATGATGAACGGTATGAGGATGCAGAAGGCAATGAAAACCACTGCGTTGAAGACATACAAGGCGTATGCACAGGACATGGGGCCTGTAATGGAATAAGTGCCATGATTATCTCTGTTGGCAGAAGGTTTCGGATTAGCCCCTATTCACATCTCCGGGAGGGGACTACCAAGGGGGAGGTGAAGATTAGAAATAGACAGAACAGCCAACGAAACGATAATGGTCTTTAATGGTCTTCGAGGGGATCCTGGAACAAAAAAAATTTTGAACATGGTGTGAAACCGATAAATCTGAAGAGGGAGATATAGCATGGGTCAATGAAATGAAATCGAAAGAAGATAATTAATTCTAGTGAGGCAAATGTAGGGTAATATCAACAGCAGTAGAAAATAGTTCACGAGAGTAGCATTCTTTATGAATAGGAAGGTAGGGCATAGAATCAGTTATTGCGAACAGTTCATATATATATATATATATATATATATATATATATATATATGGTTCCACACCATGTTCAAAGTTGTCACTCCCTGCATCAAACGTCTTCCTGCAATTCTAGAGAGAGAGAGAGAACTGCAGGAAGACGTTTGATGCAGGGAGTGACAATTGACTCTCAACCTAGACAAATGTAACATATTGTTAATACGTAGACAGACCTTTATTGTATCATCACAAAATTGCAGAACAATCACTGGAAGCAGAGCGGTTAGAAGTTAATCACCAGTAAAGCAGATGCCAGACTAAGGTTTATTGGAAGAATCCAGAGGATTTGATTTGTAATCCATCAAGAAAGGAAGCAACACACGGAACACTCGTTCTACCTGTAGCTGAACAGTGCTCGTCAATCAGGGCTCCGTACCAGATAGGACTGATAGAGGGATCAGAGAAAATCCAAAGACGAGTAACATGTTTCGTTACAGGTTCATTTAGTAAGCGCGAAAACGTCACTGAAATGGCCATCCAACTCCAGTGGCTAACGCTATATGAGAGGCGTTCTGCGTCACGTTGTAGTCTACTGGTAAAGTTCCGAGACCGTACATTTCTAGAAGGGTTAACCAATATATTCCTTCCTCCTACAAATATCTCGCAAAAAGTCTGTGAAAATGAAATTAGAGATATTCTAGTCCACACGGAGGCTTATCAGCCATCGTTCTTCCCGTGAACCTGACGGAACTGGAATAGGAAAAGGATAAAGTGACTTTGGTACACGAAGTTCCCTCCGCGATACGCCGTAAGGTGACATACGTAGCGTAAATGGAGATTTAGTTGTAGACGTAAAGGTGCGAATACTGCGGCAGGGAGTACCACAGAAGACAGTTCAGTTGAAGATGGGTGTCCCTGAAAAGAGCAGTCACAGATGGAAAAAGAAACGTAGGTATTAGGAAAGTAAAGGCGAAGAAATACTGGATAAAAGATGAAATACGTCAATTGACAGAAGAAAGAACAAAGTACAGACACGTTCAGGGAAAACAGAAACACAACAATATGAATCATTAACGATTGAAATAAACAGGAATTGTAGGGAAGCGAAGGCGAAATGGCCACATGAAAAATGTGAACACATTGAAAATCAAATGTTCGTCGGAAGGACTGATTCAGCATACAGAAAAAAAAAATCGTCCTTGAAATTAAAAGCAATGGTGGCAGTATTAAGAGTGCAATGGGAATTCCACTACTAAACGCATATGAGAGATCCGCTAGATGGAAACTGTACATAGAAGTACTCTATGAATGGAAAGATTTGTCTGATTAAGCAATAGAAAAAGATTTTGTGTGGATACACAAGAAATAGGTGATACAGTATTAGTCAGAATCTAAACGAACTTTGGAAAACTTGGGATTAAAAAAGGCAGAATGGGTAGATAATTCCAACTGAATGTCTAGAATCATTGGGGAAGTGACAACTAAACGACTATTCTAATTGGTGTGTAGCATCTGTGGCACTGGCGACGCACCACCGGACTTCCGAAAAAATATCATCCATTCAGTTCCAAAGACAGCAAGCAATAACTGCGAAAACTATCGGACAATCAGCTTAAGAGCTGAAGCACCCAAGCTGCTGACGAGAATAATATGCAGATGAATGAAAATGAAAACTGAGGATCAGCCATTTCTCAATCAGGTTGACTTTATAAATGGTAAAGGCACCAGAAAGGCAGCTCTGACGTTTTGCTTCATAATGGGAGCGAGCTGAAGAAAAATACATAGTCATAGTATTCGTCGACCTACTTGTAAATGTAAAATGATGCAAGATAGGAGGAAGTTATAGGAAAAGACGGGTAACATACAACACGTACAAGAACCAAGAGAGAAAAGTAGTACTGGAAAATGAAAAATGAGGTGCTCGGATTAAAAAGGATGTAAGACATGGATGCAGTCTTCCGCCCCTACTGTTCAATTTGTACATAGAAGAAGCAATGACACTTCAAGACAGATTAAATTTGAGAGTGGAAGAATGCAAATGATAAGATTCGCTGATGACACTACTATCCTTAGTGAAGGTGCAGAATATTTTCAAGATTGAATAAATAGTCTAGTGAGTACAGACTATGGATTGAGAGTAAATTCAAGAAAGACGAAAGTAATGTGAAGTAGCAGAATCAAGAATACTAAGAAAATTAACATTAAAATTGATAGACGAAATTAAGGAAGTTTGCTACCTTGGGAACAAAATAACTCAAGACTGACGGAGCAAGGGGAACTAAAAAACAGACTGGCATAGGGAAAGTGGACATTCCTGCCCAAAACGAAAAGTCTACAAGTATCAAAAATGTACCTTCGTTTGAGGAGGAAATGATGTGGTAGTGAAGGGTGGGGACACTTGCACATAAGAGAATCGAAGCGTCTGAGGAATTGTGCTACAGAAGAGTGCTAAAAATTATGTGTAATGATACGGTAAGCATTGAGGAAGTTCTCATGGGAATCGGCGAAGAAATGAACTTGTGGAAAAGACTGACAAGATGAAAGGTGATAGGCCTTGTGTAAAATAATCGGGGAATAACTTCCGTGGTACTAAAGGGAGCTGTATAGGGTCAAAAACCCAAAGGAAGGCAGAGACTGCAATATATCCAACGAATTATCGCGGATGTTGCGTGCAGGTGCTACTCTGTGATGAAGAATTTGGCATAGCAGAGAAATTCGTGGCGGACCGAGCCAGACTAGTCAGAAGACTAGTGACTGAAAGTCGATGGGTAATGTTGTGGAGAAAAAGGAGAGATAATCAGAGTTAAATGTACGGCCTACGACGATGTCATTAGAGACGAGGCAGAAGCTAGGAATCGGATGGATGGTGAAGCAATGTCGCAGTTTCTTAAATGTTTCGCCTTTTGATCAATGGGTACAAAATCTTGGGTGCGAGAATACTTAAAATAGAGTATCTAAGGTTTCCTTACTGACTTTCGGTATGTTTGCCTGGACCGCGGTAAGAGAAGACGTAAAGGGCTAACAGACTGTCTAGGTCTCCAGCGAGATTACAACCTGGAAATAATGCATCATCCAATTCACATTGCAGCTTCATTACTTCTTAGCCAAAGAGCCTGTCGTCGTGTAGTGTCACAGGGCACTCACTTTTTCTTCTAAACGGAAAGGCCAAAGAAACTGGTATAGGCACGCGTATTCACTGAGTTATGGAAACAGACAGAATACGGCAATACGATCGACAACGCCTATATAAGGCAACAAGTGTCTCGTACATTTGTTACATGGGTTACTGCTGCTACAATGGAATGTTATCAAGATGTAAGTGAGTTTGAACGTGGTGTTATAGTCGGCGCACGAGCGATGACTCTTTAGCACCGAAACGCCTAATAACGTGTAGGGCCCACGCGAACACGCAGGAAAGCCGCAACAGGACGAGGCATGGTAGTGCTGGAGGGAACTGACACCATGAATCCTGCAGGGCTCTCCATAAATCCTTAGGTGTACGACGAGTGATGGAGATATCTTTTGAACAGCACATTGCAAGGCATCCTAGGTATGCTCAATAATGTTCATGTCTGGAGAGTTTGGTGGTCAGCGGGGTGTTTAAACACAGGAGAGTGTTCCTGGAGCCACTCTGTAGCAGTTCTGAACGTGTGGGGAGTCGTATTGTCCTACTGGAATTGCCCAAGTCCGTCGGAATGCACTTTGTACGCGAATAGATGTAGGTGATCAGGCACGATGCTTACGTATGTGTCACCTGTCAGATTCGTATCTAGATGTATCAGGGATCCCACATCACTCTAACTGCACACGCCCCACACTATTACAGAGCCTCCACCAGCTTCAAAAGTCCCCTACTGACATTTAGGGTCCATGGAGTCATGAGGTCTTCTCCATACCCGTACACATCAATCCGCTCGATACAATTTGAAACGAGACTCGTGCGAACAGGCAATATGTCTGCAATCATTAACAGTCCTGTGTCGGTGTTGACGGGCTCAAGCCAGGCGTACAGCTTTGTGTCGTACACTCATCAAGGGTACACGAGTGGGCCTTCGGCTCCAAAAATCCATATCGATGATGTTTCGTTGAATGGTTCGCATACTGACACTCTTTGATGGCCCAGCTTTGAAATCTGCAGCAATTTGCGGAAGGGTTGCACTTCTGTCACGTTGAACGATTCTCTCCATTCGCCGTTGGTCCCGTTCTTGCAGAATTGTTTCCGGCTGCAGCGGTGTTGGAGAGTTGATGTTTTGCCGGATCCCTGATGGTGAAATGGTCGTATGGGAAAATCTACACTTCATCGCTACCTCGGAGATGCTGTCTCCCACCGCTCGTGCGCCGACTATAACACCACGTTCGTACTTACTTAAATCTTGGTGACCTGCCATTGTAGCAGCTGTAACGCATCTAACAACTGCGCTAGGTGGTTGCTATACAGGTGCTGCCGGCGGCAGGGCCGTATTCTGCCGTTTACATACCTCTCCATTCGAGTACGCACGGCTACACCATTTTCTTCGGCGCTTCAGTGTGCTCACAGTTTTTCACGCATTCGCTTGGCCCACCATTGGTTCCCTTGATTTACTCACTCACACCATGTGCCAATAATTAATCACAACAGCTAATCAGTTTTAGTTAATAAAGTCTCTGAGTACTCATTGCTCAAGATCAACCATTTGCATAGTCACTTTTAACCACATACAGCCATTTCTGTATGGCACAGAACACAAAATATAAAGTTGTTATAATAATATTCTAGTAATTAATACACCAATATTATCATATAATTAATGTAAATTATTAATAAAAATAATTGCAATAAGTGTGGCAGTCAACCTACAATGATACGACCAATGAAAAAAAAACTGTTTGATGCGAACTCTCACCCTTCAAAATCGTGGATACATTCCATAACACATAAGTTATCATAAATACTTGCCCATAATTACGCAGAAGTAAAATGTAGTATTACACGAAATATCGATCAAGGCACCTTAAAAAAGTGTGACAGATGATGAAAGCTCTTTTCTCATGAACGTAAATGTACATAAACACACTTCACATTGCACAACATATAGGAAGCCCTAAAGGTAGCAGACCTAAAAAAAGAGAGTAAAACGAAAGGTTCAATAAAATTTGCAGACACAGAAACTTTAAAGTCCTAATTTACGTACTTTTAGTCCTTAATGTTCAGAGCCGCTGGAAATAAAATAAAGGAAACGATATATAATCTCGTTATATATTTCCATTATTTTGCCTAACTTAGAACAAACCTGATCTCAAACAAAATATTGTCACCTCTAAGTTCAGCACGCAAAGAAAATTAATGTATGCACACAATGGCGCAAGGAAATAGGAGGATAAAGTATTTCAGTTCAAGGGGAAAGGTAGACAGTCACCGTTGTCTGGTGGTAGTTGATCGCGTGGTATCGGGCGATTTCTGTTGGTATGTCCATTGATTGAGCGGGCCTCTTTTGCTCACATAAGTGTGGGCCACAAAAGTTGAAAGCTTTAACTGCTCCATGGCGTGTGATGACTAGTGTCAAGATGGAGACAAGACAAAAGCCACTTTCATCCACATCATCTGGATCGTCTGGCTGTCGTTCCTTCTCAGCAAGAGAAGAAAGGTGCATGTGCACCTGCTCTGCTGGGCTTGGTAGGACGAACACAGAAACCCACGTGTCGGGATATGCTTTCCAGCTGCAAACCCATCACTGAGGTGGCAACATTACGTATAAAGAGCAAGTGGCACAATAGTTCATGGAGTAGCACTGCCAGACATGGTCTCGCTACACACAAGTATTTGTCAAATCAACACTGCTTCCCGACACTGCCTAACCACAGGGCATAGCTTAACGATTTCTCAAGAAGAGAAAACTGGCAACATTGTTTCCCACATAGTGCTTCTAGGCATGGCAGACGGACCAAAATCAGCCTCGACAGAAAAAGTATGCATTATGGTGTGCTGTGATCCTGCATTGTTTACCTCACCAATCTGCAAAGATATGCTTTTAAAGTCTATTCTCTTTCGTTCAGATTTTATGCTGATGTATCGTCTCAGAGCATTCATTTATTTGTAGCCACCTCAGGACTGACGCTTGTACGTTTCGACACCACCTGGTGCTAGTGAGGTATTGTTATAGACCTTACAGTCCGCCTCCACCAGTGAGGCGTGCAGTCTACCTTCCGTCGAGGTCGCCTCTCCACACGAATGGAAACCACGGCGCCACACGAATGGAAACCACGGCGGTTAATCGTCTTCACAAAAGTGAAAGGGAAAGTGCCGACACCTACCGAGGGACACCTCTTCCCTCTAGTCTGCCTGCCTCTCCCCCCCCCCCCTCCCCATGCCACACCCTACACTCGGCACGTGTGCTTGTCGCTTGCAGCCGACCTTTCCGTAATGGCACCTCGTTACGTGGTGTAAATGTCGATTCATCCAGCCAGCAGCCATCCAACCAGTGGCTGTTACTCTCATTCACACCACGTCTGCACGACACTCAAATGACACAAATACTTTCCTATCCTAAGCTGTTGACTATATGCTGTATATGAAACATATTGAAAATTCCGCCATTAGAAATGCTGTCTATTGGCTCACACATTTAGAGTTATGTTGACTCCTTCAGCAAGTTACTCTTCATTAACTAGTTATTTATCTATGCTATCTTGTTCACTTATTCTTTGCAATCCGTTAACGTTAATGATTAATATAGCTGAATCGTTGCAACTTGTTACTCATCGATATCTCAGTTTTATCATAACCAAAAAGGGAAAAAACTCTCATTACATCATCAAACACCATACTTTAAACTTAAACGTAACTTCATGTCAGACACTTTTCGTCTAGGTAGTGGGAACTGATCAGTTAAAAAAGATGGTTCAAATGGCTCTGAGCACTATGGGACTCAACGTCTATGGTCATAAGTCCCATAGAACTTAGAACTACTTAAACCTAACTAACCTAAGGACATCACACAACACCCAGTCATCACGAGGCAGAGAAAATCCTTGACCCCGCCGGGAATCGAACCCGGGAGCACGGGCGCGGGAAGCGAGAACGCTACCGCACGACCACGAGCTGCGGACCTCGTCAGTCAAAACTCACATGATCCGTCTTCTCAATCCATCCACCTTGTTAGTTCGTTTACATGCACCTAACACTGACAGTCTCATATTTACTATCATCAACACCGACAAACACAAATGAAATAGAATAACGGAAACCGTTGCACTCTCAATTAGTCTGCCGATCTTCTTTTTTACTTTGCTGTCCTTCTTTTACTTTAGTTTCCGTCACCATCTGTCATCTTTTTTCGATATCTCCTGCTGCTTCTTGTCATTCCTCTTCTTTCTTCGTTTCCGACATCCACATTCTCTATCGACACACGGGGCAGTAATATCTAGAAGAACATACCTTCCTAGATCTAATGAACTAGTGACTCTTTTTTATATAGCCTCTAATACATACTGTGTGGTAACGCCAATAGAAGTTGTTTTCGATTTTTTCTGTTCGTCTACCAGTTTTTCCTTCTGCATGCGTTCGCGATGTACTCATGATCCTTTTCCTTTATTCTGACCTGTGCTGGATTTACGTCAAATGAAAACCAAACACTGACCAAAACGGGACCATAGAATGTTTCCATTCAAAGGTAATCATCACATGCGTCAAGACATTTATCCCACTGGGAACGAGGCGATTAATGAATGTATCATGGATCGGCCGTTGACGAATGTACACTACTGGCCATTAAAATTGCTACACCACGAAGATGACGTGCTACAGACGCGAAATTTAACCGACAGGAAGAAGATGCTGTGATATGCAAATGATTAGCTTTTCAGAGCATTCACACAGCGTTGGCGCTGGTGGTGACACCTACAACGTTCTGCCATGAGGAAAGTTTCCAGCTGATTTCTCATACACAAACAGCAGTTGACCGGCGCTGCCTGGTGAAACGTTGTTGTGATGCCTCGTATAAGGAGGACAAATGCGTACCATCACGTTTCCGACTTTGATAAAGGTCGGATTGTAGGCTATCGCCGTTGCAGGTTATCGTATCGCGACATTGCTGCTCGCGTTGGTCGAGATCCAATGACTGTTAGCAGAATATGGAATCGGTGGGTTCAGGAGGGTAATACGGAACGCCGTGCTGGATCCCAACGGCCTCGTATCACTAGCAGTCGAGATGACAGGCATCTTATCCGCATGGCTGTAACGGATCGTGCAGCCATGTCTCGATCCCTGAGTCAACAGATCGGGATGTTTGCAAGACAACAACCATCTGCACGAACAGTTCGACTACGTTTGCAGCAGCATGCACTATCAGCTCGGAGACCATGGCTGCCGTTAGCCTTGACGCTGCATCACAAACAGTAGCGCATGCGATGGTGTACTCAATGACGAACATGGGTGCACGAATGGCAAAACGTCATTTTTCCGGATGAATCCAGGTTCTGTTTACAGCTTCATGATGGTCGCATCCGTATTTGGCGACATAGCGGTGAACGTGCATTGGAAGCGTGTATTCGTCATCGCCATATTGGCGTAACACATGACGTGATGGTATGGGGTGCCATTGGTTACACGTCTCGGTCACCTCTTGTTCGCATTGACGGCATTTTGAACAGTGGGCGTATTTCAGATGCGTTACGGTCCGTGGCTCTACCCTTCATTCGATCCCTGCGAAACCCTACATTTCAGCAGGATAGTGCACGATCGCTTGTTGCAGGTCCTGTACGGGCCTTTCTGGATACAGAAAATGTTCGACTTTAGCCCTGGCTAGCACATTCTCGAGATCTCTCACCAATTGAAAACTTATGGTCAATGGTGGCCCAGCAACTGGCCCGTCACAATACGCCAGTCAGTACTCTTGATGAATTGTGGTATCGTGTTGAAGCTGCATGGGCAGCTGTACCTGTACACGCCATCCAGGCTGTGTTTGACTCAATGCCCAGGCTTATGAAGGCCGTTATTACGGCCAGAGGTGGTTGTTCTGGGTACTGATTTCTCAGTATCTATGCACCCAAATTCCGTGAAAATGTAATCACATGTCAATTCTAGTATGATATATTTGTCCAATGAATACCGGTTTATCATCTACATTTCTTCTTTATGTAGCAATTGTAATGGCCAGTAGTGTACTATCGTATCCACTCATGCACTTCATCGTTCGACTGAAAACGACGTGCACGCATGTCTTACTTCATATCGCCAAAGTTTTGAAATTCACGCGGTGCAAGTTCCGGTCTGTACGGAGGATGCTGAGGTATTTCCCAACAAAATCGCCTTCATCCGATTGTGGGTCCACTCCCGAGAAACTTTTTTCCATGTGATCGCCAGAGTTCGTGTGGCGAGAGAGTGAGGAATGGAGGCCATGTCTGCTTCACAGATGTTTGAAGAGAAGTCGAATTGTACACGCTAGCCTTACGATATAATGACAGCTGGACCAACGCACTAGACTAGTCTGCTAATATCGAAGGTCACAACCCAACAACTGCGAGCACCTGTGTGTGTCACTATGCTGTTCTTCTATCACAGCGGTGACACTAGACAAAGGTAAGAGCAATGGGGCCACCAATCACGCAACTGCGTTATGGCGGGTGTTCGGTTTTCATTTGACTACACCCTATGTATCAATTATTTAAACACAGTAACCAAGTACTTTCAGGTCAAGTTCCACTCGAGTCATTGAATCATCTCATCTGAGGCACTTTTGTACACTGACAGTCTCCCTGTCCCTGTTTCTAGCCTTGGGCAATGCAGTATATCAGCACCTATTCGTCCCTTCTAATCATAGTAAGTGAGGAAATCTACCGAGCGAGGTGGCGCAGTGGTTAGCACACTGGACTCGCATTCGGGAGGACGACGGTTCAATCCCGCGTCCGGCCATCCTGCTTTAGATTTTCCGTGATTACCCTAAATCGCTCCACGCAAATGCCGGGATGGTTCCTTTGAAATGGCACAGCCGACTTCCTTCTCCGTCCTTTCCTAATCCGATGAGACAGATGACCTCGCTGTTTGGTCTCTTCCCCCAAACAATCCAATCCAATCCAAGAAATCTTCTGAGAACAAACTTCTGTTGCCGCACAGTCCGAGCTTCCAAAGAAAAGTCTCAATTAAATGAATAAATAAAATAATGTAAAATGAAACAAAAAAGGTGCCCAACTATCTATAACATGGCCCACGCGTACAACTGACGTCAGATGTCACTAATGCTCACAATTGATCTTCTCTCCCCTCTTAGTATAGCCGAGACGCTCATTCGGCGTGGACATTGATACTCACTGCCTCATCACACAACTCTTTCTTCCAACTAAGGGTAATTACAACTGAAAAAATTTAAAGACCCAACACTATGTTGAATTTAGCAAATCGTCCTTAAATGGTTCAAATGGCTCTGAGCACTATGGGACTTAACAGCTATGGTCATCAGTCCCCTAGAACTTAGAACTACTTAAACCTAACTAACCTAAGGACATCACACAACACCCAGTCATCACGAGGCAGAGAACAAATCGTCCTTAAGTTCACAATAGCGCGGTGGAAAATGTTGCCTACATTCCCACTTCCGTTTACAACAACCATTCATGGACCCTCAATTTTCTTGTGAATCCAACCACGTAACTATTCATTTGACTCCCATTTTGCCACAACAACGTCGCACATGTATAGTACTCATCTCTCTGGTCTTTCCCTTCTTTTTATCTTTACTTCCTTACGCTATCTTTACAAAATATCAGAGAACAACACTCTTCACTAAGACCTCAGTACTCGAACTCTTTCACTAGAGAAAACACTGCAAGGGAAAACAGATAGAAATATACAATAACACAATTTCCATTCCTACGTCGACGATTCTAGTCAAACACTTAATGCTTCCAACTCAACGAACACTTGAGATTCTCATATTATTAACCTAATCAGTAATGAATATTCCTAAAACACGAACACTCCACATACTTAAACGAGATTTACATGTAACCAAATGTTTTACCTTCATTGTCCCATTGTCTCTTCAAGATTTTTATTTAACGAAAGGCTTTATATTGTTCATGTGATGTATGCCACACGACTTCCTTGTCTTCATTGCATTCAATTTAACTGCGTTCGCATGTGGAGTTAGCCGAAATCGGAGTGGCCCTTGTATATAAATAAGCACACGCGACATAGCACTTTCTCTTTATTTCCGAGCCTATGAGACTTCACAAAGATGTTCTGATCATTGCAGTACTGGCGTATTGAAGTTTTTTTTCGGCACGCTCTTTTATTTCCTTTGCTGCTAATTTCATATTTATTGTGCCATGTTTAATACTTTTTCATGTCGTATTTACGTCTGCGTTAGAAAATCCACCACTTCTCTCATACTATCGCGGGGTTATCGATTCCTCAAAGTGTAATTAATTCTGGTTTGAACAAACAATTTCTTCTCTCGGCGGAGTCGCCGCCTCACTTTCTGCTAAGCGCCGAACCTACGCCTCTGGTTGCCCCACATTCGAGATGTTTGATATTGCATCATT
The DNA here is from genome assembly GCF_023898315.1 of Schistocerca nitens. Classification (NCBI taxonomy): domain Eukaryota; kingdom Metazoa; phylum Arthropoda; class Insecta; order Orthoptera; family Acrididae; genus Schistocerca; species Schistocerca nitens. The sequence continues at coordinate 976,879,593 of NC_064614.1, forward strand.
TTGTGATAACATTAGCTGTGTAGCGCAATCGTTCATTTTGCACCTTCGCCTTTTTAAGTTTATGTGACCATATGTGCTTCGTTCTTCTCTTTTCTTCGTCTAAATGTCTACCGCCGGAAGAGTATTTATTTAGCGACTTCACTAGCTCAAACATACCCGGGATTTGCGTCTGGACAAACCTATTCTTACTGTCCGACATTCCAAAACATGAAAATCTTTGGTACAAATTCCTGACGTGCGTTGAGTTTCGCAATCTTCTCCCGGCAAGACTTCATCTGCCTCTGTTAACGACCTCACAACTAGTTTAAGTTTTCCTATATTACTTGTGTCATTCTAGATGACCGGAATTTGAGCATTTTGCCATCTCTCCTGTCAACTTTCTGTTCCCTACTTAATCCCATCAGCACACAAGGCATGTTACACGTTTATTTTTAATGATCCCATATTGGATCTAACTTCCAACTCTGTTTCTGCATGCAATGTTCGGTCAGCAGCTTCACTCAATGTGTCCCGTTGAACAGCTGTGACATCCATCAATCACAGATCTAACTGGGATCTACCATCTGACCTATCCTCACTTTCTTTCAAAAATCGACTGTGGTGTAGTAATAGCAATCTCAAGTACCGTTCCAGCCTCCTGTGTAGGAACATGTTCTGCACTATCGTCCTCAGTGACCAACTGTCGCTGTATTATCTCCTTCTCTGCAGTGTTTCCAACATCCTCATACTCGTCTACACAGACCTGCTTTGCGTTTTCTGTCAAAACTACAGTAATGTTCTGTAGTTTTCTGATTATTCGACAGTACTTCCATCTCCATGTACTTAGAACGATCGTTCCACTATCGCTCATAGTTGCCTAATCAGGCTGGATAGTTGCTGGTTTCTAATCGAAGTAAGACAAAGGCTTTTTTGACTCGTCGTTTCAGTTACATATCATTGCGCTTAGTTACCAAACCGATTTCGTGCTGGGTTCGAATCCCCGTTTAACACAAACATTACGTCATTCTTTTCCAGTTAAGGATGTGCACACTTTTATGCTTGTGACTGAAACCATATTTAGAATTTTTTTGTTGTTGGTTAATAGGTACCAAGGTACTAGAAAGGCGTCGGTGGTCCTATTCCATTGATTTGTATAGCCTGTTCTTTCTCTTTGTCTCAGTTTTATCCGACTGACACATGGAATTCAACTTATTAATTATTTGTTTAGCTCCTGCTTTCTTCTTCTTATTTCTTGTTCATAGTAACTGTGATCTGAGATTATAACTCCCTAATGTTTTTAATTTTGGTATGACTAAATAGTTTAACCATCTATGATAACGTCACGTTTCTGCTTCCTATAGAAAGATATTTTATTTTAGAAAAAGTTATTGTTATTCCGCCCTTACTTTACGTCTCTAACATTTTCTTCATAATGTACTAATTACCGCTGTCTCTTCCAGTCATTATTGGACCACCGGCGAATAGTAAACTCGAAAGGTAGTCAGTATCTACGTCTATATTCATTCCTCCACAGTTTCTCATCCATTTTTTAAGAACTTGTCTATGATGTTCCGCTGCTCGTAGTGTACTGTGCATACATAGGCGAAGAGATCCATTATTGTTTCAGTACGCTAGTGGTAAAGGATCACTGAAAACAATAACAGCTTTCACAACACATAGAAGTAACCCTAAGGGGCGACCTCAGTTGGAAAGAGAAGCGCGACTGCTACGGTCGCAGGTTCGAATACTGCCTCGGGCATGGATGTGTGTGGTGTCCTTAGGTTAGTTAGGTTTATGTAGTTCTAAGTTCTAGGGGACTGATGACCTCAGAAGTTAAGTCCCATAGTGCTCAGAGCCATTTGACCCATTTTTTTGGAAAGAGAACATAAAATTATTTGAAGGACAAACAGAAGTCAAGCTGAGATTCATTGGACGTGTCCTGTGGTAATGCAATTTGTCAACAGCAGACGCGGCGTAGAAAATACTCGTTCGAACGATTATCGAGTATTGTTCATTATTCTAGGACTCTTGCAAAGCAGGCTTAGTAGAAGAGACGAGATTCAAGAAGAACGGGGCGTTTCGTCACAGGATCGTTTAGTAGCTGCGAGCGTTAGACGTGATAATCAACAAACAAAAGTGGCAGTTGCTACAAGAGAGGTACTATTTATAACGGAGAGTGTTACTGTTGGAGTTCGGAAGTTGGAAACAATGTGAAAAAGAACTGACTCACCAAATGACATTTTTTCACTGTTCAGTAGTCCACGTTTTATTCCTTCGGCACCACCCTTTTCTGTTACGGACGTTTGAAACACAGATGAGTAGTTTTGTAACACCAGCTAGACCTAAAATTTCCTGCTTAGGGGGCTTCCTTCGTGTTTTGCTGCTGGCTGGGTTCGCTAGGGCGACATTCCGTTCTGCACTGTCTTTGCCACCTGTCGTCCTCTTACTTCTCGATACAATATTCTCTAATGACCTTCCGTCACCGTCAGTCAACACACACTTTTGTCCGCGTTAAGACTCAGCGGTTGATGTTTTCCCGCTTGCCCTGTATGCGGTATGAATCTTCGATACGGTGCTTTTTGGAACACCAAGTGGAGTTCGTGGTCAAGCACAACAGCGCAACCTGCATGGCTGGCTAGCATCTGCATTTACATTGTAGGATGCACTTCTCACCATGTACCCATATTTTTGTCCAACCACTATAGGTATAGAGAAGATAAGTCTCGCGTCATACTGCCGGTTGGAGTGGCCGAGCGGTTCTAGGCGCTTCAGTCTGGAACCGCGCTACCGCTGCGGTCGCAGGTTCGAATCCTGCCTCGGCCATGGATGTCTGTGATGTCCATAGGTTAGTTAGGTTTAAGTAGTTCTAAGTTTAGGGGACTGATGGCCTCAGCTGTTAAGTCCCACAGTGCTCAGAGCCATTTGAACCTCTCCTCATACTACAAAAATATAAGAACCTCTTCTCCAGAAAGTGAATCCTTATCCTGCATAATCTAATGGGGCCATTAATTTACCCGTTAAGATAATCATTATAACTGATATTTCTTTACCTACAATGTTTTTAAATGTTCACAGTGTTCAGATTCTTCTCCAGGGGATGGTTTTAGAACACTTATCGTCAGTCGTGGATTTAAAATTAGGCACAATGTTTTAAAAAGTAAATGAGTAATTTACACAAAATGAGCATGTCAGTACCATATAAGAACCAAAAGATGAAGTATCAGAGGTTCATCGCTAAAACAGTCCCGCTGAGCAGTCTCGGAATGTTAGAACTTGTTTCGCATTTCAACTCGAAAGAGAAAACTTTTTACTGTAAGCACTCATTATTAAAAACATGGACAAAGCAAGTGCCTATCGAGTTAGGGAGTGCCAAGTGAATTTACGGCAGGAAGGCTTTTTGTTCCACCATTTTGATGTTCGCGTACGTTTGAATCGTTCAGTGCTAGTAATATCGGCAATGCTGCGAATTTTACTGTTCCACAAGTGAGGTGCTTATCAGCCTGTAGCTACCGGTAGAAACGAAAGCGGCCGGTCCACCTCGGCCGTGACATGTCGGAAGTCCGGGGGAACGGCCCGTGTCTCCTCTCTCAGACAGGAACGCATCGATTTGTGGAAGAGAGAAAAGCACGGCGTAAGCTTTTTCCGATAACAAGGCAGCTTCGCACATGGCGCCACTTAGCAGTTTCCAACGTAAAAAGTGCGTTGCCGATTTCTGCGAATTCCGCTCGCCATTGCTGAATGGCGGGCGATTCTCTCCGCTCCCACAATCGGTGATTTGAGCCAGCCATTCTAACAAACGACACGTAAGCGTTGCGTGAAATTCTCCACTTCTCTGACAACCCAGTAGAGTACTCTTCTTCCTGAACCCGTTCTTTTCAGCCACACCTTTTTGAGGAAATCTCCTGAATGCTTACATTGGTGCCAGGTGGCCAATATGCAATCTAACAACTACGAAGACGTATTTCAGTAATGTCGGCGACAGAAATGTATCTTTCAGTAGAAATCAAGGCGAAACATCGAACTAGAAATATCAAATCCATCCACGCCTAACAGCTCTCGAAAGATCCAACGTTACGGACCGACCGCCGTATCGTCCTCAGCCGATGACGTCACTCCATGTGGATATGGATGGTCATGTGGTCATCTCACAACTCTCCCGATCGTTGCAACTTAGCACTACCAGAACTGCTACTACAGCTAATCTTGGCCTCACAAGGGCTGAATGCAGCCCACTTGCCAACAGCGCTCGGTAGACCAGATTAAACCCATCCGGAACATTAAAAAATTTCCATGCGAGCCGTTGCCTTGTGTTTCAATGAGATTTCACGAGCATTATCATTCAGTATGTCATATGGCTTTTAGAAGAACATTAATTACGCCCCATTGTACATCCCAGACCGGAGAATATCTTTGATCCGGCCGGGAATCAAACCCAGGCGCCACGGCATTCTGCAGCGCTACCCGCTCAATTATGGGGTGAACTGCCCATGTTAAGAGGGACACGTCTTGGACTTTAAGTCACAAAATCCTGAAACTAAGAGGGGAGAAGTCACTTTGTAGATTTCCTTCAGATCTGTTCGTCGGTTTCGCACTGCTTTCGAAATAACTGTTCTCACGTAAATAGTTATAGTGAAACATGTAATAATCTGCAATCCAGTACAGCCTATAACATTCCTGTATATTATTTTATTTCTTTACCAATGTTTTACTATTACTTAAGTTCAATAATGTTACAAAACTACGTTCAAGACGTACTTATAAGTTTCATGCATACACACAACATTGACACAAGTAAATTTCTGAAAAATTGTGAACAGTTGCTACCAGAGGACATGTTTACCATGCATCCTAAATGAGTTTATTATTCGTTACAGAAATTATATCATTACCGTACCTCCAGCTACCAGGATACAGACAGAGTTCTAAACGGTGAATTTGTATTATGTAACATATGCGCTAGGGAGCCACAAAGTAAATGTAACAAACGGTACTCAGTACTTACGAGAATGCATCTAAAATATGAAGAGATATTTCTTAATCTGCATTTTTGTTGAAAACATGAATTCTTGTTACAATCTGAATCCAACATGACTAAGCAACTAAAAAAAAGCTTGCCATATTCAGAAGAACTCAAAATCCCCAAGACTGGCTAAGTTTCACGTAAGCTCGAAATTTAGTGCGGCCGTAAATGAGAGATGCTTTTAATAGTTCCCACAATGAAACATTGTCTCAAAATGTAGTAGAAAACCCAAAGAGCAGCCCCGGGTGGCCGAGCGGTTCTAGGCGCTACCGTCTGGAACCGCGCGACTGCTACGGTCGTAGATTCGAATACTGCCTCGGGCATGGATGTGTGTGATGTCGGCCGGCCGGTGTGGCCGTGCGGTTAAAGGCGCTTCAGTCTGGAACCGCGTGACCGCTACGGTCGCAGGTTCGAATCCTGCCTCGGGCATGGATGTGTGTGATGTCCTTAGGTTAGTTAGGTTTAATTAGTTCTAAGTTCTAGGCGACTGATGACCTCAGAAGTTAAGTCGCATAGTGCTCAGAGCCATTTGTGTGATGTCCTTAGGTTAGTTAGGTTTAACAAGTTCTAAGTTCTAGGGGACTGATGACCTCAGAAGATAAGACCCATAGTGCTCAGAGCCATTTGAACCACTTGAAACCCAAAGATATTCTGGTCGTATATAAAGTACACCAGAGGCAAAAAGGTGTCAATACCGTCACTGCGCGTTAGCGATGGAAATCTTACCGATGATGGCGCCACTAAAGCGGAGTTACTAAATACAGTTATCCGTAATTCCTTCACGAAAGAAGACGAAGTAAATACTCCAGAGTTCGAAACCAGAACTGCTGTTAGCATGAGTGACGTAAAAGTAGATATCTTAGGTGTTGCGAAACAACGCAAATCACTTAACAAAGGCAAGTCTTCTGGTCAAGAAGGTATACCAATCAGGTTCCTTTCAGAGTCTACAGACACAAAAGCGCACTTCTTAGCAATCATATACAACGGCTCAATTAACAAAAGTTCTGTTCCTAAAGACTGGAAAGTAGCACAGGTCACACCAAATTCAGGAAAGGAAATAGGAGTAACCCATTGAATTACAGGCCCATATCACTGACTTCAATTTGCAGTAGGATTTTGGAGCATTTACTGTACTCCAACATTATGAATCACCTTGAAGAAAATGACTTATTGATACATAACCAACACGGATTCAGAAAATACCGTTCTTGTGCAACGCAGATAGCTCTTTATTCCCATGAAGTAATGAGTGCTGTCGACAAGGGATCTCAGATCGATTCCATATTCTTAGATTTCCAGAAGGCTTTTGATAGCGTTCCTCACAAGCGACTATTAATCAAGTTGTGTGCACGTGGAGTGTCATCTCAGTTGAGTGACTGTATTCGTGATTTCCTCTCAGAGAGGTGACAGTTCGTAGTGATAGATGGTAAATCATGGAGTAGAACAGAAGTGATATCTGGCGTTCCTCAAGGTAGTGTCATAGGCCCTCCGCTGTTCCTGATTTACATAAATGATCTAGGTGATAATTTGAGCAGCCCCCTTAGATTGTTTGCAGATGACTCTGTAATTTACCGTCTAGTAAAATCATCAGACGATCAATTCCAATTACAAAATGATCTAGAGAGAATTTCTGTATGGTGCGAAAAGTGGCAATTGGCACTAAACAAAGAAAAGTGCGAAGTCATCCACATGGGTACTAAAAGAAATCGGATAAATTTTGGGTATACGATAAATCGCACAAGTCTAAGGGCTGACAATTCGACTAAATACCTAGGAATTACAATTACGAACAACTTAAATTGGAAAGACCACATAGATAATATTGTGGGGAAGGCGAAACAAAGACTGAGCTTTGCTGGCAGAACACTTAGAAGATGCGACAAACCCACTAAAGAGACAGACTACATTACACTTGTCCGTCCTCCGCTGGAATACTGCTGCGCGGTGTGGATCCCTACCAGGTGAGATTGTCGGAGGACATCGAAAAGTGCAAAGAAGGGCAGCTCGTTTCGTGTTACCGCGCAACAGGGGTGAGAGTGTCACTGATATGATATGCGAGTTGGGTTGGCAGTCACTGAAACAAGGGCGGTTTTCTTTGCGGCGACATCTATTTACGAAATTTCAATCACCAACTCTCTCTTCCGAATGCGAAACTATTTTGTTGACACCCACCTACGTAGGGATAAATGATCATCATAATAAAATAAGATAAATCAGAGCTCGAACGGAAAGATGCAGGTGTTCCTTTATCCCATGCGCTATTCGAGAGAGGAATGGTAGAGAAGTAATATGAAAGTCGTTCGATGAACCCTCTTCCAGGCACTTAAGTGTGATGTAGAATTTATTTCCGGTTCGCTCCTACTGCTCATGATTTTTGTGACTAAATACGTGTGCATGGAAAATGCTCATGATGTGTCAAGATGACGGGTGATGTGGCAATTCCTGAATCTGTACCAAGATAGACATCCTCCTTTTTTTGAATGTTACGTAATAAGTCGTTAAATTTATTGACGAAGCTGAAGACTGATGAATCTTTTCTGGATATCAAATATAAACATGGGAGTTGATGGGCTCTTCAGACATGATGGAAATTAAATGCTCACAATAACAGATTCGAATGGAACGAAATCGCGTACCCAGTTTATGTTTAAATAAATGGGAGATCGTTTATTCGTTGTTTATCGCAAGGAATTAGCCGTAAATGTTAATCCTTCTTCCCACAGCACAAGCTATTTAGAGGACCTTCCAAATATGTACCTCATTATTTCTCTGAATAACTGTATCACACCACAAAAACGGTCCATAGGAGTTGCTTTTAATCGTCAAACGTCAGCGTCCGACAGCCTGCTTTCATTAGACACGAGGTGGTCAAGTTGCACAGAGAAATAATTATTCAGGAAGAAATTCGGTACGTTGCGTCGTTTTCGAGTTAATTATCATTTAATTTAGCCAATGACGCCGTTCGGCACGCGACTTCTAGCAGCCTGCCACATACGTTTAGTGTCAATTGTTTTCATAGTGTAGGTGATAGCTCACGTGACTGCTTAGCCTTTGACCCGGGTTCGATTCTCACTACCGTTCCATGTACAACTTTTGTAGCGCTCTCTTGTTAGAGTTTAGGAACCGAACAGGAGGGCCACTTGAATTTGCGTGTGCAACTACCTGATAGCTAACTTCAATGATAGCTAACTCGGAAACCGCGTCATGTATCAATTTTTTCTCATTAATAATTGTTTCTCAGTTCAACCTACCCTGAAATACCTTACAAACTTTTCAGATTGTTTTTTATCATCTCTATGTATGATGAATTATAAACATCCTTTAATGTAATTTTATGTGCCTCACGTGCTTCGCGCCGTGGAAACAGTCAACGTTCAAATGTGATTTATGTATGAAAGGAACTCTCGTAATCTCCCCATATATTCAGCATGTTGGTGGCTTTGCGTACTCCTACCTACATGGTGCGGTTGGTGACGAAATTTCTGATGTTATTTATTTACTGCCTTCTTTTCCTTTCATTTGTGCCACTTGTGCTAGTACAAGAAACGCCAATACTTCTCTCTCTGTTCAGCTGTACAACCTGCTCTGTTGCTTGTATTTCTAATTTTTAATTCACCTTTAATTCTCTGGTCATAGGACAAAAGTACTACAAAATATACATCTACAGTATTTTTATATAAATAAGTTTACACATGTAATGTAACATAAATGACACAAATAAAAGGAGAAAAAAATAGTAAATAAATAACATCAGAAATTTCGTCACAAACCGAACCAAGTAGGTAGGAGTAGGGAAAGCCATCTAGATGCTGAATATGTGAGGATATTACGAGAGTTCCTTGCATACATAAATCATATTTGAACGTTGGCTGTTTCCACGAAATTCTTATTACGCTTCTACCAGCTCGTGTCGAAAGTTGGCAGTGGTTGGATCGGTAGTACGATTTACCTTTATACGACACTGCTCCTCGCGTTGAGCGGGATCCCTTTACTATGATGAGAACATCGAATCGATGGGGTCAGAGGGACCGTTCCCAAACGTTATGCAGGAAGACCACGGCCCCTCGAGACAAGCGCCCGGTGTGACAGTCGTGTTCTGGACAGTCGTATTATTCGCTCTTCCGTGAAGCATCACACTGTCACGTCACGTACCTTGGACACGAAATGGGCTTCTCTGCAGGAGTAGTGTTAGTCCATACAACGCAACGGTCTTTGTAGCCCTAGAGACTGTTAGCACATCGACCAATGTTGCGCCTTCCGTTGACGTAGCAGCAGAAGGGGCCGTGGTGACAGGGATAGGAAAAACCGAACAGTTAAAACTGACCGCTATTTTAGTTCTGAATAATGGGTATTTTTCAGTATTTGTATGCGCTCACTTAAAACAGTAAATTTTAATTTTTTACTAAGAACCGATTAAAAAGCCGAAATCTCAAAAAATGGTTCAAATGGCTCTGAGCACTATGGGACTCAACTGCTGTGGTTATCAGTCCCCTAGAACTTAGAACTACTTAAACCTAACTAACCTAAGGACATCACACACATCCATGCCCGAGGCAGGATTCGAACCTGCGACCGTAGCAGTCCCACGGTTCCGGACTGCGCGCCTAGAACCGCGAGACCACCGCGGCCGGCGCCCGAAATCTCAAGTAGCCCTACCAGCAGTGCTGAAAGTTTTTGTTTTTAAATAAACTTCCTTGTTTCTTTTTAGAAAAGGAGTAATTCTTACTCGCGAAATTCGCATTGACTTTAAGTACGGCGTTGTTACATAAAATGAGAAAATCGATCAGTGCTATTTCAGTTACATCAATATCATTGCCATCAGCTAGAAACGAGCAACAATCATACGGAATTTCTGAGACAGTCCTGTCCCTATTGGCGTGTGTCGTGGCTTAAGGTACGTGTGTACGTGCAAGTGGGGAAGACCTACCCTTACGTGGGCTATACAGTAGTTTCTCGCTGTCGTCGCCTGGCATCCGTTGTACTGCAGAACGGCACCAACCCTAGTCTGGAAACATGTTTACAAAGTGACGTTGCAATGAAATGCAGCGCTTCATTTGCTTTAAAAGATTAAAGGTCTGTCTGCCATTTCTATGAAACAATAAAAGAGGATAGAAATTAAGGTAACAATAATAGATCAAAAACTTAACAACAGTTGATTCATAGCATACAATAACAATAGACAGTAGCTGATCTTCTGCCTGTGTCTACATAACACGCTTTATCTGCTTACAGCCCTTGGAAACGGACAAATTTAACCTCAGTTTACCTCCTTTAGCACTGTCTGTTCGTAATGCCCAAACGATAGTGCGATCCACGATTACAGAGTTTCAGTAAATTTGAAGAAATTGGAGAATATCAGTGGTTCTTACTTTTCTTTAAGGATTCCACTACTTATCACTTTTCGAGAAAAGCAGCGAATGGTGGGCGGACGGAGCTTGCTGTTATTTCCGTATTTAATTTAATGTTTTGATTCTATGTATCTTAAAATTCAGATAGTAAATTTTTTTTCAATCTTTGTTCGATTTCTACATTTACTACAGAGACAATACGGAAAAAGCCAAAAATCGGTTATTGCAGAAACCGGTTATTCTGGATGGTTTTAACAGTCGGGCTAAAATAACATGAAATAAAACGATGTAACCTAAAACCGTTTGTCTCATCGATAACCGCCATCCCTACGCCCATAAAGTGGTTCGTCCATCGACAACACTGGTTACCTGAGTGGTGCCACTTCGTTTTTGGGAAAGAGTACAGTTTTCAGTCCGTCATCACAATGACCGCATCCGTGTGTCAAAGTTCGCAAAATGAAAAAAAAAGGTTAGGGGCCAACGAGGATCTTCTCTAGGTGGCATATGTCATCGTGATAAGGGCCGATCACGTTGCGTGATGGTAAGGGATGCCATTGAGGACACACCACGCTCACCTCAGTTCCCATAGGCGGTAACATTAACAGCGAGCATTACATTTCTGACGTGTTCAGACCATGGCTGTGCAGTATCGTAGATGTCCCCACGGCGTTATCTTTCTAAAGAAAACGCAAGATCGCATGTTTCCTGTGCTGTCTCGACCAACAGCGGTGCAATGGGTGTTCGATTGCTGCCCTGGCCGGAACGTTCTTCCTATCAGACACGCACTGCAGTGACGTTCTGGATCGACAGGCCACCACTCGTCAGCCACCATGGTTGATGAACTGTGGCACGAAGCTGAAGCACCATTCAGTGACGTACCCTTGTCTGCCATCCAAGCTGACAAGGGGACCATGAGAACCTCCCGTCACCGATCTGATTCATACTGACAGGGTGTTTAGGGCACACTAAGGATTCAACATATGCAAACAGGAAGGCGCAACCGTCAAACGTTCTTCAGAAGATGGAGTTCGAACATTTTTGGCGTGCTTATATTCTCTGTATGGTCGCAAATGTTGAAGCAGTCCGTAGCCGAGAGAGTAGGTGCATAGTTCAGTGCCGGACACGGCGTGTCAAACTTCACAGTCCGCAGCTCGTGGTCTCGCGGTCGCGTTCTCACTTCCCCAGCACTGGGTCCAGGGTTGGATTCCCGGCGGGGTCAGGGATTTTCACCTGCCTCGAGATGACTAGGTGTTTGTGTCGTCCTCATCATTTCATCATCATTCATGAAAGTGGCGAGATTGGATCGAGCAAAGGTTGGGAATTTATACGGCCTCTGATAACCTGGCAGCTGAGCGCCCCACAAAACACACATCATCATCATCTAACTTCACACGTGCTCGGTGTGCGGCCTGCGGGCGCGCCAAGACCCAGCGTCTCTTGGATTTCCCAGGTCTTCCTCTGAAGTTCCCCGGAACAGAGCAACATGTCATTGAGCGCTGCGATGTGGCATTTTTCGGTCGGTACTGCTCTCTTCGGTTCGGCAGAAGCGTAATGTCAGCGCTGTTTATCTTCCGGTGTTTGTTCGTGGTATGAAATGCGTTCACAGATCCAATGGCAGTTTGCACAAAAAGAGAGAGTCTTGCGATGTGTCACTACAAGCCTTCAAACATGAGAGGAAATGACAGAAGAGAGGGATGAGAACTCTCAAAATACGCTGTTATATGTGACGAGGATTCCAAATTGGCTATGAAGTAACATTAGAACATCGTGCTGAAAGAATTTAATGATTTAGTTGGCAATGAAGAGCAAAAAATTACGAATATAGACAGATGGTGTTTTTTCTTCTATATATAAAAAAGCACTTTGTTCTACGTTCAGAGGCATGGAGCACGAGAAGAAATTGGTGGTACAAATGGTAAAATTTCTGATGTCTAACGTTTTGTTGCGCTGTTAGTTGCAACAATTTTCGATGGAAATGAGCGAAGTTATGGAGACTATCTATTACTGCAAAGTGTGTTGGTAAAGTCGAGGAACATGCCTCGAAGGATTTTTCGATTTAAAACTCGCTACTCTTGAAATTATGAAGGGAAAATAGTGCAGGAACGAAAATTATAGCATCCGGAATGGAATGCAGACCTCTCGTTTTATCGTTTTAAGTGGACAATGCAAGGAGCAAACCAACTTACTTACTGAAATTACAATTAAATCAGTACCGTTAGCTGCCGACTGGCGTTGATATGCATCAACGGGAACAGCTGAAAATGTGTGCCCCGACCGAAAGGGCAGATGCCATCTTCATATCGTTAAGGCTAACCGGCTGATGACGTTCTTCAGTGCAGATGCACACGAATCGCCTGAACTCTCACGGGACTCGGTGGATTGTCTACCGCGAGTAGTGGGTATAATGGCAGGTACACTACAAATGTAGTGTGTGGACAGTAAGCTGGTAGTGTGGGTCTCACGGGGAGCGTGCCGACGATAAGTCCCTGCAGTCGCACTATCCTCTGTGCCCTCGGTGGCTCAGATGGATAGAGTGTCTGCCACGTAAGCAGGAGTTCCTGGATTCGAGTCCTGGTATTGATTTAATTGTAATTACTTTCTAGAGACCTGCACGGTCACCAATGGCATCTGTCCTTTCAGACATAACTTATTTATTATTTGATGGGCACGTATTTAAAAAGAAATCGCGCTGTAGAAGGGACAGCCGGCCGAAGTGGCCGTGCGGTTAAAGGCGCTGCTGTCTAGAACCGCAAGACCACTACGGTCACAGGTTCGAATCCTGCCTCGGGCATGGATGTTTGTGATGTCCTTAGGTTAGTTAGGTTTAACTAGTTCTAAGTTCTAGGGGACTAATGACCTCAGACGTTGAGTCCCATAGTGCTCAGAGCCATTTGAACCATTTGTAGAAGGGACACATTCTGACCCACAGTCCAGTTCCGTAAGCTCACTAGTGTGAAAGGAAACACGAGATTTGAAGAATTCATTGTGACCTTGAAAGAATTAGATGCATATTTCCCCAACCGTTTTGAGGACGCTGCCAATCCTACATATGTCTTCGAGCTTCTTTTTGAGACCATTTTCGTTTCAGCAAAAAGCGCCCCTTTGCATCTGCTGATGTAACTGATGTTTGTGAAGACAAATCCCTTCAAACTTGAAACGGTCCAGGACGTCTACACTGGTAGCCTCAGAAAGTATTTCCACGTGTCCGTAATGAGATTGCAAAAGACCCACAATATTTCGATCAACATGCGTGTGTGAAGGAAGTTTTTTCAATTATGAAAGGTGGCAATCCTTACGCGAAGAATCTGTAAAATTTTCTGCATCTTTCATTACGCTGACAATCCGCACCAGATGAAAATTATGTCTTCAGCACACCAAATACACTCCTGGAAATGGAAAAAAGAACACATTGACACCGGTGTGTCAGACCCACCATACTTGCTCCGGACACTGCGAGAGGGCTGTACAAGCAATGATCACACGCACGGCACAGCGGACACACCGGGAACCGCGGTGTTGGCCGTCGAATGGCGCTAGCTGCGCAGCATTTGTGCACCGCCGCCGTCAGTGTCAGCCAGTTTGCCGTGGCATACGGAGCTCCATCGCAGTCTTTAACACTGGTAGCATGCCGCGACAGCGTGGACGTGAACCGTATGTGCAGTTGACGGACTTTGAGCGAGGGCGTATAGTGGGCATGCGGGAGGCCGGGTGGACGTACCGCCGAATTGCTCAACACGTGGGGCGTGAGGTCTCCACAGTACATCGATGTTGTCGCCAGTGGTCGGCGGAAGGTGCACGTGCCCGTCGACCTGGGACCGGACCGCAGCGACGCACGGATGCACGCCAAGACCGTAGGATCCTACGCAGTGCCGTAGGGGACCGCACCGCCACTTCCCAGCAAATTAGGGACACTGTTGCTCCTGGGGTATCGGCGAGGACCATTCGCAACCGTCTCCATGAAGCTGGGCTACGGTCCCGCACACCGTTAGGCCGTCTTCCGCTCACGCCCCAACATCGTGCAGCCCGTCTCCAGTGGTGTCGCGACAGGCGTGAATGGAGGGACGAATGGAGACGTGTCGTCTTCAGCGATGAGAGTCGCTTCTGCCTTGGTGCCAATGATGGTCGTATGCGTGTTTGGCGCCGTGCAGGTGAGCGCCACAATCAGGACTGCATACGACCGGGGCACACAGGGCCAACACCCGGCATCATGGTGTGTGGAGCGATCTCCTACACTGGCCGTACACCACTGGTGATCGTCGAGGGGACACTGAATAGTGCACGGTACATCCAAACCGTCATCGAACTCATCGTTCTACCATTCCTAGACCGGCAAGGGAACTTGCTGTTCCAACAGGACAATGCACGTCCGCATGTATCCCGTGCCACCCAACGTGCTCTAGAAGGTGTAAGTCAACTACCCTGGCCAGCAAGATCTCCGGATCTGTCCCCCATTGAGCATGTTTGGGACTGGATGAAGCGTCGTCTCACGCGGTCTGCACGTCCAGCACGAACGTTGGTCCAACTGAGGCGCCAGGTGGAAATGGCATGGCAAGCCGTTCCACAGGACTACATCCAGCATCTCTACGATCGTCTCCATGGGAGAATAGCAGCCTGCATTGCTGCGAAAGGTGGATATACACTGTACTAGTGCCGACATTGTGCATGCTCTGTTGCCTGTGTCTATGTGCCTGTGGTTCTGTCAGTGTGATCATGTGATGTATCTGACCCCAGGAATGTGTCAATAAAGTTTCCCCTTCCTGGGACAATGAATTCACGGTGTTCTTATTTCAATTTTCAGGAGTGTATAATACTCAAAATCTTTTTTCTTTTTTAATCTGTGTTGTTGAGAAATGTGGAATATAAATCGAAGTCGCACACATTTCGACTGCATTGCCATTTAAATGAGGCGCGTTCACAGCTTCCCCCTGTTCGCGCTCTGTGGCGCGGCGTTGGGAAACGCGCGCCAGCCAGGCAGAGAGCATTGGCACTCGGGTCACAGCACAGCCCGCGCGCCAAATTCTTGGTCACCACTGAATCACTTTCACAAGTGCATGGTCGCTAAATTTAATTTTGCTGCTGGTACTTTATTTTCATTTCCACAAAATTCTAACAATGGATTTATTATGACATTGCAGACTGTCGATATTTGATGATTAATTAATTGGTTAAATAATGTCTCCTCTGAAAAAAATGAAAATGTTTTTTCGTAAGGCAGCTGAAAAATCAAAAACTTGGCCAAGTGCGAGTAGGACTCGCACACTGGGGGTTGCCTACAAAGGTAATTATGTATATAGACAGTTTATTCATACAAGAAATTGACAATATTGACGATTTTGCACTTGGCTCTGAGCACTATGCGACTTAACTTCTGAGGTCTTCAGTCGCCTAGAACTTAGAACTAATTAAACGTTACTAACATAAGGACATCACACACATCAATGCCCGAGGCAGGATTCGAACCTGCGACCGTAGCGTTCGCTGGGCTCCAGACTGTAGCGCTTAGAAACGCACAGCCACTCCAGCAGGCACGATTTTTCACTGTTAGCGATGCTGATATTCAGGTTTGAAGTCGGATAACAAATGACAAACGAAATATTTCTTTCCCATGATATTACTTAACATTAAAAATTTAGGATTTTTTCCCTTCACTTGTTTCTTCCAAAACTGATTTTACTTCGAACCTTAAAATTTTTTCACCGCCAAGGGACGATAGGCTTTAGTGGGTGACATCAGTTTCAATCTGATAAGCCGTCCTGTTCAAGAGAAAAAAGAGAAAAAGGAGTATTAACAGACGGAGAGACAGGCCGATAAAAATGACATAGATTTTTTTCGTGAAATATAATTACAAATTAACAATTTTGGTTTCTTTTCCTTTACATGTACTGTGAAGCCTTGTTTCGTGCCTAATTTCAGTTTTCTAAGCTAGCGGTAAGTACCCTATCGGCTCTGATGAGTAAGTTTGCAAGTATGAAAGTATGTGATATAAAAGGCCGTTTGTTTTGATTGTATTGACTTAGAAGCATCAATTTCTTACACCGACAAGGGACGGTAGATCTCCGTATGCGATTTAAGTGTTATCTCGATACCTTAACAGGTCCCTGGGAAAAAGGCGTCTTTAACAGCCGATCAGACATATTGTAAGATAGCAAACAAGAAAATTTTTTATATGTGATACAATTACAGATTCACATTTCTCAGATTTTTTTCATTTACTTGTACCGTGGAGCCTCCTTTCGGTATTTAAGACTATCCGGAAGTACCAATAGGATTTGATTAGTGAGTTTGCGAGTATCAAAATTAATGTCCGTATATTCTTACTGGATTTGCTTAGAAGGTACATTTATTACATCACAAAGGGGCCATAAACTTTCGTATGCGACATAAATTTCAGCTTGATACATCCACCCATTCCTGAGAAAATGGCTCTTAATAGACGAATGAACAGACGGACAGCCATAACAAGTGACAAAAAAAATTTTCGCCTGATTTATCTACAAATTTATAATTTTTGGATTTTTTTCCTTAGTTTTACAGTGAAAACTACCTTCTTGCCTAATTTTATGACTCCAGCCCAACAGAAAGTACCCTCTGGCTTCTGATGAACGAGTATGCGAGTATCAAAATATGTGACATACACTCCTGGGAATTGAAATAAGAACACCGTGAATTCATTGTCCCAGGAAGGGGAAACTTTATTGACACATTCCTGGGGTCAGATACATCACATGATCACACTGACAGAACCACAGGCACATAGACACAGGCAACAGAGCATGCACAATGTCGGCACTAGTACAGTGTATATCCACCTTTCGCAGCAATGCAGGCTGCTATTCTCCCATGGAGACGATCGTAGAGATGCTGGATGTAGTCCTGTGGAACGGCTTGCCATGCCATTTCCACCTGGCGCCTCAGTTGGACCAGCGTTCGTGCTGGACGTGCAGACCGCGTGAGACGACGCTTCATCCAGTCCCAAACATGCTCAATGGGGGACAGATCCGGAGATCTTGCTGGCCAGGGTAGTTGAGTTACACCTTCTAGAGCACGTTGGGTGGCACGGGGTACATGCGGACGTGCATTGTCCTGTTGGAACAGCAAGTTCCCTTGCCGGTCTAGGAATGGTAGAACGATGGGTTCGATGACGCCTTGGATGTACCGTGCACTATTCAGTGTCCCCACGACGATCACCAGTGGTGTACGGCCAGTGTAGGAGATCGCTCCACACACCATGATGCCGGGTGTTGGCCCTGTGTGCCTCGGTCGTATGCAGTCCTGATTGTGGCGCTCACCTGCACGGCGCCAAACACGCATACGACCATCATTGGCACCAAGGCAGAAGCGACTCTCATCGCTGAAGACGACACGTCTCCATTCGTCCCTCCATTCACGCCTGTCGCGACACCACTGGAGGCGGGCTGCACGATGTTGGGGCGTGAGCGGAAGACGGCCTAACGGTGTGCGGGACCGTAGCCCAGCTTCATGGAGATGGTTGCGAATGGTCCTCGCCGACACCCCAGGAGCAACAGTGTCCCTAATTTGCTGGGAAGTGGCGGTGCGGTCCCCTACGGGACTGCGTAGGATCCTACGGTCTTGGCGTGCATCCGTGCGGCGCTGCGGTCCGGTCCCAGGTCGACGGGCACGTGCACCTTCCGCCGACCACTGGCGACAACATCGATGTACTGTGGAGACCTCACGCCCCACGTGTTGAGCAATTCGGCGGTACGTCCACCCGGCCTCCCGCATGCCCACTATACGCCCTCGCTCAAAGTCCGTCAACTGCACATACGGTTCACGTCCACGCTGTCGCGGCATGCTACCAGTGTTAAAGACTGCGATGGAGCTCCGTATGCCACGGCAAACTGGCTGACACTGACGGCGGCGGTGCACAAATGCTGCGCAGCTAGCGCCATTCGACGGCCAACACCGCGGTTCCTGGTGTGTCCGCTGTGCCGTGCGTGTGATCATTGCTTGTACAGCCCTCTCGCAGTGTCCGGAGCAAGTATGGTGGGTCTGACACACCGGTGTCAATGTGTTCTTTTTTCCATTTCCAGGAGTGTAAATTACAGTATATTTTGAATGCATTGATTGAGAAGCTAGAAGGACAACAGAGGTATTGTGTTAGGATCTTTTCACTCTAAATCAGTGCCTATTGCCTGCTGATTTCTTTAATTCCTTTGCCTCATGAGCCTATAAGGGTCCCGCTTTTGCCGATTAGGGTACGGAACCCTAAAAAGGAGACACGAGAACTTTCAAACAAGTCGGTGCAGTTATTTCATTTATATTATTGCATCTTCATTTGCTATTAGTGTAATACCCGTATGTAATCTGTGGAGCACTGTACGAATCACTATGATACTGATCATAGAAACTATAGTTATTCCGACATATTGTACGTGTAATTACGGCAGAATTTTTGCATGTGCATGATTTCTAAATATGTCTGTTGCAAAACAAACCTGGTTTACATTCATAAATAGTTCTCGGACATCACACAATTCAGCGGCGTACCACACATATTGACGCATATCACTGCGTCACTTACAGACGACTGGTAGTGTATGACTGATTCAATTTTTATGCAGTCTTCTCTAGAAGCAATCTCCCCGTTCTGCTCAACGATGTATGCGCCATTTTGTAGTTGTTTTATAAGGTTCTTGGGGAGAGATTGCTTTAGTACTGCACATTGGCAAAGTAACGTGGAAATGAAAAAGAATGCGCCACAAACCAGATTCCATGTAAGGTCTCCAGATATGAAACTGGCCGTTCACTCACTCAGAAACCGGGCGAAGTGCCGCGGTGGTTAGCACACTGGACTCGCAGTCGAGAGGACGACGGTTCGAATCCGCATCCGGCCATCGTGTTTTCCGTTTTCTGTGATTTTACTAAATCACTTCAGGCGAACGCCGGGATTGTTCCTTTGAGACCACAAGGCCAATTGCCTTCTTCATCCTTCCCTAATCCGCTGGGATCGATGACCTCGCTGTCGATCTTCTCGGAACCGGTTGTGAGTTGCGTCATCATGTTTACATTTGTCGAAGTCCTACGCGTGCCTACATGTCCATATAATATGAATTAAATTGGTGAGGGAAAGCTGGTTCGGTCCCATGTTACTTTGACTTGATGCCCCGCTCGGTAGGCGCCAATGTTTCTGCCAGAGGCGGCAGCTCTTTGTATTACATCTCGCAACGTGCATACCCCCAAATCACCTACAAATTTAATCGTGTATTATTCCTAACAATATACGCAGAATATGTAAAATTTTGTTATATCGTTGTTTCGTTATTTGTTCTAATTTATTGATTACTAGTGTGGATGGTACATTCTACTAACAGTAGTAATGCCCTTGCCCAATCAGCAGCAGTCATCAAGAGGTACGACAGTATTTCTCCGGTAAATGAGATGCAGTGCAAATTTTCAGAACGCAAACGCCCCATTTGGAACAGTGACCTGACGTTTTACGCGGTCCAGTCACATTAATGTGACCACCCCCTATGTTCGACGTCTCACTGCAGTAACCAGTCACAGACGACAGATGGCGGCACTAGCAATAAATGGAATATAAAGCGCGTGGAGGAGGGGGGGGGGGAGATTCAGGAAACAATGCAGTCGTTGTCGTAATGCTGAAACGTAGTGATTTATGTGACGTCCAAAAAAGGCAGGATCGTTGGATTTCTGGCTAAGAGTGGAAACATTTCCGAAATGACTAAGTTTGTAAAGTGTTCGCATGCTGCCGATGTTAAAGTGTATCAGGCATGACAAAACGGCACTATCCAAAACCGGCGACGAGTTAGTTGAGGGCGCCAAAGGTCATAGATGACAGGGAT
This sequence comes from Schistocerca nitens, assembly GCF_023898315.1. Lineage (NCBI taxonomy): Eukaryota > Metazoa > Arthropoda > Insecta > Orthoptera > Acrididae > Schistocerca > Schistocerca nitens. The sequence continues at coordinate 976,899,764 of NC_064614.1, forward strand.
GAGCGACGGCTACACAGATGTGTACGTGCAAATATACTTGCAACTGTTGAGCAAATGACTGCCCAGATGACACATCGGGCTGTCAACAGTGTCTCCACAATATTAAACGAAAGTTGCCACGTTTGTGCTGTCACAGCAGGCGCCCGGTTCATGCACCCATTCCGACTGCTATTCACCTGCGACCAAGGCTGGAATTTGCACGCTTATACCGCCACTGGACTTTCACTGAGTGGCGACAGGCGTCCTTTTCATATGAATCACATTTTCTTCTCCGTCCGACACATGGCCATTGGAATGTCAGAAGTGTTCAGGCCGGAGGAGAGGGAGTCATGGTCTGGGGAATGTTTCTGTAGGATACCCTGGGTCGCCTCTTCATTCTCTCTCTCTCTCTCTCTCTCTCTCTCTCTCCCTCCCTCTCTTCTCAGCGATCACAGGCCCTGTAACCATGCGCTGCATCAACGATCTGCTGCCACCGCCTTCTATCTCTCGCAACCTCTCTCCACCCTACGGAAACTCTTAATGCTGCGATGTCTTCACTGTGTCATCTTTCCACCTTGCGCGAGGTCGGCCCAATTGTCTTGTTGCCAGGAGAGTTCCTTCAAATGCATTCTTGGTGATTCTGTTGTTTTCCATTCTAGCCACATGTCCAGCCCGTATCCTACTTTTTAATTTCTGGAGGATTGTGGGTTGCTTCATTAACTGACAAATTTCATTGCTCTTTCGAATTCTCCAACACAGGTCCTCATCATTCTCCAAGGCACATGCGTCTATTGAAGTAATCGTCTCTCCTTGGGTGCCATATCCACTTCTACATGCAATTTGTTTTTCCTCGACAAGATGGCATCTATCATCAAGATAATGCAACGTGTCACACAGATTTCAGTGTACGCGCTTGTGTCGAAAACCCTCGGGATGAGTTTACCGTACTCTGCGGACCATAAACTCCTCGCATTAAAACCCAGTTGTGAATGTCTGGCTCCACCTCGATCGGCCTGTTCGCGCCATGAATCCTCAATCGAGAAACCTGGTGTAGATGGCCACGATATGGGAGATGGCAAGGCTCCACACCCTTCTCGGTACCATCCAGAATCTCATCAAAGTCTTGCTGCACATCTCACAGTGGTCCACGTTGCAAAAGGGTTTTATAGACGCTTTTGACAGTTGATCACATTAACGCAACTGGTCAGTGTAGTAAGAGCAATAATACCCTTGGGTAACTAGCAGTTGTCATCAAGAAATAGGAATTTATTACTACGGTAATTGCGATACTGTGAAAATTTTTAGCAGATAAACGTCCTACGTGGAACAGTGAAGTGAAATTTTGTTAAGGAAGAGTTTAATGTGTCCTTTTACAACTATTTTGCTGCGAAAAACATTGAACATTCGTGTACTAGATACGCACAAGCTATTTTTGTCGGGTCTCGGAATATAGACCTTTCCCCTTTGACACTCTACACAGAAAAGGAATTCAGAGTACATGCATAAATTCGAGTGTCGGGTGCTGTATCTCAATGGTTATGGACCTGTACGTAATAGTGGGATGAATACTGTGTGTTACAAAGTGCATGAGATCTCTCCCGGTCAAGTAATTGTTTTACTCGGTGTGCTGTCAGAGTTTTTGTTTCTGATACAATTCACTCCGAATTTCCAAGGCAATAGGACACGGTGTTAATGAAACTGCACGGTCTCTCTGCTCCTACTGAAAAGCGTCAACATATCTGACCGGTCACTTTTTTCCAATTTGATAGATACGCCTGATTTAATGTAATTAAACTTATGCAGACATTCAAACACATTTTTCATACTGGATAAAGCAATAAAGTGATTGTTGTGGGAGAGTACATTTTCTTTTATTTAATGTACTACAGTTAACCTAATGCATGCTGTTACGGTCATTTCTTTGGGATAACTTTCAAGCAGTGGCGCGCTGGGGTCCAGACATTCACGGAGGAACGTAAGTGAGTGGAAACCCGCAGATAAAGGAGAGGGTATTCTGAGAATTGACGAGGTCCTCTCAAGTAAAAACAGAGGGGGCCTTACGTGTTGTCCATAAGAAAACAGAGGGCAGGAAACAGAACAGTGGCACTAACAGCCCAGAGGCAGTCCCTCTGGAACAACTATAAAAAGACCATTGCTTGGAGCATGCAGTGTGAGATCAGTAACGCATAACGATTAAGTTGACTTATTTGCTAACTTAGGGGCGGCGAAACGAGCTCATGTTTTGTCGTTGTCTGGCGTAAGATGTTTAAGAGCGAAACAATCACGCCATAGGTGGAGAAAATGTCGCTTTTTAGGGATTGATTGACGCAATTCTCTTGGGGCCAAAAGCAGAGAGAGTTCAATGCTACTTCTAAAAACGGTAGACTTGTCGTTTGGCTCTTAATCGCTTAACTTAGACTCAGGGCTTTTGGCTCTAGATAACTCAATGACTGGACTTGCTTCGGGCACGCAGAAAGACCATGTTTGGAAAGCAGCTCTCCTTGGCAGAAGACTCATACATACCTTTAATGGAAACCGATTACGCATCAGCGGTCTGATCACGTTATATCGACGAGTATGATGAGAATAACTTGCAGCACCGTTACGTTAGGGCAACCAGAGCTTAGAGACATAACATCTTTCACAATCAATTTTCCTGTGTTCAGCAGTACAGCCACAGTTGCAAGGATAACTTCGGCTTCTCTTTCAAACCTAACTATCGCTGTTATTGATGCTTTGACAGAATGTGGTAGAGTCATTAGGAAAGGCCGATGATGTTTAGCACACACCCTCTCCCACCATCCAACTTTACCAGCTGTTAATTGTAGTATCTCAGTTTCAGTTTTGTCAATGTTTAACTGCACATAAACAATGTCATATCACGTTTTCTTTTCATATTTTGCACGTATAATATTTTGGAATAAAGTCAGAGTTACACAAATCATGATATTGGTTAAATTAGTTAGCGAACTCTCCTGGGTGATCAATGCTTTTGCATAAAATAATTGTGAACACATATCCTTAATTCTCACTGCTAGGACCGAAAATTTTCTACAGCGTTACTTCAATCTGATGTGGATATTTAATCCAGCACCGATTCTTACCGCTGAATCTGTCTCACAGTTAACTCCGAGACAGACTGTTCCACATGCATGGTGTTTCAATAATATTGCTGCTATACGACTGGATTCCAAGGATCTGGTTTGCTCCTTACTACAATGCTCGGAATAGTAACTGCCACATGTGCAAAGGCCACATTAATCCACGGATCTTACGTTCTCTACGTATATTATGCTAGTATTCTTTTTTAATAGTGTAAAAACTTAACGTTTAAGTGGTTGTACAAACAAATGTTGGTAAGTGATAAATGGGTGTTACGTTACGTTTCTTTTCGTATTTTTACCTAATAATTTCCGCAAGCAAAAGTGGATGAGTTAAATATCTGTATTGAAACCGCCGTAGAATGAGTACGGTACGTTAACGGACATGGATTCCTTTCCAAAACATTATGTACCCCTTGCCATCTACACGCCCTACTCGATTGTATCGTTAATTTGTGAAAACACTGTGGTAATACACAACAGAAACCATCTGGTTATATTTACAATCGTTTTACCATAATTATATTGACGTTGTTGTTGTGGTCGTCCTCAGTTCGGAGAGTGGTTTGATGCAACTCTTCTCGCTACTCTATCCTGAGCAAGCCTCTTCGTCTCCGAATAACTACTGCAACCGACATCCATCTCAGCCTACTTACTGTACTCATCTCTTGGTCCCCTTGTTTAACTTTTACCCCACACAATTCCCTCCAGTACTGAATTGACGACACCATCATGTCTCAGAATGTGTTCTTATCATCCGATGGCTCATTGTAGTCAAGATGTGTCACAAATTTAATTTCTCCTCAGTTGTGTTCAGTAAATTATTCATTATGCAATCCACACACCTAAACTTTCAGCATTCTTCTTTCTAAAACTTTACTTCTCTTTTTGTCAAAACCGCTTTGAGTATTCGAACTGTGTCGACTCTGATAGTACGCAGCGTCCATTGAACATGAGTTCAGGAGACACTAGATAAAATCACGAGAGTTGTCGCTGATCGGGGCATACCTGGGCAGAAACGTCTCCACCACTTTGCGCAGTAAATCCCTTGGATTAAGCAAACACGCACTGTTCTGAATGTTAGGCACCAGCAGATTTTAATTTTACAATTGTACTCGACACCCTCAAGCACTTCAGTATCGTCTCTTGATTTATCAAATACGTGTGTTAAATAGTATCATAAAGCAATATAAATTTGAATGAATCTAATGAAATGCGAAGTCGTGAGAACAAAAGGAAGATTTGAGCGTAACATCTCGTCGGCAACAAGGTCATTTCAGACGAAGCACAGCTCAGATTACCGAAGGATAGGATAGGAAATCGGCGGGCGTGACCTTCAAAGGAACCCTACCGCTATTTGCCTTAAGCGATTCAGTTTCTGAATCTGAATGTCCAGACGCTAACTGGAACAGGCGTCGTCCCGAATGCAATATAGGTTGCCGGCCAGGGCTCCACCTCGTTTGGTCGTGTGAATAGAAGCAGGGCGGAGAGTGTCCTGTATTGATTTTCCTTGGTTAGCCGACTACTGATGGAGCCCAATAGAATATGACGTCGGTTTGTGATGACTGCAGCTTGGCCCCACAAAGCTAAATATTAATGTAGCTGCTATTGCCCGACGAGTATTCGCAAAGGCAGTTCTCCGGTCCTTCAAGCAACACCCTCCGAACCCAGCTTAAAAGCCGAAAACTTCCAACAACATCTATGACAATTTATGTGGAAGTACCTGCGAATCCTCAGCACTCTATGATTTCGTGCTGAATAATGTGTATCTGCCTGGATCAATAGCCATCACACAAAAATTCTCCACGACCAACTGAAAACTATCACTGGATAAATACTTAGCACTATCAGCTCAACCGGCTACAGTCTGGAACCGCGCGACCGCTACAGTCGCAGGTTCGAATCCTGCCTCTGGTATGGATGTGTGTGATGTCCTTAGGTTAGTTAGGTTTAAGTAGTTCTAAGTTCTAGGGGACAGATGACCACAGCAGTTAAGTCCCATAGTGCTCAGAGCCATTTTTTATCAGCTCAACCCAAATTCATTGACTTCGAATGTGAACATTTATTATGCCACCAGATTTGCGCAGAATTACTGTTCTTATGAGAAAATTCTCCAACATCTCCAGGAATGATTATCTATCCATGAATATAGACCTGCCACCCTTAAATCTTAAAAGACTGCTGTATCGACATATTGTTCGGAATCATGTTTCTGACAAGGTTGCCATACGTTTTAAGCATCTTGAACGGTGGTAAAGTCGGCGGGACGCAATAACACGTGTGCGCCTGCACAACCTCTATTCAGGCGGTAAGCTCCTAAGTAGATCTCACGTAACACTCAAGACCTGGACTGTATTGAGTCGAATTCAAACGGGACATGGCAGGCGCAAAGGTGCACTCCGCAAGTGGAACTAGGTACCCTGTCTAGAATGTGACTGCGAAATCCTCCACGCCCGACCGTACGTCACTTTGTCAGCGACTGACGGATTCTAAATTATCACATCACAGAAGATTTCCTGCTAGATACACCAGATGTTGTGTAATGGTTTGATGAATTGGACGTTCAATTCTAAAACACATGTAATCTTAATTTGTTCACCTTTTCTCATTTGTATATCTGTATATAACTGTTTGCGTCTGTTGACAATTGTGTGTTTCAGTTAAGCGTTAAGTTAACTATCGACGGTATCTATGAACACCTACGACATGCGTTGCACCTGTTTGTAGAAGAAAACATTTACCGGTACTGTGGCGGAAGAGTATAAGCAAAGCAGAACGTCTCTCTGCAAATGATAGCGTATTGTTAAAAATGTTCCAGATGATTAATTAGAGCAGAATGAAAAAAGTTCATTATTCTTTATGCCCATGAATCGAAGGTACCGGGATAATGGAAATAAATTAGCACAAAATAACTTTATAAACGTAATGCATCGATTTAAACAACATTAGTGTGTAGTCAGGCGTTTGGAAATTTTAGAAGATTACAACGGACCAGGACAATAAAATGAAGCTAAATATGAAAATAAAACTTAACAAACAATGTCTAGCTTATCATCTTGACCTCTTTCGTAGAAACTTTCTACAAAATGTCATTGTCACTAACGGGTCGGTAGATGGTCTACTAAGACAAACCAATCATCAAAAATGAAACATCGTTTGCAATAACTAATGATTATTTTCATTAAAATAACGTATATCCCTGCTGTCCCTAACATGATTTCAGAAATTATTAATCGGCTGCTATTAATGCTTTTGAAACTTTTAAACGGTTTAGAAGGACGAGGATAAAAAGAAAGAAACTAATTTTCAAAACAAATTTCGCAAACAGTTTTGGCTTTTCGTGTCATTGCCAAACATTTGATTCAGTGTTACCATCTTATCTGACGCCGTTCAGTTAAGACTGATACCAGTCAAGAGAAGTAAAACATCGTTCCTGAACGCGACTAATTACTTTCATTAAAACTGAGAAAGGCCAGTAACCAGCTGCACAACATAATACTTTTTCATACAAGTATAAAATCATACGAGATGATATTTCTGTTTCTCAATAAATTATGGACTCAATAACCTGTGAATGGATTTTTTTAAAACGTTCTAAACTTGGAAGAAAGGAGTACGCAAATCAGCAACATTTAGTACTGTATATATAATAAGATGCGAATGTAGTAGCATACCAATCAGGTTAGAGTACTCAGAAATGCTCAAGGAATAAATGTCTTGAGAACACAGATACACTGAAACGTCCCCTTAGAAAAATTATTAATGACAGTGCTGGAAAAACTCTTAAGTTATTTGATTTTCAAACAGCTGAGCCAAACTGAACGTACTCAGACATTTCCCTCTTTACTCATTCTGATCATCACTAAACTGACACACAATATTTTTAGCGCAACGCAATCTGACTTTCAATAATCCCTACAAAAGAATGGCCCTGCCTAACAATAACATATACCTTTCATTTATCACTTACCTCACAAAAATCTTCGTTACTCGAACTACTGCAATACAGCGTGCGCCAATACTGCCAGCTGAATAAAAGATTCTAAGTACTGAAGGCACTAACTACTCATAGGCATAATTAGCAAATAAAAGATTCTGACGGACACACGTCCAGATCGTCCGCTCAAAACTCTGGCACCTCTCTCCCCACGTCCACCACTGCTGGCGGCTCACATCCAACTTCCCAACGCTACGCCCTGTTCACATCCAACTGCCCAACACTACACAAGCGAATATTCCAACAATGAGTCCAACCAGCCACAGACTGCACACGGCGCAGTCAGCGATTTTCATACAGAGCACTACGTGGCGTTACCAACATAAAAACCTAAACTGCCTACTTACAACACACCTAATGTCAATACGCAGACGTGGATAAATATATATAAACACAATAAGAAATGCGTTCTTGAACATAAATGCAGACGCTAGTGAAGCTTGCAGTTTACGTTTTTGCAGCTGACTACGAGCAGCAGCTGCGTCATGTTCTCAATACGTTCTATTGGTTGTAATCAGAGCAGTGTTCTGCCTACAGAGTGAGGATTATTTAACTATATGAAAAAAAAACGTAAATTAGTTACAAACCACTGCGTGAACGCAAGTTATTCAACAAATCAATGTTACTTAAAGTATTCGGATTTAAGTTATGACACGTTCGATAAGCCTTCCATCATTGGCGATGATGTGGCTCGGCCGATTAGCGAAATTCTAGGTGACCCGTTAATGTCAGAACATCGATGCTACTGATGACCTCCTGACTGGCTACTTTCAGCTCAGCAATGGTTTTGGTGTTATTGCTGTACGCCTTGCCTTTAATGTAGCTCTACATAAGAGTCACATGCCTTCAGATCAGGAGAATATGGCGGCCAATAGAAGCCCACACCTATGGCCTCTGAGTACCCCAGAATGCTGCCCCCAAAGTGGTCCTCCAGGACATCAAACACTCTCCGGCTTCGATGGGGTGGAGTTTCGTCTTGCGTGAAACACATCTTGTTGAAATCAGAGTCACTTTCGATAATGGGGATGAAATCTTCTTCCAGAACCTACACATACCTTTCGGTAGTCACCGTGCCATCAAGGAATATCGCACTGATTATTCCGTGACTGGCCATTACACACCTCACAGTCAACCGTTGATGGTGAAAAGACTTCTCGACCGCGAAATGCGGATTATCAGTAATGAAAATGCGCCAGTTTTGCTTATTGACAAACGCATACAAATAAAAGTGGGCTTCGTCGCTAAACCAAGCAGTACAGCACATACTAATTCCCATCGTGCCAACAGTGCACTTTGAAGGTCATAATGCAAACCGTTCTGAAATTATGACGATTTTATTTCGTATAGTTCAATAATTCTCACTCCATAGTGGTGAGTCCATTATGTCAGAGCTAAGTGAATTCGAACGTGAGCAAGATTTTGTTGCTCATTTGGTGGGTTCTTCCGCAGTCCCCGAGCCGAAGTGTTTGGTGATTCAAGAAGATCATGACGATGATGATGATATTTGGTTTGTGGGGCGTTCAACTGCACGGTTATAAGAACCCTACAAAGTCCCCATCGTTTCATTGTACAATCTCGCCACTTTCCCAAGTGATGATCAGATGATAAGGACAACACAGACATCAAGTCCCCGGACAGAGAATATCCCCGACCCGGCTTGGAATCGAACCCGGAACCCCGTGATCCAGAAGCAGCAACGCTAGCGACCAGACCACGAGGTGCAGACCGTGACTCAAGAGGCACTGTGTCCAATATGTATACCGCATTCAAGGAAAACCGAAAACCTTAGCCGCTAAGTCATTATACGGACGATAGTGTGTACTGAGGGATCGCAACGTATGGCCATTGATGAGGACTGAGCCCAAGAATCAAAGAACGACAGCTGCAAAAGTCACTGCAGAAGTGAATGTCTAAATCGCGAGAACTGTCATGCAGCTCCTTAAGCGGGGAGTTTCAGGGCGACCTAGAATTCCAAAAGTACTTATAAGCGATGCAAAAGCCCGTAACAGGGAAACGTGATGACAAGGTCATATAATGTGGACTATGGACCACCGGAAGAATGTCATTTGGTCGGATGAGACTTGTGTCAAACTGTTCCCAACTTCTGTCCGAGTTTATGTTTTAATAATGGGACGTGCCGACGATTCGTTGATGATTTTGGCACCCGTGTTATGGTATTCCATGGGCCCCGTGGTTACTTTGCAAGGTCGAAGTGCTGGAAAGCACTATGGATCACTTAGAGCTGATCATAACCATCCCCCAGTACAACGTTTGTTCCCAATTGATGATGCTGCGTCCTTGAACGAGAAGGCCGCGGCCGGCCGGAGTGGCCGTGCGGTTCTCGGCGCTGCAATCTGGAACTGAGCGACCGCTACGGTCGCAGGTTCGAATCCTGCCTCGGGCATGGATGTGTTTGTTGTCCTTAGGTTAGTTAGGTTTAATTAGTTCTAAGTTCTAGGCGACTGATGACCTCAGAAGTTAAGTCGCCTAGTGCTCGGTGCCATTTGAACCATTTATTGACAAGGCCGCTGTTCACACATCTTATATAGGCCAGAACTAGTTACGGAAGCACAGGGATGAAGTTTCGCAGCTACCTAGCCACCACAGTCACCAGATATCAATATTATTGAGCCTTTGTGGTCTTCTTTTAAGAGCAGGGTGTGTGTGTGTGATCGCTGTCCTCCTCGTTCTCGTTCCTTGTTCCTTACTTTATCAGTCCACCATGTCTTCATCATTGTTCTGTGACGTCCCAACACGAAAGTTCAAATGGCTCAGAGCACTATGGGACTTAACATCTGAGGTCATCAGTCCCCTAGGACTTAGAACTAGTTTAACCCAACTAACCTAAGGAGATCACACACATCCATGCCCTAGGCAGGATTCGAACCTGCGACCAGATGCACATTCTCAGGAAATTCCTCCTCAAATTATATCATGTGTCTGATGTTGTTGTTGTTATTGTTGTTGTCTTCAGTCCTGAGACTGGTTTGATACAGCTCTCCATGCTACTCTATCCTGTGCAAGCTTCTTCATCTCCCAGTACTTACTGCAACCTACATCCCTCTGAATCTGTTTAGTGTATTCATCTCTTGGTCTTGTCTGATACTGACACAAATATCTAAGCCATAAATGCCATTTCTGCATTGCTAGTCTGCTTTCTATGTCCTCTTGCTCCGTCCGTTATGGGTTATTTTGCTGCCTAGTTGTGCATGACATCGGAAGTTCACTGAGGCTTTTTGCATATGATGCTGTGGTGTATCGAGAGGTTGTAACAATGGAAAATTGTACTGAAATGCTGGAGGATCTACACCGAATTGACGCATGGTGCAGGGAATGGCAATTGAATCTCAATGTAGACAAGTGTAATGTGCTGCGAATACATAGAAAGATAGTTCCCTTATCATTTAGCTACAAAATAGCAGGTCAGCAACTGGAAGCAGTTAATTCCATAAATTATCTGGGAGCACGCATTAGGAGTGATTTAAAATGGAATGATCATATAAAGTTGATCGTCAGTAAAGCAGGTGCCAGACTGAGATTCATTGGAAGAATCCTAAGGATATGCAATCCGAAAACAAAAGAAGTAGCTTACAGTACGCTTGTTCGGCCACTGCTTGAATACTGCTCAGCAGTGTGGGATCCGTACCAGATAGGGTTGATAGAAGAGATAGAGAAGATCCAACGGAGAGCAGCGCGCTTCGTTACAGGATCATTTAGTAATCGCGAAAGCGTTACGGAGATGATAGATAAACTCCAGTGGAAGACTCTGCAGGAGAGACGCTCAGTAGCTCGGTACGGGCTTTTGTTAAAGTTTCGAGAACATACCTTCACCGAAGAGTCAAGCAGTATATTGCTCCCTCCTACGTATATCTCGCGAAGAGACCATGAGGATAAAATGGGAGAGATTAGAGCCCACACAGAAGCATACCGACAATCCTTCTTTCCACGAACAATACGAGACTGGAATAGAAGGGAGAAGCGATAGAGGTACTCAGGGTACCCTCCGCCACACACCGTCAGGTGGCTTGCGGAGTATGGATGTAGATGTAGATGTACTAGACACTTCTTGTTGAAAACAATGAAAATATGGATTATCTGTCTCTAGACTGTATTCAAAACAGACACGAAATCTATGGAACACTATTGCTAGTACTCGAAAATTAAAGCTTCCTAAAAGCAAAAACACACGGAAGAAGAAGTGACAAGTAAGAACAATACAGTTAACACTTAAATTAACGTAGCTCGCTGCACAGCAGATGTGAAGCAGACGGCAGACTAGTTTCCGACTTCACCATTCCAAAATTATGACCAGAGTCTATATCTTCTCCTGAGCCTGCCATACAATTCAGTATCTAATTTTGCAATATCTGCTAGACTTTTAGGTTTTCATCTCCCTGTACGTACTGAATAACCCGTTTAGAATCCTCATACAGTTTCTATATCTTTGCATCCTCTGCTTGCGACGTCACCGCGTTGTAGTGGTTATAATGTGGAATGAAAATATTCCACTATAACCATTTAAAATGTAATATTGTGTAGTTTAGTTATTTAGTGAACTTAAAATTGTCCACTGTGCAAAGCCTAATTTCAACATCAAGAAATGAGTTTTGAAAATTTCTCGGGTATTCAGCCGGGTAGCGTCGTCCAAAAGGCGCGATATTTCGGCAAGCCGAATTCTTGCCATCTTCAGGCGTTCTTGGTGTCAGTCTTCATCGTTCCTAAATTGTGATCCCGAGTCACCAAGAACGCCTGAAGATGGCAAGAAATCGGCTTGCCGAAATATCGCGCCTTTTGGACGACGATGCCCGGCTGAATACACGAGAAATTTTCTAGATTTCTGTACGCCGGGAAAACCTCAGATCACACAAGAAATGAGTTTTATTTCCAACACTCTATGCATGTGATTATACCTTTGCCTATTATGTTTGGTTACCTAAGAACCAGTGTCCCTTTCACACGATGTTCAGGTGTTTCCTAAAGATGGCCAAATAAGCCTAAAACTAATTTGAAATCAACAAGAATCAATAGAACAAAAACATTGTACTTGCCATTGACCATTAAAAAACTATATTTGTGTCTAACAGCCTTTGTGCAAATAAACATGCTCAGTGGCAAAAATCTGAGATGGTGAAACTAAAGTATGATCTAGGTGAATTAAAAGAAAATTGGTGCACGGAAAAAGTATCCAATAAGGAGTTATGAGAAAACAAAAACAGTCAATAAATTAAAACCGTGGAAAACCGCTAAAGTACACATGAGAAGCCAGCTTGGTGTTGGAAGTAGCAAAAAACATCCGTGACATCTGGTTCATAAGATTTCCTGCAAGATTTCCTTGTTTTGTTTCCAAAGTTCCCTTGGTGTTGGTAACCCTCAGTTTATGTTGCATAGGCTATGAATATTGGTGCATGATTTTTCTCCATTTGCTCATTTCTGTTCAGTCTTTAATTCATTGTAGAATTATTTGATTGATGTTACCGAACATAACCATTATTCGGATGCTGCACGTTTCAAGTGATCGTACTGTATAACATAGAAGCATTATAGGCGATACGGTGACTGAACAATTTTGTCACCCTTTGTTCTTCACCGTAGACCAAATAGTTTGCTTCTGGCTGCCTGTATAAGAAGTGCCAGCTTATTCTAAGATAAAAATAAGATTTCATTAGTAAATGTCGCTAGTAGATACATCATGTAGAGCTTTTGAAGGGATGATTTCATTTACGCCTACAATGTGTGTAGAGTCAGCGGCAGCTCTCAGCGGAGAACGTCGGTGTTTGGCGAGCTACTGCTGCTGACGTGTTCCGACACGCGAAGAGCATGTCGGAAATTTGACATCATTAAAGTGGAGGTGTTTTTCAATGAACGTTATGTTTCCTGTCAAAACTGAGCGTGTTGGCATTGCCGCGTATGGCATGTTTTCGTATTATACGATACGAAATTGGCGCAGCTCCACTAGGCCCCGAATTACATAGTCAGTTTCTACAGGGTGCACCGATACCGGATTTCCATAATCGGCAGTCATTGGACGCCTCACGGTATATCCATGGGGTGTGTAGTAAATCATCGACTTTTGATTTCGCACTGAAGTTTTCTTTTTTAACACATTTTTGGGCAGGAACAAACATTTTGCGACAAAGAGTTGTATGAAATTTTAGATATTTCCTTACTAAAATGAAAACGTTCTGCCGCAAGGCACATGCCTATCCTTGACTGATCGTTTTTACAAAAAATGGTTCAAATGGCTCTGAGCACTACGGGACTCAACATCTATGGTCATCAGTCCCCTAGAACTTAGAACTACTTAAACCGAACTAACCTAAGGACATCACACAACACCCAGCCATCACGAGGCAGAGAAAATCCCTGACCCCGCCGGGAATCGAACCCGGGAACCCGGGAACCCGGGCGTGGGAAGCGAGAACGCTACCGCACGACCACGAGCTGCGGGCTCGTTTTTACAGCTGACGTCTTTAAATTTCCTTCCAATAGCTTAGAAATGGGAGAATTTAGGAATATCATTTTCGTTGTTGCTGTTACTATCGTCATTCTGAAGACTGGTCTTGTGTAGCTCTTCACGTTGATCTCTACAATGCATCTCTCTTCATCTCTGTATAATTACAACAACCCATATACATCCGAACGCTCCTATTGTATTCGAGCCTTGGTTTCCTATCAACCGCCCCCAACCACCCCCCTCACAGACACACACACACACACACACACACACACACACACACACACACACACATACACTTTCCTCCATCATCAAACTGACGATTTCCAGACGCCTCACGATGGGGCCATCAAGCGACCCCTTCTATTAGTCAGGCTGTGTGATAAATTTCTTTCTTTCCAAATCCTTTCAGTATCTCATTAGTTATTCGATCTTCCCTTCCAATAACCAGCATTCTTCTGAACTCTAATTAAAAAAGCTTCAATTCTCTTCTTGTGTGAACCATTTATTGTGCGTGGATCATTTCCATACCAGGCAACATTTAGACAACAATCTCCAGAACAGACATCCTAACACTTAAATTATTCTGGACATTAACATGTATACCTTTTTCAGGGTGCTGCTGGATTCATTTCTGATATTAGTGTTGATGTTAATGTCCCAACACAGAATTATGTTGACCTTTGTACTTGAGACTTTATCTAGAATCTCTGTTAATTTATTGAGAAAAGTGTTCACATTACCACTGGGAGCTCCATACACACACAAAATGACTAATTTATTGGTGATATCAAGCCCTGTTAATTCAATAGCTGATATTTCAAAGTGTATGTCTTCACATACTGTACTGAGGTCATGTCTTGATTTGAACTGTGTTCCGTTTTTTATATAAGCGCATGATCCTCCACCCCTTGAAGCAGTTCTGCTGTAGGAGTTTGCCCTTTCAGACAATGATAATACCACATGTTCGATTTCTGTGTCTCTACACCAGTGCTCAGTAACACAAACTACTGAGCAATTCAAAGACTGGAGCTCAACTTATAATTGTTGCATTTTGTTTGGCTCATGTCATTCTTTGAAATGGTTTGTTTTTCCTTGAGATATCTGGTATGTGTGATATTTGGAGTGTCAAAATCTGTCTTGTGAGTGCTTATTTCAGTATTTCTTAATCTGTTGGAGGTTCTCTTCAAGCAGGGGAACCTGTTGTCTCGATTTATCCTAAAAAAGACTTACTTTTCATATCCATGACAACAGGTATTTGACCATATGTGGCCCGAGATCCACCCCCAATAATTTCATGAATCAGCTGTACCAATGTTCCCTTCCCAGTCCTGTTTAGGTGTAGGCCATGCCTAGTGAAACCCCATAGAAAGGAAATACCTTTCAATTCTTTGTCTCTGGGTTTATATTTCCGCTAACGGATACTAAATGCAAATGGCAGTCAAATGAGATAGACGGAAAAAAGTAAGTAAACTGTTCATTAGTTCAATAGTAATCGCCATAACAGTTAGTACGCTTATCCCACTGTGAAACAAGAAGATGAATGCCGCATGAAAAAATTTTTGTTGTTGTCAACAGAACAATGACTGTACCCAGGAGTGCATCTATTCGTCCGAAAGAAATCGACGGCCACCAATGTCATTCTTCAAGGTTCCAAACATACGAAAATCACATGAGGAAAGATCGTGACTAAGTGAAGGATGTGTAAGTGTTTCCCAGCGAAACTTCCGAGGTATAGTCGAAACAATCTTGGTAACGTGTGGCAATGCATTTTATTGGCAAGATTGTTTGGACTACGCTGTACAGGTTTCTCTGTGAAGCCGTTACACCTTCTCCATATAGTCCCTATCTTTCCCCATGCAGTTTCCACATTTTTGCAACCCTGAAGAAAGAAATTCATGGACGTCGATTTGCTTAGAACGAAGAGGAGCACGCCTCATCATATGTCATACACTCTCTTCTCTTCTCTTCTCTTCTCTTCTCTTCTCTTCTCTTCTCTTCAGTGGTATAAATGTAATAACTGTCATGAGGATTACTTTTGAAATAATAAACAGTTCATTTGCCGTTTTTTACTCTGTCTAGTTTTCATTTGAGCTACCCTTAAATGCTCATTATGAAATTCCATTCGTTAGTGCTAGTCTGAAGGTTTATTCATTTACTCATAAAAGTAGCAGTGATTTACAGTGTCATTCATAATCTTCTGCGACAGCTGATGATATCAAGTTCACTTCCTTCCTTCCAGCTCGATGTAGCATGTGTCACTACCCACTGTATTTTATATTCTGAAAAACTATTCACCGTGAACCGAGATTTAACAACTATGCAGTGAGAGTTGTCGACTAGCATCTGTCCCTCCGTGACAGTTCTCTGCGATCAGCGGGACAAGCTTTGCCTCCCCATCGCTCAAAGTGTCCTGACACTGCGGCGGAACATGTATTCATCGGCGCTTTTCCTTCGATGTTTTGAAATAACTCCGGCCATCAATAATTTTTGGGAGAAAAGGGCAGCTCGTTAGGGAGACACACACACTGACGGGGGGCTCGCAGAGTAATTACGGGTTTTATATTCGGCGCGCGGCGGCCGACAGCCTGCGCTTCGTGGAGCGCCGCCCTGACAAATGACGTGAGTGAGGCCGGTGGAGGGGGAATTTATAAACTGAGACCCATAGCGCGCGTGATTAATTGCCGCGCCGTGAAACATGGCCTGCGGTTGCGCTACAAAGTTCGCGTTTAAAACACTTTGCCCCTAACTCTGCCAACTGGTGCCGTATGCGACGTGCGCAACAGAGAGAACAAATTTCCGTACATGTGAAGAGGCTGTCATACAAGCATAATCGTTGTCTCTTTAGCTCAAAGCTACGACGCATATTAGAGATTTCTCCATTGATGATTCCATGTTGCAGACATAAATTTCAAATTTATTGTTGCGAATTTCAGTCTGAAGAATGATTTGACGCTGCCCTCCACGCTGGTCTACAAGCTCCAGCGCTAATCTCGCCATCTCTGCCTAACTACCGTAACCCACATCACTTAGAACCTGCTTGCTCTATTCAAGCCTTTGTCTCCCTCTACATTTCTCCCCCACCCCGCACTCCCTTTTACTACCAACGCTCCGTTGTACCCTATCAATTGATCCCTTCGTGTAGCCACGTTGTGTCACAAATTTGTTTTTTCCGTAGTTCCATTCAGCACATTCTCCTTAGTTCCTCAAACTACCCATCTAATTTTCAACATTCCTCCGTGACAGAACATGTCAGAATCTTCTATTCTCTTTTTGTCTGAACCGTTTGTGGATTTTTCACTCCACTACAAGTCTACAATGCACAGAATTACCATCAGAAATTATTTCCTAACACACAAATCAATACTCAATGTTAACAACTTCATCTTTTTCAGAAATACATTTCATCCCACTACCAGTCATCATTTCATATCTGTCTACTTTGCCCATCGTCAGTTAGTTGGCTGCCCATGGCAAAACTCATCGACTATTTCTGCTTAATGCCTCATTTCCCAATCTAGTTCCCTAAGCATCGCCTGATTTAGTTAGCGAACATTCCACTACCCTTGTTTTACTTTCGTTGGTATTTGTGTTATACCCTCTTTTCAAGAGACTGTCAATTCCACTTCCGTCTCTGGCAGAGTTACAAAGTCATCGGAAAACCACCAATTTTTTATTTCTGCTCCGGAACTTTAATTCCATTACCAAGCTTATCTTTGGTTTCGTTCACCGCTGGATCAATTTACAAGTCGAACTGCATCAAGGTTGGTGACGACCCTGTGTCAGTACCTCTTCCCTTTCATGTCTTCAACTCATGTAATTGCAGTTTGGTTTCCGTAATATATATTTTACCCTATCTCTGTATTTTACACCCACTACGTTCAGAATTCCAAAGTTGTATTCCATTGAACATAGTAAAAACTTTATCTGAATTCACAAATGCTATAGACGTAACTTTGCCTTTTTTCAATCTAGTGTTTAAGAAAATTGTTAAGATCATTAAGATCTCTTGTATTTCTACACTTCTCCGTAGCCTACACTGATTTTTGGCAAGGTGAGCTTCCACCAGTTTTTTTCCATTTTTATATAAACAATTCGTATCACAAACAACGAGCAAATTAAATCTACCCACAGAAATTGTTTCAACTCTACGTGGCAACTTCATCTAAACAGAGAAGAAGCAATTAGATATTTATTTAAATGCGTTCGAAACCAAGAAGACATTGGTTTTCTGAAAGACAGGCCCTAAAAGCGTCCGAGAATATCGGAATAAGCTTTAGCTTTGGAAACGGTAAATCAAAGTTGGTAACATAAAAAATTACCACTGAAAACGCCCCATATTTTGTCAGTACAGTTTCTCATGTCTGCAGATGAAACCCTGTTTCCGACTCATACAAAGACGGAAAAAAATCCGGACGTCAAAAAATAATAAATGTAGAATAATGAAATTTTGGAAATACATTTGTCTAAGTGACACGTTTAAAGATCACAGGATAATGTAAACGTGAGATTAGCCTTTCCAAATGTGAAATGGCATGTGATGATATCCGATATACGCTCTATTGAAGACAGATCTGGTGATCGAGCAGGCAAATGCAATATATCGACACTCTGTAGAGCATATTGGGTTACATTTGCAGTACGTGGGAGAGAGTTATACTGTCGAAAAATACCCCCTTAAATGTAATTCATGAATGGCAGCACAACGGCTCAAACCACCAGATTGACATATAAATTTGCAGACAATGTGTTTGGGATAACCACGAAACACTGCTCCTGCTGTCACACGAAATTGCATTCCAAACCATAACTCAAGGTGTAGGTCCAGTGTGTGGAGCACGCAGAAGACGGGATGGTTGCAGATCCTCAACTCGCGTCCTTTTAACCAACACACAGCCATGACTGGCACAAAGACGAACCAGCTTTCATTAGAAAACACAACAGACATCCACTCTGCCCTCCAGTGTGCTTTAGCTTGACGCCACAGAAGTTGCAAATGGCGGTGGTTAGGGGTTATGGGAATGCACACTACAGGGAGCTGTCCTGAAGTGACCGATATACAGCAGTTCTTTGTTTCATTGTGATGCCAACTTACGCTCGAATTGCTGGTCCAGATGCAGTACTGTGCGCTAGAGCCATATGCCGAACACGATGGTCTTCCCCGTCCTAGCAAGCAGTCATGTACATTGGCGACATTCGTGCTAAGCCTCTCTGCAGTATCACAGACGCTGCATCCAGCTTTCCGTAGAACCTTTACACGACCCCGTTGATACTGAGTGAGGTGTTGATAATGGCGTCTTTGTCACCTTAAATGTATTTTTGACTGACATCACGACCAGTTTCAAAGCCAACCAACGCTGATGACCGTTACTAGCGCCATTGTTACTCAACTGACTCTAAATTTAAATAGACTTCATCCTTCAAATGCAGAGACCAGTCTACCAACTTTCGTTTACGTCGCCAAACTCCTTCTTGATTCTGTATTTTTTTCCGTCAGTGTAGAATGCACATCAAAATGCATCGAAAAATCCATTATCTTCCTTGAGTTGAACAGCATTCGCTTGATGATAATATTGGTGTGTGCGTCCGCTGCTTCCGGATCACTTTCACTTTTCTTCCCCTGTACTTGTGGCTCACGTGGAATGAACTGTTGAAAGTAACTCTTCAACGATCTCGAATAGCGAATCTTTTATACCTACTGCCCACTTTTTGATCTCTGTTGGTAGTAAAATTATCTTACGACCAACCTGCAGCACAGTAAAGGTTGTTTGTAAAGGGAGGAAATAATTTCATCTGATAAAATTTATGAAACACAGTTACAGCAATTTAAAGCATGTGACAGCAGTAATACTTATAAAGTACCTTGAGAGGTTCCATGCCCGCTTTTGCATGTCTCCTCTCATTTTCATCAATTTTATTAATGTTCTATGTCATTGCACGGTAGTAACAGACCGAATAACGTTATTGTACTGAGAGTATTTGTACTGAAAGCTCCAAAAATACTTTTCAGTTGATTCCTAAACATGTTGTCTTACTTTCCTGTGTGGCCTGTGCGAGGCTAGCATCGGAAGACGGGAAACACTGCGTTTCCTGTTGGGGGCTGCAGTTCCCTGAATTCTGAGCGGTTCGTACAATAAGCTGAAGCGCCTTGCGGAACGACTGACGTAGGTCGAGTTTCGCCTATTGTATGCAGGGCGAACCGACCTGCGAGACGTCTGAGTGTCGCCGCAGTTTATGTGTTTACCGTTCCAGAGCGTCCCGAACGAAAATTCCTTGCACCGACTGACTGCATTGTCCTCTTGATTTGGAGAAAACTTGTGGACTGTTCCCTGCTGAGTGCGACTGTCTGGCACTGGATGGCCGGTAGTCTAGGCAAGTTGTTTTCGTAACCGGTCAAATGGCAAGTTCAATGCCCTCAGCTGAATAGCAGAGCCATGACTGGTCAACTTAAACTGAGGCTAGTTGGCGTCATAAAGCCCTGCTGGAAATTGGAGGGAACGGTCGCTATTGGCGCGAGTGGTGTTCTGAGAGAGTGTGGGGGAGTTTTGGAATAAGAACTGAATGCTGATTCGCAGTTTTTCGAGGAGGGTAGGGGGTAAAGCAATGTTGGCTTCGCGCTTGCGCGCATCTGATCTTCCTCGGAGTCGGACGGTCTTGAGACTTGGTGGCTGGTTTTCGGAATAACTTAGAATTCTCGGACAGCCTTCGTGGCCAGGGGTTGACACAGAGTTGCGGCACAGGAGAAGTCGGCGCCTACATCATCAGGACGCTGCCTACCGATGACGTGCTGCAGATTTCAATACTGGTACAGTATTTTGCGGCTCCGGCATTGTAGGACCTTATCAGTTTTATACTGAATCCCTCGGCAGCACGCGCGGTCGCTTTGATAGAAGTCCACCTTGCTTGTTTCTCCGTGTGATCCCATTTGAGCTCTCACTACTAATTGCGATACTGCTATAAAGTCGGGAGATTAATATTTGATTCATTAGGACCTCCAGTCATTATCGTCAATCCTTTGCATCACAGAGAGGAGGAGCACCTTGTTCTCGACCCCACTGTTATTCTCATAATATTTCTGATATATAATAAATCTCATTGTAGTATTTAATCCGCATACCATTTCGTAGGTATAGGCAGAATCCCATTTCCTGTTGTTTATTATTATAAAGTTCTCTTTTTTGAGTAGATTACAATTTTTATTAAATTATTGTGAGTGTGCACTCCTTATTTTACCAACTAGCATGGTCCACGATCATTTCCTTCCGTTACCGTTGCGCGCATAATTAATTAGCTGGTAGATAAGGAGGGGGTCGAGTGCATGTCTCGTTCTCATGCAAAATTCGTCTTAATTCAATAGGTACAAACTCTTCTCCACCCCGGCACCTCGCGACGTTACATAAAAATTTTATGAAAATCTAAGGGGATTATTTTCGAAACTACGCCCGCTCACCATGAAAGCTGTAACGTCCATTAAAGGGTGGTGGGAATAGGCTGAGTATCCCATTACAGATGTTGAAACTTTGTATCTGATTTGCGTCTTCCTGGTTTTCAGTCGAATGATCTGTCTGACAGTACACAATATTTCGTTGACGTACGTACATCAGAAGCTCCTGATGTAATGAGCTGTCGCTGGAGCAACTCCTTCCCATACCTACCCCTACTCCACCAGTCCATACCTGTGGCCCAGCCGTTGGTGCTCCGTCGCGCCGCCTGCACCAAGGTCCGCGTCCACATCAGCTCCTTCGATTGTCTCTGCTGCCGGATTAACGGTGTCTAACATCTTTGGTGTCGCCGGTAGTTGGATTTCCGCGGTCGAAGATCTGTTCACTGCGTGCAGATGATATTGTCGTTTCAGTGGTTTGAGCACGGGATTGTAACTAACCATTTCCTGGCCGTAACTGTCGGCATTGTCGCTGTTGTGAAAGGTACTGTTTATTAACCGGTTTCAGCGTGGCGGGAGCTGTAGATACAGGGCAGGTTTCCCCTTACTGTGGCTAAGTTTTGGTGGCCTGGTCTGAGGTGGCTATTTTCAAAAGTGACTAACTTCTACTTAACAGATGGTGTTTATTAAGCCCTCTGGGAAACATACTTCTGAAACCATCGACAGGAAGCAGCGCTTTACAGCAGGACTATTGGCGTTAACAGTAAATGGCCGAGCAAAGTCCCTAAATTCTTTTCTGGCCGTTGATTGACTTAAATTGTCTTTATGATGAAATGATTTCGTGGAGAGTTTTGAGGCTGGTGAAATCGAGAAAACATTGAAGAGAAGTCCAATCCTAGCAGACAAACAGAAGCAGGATGAAGCGAAAATGAGCATGAGAAGAGCAATGAGAGCAGCATTCAGTGACTTTGAAAGTAAAATTTTGTCGACCGATTTGACTGAAAGCCCTAGCGGATCTGGTCTTACGTAAAATCAATAACCGATTCGAAATTATCTTCTCAGTCACTCACGGACCGATTTTTGACTATTGTTCTTTGGTACTTGCCCTATCTCAGCAGGTAGGGCCGTCAGAAGAGATAGAAAAGATCCAACGAAGAGCGGCGCATTTCGTCAGGGCATCGGTTAGTCGGCACGAGAGCTTTACGGAAATGCTCTACAAACTCCAGTGGCACACGCTACAAGAGAAGCGTTGCGCGTCATGGTGAGTTTCACTACTGAACTTTCGAGAGAGCTTTCTGGGAAGAGTCGGACAACATATTACTTCCTCTCACATACATCTTGCGAAATGACCACGACGAGAAAATCCGAGATACTAGGGCTACTAAGGAGACTTACCGACAATCATTCTTCCCTCGCACCATTCGCGATTGGAACAGAGATAGAGTGTTCAGTTAATGATATTTCTAGTACCCTCCGCTACACACGACTAGGTGGCTGTGGAGTTTTGATGTAAACGTAGATGTAGATGTAGGAGAGAACGAGGTTATTGCTCTGCTCTCTGGACTGAGGGAGTATTAAGGAGTCTGTTTTGATCAATGAAGTGATTCTACGGATGGTAAGTTATCTAAAGAGTTCGCGAGGGAGTTCTCGTGCGCTGGCGTAGGCGCTGTTTTTTTTTTTTTTTTGCCTGTTTTCAAGGTGTATAATTCTGGACACACTAAAACGAGGGCACGTAAGAGAAAGTGCAGCCGTCAGCCGGTGGGAGGTGATCGGTTAACGAACGTAGCAGACTTGTCAGGGGGTATTAGAAGATAATAATTTCCGCTTGCTACAGTGGTATCCCATTTTTCTTGTGCGTCTCCTTGTTGTTTTTGACTTTACACTGTTATCACATGTTATATATAGAGGTTTTGATGCAAACGGGTTGTGATGGCGCTGGAATTGTTTGTGGCGTACGTTTTCCAAACCAGTTTTCAAATTCGGGCGTCTTTTAAATACAGCAGGATTGTACTGGGCTTTGATTAGTGGCTTAGAACTGATAACCTTAACCTTGATCGAACGATGTGGTGCAGTGGCTTAGAGCACTGAACAGGCATTCGGGAGGACAACGGCTCTAAACGTCGTCTCGCCATTTAAATTTCGGTTTTCCATGATTTGCCTAAAACGGTCTAGACCTGGATGGTCCCTTTGACAAGTGCATAGACGATTTGCTTCCTCATCATTCCGCAATCCGAACTTGTACTCTGACTTTAAACTTTCTTACTTGCATCCTTTCCATTTTCCTTAGTTCAAATGGTTCAAATGGCTCTGAGCACTATGGGACTTAACTTCTGAGGTCATCAGTCCCCTAGAACTTAGAACTACTTAAACCTAACTAACCTAAGGACATCACACACATCCATGACCGAGGCAGGAATCGAACCTGCGACCGTAGCGGTCGTGCGGTTCCAGGCTGTAGCGCCTGGAACCGCTCGGCCAATCCGGCCGGCCCCTATCCTTGTCTCGAGGGTCAAAGCAAGGATGGCAACCCTTATTTAGACTGTATACGATATGTGTACCAGTGAGTAGATATGATGTATATCGTCAACAAACATGTCTGAGGCAGTCTAAGAGCAATGCGACACATAATTCGTTCTTCGCGTCTCACACGGCTAAGAGTGCGTAACCCGTGACGGCGGAAGCGACAGTGTTTTCACCAGACGCTGCGGAAGATTCGAGTGCACAGGTGAGAAGGAATAGCCGCCCGGAGTGGCCGAGCTGTTGTAGGCGCTACAGTCTAGAACCGCGCTGTTGCTACGGTTTCAGTTTCGAATACTGCCTCGGCGTGGATGTGTGTGAAGTCCTTAGATTAGGTAGGTTTACGTAGTTCTACGTTCTAGTGGACTGATGACCTCATAAGTTAAGTCCCATAGAGCTCAGCGCCATTTGAACCATTTTTGAGAAGGAATATCTCAGCCAGGATAAGTTTAAGGCGGATTTAATGAAACCACCTGCTAAATAAAACTGTCCCAGAAGTTGGGAGTGAGCGCCAGGGCTTTCGCCTAGTCGTTCTCCATGGAGCCCTATTACGATGCTCGTACTTACGTGTTTCAGACACTGCTCAAATACTGAGGATTTTCTGGGTTGTTCCAGTCTAGTGTGTTATTGGTGTTGTAAATATCGGAATTCCATTGTTCTGTTTCTTTGGCCAATCCAAGGGAAAAAAATTGGAAATTTGTGGTAAGGTCTTATGGGACCAAACAGCTGAGGTCATCCGTCCCTAGACCTATACACTACTTAATCTAATTTACGCTCTATGGAAAACACACACAACCATGCCCGAGGGAGGACTCGAACCACCGACGGGGGGCAGCCGTACGGACCGTGACAAGGCGCCCCTGACCACGTGGCTACCCCGCGCGGCCTTGTAAGGGATGTTGTAGGCGCCGGGCTTTCGTAAGCTTAAGCCGTACTTTGCATTAGCAAGTAGGCTACTTGTCTTGTTGATTTGGCATGTCTCACATTCTACGCCAAATTCATCAAGAATTCCTAAGGATAGTTCTTGGATGGGGATGTATGGTAATGCCTTTAGTATGTCCCATTATATTTCTTCTTGTTGCTAGGAAACTGATGTAGTGCACTATCTATGTGCGCCAGTGAGAAGACATTCGTGAAGAAGGCCTGCCCCAGATGCTGAAGTTCAAACGTCAAGTTATTTTCAACTGATACGATGAGTGCCCTGTGAATCAAGGTCTTCAGGTCGCCACTCTTCTGAACGGGATGATGACAGCTATCACCCACGATGTATCTCACAGTGTGAGTCGGCTTGTGGTCGATGTGGATCGTCTACGCCCAAGTTACTCATTTTCATTATGTTTCAGCAGGACTTACAGATACGACATCTGTCCACCTTTGTCCATTTTCTTGGTGAATCTGATGTCAGAGCGACGGGAGCTGAAATGAGGAAGGAAGTCACTGAGCTTCGCCATTCTCTAGGGCCGTATGACAAACGTGTTACGCACGTAACGAAAGAAACAGGTACCTTTCTTAGTGGATGAATGGCTGCCAGTCTTAAACAATAATCTGGCTAGCAATCAGGGAAGAATCAAATCAATGTCAATGCCGGAAGAAAATGAGACACTACATTTGTTTATCTGTACTATTTTACCCCATTAAGGTTCTGGTGAACAGGAGCATAGCACCTTCATCTGAAGGGTCGGGACATTGGAAACTTCCGAGTGAATTAGGTTGCGAAGCAAGATGGTATCCTTCTGAAAAAGGTTGCTCGACTAGTTCTAAATTATCTCATAGCTAATAACACACATAAAGTGTCTCACATGTCATTGCGTTGAGTGTACCACTCACCGTTGGCTGCAATGGGCAGGATGCTGCGTTGTAACCATTGTGACTTCCTAAGGCGCAACTACATCTTCATCTATATCCATACTTCGCAGGCCACCTGACGGTGTGTGGCAGAGGGTACCTTGAGTACCTCTATCCGATCTCCCTTCTATTCCAGTCTCGTATTGTTCGTGGAAAGAAAGATTGTCGATATGCCTCTGTGTGGGCTCTAATCTCTCTGATTTTATCCTCATGGTCTCTTCGCGAGATATACCATTCACCATGCATCAGTTCGTTGCAGATCCTCCTGCATTTCAGTACAATTTTCCATTGTTACAACCTCTCGATATACCACAGTATCATCCCCAAAAAGCCTCAGTGAACTTCTGATGTTATCCACAAGGTCATTTATGTATATTGTGAATAGCAACGGTGTTACGACACTCCCCTGCGGCACACCTGAAATCACTCTTACTTCACCGAGCGAGGTGGCGCAGTGGTTAGACACTGGACTCGCATTCGGGAGGACGACGGTTCAATTCCGCGTCCGGCCATCCTGATTTAGGTTTTCCGTGATTTCCCTAAATCGCTCCAGGCAAATGCTGTGATGGTTCCTTTCAAAGGGCACGGCCGACTTCCTTCCCTAATCCGATGAGACCGATGACCTCGCTGTCTGGTCTCCTTCCCCAAACCAACCAACCAACCAACTCTTACTTCGGAAGACTTCTCTCCATTGAGAATGACATGCTGCGTTCTGTTATCTAGAAACTCTTCAATCCAATCACACAATTGGTCCGATAGTACATATGCTTTCACTCTGTTTATTAAACGACTTTCGGGAACTGTATCAAACGCCTTTCGGAAGTCAAGAAACACGGCATCTACCTGGGAACCCTTTTCTATGGCCCTCTGAGTCTCGTGGACGAATAGCGCGATCTTGGTTTCACACGATCGTCTTTTTCGAAACATGTGTGGCCATGCTTCAGAAGATCGCATGCAACGCACTCGGTCCACTCAGTTGGGGGTAGGCGGGCATTTGAGTGACTAAGACTCCAAAAGACTTGAGATTCTCTCACAGGACCTTGTTCACAGCACTGCACATAGCGTGTTTCCTTAGCCGAGCACTGAGTGGCGTATGTATATAACAAGAAGTCTTGACACCCTGGGTACGAAGTCCTGCTGTTGTTATAACATGGATGGAGGTAGAAAAACTACAAGGGCGTAGTGAAACGTAATACCTCCTATTTTTTTATACGATAACTCTTAAAGCTTTTCAAATAAACTAGCGTTATTAACATGCTATATGACTGTTAATATCTATATTTTTGCAACACTCTGCCGCTAGAGGGCTCAGGTTTATAGCACGTAACACGACGGCGTGTAACGTAACTATGTCGATGCTTGAGCAACATCGTGCTGTAATCTAGATTCGAATACGAAGAGTTCGTCCACACATGGAGCACACACTCCTTCAGTATGACAAAGACAGACCACTCACAAGCACTGCCACATCTGGAACAATGCGGGGCCTTGGGTTCACTGTCACCGATCACCTTTCTTACATGAAATGTATTCGCATTTGCGAATATGGCTCACCATCAGCTATACAGGGTGTTACAAAAAGGTACGGCCAAACTTTCAGGAAACATTGCTCACACACATATAAAGAAAAGATGTTATGTGGACATGTGTCCGGAAACGCTTAATTTCCATGTTACGGCTCATTTTAGTTTCGTCAGTATGTACTGTACTTCCTCGATTCACCGCCATGATTTCATACGGGATATTCTACCTGTGCTGCTACAACATGTGCCTTTACAATTACGACACAACATGTGGTTCATGCACGATGGAGCTCCGGCACATTTCAGTCGAAGCGTTCGTACGCTTCTCAACAACAGATTCGGTGACCGATGGATTGGTAGAGGCGGACCAATTCCATGGCCTCCACGCTCTCCTGACCTCAACCCTATTGACTTTCATTTATGGGTGTATTTGAAAGCTCTTGTCTACGAAACCCCGGTACCAAATGTAGAGACTCTTCGTGCTCGTATTGTGGACGGCTGTGATACAATACGCCATTCTCCAGGGCTGCATCAGCGCATCAGGGGTTGCATGCGACGGAGGGTGGATACATGTATCCTCGCTAACGCAGGACATTTTGAACATTTCCTGTAACAAAGTGTTTGAAGTCACGCTGGAACGTTCTGTTGCTGTGTGTTACCATTCCATGATTAATGTGACTTGAAGAGAAGTAATAAAATGAGCTCTAACATGGAAAGTAAGCGTTTCCGGACACATGTCCACATAACATATTTTCTTTCTTTGTGTGTGACGAATGTTTCCTGAAAGTTTGGCCGTACCTTTTTGTAACACCCTGTGTAATGGAATGGCAACGACGGAAATCTGAGTCGGACGGGGACTCGAACCCATAATTTTCCCCGCTTATCGCTATCCGAGCAAGACTCCCAGCCAGACCCAAACAAATGTATTCAACTATACATCTACAACCTGCTCTTGTACATTAATTACGTATATTCCGGCACATGGGAGACATTTTAGTTGAAAATCGCTTGCCCGGTTTCGGCTACATATGGAAGTCTGGGTCTAGACGGATGTCGTGATCGGATAGCCTAAGGGTATGGCGACCGCCCGCGATAAGCGGGATATCTGGGTTCGAGACCCGGTCTTGCACATGCTTTCATTGTCGTCTTTCAATTGCAATCTGATGGTTGTCCACATTGGCAAATGCGAATACTTTCATGTGTCTCATATCAGCTGTAGTAACCGCAGTATCTGTTCTTTCAAACATGCATGCAAGTCCGAAGAAACTTAGTATCGCATTTCTGAACAACAAAGGTGTCCGATTTCCATCTGTCCCCAAAACTTAAAGAAAACCTTCGATGACTTCGTTTGGATAACGTTAATGCAGTGCAAGCAGAGGTGAGGTTTTGGCTCCGTAAACAAGCATTCTACACTGCTAGTATCAACAAACTGGTATGGTTCAAATGTATCTGAGCACTAGGGGACTTAACATCTGAGGTCATCAGAACTTAGAACTACTTAAACCTAACTAACCCAAGGACATCACATGCATCCACGCCCGAGGCAGGATTCGAACCTGCGACCGTAGCGGTCACGCGGATCCAGACTGTTGCGCCTAGAACCGCTCGGCCAAACAAATTGGTATCTCGTTGGAAGAGATGTGCTCGTAGTAAGTATGACTATTTAAATAAATAAACATGTAGCCATGAAGAATAACGATGTAGAACGTTAATAACCTTTGTTTTATTTAAAAAGTTTTAAGAGCTTTTACACAAAAAATTCTGAGGCACTACTTTTCATCATGCCCTCTTACGTGAACACCGTAAGCCCAATAAACCGCTGGTGCTTATTTGTTACTTGGACTTGCCCTTTAATGGAAGTCGGGGTTTGGAATCTAAGTTGATTGACGGAGATGAACTTGGTGAGTTACAATCAAGCTCTCTGTGGCTTCAAAGGGTACAGTGTTTTGTGGATAATACGTCACTTTCATGAAAATATTGCTATGCTGCATATGGAAATTAGTTAATATCATTTCCTGTGCACAAACTTCGTTATCAGGTGCATTGTAATTATTACGTCATACCGCTAACGATGCGGCACAGGATTGCTAACAACTGTGATTTGCGCACAAAAATCGACACTTTCCCATTTATATCAACTGCCCATGCAGCATACGACTGATGGCAGTTCTGCAACTACCAAAACTTCGAGCCTAATTGCTACGAATTGTGTTTGTTTCTCACAATGCTGAGGGTGCAACTATGAGTTTCTTACAGCTCTAAACACGTGAGTGTAGTGAGAGGACGTAACATTTGTAGAATCACATTGCATGACGGTTAGTGGAAAATCAATCTGTATGGCAACACTGTTATGCTACTCGCCTAGAAGTAGAACTGCAGACATGTATAGTGTGTGTCCCACTCTTCATCTTATGGAGGAAATGGCGCGAATAGTCCTGGTGGATGCCGTTCTAGCATGGTGAGCTGCGGAAGATGTTTCATAATTTAACCCTCTAACGGTAAGGTGAATTTTCCTGACATAAACGGTAAGGTGGGGTTTAATCAGATCCCACCCTCCAAATATCGATTTTTCGGGGTAAAATAAAAAATAAATAATGGGAAAAAGTTTTATTATCAATTAAACACATATAATATTTGTTATAACAAGTTTTTTTTATTTTTGTAGTCAATAAGTAAGAATATAAAGTACTTTGGAAAAAAATAAAAATTTGATTACAAAAAAATACCTTAATAGAAATATTCTCTATAAAATTGTTGAAAACATAGTAAAAATCAATAGATTCAGTCATCAACTAGAAACTTGAGTGCTTTAGAAATTCTACAGATAGGAACTAAATGAGAAACATCTCCTACTACTTGTAGGAAATAATTATAGTATCAGCAGTTTCGAAATATAAAGTTCTCAATAATAAATGTCTTTGTACACATAATGTAATAGGTGGTTTCGGAACAGTTTTCTGCATCGATATTGTCGCAATCCTCTGACTCAGTCTCCTGTCGGAGAAACTCGTTGTATATCTCCTCAGGAGTTATAAGGAGTTGATTCACCATTTTAGTAAGATACTAGAGAAACTTAGATGTAATATAAACATCAATATGGGGTTGAATCCTCCCCACAAAAGAAACTAATAAGTGTGACGTAAACAATAAGGTGGGGTCGGATCCAACCCGAGCGCGGGTAATGTAGGTTTCGGATAGAGAGGGTAGCTGCAGGCCACTCAGCAGCCTGGCGTGGCCTCCTCGGCGTTCTCGGGACGGCTGGCTGCTAGGGTAGCTGGAACCGCAGCGCTCTCAGAAAAGGGAGTGGGGAGTTATAAACACAACAGACTCGCTGGGGTCTGATCCAACCCCAACGCCGGCCGGAATGGCCATCCGGTTCTAGGCGCTTCAGTCTGGAACCGAGCGACCGCTACGGTCGCAGGTTCGAATCCTGCCTCGGGCATGGATGTGTGATGTCCTTAGGTTAGTTAGGTTTAATTAGTTCTAAGTTCTAGGCGACTGATGACCTGAGTAGTTAAGTCGCATAGTGCTCAGAGCCATTTGAATCATTTGAACCATCCAACCTCAACCTAACCGTTAGAGGGTTAAGTCTGCTACATTTATTGTTGTTCCAGGATTCGCTTCTGTAGTTACTCTACTTCTTCGTGCTATTGCATTTGAAGCTGTAACTGATGTTGTCACATTTTAATGAATTCGGGATCCATGATCACTGAATTTAGTCTGCTGTGGTAAAGTGCACTCTACGTTTGAGGCCTCTTTGCCAATATAACACCTATAAAAGCCCAACAAACACTGTCTATTACACAGTAACGATGGATAGACCATTATCATTCACAGTTTACAAAACCAATCCGCGTTAAGTTGTCGTATAGTTGCAGACATGTAATGAAAGAAGAATGTAATTAGACTGTGTTGACGCAAGTCTGCAAGCATTCTTCTATTCACAGTCGAAAGAGTTGTCCAAATAGGATACAACAAGGAGAGTGTTTATGTGTACATAGAGCCAGAGAAGAAGATACTAGAGAACAGCACTATACAAAATGGTTTTATGTAGGCAAAAGTGAGGTTCTGTTTCCTGGATGACGTCAGAAGCCAGGCCCACCTGACTGTTCACTGGCTTCTCTTACGAGTTGTAGGTGAAATCTTCGGCAGCGTGTGTTGTATAGGCGGACCTAGTTGTCTCAGGACACAGATACAGCAAATGACACCGTGGGAGCCTGACTGTATCTTCTGAGACATCCTGATAAAAGGTGTCTGCACCATTAACGTGAACCGTGTGTGAACGTCCGGCCGCATTTGTGTCTGACATTTTGCACTTAGCAGCAACGGTAACTCGTACAAAGTTAGGTCGTCAGAGAGAAGTTATTAGAAATAGGTTTCCTACATCGTTCACAGTAGTCGCACAGAGCACTGAGGCAAAGTGGCAAAGACCACTGAGATTTATTAACCTTTCAAACCCAAAAATAAAAAACCAAACTTGATTGGTACAATAGTTTTGTCTCACGTCTTACCCAAACCCTTCTTATGTTACCTTAATTAATTACAACTGCAGAATATTTTATTTATTGTGATATGTGTAAAATTTGGCAAGCCACTTCGAGTTGCTACAGATGTCCAATTTACACAGAATTTCATAATTATTTCTTAATCAAACTAACATGGTAATCTGTGTCTGATTCAAGTATCACAATTTCTGATTAGGGGCCAGGCAGTACATAAAAGTCTGACGCGTATTAAGAGGGTTGTTCTTTTACAAATAAAGGTGTGGTGAAGGGAACATTTTCAATGTACTAATCCCTTAGGCGTGCTCGGAAATCTAACTGGTTTATGTGAACAGGATATCCGAATGTGGTTTCTGGGCTGGCCAAAATGTTCTTTTGTCACGATAAACTGCTTGCTTTACAATTAAAGAAGTTGACATAACAATTTAGCTTCTATGTTCTTGGAGATGTGTTCCGTTTATAAAAACGTTGAGTTCGAGATGAACCACACCCCAAGAACCACAAATAAATAAGTGGTATATGCATGAGACCTCGGACAACGACAGCTCTATGGTAAATTGTTCCTATGTACAGAATGTTGAACACGTGTTAAACAGATTTCCTTTTTCCACCAATGGGCCTTTTCGACCCTAACTTCAGCAAATCTAAAGATCATCCTACACTAGCAAACTGCCCAAAAGACACGTTCCCTTTAGACATAGCGGTATTTCCTGACCATATAGAACGCACAGTTTCAGAGCTGCGCATTACATTAACTGATTCCTCAACGTCTCTTCATAGAATATCAATCAGCATTAGGACAAAGTGGATTTTGTAAGAGTTCTTAGGCCTCTCAACAGTGACGAGGGTGTCTGAGAGTTCACCACAAAAGGTAATCAGGAGCTAGTTAATCAGTACATGCTGAAGTGATTATTCTGTCAGTGTAATTATAATATCGTCAAAGTGAAATGCTGCAGCAGATGTTATTCTCGCCGTGATGCGGCGCGTGTGTTCATACTTTACTTCATCTGATGGCGCTGCTCTTCGTATTTCTCGTCGTGGAGCGGCGAACGAATCCAAAGACCCGAGGCTACTATTTTGGAACATTGACCTTTACTAAATTAACTACAAATTAAGTGATATATCACTTTTTCAGAAAGCTCTCTCGCTGATGCGTCACATAAAATAATTGTATTCACAGCTGTTCGTTGCGCATGGATGGTGGGTAATACTTTATACGTTAGTGTTTTCCTGGTAGCGTATTTGAGAAGCAATTTAGGCTGAACGACCTGCCGTTCTATCTCATTTGCCGTTTGCGGAGGATCATGTTAGCGGCGGCCCAAATATAGACTAAAAATGGACATACACCATTTTCAAAACAAACTGGTCCAATATGAGTCTATAGCTCACTGCATAATGTTCAACACAATTAGTGCGAAGAGTTGCCAGAGGTAATAAAGGGACATTCTGTTGGAACGTCAAATCCAAGTGTACATACTGTGTTCGCAATTACTTGTTGAATTATGTTCACCACGTTTCACACTGAACCATAAGATTACTTACTTTTATCTTCACCAAGTTTCTTTTCAATAATCTATTCGCTGTTCAAATGGCTCTGAGCACTATGGGACTTAACTTCTGAGGTCATCAGTCCCCTAGAACGTAGAACTACTTAAACCTAACTAACCTAAGGACATCACGCACATCCATGCCCGAGGTAGGATTCGAACGTGCGACGGTAGCGGTCGCGCGGTTCCAGACTGTAGCGCCTAGAACCGCTCGGCCACCCCTATTCGCTGTTCTTTGTGTTGGAAGTTATTCAGAACTCTTGACATTTGTTCATTATGATGATGAGTTACATCAAATAAAAGAATCTATGAATCGTCAACATTGCAGTATGTAAAATGCCTCCACTCGTAACGTTAGCCCTTACTGTTAATAGTATACGAATGGGTGCAGTGTGCGGTACATTTTTATGTTTGACGAAATGATTTGTAGTACTATTTGGCAACAGTGTCCACTTCGTTGATTTTATTATTTAACGGCATCGATTTTGTATCGCCTATTGTTAGGTAAATATTTTATGTACCGTATTATGGTCCTTAGACAGAAACTGATTGTTCAATAAAGAATATTTATCAGTAGCTCTTATTGGTAAAACATTAAATTTTATAAACTGTAGTGAGTATTGGATTCTTTTGTATTTTGGCTACGATAATACGTTCACGATAATGTTTATTGTAGCCTAACCTCAATCCTACTTTCTTTTTCATTGCTAGACCTAATGCTGCTCATACCACTCCAGTTGCCACCAGTTCTGAAGTGCTTGCGCGAATTACTGATTCGTTTCACCTCTTGAAACACAATCATTCCATGCTCGACACAGTTGAACAATCACTGAGCAAGTAATCATAATTATCGTAGGCGGTACATCTGTTTTGACCTTTATGCAATACGTTTTTCTTAAAATGTAATTTTCTTACCGTTGTTATTTATTGATCCATGATGTTCTGGGACTGCAACCGTAACCATTTCTACTCTTCTTGCAGTATTTCGGCTGTGAATCGTCGATCCATCTTCAGAATAAACCGTAAGACACACTGCACATCTGTTTAATTTTTTGTATACTGACCGTTCACCTGAATGAATTTTCACTCTACGGCGTAGTGTGTGCTGGTTTAAACTGCTCGGCAGTTTAAGGCTGTGTGCAGGGCCTAGACAGAGGTGATAATGACACGGATAAGCCTTTAACAGTTGTAGAAGGTGCCGGGAAGATGTAATTTCCATGTACGGTCTGTCAGCAGGTTGGTAATTTTTGTCTGTTGAAGACATGGGACGTTGGGGCTAAAGCACAGGCATTGCCCGATCCGTGCATCTTGGAGCGTGTTGGAGCATTCGACGTCGTCTTGCATCAGCAGCAAAATGTGCACGTTCCCCATCAAGCAATTAACACAGTGGTCGACAAAGATATTTCGCTGAAGTACCATTATGGACATTGCGTGTTGGCAACCCGAGCCGCGTCTGTACCGATCTTGTGGCTCTGAGCACTATGGGACTCAACTGCTGAGGTCATTAGTCCCCTAGAACTTAGAACTAGTTAAACCTAACTAACCTAAGGACATCACAAACATCCATGCCCGAGGCAGGATTCGAGCCTGCGACCGTAGCGGGGTTGCGGTTCCAGACTGCAGCGTACCGATCTTATTATTAATAACTATAACCTACGTAAGTAAGGGCGTTATAAGCCCCAAAAAGCAGGGCGCTACAAGTTGACCACCGGCCCCCATATAAGCCTACCGATCGTTAAAAGTCGGCACCATTTGGAACACTTTGTGTCGGCTATTCTCTGCTTCAGATTGCTGTCGCCATCAGCGACCAAAAATTGTGCCACGGTTGTTGCCTGACGATATGCTGTTTTATTTCCTGTGTAAAGGGATCATTATTTGATTAATAAAAGTAACTGTACTTATATTTAAATACATTACACAATTGGAAACATGATACCAAATATTCACTAAATTTTGTGAATGTCATTTCTCTTCTACTTATTGTGTTATGTTACAATAACCTTAATTTAATTTCATGTTCTTTGCTACAAATACATTCTAAAAAAAGACGCACCACAAAGGAATTATCCATATGGAACGGATAACGTAGATGTGATGTACATGTACACATATACAAATGATTACAAATTTAGGAAAGTCGGATAATGTGTTTAAGAGAAAGAGCTTCAAAAATTGATCAAGTCAGTAACACGCTGGTCCATCAGTGGCCATAATACAAGAAATTATTCGGCTTTGCATTGATTGATAGAGCTGTTTTATGTCCTCTGGCAGATCTTGCCAAATTCTGTCCAATTGGCGCTTTAGATTGTCCAGATCGCCAGGTGGTAGGATGGCCCTTCCCACGATGCTCTAACTTCATCAATTGGGGAGAGATCCGGAGCCCCTTCTTACCAAGGCAGGGTTTAGCAATGACGAAGACAATTAGTAGGAAGTTTCGCAGTGTGAGGGCGAACATTATCTTACTGAAATGTAAGCCCAGTTCTGCTTGCCATGAAGGGAAAGAAAACATGACGTAGAATACCGTCGCGACCGTTGTGCCGTAGGGGTGCGTCGGATGACAACCAAAGGAGTCCTGCTATGAAATGAAGTGGCACCGCAGACTCATGATTGTCTGGCCGTGTTACGAGCGACTGTCAGCCTGGTACCTCACCGCTGTCCGAGGACTCTACGGACACGTCTTTGCTGGTTATTGGGGCTCAGTCCGAAGCAGGACTCATCACTGAAGACAATTCTTTTCCCGCCAATGAGATTTTAGGCCGAAGATGTGTCTGGAGGTGCCCCGGACACTTTTGGGATACCAACCTGACTGTGGCCCGCCATACAGCCCAATGGTCTGGGGTAGCATTTCTTTTCATAGCGGGACACCTTGGTTGTGATCCGTGGCACTTTCGCAGCACAGTGGTGCGTCGACGATATACTACGTGCCGTTTTGATGGCAAGCAATCCTGGACTCACACTTCTGCAAGATAATGTGTTCCTCCAAGTTGTGATAGTTTCTATTGCTTGCCTTCGTGATTTCCAAAGCCCTACCTTGGCCAGCAACAACACTGTATTTCGCCCCAAATGAGAACGTCTGGAGCATTGTAGGAAAGTTAGGACTGGAGAAACAGCTCTGTATTTTGACAACTTAACGCGCCAACTAGACAGAATACGGCACGATATCCGTCAGGAGGACATCCAACAAATCTGTCTATCGATTCCAAGCCAAATAACTGCTTGAGTAAGGTTCAGAGGTAGACTAATGGGTTATTGACTTCCTCAATTTGTGAAGCACTTTCTCTTGAATAAATCATTCAATTTGTCTGGAATCACATCTTTGGATTTCCGTTCTAATTTTACAATGCCTTCGTGGTGCCCCTTTCTTTCTTTTTCTCTTCTTCATTTGCTGTGTATGTGTCGCATTTGAAGATGATGGACGATGACCGTCTCTGTAATGCTCACTCACGGATCATTGTTACTTCCGTTTCAAATTCGTACGATAGCAGGTGATCGGTACGAGCCACAACTGCTCATGAGTTGTCAACCTTGGAGCGTAAACAAGAAAACCGCTGTGAAGCCCTGTCATCCTTCAACGACAATTCTATGTGCTCTTCCACACATCTTCGCTCCTCAGGTGACTGGACAACTTTTCGCACGCCTGTGATACACTGAGGTGGAAAAATTCATATAATATGTTACCTCCTAATATCGTGTTGAAACTCCTTTTTCCCGACTTAGTGGAGTAATTCGACATCGCATGGACTCAACAAGTCGCTCGAAGTTCCTTGGAGGAATATTATGCCATGCTGTCTCTAAAGCCGTCCATAATGGCAGTTGCCGGTGCAGGATTTTGTGCACGAGCTGATCTCTCGACTACGTCTCATAAATTTTCGATAGCACTCGTGTCGGGCGATCTGGGTTGTCAGATCATACGCTCAATTTGTCTACAATGTTCTTCACACTAATCGCAAATATTTCTGACTTGATGAATGGCGTATTGTCTTCCATATAAATTCTACCGCTATTTGGGAACATGAAGTCCACGAATAGCTGCAAATGGCCTCCAAATAGCCAAACATAGCAATCTGCAATCAATGATCGGTTCATATGGACCACAGGAGCCAGTTCATTACATGCAAGCGCAGAACTCGTCATTAAGCAGCCATCACCAGCTTGCACAGTGCCTTGTTGACAACTTTGGTCCATCACTTCGTGGGCCCAACCAGAATGATCAAGAGTCAAGGAGAGGCGATGCAATCGACGTCGTGCTGTTAGCAAAGGCAGTCGCGTCAGTCGTCTGCTTTCATAACCCATTAAAGCCAGATTTCACCGCACTGTCCTAACGGATATGTTCTTCGTTCGACCCAAACTGATTTCTGCGCTTATTTCACGCGGTGTTGCTCGACTGTTAGCACTGACATTACGCAAACGCTGTCGCTACGTGAAAGCAGTCGGTCACTGCGGTATGATAGATAATGCCTGGAAACAGTGGATCTTGGAATACTGAATTCCCCAACGATTTTCGAAATGGGATGCCCCATGCGTCTACATCAAACCACCATGCCGCGTTCAAAGTGTGTTAAGGGGCTCCGGAAAGGCTCAAAATCATGAAAAGTTCAATTTTTACTTTTTTGCGTTTTCTGAATCTGCAGACTATTACCTTTTAATAGATATATAATTTATTCAATTCCGAAGACTACAACTATTTTTAAATTTTTTTTGAAATGTGTTCTACATGGGCGTGACCCACTGTGGCGCTGTTAAACTGCTGTCAAATGGTGTTATTATTGACGTCCGTGTTGATCAGGTACATTGTAGTGATGTGAGATAAAGTATGTGTTGTGGCTAATCTTGTTTTCAGAGACTTAGCAGCACCTGAACTGTTGAAAAAGTGTATTCACGGAAAAACTCAAAACCCCAATGAAAGTGTAAGTAGTGTTATATGGTCGAGAATCCCCAAGACTGTATTTGTTGGAATAGAAACACTTCACTTTGGTGTGTATGATGCTGTTGCGACTTTCAATGATGGCAACATTGTAAGGTGCAAGGTATTTAGAAATATGGGAATGAAGATAGGTTCTAACATGGTACGAGCGATGCTTGGTTTAGACAAGGAACGCCTTCGGCTGCAGACAGGGCTGTAAAGAGCCTAGAAATACAAGCAAGAGTAAACAGGAGGAGGAACAAGAGGAAGCTGGAGGAGGAGTTTGCAGAGGATGAAGATAATCCATCCTATGGAGCTGGAATGCACTAAAAAGTTAATCCAATCTTTGTCGCTCGATTCCCAAAACTTTCATTTTCTCATACTAATTACATGTTTTCTAAGGATCTTCCAAACATATTTGTTTCAATCTTTCAGTAAATGTTACACCGTACCTTCTGCATAATTTAACACAGCCTTTTTCCAAACAACTGTATATTTTTGAATATATAAATAAAACATTGCAAAAAAATGTTGTGAATTTTCATTACAATTGAAAAAAATCATCTTTAATAACTGAACTAAAATTTTGTAAAATCCCTGTGTTACGTTGTAGCTCATATTCCAATAAATAATCTGTAAAAAGTTCAACTTCCTACCTCAAATACTTTGTGAAGAAAGATGTAATTTATAAGCGCTTTTTTAACATTGCAAGTATAGGCCGTTCCGGAGCCCCTTAAATCCCATAGCGCGACCATCATCGTATTGGTAGCCTATCACAAGAAT
Organism: Schistocerca nitens; assembly: GCF_023898315.1. Taxonomy (NCBI): domain Eukaryota; kingdom Metazoa; phylum Arthropoda; class Insecta; order Orthoptera; family Acrididae; genus Schistocerca; species Schistocerca nitens. The sequence goes on from NC_064614.1 coordinate 976,938,296, forward strand.
CACCTGAGTACAAATGACGGCTCCGTCTATGCACTGCCGTTTTATACCTTGTATACACGATTCTGCCACCGTCTGGATACGCGCATATCGCTATACCATTACTTCAGTCACCTCAGTGTAATTTTCGCACTGCGGCACGTGCCTGCAACGCCATCAGCTAGGACTCTACCTGGCTGTCGGCAGTGGTCTTAGTGATCTGGATCAGGACTATACGTCTGTAGCGTCCACAGATAAAAAATATTGTCGAAGGTACGCACACGAACTCGGAGCGAAGCGGAGAGAAGCGAGATCACAGAATTTTTTGAGGAAACGAAATATAAGAAAGAAATTCCTTTGAAAATATCGACACTTTTTCATAGCCAAAACAAAAATTGAAACAGGAATGAAAATAGCAACAGGTAACGAATGCAAAGTACAAGCAGCTGCTATGATGGACAAAGTGCTGTTGTTGGAGAGAAAAATGAGAACAGCCATCCTTCACTGTTGAGAGTCATGGCAAGCTCACAGTGAGAAAGATGCACACACCAATACAAAAGAATGCAGAAACATGAAGAGCGCTTTTCAAAAGCGACTTCTTCCATCTTCCAACTCATACATCCTCTTTATGGAGTCCGGAAACTAAAGGAAAGGAAAAATTTTACTTATGTATAAAGAAAGATCAGTAGCATTAGAGTACAGGTAGAATCCAGAATAAAGATGGTTTTATCTTACTCAAATAAACGAGGATTCGACATTACATACACGGTACCTCTCCTAATTGAGTTATCTTTTATCTCTGGAAAGCAACAAATTGTAAAAAATGCAATTGGTCAGCGATGCACCACTGTCAGGGATCACAAAATGGGCAGAAATGCATAATCCATAAAGGTCAAAGAACGCCACTTTCACGAAAATGTTAGTTTATTTTCTTTCTTTATTTTTTTTTTTTTTTTGAGGACTCACATATGCTTATTCTGCAGAAATTAAAGCTAGAGATATAATAGTGATGTCAGATTTGGTTTACTATTCTAAAGGTAATACATTCTGAAATATTAGACTTTAAAAGATGGCAAAAGTGCAGCAGCTTCTGTCCTAATGCGTTACGCAAGGGTTGCCTACACTTTCCTGCAGCCTGCTGTAAACATACCACCACCAGCATGCACACTCTACCAAATTTCACTCTACTAGTGTCTTCTGCTCGGGTCTGCTGTACTGCTGGAGTCAAAGAGTAACACACACTGTGAGAGAGGACAAGTTCCTTCCTCGCCTATTTTTTTGCAAATAGAAAATTATTAAAGATTTCATTACAACCTGACGCACCTTGAGCGACACTCTAGAAAGTTAATTGCTTGAGCAGACGATGACTAAGCCTGGCAGGACACTAAAAGTGTGAAGTATTTTTATGATTCTTATCTCATAGAAAAGGCTTGTTGGGAGTTGAAAGCAATTGGCAGCTAGCCCATCCCCTAGTAAATCTAGCTGGACAGGCCCACAGCCATAAAGGGCAGAAATGCAACCCCTTTCTGAGGCAGGGCTCCAGCAGAACAATGTCACAATACCTGCCGTGGTGCCAGCAGAAGCCTGTGCTTGGGCGACGGTCTAAACTCTAAAGGAATGCGTCTACACAGTGAAGCTGTAAACTGGGCAATGTGTGCAGAGCCACGCATAGGTGTTTGCCGATGGTGCAAATAGGCAAGTGAATCACTTCCGTAGGCTGCCCCTGTTGTATAAGAACGCTCTGGCATCTCAAAAAAGTTTAGAGATAGAATATTTTTACACCTCATAGCTAGGACTAACATGCTCCAAGGCACAGGAAATTTGGATAAAGATCTTTGAGACTGTATCTGTTCGCTTGTTGCCATGGGAAGAGACAGGACTTCGGAGAGAATCATCTCTTCCCCCTCTGCAAAAACTTAAAGCCCGTAATTGGTGGTTTCTTTTTTTTTTTTTTTTTTTTTTAGAGACGCAGTTTTCTTAACTCTTTCCCTGGTTCGACATGAGTTTGTGAGGTCTATTGGGAGGGAAGATTTAGCACCTCTAGTGCCCTGTGATTGGTCCAAGATGGGATGAAGGCAGTGTCGTTCGAGCACTGTGGGACAGTGGTCGAAGCTATGGCATGTGTGATTGGTACTTCGGACCTGTCCTGAGACTGACTTCACTTGAGAGTAGTTTGGACTGGGGAGCCTGTGGTGAAGTTCTTACTGCTCCAACAGCGTGACTTCAAACGTCTCGGACTATTCGTTTGCCGAGGGCACACTTATTCTTATCTCGGTTTACCAGTCTTGCCGTTTGATATCCTTCCGGGCTCTGTTGTATAAGTGAGCCAAATTGGTCCTTGGTACGACCTACATGCGGGTGTGTCACACACTGAAATCTACCGTGATTTCAGGGCTTTGGCAGAGAGTAAATTGCGATCTGTCTGCCTGAACGCTAGACCATGAGATTTTCGCATTTCTTCTGTGACCACGGTTGAGTCACAGCTGCCACCTCCATGTCTCAGTTCCTCCGCCGCACACGTCTCGCCAGCTGCAAGTTAAGGGGATGGAAAGGAGTAAACAGGGTAACGCACTGCCGCTCCGTCATTGTCAAGACGTACAGATCTCGATCGCCACTTGCTCTCAGCAGCACCTATATAGCAAAACTTCAGTAGATTTCATCAATCAAAGTCTGCTCATCGCCAGATCAATTCAGCTTGTGTTATCCACATTTTTAGGGCCACAGTACTTGACTCACTGATCACCTAGTTAAACTGCTTTTGCCTGCCAGGATCCGCTCAAGCAAGCTTTAAAGCATCTGTTAGTTGTTTTGGGAAATCAGTTTATAACTTGTTTAGCATAATTTGTGTCTGGTTTGAAAAAATAAATATTGCCGTAATTCTCAATCAATTAAATAGTCCCCCCAGAGTTACCATTCACTGTGGCGTACTATGCCAGGATCTCGAAATGATGGCACCTTGTGTGACCGCCAGATCGCGTTTCGGAGCGTAGTCTCCCAATTTGACGTCCCTTATGCACAATTATGACTTGATGGCATCTTCTGTGACCATCAGATCGTAGATAGTGTTGCCTAGTGAAGTTTCCGTTCCGCATGTTTGATGTGATTAACTAGGTAGAGTATGTTCGCTTTGCTGGCGCCTAGACATAATACTAATACTTAATTATTGTATGTTTGTATTTTAAAGATCTTGTTGCGACTTCAGTGTCACTTGATTGTTTGTTTCTGACGGCGAATGGCGTTGTGCTCATTTGTTAGGATGCATTGCGATTTTCGTTTGTTTGCTTAGATATTCGTGCTGTTATTTGAAGTCGTTGTCAAGAACTAGGAATCAGTAGCTCACGGGAGCGTAATTTAGAGTAGAATCTGTTTGGCATAGGAATCTGTAGTGTTTAAATTCATTTGGGTCAGAATTAGAGAGCACGCTTATAAAGAGCAAGGCGCGTTTGCTACAGAGTAACGGAAGTAAATGTGTTTTGTTAACCATGTATCCACGTCAGATTATTGGCGTTGACCAGGCAGATATTACACAGGATTCTCAGGTAAATGCGGTTGGAGACCGGGAAGAAGTGTCGAACGTAAAACCTGCAGAGTATGACGACATGTCTCAGTCAGGTGACGAAAGTGAACGGGAGACCGCAGCAGAATGAAATGTAGGCGCTGCTGGTACGAGACGCATCATCAGTGAGGCTGGCAGACCAGAATCACGAACGAAACAACGCAGGATGGTGGATTCTCGTTCATCTAGTCCTGGAGGTGTTATCGATGGATGTCAGTTTGAGGCTGTCGTGCAATTTATGCAAGAGGCAGAAAGTAAGAGACAAGAGAGGAGGAGGAAGAGCTTGGTGTTTAACGTTCCGTCGACAACGAGGTCATTAGAGACGGAGCACAAGCTCGGATTAGGGAAGGATGGGGAAAGAAATCGGCCCGACTTTTGCCTGAAGTGATTTAGGGAAATCACGGAAAACCTAACTTAGGATGGCCGGAAGCGAGTTTGAAACATCGTCCCCCCGAATGCGAGTCCAGTGTGCGAACCACTGCGCCACTTAACTCGAAGAGACAAGAGGCAGCGAAAAAGAAACAGGTGGAAGAGGAGGAAAGACACAAATTAGTCATAGGAATGGTCACAGACGATATAGATGGAGTCAGGAAAGAGGTCACAGGAATCCAAGAAGAGTAGAGAATGTCACGAAAACGACAGCAGAAACGCGTGAGGTCGCGAACCAGGCGAAGCGCGATGCCAAAACAGCGCGACTGGCAGAGCAAGTAGCACTAATTGACGCATCATTGGCCAAAGAACCAGTTAAAATGGCAAGAACTTGGGTTTTTAAGATAAAAATGCACTTGCGACTCTCCAAAAAGCAAGGAAAAAAAATAGTTCAAGAAACGCAGGAAAAGATGAGTGAGGCCACGAAGCGAAGCCAACAGATACAAATCAAACAGGCCGAAATCTCTGAAGTTGAAGATCAGCAGACTCGAGTCGCCGCATAACAAAACGAGTTGACTATGGACGTCTGGAAGGCACATGAGCGGGTCCTGCAATTTCAAACTCAGTCGCATCCGGTAGGGCGCTATCGAGAGCATCACAGAAGCGAAGGAAATGTTTTGCGACTCTCCGAACCGCTATATGAGAACATACCCCCTGCACATGGGCGAATGCAGCAGGAATATGCTCCTGCCGCGGCAAAGACGCGTAATAGAACACAATCCGTCGGTAACACGCAGCGTGTTTGAGACCGAGATGCAAAATAATTAGACACGTCTACGGAGGTCAGAAACGTTATTACGGGAATCTGAAAACACTAGGGGATACCATAACAGTGCACGAGGATCGTTTGGGCACGGATACATGGAATCACGCGCTGCCGACGAGAAGGAAAATTCATACGTTGGGTACTCGAACCTTTCGACCACAAACTTTTCTTGACTATCCAGAATTTTCAAGTCTACAGGGAGGCAAACAATGCATTACATCCAAAGTCCTAGATGGCACAGTACGATCATGTGCTACCAGAATCTTGGCCACTGGGCGTGCATATCTCAATCGCCACTTGCACTCAGCCGCACCTATATAGCGAAACTTCAGTAGATTTGATCAATCAGAGTCTGCTCAGCGTCAGATCAATTCAGCTTGTGTTATCCACATTTTTAGAGCCAGAGTACTTGACTCACTGATAACCTAGTTAAACTGTCTTTGCCAGCCAATATCCACCCAGGGAGGTTTTAAAGCATCTGTTACTTTTGTTGATAATTCTTCCGGGTTATAAGGCCGTGGTCCATGGAATTCTTCAATTCCTAACGTTTCGTCCAATACTACGTTGGACATCTTCAGAGGTATGGCTGGTCCTGCTGAGTCCTGCCGACTCAGCAGGACTCAGCAGGACCAGCCATACCTCTGAAGATAACCAACGTAGTATTGGACGAAACGTTAGGAGTTGAAGAATTCCATGGACCACGGCCTTATAACACGGAAGAATTATCAACAACAGTACCATCCGGTCGTGAAAGCCTTCATTTTATCATCTGTTACTTGTTTAGGGAATTCAATCTATAACTTGTTTAGCATAATTTATGTCTGGTTTGAAAAAGTAAATGTTGCTAGTATACTAAATTTTTTACACATTCTCAATCAATTAAATAGTCTCACAAGAGTTATCTTTCAATTGTGACGCATTTCACATACCTTTCGGTTCCCTGTTTTCGTGTGGTTTGTGACATTTGCGGTCGTCCCGTCAATGTGCCGGCCTATAGTAAAAAAAGAAACCCTAAATACGACGACAGTTTACGATAAATGTCACAGAACGTTACCCAGACTGACAGCGTCATTCACGTCGTAGTTTCCAACAGATTTACATGTCTCAAGGAAACAAACAACTGGGCACCCAGAAAGCGTCAACGTACAAACACAACAACTAACAACGACAACGAAACAGCTTTTTCTAGGTGTCGTTGCGTACAATCATGAGCCGAGTGTACGCAGATTTCACGCGGTTCTTGAATAAGCCTTAGTAGTGTGTGGAGAATTTTGCATATCCGTACGTTTCATCCGTATCATATCTCACTCCACTAACAACTGTACGGAAATGACATTCAATCTCGAACTGAATTTGGTCGTTTTAAACTTCAGCAGTTGCAAGGTCACCCAGATTTCCTACGTGATACGTTGCATACGGATGAAGCTTCGTTCACAAATCATGGTCATGTAAATCTCCAGGACGTGTATTACTGGCCTCCCAAAATCCCCACTGGCTTCGAGTGGTAGCGACAATGGGATGTCAACGTTTGGGGCGGCATCATTGGTACCCGCATTGTAGGTCCGTATTACTGTCAGGGAACATTAGTCGGACGGAAAAAAGCATCATTTCCGCATGACACTCGGGGCCCATGTCATTTCGAGGGATGTTGTGGATGCAGTTTTTCCAAATAGTTGGGTAGGACGGGAAGGTCTTGCGAGGTGGCCAGCCCGGACCCCCGCTGTGACACCGTTAGACTTCTTTCTCCGATCCACAATGAAAGAGTGTATGTACCATGACACTCCAACGACACCAGAGGATAAGCAACAACGTATTACGGCTTCGTGTGCGCCAACATCTCTGCAAACGCTATAGTCTGTGCAACTATCACTTATTCCCTTCTCCACAAGTGTAGGGGTGCAAACTGTGGGCACTTTGAAGATATGTTGAGATGACGCAGCTTCATCGGACGTGACGTTACTGGTTATTTGTGAATGTGTTTTCCGTGCTGGATGTCTTGGACAAATTTGAAGTTTCTGTCGGTTATATGCCACAGCAATTGTATTTAGGGCACTAGAACCACATTCTATCACTAAATTGCTTCTCCAGTTTTCATTTCTATAGGTAAAGCATACATGTCCCATTTAAATAAAGGTAACTTTTTGTTGAAAGTATTTTTTTTTTTACTTATGTGTACTGTGCAATCCTCCGCATTGCATGACCCCCTGACTACAGTCTGCGGAACAGTGCAGGCAGTTCTTGCCCTGTGAATAATGGCAGAAAGTACGGCGCCGTTGTCATCGTTCAAAGTTTAAAATTTCAGAATGCAATTGGCTTATAACAGTGAAACCAAGTCTCGCATCACTAATTGTACATCTCGTTTTGATTTCTGTAGACAAAACATACTTGAACTACTTAAAAATCCTAACGTTGTATTGAAAGTAGTGTTCATTGACAATTATGGATTGTGAATTCCTGTCTATTGTACGAGCCCTTGACTTAAGTGAACCCTAGTCAATTGCATTTTTCACATTTTCTTTCATTTCTGAATTATATGAGGTGGCAGAGTTAGGCGAGACATTCCTGCTGCAACACTAACAGTACATCTTTAGTAGACTGCCTTTCGAATTAATGGAAGAGAGCTATAAACGCAATATTTTCTCTTAAAATAAAGCATTTTAACTGAATATGCCTTATTGTATCTTCATTCGATAGAAGTCGGATGAAGGGCAATTAATAGTTTTAAACAGTCTGTTGTAAGCTACAAAAACAATTATCGGTGTGTCCGGAGAAAGCAAAACTGGGTGCGAACAGAGAGATATATCCAACCAGAGGGCAAAAAAGTAGGAGAAGTTATCGGTATGAGGGACATACGACAATAGAAGTGGCCAGTCCAATTGTAGAACTGTGCTGACTTCACCATTCCTGTTAGTTACTAACTGTTCTTACTAGCTACTAAAACGAAGACAAAAATGGAAGTAAGACAGAGTAGATAAGAATACTTTTGTGAAGGTGACTAGTCATTCAGGAGCGCATATACCTCGAATTTTCCGAATTTGGAGAAGCCACTCCTCTTCTAAACAGGTACTAGCCCCAGATATATTAGAGCATGTCTCCAGCTGCTAGATCATTTCGCAAAAGGATATGTAGTAGCAACATTTAGACGCCAATTAAAAGAACACAGAAAGAAAGTATTTCAAGATGTAGTTTAAGATGTTAGTCACAATGCAAGACGTAAAACCAATCCTCTGCTACTTCATTGCACCAGCCACCAGGCATCAACAAAATGACTGAGTCCCATAAACATGCCATTGTCATTTCATTCCACATTTCACCGACGATGTCATGTAAAATGTGCACAGAAAACTCTTGTCGAATTTCATAAAATATTAGGAAACTCTATCTAGTCAATGTTAGATGTGAAACGTCAACGTATTTTGCAAAATATGACAACATTCTGAGAAAAAAATTCTTCTCATTTAAGTTTTGAATAGATTAATTAAAATGCAATTTACAAACGGGAGACCAATAGGCCGTGCTGCTATTGACAATACTAGAACCGGCATATTTCAGAAGCAACTGCATCCTACACGCTGGAAATGTCGTAGCCGTATATTTGTACTCCTACAGATACGAAAGAGCCGTGGTAAATTTCGATGAATGTGCATTGCCGAATAAACAAATTTTGTAGGTTTAGCGTCGTGTAGAAGAAGAGTAGCTATCACTGCACAGCGAAGAGACAAAAAGACTCATGGAATTCAGTTGATTAAAAACATTAGAATATTTTCAAGATCCAGTGATGCTCAGTATGCCTGATGCAGGTTTACAGCTGTACAATGATCCACAAAGGATACACATCGCGGTTTGCGCTGCATAGCACGTATGGCTGTCGTTATTAGAGACACTCAGCAGCTGTCCTCTACTGAAGCAAGTGACAAATGTGACCGACAGACCTACCTCCGAAAAGGAGCTTAGTGTTGATGGATACGAGCTGTTACTGTCCCATTTAATTACTGACGCTGCGCATCCCATTTAGAGGACAATACCGTATCGGGTCCATTCCGATGTGGCAGTGACATCCTGGTTAATGAGCCACTCCAGCGTGGCAACTGTGTCTCGCAAACAGGCTCACACGTTACGTCCGATAGTTCCACAGAATGTTGTCGTCACGAAATGCTATCATCGCTTTTTCCATCATCATCACTATCATCAAAGTTACCAGCACATAGTAGCACTGTCACCACTAGCGCCACTACTATCCTTTTGCTTCGTCTTCTGCTTCTCTGTGTTCCCAAATATTTCTGGTAGTTACATTAGAGACGTTTTTCATTTGTGAGGTTCTTTGGCTGTTTTTCGTGTGTAAGGGAATGGTAACTCTCCTACAAAAGTGTATTTGCTTCCATAATTTATTTGTTACTGGCTCGACACAATGTTCTCTCTCTTCATATCTCGAGCAGAATTTTTAAGTAACTAGGGGAACCACGGAAATGTAAAACCTCCCGAATGCGAGACTGTTGTAGTACTATCTCGCCGTCTGTTCAGCTTATTATCAACATTGTTTGACCAAAATCCCCCGGACACACTTTTTTCCGTTTTTGTGTATTATGAAGGTGTCACATCTATCACGAATAGCGTACAGAAGCCCTTTTCGCTGTTGCTACACTTTGTAACCTTCAGGAAAGGACTTCCTCTGTGTTCTGACTCAGAGATAGGCTTATTGACGTCTCATGTCAGAGCCGTGAGCACACCAGTCTAGCATATCTATCTCCAAACCACAAAATATTGACCCTTGTGTCGTACACTGGTGCACTGTGTGCCAAGAAAGAATAATGGGACAACTGGTGTCCTCAATGTAGATAAACGAGGTAACAGAAGCAATCAGCAGCACTCTGAGCGTTCGCTAGCAATGTAACGGACAGAGAAAAAGTATTCTCTACGGACAATTGTAACAGTAAGAGGCGATCAGAAAGTTTCCGTTGCTGCATCGTATATGCAACGTTGCGCGTCTCCGGTGGGAGTATATAAGCACCGACATATACGCAACAGATCAGTGTCTCAATCGTGTCTTCCCGAAGTGCGTGTCGTAAATGCGGAAACGTGACCTATGGCGACGTTGTTACCAGTGAGTCAATAGATGTTTCCATGCCGAAGTGTCTTCTATAGAACCAACCCCAGAACAGTACGACACCTTCACCAAGGTCACAAACAGATGTTCCAAAATATCTACCCCTCGTGGTTGTCGAACATCTTACATCCTTTGGCTCACATCAGATCAGGCAGCCTTATTTACAGAATATAGCGCCTTATTTAGAGAAAACTATTTCAGTGAAACAACTATAGAAACAGGAAAAAACCGAATAGCACACCAGTTACCGCTAAATGGGAAGCTCCGGCATAAATCCAAAAAACCAAAACAACGAAGAACTGAGTAAGAGAAGAATAACAACTTTTCAATCCCGTTCACGATGGCTGAATTAAAGAAGGCTATCAGGCAGTGTAAAACTGTTAAGTCAGCTGGCTGGGATGATGCATCGACGTAGCTAATCAGGCGCTTTGAATTAGCAACAAAGGAATGGATTCTCCAACTCTTCAATAAATGTGTTGAGAGATGTCATATTCCAAAGAAATGGAAGAGCCGAATAATTCAAAAATGGTTCAAATGGCTCTGAGCACTATGGGACTCAACATCTTAGGTCATAAGTCCCCTAGAACTTAGAACTACTTAAACCTAACTAACCTAAGGACATCACACACACCCATGCCCGAGGCAGGATTCGAACCTGCGACCGTAGCAGTCCCGCGGTTCCGGACTGCAGCGCCAGAACCGCTAGACCACCGCGGCCGGCGCCGAATAATTGCTATGCTGAAATCTGGTAAAGGAGGAAACTTACCAAAGAATTTTCGACCAGTCGCACTACTATATTACCTTTACAGACTGCTAGAGAAAATGATTTTAAATAGTAACTCAAGTGTTAGTAATCCCTTGCTTATACCTCAGCAGGCTGGATTCCGCCTTGCTTAAAGCTGCACAGACAATTACTCAGTGCTACGAACCTCATAGGAGATGCTTTGAAGCCCATAAGGTGACAGGAGGGGTATTCGTGGACTTGGCAACTGATTACGACACCATCAACCACCAGTTACTAATAAACTAAGTACACAACCTAACCAAGTATTTCAGTCTCACAAGGCTTATGGCCAATCTGTTGCAGAACCAAAGATTCTTCGTTGACCACCAAGGACAGGGTAGCCGATTGAGGCTACAGAAAAGTGGCCTTCCCCAGGGAAGTGCGTTTGTTCCCATTCTATTCAATATATATAGTAACGGCCAACCCATAGTCCCCAACTGCAGGAGCTTCTTGTAAGCTGATGATCTCGCTCTGGCAACCCAAAGCACGAACTTCGATTCAATAGAAATTACCCTAGAGAGCACTCTTGAGGATCTGTCAAAACAGTGTAGAATAAAAGAGATTAAACCAAATCTATCAAAGTCACAAGTGTGTGCTTTCCATCTGAGAAATAGGGAAACCAACCGCATGTTAAAGATAGAATGATCAGGGGTTAATGGTTCAGATGGCTCTAAGCACTATGCGACTTAACATCTGAGGTCATCAGTCCCCTAGACTTAGAACTAATTAAACCTAACTACATCACACACATCTATTCCCGAGGAAGGATTCAAACCTGCGACCGTAGCAGCAGCGCGGGTCCAGACTGAAGCGCCTAGAACCGCTCGGCCACCGCGGCCGATCAGGGGTTAAACTGGAACACTGCGATACTATAAAGTACTTAGGAATAACACTCGACAGATCTCTAACGTTCAACGAACGCTGCATGAATTCGAATCAAAAGTCTCCACCTACTGAGAAACTGGCTGAATCACAGTGGGGCAGCCACGCTGAAAGTATCCGAACTTTTGCAGTGGCATTATGCTACTCCGCTGCAGAATATGTCTGTCCTGTTTGGCATAAGTCAGCACATACCAAACAGATGAATATTTCCCTAACGGGCACATGCATAATTGTAACAGGATGCTTGAATTCAACTCCAGTCGAATGGCTATCCCACCTTGCAGAAATTGCATCATTCCCTGTTCGAAGAGAAATAGCAGCAAACAGGGAAAGAACGAAATTGGAGCAGGAAAAAACGCTTCCCACGCATGGGCAACAACCGTATCCACAATGGCTTAGGCCAAGGAAAAGTTTCCTCAGAACATCGGAGAACCTAAAAACCACTTATGAAGAAGCTATGCTCCAGCTGTAGAGGGCTGAGACATCCCACCCTCCTGGTTGGAAAAGACTGTCACAATCATTACCCATGCTCATGATGATAATTGGCCATTTGGAATTCCTTGAATAGGATGAGGTAGGTAATAGGCAGGTCGCGGACTAACCTGTCAAAATGGGGACACAATGAAGAAAACAAAGCCCAGTGTGACCATGGGAAAGAACAGACTGTTATACATGCGCTTCAGTGTCGACTATGTCCAACTGCCTACAGAGAAGAAAACCTTGCCCTGGCAACGGGAAATGTACTACAAGTGGCCAAATTCTGGTCAGAACTTACATAAAATGTGCTGATCAGTCAAAATTTGTATAAGTGTGTTTTATGGATAGTTCTGACACGAAAACAATAATAATACCAATTAGTCGAAACAGGACCACCGTGATGTTATTCTTTTGTTGGCTTGTGAAGGAAAGTAAAAAAAAAATGGTTCAAATGCCTCCAAGCACTATGGGACTTTACATCTGAGGTCATCAGTCCCCTAGACTTAGAACTACCTACACCTAACTAACCTAAGGACATCAAACACATCCATGACCGAAGCAGGATTCGAACCTGTGACCGGAGCAGCAGCGCGGTTCCGGACTCAAGCGCGTAGAACCGATCGGCCACAGCGGCCGGTCCAAGAACAGACACCAGTAGACGTCCACCGGAGAATACATAGTGTGTAAGGGGTAGCATTTGTGTCGAAAACCACGGTTGTATAATGATGCTGCAAGCGGTGCTTCTGCTTCATGATAACACACGCACACAATATCGCAAATGTCGCAACACAGAAATGGGAGACGTTCAGCTTGTGTGGAAGAGACTCGTGCCCTCGTCCTGTGGTCCTGGGGCCCTATTCTGTATCGTTCATACCAATCGGTGCAGTAGGTTAGCCTCAGTAGTGATGTCAGTTGCGGTTCTTTTCCGAAGTTGCTATTCAGTAAACTCCTGAAATCTATTACCGATCGGTCATCCTGCCGATTCTTCGACAATTGTACCAAGAGGTTTTGGATTTCGGTATGGCCCTCTCGTTCAGTTCTGTGTGTTTTATTTACACCTAGAATTTGTTATTTTAAACATATTGAGCGGTTTTGGCTTCGGATTTAGTGACTGTGTTATTGAAGAATCACCAGGATGCATCTGGGTGGAGAGAGAGTTCATAATAGACTGTTTTGCTTTGTAAGAAATATGGTTTATATTGGTTGTTACTGTGAATGATTTTAACTTAAGAACAGTTTCGGTCAATATTCTCACAAAAACCTGTAATTAAGAGTTTAAAAAATCATCAAATTTCAAAAGGTCGGCTCTGCTTACGTATATCACATGAGTGTTAGCCGAAATTAGTAGTGACTTTGCGTACTTTTTTTCCGAAAATGATTTACTTATTAACCATCGAAACGCGTTTAAAACTTTTAATTAACAATGCAAATGATTTTTTTTTTGTAGCCCAATAGAGGAAACCTTCCCAAAATTTCTTGCATTTGCGGCTTACGCCAGCATCAGTCAGCAACTAAGTCAGCATGTGTCTCTCTCAAGTGGAATTAGGTGGACTAAAAGGGTGAATGCAAATGAGTTGCAGTTGCGAAGTTGGTAAAGCGGCAAAATGCCATCTCGAAAGTCGTAGGGTTGCATTCCGCTGGGAACGAAAACATTTTTTTCCTCATCGTGTTTCTAACACATTCTGAGACTTCGTTAGTCATCAGACTTAAGCATTTTTTTAAATATTCTTTGTTATTTACACGTAAGAGCGCGCTTTATCAGTAACGAGTATCTTCGATTTCGTGACTTGTTTATGTTTAAGTGCTGCCCCCGGATCACGGGGTCCCACGTTGGATTCGCGTCCGGGTTGGGGATTCTCTCTGCCTGGGGACTAGGTGTTTGTGTTGTCCACATCATTTCATCACCATCATCATCATCATCATCATTCGTGACAACAGCTAGATTGAACTGTGTAAAAAGTAGGAATGCGAACAAACAGGGACTTTGTACGGGCGCTGATTGCCGCACAGTTGAGCGCTGCACAAACCAAACATAATCACCAGTGACATTTATGCTTTTTCTTGCCGCAAATAATTCACCATTTTTTTCTGAAAACGTAGCGATTTCCGAGAGTGTTGTCAGACAGGATTCTAAGAGAACATCTTAAATTATTGCGAATGAAACTAGCAGCAGTCGTATTTACACTTTAGCTTGTCACAAGTATTTATTTATGATCGAATAGTTAACAACAGTAGACGTAGATGAAATTTTCCCACCAGAATATTTTCAGATTATACCACCATATAAGAAACATTTTGATTCACTATATGCTGTTATATGCTACAACGAACTTCTCGCTCTCGAAAAGGCGTTTTTAAATGTTGTTTTTACTATCGAAATCATTGATGTATCATATAGGAAAGTAGGCTGCTTCGTTATTTGGATCTCTAGAAGCGAGTTACAACCACATTCTATGCATCTTCTTATTCTTTGACACTCTGTTAAATAATTTTTCGGTTTTGTGGGGATGTGTTCCGTCTATGCAACTAACGTAAAATCCAAAACAAGACGTTCATGTGAATGAGAATAAAATCACATTATGTGACATTTAAGAAAGTTTCCAGAACACAGTCAATATTCTGTAGTTATCACGCATTCATGGAAGTACGTGGTCAGTGAAATTTGAACAGTATTACGTGAAGAATAGCGTGCTTGTATCGATTGCTAACCGCTTCGAGATTGTGGCGCTGCAGCGTGCGCAGATCTTAGGCCAATTGCTTTTGATTGGTTGGTGTGAGGAGAACTGACAAAAGCGTTTCAGTTCATTAGGAGCGTTCGGCATCGCTTGCGAAATGCTTACAGTGTATTTTTGGGATTCTCTTTCGAAAACAAGACCGTTCGGTTCGCTCCCGTACCGAACCGATCGGTAAAATGGCGGAAAGATACACTAAGGGGCCCCTGATCTCTCTGCCCATGTGCCGGTCGGACGAGGATGTGCAGCAGGCGGTTACGGACTTCTTCACGCGGCAGGTCACGATGTTTTGCCAAACAGGTGTCTTCAAACTGGTGCGTCGGTGGTATAATTGTCACAGCGATTTTGCCAGAAGCGCATACCAATTCTGGACAGTAGGGCCTTCGATCAGAAACTTTTTCATCATCCTTTATGAATAGATATCAGCTTAGTCAATATTTTCACTCTTTTCGGGATATCAGCTCTCTTTCAGTATGCTTAATTGCAATACAGTGCAATAGTTACTCAGAAAAGAAGTTCAAAATTTATGGAGCCTGTGACTCTGATAGTTACAGCATTTGTAAACATTTTCTAAAGTTGTAACAATGTGACGAAAACTAACAGATACAAAAATTAACTTCAAATACGAAATGAAATTATATGTGCTAGAGAACTGTTAGAATTTCTGGATCAGTCATATTAGTATGTGTGCGCGCGTGTATTGTGTGTGTGTGTGTGTGTGTGTGTGTGTCTGTGTGTGTGTAAACACAGTATAAAACATAAATCACTGGGTGAAACAAAAATAAGAGAAAGATAGCTTAGAATCAGTGTCAGATAATTAGTAAAGTAGTTAGTGTGTTACTACGTTTTTCGCTTGGATGGTATCTTACGGTTGTTAAGTGAAGTGACACAACCTCATGATAGCGAGAGAGGCTACAATATGACCCCTCTTCCTCCCATTCCGAGCAGGCCTTGGAAGGCCCAACAGTACCCACTCACCACCATGTCACCCTCTTCTGATATGCGTCACTTGATTTAGACAAAGAGGGGCATGTGGTCAGTATACAGCTCTCCCGGCCATTGTCAGCTTTCGTGCCCAGAGCCGCTACATCTTGATCAAGTAGCTCCCAAGCTGGCCTCACAAAGGTTGGGTGTAGCCTGCTAGCCAAGAGTGCCCGGCAGACGCGGACAGTCAGCTCAACAGCGCTTAAATTAGTTGACCCGACGAGAACCGGTTTTAACATTGTGGCAAAGCCGTTGGCAGTTATGACCTCTGACATATGGAAATAACTTATGTAGCGAATGTATAGTATCCACATGTCACACTATGAACTCTAAGCCACTTAATCCCATAAAAGCTCCGTTTCCCGTTTCACTGTAACAACAGTCATGTTAACAGAAATGTCTGTTGCAGGAGCGTGCTGAAATTTTTTATATGATAACACTTAAAGTAGCATTATGCATTTACATTCTTCACGTTTGTATGTTTTTAGCCATCTGTCGCTAAAGATCTGCGAATTGTAGTTTTCGAGGACTTCATATTGATAGTGAAGAAGCGGTGCAATCAGAGATGAGGTTGTGAATCCATCTACGAATAAAACGTTCTACAGTGACGGTCTCAACGGCCGCTGTAGCCGAGCTTTTCTAGGCGCTTGAGTCCGGAACCGCACTGTTGCTACAGTTGCAGGTTCGAATCCTGCCTCGGGCATGGATGTGTGTGATGTCCTTAGGTTAATTAGGTTTAAATAGTTCTAAGTCTAGGGGACTGATGACCTCAGATGTTAAGTCCCATAGCGCTTAGAGAAATTTGAACCATTTTTGACGGTATCAAGAAACAAGTCTTCGTTAGGAGAAAATTGTTCGTCGCGAAGGTGACTATGTTAAGAAATAAATAAGTAGCTACGATGAATAAATATGTAGACTGTTACTAACGTGTGTTTGAAATTTTCCCCCGCAGATTAAAACTGTGTGCCAGACCGAGACTCGAACTGGGCACATTGCCTTTCGTAGGCGAGTGCTCTACCAACATCTTTTTTCCATGGTGAAGATTAGAGTGGTCAGTTTTGAGCTGGAGGAGACAGGGTGGACAGGAGTTTAAATCCGAGGTCTGGCCACGATTCCTCACCCTTCCACCTCTGAACAGCACCCATCTAACCCTTTTTTTAGTTCGGAAACGGGCTAAGTAAAAAAATATGCCTTTATTTGTAGAAGCATAAATAAAACAGAAAGGTCATTCTTCCAGCAGAAACAACTTGAGACCTTACACTCAAACATTGGCAAGCAAATGTCTTTATTTACAAGGTGTGCAACAAAAAAAAAAATAACAATGAGAAGTAATCTAAGATGTGTGAGGTCGTAGACAAAGAGGGAAGAAGATGCGGGAGTATGATAGGACTTGCTGGCATCCCCATTCTCGTCAGATGAGGCGTGAACACATAGTGGACGGGGGTCAACATGTGAGACCTGGCCACCGTGTCATCGGCACCACTACCGCGAGGGAGCGCTCAAAGGGAGGAAAGGGGGAGGGGACAGTACAGTTGGGGGCATGACAAGCGTGCTCTGTGGGTTACGATATAAAAATGTAATGCGGAGAGTCTCAGATGTCAGCAGGAGGAGCGGGAGTGTTGTCCGCGTGTGGAACCATACAGCTGAGTGAGAGTGATGTAAAGATCGCGCGAAGGTAACTGGCGAAGAATGCGCAGTAGCGCGGTCGGTGCTCGACTTCATCACGGGCGGTTTATAAGTACTGCCAGAAGTCAAGGCGTGATTTACCGCCATAATTACACAGGTAATTGATCGTCCGTTCATTGATACATACAATCACATGATTTTTGGTGGCGGGGAAATAAATATCCTGAGGATGGATAGAAGTCCATGGGTCAATTGCATTCCGCAGAGGGCGGACTTAGCAGGCAACGAACTGTCGACCCAGTTTCCAGACGTTACTGGCGGCAGCTCAAGTCAGGTGGTGGGCATCGTCATCCATGAGGTGGAAAATTGAACAAAGCGGAGTGCCCGTTAATCCGATGGCTTGAAGAGTTGATACGTGGCGAATTTTTCCCATGCCACGTGGTACCATGTAGACCGGACGTTGGAGGGAAGGAAACGCTGGTGGATACGACGCCAAACAATGGGCCACCGCGTCGATGAATGTTTGTGTTCGACGTTGTTGCGCGATTTGTAACGAATCAGTGGAGTGTAGAAGTCTTTGATTCGAGGACGACATGTGCTCGTTAAGTGAGTGTGAGCGTAACTGACGTCGACAATGGTTCAAAAATGGTTCAAATGGCTCTGAGCACTAAAGGACTTAACATCTAAGGTCATCAGTCCCTTAGAACTCAGAACTACTTAAACGTAACTAACCCAAGGACATCACACACATCCATGCCCGAGGCAGGATTCGAGCCTGCGACCGTACTGGTCGCGCAATTCCAGACTGTAGTGCCTAGAACCTCTCGACCACACCGGCGAAGTCGACAATGAAATCAGAAATGTGCGTCAGATAGTGTGTGGTGTGGCCGACCGATACTGGCGGCGATATGCCGCAGGCATAAGAATTTCCAGCCCCGTTCCATCGCTAGTGCGTGGTGGACATGTACAAAGAAGCCGCTCGGAGTCACACATTGACAAGGCCGAGAGCTCCCGCTCGTCGGGAAGGATGAGCGTTTCGTAACGGACCTCACATAGCGTACCGGCCGTAAGAAAGCATCCGAACGCGGCCTGGAGGCTGTATCCGACAACTGATGGCGGCGGTAGTACCTGTGCCATGTGGACCATTCTGGACCCCACATGTTGGTTGAAGTATTCGACACGTTGTAAAGAATAGAGTCGGCGGAGATGATATTGTCCCACTGCGGTGTTGATAATTTGGAGAGTACGCCGATTACGGTGGATGTGAAAATGATACCAACGTATCGTGGTTTCTGTACGCACGAGATAGCTGGTAAATCGTCGTGTGAGAGGCCGCGTACATTGGATGTCACCGTGGATTTTTCCCGCTGCAATTCCGTACTTCGATATCAATAAAAAACCATATGTGCACATTCCGGGAGCGGACTAAGAGGAGGAGGTCGTCTGCATTCGCACGACACCGAAAAGCGTGCTGTCGCAGTGAGACCAGAAAGGTGGAATGTCAGACTCCCGATGACCGGAGCCAGGGTTATGGCACAGAGTAGCGTCGAAAGTGGGCAACGGTGCCTTATGGAGTGCCAGATGGTCATTGGTCCTGCCACATGGCCATTGACCTGCATCAGCGATTTTGTGCTGCCGTATAGTCGCCGGATGAAGTCGATGAAGTCGATGAAGGCGGATGGAAAACCCATTTGACTCATTACGAAGAACAGAAAAAGATGCCGCACCTTGTCGAATGCGCTGTCAAATTCAATGGCAACCACCGAGGCAAGGAGTCTACACGCCCCTGACAGTGCAATTAAATCACGATATTCTCCTGTGGCCGTTTGCATATTAACTGAGCCACCCGGAGTTGTCTGGGCATAGAATGTTAGGCAGTACCTTGCAGCAACGGGTCGCCGGGAGTCATGCAATAATTTTATAGTCTGCGCAGAGCTAGAGGATCGTAATGCGCTGTCGTCACTCACGGTGTCGGGTGTGTTGGGTTATAACAATTCACGTGATAAAGAACGGTGATACGGCATTCCCCACTGTCAACAGTTCATGAAACATTATCGTCTTGTGTGACGCCTTTTGCGCAAGGAAAGTGCGATAAAATTCTATCGGCAATCCGTCGACACCAGGTGACTTATTCAGAGCACCTTTGTTGACTGCATCGTGGACCATGTAAGGTCGTCCGCCTCGTCGGTGCGAGTTACGTGTAGTAATACAAACTCCTCAACGCGGTTGGTGGCAGATCTCGGTGATGAGTCGTTGATGTCGGTGTTTCTTATCGGAGGCAATTTGGCGCATGGTGGGGTGTTCCTTTTCCGCTGAATCCTGACGTCGAATGCGCACCATCGACCCAGGCAGTCTACGGCGTGTCAACGATACAGTTTATGCCTTAATCCTGCTGCGTTTCCTCTGGGTTCTAGGGGTGGACACCTGGGCGCCCAGCCGGCCGCAGTGGTCTCGCGGTTCTAGGCGCGCAGTCCGGAACCGTGCGACTGCTACGGTCGCAGGTTCGAATCCTGCCTCGGGCATGGATGTGTGTGATGTCCTTAGGTTCGTTAGGTTTAAGTAGTTCTAAGTTCTAGGGGACTTATGACCACAGCAGTTGAGTCCCATAGTGCTCAGAGCCATTTGCACCATTTGAACCTGGGCGCCCAGGTCGCGTAGAACGAAGTAGAAATAGTCGGTAGTGTGCCGGCGTTCCCATACTGGACTGGCGGGTTTGACACATTCCAGCCACCAAGTCAACTGAAAAACTGATAAAATTGTAAGTGATTTCATACATAATACTTGTATACATGAATAGATTTATATTTTTACTTGGTTGACTCATGTGACCTATGCGAGAGTATAAATACCCAGCTGAGACAGGCTGGTTTTGACGGTATCCCGAACAGTTTCCGTATGTGCTGCATTGGTCGCGAGTTGTGGGCTTAGCAAATTTTCACGTGTGTCGCCAGTGAACATTTAGTAATATTTCCTAACTGTGGACTTAGAGTACTTTTTCGACAGGGAACGATTCCGAACTCTGAGATTCTACCGCCGATCTAGAGTGTGCATTCGGACTTGCGATTTTTGCCAGTAAGTATCTGAGACCTTAAACTTGAATTTGATTCTTCGTCTTCCTTCTTACTGTTCGTCTGATAGCGTCTGACGGTTCAGTTTAGCACTACGTTTCGTTTCACTAAATCTTCGCGTAAAATCTAATGACACAAATCACGTTTCAAATTAAGTTCTCCTAATACTGACGCACAGTTACATGACAGTCTTCTTGCAATAACTGACAAACACGTTACACTTTCGCATGTATGTGCTGTAGACAGGTGACCTGCTTTGGGATCGTCTCGCACTGAACCTCTGCCTCCACGGAACCTTTTATACCATTCGAAAACACAACTTCTTCAAGGTGCCTCGCCTGCATGTGCTTGCTTAATCATTGTCCATATTTCACTACGGGTTTAGACGAGCTAAACGCAGAATTTAATGTTCCCGCTTGGCTCACAATCAGCATCGATTGTGTCACCTTAACTAATGCGCCAAGAATCCAAGCAGGGCGAGCTAAACGCAGAATTTAATGTTCCCGCTTGGCTCACAATCAGCATCGATTGTGTCACCTTAACTAATGCGCCAAGAATCCAAGCAGTATGTTGCTAAGCACAGCTCTGCCACGTAGTGAGTCCGCACAGAAGTGTGGCGAAGGAATCACACACATCAGGTAAAATAAAAAGACCGTTTGTTCCTTTATAGTACTGCAAACTCAGAAAGTAAAAAAAAAAAAAAAACATGTCCTGGAGTTTTCCTGACTAAGGGATTATGTCGACTGTCTCTTCTATTGTCTGTCATCAGAAGTTTGTGAATCCTCACCTAACTTAGGTTTACTCTGACGTTTGTAAACCATAGGATACGTTAACTTCGGTAAGCTGTCTTTTATTTCCTTGAGTATACGGCAGTGAATAACGACAGCCAAACTGGCTGGAGAGCTCTGGAAATCTCCAAATGCAGGCACGAGACGGATGATACCCGTCGCAGCCCTTGCGGCGTCTGCCCCGGACGGGCGAGCTGCCCTAAGCGGTTCTCGGCAGGCGGGATTTTCGCAGAGTTCACAAATCAGCTGCACAAACAGGCTGGCCGAGCCCCGCCGGCTAAGGGCGGGCAGGGTGGAGGGGGCGGCTGCGACAACACGGGCCAGAGTGGCCGCGCTCGAGGGCCGCCTACAAATGGTTCTCGCATCTGATTCACTTAACGATATCCCCGGCCCGAGCACGCCGAGAGGGTCACGGCAGGCAGGCGCAGCGCCGCCCCGCCCCGCCTCGCGAGAACAGGGACTCTGCCGGAGCAGGCGCCGTGATGCCGATCTGCTTCACCCTCTGAAGAGCTTCGGTATGGTTCAGCTCCGAGGAGAAGGGATGCAAAACAATAACGTTGCCTTTCGTACTTACTGTTCTATCTATACTTCGAAGAAGCTATGACGAAAACAAGTGGAAATACACTACTGGCTATTAAAATTGCTACACCACGAAGATGACGTGCTACAGATGCGAAATTTAACCGGCAGGAAGAAGATGCCGTGATATGCAAATCATTAGCTTTTGCCAGCCCGGGTGGCCGAGGGGTTCTAGGCGCTACAGTCTGGAACCGCGCGACCGCTATGGTCGCAAGTTTGAATCCTGCCTCGGGCATGGGTGTGTATGATGTCTTTAGGTTAGTTAGGTTTGATTAGTTCTAGGGGCCTGATGACCTCAGAAGTTAAGTCCCATAGTGCTCAAAGCCATTTGAACAATTTGATTAGCTTTTCAGAGCATTCACACAAGGTTCGCGCTGGTGGCGACACCTACAACGTGCTCACATGAGGAAAGTTTCCAACCGATGGCTCATACACAAACAGCAGTTGACCAGCGTTGCCTGCTGAAACATTGTTGTGATGCCCAGGCTGCGGCTAAGCCATGTCTCCGCAGTATCCTTTCTTTCAGGAGTGCTAGTTCTGCAAGGTTCGCGGGGGAGCTCCTGTGAAGTTTGGAAGGTAGGAGACGAGATACTGGTAGAAGTAAAGCTGTGGGACCGGGCGTGAGTCGTGCTTCGGTAGCTCAGTTGGTAGAGCACTAGCCCGCGAAAGGCAAGGGTCCCGAGTTCGAGTCTCGGTCGGGCACACAGTTTTAATCTGCCAGGAAGTTTCATATCAGCGCACACTCCGCTGCAGAGTGAAAATCTCATTCTGGAAATAATCGGTTATTTCTGAAACCAGTTATTTTGGGCGGTTTTAACATTCAGGTTAAACTAGAAGAAAATCTATATAATGGAAAAGCGGTTGTTTCAGTGAGAACTGCCATCCCTACCTGCCACCTCCCCCAATCCCAAAAAAGGGAGAAAAATTCCCGATAAACTGTATATTCATTGATTCTTGACTGATTAGAAGAATGAAGATCTCATTATGTTTCTCTAAATATGGAAACATCGTCGATCCATTGTTCAGATACTTAGTACGTGCATATTCCAAGGACCATAAATCCTCTCTGTGGTTTTTGTACGTGCCAGTTAATTTACAAATGGAATATTCTCTCGGCGAAAAATAAAATAGCATGCTGAACACATTCGTGCACGTATTTCACTCTTTTATATTAATACCAAGCGATGTTTGATTTATTAACAGTTCAAGTGTTAATTTAGACTATAGTACATGTGTCTCTCCATCCTCTCCCTCCCTCCCTCCCTATCCATCCTTAATATCTCTCTCTCTCTCTCTCTCTCTCTCTCTTGCACACGTAGACACACAAATTACACATGGAGACATTATATCGGTTGGAAAAGATTCTCATGCAGATGTGATTTCAGACTGTGTCTGAGGCTAATTTTGGTGTCCACTAGGCTCTATTATTGTGGATTGAACACTCTTATCACTCGAGAGTTTGTTCTCAAATGCGATAACTACGATAATTACAAACTCCAGAAATTTACATCGTACCTTGTAATCGCTTAGCGCCAGTTTCCTTGTGTTTGTTATATGCGTTGTATAACAGTTGCATAAATTTAAAGAAAGCTATGAATGAGGAACATAAAATGAAAGCACCGTCTAAGTCGATAAACATTTTGCTACACGCATTGGGCAACTATTCTTTTCCGTTGCTCATTACATGTTAGCAACCCATCGTAGAGGCTTTACCGCCCACTATTTTAATTTATTTATATTTGTTGATACCATTCGCAGTTTTGTTTTGATTTGTTGGAACTCTGTATAGAGATTGAGGCGTATTACTCTCTTTGTATTGGAATAGGTGAGGTAAATATACTAAATTTGTGTGGTCTCACATCCAGCATGAAACACTGCAAAGTTTCCACGAAATTTGAAGTACGATTATCTAATTCATTCGCTCTTCCCTCTCATATTTTAAGTGAACTTATCTTGTTACGTTTCTCGTATCAAACAAAATAATACACATCAATATGCTGCGAGAGAAAATGACGACGGCTCAGACTCTAACCAACGACGTACCAGATGTAAACTGCATTTACCAGGAAGCTGTAGTCTTACAAGGGTGCGTGGATTTATGGCAGGGGTCTCCAGACATTTCAGCCTAAAGACCACAGGGGCTCTTTCAGTAAGTCCGAAGGACCAAGATCTACTACAGACTGTCGAAGTTTTCTTGAGGCCTGATACCCTAGTTCTTCTCGGAACTCCTCAGTTTTCGTGGCGCTTACTACTGCTTTTGTTCCCTACTATCTGCGTTTGCCGTCAGCACTTCGGGATATCGTCCCACCAACACAACATTCCCCGCCACGAGGCTGGAATAGTGGTTACTTCTTCGTTCCCTGCTGTCACTGCACGCATGGCACAAGGAAAGTTGGACAGACAGACAGACTATAGTTCATCATATCAACCTACTGTAGTGTTTGTTGAATTACGAGCAAATTTTCGTTTCAGGACTAGAAGGTGACTGATATATCTACGGCACCGGGACCAGGGATGGACGCCGCAATTTCTGTTGGTACTTACGGGCAGGTGTCCATGTCATTTCATCGCCGCGGTGATAGCCCATTCACGTGCTGCCCTTTAGGTACCGGTAAGACTACATCCGACCATGCTAAATGTATAGTAGTGACGTCTTCAGAAGAGCAGAAATGTGCGGTAGCCCAGCACCATCTTGTGTGTAGAAGCAACAGATGATATCTGAAAAGCAAAATATTGTGGGGCTAGTGTGTTTCGTGACTGCCGTTTCTTAGTGAAGATACAGTGTGCTTAACAGTGCGTATTTAATTTAATTACAATTTCCTTAAAGATAAATCCAGTGCAATTCTTTACCCAGACTCCAATCATTTACTCAATCTTCGAAACATCTTATATACAATGTAGCGATGTTTATGAAGATAAATAATTTGATTCATCTCTGCTGGATTTTACAAGAGACTTTCACTCACACAGTTTTATCAGTTGCCTAAGTCTCCTCGTGTCTTTGTTCTGCTTTCGGTGCTACTTTTCTACGTGAAAAACCTTTCTCCTAATTGAAATACGCGAAACATATTCACAAATCTAAACTAATTGATGAGCATTTGAAGTAGTCGCCGATAATTTGTTCTAGTTAACTTGGTCCATAACCGCAGTCAATAGTACGTGGAAAGTTACAGTTACATAAGACACATTCCTAGTAAATACAATGCTTAGATTCATGACGTGAATTACTTACGTATGACATTTAGGTACAGGAAATTTCCTGTAAATGCCATACAGTTAATTACAGTTCAAATGCTCAATTACGTTTACGTGTCAGTTAATGTGTATCACAATTAGTCACAAAATAAAAGTAAGTGATTATTGTATGTGTTCTTTACGATTCATTTGCATTGTAAATTTTACGTTTTACTTCGCTTAATGAGCATGATTATTTCTGATTATTACCCATAATTAACACTCGTTAAGTGAAACACCTTTCCAGTAGTATATGTAGAATAATTCAATGCGTTCCATTGCGAAAAATTAGGTACTGAAACACAGTCATAATACGCTACTTTGACTTTTTTATTTGTAGCATGGAATATCTCGTTTTAGAAGAAAGATGTATAAAGATATGTGTTTACTCTTGTGCTTCAAATTTTGTGGATACAGAGACATACGACGTTCGTACCGTTCATAGGTTCTGTCTTATGGGCATCTTTAATCGATTCGTATTAGTTGATGAGAACAAATCAGAACCGGAATTAATAAACAGATACAACAAGGGAAAGGCTTACCATGTGCCGGTGAAGAAAAGATCTTGCGACATCGTTGCAGAGAATTTGCAACATTGTCGCTGAAACCCAAGCAACGGTAGGGTTGACAACAATTGGGACGCGAGGCGCACTGCGATTTTTACAGTTGACTGAATACTGAATTAACGGAGTTTCTACTTTACAGACCAGTGATGTACAGGAGGTACGTGTGACTTCGGGTTGGTTTACAGTGTCCAAAGAGACCGATCTAGGCCAGAAGGTGTTTTTTGAAATGGTTATTAAAGACTGAAATATACAGGGTGAATAATCTCATATTTTTACCACGAATATTGTGGAAATGGAAAGTATTATTGATGTACTGTTTTCACAGATTGGATTGGGAGTGAGGGACTCGTATTGATAGCCAATGAACAGATTGTAATAACGCTTAGGAAGTCTATTTTTTGTGCAAACATATACTTTTTTATAAAGTAACACTGCCTATTGACATGAACAAACTAGAAGTAGAGTAAATTAGAATGTCAGTGGTGTTTGTGGGAGGATTATAGCGCGAGTCGTATACGAGATACCGTATTTTGACAAGTACTCGCACCGACACTTGTACGGTACCTGTGGTAGCGCACATTAAAGAACAACACGAGTGCATACACTAGTTATTAGGATTCTGACCGGTAACGAGACAATTGACCATCGCAGGTGTTCAAAATGACCACCGGCACCGGCATTACGTGCTTCCAGTATGGTATGGGATGACTGCTGCACACGTGCTACCGTTTCAGCGATGTCCGAGCAGGCTGCAGTAATACGTCGTTGATACCATCTGGTGTAGTTGGTACGTCCTTACAGAGTGCGTCTTTCAGCTTTCTCCACAGAAAAACAGACTACAGGCGTCAAACCTGAGGAACAATCAGGCCAAGGTACAGGTCCTCTGTTTCCTATGTAGCAATTTAGTAACAATGCCTAAGACATGCTATAGTACTTTGTGCACAGTGGGCTGGACAACCATCATGTTACAATCACATGTTCCTCCTAATCTGGAGAGCAACATCTTCTAGCACCCGTGGAAGATGGTCTGTCAGGATGATGCGGTACTTGTGCGCGTTCACTGGTCCGTCAATGAAAAACGGGCCTATGACTGATGGTTCACTTTCCCACACCGTATGTTTACACTCAATGGACGTTTAAGTACCACCTGACAAAGGCGACAGACCAATACTGCATTCTTTGGCAGTTTACCTGAATGTGATTGGTAAACTAAACAAAATACATGATACATGTAGATAATCCGGTCTTGATGCCCATGGATGGAAGTTAACACGATCCTCATAATGGTTTCAGCCGGCTGGTGTGGCCGAACGGTTGTAGGAGCTTCAGTCTAGAACCGCGCGACCGCTGCGGTCGCAGGTTCGAATCCTGCCTCGAGCATGGATGTGTGTGATGTCCTTAGGTTAGTTTGGTTTAGTAGTTCTAAGTTCGAGGGGACTGATGACCACAGATGTTAAGTCCCATAGTGCTCAGAGCCATTTGAACCATAATGGTTTCCTTGTAGCTCTTGATGGAGACAAATGTGGTATGGATGGAACCTACGTCGATGCAGAATGCGTAGGAAACTTCTCTGGCTCATGTCACTTCCTCGTGCAATTTCGCGGGAGCTAACGTGCGGATTAACTGCAACAGTAACAAGAACATTAATTTCCCCATCTTCCGTCGTCGCTTGTTTCCTTCTGTTCCGTTATCTACACTCCTGGAAATTGAAATAAGAACACCGCGAATTCATTGTCGCAGGAAGGGGAAACTTTATTGACACATTCCTGGGGTCAGATACATCACATGATCACACTGACAGAACCACAAGCACATAGACACAGGCAACAGAGCATGCACAATGTCGGCACTAGTACAGTGTATATCCACCTTTCGCAGCAATGCAGGCTGCTATTCTCCCATGGAGACGATCGTAGAGATGCTGGATGTAGTCCTGTGGAACGGCTTGCCATGCCATTTCCACCTGGCGCCTCAGTTGGACCAGCGTTCGTGCTGGACGTGCAGACCGCGTGAGACGACGCTTCATCCAGTCCCAAACATGCTCAATGGGGGACAGATCCGGAGATCTTGCTGGCCAGGGTAGTTGACTTACACCTTCTAGAGCACGTTGGGTGGCACGGGATACATGCGGACGTGCATTGTCCTGTTGGAACAGCAAGTTCCCTTGCAAGTCTAGGAATGGTAGAACGATGGGTTCGATGACGGTTTGGATGTACCGTGCACTATTCAGTGTCCCCTCGACGATCACCAGTGGTGTACGGCCAGTGTAGGAGATCGCTCCCCACACCATGATGCCGGGTGTTGGCCCTGTGTGCCTCGGTCGTATGCAGTCCTGATTGTGGCGCTCACCTGCACGGCGCCAAACACGCATACGACCATCATTGGCACCAAGGCAGAAGCGACTCTCATCGCTGAAGACGACACGTCTCCATTCGTCCCTCCATTCACGCCTGTCGCGACACCACTGGAGGCGGGCTGCACGATGTTGGGGCGTGAGCGGAAGACGGCCTAACAGTGTGCGGGACCGTAGCCCAGCTTCATGGAGACGGTTGCGAATGGTCCTCGCCGATACCCCAGGAGCAACAGTGTCCCTAATTTGCTGGGAAGTGGCGGTGCGGTCCCCTACGGCACTGCGTAGGATCCTACGGTCTTGGCGTGCATCCGTGCGTCGCTGCGGTCCGGTCCCAGGTCGACGGGCACGTGCACCTTCCGCCGACCACTGGCGACAACATCGATGTACTGTGGAGACCTCACGCCCCACGTGTTGAGCAATTCGGCGGTACGTCCACCCGGCCTCCCGCATGCCCACTATACGCCCTCGCTCAAAGTCCGTCAACTGCACATACGGTTCACGTCCACGCTGTCGCGGCATGCTACCAGTGTTAAAGACTGCGATGGAGCTCCGTATGCCACGGCAAACTGGCTGACACTGACGGCGGCGGTGCACAAATGCTGCGCAGCTAGCGCCATTCGACGGCCAACACCGCGGTTCCCGGTGTGTCCGCTGTGCCGTGCGTGTGATCATTGCTTGTACAGCCCTCTCGCAGTGTCCGGAGCAAGTATGGTGGGTCTGACACACCGGTGTCAATGTGTTCTTTTTTCCATTTCCAGGAGTGTATATTGTTACACTAACGCTGTCACGTTACTGGTTTAAGATGTTGATAAATAACTGCCGTGATTGTTGATGTCTGTTGGGATATCTGGCTGCACACAAGAACGAACTGCATTCTTCTCACACTCTCTATACACATCGAGCATGTCGACTTTTTCTGGAATGGTAAATCCTATCGTCCACTCACGATCTGCTGTTTGGATTCTCACGCACTGACTGACTAGCAAGTCGCCGTACATTCCAGGAACACAGAAGCACAGTGTAAGCAAACACACCTACATCGTACCTAGCAACTACGCAGGTTGCAAACTACAAGCAAGTGTCGGTGTGGAAACTTTTCAAAATACGGTATCTCGCAACCGACTCACACTAGAATCCTGCAACAAACACCACTGGTAATCTAATTTACCCTACTCTTAGTCTGTTAATGTCAACAGGCATGGTTACACTTTAAAAAGTGTATTTTTGCGCAAAAATACGTTTCAGAAGTATTATTACATTCTGTTGATTGGCTAAGAATACGAATTCCTGTCTATCAAACCATTCTGTGAAAACAGCACTTCAATAGCACTTTCCTTTTCTGCAATACTTGTACTGCAGGTTTCAGGAGGCTGATCTAGCACAACACTAAACAGACTCTTTAAGTGAACATTGTTCGTTAGGCGAATCATTTTCTTAAAATTTCTTCTACTTGTTGAGGGAATCACTCGTTGTGGGAAGTGCTCGATAAGCAATGTGTGACTGCAATAAAAAATGCTATCTGAGACGTTAGGAAAAGGAAGGGGGGGGGGGATGTTCATGTTCGCCGGCCGGTACTGGACTGCGGGCCGTAGTATGGAGACGTCTCATCTAGGGCATAACAGACCTGCCTTTTGGTTCTGCATCTTCGTAGTCGAACCGCAGCAGCAATACCTGTCAAACTCAGATCTTAGTTAAAGAATAGCTAACAGCAAATTCACACAAGCAAATGAATTCTAAGAATGAATGTGCCACGGTAGAAATACTCTGGGAAGTTGCTACACCGAAAACAAATCACAGACAAAACTTGTGACGGCTTAATATATTGTCAATGCCCAGTGTGCTCCAGTTTTCTAGATGTTCATTCGTTACCACAATTGCACAAAGATAGAAAAACTTCGATCAGAATTCGTCGTGCTTTCGTGAGCGTAACCTTTGTGCCTATTCACCCAACACTACTGGTATGCATGATACATTTTTGCCACATCGTCATGATTGTTTAGGAAATGCTGACACTTTCTCAACAAACACGAAATAACTGACTTCTGTCCTTGTGTGCCCGCATCTCGTGGTCGTGCGGTAGCGTTCTCGCTTCCCACGCCCGGGTTCCCGGGTTCGATTCCCGGCGGGGTCAGGGATTTTCTATGCCTCGTGATGGCTGGGTGTTGTGTGATGTCCTTAGGTTAGTTAGGTTTAAGTAGTTCTAAGTTCTAGGGGACTGATGACCTAAGATGTTAAGTCCCATAGTGCTCAGAGCCATTTCTGTCCTTGTGGAAACCAAATGGTCACCATCGACTATAAATTTACAACCGTGGGGCAGTACACATACGATCAGTAAAGACATCCGGCTTACTTACCAGCACTGTAATAATGGCATCTAACTGGCATAAGCTTCGGCCTTTTTCTGTCATCATCTAAGTGTGTGTTTCACAGATCATAAATACTAATAATCACCAAATAAATTCACAAATACTTTATATACGTAATACGCGCAAAGATAAAGCGTGGCCGGCCGCGGTGGCCGTGCGGTTCTGGCGCTGCAGTCCGGAACCGCGGGACTGCTACGGTCGCAGGTTCGAATCCTGCCTCGGGCATGGGTGTGTGTGATGTCCTTAGGTTAGTTAGGTTTAAGTAGTTCTAAGTTCTAGGGGACTTATGACCTAAGATGTTGAGTCCCATAGTGCTCAGAACCATTTGAACCATTTTTGATAAAGCGTGTTTGCCATAACTAGCGTGTTTGTCGTAACTGTGGCCCGCCTCTCTTAACATGTATGCTCTATCTATGATCCATGATGCAGGATCCAGCTGTGTTCTCTCGAACAATTGGGCTTCCTCCACACTGCTGCCGTCCGAGCGACGACGACGTCACACTATCTGCTTTTTGAATTGTTAATATTTGTGATATTAGAACACATTAGAACACAATAGCTCGAAGTGATACCCTTGCATAATGATGTCTGTCGGAGTCTTATCTCTCTACTAAATATTACAATTCGTAGTTTTAGCAGCCCCTACTTTTTCTCCGACTTTTTGCATCACGTTCCACCCGTTTGGAAAGAACGCATTATTTTTCCTTGGGACACAATTTGTATCCGTTCGCCAGCCTTCGAACTTTGCAGACGTCGTGACTTCGCTACTGCCCTATGACTTGCATTTCCTTGGACAATACCGCCCCACTCTGCTACAGTGACGCAGCTCGCTCACTTCTGTCACTCCTTAGTTGGGATCGATTTGCTGAACTGCAACTTAAATATCTCATGACTCGCTACTCGGATCACGTTTCAATTTCCACCAGCATAACTCTCATAAAATTCTGCATACAGCTAGATATGCCTACACCTGCTCAGTTCCTTCTTTCATTTTTATTTTATTTTGTCCAGTTGTTTGCGAGAAGGATAGTAATATGGATAGTGAACAAACATAACACTGCCTCATCTTATCTCGACCACATTGTCTTTAAGACTTCTATGAATTTTAAAATAAAAATACTATAGCTTCAGATTTTTACGTGTATTCCCTCGTGTAGATAAATTTCGTTTTAATTTCTATTTGAAATTGTTCTATACTTCACAGTCTTTATGTCTGGCTTGCTCTTTTACTTTACCAGCCGACATATAAGGCATCTCGAATCCAAACTTAATATTGAAACATCGAATTACACTCATTCCATTTCATTATGCCCAACTATTCATTGTATTCACATTTAATATGTCACACGATCTACCACTTAAATCAGAACTCACCATATTATTTCACTCACTAGTTTTGACACAATAATCTAAAGGACACGGGAGTAGTAATTTTTGCTCTCCACCTTGAGGACTACCACAACACAAGGCACCAAGGAGGGTACTGCTACAGTTCACATCTGCGGCGACATCGTCTACTTCCTCGTTACTTTTGTTGTGTGCTCCGATGGCTACCTCATCATTCTATTTCTCAACTGTGAGCTCACTTAAAATTTTGAAACGTCCCCTTTGTAACATTTATACAGGACTGTGCTTATCCTGACACACAATATTTTTAGCGCAACGCAATCTGACTTTCAGAAATCCCTACAAAAGAATGGCCCTGACTAACATTAACCTATGCATTTCACAAATCGCTTACCTCACAAAAATCTTGGTTACTCGAACTACTGCAGTACAGCGAGCGCCACTACTGCCAGCTAAATAAAAGATTCAAACTACGGAAGGCACTAACTACTGATAGGCATAGTTAGCAAATGAAAGATTTTAATAGAGAACAAACAATGTATTTACCTTAATAGTCATAATATATATAGCAGTTCATGACAAATTACAAAACTCCGCCATCTCTCTCCCCACATCCACCACTGCTGGCGGCTCTCCTCCAACTGAGCAACGCTACGCGCTGTTCACAGCCAGCTGCCTAACAGTGCAATGGCGAGTATTACAACAATCCAAAGCAGCCACATACTGCACACAGCACAGCCAGTGATATTTATACAGAAGTGGCGTTACCAATAAAAAAACCTAAACAGCCTACTTACATAGCCCCCATGCTCCCCACAAAAAATTTTACAAATTGTTTTGGGCACTGGGCAATACATATTTGTTAAAATTTTTCATAATCGTAATTACAATAACAAAGAAATCAAATGCACACACTTATTGATACAATGTTGGTCAAAAGCTAAAATTTTCTCACAGTCCATAAAGATAGTTCTGATCATTCATCATAATAGTAATTACAGTTTTTTTTCACAAAGTCTCATTAGTAAAAGAAATTGCACACAGAAGTAGTGGATTTCCATGCAGTCTTGAAGAAGTAGTGTTGTCCTTCCAACGGAAAGACGGTGCTGACTCTTGACATGCTGACACGTAATGTGCCACAACAGAGCAAACCCACAGCAGAGTCAGTCGAAGTTTTGAAGAGTATTGGTAGGTAGGTCATCACAGAGCGGACCCACTGTAGTCCTGGTAGAGATTACGGTACTGGTGGGCCACCAGAGGTGCAGACCCACTGCAGTCCTTGTAGAAATAATGGTACTGGTGAGTCAGCAAAGGTGTAGACCCACTGTAGTCCTTGTAGAAATGGCCAGCAGCCATCTGTTGTGACTGTGCAGGTGCACAATCACCATCGAAGAGTCTTACGGAGAATATAGCAAGTCCATAAACCACCACTTGCGCACTCACAAAGTTTTTGGAATTGTCCTTAGAACCAGCAATGCTGTTATCCAGTCCCTTGCTGAATTATTAACACACGTGCAAACACTAACAGTCCCTACTTCTCACATATTGTCCATATACTATGACCAACAGAAACGTGTGCAGTGAAATGTAACTTACAAGTTAATAATATGATGAACTGGTGTCAATTACAATTTTATAACATGAGAATACAATAACAAAGGTACAAAATACATCATTAAAGAACATAACAATACAGATAACATTTGTAGTAAAACAGGCTTTACAAAAGAATAGAAATAGACATATACATCAGTGTTACAGGAATTATGACATAAGTAAATATATAAAAGATCAGAATAACTTTTGAAACATCAACTTTACACATGAGCATTAAAACAAAACAGAATAAATAATGTCTAAGCATCTTTAGAAGGTAAATAACATAGTACTTGAAAAATTCTACAACATAAATCTTATTAGCTAAACACATAAAGACAGGAAAAAGACAAATACACAAGGGCACATAAACACATACCAGAATAACACAGGAGGAAAGGACAGGGTGTGTTTTAGTGCAGTATTTTGCAAACAAAACTTTCTTTACTTCTCGGAGATCTCCCTTCATTCTTCATTATTTCCAAAAGTCCTATCTATGCCTGCTTTCTGTACTTTTCTCGTATAGCCTCTCAGTGCATTTCTTCAAATTCATCGCAACTCATTCTCTTATAGGCTACCCCCTCTTAAGCTAACTTAAATCTACTGAGCTCAGATGCTAAACTAAGGGACGAGGCAACGCAGCAGCACAGAACAATTAACACAGACAGCAATAAAAAAAATGGAAATTTGCAAAGCAAGCTACAGTAAATCTAAATTACCAAGCAATTCAACATTACAACTAATATGAGGCAATGCGCAGCAAACAAGAAAAATAAATCTGGCTTAGCAGAGTAACACAAATTAAAATTCAGTAGCACTATGCCTGGCAAACAGCAGAAGCAAAGGTAATAAATTATATCTAAACATGACAAAGCTCAAGCAGAAAAATATTACAGTAAAGACAACAATGCAGACAAGGGAAATGTATATTAACATCTTAATGTCTATGTAATTAAAGTGGTGCACCACAACTTACTCTACCATAAAAATTACCAAGTACTTGAAAAGAAAATTATATATGCAGTTACTGTTATTAGTCCCTTCTTATTGTTCTTTCCATTCCAAG
The DNA here is from genome assembly GCF_023898315.1 of Schistocerca nitens. Classification (NCBI taxonomy): domain Eukaryota; kingdom Metazoa; phylum Arthropoda; class Insecta; order Orthoptera; family Acrididae; genus Schistocerca; species Schistocerca nitens. The sequence continues at coordinate 976,972,575 of NC_064614.1, forward strand.
AGCTCCTTTTTCGAAGAATGTGGATCATAAAGTAATTATTTAATAGATCTGTTGACAAAAAGTGTTCACATTAGCAAATGCATTTAATTTTATTTTATGAAACCAATGCTGCAAGACAGCTGGAAACCAGATATCAAATGAAATAAGCAATTACGCAAACCAAAGCATAAAAATATCATTCAATAGTCATGTGACATTTCATAAGTTAGTAGAAATTCTCTCAACTCTCGTAGAAAGACGCTTGTCATAATCAGGTGTGCAGATGTAAAAATATTTCTCGTCATTTCATTAGGAATTTTTGTAAATATCATAAATTAAGAGCTCCACAGTGTAATCATGTGTTTTCAAGTTCGACCGTGTCGTTTTTGCGATGCTTTCTACAAAGGAATGTCAGAAGCGAGGTTAATGGTCTCTTTTTTTCTCCACCTAATGGCTTTTTCTCTGGGCGGCTGGCCCAGCTGGGCGCCACAACGCATTACATCAAGGTCACTTAGCTTTCTTACCGAAATATTTACGACAGCAGTTTCCGCTACAGTGACAGTCTCATATAAAAATATTTCACAGGTCAAGAATTTGCGTTACAAATCTGTAGAAACAAAATCCTTTAAATATAACAGTGTCCAAAAAATTTTCGTCAGCATTGTGGTACATTCATGCATGTACACACATTTCATAATTCTTAAAGTACGATTCTTGGTTTCCAAAATCCTTTTCCACAAATCAGAGTCCCTAACCACAACTCATTATTCCTTGCTTTATTATACATATACATATTCGTCGACACGTCAATCTTGCGACGACACTTCAATATTTCATCGTAATAAATACATAGCATACTCAAATAACTCATATAGCATCAGCTTATTGATCATAAACATACCACAACAGCATAATACACATAGTCATCGTAATAATAACCTCATAACACCTCAGTCAACTCTCAAAATCGTTGTAGCTTCCTCCAATAATTTCAAAACCTAAAAAAAATTCTCTGCTCATGTCAAAAGTGTCATCTGCCTCAAACGTACTTTAAAAATCGTGATCCCATACCAAATATATCATTCAAAGCTCTCATAATATCACAATGGGTCCGAAAAAATATGAACATTGCACAAAGTACAGACAAAATACAATTACATAAGTGTGAAGTTACCCAACTGTGTAATTGCGTAAACATGTATCACTGATGTAGTAAAATAAATATTTGTCTCTCTCAGTTAAATGATCAGATAGCTGTGTAATTTGTGTGTTAGAGAAATATGGTACCGATGTGTAAAGTTGTATAAGCAAATACCATATTAGCTAGGGCTCCTTGTGCTTGCCAAACACATGGTACATAAAGTGAGCGTGTACCCCCCTGAGGATCAATGTAATTATACCCCCAGGTGTTACAGATTATTGCAATGGAATGAAATGTATCACGGAAAAACTTTGTATCATTGTACTTCAAATATCTTTAAAAATAAATGATTTAAGTACAAAATTAATCACTCAAATACGTGTCCTGTAGCGCTAAACTGTGCGTCTTGTTGCAACATAATCTTTGTGGAAGTGTCGTAGTTATCGTCCTCCGAAAGCTAAGTTCTGCAGAAGTCAATGTACTTACCTCATGATAAACAAAAGTGAAATGCTTTGCGTATAGATATCTTAGTTGTTACGCTTATTGCCATGATGAAGAAAGTACTGTGCTGTAACGTATTGTTGTGCTACGGAAAAGGCAGTCTCATTGTAGCTATACCACAAAAGTTACTACTAAAACATATTTTACTTTCCAGAAGAATTCAAAAAAACTGTGCAGATATAAAGCAGATACAGCACAAAAGCAACAATGTAAATTGTGTCACACATTAGTAGCGTCGTGATATAATTGTGTAGCTGTCAAAGAAACCAAGTGCTAAGTCATCTTTAATCCCACAGAAAGTACTTCAAATAAAGAATGTCTTTTCAAGTAAACCAAAATGTTACATGAAAATCTCATTAGCAGTGCCGGTATATGTTCTAAGTATGTGAGCCTGATAGTTGTTACGTAATCGTGCAACTAACAAGCAAGAATGTACAAATACAACACTGTGTCGTCTGTTCACTATAACAATGCAATCGTAATTTCTGTTTAAAAATGTTCCCTAGGTTCTAGACTGGATATTTAACTTCAAACATTGTTGCATGTTAACAGTTTCTTAGTGTGACAAAGCATACTAGTAGCGTGAAGCGAAAAATTTTATGGCTAAGACAAAGTTAAACAGCAGATTATCATTCAATAAACGGTTTTACATGTGAAATGTGGTGTAAACCTTTACTCTTCCTAGTACGCAGACTTTCAACTGAAAAGCAATTGTCATGTTTTATACGTCGGTGAGGAATGCTAAATCTTTTCTCAAGGTTAGCGTCTGTGTTATTTTTCTCTGAGCCAGCCGGCGCAGGTGGCCTGAAAAGCAATTGTCATGTTTTATACGTCGGTAAGGAATGCTAAATCTTTTCTCAAGGTTAGCGTCTGTGTTATTTTTCTCTGAGCCAGCCGGCGCAGGTGGCTGCCTGCGGTGCGAGTCATTGTCTGTTCCTTTATTGGCGCGCGTCGTTATTGGGATTAGGAGACCTAGCTTCTACAAATTCACGTTGTCGAAAGTGCCCTGCTCTGTTTCAATCCCGCCAGTTCTGATGAAATTCAGGTCTGTCGTTATGATTATCTCGTCTGTCGTCATGTCGGTAGATTTCATAGTTTCTTCCTTGTCCGTCACGTGGTGGAGAATTTCTCCCTGAATCGTAACTGTGCGCCGAACTGTTGCGTCTGAAGTTATTCTGCCTCCCTTGATAATAATTGTTTTGGTTCCCATATTGTCTGTTTATGTGGTTATCTCTGTCATATTTATTACTACGGAAATGCGATCTTTCTCTGTAACTATTATTCTGCCAACGGTTGTCATACGGGTGATGTCTGTTTTGGTCACGATTTGCGTTGTAAGAATAGCCTTGTCGTGTCCAGTTATTGTTTCTGTCGTCACGGAATTGTGACGTATGTGACCTGTAGTGTTTGTTTTCCTGTTTTTGCATCCGGCGACTGTCTGTGTCAATTTCTAATTCTTGTAGGAGTCCCTGAAAAGCTTCAATGTCGTCTTTGCAACGTCCTGCCAAAATAATATGTCGTAAATGTTCAGGCAATTTGATAAAGCAAATGCGGATGAGTTCTGAGGGGCTGTATGGGTTTGACAGGTACTGATTCTTGTGCAACATGTCTTCAAAATATTTCATAAGACTGGAAAATTCAGATTGTTCGAAACGTTTCATCATTATGATGCTATGTTTTACTCGGTCTTGTGTGGCTTGAGACCAAGATGCTGACAGGAAGGCATGATAAAAATCTCCTTCACTGTGACAATCGTGAATGACCGATCGCATTCTTACAGCTGGTTCATTCTCCAAGTAGCCACACATAAATTCTAACCTGTGCTCCAATGACCAGTTGGGAGGAAAACAATGAGAGAATTGATGGAGCCACGCTTGTGGATGAATGTCGTTGGCAGAATTCTTAAATGTTTTGAATTTACGTGTAGTAATAAACAGCTTATAGTCAAAATCATCGTGTCGGCGAGTAGCATATCTGTCATTGCTACGTCGTGTCGGCAGTTCCATCTCAAAATTCGGTGCACCTTGCCAATTTCTTTCATAATTTCCGAAGTGTCCTGTGTTATTATCTTGTGGGTGTTCTGTATTTCTAAGTCCCTCTTCCCGTGTTGGGGTGCGAGTGTCCTCTGAAATACGTAATTCTTGTATTACCTGTGTCAGCTGATCTTGTACTTCCCGGATTTCTCTTTGGTGTTGCGTATTAATTTGATTCAGATTTTGTTTCAGTTTCCTAATTTGTTCGCACTCTTCTGTCTCATTAAAGACTACCGGTTTTGTGTCATTCAGATTATCATCTACCTTCGTAGATAAATTATTTAGCTGATCCGAAAGTTCAACTACTTTCTCTGATAATGAACTAATTTCCTCCATGTGTCTTTCTGAACCAATTTTCAGAGTATCTACTGTGTCCTTTAAGTTTTCCTGAGTTTTTGCAAGTTGCGTAACTGAATCGGTAGATGCAACTGAGTCAAATTTAGCTTGCAAGGTCTCATGATTTTCATGAACAATAGTTGCAGTTCTTTTATGGCTGCTTCGTGATTCTGTAATGCATTTTCATGCCGCGAAAAAATAGGTTGAAAATGCTCACAAATTTGAGTTTTTACGTCATTACAGACTTTTTGACATTTCGATTCAATGTTATGTAACTCAGTAGTTAAATCTTCACGTGTTTGTTCAAGAGTTTGTTCCAATGAGTCTAACTTTTTAAGATTTTGTTCCACTGTGTCTAACTTTTGAAGCTTTTGCTGTGTTTGTCTCTGATTTTGTTCCATTGTGTCTAACTGTTGCTGTGTTTGTCTCTGATTTTGTTCCATTGTGTCTAACTTTTCAAGCTTTTGTCCCATTTGTTGCATTAATTGTAATAACAATGCACTGGTGTCTGAAACATGTTCCTCAGTGCTTTTCGGCAGTGAATTTGCACCGGCAACATTCACATTTTGACAAGCGGAAAATGTGTCTTGACTCATTTGAGAAAACGGTGAGGACGCAAAACCTGAATCTACAGTATTTGCAAAATTGTGTCCTGTCATTTCGGATTCCTGAAGCGAGCTGTTGCCGAGCGATCGATCGATAATGCTTCTCTGTTCACTACCTGTTTCACTGTCTACGCCATTGTTTGCAGCCCGCTCCTTTTCCCTATGCACAGTTACCAAATTACTACTTTGAACGTCTGTTAATTCATTACACAGTGGTGCTGGCAAGCTATGCTCGTCGTCACTATTATTTCTCAGTTTACTTTGGAGCCTAGTGTTACGTTTTTCACACGCCATTATTGTCACAATATTTCACACGATAACACAGAAAAGCACAATTTGAAGAGCAAAAATAAGAGAACACATTAACATAGCACTGAAAATAATATGTAGTTAATTGCAGCTGCGAAATACTTTGTGCAAATCTACATGCATGCAACTGTTTTACTGTACAACAATGAAAGACTGCAACTACAAAGGAGATTCTCTCTACAATTACGCGCTAGCAATAAACAAAATCTACGCTAATTACACAAACTACAAGAAAAAAACAGAAGATTCCAGTGAGGTATCCTCGGCTAAGGGTCGACATATGAAACGTCCCCTTTTTAACATTTATACAGGACTGTGCTTATCCTGACACACAATATTTTTAGCGCAACGCAATCTGACTTTCAGAAATCCCTACAAAAGAATGGCCCTGACTAACATTAACCTATGCATTTCACAAATCGCTTACCTCACAAAAATCTTGGTTACTCGAACTACTGCAGTACAGCGAGCGCCACTACTGCCAGCTAAATAAAAGATTCAAACTACGGAAGGCACTAACTACTGATAGGCATAGTTAGCAAATGAAAGATTTTAATAGAGAACAAACAATGTATTTACCTTAATAGTCATAATATATATAGCAGTTCATGACAAATTACAAAACTCCGCCATCTCTCTCCCCACATCCACCACTGCTGGCGGCTCACCTCCAACTGCGCAACGCTACGCGCTGTTCACAGCCAGCTGCCTAACACTACAATGGCGAGTATTACAACAATGCAAAGCAGCCACAGACTGCACACAGCACAGCCAGTGATTTTCATACAGAGGTGGCGTTACCAATTAAAAAACTTAAACAGCCTACTTACAAATTCTCTAACTTCTGGCTGCGATATGGTGTCTAAAGGCCTCCAACTGCCGTACCGCATAACAAGGATTATTGTTGAACTAGGCCCAGATTCCTCTGTTAGAGCCATTTTATTTCGAACAAATTATTACTGCATAGCTTTCCTCAAGGTAAGGAAAACGTCGGAAGCTTCACGTTGTTACAAGTCCTGATTCCTTTCACTCGTGACTAACCATCATGATTCCTTTGACTTTTCTTTATCAGTTACTGTACCATGATAGTATCTGAGTAGACAGAGTGTCACACTTTTATAGAATTCTTATCAGGTTTTTACGTTAACTGAACTCCTCTCGTTCGTATGGAATTACTGACCTCACAACTTTTTATGACAACCTCTGGTTACTTCGATTTCTCTTTCATCCTCTCTACCTCGATTGTGTCTTGAAACTTCTCTGCTACCTAAACATCCCTACAAAGACTAGCACTAATAGGTAAGGTAATAGAGCAAGAGAGTAGAACAAGAAGAAGATTAATTCTTCTATACGGCTCAGATGCGCACAGATACCTGACTGTGAGTTTTCCTAAAGCACAGGAATCCTCTTACACTTCTCCCTTAGGACAACTTGTTGTGCATTCTTTGCCTCCTATATATGTGTCTCTAATTCGTTTTAGCTCTGATAATGCCTACCCCCATTTTCCGCTTCCTTTTGAATTCTCAAACCACGTAAACTTTTACCCTGTACTTTTCCAGTAATACATTTTGGCCCCATTCCGAATTTCAGAACTTCACTTCACTGTCCGCTTTTGTTGCAAAAATGATATTATGATTGCCTTTCCTTCGACATACTTTCTCAGATAACACAATCCAAAATTTATCTCACAAACAAATAAGTTCAGAAAGTCTACCCTGATAATCAGATTCACACTAAGTTTAGGAATGATCAAAAATATGTGATATATGGCAACACCATTGAATACCATCAATTGGGTGATTACATACTGTATTAATTTGGACTCCTTTGCCGTAGCTCCACAGACATTAACATTTGATGCTAAAACACTGCCATGTCCATCGTATTTGGCAACACTGAAAAACATTGTTGCACATTTGAAAAATATCTGAACGACTGTCGATTAGTAACTCACTGCCTAAGCCCTTTATTAATATTTTTACTATAGGATTTACATTAGCTGATATGGCTACTGTCTCTTCTTCATGTAAAAGATCTGTAATAATTGGTTTCTTATAAAACTCTGGCCTTGCTATCAATTTCTCTTTACGTTTTCTTCTTATAAGCAGACATAATTCTGAAATGAAGCGACAATTCACAAATTCACTTGGGCGTCCCTCGGCCTGTGAGTCTAACAAATGGTTCAAATGGCTCTGTGCACTATAGGACTTAACATCTGAGGTCATCAGTCCCCTAGACTTAGAACTACTTAAACCTAACCAACCTAAGGACGTCACACACATCCACACCCGAGGCAGGACTCGAACCTGCGACCGTAGCGGTCGCACGGCTCCAAACTGTAGTGCCCAGGACCGCTCGGCCATTCCGGCCGGCTGTGAGTCTAACAGCTTTTCAGAATAGTTGTTCAGCCTTAAAGGCAGTTTGTACCCAGAATCTCCGTCGAACACGAATTTGAAAATAACCCAGAGTCTCCGTCAAACACGAATTTATAAATTCCATCAAAGGTATTCTTGCGATTCCTGATTTAGTTCCTTGTCCAAGTTCTCTCACTTGCTTTTCCGTAGTAGCTGGAATCTTTCATTTTCTAATACGCTGTTCTTATGTTTAAGTTCCCGCACTTTCAAGCTAACAGCATTATTATCCATCATTGTCTCTGTTACAGGCAGTTGTTTTCCTTCAAATAGCCACATGAGTCCACTCTTTACAGCTGGACTGAATTTCTCTAGAATGTCACTGTCGCCGGAACTCCTGCTTCAAGGGTCGCACGTCCTTTCATCCCCAAATTGTACCCGCAGGTGTCCCATTCATTTACATATTTATCGGTCCTACTGCTTTGATGAAGCATTATATTACCGCTAATATCGTTTAGTTTTGGTCTTCAGCCTTCTCATGTTCTAAATACTGTTGTGCGATTTGCTTATTTAGAGTTCGACGGGTTGTACTTCCAACCTTTTATTATCTTTCCTTCAGCTTCCTGAGCTTGTTAATCTTAAACCTTACAAGCTTCATATAGATCGGAATCTACTTTCGAAAATATTTCTTTCAATTTTTCGTCAGCCTTATGCTCTAATTCTGCTCGGCAGTTGGCAAGTAGTTTTCTCATGTCATACCTTATGCCTGATTTTAACCTCGTCATTTCTGTGGACAGATGAAAATTTACTGCAAGAACTAACGTTTCATTGCCCTTATGTATTTGGGTTTGTAATTCTGTCTTCATATTACCTAACATTTGGTTGCCCTTAGGTATCTGGGTTCGCAATTCAATCTCGAAATTACCTAATGTTTCAATCACTGACAACAGTTACATATTTTTGTGCCGACTGCTTCTCCACTTGATACGCAACTATTTCAGTATCATCAATGCCTGCAAACAGTGACTCGCTCAAATTAATTTCGAAATATTCCACTTTCCAACTCTACGATACTGGGAGAATCTAAAACTGTTTCTTCCTGATTCAAAATCCACATCCCTCTCAGCTACACCTCTATTTCCCTTGGTGAATTGGAATTTGCTGAGTCTCTGTCAGAATCAGCACTCATTCTCTTCTGAAAACTTCCTAGTGCGTCCAACTTCTGATAAAAAATATTACAGCTTAGCTTTCGATGTGCTGCTGCCGCCTCCACTTCCGGTGGAGCCGGCTGCCGTCCTGTCACGCGCCCTCCGTCACCTGGCGTTGCCCTCTCCCCGGCACCCAAAGGGAGGGGTGGGGGCAAAGTGGGTAGGGCTCGCCACCCGATTCCTGGCCATGTCCCGTTCGCAGCCACCGGGAACCACGAAAGCGTGGGGAACATGGAGTAGAGGTAAAATGAACATAGTTTATTTATTTATTTTTCTTTTCCTTCATTTGTGTTTATTGTTATTTACTTGTTATGGTCATTAACACCTCCGAGGATATCAGGAAACCGGCATCACTTGAGGACGAGGGCGCAGCATGACGTCTGTAACGTTCTCGGGCTACACACACACTATTAATAAACGAAAATTTTATTGTACTATATACGCCGCTATGAAGCAATTTGTATATACTGTAATTATTTAACAAAAAATATTATTTAATTTTGTACAAAGGACATTCGTTATTATTGTAATATTTTCTGTAATAATATTCTCGATGTGTTTATGATTGTAATATTTCTATACTCATAATGTAATTACGAAATGTGTCAATATCTGCGATAAGAAAAATGTAAAATACAGCCGCAGATTGCAAAGAGACAATAACGGTTGAGAGTCGTATAAATAGGAATACATAGTGTGCATTCTTTGTCTTCTTCCTCGAGAGCTGAGAGAGAGAGGAACCTGTGACGTAGCATTTTATGATTGGGTAGACTTCATTTGTCTGTATCTAGATTTAGCCGCCATTAGAAGAGAAATTACAAACTAATGTAAGTTGAATTATTGTTGTGGTCTAAATACATTATAATTTATCAAAAGTGTGTATTACTAATGTAGATTAGCTTGCCCATGCCATCTATAATATTTCTTTAAAGAAGTTTTAGCATTTTTAGCAATTATCGCTGGTGTTGCTGGGCTGTGCCGCGACCGAACGATTTGCAGCGGCGGCAAATTTAAAAAATTGTTCCGCTAAGAAAAATGTAACCAAACCCGTAAATTGGGAGCAGATAAAAATTAGCAGTGAATTAAGAAAATGTTTTTCTTTTACAGCGATCCTGAGACTGACGGAATTTATTACTAGTTTCACATTTGTGCATTCATAGGCGGATAGTTAACGTTGAAATTTAACAATTTGTTGGTTCTTTCAAATAACTTAAATGTATAGTGAAGTGTGTTTTATCAATGATAATTAAATGCCGGCTTGGCAATATTTAACCATTTTCTGCTAACTGAGACAGTCTTGTGTTCCATAGCTAACGCCGGGAAAGAATTCAGTAAATATTTTAAAAAAACCACTGCATTTAGAAAATGTGTGCCGAGGCCGAAATATGTAAAAGATTTAATTCTCAACTAAATATTCTTAATCAGTTAATGTGAATTTATCAGCATGAGAGGGTTGACTAAGCTCAAGTAATTTTAAATGTACTTAATTCTTTCTAAATGAATTTTTATTACCACACGTAAATAAGGGGTTCTACAACAAAGTTCGTACTGACTGAAAGAAAGAGCAAATAAAAAAAAAAGGATTTAAAAAGTAACATTTACAACCCCCCCCCCCCCCCCCCCCCGTACATTTTGCAAAATCAATTCACATTTCATTTAATTTTTTTTTAATTTAATTTCATTAAATTGGCGCCCAACAACGTGGGGCTCGAATATGCAGTGGCCACAAAATACCCATGAGATAACTAGGGAATTATTTAGTCGAACTTTGTTGGAGAACAATTAATAATTTTTTCATGTATTGAATGTATTGCCCAACCAATATTGTGTGGTAATACCTGTATATGATATTTTGCATGAGAACACTATATACCCAGAGGCAAGTTGAAGAAGAGAGCTCATTATATCAAAAAATTAATTACCTACGACAATATCAGGGGGCAGCTGCACCCAAGATAGATCACCAAAAGGTAAAGCTACAGTGTAGTTGTCCTGTGGGTAGTAAAGTAGCCTCAGTGCAGTGTTCTCGGATCATTAGTGGTGTGCTTGTTGTTAGTGTTCTTTTTTTAAAATAACAGGACATTTGAGTAGTTAGTCATCGTAGTATATAATAAGTGTGTTTCAACAAACGATCATTTCTTGTGTGATTATGTCAGTGAAACCTGAGTGTTAGGATATTTAGTTCAGATTTTGTTTCTTTTGTTGACTATGATTAGATTGCGTAGTCAGAAAGATATGAACATGGATAATGAACAACAGTTAGCAAGCAGTGATACCGAGTTAGAAAGTGGGGCACAAAGTAATGTTAGTGGCGTAGTTCAGGAAGTACAATGTGAGAATCTGGGGGCAGAAGGGCAAGAAATGTTGCCACTGCCCGCCAGTGATTCAGTTGAGAGTAGAAATACTGTACCACCCACAAGCACTAGACACGGACCAGAGAGTGGTGACGTGTCAGAAGTGCAGTCATTAAGGGTTATGTTCGAGCGCATGCTCAATTTCCAAGCTGAATTTGCACGTATGCAAACAGAACGCGATAGAGAACGTCATGCTAAGCAAGTAGAGCGTGATCGACGCCAGCATGAGAGAGACTTGCAGTTAATGCAATCTTTGGAAGCTATGCAAAGTGAGATTGTTAGTTTGAGACAAAACTATGAAACCATACCAAAAGCGGTGCAACAACTGAGCGAAAGAGTAGATAATATCCAAGTGGCTAACGCCAGTATCGTGGGAGAAATCAGTGTACTAGCTAACAGGATGGAACAATTAGAAATTGACACCAGTCAAGTAATTGAGCAGAAAATGTCCGAACAAGTGCACAAAATTGAAAACCAATTTATAAAAAAAATAGACGAGAAGGTGGCAGCGGAATGTCAACCGTCGTCTTGCGGAGCTGGAAAACAGCTCGCTGCACGGCGACGCACAGGCGTGTCACGAAGTAACGGTAACGGTTACAGAAATGGTCGAAATAACACGCCTCCACCAAATAATGGAAACGGCGGAGGTAACAATAGGAGACAAGATTATGTACAAAACGGGAATAGAGGTAGAGACCGGAACGGCAATAGTCCGCCGGTGAATAATGACCGGAAAAGGAGGTCAGAGGACCGATATGAAACAGGCCCACCAAGCAATAGTAGATGGAAAAATGCCAGGGGGCCGTGGAACACTAATACCTATAACGATGCAAACCGAACTTGGCCACAGAACCAGAGGCCCAGTCCGGACAGGCAAAACAGTGAAAGATATGACAATAACCGACCGCCACCACAAAATGCGCCAATTGCGCAACCGTGGCGGCCGACGCAACACAACTTACACATAGTGGAGGTCAGCGACACAGAGCAGCCACACCCATCCACCTGTAATAATCCAACAAACTAGATTCAGCCGAGATACGCTCTCCATCGTCGGCTGAGGTTTGGAGTGAGAGCAGACCGACACAGAATAAAACATCGGGAATTTGTATCCTCAGGTATAATGACGGGGTACAGATGGGACATGAATTAATAAATGAACCACCCACGTGCATAAAGGAGCCCAAAGGCAAAGTACAAGCGATAATAGAGATCAAAATTAACAATATTGATGTGCAAGCAATCGTAGATACAGGTGCTACTGTCAGTGTCATGAGTATGGACTTATTCAGAGTACTGGGGAAAGAAAAGCGTATGCTGACTTTTCCTGTGAATAATTGCAAAGTCACTGGAGCCATCAGTGCACAGCGACATATAATTAAACTCCAAGTGCGGGTAGAGATGTATATAGGGGGAGAAGCCATAGCGTGCTCGTTCCTGGTAGTAAAGGGTTTAAAGGTAGCCTGCATTTTGGGGGTAGATTTTTTTGAGAGAAAGGGTCGCAGTAATCGACCTTTCTCGGGGAAAATTAAGTTTGATGAACGCGGGTAGGAGGATAGAATTGTCCATGCTCAGATCTGAAGAAGTACCTGTGCCTAATTGTGATGCTATTAACATAAAATGTAGGAATCAGAGGATACTGCATTTAGACAATCATTCTCTAGAACAAAATCTCTATTAATCAGACGTACAAAGTGATCAATTAAAAGCAAATGTGGACGCACTTGTGAACAAAGTATCACAGTCCGAAAATTTGAACTCAATGCAACAGCAGGATTTGGTACAGTTATTATCTAACTATGCAGATGTATTTTCAGAACGACCAGGAATTGTTAAGGGATATCAATACAATATCGAGGTGAAGCCTCGCAAAACCTACTGTCGAGCCTCATACTCCATTCCTTAGTCCAAGAAGGAAATACTAGCTATCTCTTAGCAGATCCCCAATCAGGGAGATATCAATACAATATCGAGGTGAAGCCTCGCAAAACCTACTGTCGAGCCTCATACTCCATTCCTTAGTCCAAGAAGGAAATACTAGCTATCTCTTAGCAGATCCCCAATCAGGGAGAGTACGGGGACTGTATCCGCGTAAGGATGTGAAAATATTCCTACAGTAAATGACTAATAGTCCTATGTGTTATGTGTAAAAAAAAAAGGTCGCCATTCTTTTGAAAATGAATGAACATTAATGATGTGTAATCTGTAGAGATAATGTACTAGTGTAGAAGTATTTAGTTATAAGAATATGATTGACTTTCTCTTTTGTTTATGAATATTTGTGTTATGTCTTCTTTTTAATTAGTGTTAGCTTAAACATGCTCTAAATGTCTGCACAGATAACCTGATTAGTGCAATTATTTGTAGTGTTAAATTGTGACAGAGATCAGTCAGGAGGAACATTTTAGTAGTGATTAGTTTGTGTACTGCATAATATTCTATATGTGTATTTCTTGGTACAATCTTATATATATATATATATATATATATATATATATATATATATATATATATATATATTGTGTGTGTGTGTGTAGCTGTCAGATTGACAGATTCGAACCCAGGATAACATCAATAATATGAGACCCTGAGAACTTTATTTTCAAACCAGTGTTATCAAAGAGAATAATGCACCCAGTAGTGACCCGAGGGCACCATGGGAGGCAAACTTATTGCAAATTTAAGTAGCGCAAAGTTACGCACAAAGAAGCTTCAATTGAAGCATGTGCAGATCCAATCAGTAAAAAAGAGATAGCCTGATACAGTCCAAGTCAATTTTAGCCTACAGAGACTACACTGTATTTACGTAGGACTTTGCAAGTAAAGTGAGACATGATTTCAAAGGAGTTATTGAACAATATGCCTGAATCCGGCTGGAATGCACAAATAAAATCTACTCGAACATAAATATAGATGATTTTTGGGCAAACTAATACGAAATTTTAATATTTGTTACCATGTACGCAATTATCACACACCTTGGTAAAGAGCGAACAAAGAAGTTACGAATGTGCTGTTACAAAAAAATTGCACAACGGATATTGTAACTGAAAAAACTTAAACAAAAGTGCAGTATTGTGTGGCAGAGACAGACAGTGACTGTTAAACCTGCAGCAATACGTCACGAGGTTGTTTTGAACAAGCAGTAAGAAACTGTATGATCGCCGTGTCTGCAAGTGGACAAGGAACTAGCACGACACGAACAGTGAGCCGATAACAGACATTTTTTTTTTAATTTAATTTCATTAGACGTCATACCAACTGACACTATCAGCGTAAAGTTTTCCCGAGAAGAACATTCCGATTACAAATCAATATATTGGTTCTAAGTGTGGAAGAGGCAGGGATCAGCTCTTCATGACAGAAACACCCCAGCTCGGGAGTGGGTTAAGGAAGACACTGCAGAGGAAATTGGAGAAAATTGTCTGTGTTTTGGATTGTGGAAAACTGCACAATGGCGTTCATTAAGGAGCTGCCCAAAGTCAAGGATACTTTTCTCGCCATAAGCAAGCAAGCAGTGTGCTGCGTGTCCACAAATCTACCTCACAGAGTTCGCCTTCGCTTGCATGTGTTATCCCGCGTCCAGAAAGAGGAGCAGTTGAGTAGGTATCTGATGAGGAGTCGTACGGGTAATTACGGATAACATCTGTCGCACCAAGAACCAGACACCTCTTGCCGATCTACAGTCTAGGCCGTGCTCGTCTGTCTCCGTAAGTTTACAGTCGACACAAAACGGAGTGTCTGCGAGGTGAATCCTGTGAAGGCGTGACCGGCATACTTGCTTTCCATTGACTGTAAGGTACCACGCAGATTAGACGTCAGTGTCGTGGTAAGAAGGGCACACTGATCCCAAACGGCACGCCAGTCGACGTAGGGTAGCTTCCCCTCAACCACATTTGGTGACCTGTGCTGCTGAAGGAAACCGTAGATTGCCTTCGTGGACGTCAATTGCGCCGGCAGTATCACAGTAAGGACGTAGCTCAGTTCAAGGAAAAATTGTCAGAAATAAAAGAAGGGCAGTGCGACTTCTCAAAGTTCGATAGGTGCTAAGAGAGAGTGTGGTGTATGGGCCTCCAGCAATTGGCTAGTAGGGCACGTAGGACTACGATACCACAATGTCTTGTGAGAGCCAATGAAAAGGGCTACCGCTCTGTTAGGCACGTGATACAGACCTAAGCCACCCCTCACCGCTGGAGGGTGAGGGTCTCGTACCTATTCTTGAACAGCAGGCTGTGGCAAACAAACGAACCCAAAGCCGCTAGCATGCGGCGGGCCATTGATAGCGGAATAGGAAGTGTCTGTGCCACATGGGGGATACGTGATGCCAAATATACATTTACGTATTGTGTGCGTTGCAGAAGATCGAGTGCTCGTAAACGGTGATCTAAGAGCGCAACTCGTAGTTGTGAAAGTAGACGCCGTCAGTAGAGCGCAATTGTCCGCCTCAGACCACTTGCGAAATCGAGTCCTAAGCACTGTCCACAGGAAGTTCCGCACCTGTAGCCATGGCGCTCGATTTACGGAGGTTAAGGCAGCTACCAGAAGCTTCGGCGTAGGTGGTAACCCACGCCAGTGGCTCCCTGACCTCAGCACCGTTACAATGATCGATGACGGAATCGTCTGCATATGCAGTGCAGCTGAATACATGGACACCGAGAGACATCCCAGAGAGGTGTTTACAGAGCAACGGTTCCATGGCGAATGCATACAATAGGGCAGAGAGCGGGCAGCGTTCACGCACTGATCGACGGATCGAGGTGGGAAGAGTAAGACGGCCCCTTTTGAGTACGCGAGATATAGCTCCACGAAGGAGACGCATTACGATGCTGACGGTAGTGTCATGGCAGCCCATCTTGCGGAGCCCCCTTTCCAAGAAGTTGTTGTCGACTCGATCGATCACCTGGCTGAAGTCAAGAGCTGCCACAAGTCCAGGCATACGACGAGTGTAAGCAAGAGCGATTATGTCCCGACAGAAGCAGAGGACAGTGCGGATGTTATTGGTACCTCCCAAAGAAGCTTGGTCGCGGGAAACCACGTACAGAGCTGTCCGTTTAAGTTGTGCAACCAACAGCTGGGTGAAAATTTTTGTATTGCTATTGAGTAACGTCAAGGGGCAGTAATCGCATATCCGTGGGGTACCACGAGACTTGTGGATAGGAATGAGGAAACAATCGAGGAAACCGTCTGGAATAGGCACGAAAGATAACACTGGCGCCATAAGCGGACGAAATTTCCAATAAAACTTCAGTAGGAGGCCGTCAGGGCCAGGTAACCAGTTCGTAGAACCCTCCTGGATAGCGTCACAGACTTCGTCCTCCGTGACGTTAGCAGTCAGTTCCATCGTCGCAACCATGAGAACCGAGCCAAAGGAGAGTCGGGAGACCGCAGTAATGTTGGCAGGGCGGTGACGTTGTTCAGAGTACAGCGTAACATACTGTGCATGGAGGGGAGACACGATATCCCGTTGGGTATCAAAACACTGCCCATAATCAATAGTAAGAACATTCATAAAATTCCTCCGACAGTGGTGACGTTCCGCTATGACATGATACATAAGTGGAATCTCTTGAACTGAGCCGGCCGGAGTGGCCGAGCGGTTCTAGGCGCTTCAGTCCGGACCCGCGCGACCGCTACGGTCGCAGGTTCGAATCCTGCCTCGGGCATGGATGTGTGTGATGTCCTTAGGTTAGTTAGGTTTAAGTAGTTCTAAGTTCTAGGGGACTGATGAACGCAGAAGTTAAGTCCCATAGTGCTCAGAGGCATTTGAACCCTCTTGGACTAACTCATCGTTTGTAAGCGCCCTGTCCTTAGCTCCTTCATGGTGGCAGCAAGAGAGAGACGTGAGCTGAGCCCTGGCACGATTCGCCAACGACTAGCGCTCTTGCGAATACGGCATCACAGTACATTCCCGGAGAATGGTGGAATAGAATTACTGAGTTCGTCGCCGCCACGCCGCAATATCGCTTCTGTAATCAGTCAAGGCCTTGTGGAGAGCAGGCTTTGCACAGAGCACCCACCATGAAAGGGCAGACTGACAGGTATCACGGCGACGACGACAAGCTACCGACGTGATCTCGATGAGCTGCCAGCTGTCGGGTGATGTAAGGTGGATCGTGTTCAGTCCCCATGGACCATGGCCACGCCACACCCTCTCGCGGCAGAAACTTCTGGAGCAGATATATGTCTCATGGTCAGAGAACGCAGTGGGCCAGACTTCAGCAAGCTGCACCCCACTGATAATATCGCGACAGATATAAGCACGATCGAGTCTGCTGGAAGAATGGCTAGCGAAATGCGTAAACCCCGGACGATCGCCATGAACATGCTTCCAAGAATCTACTAGGCTGAGGTGCTGGAGAACTGTCGCTAGTGCCGCGTTGGTCTTTGGGTGCAGTTGAAATAGCCTCCCATGATCAATGAATCCTGCCAGCCCAGGAAGAGAGGCGTGACTGTGTCTGAGAAGAAGGTGGAACGTTCACGGCGGCGGCCAGAACCAGATGGCGCATAGACACTGACGATCATGACGCCAGTAAACGTGAGAGCCATACCTCTTGCATCCGGGAGATAGGCAACTGCATCAGTGAGGATATCGTCACGTAAAAGGATCGCCACCCCACTACCAGTAGGAGAAGCATGAGAGACATGTCCCGTAAAACCATGGGGAGCACATAAAGATGTAACGTGCACTCCTGAAGGAGAACTACGTCAACTTCGGCGGCATAAAGCATGTCATGGAATAAAACCAGTTTCTGGCGTATGCGAATAGTGTTGATATTGACCGTGGCTACGCGATAAGTCTGGAAAGCTTCTATCGCCAGGAAGACAGGCGATTCAAACAGGGGGGAAGCACAGGGAACTCCCTGTTAGCCCCCGCGAAAGGGCACGACACTGTGTTGCGGAGGGAGCCGACCCCACTAAGGGCGGTCCACCTTTCTGTACACCTCCAGAATGTCCATTCTCGGCATCGACGTCGTCCGCCCAGGAGACACACATGTCACCGAGCCAGTTCAGTGGACCATTAGCAGAGGTGGGCCCGCAGGTAGCGTCAGACACAGAAAGGGAGGCAATCGCATCCGACGCAGGAAGGAGAAGTTCAGTCTCTGGAGGTGGACGGTGACTAGAGATGAAGGCACCGTCAGAAGAAGGGCCCTCATCCTGTACAGACTTCCGATTCGCGCAGTCATCAGAAGGGGTACGGTGTTGTTCCTTCGCTTCCCCGGCGACCGTTGCTTCCTAAAGGCGGGTCCACACTGAGCGCGCCGCGCCACGCCGTGCTGCGCCACGCTGCTGCACCCCGCGCACAGCTGTAGCACCCCGACGCGCCGCTCCGAGGCGCGCACTGTGTTACAGTTGGAAAGCGCGCAAGGTCTGAAGATGGAGCGAGCCAAGCCCCGTCTAAACTGAGCGAGCGCAAACGCACCACTTCCTTTGATGTACCGACAACAGCCGGAAAACTGCGAGGTATGGCGTGGCACGACGGCCCGCAGCACGGTTTGCCGTCCACACTGAGCGCGCATAGTCGTGCAGAGCTGTTTAGGCCGGTTCCCACTAGAGTGCGGCAACGCGTCACGCGGCAACGGCAGTGGCAAGCGTATTCTGCTTTGACGTGGCAGCTCGCGTAAAGGCCGGTTCCCACTAGAGCGCGGCAGCGCGGCGTGCGGCAACGGCAGCGGCAAGCGTTTTCCGCTTTGACGTGGCAGCTTGCGGAATTGGCGTTCCCATCTGGAAGCGGCAGATGCTAGCGGTAGCCAATGACGGACAGCTACTGAGGTACGGGGTGGGATCCACCGAAACGACCGGTGTGTTTGAATAAATATATCTTACACCTACATGAAGGAAAGACGAAGTTGGGTGAAGACATACCAATTTTTCATTTCCTGTACAATGTACTCTTTCATATATTTCATTAATCATGTTTTCTCATTTCAGCATAAACAGATTTCATGACTACCATTCATGATTGTTCACTATCTCCTAACACATTGAAACAATGTACAATAAAAGAGATTATTCAGATAGCTAAGCGAGACAAACATTAAAACTGTGATACGGTAGCAGGTACACGAAAACAGTAAGACCACAAAGGCTTGGGGGAAGGGATGAAAGTGGAACTTACCTGATAGAATTTCGCACAGAGCATAATGTAAGCATCGCCCGCACCTTGCTTAAGAATCATGAAAGAATAATATATTTTTGGAACAAAGTTTTCGAAATCCAGCTTTTAAATTATAACACATTTCCTGGAGCAGACGCAAACCTACAATAATTTATTGGTTACGGGCTGCGGTTTACAACTGAAGAGACAGTAAACGGTAGCAAATTAAGGAAATGGAACTTAAATAAGTCAAGACCCACAGTTTTTCGATAACCTTAGAGTTACCGTAATGCAACGACTGACAGATACAGAGGAAGGAATTCGCTGGAATACGAATGGATAACTTTGAGAGAAGTGGTGAATGCAGCAGAGTATGTGAACGGAAAGAAGGTACAGTAGAAATCGTTAGATAAAACGTGATATATTAAATTTGACACGAGGGAAAAATATAAAAATGTAGCAAATAAATTAGGCCATCGGAAATAGAAATGTCTAAACATGACGTTAACAGAAAGTCCAAAAATGCAATGCGATTTTGCTCTTGGAAAACATAGGCGAATGAAAATGAGAAAGAACAAAGTAAACTTTGCTCAAAGGAGAAGCAACAGTCAGGAACTCATTTGGCAAAGCCAGAGCTAAGCAAATGAGAGAAGGCTAGAAAGTGGAAGGAATATGTAGAGAGGAGAGGGGGAGGGGTTGTACAAACTAACATAAGCACAATGTCAGATTCCTGTGAGATGTCTGAACACGCAAGGCAATACTGGTCCTACCACTTAGCTAAGTAGACACACTGGAGAACTGCGAAACTGTGTTTATAGCATATGCATCTTTATAGAAAGGTTTTGACAATCTTAATTAAAACATTCTTTGAAACTCTGGAGATGTCATCGATAAAACACAAGGCCACAAGATTATCTACAACTTGTACAGAAACCAAACTGCATTCCTAAGACTTCAGTGACTTGAAAGGGAAGCAGTAATTGAGAAGGCAGAAGTAGACAGGATATAAAATGAAGACTGTGAATAGCAACAAAAGCGTTCTGAAAAAGAAAATTTGTTCACATCGAATATAAATTCTAATGACTGGGGACTACTTTACAAAGGTGTTTGTGTGGAGTGCGGCATTTGTGTGGAGTGCTGCCTTGTATGTAAGTGATACGTGGGCGATGAACAGTTCTGTCAAGAAGACAATGGACGCTTTCAAAACATGGTGATCAATAAGAATGCTGAAGATTAGATATGAGGATCGTGTAACTAAAGAAGAGGTACGGAATTAAATAGAGGAGGAAGAGGAAATTGTGGCACAACTTTGACTACAAGAGGGGTAAGTTGACAGGACATATTATGAGGTATCAAAGAGTGAGGACAAAGGGGTTGGGTGATAGTATTATGATAATAATCACCTGTTGAAATGCTATTCTACTATTTTATCTATTAATGTAAGCAGTGAATTTACTCTTCCATGCACTCCTCCACAAAACATTTAAATGAAAACTGAAATCAGCTGAACACCAAATCCTTCAACCACTGTCTAACAACTACTGCATTCACTTTCAACTTTCTATAACTATCACTGGCTAGCCACACACACATACAGATATAAGGAGAACAGAAATAAACAAATATTAGTTTTCAGCTTATAATTCTTTAGATTGGCAACATGTACATAAACAAACAAAACAGGAAGGGACATGAAGTGAACACACTGTAGTTACGACTTCAAATCAGTGTTTTCGGTAAAATGTCTACAGCTAGTGACAGAAGAAAAAAAAGAACATGAAAATGTGCTTATGTTCCATAATCTAAGTTTTAGTTCAACCTCCAGCATGTGACCAGGTGAGGGGAAACGCAGATGTCCGTCAAAAACTTGATTCACTGTAAGTAATCAGTTATTCACATAAAAAAACATGTGAACTGTTTTATAATCTGCACGTATCACATATCAAAACAAAACTGAATCATTCTAGATTCCACCGAAGATGCCTTAAAGTAAAAGGCGAAACGCGGCTTCAACCAATAAAGTGCACTAGATAAAGAATAAAACATTTGAAACTTCCTGGCAGATTAAAACTGTGTGCCAGACCGAGACTTGAACTCGGGTCCTTTGCCTTTCGTGGGCAAGTGCTCTACCATCTGAGCTACCCAAGCACGACTCACGTCCCGTCCTCACAGCTTTACTTCTGCCAGTACCTCGTCTCTTGCCTTCCAAACTTTACAGAAGCTCTCCTGCGAGCCATGCAGAACTAGCACTCCTGAATGAAAGGATATTGAGGAGACATGGCTTAGCCACAGCCTGGGGCATGTTTCCAGAATGAGATTTTCACTCTGCAGCGGAGGTCCCGAGTTCGAGTCTCGGTCCGGCACACAGTTTTAATCTGCCGGGGAGTTTCATATCAGCCCACACTGCGCTGCAGAGTGAAAATCTCATCCTGTAAAAAACGTTTCTTACTTCCAAAGGAAATAATCAATAGCTGTAGATACTTAGCCAATTTCATCTTATGACATACCAGTAAATTAGTCCCGGTTTAACTTCTCATTTCACATGCTATTAAATGCCATTTAAAAAAATTCATCTATCCCTTCCGAAAAACTGTAGTTTCTTTCATTACTCGGTAGATAAACAGATTTAGGAAATTTATCATGTGACGAAATACATGACTTTTTATAAGTTATCGTTTGCAAAAAAACACTTTTCGATTTCTTGAACCGTTTACGAAATTTGCAGTTGATACAACCACATGGTTTACGACGAGCAGGACGAAGTATCTGTGGCGTCGCGAGTGACTGGCGCGCGGTTACCGCACAGCCCGACCGCCGACATATCATTCAATATCTCGAGAATGGTGATAGCCATTGATCTGCTCTCAGCTTTAAAAACAATTTCGATATGTTGACTAAATTTCATACGCAATAATGTATTACCTAAAATGAACTGTACGCAAAGTCCTCGCAATGCGTTTTTACAACTGCACACTCATTAAAATTTCGTGTAAAGGTTTACGTAAATGCGATGCAAGAAGTCACCATGACGAATGACGAAAAGAAATTCGGTCCTTTATCGAGAGAAGATATCGGGCTGTAACATGCCCATGAATGAAATTTTTCTGCCGAATAGTTTTCTTGGAATCGGATGATAAGTATTTCATAGCTGACGCCGCGTCCGCGCCAGCGGTTCGGCGAAAGTTCGTGTGGCCTTGGGTTCCGTACCTGACGTCACGCTCAACGCGTTCTATGATTGGCGGCGCGGACCTGGGGCGCGTCACGCGGCAGCGGAAGCGGTTCGACATGGGAAAACCGCGACGCAGAGCCCGCCGCGCCGTGCCGCTG
Organism: Schistocerca nitens; assembly: GCF_023898315.1. Classification (NCBI taxonomy): domain Eukaryota; kingdom Metazoa; phylum Arthropoda; class Insecta; order Orthoptera; family Acrididae; genus Schistocerca; species Schistocerca nitens. The sequence continues at coordinate 976,994,814 of NC_064614.1, forward strand.
ACTCTGTTTAGGCTGGTTCCCACTAGGGCTGCCGCGCGTCAAAACCGCGCGTCAGCGGCGTGGTTGCCATGGAAACGGCGTCAGCGGCACGGCGCGGCGGGCTCTGCGTCGCGGTTTGCCCATGTCGAACCGCTTCCGCTGCCGCGTGACGCGCTCCAGGTCCGCGCCGCCAATCACAGAACGCGCTGAGCGTGATGTCAGGTACGGAACCCCGGGCCACACGAACTTTCGCCGAACCGCTGGCGCGGACGCGGCGGCAGCTATGAAATACTTATCATCCGATTGCAAGAAAACTATTCGGCAGAAAAATTTCATTCTTGGGCATGTTACAGCCCGATATCTTCTCTCGATAAAGGACCGAATTTCTTTTCGTTATTCGTCGTGGTTACTTCTTGTATCGCATTTACGTAAACCTTTACGCGAAATTTTAATGAGTGTGCAGAGGTAAAAAACGCATTGCGAGGACTTTGCGTACAGTTCATTTTAGGTAATACATTATTGCGTATGAAATTTAGTCAACATATCGAAATTGTTTTTAAAGCTGAGAGCAGAACGATAGCTATCACCGTTCTCGAGATATTGAATGATATGTCGGCGGATGGGCTGTGTGGTGACCGCGCGCAGATCGCTCGCGACGCGACCGATACTTCGTCCTGCTCGTCGTAAACCATGTGGTTGTATCAACTGCAAATTTCGTAAACGGTTCAGAAATCGAAAAGTGTTTTTTGCAAACGATAACTTGTAAAACGTCATGTATTTCGTCACATGATAAATATCCTATTTCTGTTTATCTACCGAGATATGAAAGAAACTACAGTTTTTCGGAAGGGATAGATGAATTTTTTTGAACGGCATTTAATAGCATGTGGAATGAGAAGTTAAACCGAGAATAATTTACTGGTATGTCATAAGATGAAATTGGCTAAGTATCTACAGCTATTGATTATTCCCTTTGGAAGTAACAAACGTATTTTTTTTTTTTTGGTTTATCCAGTGTACTTTATTGGTTCAAGACGCGTTTCGCCTTTTACTTTAAGGCATCTTTGGTGGAATCTAGAACGATTCAGTTTTGTTTTGATATGTGATACTTGCACATTATAAAACAGTTCACATCTTTTTTTACGTGAATAACTGATTACTTACAGTGAATCGCGTTATTGGCGGACATATGCGTTTCACCTCACCTGGTCACATGCTGGAGGCTGAACTAAAACTTAGATTATGGAACATAAGCACATTTTCATGTTCTTTTTTTTTTTCTTCTGTCACTAGCTGTAGACATTTTACAGAAAACGCATTTGGAGTCGTAACTACAGTGTGTTCACCTCAAGTCCCTTCCTGTTTGGTTTGTTTATTTGCATGTTGCCAACCTAAAGAATTATATACTGAAAACTAATGTTTTTTTTTTTTATTTCTGTTCTCCTTATATCTGTATGTGTGTGTGGCTAGCCAGTGATAGTTATGAAAAAAGTTGAAAGTGAATGCGGTAGTTGTCAGACAGTGGTTGAAAGATTTGGTGTTCAGCTGATTTCAGTTTTGGTTTAAATGTTTTGTGGAGGAGTGCATGGAAGAGTAAATTCACTGCTTACATTAATAGATAAAATAGTAGAATAGTATTTCAACAGATTATTATCAGAATACTATCACCCAACCCATTTGTCCTCACTCTTTGTCGCCCCATAATACGTCCTGTCAAGTAACCCCTATTGTTGTCAAAGTTGTGCCGTAATTTCCTCTTCTTCCTGTATTTAATTCCGTACCTCTTCTTTAGTCACACGATCCTCCTATCTAATCTTCAGCATTCTTATTGATCACCACGTTTTGAAAGTGTCCATTGTCTTGTTGACAGAACTGTTCATCGTCCACGTTTCACTTACATACAAGGCTGCACTCCACACAAATACCTTTGTAAAATAGTATCCAACCATTAGAATTTATATTCGATGTGAACAAATTTTCTTTTTCAGAACGCTTTTCTTGCTATTGACTGTCTTCAGTCAGGTTTGCGTCTGCACCAGGAAATGCCTTACAATTTACAATCTGGTTTCGAAAACTCTGTTCCAAATATATATTATTCTTTTGTGATTCTTAAGCAAGGTGCTGGCGATGATTACTATGCTCTGTGGGAAATTCTATCAGGTGGTTTCCACTTTCATTCCATCCACCTAGCCTTTGTGTTCTTACTGTTTCCGTGTACCCGCTACCGTATCACATTTTAAATTTTTGTCTCGCTTAACTATCTGAATAATCTCTTTTATCGTACATTGTTTCAATGTGTTAGGAGATAGTGAACAATCATGAACGGTAGTCATGAAATCTGTTTATGCTGAAATGAGAAAACACGAATAATGAAATATGTGAAAGAGTACATTGTACAGAAAATGAAAAATTGGAATGTCTTCACCCAACTTCGTCTTTCCTTCATGAAGGTGTAAGTTATAGTTATTCAAACACACCAGTCGTTTCGGTGGGTCCCACCCCGTACCTCAGTGGCTGTCCGTCATTGGCTACCGCTAGCGTCTGCCGCTTCCAGGTGGGAACGCCAATTCCGCGAGCCGCCGCGTCAATGCGGAAAACGCTTGCCGCTGCCATTGCCACACGCCGCGCTGCCGCGCTCTAGTGGGAACCGGCCTTTTCCATGGCAACCACGCCGCTGACGCGCGGTTTTGACGCGCGGCAGCCCTAGTGGGAACCGGCCTTTATGCGCAGCGCGGCGTGGCGTGGCGGGGCGCGGCGGGGTGCGGCGCGCTCACTGTGGACCCGCCTTAACGTGATGTATCGTGTAGGATGGCAGGTGGCTATCGTCCGAGATGGTAGGAAGGCGCGGAGGTAGGTACAGCTCCGTGATCAACAACCATGGGATCTGGGCAGACAGCGTGTACCTGCTGACGGTGGTCATCCCTTTGTATTGCCTCCGGAAGGGGTGAATGAGAGACAGGCGTAACGTGCATCGCGTATTCGAGAGGAACCGACGCCGATACCAACTGATTCAAAATTGGTGCAACAGGTGGCGCCACCGCCGTAAAACAGAGGTAACATAGTGGGCGCAGCTGGAGGAGCGACGTCTCTGATCGACGTCTGAACCAGTCTACAAAGGAGGCACACAGAACGGACAAGGCGTTCCTGGCCACAACCTGAACAGGTGCGCGGCTGGCCATCGTACATGGCGACAGCATCGTAGCCGCATAACCAAGTAGGAAGGTGCGTGTTTCCGTAGTTTAATGTGTATTTGACGGACACCATTGAGGACATGGTATGTTTCGAACGTTTCCCACGTTTCAGACGCGTGACTGACGACGTTGCCGTAAGGTTTAAAAGCGGTCACCACGGCGTTCGAGGGTACTTCAAACGGGAGTTCGAGAACTCGCAACGTTTTGAGGCCAAAACCTGCGTTATCAACCACTACAGTCCCTATATGTCCGTCAGAGTATCGAAACTTGAGGTCATTAGCGTAGCGTCGCACAACGTCGCCGCACAGCTCATCGTTCGCCAGCTTTATGTACACAGTAGTAACGAGGATCGAAAAATGAATTCCGAGAACGGCTTGTGGTGGGAGACGCATTTCCTCCCGTAAAAATAATGCAACTTCATACGCCTTCGGTCGTCCGTGATGTAATGGAAACGTTAATTTGGACGTGGCTTGGCGACAAGAAAACGCCATGGTGGTCAATGAAATCGGACTCTGAAATAAGCCGCTACGCGGATGTAAATAAACGCGCCCTCGCTCGCATGCAGCACAACGGGCGAGACACAAACACAACGTGTGCTCCTCACCACAGCCAAAGACCGACTTTTGTTCGATCGGCTGGAACCACCAGCCGTCACGGGTAAATTATCTCATTCGGCTATTCTGTCTGCTTAAATTAAGGAGCCCGACATGTTTCTACACTCTTGCTTGATGTTGTTGTTGTGGTCTTCAGTCCAGAGACTAGTTTGAAGCAGCTCTCCATGCTACCCTAACCTGTGCAAGCTTCTTCATCTCCCAGGACCTACTGCAACCTAGATCCTTCTGGATGTGTTTAGTGTATTCATCTCTTGGTCTCCCTCTACGATTTTTAAACTCCACGCTTCCCTCCAAGACCAAATTGGTGATCCCTTGATGTCTCAGAATATGCCCTACGAACCGACCCCTTCTTCTAGTCAAGTTGTGCCACAAACTCCTCTCCAATTCTATTCAATACCTCCTCATTAGTAAAGTGATCTACCCATCTAATCTTCAGCATTCTTCTGTAACACCACATTTCGAAATCTTCTATTCTCTTCTTGTCTAAGCTATTTATCGTCCACGTTTCACTTCCATTCAAGGCTACCCTCCGTACAAATACTTTCAGAAACGACTTCCTGACACTTAAATCTATACTCGATGTTATCAAATTTCTCTTCTTCAGAAACGCTTTCCTTGCCATTGCCAGTCTACATTTTATATCCTCTCTACTTCGACCATCATCAGTTATTTTGCTCCCCAAATAGCCAAACTCCTTTACTACTTTAAGCGTCTCATTTCCTAATCTAATTCCCGCAGCATCACCCGACTGAATTCGACTACGTTCCATTATCCTCGTTTTGCTTTTGTTGATGTTCATCTTATATACTCCTTTCAAGACACTCTCCATTCCGTTCAGCTGCTCTTCGGAGTCCTTTGCTGTCTCTGTCAGGATTACAGTGTCATCGGCGAATCTCAAAGTTTTTATTTCTTCTTCATGGATTGTAATACCTACTCCAAATTTTTCTTCTTTTTTCCTTTACTGCTCGCTCTATATACAGATTGAATAACATCAGGGGTAGGCTCCAACCCTGTCTCACTCCCTTCCCAACCACTGCTTCCCTTTCATGCCCCTCGGCTCTTATAACTGACTCTTATAACTGCCATCTAGTTTCTATACAAATTGTAAACGTCTTTTCGCTCCCTGTATTTTACCCCTGCCATCTTCAGAATTTGAAAGAGAGTATTCCAGTCAACATTGTCAAAAGCTTTCTGTAAGTCGACAAATGCTAGAACCATAGGTTTGCCTTTCCTTAACCTATTTTCTAAGATGAGTTGTAGGGTCAGTATTGTCTCACGTGTTCCAACATCTCTACGGAATACATACTGATCTTCCCCGAGGTCGGCTTCTACGACTCTTGCTTATCCCGCCGCAAATCCGGATTCCTTTCCAGCTCCAGATGCTATTGCTCGCTGTTGTCTACCCGTACTCGCTCTATGCTATTTTAAAGTCTTCTCCCTACCTTTCCTGCAACATAGCTTACTTTTCTAAAACCAAAATGCACTATTTTGAAAATGTATTGGAATATTTCTTAAGCATTATCCTAACCTCTTCCTAACTGAAGCACCGCTTTATATCCTATTTGCTATTCCCTCACGTATTTTACGTCGATTTGACCTGTTACTTTATTCATGTCAAAGAAAAATAAAATAATCACATCAGTACGCTACAAGAGAAAGGGACGATTGTCTACACTGTTATCAGCAACATGTAATCTGCCAGTATGAGGAAGGGGACGGTGGAGGCGAGGGAGGGGGAGTGCGGGGGTTGGATCTAGGGTACAGCAGACCTTACTGGTTCTGCATCTTCGATGTCCGACCTCACCAAGCACATCCACCCATTAAACGTAGATGATCTTACATACAGGACTGCTAACAGCAAGTTGCACACCATCCTATGAATTCTGAGAACGAATGTGCTAGGACATAATATTCTGGGAAGCTATTACACCCATAAATAAACGACAGGCGAAAATGGTAAATGCTTAATATCTTGTCAAGTTCCAGTTTCCTACGATTTCGTAGGTGTAAATTCGTTAGAAAAATTGCTAGAAGTTCCAGCTGCTTCAATATAATTCAGAGTGCTCTAATGACTGTAAGTTTTGCTTCTCTGCCCGAGTCCATAGGTACACAAGATTACGTCATTTGCACCGGAATGCACAATAGTAATCCCCCACAATTCTATCCTGCTCGAAACCAGTACCTGGCATGTAGGTTTTGCTACTACACTTCCATGACCGTGGATCCACCTCCCGCAACATGGTTAGCACACTGAACTCTCATTCGGTAGGATAACGGTTCAGACGCTTGTCAGAACATCCTGATTTAGGTTTTCCGTGATTTCTCTACATCGCTTAAGAAAATTGCCGGGATGATTCCTTCGAAAGGACAAGGCCGCTTTCCTTCTCCATCCTTTCCTAATCCGACCTTGTGCTCCATCTCTAATGGCCTCGTTTTCGACAGGACGTTAATCGCTAGTCTTCTCCTCCTCCTCCTCCTACTCCTCCTCTCTCAACATGTCTGCTTGCTCCAGGATCCAGTTGCGTTCTCTTGCACAGTGGCACGCCCTCCCCACTGCTGCCTGCCTGGGGTGACGATGACATCGCACCATCAACTTTACGAACTGTCAACGTTTTTGTTATTGGAATAATAGATCTAAGAGATACCCTTGCGGAATGATAATCTCTACTAACTATAAGAGATAGTAACTTCATCAGGCCCAACTTTTCCTCTGACTTTAGGCATTACAGTGGACTCGATCTTTCGTAGAAAAGGAAAGGAGTTCACTGGTGCAAACTATACTGTAATTTCACTTAGGACACAGTTTGTATCCATCCACCAGCCTTTGAAGTTCCCATACGCTGTGGCTTCACTGCATGCTGATGACTTGTGTTTTCTCGGCCAACACCGCCCCACTCTGAAATAACAAAGGAATTCGCTCATTTTTGTCACTTGTGAATTTGTATACATTAGCTGAACTGAAACTTAAATATCTCCTGATTTGCTGCCCGGATCACATTGTGGTTTCCACCAGAATTATTAAATAAAAATTCTCTATACACATAGATATGCTTATACTTGAATAGTTTCTTCTTTCGTTATTTTAATTTATCCAGTTGTGGATGAGGAGGAAAAATGAATGTGGACAGAGGACAGGCATAACAATGCCACGCCTCAAGTGGTAACCGACATTCATTCCCTACAAACCACAGTGAAGCGTATGGCAGAAAGTCTTTGCCATTGTAACATGGAGCTTGGCTTCTTCCACCTGCATTCGCAACAGGAAAACAGGACGAGTGACTGTTTAAATACCACTGTGTGCACAGTAATTGGTCTAACCTTGCCTTTATGGTCAATGCAGGACTGATACACAGGGGGCTGTAGGTCAGTACTGCATTCCCAACGAAATACTGTTTCATGAAACTTTATATGGATGCTGTCTCAGGATGGTTGGCATCTATCTTGAGGCATCTGTAAGTTCACAGATCTCAGATTTTTCATGACTGCTTTACTTTGTACACATTGCATATCCCCAGAGCAATGTAATGAGCATGGCCCAGAACAATTATGTACCATCTTTTCGAAGATGCTGTGAATTAATCGCTAGCGGCAATTTTTTCGATAGGCCAGTGCATAGTCTTTCGATTAAAGTTCATAGAACAACAGTCGGTAATTGAAATCATCATTTCCACATATCTTAAGCGAATTAAGCAATGTGCAACATAGAAAAGTTCTCAGGAGGCACAGTCGTATCTGACACATATTTAATTATGTTTGGAGTGACGTCTCTTGCCGAAGTTGAATGCTACGAACTACAACGCTACCCGGTCTGCCCAACTGCAGCACTAGTTGGATGTGTACCACAGCCATTTGCCAGCCAGTTGCCAGATGCCAGCTGCCGGAATGCAGCGCCAATCCGGCGTGAGCTGCAATATCGGTGTGATGTTTTCTAGCATTTCCCAACGTCACATCGCCACGTAGCATTCTCCGTCACACAACAGTCGTTAGGAGCACCCTCTGCCACACACAACTAGTACAGAGCACCATCCACGGTGTAACGTATAACAAAGCAAACTCTGCCACGCAACATCGGTAGGAAGCCACACCGACCATGCAACTTTGGCACATTGCACTCTTGGCCACACATCATTGGTGCAGAGTACCCTCTACCATAAAACACTGGTGAGAAGCACTTTCCATCACACAACATTGGTACGAAAGACAATCTGCAATGCATCATCGCTACCAAATATCCTCTGAAATGCAGTATTGGTATGAATAGCTTTTGCAGCACGAAATTGGCGCAAACGTCTGTTGCCATGCAACACTGGCGTTAATCAGATAAAATTAGTAAGGAACAGTCTCTGCCTTGCAGCACTGGTATGAAGCATCCCTTGCCACGTAACACTGAGATAAAGCGCCTCGTGTTACGTAACATCAGTACGAATTACTCTCTGCCGTACTGCAGCCACCGAGCGAGGTGGCGCAGTGGTTAGACACTGGACTCGCATTCGGGAGGACGACGGTTCAATCCCGCGTCCGGCCATCCTGATTTAGGTTTTCCGTGATTTCCCTAAATCACTCCAGGCACATGCTGCGATGGTTCCTCAGAAAGGGCACGGCCGACTTCCTTCCCCATCCTTCCCTACTCCGATGAGACCGATGACCACGCTGTCTGGTCTCCTTCCCCAAACAACCAACCAACCGTACTGCAGCTCCAAGATGCTCGCATTACTGCGATTTCAAGGTGTTCTGCACTTCACCGCTAGGTGGGAATGACACTGTTTTCGCAGCGGAGGGGGATTTTAATTCATCACAGTTCAGACTGTTAGCACGAAATATTTGTAAGTTATACACACAAATCCGACAGCGGATTGCAGTTTATCTATTCATAGTTACCAAAACAACAGAGCACAGCTTGTGAATTGGTTTGAGAAAACTACGAAGTGTTTGCATGTGATCCGCAAGACTCGTGTGGTGTCGGAATTGGATTTATTTTTGGTGTTACAGTACACAGTTTCCCCATACAACATTGTGAAACTACGTGTCAACTCTACACTTCCTATCTGTGGAAATATTGCTCTACAAAGTGAATTCTGTGAGTCGTCAGTCACTGTAATAAGTGTGTCGGTGGAAGGGTACCCATGTTTTAAAAAGTTAGTTGCTTTTCGTCCGGAGTAAAATGTGTGAGCCTTGTGGTTGTTGAACCTGGAGGGGCTGGTGAAATACAGAGAGAGCTGACAGCGTGCACCATGAAGTTCTTTTTTTTTTTCGGTTTCAAGCACCCACTTAAGGGTACGATAATCGCTTCACGCTGCACAGACGTGTATTGCGTCTCCTCAGAAGTGTGACTCATTTCGCCTGTGGGGCCTTTTCCAGGCTGCACAGAGTGATTTCAATTAAACATCACACGCGAGGCCGGGCCACTTGTCGGCACTCGACGCTATTATGTAGGTGTCACGTGAATCAAACTCGCACGTACAGCCGGCAAGTGTTGTTTCAAAGCCCTCGCACACCGAGCGCGGCGCGTGCTTTGATGCCGGCGGCACTTTGGCTCTGTGACGCGGCTCCGACTTTGCGCTCTCGGAAAGGGAAACAGGCAGTCGCAGCACAGCAGAGCGGAGCCGTTTAAGAGGGGAGCCTCGCCAGGGAAGTCGGGCCACAGGCCGCCACGCCGCTTCCGGCCGCGCCCAGATGCTCACAGTCGGCCCGAACGGCCCCAGGCGACAGCTGCGTCCCCTTTGTGCCCCACGCAAATTTTTCGCCACGCACTCGAAGTTTTAAATGGAGCCTTTCCGGTCGCCCGAATTAAATTACGAACTCGAAAACCCTGTTACGTACAATTTAGGCGCATGGCAGGGTGGGTGGAGAGAGAAAAAAATGGTGGGTGGGGCAAAGAGCATTGCGTACAAAGAGGGGAAAAAAAAGAGAATGGAGTGAGGGGGAAGAAAGACAGAGAGCCGCTGAGATTTTCCTTTATGTCGCGCCGCTCCCTTGGCTTGTCTGTGTGATTTTACGCGCCGCTCCGTAGCCCGTGTTTACGATGGAACCGAACCGTTCCGCACACGAAGCGGATAAGCGATTTCCCTTTCCCCTCCCGCGCCCCCTGTCCCAGCGCACTCGAGAGCGGGAGCAGAAAATCTCCCGCCTCTGGCGGATGGCAGACGTTAAAAGAGTCCAGCCGCAGCAGACTTTTAATTATCGAGGCTGGGCGCCTGGGAGCGTCGGTACTATTTGATGGTTGCGAGTCGTGGCGGGCTTTTGTGCTTCCTAATTGACACTCGTCGCTCGGGCCTGCCCGCGCGGAACAATAACAACCCCGCGGGTACTTGGGCGGTGTCGGCGTCCGCTGCAGCCGCGGCAGCGCCTCCACTGCAGCGTGATGTCTCTCCCCAGGCCGGCTCTGCGGCCAGGGGACGCCTTTGAGTCTCGTGGCAGACACACGGCGCGCCTTTCAGAGCAGCGATATTGTTGTGGGCGGGCGCTCACTGTTCGAGAGGTGTGGAGAGGATCGCTGCTCGCCGCTGAGAGCTCGAGTGCTGGCGTGGAGAGCGGCGCGCCGCTTTGATGTTCCTTTGCGCTGAAGGTGCGGTCGTGACAGCCAGTTACCAAGCGAAGAATTTTTTGTATCCCGCCTGGGAGGCGGCGCGTGGGTAAGGAACAGGAACAGGAAAAGGTACTAATCTCTCGGTACCGCAAATACGGTTTAAGCACCTTTGCTAGTGGATAAACATGTGCAAACCTATTACATAACTTGGAGGGTGGTGCGAAGTTGAAGCGAAGTGTCCTGGTTGTCTGCACCTGATGGAATGGGCTCAAGCACTCACGGAGCTCGTTGACCTCGATAGCACCGGCTAGAGGGTGCTGTCGTCTGTGTCTCTCGTAGTGCCAGCTTGAGAAACTATTCCGTGGCATCGTTGCTATCGATACCACAGAATTCTTGCTTCTCCACTGTAGAAAAACATGGATCTAAGATGTTGCTGTACGCCTGCTTCAACAATGTACAACGCCGGTAATTGATGTACCTATATCATAATATACAGTGAGGTGACAAAAGTCATGGGATAGCGATATGGAGGTATACAGATGGCGGTAGTACCACGTACACAACGTATAACAGGGCAGTGCATCGCTGGAGATATTGTTTGTACTCAAATGATTCACGTGAAAAGTTCTCTGGCGTGATTATGGCCGCACGACGTGAATTAACAAACTCTCAACTAGGAATGGGACGCATGGGATATTCCATTTCGGAAATCGTTAGGGGATTCACTATTCCAAGATCCACAGCGTCAAGAGTGTGCCTAGAATACCACATTTCAGACATTACCTCTCACCACCTACAATGACGACAGCAGCGGTGTTTGCTTAGTTTTATGTGCTAACTGATAAGCAACACTGCGTGAAATGACAGCAGAAATCATTGGGGAACGTAGGACGAACGTATCCTTTAGGAAAGTGCAGCGTAATTTGGCGTTAGTGGACTATGGCAGCAGACGACCTAGGCGACTGTCTTTTGTAAACAGCACTACATTGCCTACAGCATCTTTCCTAGGATCTTTTGGACCCTAGCACTAGACCATCCTCACGGGCTACATGTGTAGCGCAGCGAGTAAAACAGTTGTTTACTTCCAACACTTGGCGTGGTACAATGTCGCCATTTCGTGTATTCATCAGGTATGAAAATCAGTTCTCGCTAGTAGCTTGCTGACTCCCGCGGGGCAAAGATGTGTCAATAAAATGTCGTTTTAGTCTGTGGCCTACGTCTGTAGCCCGCGCGAGCACTCGTGGAAGTGGGATTTCTGATTGCACAAGTTGTGAAACTAAGGTAAATATGATACAATTAATGTAATAAATACTACAGAAGCATTGCGAATTTTATAGTACTGTCGTTTGTATGCATTTTTGCAGTTAGAGTCAATTCTTATTCTTTACATTGAATTTTTAGACGGCGTGTTAAAACAATAAGATGGATGAACAGAATCAGAGACGACTACTGGAGGATGATGAACATGGTGACATTTTAAGCGAAATTGAGGAGGAAGAAGGGCTCGTGGAAGAAAATGTACCGCCTGGGTCTCCTCACAAGTCTGATACAGAACACGAAGGCTGGGATGACGATGCTGATGAAGATACGCCTCTGTCGGTTTTGGCTACCTTTCAATCTCCTAATGGCACGAAATGGAACAAGTTCTCACCATCTACTTCAAGAAGAAGATTTCACAACATTTTGGCTCGTCCACGAGGCCCAATAGGTCTAAAGGCGCTAAAACAGCTCTTCTATCATATGTGCTATTTTTCGATAGTGATGTCTCAAATAATCTCCTTGATTCGACAAACACCTACATTGCCGCCATAAAAAAAGGTGTAAAAGAGACAGATATGCATCTCATACTGATCTGACAGAAATCAAGGCTCTTAAAGGCATTTGATTGTTAACTGGAACTTGCCGTCCAGGGCAAAGAAATATAATGGACTTTTGGGATACTTCGAAAGGTACTGGCATTGAATTTACAGTAGATTCCGATTTCTACCGCGAGCTCTCCGGTTTGGTGATGTAAGAGGCAGGCAGGCTCGTCAAGCTACCGACAGATTGACTGCAGTACGCCAAATTAGTAACGTAATGTTTCAGAACTGTAAGAAATATGATATTCCAAGCGAAAATCCTATGACTGATGAGCACTTAGTCGCTTTCAAGGAACGCTGCGGTTTCATGAGGTAAAATCCAAACAAACCAGCAAAGTTCGGTATTAGGATCATTATAGTGGTGATTGTCAAGTATCAATACGCCTATAACTTTGAGGTTTACGTAGACATGCCATTAGAAGAACCATTTAGAGAATTAAATAAAATGCTTACTGTTGTACATCAAATTCCGAGTCATTACATCGCCTAGGATGCAATATCTCTATGGACAGCTGGTTTACTAGTATGTCTAGACGCAAAGAGCTACTGAATCAAAAGACTGCGGCCATAGGAACACTAAGAAAGAATAAACCAGAGATACCTGAATTGTTCAAACAATAGAAAACCGAGAAATGAACTAAGCCATTTTTGGATTTCAGCGTGATTACATTGCTAGTCAGCTATGTGCCACAACGAAATAAAGTAGTTTTGTTGTTATTTACACGTCTCAATGATAACATAATCGCTGCTGCTAAAAATCATAACATTTTATAACCAGACAAAATGTGGCGTCGATATTTTTGATGAAAAGCGTAAATAATACGACGTTACCCGAAAGAGTCGTCGGTGGCCTCTCACACTTTTTACAATTTTCTCAATGTGGTGTCCAAAAATGGCCTTGTGATATATCAAATGTACGACTCTTAAACGAAAGTCGTCTGCCGTCACTACCTACAGGAAGTTGGATTAACGCTAGTAAGACTTTCTTTTGAACGTAGAATATCGCAACAAAACATAACCTGAGCTATCGTACTAAAAGGCACTAGGCTACTTCTTGGACTTCCAGGACAACCCGCGCACCCTGTTACTCGTACTCATGGAGGAGCTGGTCGTTGTTCTATTTGTAGCAGAGTTCTCCGTAAGCACGCGAAGAAAATGCAGCAGATGTACGAAACGAATTTGTAGTGATCACCAGGTTGTCTTGCGCCCTGAATGTATGCCAATTGAATGAAGATGATCGTGACAAAATTGTTTATTGGTTCCATTAGAAGACCATAAATAACGAAACTAATAAATATTATTTTTTATATTAAAATTATGTGAACATCATAAAAACTGGTGCTCGATCATATATTTTTAAAGAGTTTTTTATTTATTTTTTTTGCGTTAGTCAAAAAGTTTGATTTTATTTGTGAATGTGATAAAAGTAAAGATGTTTGGTATTATTACAAGGTGTTTTCTTTAAATTATATCCTAATTTGTACATAACGTAATTTGTTGTTGGGTTACGTATGTAGCCCTTGCCTGCCCTCAAGGAATGTTTATGAGCGTGCACTCTAGTGCTAGTCGACTCGAAAATAGTGGCCTGATTATACGAGTCCCGATTTCAATTGGTGAAAGCTGATGGTAAGTATGCGGTCCTAAAGAATGGACTGCACACCGCAGCACCGCGACACTGCATCAAGAAGGCGTTGACCTGCACACCAATGGAAGGAGCAGGCACCGTCACACTTCCAGGAAGACAGAGTTTAGCGCCTCCTGTCAACGCTGATTTAACGAACCGCCCATCGCTGGTCGGCCCATTTAGGTTGCAGTCTTCGAGAGGGTCAATACGGCGTAATAAGAAGACGTTACTTAGCCTGCGGCCTGCGAGCAGTAACAGGGAATGCAGTACTTGTATCTAGTAGGCACAATTATCAAAACAAGATAAGTCAACTTAATTTTCTTTTTAGAAATGTAGAGTTATGTTAATCTTCAGTTTCGTACAGATGACTTTGGATGTCTGCCACCGGCCTTCGCTACTTCTCTCCTTCCTTGTTTGTGTCGATGCTGACTCTCACTGTAGCCGACACAACAGTAAGGTTCGACGAAGGGCCTGTATCCACGAAGCCTCGAACCCAAGTTGTCAACAAGGCACAGTGCAAACTGGTGGTGACTCCATAATGATGTGGGCTGTGTTAACATGGAATGGACAGTCTCCTCTGGTGCAACTGAACCGATCATTGATAGGATATACTTATGTTTGGCTACTTTAAAGCCATCTGCAGCCATTCATAAGCTTTCTGTTATCAAACAACGATGACAACGCGCCATGTTACAGCCCACAATTGTTCGTACGAAGAGCAGTCTAGAGAGATCGAGCGAATGATTTGGCCACCTATCGAACATATAGGCACATATTCGAGAAGTCATTTAACCCCTCGCTGTAGGGCTATAGAGGCAGCACCTCTGTAGGGGACTTCTCCAACGACTTTTTGAGTGCATGTCACGTCGAGTTGCTGCAGTACACCCAGCAAAAGGAGGACCGAGACGATATTAGAAGGTTTTCATGACTTCTGTCACCTCAGGGTATATAATAATATCAAGCTCTCGGATTTCCAGCCGAGTTCGTCGTAATGGCGGGACGTTCCGATGAGTGTCACTCCGTTCATCTTCTTAAACGTTTCGAGAAGCCTTCTTGGTTATCCCATCATAGGCGCTGCAGAACCGCCCCTACGTTTTGCCTCAAGGCTTGTGGGCATGCGAGTCGAGGCAGCGCTCTGAACCAAACTTGGTCAGAAAGACTTCGCCTCATATTTCGAATAGACGTCTATTGACTAGAAATCTCTTTGCGCTCGCAAAGCACAACTTCGTTAATAGCTGCCGTCTCTAGTTACTAGGTCATCACTAGAACTTTTTTCGATGGCTTCCTCTGTTACGCAGTCCCAAAATCCACTGTCCGTGTAAAGCACTATTGTATATTGAGAATTAAATGCAGGTTTCTTCCAAAGCGTGCTGAGCCACCACCGATTTCTCTTTCTACCCCTGGTGAAGATACCTGTCGCGTTCCAGGCAGCACTGCTGAAAGCAGCGTTGTGTCTGTCGGTTGTATCGCAGCCCACACTCAGTGCTGAATGCTGTAGACGCCAGGACGAGCCAGCCAGATCTTCCGTGATAGTCGGGGGATTGTTTTAAAATCATATTGTCGATTATCCTTCAGATACTGTCTATTGGTGGTTGCACATTTCACAGAAACGCACTGTCATCTTAATCTGACTTTCACCGTCTTCATTTCCTCAACACTTTGTTAAAGAAGATTGCTGGAAAGTAATACTGAACCTCCGAATTTTTTGTTTGAGAACTCTTAAAGCTTTTTAAGTAAAACAAACGTCGTTAACATTCTACGTCTTTATTCTTTGTGTCTACTTATTTATTTCTAAGTACATTCAACAAAAAAGTCTTACATCACCGCAGTTCCCAGAACCCCTGAAAGTATACGTTCACTATGGATACTGTACCACAGACACAGTCCCTTTGACTGTTCAGAGATGTCACTAAACCCGCCCAAAAATGTCAACAACCATGCATGAGCAGCGCCTATTAGACAGAGGGGGCCCGACAGCCGATCAGTTCCAGTCACTCCACCAGGAAGGAGGTACACGGATCGTGTTGTCTGTAGTTCAACCATGCCTAGACGGTCAATACCGCGGTTCGGTCGCGTCCGCATTATTACTTTGTGCCAGGAAGGTCTCTCAACAAGAGAAGTATCCATGCGTTTCGGAGTGAACCAAAGCCATGTTGTTCGGATATGGAGGAGATACAGAGAGAAAGGAACTGTCGATGAAATGCCTCGCTCAGGCCGCCCAAGGGCTACTACTGCAGCGGGGTGACCACTACCTACGGATTATGGCTCGGAGGAACCCTGACAGCAACGCCACCATGTTGAATAATGCTTTTCGTGCAGCCACAGGAGGTCGTGTTACGACTCAAACTGTGCGCAATAGATAGCATGATGCACAACTTCACTCCCGACGTCCATGGCGAGGTCCATCTTTGAAACCATGACACCATGCAGCGCGGTACACGTGGGCCCACCAACGTCCCGAATGGACCGTTCAGGATTGGCATCACGTTCTCTTCACTGATGCGTGTCGCACATGGCCTCAACTACACAATCGTCGAAGACGTGTTTGGAGGCAACCCAGTCAGGCTGAACGCCTTAGGTACACTGTCCAGCGAGTGCAGCAAGGTGGAGGTTCCCTGATGTTTAGGGGTGGCATTATGTGAGGCCAACGTACGCCGCTGGTGGTCATGGAAGGCGCCGTAACGGCTCTATGATATGCGAAGGCCATCCTCGGACCGATAGTGCAACCATATCGGGAGCATATTGGCGAGACAGCCGGCCGCGGTGGTCTCGCGGTTCTAGGCGCGCAGTCCGGAGCCGTGCGACTGCTACGGTTGCAGGTTCGAATCCTGCCTCGGGCATGGATGTGTGTGATGTCCTTAGGTTAGTTAGGTTTAAGTAGTTCTAAGTTCTAGGGGACTGATGACGACAGCAGTTGAGTCCCATAGTGCTCAGAGCCATTGGAACCCAATGGCGAGACATTCGTCTTGATGGAAGTCAATTCGGGCCCCCATTGTACACATCTTGTGAATCACTTCCCTCAGGATAACGACATCGTTCGTCTAGAGTGGCCAGAATGTTCTGCAGACATGAACCCTATCGAACATGCCTAGGGTAGATTGAAAAGAGCAGTTTATGGCCGAGGTGACTCATCAACCACTCTGACGGATCTAGGCCGAATCGCCGTTGAGGAGTGGGGCAATCTGGACCAACAAGGCCTTGATCAACTTGTGGATAGTATGCCACGACGAATACAGGCATGCATGAATGCAAGAGGACGTGCTACTGAATATTAGAGGTATCGGTGTGTACAGTAACCTGGACCATCACTTCTAAAGGTCTCGCTGTATGGTGGTACAACATGCAATGTGTAGTTTTCATGAGCAACAAACAGGGCGCCGAACACATTTCTTTCAACGAGACACCAGTTTGTTGATACAGACAGTGTACAATCGTTGACTTCGTTGCCGGAGCCACAGCCTCATCTCTACTTGCACCACTTGATCACGATCAAAGCTAAGTTCCCGAAGGTATTCGTTAAGTTTTGGAGAGAAATGAAGATCGGATGGGGCCAATCCGGGACTGAATAGAAGGTGATCGATGACAGTGAACCCAGGGCGTCAGATTGTGGCAGATGTCGCAGAGCTCGTATGTGATCTGGCATTGTCATGATGAAGGAGAGGGTACTTCATGTGTGTACGAACGCTTCGAATTCGAAACTCAATTGGAGCACGCTGTTTTTCACGCACTGACGTTGTTATCGTTACACGCTCTCATGTTACACGCTACAGTTCAAAGACTTCTAGTGGCATAAGGGTGTAAATACAGAGAGGTGAAGAATAAAGATGTAGAATGATAGAACGTGTGTTTTATCTAAGACGTTTTAAGAGTTGTTACATAAAACATTCGGAGATACCACTTTTCAGCACGTCCTCGTCTATTGCCCTGCATTAGCTGCCTCACGCGTCCCTGCTCTGATGACTGTAGTTCACGGCCTTGGGTTGTAAGTTACTGGGATGGTAGTTATATCCACCGAAACATCGGGTGGCTAGACAAGTTTCAGAGGCACAAAGAACTGCTGCTAACGGAAAGTAGGTCGCGTGAGAAAAAAATGTTAAAGGAATCCATGGTTCAAAACTTCAAAATATGATTTATAGTTAGATTCAGACTTATTCGTTTAGCAAAAATAGTTCAAGATAGAGACAAGGAAACGCTTTATATGGATACTGCTGTATATATTCCACTTCATGAGACCGAGAAGATGGAAAATAGCATCACTCCTCCACCATCGGCACACTAATAAATCAAATTATTACTAACAGTACAGAAATAAGTAATTTTGACAGGTAAAAAACCTGGCTTTAGTTGTGTACGTAGCACTATAGGCTATTCACAATTCGTGAACACGACAATGATGCGACTTATCAGTTGGTCTGACTTTCACACATTTTGAGGTAGATTCTGTCTCAGTTTCGATAAAATTTGTACCAGAAGACCTTGATAAATGCAGCATTAGTAAACGATATGAATATACCGAAGAACTTGCACATCTATCTATTACACTTTATCAGGGCAGTGAGGAGTTCAAAAGTGAGGGAGAAGTAAGGCAAAGAGATTAAATTTCACTGAAACTATTCTCAACAGTCGCAGAGGAGCTCTACAGATTCTTAAATTGGGTAAATGAAGAAGAACTACTCGTTAATAGTATATGAGGAAGCACTACCGCTTGAATATCGATTACAATAAGGTTAAAATAATATATTAGGCTGGTGCTTAAGTTCATAGCGTTTCTATTTTGAATGTTAGTATTCCGGTTACTATCGATAACTATTGTCGTTCTTTATTTGTATTTTACTGTAGCTACTTGCGTTTACATATTGTTATTTTTTGATTTGGAGGTAGTGAGTGGAGCTGTGGACGCTAAAAAATAGAATGCCCTATTTTCGAATATTCTTCTGTTTGAGATCAGTAGAGGAGTGACAGCAGCGGAGGCAGCCAGAAACATTTGCGCCATTTATGGGGATAACGCCATTCACAGAGCACGCCTACAAAATGGTTTTGTCGTTTCAAGGAGGATCGTTTCGACATTAGTGATCCTCCAAGTTCAGGAAGATAGTCGAGGTTTCACGAAGACGGTTTAAACGCATTAATCCACAAAGATCAACGTCATTGTACTGGAGAACTGACAAATTGATAAACTGTGATCATTCCACCATCGTGCGACATTTGTGTGCTACGGGGATGGTTCAGAAGTCGGATGTATGTGGATCACATGCACTAATCAAAAAAAAAAAAAAAAAAAAATCAGCATGTGGCCGTATGTGCAACTACGCTTGCTCTCATCATTTGGGTCGCGAACAACACCGACCATTCCTATGCTGTACGTTAATGGTGACGGAAAATTCTGTGTATATGCTAACATAAGGAAAAGAAAGGAATTGTTGAGCCCAAACAAAGCAAAAATGTGGCGCGCTACAAATTGTTTCCTCGAGGTGTAACCATCACTGCTGACTTTTACCGTCAACAACTGAGACATCTTACAGACGAAGTCTAAGAACAACGAGCAGGAAGACTGCATGAAGTGACTCTACTCCACGATAATGCCTGCTCGCATTCTGTAAAGTGACAAAAAACACTATATAGGAGTTGGGTTGGTAAGACATTCCGCACCCATCTTTTTACCTGATATTGCGCCCTCAGATTTTCACCTTTTCCGCTGTCTATCAAACAAAATCCGAGGAAAAAAATTTCATTCAGCAGCGAAGTGTGCGCTGATATGAAACCTACGGACAGATCAAAACTATGTACCGGACCGAGAATCGAACTCGGGTGCTATGCCCTTTTCGGGCTGCCTGAGGAGAGGAAAAGCCTCTTCACACGATCGTGCAGCCTCAAGGGGACTGCCATTTGCTATGCCTTACATGAAAAGTGTACGTCAGCGTACTCTTCGTTGGAGTAACCTCCGTCCATAGTGTCTTCAAGTTCGTAACTGATTACGAGGCCGGTACGGCACAGTGCACGGAGGCGGAAAATGATGTGGTTGCCTATGCTTAAACAAGCAGATAGTGGGTCCCAAACCTTGAGATACCAACGTAAATACCGCGGTATCCAGGGGCGTACAGTTGGTTCCCAATTCGAGTTAATGCGATACCTCGGCGACGGTTGATTTGCGGACAAATGTTTATTGGAGATTTTTAGCTACTTTCGGTCTGTACCTTCCGTGTGTGTATTATTGACCATTACTTCTGAAACACCACGTGTAGCTTTGGTTCAAATGGCTCTGAGCACTATGGGACTCAACTGCTGAGGTCATTAGTCCCCTAGAACTTAGAACTAGTTAAACCTAACTAACCTAAGGACATCACAAACATCCATGCCCGAGGCAGGATTCGAACCTGCGACCGTAGCGGTCTTGCGGTTCCAGACTGCAGCGCCTTTAACCGCACGGCCACTTCGGCCGGCCCACGTGTAGCTTTAGGCTGGCTGGTGTTGAATGTAATGAACACGTTCAGCTTGAAAATAAGTATCACAATTATGATTGTTGGTTTTTGTTTGATTGTTCCGTGACTATCGATTAATAACTTCATTCGTTTGAATCGTTGTGACTTCGCTTAAAGCTTCGGCTCGTATCACTTTATTAATTAACTAGAATTATTAACAAACACCTTCTCCATCATGTAGCAGAGGTATGTGTGAAACCGTAGTGGGATGTCAGCGCGATATTCCAGATAAATACTCTGTTCCATGTGCAGTTAAAAACTTCCTACTTTTCAGAGGTGTTTTCCATGTTTGATAATGAAGCCTTCTTGCGGATTAAAACTAGAGCTGAAACTTGGGACCTTTGCCTTTCGCTGGCAAGTGTTCAACCGACTGAGGTATCCAAGCACGTCTCATGATCTGCCTGCATACCTTCACTTCTGCTAGTTTATTTTGTTAGGTGCAAAGCTAGGTAGTGGACGGAACTGAAGACACAGAATGGGTTAAATCTTCATTTTAAAACCTTCTTACCGGTAGCTGGTCACTTACAATACTATTAACTCGTGAAAAGAAAATTTCAAAACTATATTCAATTATTTCCCAATAAATACATTGTACCAGATGTAAATCAGGAGCGAGATAAGT
Organism: Schistocerca nitens; assembly: GCF_023898315.1. Lineage (NCBI taxonomy): Eukaryota > Metazoa > Arthropoda > Insecta > Orthoptera > Acrididae > Schistocerca > Schistocerca nitens. The sequence goes on from NC_064614.1 coordinate 977,015,708, forward strand.
TCGTATTCCCTACACACACCATTTTCTGCCTCATAGTGTAAGTACTCGCAAATATGACGAAAATTTGGCTTCGGATTATCCATCCAAATCCCTTAAACGCTTCCACGCTCCTAACTTTGCGGTCAAAGTTATTGCAACTGTCTTCTCTAACGGCCCCGTGCCTTACACTCGCGTTGGCACTCAGTTTATGGAACTGTGCCTCCCACGCAACGTCGTTTACTTAGTGCTAAGCACCGACGCCACACGCCTAGTCAATAAACAGAAACTACTAGATATGTATCTGATGAGATGCAGTGAGCGTGGAAACATGCTCTCTTAGTGCAGATACCAAGAATGGTATTTATCACGGGAAACAAGCAAATTCCGTGGGGGTAACTAACATGCTGGCTGCTGAAGAACGAGACAGAGACTTGTACTTCTTACCCGTGGCTTCCAAGAGATCACAGCAGTGCTTATGAGTGAAACTATCACACTCCTAGGATTTGTAGTTAAATGACTCCTGTGTCTCAAAAGTCCGCTACCTTTTCAGTAACCATCTATGCCTAATGTGAAACTAAATTCTGTACAGACAAAAGTTCAGCAAGGAGATACAGAAGTATCGAACACAGCTGTGTGTACATACTTATCCAGAACGTAGGAGTAATCATTATTATTTTACTTTTCTAAGCACGGAGAATATATCTGCACAAGAGCAGGGAAAGCCTACGTAAGAACACTGGCCGCGACAGCCTGTGCTTGTGGCTCGAGTGGCAGTGCCGAGCAGAGTTTTTGTCTGTCAAGAGGTTACAAGATAACGCACTGTCTCCTAGAGGGTGAAATTATGAGACTGAAAATTAACTCCTAGGTTTCTGATAAACCATTTCACCGCTGAATCCTTTCGTACAACAGTGCTAGTCTAGGTAGATATGCAGAACAGCTGAGATGAAGTACAGAAATTTAGTGGACCGTACTCGCCAAAGCGAAGAAAGGGTGGGTCTTTAGGTCTCCGTAGAAAACTCACTTGGTAAGAGCTTTGCCAGCACTGTTTCGGGTTAAAGTCAATGTTTGACACGTAGTTTCACTGTCTACCAAAGGTTTACAGTAGTATCGCACATTGCTGGTCTGTTAAGTCTCAACTAAAGATCAAGTTTACAACCAGTCGAAATTTCTTCTATTTCCACAACCCGTTACAGGGATTTGAAACTCCATCATCAGCTCGAGTTGTGTGAATTAATACGATATATACGAGTATGTTTTGCATTATTGACTTTGGCTTAACTTGTGGCAATTTTCTAGTAGACCAAGACGACAACACAACACTATTTTAATATATGGCCCGTACGAGGGCGAGCTGAAGTGTGCGGTCTCCAATTTATTATGGGAAAACTCTTTAATCTTTTTAAATAAAACAAACGGTATTAACATTCTACATTTCTATTCTTCACGTCTACATATTTGAAGCACTCTGCCACTAGATGGCCCCTAAATGCATCGTGTAGCATGGCGGTAAATAACGTAAGAGTTTTGAGGTAAGAAAGTCAGAGCAGTTACTTTTCAGCCCACCTTCGTAGTTTCGTGTAAGTTTTTGATGATAAAGAGGGACAAAGATAAAATACCCTCCAGTGTTCACAGGTTCCTGTTCCTGTCGTGTCAGATCACATGCATCATATGCACTTTGTAAACAACGGAATGAATAGAGTGGGATCTAGAACCTGACAAGTGCAAAGTACGAATAAAATAATTGAGCCGTGTGGCTCACGTGCAGTATTTCGGTTCGGCACTTCGTGCTACCTTCCCTCGCGCTCTACGCTGGGTCTGCAGGCCCGCCTGCTGACCCTTTCGCGCAGCCGGGAGAAGGCTCAGAATCGAAGGTGCGTTGAGAACGAACATGAGTGAGCTGCGGGTCTTTCCTTCTTCCGAGCGGCGTCTATTGTTTATTCCTCCCGAGTTACCAATTGGGCAGCTACAGTGAGAGATACTCTCGCACCGCCGTCTCGATAGACTGTGCCATGTGGGTGTGCTGTGGCGTGACCATACTTCCCAGCAGGACGGCTATGTGCTCCTCTGGCAGTGTATACTTCTTACCCCTGGAGTTGGTGGACGTTGGTCCTGTCGAGTTAGTGTGGGTAAGGACTTCATGTTCAACGTTGCAGCCATTCAATTGCCTACCATGTTACGGAATTTGTTGTTCGAGCTCTGACGGTGTACGTGGGTGAAAGGCTCTGTTGGCTCTTGCAGCATAACGTTGGCTCGCCAGAAGGGACTGTGTTATTGCTCGATTTCCAACATTTCCCCCAAGTCGGTGCTGCCTTTGCCTGTTTACGATTGTTAAATGGGACCACCAGGTGAGGCACTAGCGCCCCTTTCGGTTAATATTTTTATGTTTCAATAGTTACTCGTATTTGGCCTAATTTAATTCGCTGTTGCTTTCGCAACGCCTTACTCGTATACATAAATCGTATGATTATGTTGGCCCATATGAGAGAGGGCCTTTTAAAAACCTTGATGGACTGTCTCTTCCATGTACACCTAGCCCACACCATTAAGAAGCCACCACCAGCTCTCACAGTGTCTTGTTGACAACTTTCATCCATGGCTTTGTGAGATCTGCGCCACTATCGAACCCTACCATCAGCCCTTACCAACCGAATTCGGGACTCATCTGATCAGGCCACGGTTTTTTAGTTGTTTAGGGTCTAACCGATGTGGTCACGAGCCAGGGAGAGACCCTATAAGCAATGTTGCAGTGTTAGCAAAGACACCCACGTAGACGGTCTTCTGCCATAGCCCATTATCGACAAATTTCGCCGCACTGTCCTAACCGATATATTCGTCGTACGTCTTACGTTGATTTCTGCGGTTATTTAATGCAGTGTTGCTTGTCAGTTATCACTTACAACTCTACACAAACGTTGCTGCTCTCGGTAGTTAAGTGAAGACGTCGACCACTGCTTTATCCATGGTGAGAGGTAATGTGTGAAATTTTGTGTTCTCGGCGCACTCTTGACAGTGTGGACTTCGGAATATTCAATTCTCTAAATGGAATGCCCCGTGCATCTAACCCAAACTATCGTTCTGTGTTCAAAGCCTGTTAATCCCCGTCGTGCGGCCATAATCACGTGGAGAAACTTTTCACATGATTCACCTGAGTACACATGATACTTACTTTTCTTTTGTCTCTGGAGTATGCCCAAGAGTGATCATATTTGACGTTTTGTTCTATTTGTGTGCATGATACAAGGCCAATTACCATATTACTTATTTAATGACACAATGAGAAACATCCTGGGCATTGAGATGGGTCCATGGAACCTCTGTCCAAGTCAAATATAATAAGAATTGGTAGAGCTTCTGGAGGCGGTTGCATGGTGGGGATGCTGGGTGAAGACAGCAGTTGGAGTTGGTGCAAGTAGTTTATGAAAATGGTTCAAATGGCTCTGAGCACTATGGGACTTAACATATGAGGTCATCAGTCCCCTAGAACTTAGAACTACTTAAACCTAACTAACTTAAGGACAACACACACATCCATGCCCTAGGCAGGATTCGAACCTGCAACCGTAGTGGTGGCGTGGTTCCAAACTGAAGGGCCTAGAACCGCTCGGCCACACCGGCCGGCAGTAGTTTATGGCAGACGTCGTTGCGGAAAGGCCAGCGGAACTTTATATTTATGCCATCGTTGTGGGTGAACTGTATTAACGTGGTGAAGCTGATGGACAAAATCCGGTGATGGGTCGATTCTTTGGAAGACTGGTGTGGCATAATTTTGAATCTTCTCATGGATGTACTACTCTTCCAAAATGGCGTGCAATTCTCGTACTCTGGCCCACTGTAGCTCTCCCAACGCCCATCAGAAACACGTTCGAAGCGCACATCGTACTCCAGGTGGCGCAGTCATACAGAAATTTGGGCTGGACAGTAGACATTTTCAGCGCCAGATATTTACGAGTACTAGGGAAGAATGAGAGCAGTGCCTTAATCATTCTTTATCTTACGTTCTCGGATATGTTGTGTGAACGTCAAGGACTTCTCGACGACGATACCCAGGTATCTCGTGGCTGGTGACCATGCTATCTCACGTCCAAGGACCTGTAGTTGCGTCCGAAGGATCGGCAGCCGCTTGGTAGTAAAGAAGGAGCTGGGCTGAGGATTTTCTTGTTGTTGGAGGTCTACGTCTCCATCACGTCGATCTGGTTCTGTGTCCTGGCTATCAGCTGATCGGTGTTACGTCCTTACATCATGAAAGCAGAATCATTGGCGTAGAGACTGCAGGTGATCAGGGGTTGGTCGGTAGGTCGTTCACATAAAGGTTGAACAGTTACGGCTCAATGACTGATCGCTGTGGAACGGCTTCCTGTGGTGATCTGAGTGTCAGGTTCTTTAGGAAACTATGAGGTAGATGAATCAGTAGGAAGCGGTGATGCTGGTGAAGTTTCACGATCAGGTTGTTGCGCCAAACCTTTCCATAACCGTTTTCAACGTCAAAGAAGACCGCCAGAGTAGATTGTCGAAGATTGAAGCGGTGTTGAATATGTTCAGTTAGGTGTATAATCTGGTATTTGGCTGAGACCTTTAGTTGGAAGCCATATTGTCTGGCTTGGTGATGTTGTGCTCTAACGGGCGATGTTTTAGTCGTTCCAGCAACACCCTCTCCAGATGCTTCTACAGTGTAGGCAACTGAGTTATGGGCAAGATTTTGACAGTCTCCCAGGCCATGGGAAAGTAGGCTTATGTGAGATATCCATTGATGATCCGAGTAAGAAGGGCAATTGCCTTGTGTGGAATGTGGCGTAGTTCAATATTGGTAATGGAATCGAATCTGGGAACAAAGTTGTTGGTCTTTCGGATAATTTTTGCACCCTCCCACATTGTGATGAGAATCAGTCTGTCACGTAGAGTTGTCATTCACGAGTTTGCAGTAACTTCTTGGAAACGAAGTTCATGGCGACACGTGTGGTCACGATCGGCCTAATCGAGGTTCGTCATTTCTTTGACGTGACAGCTGCGAAGACTCCGGCTTGGTGAAAGGTGCCGAAGACAGAGTCATCGGGGCCAATGATGGCCTTCTTCGCTGGCGTTGGTTGACACATTCGTCGAACGAGTTGCCATTCGCCAGGAGTCCTCAGTAGCAGCTGTGACATCCATGTTTCCTAGGTTTTTTGCCGCCGTTAATGACACGGTTATGCAGTTCTCGCGACACCTTTTGACCTCCAAACAGTACGGAGCTGCCAACGTCGTTTGTAGCTGGTGCGATAAGTTTTGAGTACCTTTACAGCGGCTTGGAAGATGTGGAACTGTTCTTCAGGAATGACGTTGGTAGTATCTACTAGCTTCATAGTTCTTCGTATCTTGTCGGCGAGTACACTTCCTCAATGTCGATTACTTCCTGAGTGCGGTCTCAAAAGGTCGGCCGTATGTTGTTCAAATGGCTCTGAGCACTATGGGACTCAACATCTTAGGTCATAAGTCCCCTAGAACTTAGAACTACTTAAACCTAACTAACCTAAGGACATCACACACACCCATGCCCGAGGCAGGATTCGAACCTGCGACCGTAGCAGTCCCGCGGTTCCGGACTGCAGCGCCAGAACCGCTAGACCACCGCGGCCGGCCCGGATGTTGTTATCAAGGTACCATTGAAATTGGTCGCAGTTACGTCCGATCAGTGGAGAGGCGGAAGAAGGAATCTTCCGTGTTCCAGGATGCCCACCACCACCAGCAGTCGGTTGCAAGAAAAATCGTTGACTGTGTGCGGATTAATGTTGGGTGGATCCCATTCTTGACAGTGGTGTCTAAAATGTCGTCTTGCTGTCGGTGGAAGTAGCTAATTCGTGTAGCATCAGATGGCCTGTGGATGACACATTGCAGTTCGTCCTGCATGTAGAACAGTTCTTGTCGTTTGGTGTTAGTTTCACACGAATTTCAGGAGAAGTGCTTAACATTCAGGTCTCCCGCTGATAAGAGTTTTGGAAAGCGTTCTAATATGGAGGCAAGATCCTGAGGCACATGTAAGCTGCGGCGAAGGTAAGCTAACTTGGCAATAGGTAACGTCACCTATTGCCATGCTGATCATGACAGCGGTTGTTTCTGCTAGATGTAGCGCCGTTGGTCTCTGTGGCCGAGCGGTTCTAGGTGCTTCAGTCTGGAAACGCGCGACCGCTCCGGTCGCAGGTTCGAATCCTGCCTAGGACATGGTTGTGTGTAATGTCCTTAGGTTAGTTAGGTTTAAGTAGTTCTATGTTCTAGGGGACTGATGACCTCAGATGTTCAGTCCCGTAGTTCTCAGAGTCATTTGAACCATTTAGATGTACCGCCGGTAGCACTTCGAGATGATGACGGAGCGACTGTTTGATACTGATGGTCGTGACTTCCTCTCATCTACCGAATCGATATTTGCGATAAACGTGCTTATTTCGAAGGCAGAACGTGATTGGGTCCTTAAGGTGCTTTTCGCTGGTAAGTGCCACATCGACGCTATATCGAGAGATAAAGTCATAAGTCTCAGTTTTCTTCATTCAAAGACCATTTGCATCCCAGACAAGGAATTTAAAGTGTCTCGTAGGAGGTCTATGCACCATTTAAGGCATTGCAACAGCTTTTACGAAGGGAGTTGCATCAGGGTTTTCGTTTTCTCGTCGGATTTTTTGTGTTGACATACTCTGGCTGCAGGAAAAGTGTCTCGTAGGAGGCCTATGCACCATTTAAGGCATTGCAACAGCTTTGACGAAGGGAGTTGCATCAGGGTTTTCGTTTTCTCGTCGGATTTTTTGTGTTGACATACTCTGGCTGCAGGAAAACTCTTATCACGTGGCATCTTCGTCAGCCGTTCCTCCGTTACCTGGGCGGGAAGCAGTTTGATAATGACTTTAAGGTACTTTTCTCTGACGGGCGGTTGTTTGCACAGCGGGATGTTGAATTTTTCGAAAAGCTTGAAACTCTGATGATAGTCTTCATGGCTGTCAAGATGATACTTTATACGACCCCATTGAAAAATGGCTTTGAGGGATAGAGGCAGACGCTGTTTTCAAGATTCGTTGAGTTGGATGTTGTCCGAAAGAACAGACACCATATCCATATAAGTATATAGTTCTGGCAACCGGGACCTTCTTCTTCTGTGCGGATTCACACATATTCCCAGAACTCTTACGGGAGTTGGTAAAAATGTCTTCCACGAGTAATGAGTGTGTTGGTGTGGGACACTACGAATGTAGTGTGTGAACATACAAGGTGTGAATGTGGCTCTCGCGAGAGTCATGCACGAGATAATCCCTGCAGCCGCGCAATTCTCTGTACACTCGGTGGCTCAGATGAATAGAGCGTCTGCCATGTAAACAGGAGCACCCGAGTTCGAGTCCCGGTCGGGGCACAAATTTTCATCTGTCCCCGTTGATATATATCAACGCCCGTTAGCAGCTGAAGGTATTAATATAATTCTTGTTACCTTCAGATTAATTCTCTACCGTCCCACTCTTGAACGGCGTCCGCAAAAAATGAGCTCTTGAATCCCTCTTATTTCATAATTATGATCATTTCCCTCTATGTAGGTGGGCGCCAAAAAAATATTTTCACATTGGATGGAGGAATTTGGAGACTGAAATTTCGTGAGAATATCTTGTCGAAAAGATGAACGCTTGTGTTTTAACGACTGCCCCCCCCCCCCCCCAATCTCTGCATCATTTCTGTGACACGCTCACCCCTATTTCGCGATAGTACAAAACGAGGTGCCCTTCTTTGATATTTCTCGGTGTCCTCCGTTATTCTAATTGGTATGGTTTCCATACCACACAGCAGTACTCTAGCAGATGTCGGACAAGCATGGGTAGTCTCTTTAGTGGATTTGTTGCATCTTCTAAATGTTCTGTCAATATAAAGAGGTCTTTGGTGCTTGTCTCCACAAATTTATCTATGTGATAGTTCCATTTTAAACTGTTCTTAATTGTTGTCATTAGGAATCTAGTTGAACTGACAGCCTTTGTATATGAGCGATTTATCGTGAAACCGAAATGTAAAGGATTCCTTTTAATACCCATCTTGAGGACCTCAGCCTTTTCATTGTCTAGAGTCAGTTTCCACTTTTCTTACCTTCTTGATATCTCTTCTAATTCATTTTCCAATTGGTGTTGGTCTTCTGACTGGAACTCGTCACCTCTTCATTTGCTTTAAGAGTGCATACGACAGCGTCAATAGAAACCAGTCGTTTCATGCCTTTCAGGAGATCGGGATGCATGGAAAACTCCTGAATATGTTTAAAATGATGATGTCTGACGTAGGGAGCTGCATTCGAGTTCGAGGAAATTACTGAGGTCCCCTGGAAATAAAAAAAATGGGCTACGTCAAGGAGATGCATCAGCATCCCTATTATTGAATGTAGCACTCGAGAAGGTGATTAGGGAAGCAGGCCTATAGACCAGGGGCACCATCTTTTACAAGCCAGTGCAGATTTTAGCATATACAGATGACGTAGACATCATGGCACGGACAGTATCAGCACTGAAAGAAGCTTTTACAGCCGTAAGGCAATCAAGTAAGAAAATTAAGATAAAACCAAATACATGACCTGTGGGAAAGTATATCAACCCAATATGCCGTCAACTTTCAGTGTGAATGGATACACATTTGAAAAAGTTGATGGCTTCAAGTATCTTGGTTCCACAGTCACTTGCTTTAATGACATCTTAACTGAAATTAAGATTAGGCTGACATCAGCAAATAAGGCATATTTCGCCTTGAGTAATTTATTCCGGTCAAGACTTCTCAGCCGCCCAACAAAATTCACCATTTATAAAAGCCTTGTTACACCAGTTCTCACTTATGCTTCGGAAACATGGCCCTTGACGGAAACCGATGCAAGGCTGCTCGACGGATTTCAGGGGAAAGTTTCGAGGAGATTAATTGGCCCTCTGCATGAGACAGAACAATGGAGGAAAAGGTACAATGCAGAATTGTACGCTGTATATGCTTCGGAAACATGGCCCTTGACGGAAACTGATGCAAGGCTGCTCGACGGATTTCAGGGGAAAGTTTCGAGGAGATTAATTGGCCCTCTGCATGAGACAGAACAATGGAGGAAAAGGTACAATGCAGAATTGTACGCTGTATATGCTTCGGAAACATGGCCCTTGACGGAAACCGATGCAAGGCTGCTCGACGGATTTCAGGGGAAAGTTTCGAGGAGATTAATTGGCCCTCTGCATGAGACAGAACAATGGAGGAAAAGGTACAATGCAGAATTGTACGCTGTATATGCTTCGGAAACATGGCCCTTGACGGAAACTGATGCAAGGCTGCTCGACGGATTTCAGGGGAAAGTTTCGAGGAGATTAATTGGCCCTCTGCATGAGACAGAACAATGGAGGAAAAGGTACAATGCAGAATTGTACGCTGTATATGCTTCGGAAACATGGCCCTTGACGGAAACCGATGCAAGGCTGCTCGACGGATTTCAGGGGAAAGTTTCGAGGAGATTAATTGGCCCTCTGCATGAGACAGAACAATGGAGGAAAAGGTACAATGCAGAATTGTACGCTGTATATGCTTCGGAAACATGGCCCTTGACGGAAACCGATGCAAGGCTGCTCGACGGATTTCAGGGGAAAGTTTCGAGGAGATTAATTGGCCCTCTGCATGAGACAGAACAATGGAGGAAAAGGTACAATGCAGAATTGTACGCTGTATATGCTTCGGAAACATGGCCCTTGACGGAAACCGATGCAAGGCTGCTCGACGGATTTCAGGGGAAAGTTTCGAGGAGATTAATTGGCCCTCTGTATGAGACAGAACAATGGAGGAAAAGGTACAATGCAGAATTGTACGCTGTATATGCTGATGCTACTGTAACAAAAATCATACGATCAGGAAGGATAAGATTGGCAGGTCATGTGTCAAGAATGGAGGAGTCTGAGGTGATAAAAGGAGATTCTCTTTGGTAATCCAGGAGGACAAATGGGGCCAAGTCGACATCGAGCAAGATGGCTGGATGGAGTGGAAGAAGACCCAAGGAAGCTCGGATGCAGAAACTGGAGGAAGGTAGCATGTGACGATGATGGACGGTGGAAGCTCGTTGGGAAGGCCAAGGTTCATCCTGGACTGTTGCGCCTCAGAATAAGAAGAAGTTAGTCTTCTGATGACTTTACTAGACCGTAAATGACAGAACACTTTTAAGAGGTCTGCTCAGACTGTTTCCTAAATCATACATATGGATTAGGTTCTACAAAGATATTATAACACTTGCTTTTGGAATGGCACATGTCACGTTTTACTAGAGAGCTTTCTATCTACTACTGTGAACCGTGACCTTTCAGACAGGAAATCAGTAATCCATTCACGAAACCGAAGCGATAATCTATAGGCTCATAATTCGATTAGAAGCCGCTTGTGGCAAACTATATCGAAATCCTTCTCGATATGAAGAATATGGAATTTCTTTGAGATCCCCTGTCGATACCACTAACTGCTTCATGAGAATAAAGAGCTTGTTGTGTTACACAAGAACTTTATTTTCCGAATCCGTGCTGACTATCGTTTTCTTTAAGATAATTCATAGCGTTTGCTCAAAGCATATGCTCCAAATTCCAAGTGCAAATAGACGTCAGTGATATAGGTCAGTAACTCATCGGATTGCTTCCTTTTCCTTTCTGGAATATTGCTGTGACCTATACATCTTTCCAGTATTTAAGTACAGATTTTTCGTCAAGTGGTCGGTTTTATATGACTGCTAGGTAAGGAGCTATTACGCTGACATATTTTGAGGGGAATCTAATCGGTATGCAGACTGGACCAGAGGACTTGTCTTTATTAAGTGATTTAAGCTGATTCGCTACACCGAGGATATCTACGTCTAAGTTACTCGTGTCAGCAGCTGTACTTGATTCTGTTTCTGGATTATGTACTTCTCCTTCTTTAGCGACGGAATTTCGGGGAACTGTATTTAGTAACACCTCTTTATAATGGGATCGTGACAACTCCTCATCACCGATTTCGTCCAGATTTATGGTATATGTGGGGCTTGGCGAAAAATTAAAGTGACAGAAATGGTACAAACAGATAACTTAGAGTTTACAAGAAAAAATAGTATTTTCGGCGTAAGTCAGCCTGGGTATGAGCCATTTATCTTGTAAATGTTTTCCACGCAGTGGCTGGGGCGGTCGAAAGACTACAGAACAGTAATCCGAGGGTCATGAGGCCTAAGCCCTGTCCCGTAACTGCTGCAGTCCCCATAGACACCTACTGCAGCGGCAACTCCGCAGACAGACCAGCGACGCGGGTTGCCGACTCTGCTGCGAAGTCTGGCCAATGCAGGAGTGTTTACAAGCAATTACCACAGTTGACAACAAACACGTAGGTACGGTCAACGTCTATCAGAGGGCATCAAACAATAGCAGAGGAAGAGGGCGCGACGATAAACGAACTATTTCTTGGCAATCACCTGTGTGGAAATAGTCCCGGAAATATCATTCCGCCTGGGGCTAGAACAGCCGGCGCCCAGCCCTTCAGAAGGCAGTTCTCGACTCGCCGAGTGCGGAGAAGATCGTCCAGTACACCGGTGTGCCACCTCGATCATCCTCTCGTCTGCAACGATTGTGAGATCGCTTCCGTCATGTTAGGCTATCTACCAGTTGCTAACAGCCGATTTCGATGCGGAAGAGTTGTACGGGTCTAGAGTCGAAGTGAACTCTGATTATGGGAATTAGTTGTTATTTGCTTGTTCCGCAGAAAGGATCGTCATTGTTTTGTTGGTTCTGGAGAGTGTGTTACTCTTGGTGGTTTATTGTAGTTTCCTGAAAAAAGAAGTTGTAAAAGGAGTTGGTTTTTGCTGAGTAGATTTAGCAGAAACTATTCCTTGATTTATGGTTTTTTTCGTTACTTACACTGTAAATAAATCGAATTAATGCTCATACTATTCCATTTATTAATTTATTTATAAAATGAGTGAAAAGGAAAGACAGAGGAAGATTTGGAGTTGCAAATAAAATCCCAGGAAGGGATTTATGGCGTACACGAGAAGTTCGTATATAAAATCACACCCATTTAATATTTTACGGCTGATTTATATGTGCTGGGGTGATATTCATCGTAAAAACAGGAGAAGCAATAATTTTGTAAATAACTTGCACACCTTATAAACGCCATAATTTTAAATTCTGCAATAGGAAAGCAATATTTTCATTCTCTTCTCGACTTCTTTTTATTATTTCAACTTACTTGTTTCGGGTCGCGCTCACTGAGTCATGTCAGTAATGTAAAAGCGACACGATAGCGCATTGGAAACGATTTCCTTGTCATTAACTACGTCACGAATGTAAGGAGAAAGCAACGGGAATTCCGTCTTGGAGAAAATCACCGATGGGACTGAGAATCGATCGCGGGCCCCTTTGGTTATCACTGTATCGCGCTGACCGTATAGACTTATTTCCTAGAGAACGTGACATTACTCGATCGAGAAACAGCAAGCACATTTGCTCCGTAGGCGTAGCTATCACTGTCCCCATCAACAGACGGGCTGAGTCTACCTATTGTTTGCATGCAACTGCAGTGGGCTGCTCGAGGCTCAAAACTAAACTCACGGAATGCGAAGGTCTATACTAACTGCAATCGCTTCTTGGCAAGTTATTTGCAGAGCCTACGTGGACACTGCAAAGTACAATTCTTCTTGGAAATTTGCATCCGAAATTTTACTTTGCAGCTTTCTTGCCTTTACGAAAATATTAATAAATACAAAATGTGTAGCTTGTGATTCTTGAGTTTCTCCCGGCGTATTTGATAATCAAAATATCCACGGGTGTGCTGCCGGTCTAGAGTGTCCAACGGGCACAATATTTCGGCGATCATACATGTCGCCATCATCAGGTGAACTGACGGAATGAGCTCCTGTGAACGTGCCGGCACGGAGATCCGTATGCTATGGCTGCTCAAAGGGAACTGGGTTCGGTCGCGGCGCCGGACAGCACACTCGCTATTGGGCAGTGAAGGTACTGATTGTGTCTTGCCGTTGGTGTACTTTGCGTACAACTACAATCCCTTTCGATTTTCTGAAACCCTCCGAGACAGAGTTTCGTTGTGGAATTTCTTAAAAGCACCTCGCGTATAAATTGCAGGTAATTTTCGAGCTTCTGTACAACGTTAAAAACAATTTTAGGTGTTTTGCATTATTTCCATTTTGGCATGCTCTTTTTCGTTGCTTTTGCAACAGTATTCTGATCATTCTTATCTACTCTGGAGATTCAATTTCCCCTCTTATTAATTTATTTGGTATATATCGCTCAACTGCTATCAGTACTACATTTTTGAATTTGTACCTCTTTTGGTCTACGGTTACGTAGTTAGTTCGGACTAGTGGAGGGTGTCTCTCAGGAAAGCGTCAAGCGAATATCTGTGTGCTTGTTTGAAATAGACAAGTTTTTCATTTTAGTTTGGTGCACTTGTGGTCACTAATTTCTGCATCCGTCATGATGCTCCCTATTTTCTCAGGATTATTTGTTGCTTGGTGGTTAGATATGCTTTTATCACCATTGACACCTCGCAGGTGGTCCTGATCTAACTGCTGAAAATAATTTTGATACAAAGTATTTAAAACAATTGTGAACGACGTTCTATCACCGGGTTTGAAACGGTATTTTTGCCAACATACCAAGGCTGGACTGAAATTACTAGCAACTATAACTAAATGTGTGGGGTACCTATTTCAGATGATACTCAGGTTTTCCTTGAACCTTTCAGCAAATGTATCATCTGAGTCAGGAGTTCAGAATAAGGAATCAACTGTTAATTTATTCCGGTTGTCTAATATAACCTTTACCCATACTAACCTATTCTTTGTTTGGGGGGAGATCTGCTTGAAACGAGACAAGTGTTTTTGTGCTGTAGACCGACTTCCCCGCGTGTGTGTCATATGAGGCAAATTCGCGACACCCTGTCCTGTAAGCAACGTGTACGTCACCGTGACGCCCTGTGGAGGTTTTTGCCCGCCGGAAAAATGAGGCAGCCTCGTAGCCGTCGCGGGCTAATTCCATAAGCCGGGCGCGCTGTATCAACCCCCGCAGCGGTGCGGGCTGAGGCGGGGTGGGGCAGCGCCAGCAGACAAATGGCTTTCCCTGCCAGCGCCGCTGCCGCCATTGCCCTGAAGAGCTTCGCAATATGCCTACCCGCGAAACCCAGAGCTAAGGCCAGCAAACATTTTGATGCACAGCCCCACCTAGAAGCTTTATTAACAGCAGATGTCTAACAACAGAACTGAGTCACAAGTAAACTGAAACGATCGAAACACGAATTATCCGCCGTTTACAGAGGCATAACTAAGGAAATACTTGGTAACTAACTATCGTAGGAAGCTGCACAGCAGTTTTTAGGTTGACAGTTGGTTCCCGTGCCACTGGCTGTTGCTAAGTGAAATATAACTATCCCAAATGAAAGATGAAATTTCAAAATACAATGCTAGTCCTGAATAAATTCAGGTGTTACATAATATCTCACTGTTTATCTCCATTGGATTTGTGGATGTGATGATCTTGTCATCCTAGCAGATCATCCTAAGAGGTCAGTACCATGTCACTGAATAATTAATGATTGATCTACAAAGAATACAGATTTGTATCCGGTTTCTCAAAGTAACGATACACACATTATATACAGATTTACTCTCCTAATAGTCGTCAGCCTTATTTTCTCTGGTCTTTCGGCAGTTATTTGCAATTTCGAGTTTTCGTTGTGTAGTTGTAGTCACCTCAAAAAAGAACAGCTCATAACGTCTTTCTGCGCCGTCTAGTGTGCACGGAAAGTGACGGTTTGTTTCCCGTTACAAACAATATAATTTTTGAAGTGGAATTTTACATACACATTCGATAGAGTGGCCACTTCGTTTAGTACGATATTCTTGCTGTCGATATGTATTAACAGGGACAGTAAAACACGGAGAATAGCCACTACTGCAGCAGCAGCAGCACCGTGCTCTCCTGCGTATCTATAACAGTATCTATATGAGTTCATAGGCCCATTTTTCATAGACGGAACACTAAACACGCTCAAATATTTCAGCCCCCTAACGTACCATCTTCCAAGTGTGCTAGAAGGCGTTTCTCTGCATACTAGTAAGAACCTGTGGTACCAATGCGATGGCTGTCGAGCCCCTAGGGCACGAAGTACCACAGCATGTTTTCACGAATTGTTTCCAAGTCGTTACAGTGGACACAGTGGACCTGTACCTTGACCGACCATTTCCCCATATTTGACGCCTGTACACTTTTTGCTGTTGGGAAAACTGATAGATGCTGTCTACAAGGAGATATCAAGTACACCCCATGATAAGTAACGACATATGACTGCAGAATGCTTGGACATCTCTGCTGAAATGCTAGCACGTACGCAGCAGTCGTCCCAAACCACACTAGCAGCGCTTATTGACGCTACTGGAGGTCATTTTGACCACAACTTTTAATGGTCATTTATCTCGTTACTGGTCAGAATTCTCATAACTAGTGTATGCACTTTTGTTGTTCTTTAGTGTGTGCTACCGCAGGCATTGTACAAGTATTTGTGTGGAAACTTTTAGAAATACGACGTCTCATAAACGAAACGACTCGCACTAGAATCGTACAACAAACACCACTAATATTCGTATTTACCCTACATTCAGTCTGTTAACGTCAACAGGCTTTGTTACCTTTAAGAAAGTGTGTATCTGCACAAAAAATATACGTTCTATGAATTATTACAATATATTGATTGGCTAACAACACGATCCCCTGTCTACCAACCCATTCTACGAAAATTACACATCAATAGCACTTTTCATTTACGCAATATTTGCACTGAAATTTTTATGTGATAAACCCTGTATAAATTTACAGTTATTATTATTACCTTTGGGATCCGCAGTACATAAATATAATCACTTCCTTCTCTTATAGATAATTACCTGATCGGCTTCAGAATCCAACATCGCATTATTAAAACGTAACACTTTTAAAAGAAGAAAAAGGTTTAATGAAAAGAATGTAATATAGAGAAGGGAGGAATGGAGAGACTGAGATTGGTAGAAGTAACTACCTCGTAGGCATTCTAAAACTATGACAAACCAGATTTGTTTTCCAAAACACTCAATGTCTCGTAATTAACAGCGAAAGCGGACGCCGGTGGAAGCATACGATAACATGAGCGATCACATTCCGGTATACATAGGTCTGCAAATGTGCCGTTTATGAGATATTGCCAAAATGTTAGGTGGCGTCACTGACTTCGCTATGAAATATTACCTAAGCTATAAATTTATTATTTGCTGTACACTTTTTGATGAAGTCTCCATGAAACGGGGCTGACCAGCAACCTTCCAACAGTAATGAGAAATTTTCACTTATCACTTTGAAGATAGTACATCTTCTGCGAGAATTATGCTCGTACTACATCATAGGCTACATTTATTTGCGTCAACAAGGATGCTGTTAACAACCCGTATTCTACTGCACTATGATATAAACTGCCATTTTGAGAGTACAGTTACGGTTCCCGTTAGTAATATGGATTACTGTATAGCCATACGGTTAATATTCAGCTTCTGTACGATGACTACACGCTGTTTCCGACAGCTAAGACTTTTCTGTCAGTCTTTCTGACTGTCTCTTAAATCCATTAAAAGAGATTTGGATAAGAAATGTATTTTCTTTTCTTGATTTACATGTACATCTTCTCGTTGTAGTTATCAATCTCAGTAAATTTATTTCCAGAACTTTTGTATACCTTTGAGTAATTTCAGAACATTAGACTAAAACTACATTTGCCACTAAATGCCTTCAACCGTAGTATAAAATATGAAGCTGCACGCTTTGTCTTCATATTACTTCATTCATGAGGCATTTACATAGGTTTTAACATTCTTCCCTTCTAGGCGCTCAGTCCGGAACCGCGCGACTGCTACGGTCGCAGGTTCGAATCCTGCCTCGGGCATGGAAGTGTGTGATGTCCTTAGGTTAGTTAGGTTTAAGTAGTTCTAAGTTCTAGGGGACTGATGACCACAGATGTTAAGTCGCATAGTGCTCAGAGCCATTTTTGAACGTTCTTCCACAATGATACACAATTTTTACTTTCACTTTTTCTCGTCTTTTGTTACATGTAACTCTGTGTTCATCAGTGTGATATTTTTATCTGCGCATACGCGCCCCAAAGTTGTGTGTCGGCAATCGTACTAGAGTACTGTTCATCTGGCGACTAGTCTGCTCGCATTCGATTAATGGCCCCAGAGATCCGTGCCGTATCTCTCTGCTGTCATGCTAAGGGTACTGAATAGTGTAGAATCAACATTAGCGATGAACATTAAGTGGCTACATTCTAGACCTAAGGTACCTTGGAGTACCTAGAGACCTTGGCCACTCAAACGATTGCATCAGATGTTAAGGAGAAAAGCATTGTATTCGCTTTGACCAATCACTACTGAAGACACTTGTGCTTTGCTTCTACTGCACACTTCTGCCGTCAGCGTTCGCCTGTTACTTGTTTGAAGACTCAAAGCTCGGCGGTCTGTCCATGGATGGCATTGCCATTTCTTTGGTTTCGCATTGGGTAGATGTGGAATGCTCATTTACACTTATCCAAGAGACAGGGACCAAAACCAGGACAATGGACTCAGCCAGTGGGCCAGAAAGAGGAAAGCCAACCGCCACTACGCACGAGAAACGAAAATCGTTGTTTTGTTCAGCAAGCGCACGCCTTGCATGTGCGTTGCAACTTCAATATTAGTGTCCTACACTTCGTCACCTGAGATTAAAGCAGACTTCTGTATAATAGGCAGAATTTAAATTTTAAGTCACGAGCCCACCTAATACTCTGCTAAAGTATCCTTGTCGGAAATTTGTCTCCTTGCAAGTCGTGGGATTTCGGTACCATGCGAGAATTTCTTCCCCCCTGACGACGGTAGACTTTTCTCTATCACCAAAATTATGGAATTTATTGCATATTCTACATCGTCATGCCAGAATAGTTGATACATTAAGCCACCATGAAATTACCAAATGGCTCTGAGCACTATGGGACTTAACATCTGTGGTCATCAGTCCCATAGAACTTAGAACTACTTAAACCTAATTAACCTACGGACATCACACACATCCATGCCCGAGGCAGGATTCGAACCTGCGACCGTAGCAGTCGCGCGGTTCCGGACTGAGCGCCTAGAACCGCTAGACCACCGCGGCCGGCACTGAAATTACCACCTCGGCTGCGCTAAGAGAAGTAATTGTTAACATACGAGATGGTGATGTACATACAGAGGGTTAAGGGTATAAGTGCAGGTATTTCTGTTAATGACTGAGGACAGTGTACCGAACAACATTCCGTAAGTATTCACCTCATTTGCAAGTTCATAATTACAGCTGCTACTAGTAATATGTTTCTAGGTATGTTGGTACCACAATGTTCATGTGGTGCAAGCAAGCCATAAATGTTTATTTTATCCTGGGCGGCAAGAAGCGTACTTGAGTATGGAAGTGTGGACGCAAAGCGGATCGTCTGTACCGAGAGGCGCAGTTATGACCGTGCAGAAAACACCAGGTAGTAAATTAAATGATGTGTTTGCGGGAAGGCTCTCAGATGCAGAGAAAAAACAACAGACACACTGACGTAGTTATATATTAAGGTACCAATGATCACAATATCTGTATCTACTTCCCTAACACCCTGAATATAAGGGGCAATGAATAAGTTTGCATTCGAGGGCGTTGTTGCGGGGTATATGCGACGTGGCGGAAACACGATGCAGGTGTATAAGCATACGGATCAGTGTGACTTTCGTGCAGTTCCGACGTGCGTGCAGGAAATACAGAAATGTGAACTATGGCGATGTTATTACCAAATGAGTACAAAAGCAACCAACATGTTGTTATTGTTTTCTTGGCTAACGAAAGACAAACACTGGTAGACGTCCATCAGAGAATGGAGAATGTGTATGGGGCAGCATGTCTGTCGAAAACCACCATTGTGGAATGGTGCGCCAAGTTACGCACTGGTCGCGGTTCGACACGAGACGCCGGTCGATTCAGGAGTTACACAGAAGTTGTGCCAACTCAAGTGGCAGGCATTAGAGCACCCGCTCTGCAGCCTAATCTCTTCCCATGCGATTATCATGCCGTTGCTCCCTCAAATTAGACCTTGAAGGGTCGAAGATTTCTGTAGGACGTGACTGTGCAGCTGTCTCAAACTAGAGGGCACCGTGTTTCACCAAACGGGTATGTTCAGCCTGGCGCGTCGACGGGATGATTGCCTCAGTGCTCACGAGGACCTCTTCTGACTGGCGTACCAACTGTGGACTGTACGGCCTTCGAACGGAAATTTCCTTATCGCCACATATACCTTAAGACTTTGGAACGCCATTCACTTTATTCGCAGTTGAACTGGCATACACACTCGTTTTAAGACTGTATGGTTGCTGGTTGCTAATTCTGAGTCATGAGCGTCCATCCATCGCAAATTACAGATGCGATTACCAATTAAAAGTTGTCTCTGTGGCGGGAAAGACAATAGCGTCTAATCCATCATTATTAAAAACAGATCAAACGCATCCTTCTTAAAATATTAGTTACATGTCTGTTTCGTTGATAGTTGACGGACAAAGATAGTTGAAATGGTAGGGAGCGTGAGAGTGGCACAGTGCATGGTCCTGACGGTTTACTAGACAGATTTCAGTACATCACTTACAAAGTAGAGGCCGAATCTATTGTTAAGAGCGACTACACCTTGGTTGATCACAACAGTTTGATCTTAAAACACACATTATCACATTTTGCCACAATACGAGAAATGGTAGCACAGCTTCAACTCGAAATATGCTTAATGATATTCAACCACACGGAATTGAATGTTGGGTCTTACAACTGGTGAAAAAATGGTTCAAATGGCTCTGAGCACTATGGGACTTAACATCGGAGATCATCAGTCCCCTAGAGCATAGAACTACTTAAACCTAACTAACCTACGGGCTTCACACACATCCATGCCCGAGGCAGGATTCGAACCTGAGACCGTAGCAATCGTGCGGTTCCGGACTGAAGCGCCTAGAACCGCTCGGCTACCGCGGCCGGCTACAACTGGTGCCAAATATGTATTGACCGTAATGTCTCATACTCACAAGATAACAAAACGCGGATTTGTCCGAAAGAACAGACGCCACGCATTCATATAATCAACAGCATTCTTTTTTTTTTTTTCAATAGACGAATCAACAGGCTGTGTCAGTGAACTTGAATCCCAGTCTCATATTAGGAACTCTATCGACAGTATGGGATACTTACTACAATTCATTTTTGGTGCTCGTCTCAATCATCTGCACCATTAAACTTTCCAGATAAATTGCGAAGAACTGTATGATTATACCATTAACCCCTACGATGCTAGTAACTGATTTGAAGAATTACATCCATCACTTCGTTGTTTTGAGTTACCACATACAAAATTGAGCATAGGTAACATATTAGTCAAGTGAAGTAGCCTCTGGCAGGCTTTCTGACACCTGTGTCCCACGAATGTAATGTTTTTCAAGCGCCATGTCTGCGTCACAGGATGTGTTGAGTTGTTCATCAGCACAAATGACGTAGGCAACATGTTCACTTGCTGAAACATTATGCCCATTGGAAGTAGACATTCGACCATATGATTTCTTCAATGACAGAACAAAGTGGAGAGTCGCAACCTGTTAGCCTAATTACCTCTGAAAAATGGAAACACCCTTCAGACAAGAAAGACGTTGTCAGTTAATTCACATCATCTGAAATACAACACCAGTAGACAAATACGCAACAACTCTCTCACCCTTACGAAACAAAACTGAAATGCAGATATGCCGAACAGTAAGACATTCGTGACATCAAGTAAGAGCATACCTTACGCAAGTTCTTATGACATGTTCTTTTCTGACATCAACTTAACTGGTGTAATTACCATCAAACAAGCGATGACGTACTGTTTATTAACTAGTTGATAGTCGTAAAATGTTGGTAGTGACATATCGTGAAACCTGACGTGAATCCTACAATATTAACTATTTCACTGATAAGATGGATGAATACTGCCAGCATATGTAAGTCAATTTTGTATTGATAGGTACAGTCAAGCGCAAGATGTTATTATTACGCCAACGAAATGATAGTTTCACTAGAAAGTCGTGAATGGCAACATTGTCTTATAACAGTAAAACAAAGGCTTAGTCACGCTTTCTGTTCTTTTAATATCTGCATGTCAACATTGTGATAAAAGAGAAGTATCGTCGCTCTGAAGAGTGACTGCAAGTACATTCATACCCTACTGGCCATTAACATTGCTACACCAAGAAGAAATGCAGAAACGGGTATTCATTGGACAAATATATTATCCTAGAACTGACATATGATTACATTTTCATGCAATTTGGGTGCATAGATCCTGAGAAATCAGTACCTAGAATAACCACCTCTGGCCGTAATAACGGCCTTGATACGCCTGAGCATTGAGTCAAACCGATTTCTCATACACAAACAGCAGTTGACCGGCGTTGCCTGGTGAAACGTTGTTGCGATGCCTCGTGTAAGAAGGAGAAATGCGCACCATCACGTTTCCGACTGTGATAAAGGTCGGATTGTAGCCTATCGCGATTGCGGTTTATTGTATCGTGACATTGCTGCTCGCATTGGTCTTGATTCAATGACTGTTAGCAGAATATGGACTCGGTGGGTTAAGGAGGGTAATACGGAACGCCGTGCTGGATCCCAACGGCCTCGTATCACTAGCAGTCGTGATGACAGACATCTTATCCGCATGGCTGTAACGGATCGTGCAGCCACGTCTCGATCCCTGAGTCAACAAATGGGGACGTTTGCAAGACAACAACCTTCTGCACGAACAGTTTACAGGTACAGCTACCCGTGCACCTTCAACACGATACTACAGTTCATCAAGAGTAGTGACTGGCGTATTGTAACGAGCCAGTTGCTCGGCCACCATTGACCAGTCGTTTTCAAATGGTGAGAGGTCTGGAGAATGTGCTGGCCAGGGCAGCAGTCGAAAATTTCTGTATCCAGAAAGGGCCGTACAGGACCTGCAACATGCGGTCGTGTATTATCCTGCTGAAATGTAGGGTTTCGCAGGGTTAGAATGAAGGGTAGAGCCACGGGTCGTAACACATCTGAAATGTAACGTCCACTGTTCAAAGTGCCGTCAGTGCCAAGATGAGGTGACCGAGACGTGTAACCAATGGCACCCCATACCATCACCCCGAGTGATAAGCCAGTATGGCGATGACGAATACACGCTTCCAATGTGCGTTCACCGCGATGTAGCCAAACACGGATGCAACCATCATGATGCTGTAAAAAGAACCTGGATTCATCCGAAAAAATGACGTTTTGCCATTGGTGCACCCAGGTTCGTCATTGAGTACACCATCGCAGGCGCTCCTATCTGTGATGCAGCCACGGTCTCCGAGCTGATAGTCCATGTTGCTGCAAACTTCGTCGAACTGTTCGTGCAGATGGTTGTTGTCTTGCAAACGTCCCCATCTGTTGACTCAGGGATCGAGACGTGGCTGCACGATCCGTTACAGCCATGCGGATAAGATGCCTTTCATCTCGACTGCTAGTGATACGAGGCCGTTGGGATCCAGCACGGCGTTCCCTATTACACTCCTTAACCCACCGAGTCCATATTCTGCTAATAGTCATTGAAACTCGACCAATGCGAGCAGCAATGTCGCGATACAATAAACCGCAATCGCGATAGGCTACAATCCGACCTTTATCACATTTGGAAACGTGATGGTGCGCATTTCTCCTTCTTACACGAGGCATCACAACAACGTTTCACCAGGCAACGCCGGTCAACTGCTGTTTGTGTATGAGAACTCGGTTGGAAACTTTCCTCATGTCAGCACGTTGTAGGTGTCGCCACCGGCGACAACCTTGTGTGAATGCTAATCATTTGCATCATTTGCATATCACAACATCTTCGTACTGTCGGTTAAATTTCGCGTCTGTAGCATGTCATCTTCAAGGTGTAGCAATTTTAATGGGCAGTAGCGTATATCATTATCTAAACAACAGTTTTGTGGGTGACTGGTTTTCAGTTTTTCATCTCATACTATTCAAAATCCCGTTAATTCGTTCATGTTGTAATGTGAAAGATGTTGTGAAACACATTTGCACAAGCAAGATGGAGAGAGGAAATTTAGGAGGACAAATCCGTATATCTGAATTATTACGCAATACTACCTACGAGACCTGAATGACTCCTCAGCTACCCACTAAGGATATCTCTACGACTTAAATATCAAACAGCTGAAACGAGTTTGCATATAGAGTTCCGTTGGTATTACAAGTATATGGACCGTTATTGGTTCGGAAAGACCTGTGTCTGTAAACTGAGTATAAGGCTATACTACAATAAACAGGTTTCAGTGGACGACAGCTGCAGTAGCTACACAGTGAAGAAGACAATTAGACAGCATGGACAGGTTCAGACTGCCTATCGCAACTATAAGTGGCATTAACTTAACTCTTTCAGTGACTTTAACAGGTCAGTCTTACTTCAATTTTGGGCTGCCTATGGTACAAACGCGTCGGTAGCACATTCGCAACTGTTTATTACAGTAAACCTCCAACTAATCTTCCTGAGGTTATAACTTAGTATCGAAGAAGGCCTGTCATCTGTCGCTGTCACTGGCCCGCCTTCCAGTACAGCAGATTTACGTCCAATTTCCACAATTTTAACTGTTGAAAACATATTTCATGAGTCATTAAGCTCGGTTTTCTTTGTTTGTTTGATCTCTAGATACTGTAATGTATTATAAATTTTCGAACGTCTCCTCATTTTGCATCTAGTGGTACTGTGATTGCTTTTTAAGTGAGCTTGAATTAAGAGCGGCAGCACATTTTTCGCATTCAGTGTTATTACGCTAGCAGTGAGGGACAAATCGTAACTTCTATTCCAGTTACGACAGCTGACATGCATGCTCCCCAAGTGGTATAAATTTGGAAGACTTTCATCAGGCCACGATCCACAGTAGTAAATGAATATGTGAACAGTGAATATGTGGACTCGATGGAGTTAGCAAAGTTTTGCGAACAAGATACACTGGTTTCTGGAGATTGAGAATTAGGGTCCCCTCTTTTTTTCAACATTGTAGTACTTTTACTGGAATGAAAACAAAGACATGAGAATCCCAGTTATCTGGGGTCGTCTAACATTGTATCGTAGGATGCGTATTGTGTAAATTGAGACATCTTTTGCAAGTGTGTTAAGTTTTTGCTTAAAACAAGGACTCTTCTTTTTATTTCGAACGTTCATCTTTGGCCACAGTAGGACTGGTGGATTCGGTTACAATTTGTTTAAGAGAGATACAGATGTTAATCGATATTTTCAATTTTTAGTATTCATGTTTTTTACCTCCTCACGTCGCTAAAGCGTGTTCTTACAGACACTGGCTACTTCTGTTCATATTATAGATCACTATGCTACATTTTCTGCCCATTTAGCGTACTTCACACCACAAAATAGAAGGTTATTTAGCTGCAGGAGACGTTATAGACAAAATTTCATGCGATTGTGGTCGTGAAGCCGCAGAAATGGACAGGTACTGTACCATGACGTGAGAACAAGCTGGCTGGGTTGAGAACCATCTTATTGCAGCTGACCAGCAAGGAATAGCGAAGCTGGTAGAGTAGCAGTTTGACATTTAGACACTCACCGTTGCAACACGGTATAATAGTGAACACCAAAGAGGCCTGGCGGAACAGACATATAGAGGAAGAAGACTTTGTAAAGACGGAGAAGTTCCCGTACGAAAGTTAAAACTCTTCGAGTCTTGAGGACGGAGCACGAGAATATCCGGTGAAAACAGTCCTGCGGAGGCCTTTCGTATTAAATACGGATTTGCTGTGCATGCTGGAAGTGACTGTTAATGGACTCAAGGCTGTACCTAGGTAACTCAGTCGGGAGTGAGGGCAGGCCAGAACTTCTGCAAAGCTCGGGGTGGACTCTGCAGTTGGTACATACAACCAGTGGTGGAAAATGGCGAGTTTTCAGGGCACAAGAGCAGATTGCGTTTCGTTGGTGTCGAATAAAATCTCACTGTGACGTCACACAAATTATTTCCCCATTCAATATCATTTGTCTGTATATAGAACTCGTTGGTCGCATATATAGTAAATCGGTGATTGTGATTTCAGTTACAGTAGCACATGTGAGTAATACTTCTAGCTTGACAGGTCCAAAAGTTAAAAGAGAGTCGTCAAAATTATTTTGCAGTTACTGGTTTGTTGCTTTGTTGCTCTGCAAAACATTGCACCACGCACAATGCAGCCGTCCGCCCCCCCCCCCCCCCCCCCGCCCGCCCGCCCAACCTCCTTGCGAGCGCTGTTCTAAAACTCAGGATGCCATTGTTGATGTTTGTAGTTAGCTGGAAATCGTCCCGACTACTGTCAAATGACTGGAATCCACTGTTACATTATGTCATGAGCAGGGCTCCCGACAGTCGTGTATCAGAGACACCCTACGTACACGAAGTAATAACCTCTCCTGTTGATTCTGTCTCTTCCACAGGAAGCATAAGATCTGTCAACACTCGTCCGCTTGATTGTTAGTGCCGTTTCAGTGGTGGGGATAAGCACTCCGTACGGGGGAGACAGGGGCCAAGGAGAACTCAGTGTGTTAATTAATACCCATGCCCAACTTGTATCAGATAAGATCTTCCACTGAAATCTAAACTGACCCACTGAGACTCACTTCATCTTATGGGAAACCTGCAATGTGCCGTGTCAAGATCAGGTAAGCAAAGAAGAGTAGTGGTGTGTTAATCATCGGCAGTTCAAACGTACGGCGAGTAACGGTACTTCTTAGGTAAAGAGCAATTTACGACTAGGAAAGAATACCAAGAGCACTCAGTCTGTATGACTGATAGCCTCATTCAACGTGCTGAAGAATTTATTCCGGCAGCCATTGAACGAACACTGTGAAAACAACTATGCATTGTGCCACACGTTGGAACAGACGGTGCCCGTCCTCTGCGCTCTGAGGTAATACTTGAATCACTCCAGCGATTGACTGAGAAGGTTGGAAAGACCAGTCCTGTTCACGGGATGTCAACGAATCTCACTATCTGGAGCATTATCCTCAGAACTGACCATGTCCGCATGGTTCAAGTCGAGTGGAAAGATTAATCCAGAGATTTCGGATGTTCAGTGACGAGCCAGGCTGCGAATTCCTGAACACGCACTATAGGATTGAGAGTTGTTGCGGCGCTTCAAATGAGCCAGGTGTGCGATATACATCGAACGCTGCTACCTAGCTAGCTAAGTCTGTGTGGAGTGCACATAAAATACTTTTGTACTAGATGACTCTTCATCCAGGCCCGATATCGATACCTGCAGAGAACATGAATGTGTCAGTATAACTTCCAGGGGAATACACCCTACAGGGAAGAGAATTAACGCCCTAGAGATTAGCTGTCAAGGCATTCGTGACAAAATTCCTGAGCTTAAAGTGCTCACGAAAAGAAGTGGAAGTCACATAACATCGGGTAAAGAAGACTGGTTAAGATTTGGTAACTGATGTCAGTGAGATATTTGGGGGAAATCCATGTTATGTCGAAAGGATAGGCTAATGGTAATTGGAGGTGGTGTTTGTCACTGTAGACAAGAAAGAGAAACTCACCAAGACAAAAATTGAAACAGCGTCCCAGATAGTCTGGACATGCTCTGTATTATGGCTGAGCGTTAACTCATAATCAGACCCTTCCATCGCCCACCAGCCTCGTTTCTAGATGTAAATGAAAACTTCAGAGATAACATAAGAACAGAAATACATGAATTCCCCAAGCAGGAGGCCATTAGCGGAGAAGAATTCAGTCATTCCACAATCAAATAGGAAAAGTACAGTTTTTTTAAGCAGTAATCGTGGCTAGGTGACCTGTGAAACATTAGTAAATGCTTCCTTTGAGGACTACGTAGAGCAAATCGTGTAGAAGAAACCCACTTATAATGGAAATATCTTGGCTCTTAACAAGTGCAAATAGAACTGACATATTTGTGATGTCCACACTGAAGATAGTATCAGTAATCATCAGTAATTCCCAGCAACAATGAGTACTAAAGTATAAAGGGCAACTAAAGCAACTAGAAATATTTATATGTTAAGGAAACTGGATGAAGATACTATACTGTCGTATCTTCATTGGGAACTTGAAACTTGCCAGCCAGCATGGACATGGATTCCGAAAACATTGATCATGTGAAACCCAGTCGCACTTCACTCACATGACCTCCCAAAATTATGGATCAACGTAGTCAGACTGATGCAGTATTTACTTTTTGATTTCCGAAAAGTAGTACTACACCTATCACCTACGCTTCTTATCGAAAGTAAGATTGTATGGGTTTTCAAGTGAAATTTGCTTCAGGATCGATTTCTTGGTAGTGAGGATGCAGCATGTTATCACGGACGGAGCGTCATCGACAGATATGGAAGTAACTTAAAATGTGCACCAGGGAAATGTGTCGGGACTCTTGTGTTTACATTGTATATTAATAACGTCGCAGTAGTAACATCACACTTTTGGAATAGGATGAAGTTATTCGTAATGAAGGACTGTCTGGAAGAAGCTGCACACTTATTAGGCGAATCTTGACCAACTTTAAAAGAGGTGCAAAGATGGAAACTTGCCTTTAAAGATTCTAAAATGTCAAATTGCCCACATTACGAAACGAAAAGAAACGATGTAGCCTTTGAATAAAATATCAGCGAATCAAAACTACAAACACGTTCACTCTTAGTTAAAGTGGCAAACTTCGGTTCAGTCGTAAAATACCAGAGAAATGGAGTAAGTCTACAAAACAGATTGCTGCAAGACGGCACTGGACTTGTGGTTTGATTTGAAAGAATACAGGCGACTGTAAGTTTACACACTGACAGCAATCACTTTAAACTGTAAGCCTTTCACTTGCATACTTGGCCATGTGCCTGCTAAACTCATTTTGCCCTCTAACAGTGTTGTTGTTGTTAGCCCTTATTGGAGGTTCGCAGTTTTATCAGAATCTTAAACAAAACTTGAATGATGAGAAAAATTTAGTGAAACGGTCGTCCTGTATTTATTGTAGTCAGTCATTGATGGTTGGTTAATATATCAACACGAGATTAACCTTTTATAAAAATGGCAAGAGTTTATTAATCATAAAGCAAGACAAACAACACAAGTCAAGCTTGATGACAAATAAATCATATAATCAAATAGAAGTAACAAATAATTAACACTCCAATGGGTGGCGTTTGGTTGGTAGGTTTATCTGTTTAATCTGGTCACCCAGGCTCAAAACAGGGATAGTGCAATCAGAAATTATAGCACAATCAGAAATTATCTAATGCTAAATAGACTTTGAAGGATTTATTCTATACAGAAGCTACACTATTTTAGTGCACCTGAGAAAAAGCGTGTTTCTGTTTGCCCTAACAAGCCGGAGCAACAATACTACACCGTTTTCTCTATGCGTAGCATGACGGTAGTGGCGCAAGTGTCTGCAGAGTAGAGATTTGCGGCAACTGTAATTCGTTACCATGGGCACGAAGTATGCGAAGTCCCAGGTAGGCGGTGCGTTAGATGTATCGCTATTTACTCTCTAACGGAGCCCTGAAATTTCCGCAGATTGCAGCGTGTGACACTCCCATTCGTCAATAATACCACGGACCAATTTGACTCAGCGCAGTAAGTTGTCCGAAATGACTGAGGTCAAAACTGTCGGTACAGCTAAGACTTCACCAAAGGCTCCCAAGTCAAGTCCAGTGTCGATGGAAAACTACGCTGAGGACGAGAGTGTTTCAAGTGCGGTCCACTAGTAACAAGACTCAAAACCAGAATCTCCTCTCCAGACCAGAGTCTGAATCCGAAATCCCATTTCTCCACTCGCCCCTTCCATCAAAACCCGGTTAACTCTGAAAGCGCACCAACGCGACTGCCCCCACATAGGTTTCGTGCCAATCACAGGACTCCAGAGCTCCCTGTGTCCTCTCTAGCTCATCTACTCTACCTCCCAGCCAGTCCCAACCAAAGTTAATAATATTCTTTTCCTATTGGAGAAGCAGCCAGTACCTGACTGGTAGATTTCCGCACAGGGAGGAGAAGATACTACGGCTCCAAGTTGTGTTTCGCATGGCCACTTTAGAAATCGTGTTTGAGAGTTTAGGCCTCAAGTGAGCAACACATTTATCACAGAGACCAGTATCTTGATGGGCAAAACGTTACAGCATGTCCGGCCAGGGGCTTCGTCAAAACTAAGAGAAATGCTTTTGTGTGCCTTAGACCATTTCAGAGTCACCATAAATGATGGGTTCCACCCTAAACTTCTTCCGAAGGCCTGAGGCTTTCCCAAAAATTCAGCAGGTCGCATCTTTAGCGTCCGGTCCAAGGCGAAAGTAGAGATAATGAATTTTTATGGACGCCAGCTCCTTACACAATGGGCGTTTACAACACTGTCGAAATGCCTTGGCCAGTCGACGTACTTTCTCTCCTGCGCTCGTGTCCCTTCTGTGGCCAGAAACGTATAACAAGTAGATCCAAGCAGACAGTTTTCGCCTCTTTGGCGGAAAACCCTGTCTACACAACACTGCGAGAAATTCTCGGGACCAGCATTCTGCCCATGGTAAGTGGTTTGGGATGTTCCTCTCCCTACCAGCTGCACGTAGTTTCCAAGCCCCAAATGTCCACTGCAAGATTTACCGTTAATAACCAAACCGCCTGCTTGTTTTCAACTCCAGAAAATACTATTTGAAAGAGCTCTACCATAAAAATCATCTATGTCGTAACAATGTATACGCACCCACCAGTGCCTGCTGGTGCCGGTAACTTCCTGTTGTCTCACAAAAACGAAGTCCAGGGCGTAATAACGATATTCAAGAACAGCCTCGTATATGAAAATAAGTGAGACAGCGATTAGTGCTCTCTCACTACCCCCCACCTACGGTTGATTTCTGCATGTGTAGTGTCTCACTTCAAAATGTTGCAGTGTGACATCTCAGCATGATACCATAGCTGATAGACGTGGCTTAGAAACCATTCTATCTTGACCTTATTCAGCAGAGGGATGTCTCAATGAACAGTGCTGAGTGTAGTATTATTCAGGTGGATCCTATGGCCGTTTCTACATCACGGCCTTCAGATGAGCAATTACTAAGCGGTCAAGAAGCCTTGAAACAGTATTTTTTTTCTCACTCATAAAATGTTTAAGGTCAAAAACGACTAATATCTTTAATAATGTTATAATTACATGGAATTCGAACCGTTCACTGTCTCAGTGTTTTACCCCTGCTCAGTCACCTATCAGATTTCAGTCACATATGATATATAAACGGACAATAATTATAATTTAAGAAGCACGTTCGTTCTCAGAATCTGAATATGAATCATCTACTGTGCTTGTTTCCCAAGGCAGTGTAGTATTGTTCCTACTGCGAGCAACACATTTGCATATCACACTTTTCAAATAGAATTTACATAAATGCTTGGCAGATTATCTTTACAAATATGGCTGTATCAAAAACTAAATCAATTTCACAAGAAAATATACAGAATTTCACGAAATTATGAAGTATACGAAGCATCCTATCACTACCTCTGCAAGGGTCCCTGGGGAGACAATTTACATTTACAAATTCACATAGATAGAATATGGCACTAAACACACATACAGATTCTCTCTGAATTGCCTGTAGCATCAAGGTGCAGAGAGGTTGCACCAGAGTGACGGATGCCCTTCACTCGTGCCTGATGTAGGAGCAGCAGTGGATGGCTCTGTTCCTCCTTCTTGTCCATGGCAGCATCAAAAAGGCCGCTATCGTGTTGGCATCATCTCAACCTGGCAGTGGTTGTCAATCTTGTGCACTGTCAGGTGTGACAGATATGATACCTTGTGGGAGTAATTGAGGCACTGTTGTTGATGGTTGGCACCCAACATCTCCAACTCAGGAAGTGACATCCCGGCTCCCATCTTGTCTCCCGACCCAGAAGCTGAAGGAGTGCAGTCTTGCCTCTGATTATCGGTGAGACAGTGTTGCATTTCGTGCACAACCCATCACCTAGTAACGAGACGAGATCTTACCTCTCAATGTGCCAGTTAGTGTGATGCCTCCACAGTCACCTGTGCTCATTCTGCGTCATAGTGCATGACTGTAGGAGCAACTCGTCCTGATTGCGGCGGCCAGACTCTGCATGCCATCTGCAGAGTGGTCTGTCCACCCAGGGTATTCTTCCAATACCTGTTGCGCCGGCGCCGGGATGTCTGCTGTTTCCTCAAGAGCGTAGAGTGACATCAGGCTTGAACCTCCTGTCTGGCGGGGGCCATTCACAACCGCTCAGTGGATGGCTACTGTCGGCTGTTAATTACTCAACGCCAGGCCGTTCCCAAGGCTTTCGAGAGAGTTGCTCTGGCATTCATTCAGCGCTGCCGACAGGCCCTCCACTTGGCAGCTTTCTGGGCTGCCCACACTCAGACAAGCTGCTGCAAGCTGTCACGTGGTCATCGTCACTGGCCGCAAGGTGTTGCCTCGCGACGCCCCACATGACTCAATGAGACCGGGTTGGACAGGTCCCAAGTTCCAAGTTCCACACCGTCCTCATAGTATACTTCAGTGCCATGTCTTCAAATCTTTTTTTTTTTTTGTTTACAAATAGTTTCTTACGATTAGAACAACCACACAAAAAATGAGTGAGTTCTTTGAATAAATACAGCACGAACATATATATGATTACTTGTGTGATTGTAATAAAATGAAAAGAAATTTCGTATAGTACTGCCTTAACATGATATCCATAACAGTTAGTATTGTGTTAAGAATATGGTGTGAGGGTCCAGGGTCCGTGTGTGAGAGTTGTGTTAGTACCATCTCCCTTCATGTCTACTCCTATGTTAGGACGGCACTGCAACCACTCATCACTCAAACATTCTTCCTCCACACAACATTTAATATTAACTTGATGACTGCACAACACAAAGCTTTACGCCTCGTGTGCGCTCGTCGACACCGAAATTTAAATCTTGATGACTGGAAACATGTTGCCTGGTCGGACGAGTCTCGTTTCCAATTATATTGAGCGGATGGACCTGTGCGGGTATGGAGACAACCTCATGAATCCATGGACTCTGCATGTCAGCAGAGTACTGTTCACAACGGTGGAGGTTCTCTAGTGGTGTGGGGCGTCTGTAGTTGGAGTGATATGGGACCCCTGGTACGTTTAGAAAGTGACACGTACATAAGCATCTTGACTGATCAACTACATCCAATCATGTCCATTCCAATAGGACACGACACGTCCAAAAATGCTCCAGAATAACTCGAGGAACAGTCTTCTGAGCTTAAAAACTTCCTCTGGTCACGAACCTCCCCAGATGTGAACATTATTGAGCACATCTGGGACGCCTTGCAACGTGCTGTTCAGAAGAGATCTGCACTGCCTCGTACTCTCACCAATTTATGGACTACACTGCAGGATTAATGGTGTCAGTTCCCTCCATCACTACTTCAGACGTTAGTCGAGTCCATGCCAAGTCGTGTTGCGGCACTTCCGCGTGCTCATGTGGGTCATACACGATATTAGGCATGTGTTCCAGTTTCTTTGGCTCTTCAGTGTGTAATACGTACTGTAGTGTTCTTCTTCTGGTGGGTTTGTGCTACTTCTTGTGAATCCCACAGTAGAATGTGACAGCGCATCAGCAGTGGTGTCCTCCTCCACTGGTCGTGTGTAATTGTAAAATCGCACTCCTGCAGCGTGTGTGCCCGTCTCGTGATTCTCTTATTGTGGAGCTTTCCCATGAGTAAGAACTCCAAGGCTTTGTGATCGATGAGGACTCTTGTTTTTCTCCCAAAAAGCAAAAAAAAAAGAAGTCGAAATTTTTCGAGGCCAAACACGACCGCCAACGCTTCCGTCTCGGTTACAGAGTAGATTCACATTTACTTAGAACATGGTTTACAAAAGTGATGCTCTTATCCACCACGTTTCTCCCTTGCTGACATCTCTGTGACATCACTACGCCAAGCCCAGTGTATGAGCTGTCAGTCGCCACGGAAAATCCCTCTGCCAGGTTAGGGTGCGACAAAATCGGTGCATTAAATAGTGCGGTTTTGAGGGTTTGGAATTCACCTTCCGCTACTTCGTCCCAGTCCCGCGGCGCCTTCTTTCCAATGAGCTGACATAATCACTGAGGTGCTAGTTTCGCCACATGAATGAATCTCTTGTAGAACTGCGACACCGAGAGAGCCACAGAGTTGTTTCTTAGTTGTTGGAGTTGCAAATTTGGCTATTGCTTCGACTTTATGCGGGCCTAGTAAGATTCCTTCGGCAGTGATGATATGACCGAGGAACTTTACTTGTGAGATCCCAATGCATGACTTCGTGACGTTAGCAGTTATTCTCTATTCCTTGAAAATCTGTAGTATTTCCCTGAACATCATATTGCGTCCTCTCCGCGTCGATTCCACAATCAAGAGATCGTTTACGTGAGGAGTGACTGTTTTACGGAGACCTTTAAGATATTAGCAAGTCCCGTAATGAAATGGAGCTGAAGACATGTTTGACGAGTATGGTAGCCGTATGAATCGGTAACTCCAACCGTAGGCAGTGTATCGCCGTCTGGGTGGAGCGTAATTTGTCAGACACTGGGCCACCATGTCGAGGGACGAGAATGCTGTTACAGCTTCGAAGTTTTGTAGGAGTTCCTCCAGCGTCTCGGGATGATGTGTGTCTCGTTCTGTGATGATATTCATTTGGCGTGAATCCAGCACCAAATGGATTGAACTGTCGGACTTTCTTACTGTCGTGAGGGTGTTGCCGTACATGGAGGTTGCAGGTACCATGGTGCCGTTGTCTAGCTACCTCTTGATCTCTAACAAAACTTTGGGCCTGTACGTGTGTGTAATCCGATAATGAGGTACGAAAAGTTTTGTGTGCTCGCACACACGGATTGCATATTTGACGCTACGAATTGTTCTTGTTTTCGGGAGAAATACATCCGCATTCAAGTAAGATCCTATTTGTCATTAGTTAGACTATTTTCTAAGCTCCTTAACATGTTACCAGTAGCACAGCGGACTTCCCGTCGAATTTGTTCATCTTCCTGCATGTTGCAACCACGCTCATGACGCTTCGACTGATTTTTCTCGTTTTGTGGTGTAACTTGAGAGCTACTCTCGTCTCATGACCAATACTATCTTTTTTGATTCTACAAGTCCATACCCAATATTATTTCAAATGCGAGAGAAGGGACGACCAGAAAGTTCACTTCCAATGTGTGCTCTTGGAAGCTGAACATTAATCAGGTTTGTATCCGCACCTCCGCTACTCTCCTCTGAGTGCGCCAGTGATTTTCGTTTCCTTCAGCGTGTGTGCTGGCCATGGGTGATTCGCAATACAGATCTTGTACGTAGATTTTGATATCGCCGTAACGTGACTTCCATTGTCAACAATCCGACTGACATTACCTACAGTGACGTGATAAATAAGATGTACTGTAGCTCCTGTTGTGTCATGACTTCTTTTTCCTCAAGTAAAAGCTTTCTTTTGTCTTAATATCCTCACATGTCGATGTCGCTCGTTCTGATAATTTCTTCGGGCTTGTTTCGAGCTGTGTCCGCATCAGCTGAACGTCAGTTGCTATGTAGACTTCTGCTACGGATTAGGTTGCCTAATCTGGATATTATGATCTTGTTGGTTATTTTGCTGACATCGACTGTTGTTCTCCCGGTTGTTTGTTTGCTGCTATGGTTCTCCAGTACCCCGCTGGAATTGGTTCGGATTTCGTTGTTCTTTGCAGTTTCCGTTTTGCTGTTCTTTTTAATTATTGTTGTTACTGCCTCGTCTGCCTCTGTTCTCCCCCGGTGACTGACGCTTCTAGGTCTTTGTCCACCATAATCTACCGCGTGATTCTTTCTTACGTGTGCTGCGACCAATATATATTAAGGAATGCATCCTTGAACTCTTTGTATTCGTGACAACAGTTAACAACACCGTGCATATCTTCCGCGCTCGACCCTTCTAAAACTCCACAGATAATTTCCAGCTTGTATTTCAGCGGCCATGATTCCGGTAGCACTTTATCGTACTGAGCTATCGTACTTTTGGGATGTAATCTATTGTTATTATCTTTTTACACTTAGAATTTTTAATGTATAAGAAATGTTTGTGGACGAATATTTTCCCTCACTTCAGCACCATGCATTTCAACAAATCGGCGTTCGAATGATCCTTGTGCAACGTGAAGGCCTCATCTTCTGTCGTCAGATTCAAGGAGTAATGTTTCCGACGGCCGAAGACCTACACAATTACGTTCTGCTTCCGTTTCTGCCATACTGGTCGATTATAAATGATCTTTCCCTATTAAACACGTCATAACACGGAAACTAATTACCAGACGAGGATCAAATTTCGTTGCATTAATATCCAGGACATGTGGAGGAGAAATAATGCAGAATTAATTCAATTGGAACACTTTTAATGTGCTGCTACAGTACATCATACCATTACATGCCGGTACTATTACTGATATAAAAGCGGCTCAAATGGCGTCCATTCGAGTCCAGAAGAGTCTGAAAGGGCAGCATTGCATTCTGCACAGCAAAATGAAGTATGTCCGTAGGTATGCTGGCTGGCTCTCTTGATATGCTGCGTTTCAGATCAGTATATGTGTGAATGTTTCCCTGGTAAACCCTGTCCATCAGGTAGCCCCGTAACCAGAAATCACAGGGAGTAAATCAGGTAATCGTGCCGAGTTCGTTTGTAGATAGGACGGTCCAGGGCAAGTCCTCGT
Organism: Schistocerca nitens; assembly: GCF_023898315.1. Lineage (NCBI taxonomy): Eukaryota > Metazoa > Arthropoda > Insecta > Orthoptera > Acrididae > Schistocerca > Schistocerca nitens. The sequence goes on from NC_064614.1 coordinate 977,051,476, forward strand.
CAACTTCAATCCTTTCCAGGAAGTAGAGAGCGAAGTCAACACGTCGTTGTGCGTCCTGTGGTGCAAGCTACTGTACAATATGAATCTTGTACCTCTATCATTTGAACGGCTTACTTCAATAGTGGTACAAGTCCATTTTTCTTCATTTTGAGCTACAGAGTGCTAAAGTTAAATGAGCGCTGAAAAATCTGCAGTTGAGATACCAGAAATATTCAAGCATATGGCTTCTCGCTAGCGATGAACCATTCTTTATGGTTGTTTGGTTCATTAATTTCAGAAGCATTATAGGCAGAAAAGGGGAGGTAATGGACTTGTACCATTATTGAAATAAGCCCTTCATTTGAGAATGGGCCGAAGCACCTTCCGTACAGTGGACCAGGGATGTTCAACTGTCGTGACACAGCACATGCACTGCCTGACGTTCAGGAATTAAGCGGAGCGTTATCTGCCATAACAATAGCAATTTTTTCATCCACCTGTGGTGCAAACGGTCATCGGCCTGTTTTCGGAGTGACGACCAGTTTTCCAGTTGATACGAACTTCCACATCATGCTCCGAACAGCAGGTGGAGAAAGAGGAGCGTTCGGTAATCTTTCCAGCCGGCGATATTCTCGAAGTGCAGCTGCAGCATTAATGTTGTTTTGATAATAGAACTTTACATATAATGCCTTGATCCTTTTGCCCAAGCTCATGTTGGCACGGCAACAAGTCCGTTGCAACCGGTCAGGTGTGTGAGACTGTGAATTACGATGACTGATCACGCCACCTGGTTGCCATACTTGTAACTGGGAGGTGAAGCTGTGACGCTTGAAAATCAAGCACCCATGCTCTGGACATTAAAGCTGCCAAGTTTGGTACCCGTACGGTAATTAGTTTCCACGTTATGACGTGTCAAATAGGGAAAGTTTAATTTTAACCACCCGGTACTTCGCATCAGCGACGGTTCGCGCTCCGTCGTGCGCCATATGGCGGCTGATGTGTGTTACTGTGGCATTCGCTTTTGTGCGGTTGATGTAGCCTCATATTGCGTGTCGAAATGTTGTAACACATGCTCTTCTCTCTTTTATTATGAAAGGTGAATGCTGCCGTACCAGACTGTGATTCTACTTGCGCAACCCTCTGAGATGCCTACTGGACTTATTTTGATAGCTATTTTTGCTGTGAGCTGATCCGGATCTGTTCTTCCATAACCTTTGATATTTCTGCCTGCTTTTTCTCGATCTGTTTGATGCACTTTACTTTCTGCCTAATTTTTCCTTGCGTTTCCTGGACGAGCCTTCTTCCCCGTTTCTGGAATGTGGAACGAACAGTTTTGGTTTCGTACTTCCCCGTTTCGGGCTGTTTTACTTGTTCTTCAGCTAACAAAGCGTCCATGCGTGCACATTGAGATGCCGCCGTAGCATCGCATTTTGCCTCCTTGGTAATTCTCGCGTCACTGTTGATGTTTTCTTCACGCTTTTTGCTTCTTCGTTATCACCGATGACCTCCATTTTAACCTGTTCTGTACTTTCAACAAGAATTTCACTTTGATCCGCATCTCCTTCGTCTCCTTACAAGGGAACCTCCCCATCGCACCCCCCTCAGATTTAGTTATAACTTGGCACAGTGGATAGGCCTTGAAAAACTGAACACAGATCAATCGAGAAAACAGGAAGAAATTGTGTGGAACTATGAAAAAAATTAGTAAAATATACAAACTGGGTAGTCCATGCTAAGATAGGCAACGTCAAGGACAGTGGACGTCAAGGAGCGCCGTGGTCTCGTGGTTAGCGTGAGTAGCTGCGGACCCAGCGGTCCCTGGTTCAAGTCTTCCGTCGACTTATGATTTTACTTTCTTTATTTTCGCAAAGTTATGATCTGTCCGTTCGTTCATTGACGTCTCTGTTCACTGTAATAAGTTTAGTGTCTGTGTTTTTCGACCGCACCGCAAAACCGTGCGATTAGTAGACGAAAGGACGAGCCTCTCCAATGGGAACAGAAAACATTTGATCGCAAGGTCATAGGTGAACCGATTCCTCCACAGGAAAATACGTCTGATATATTCTATACGACACTGGTGACGGCATGTGCGTCACATGACAGGAATATGTTTTCGACCCACGTAACTTGTACACTTGGCGAATGGGTAAAAAGATTTTTCTACCTTGCCCGATTTAGGTTTTCTTGTGGATGTGATAATCACTCCCAAAAAAGCGATGAAAACATAAGAGTCTGACACAAACTGAAAATAAAAAATTAAAATTTTCAGTTGGTGGAAGATTTGAACCGAGGACCTCTCGTTCCGCAGCTGCTCACGCTAACCACGGGACCACGGAGCTACTACACTGTAATTGGCCTTGATGTTGCTTATCTATCACGTGGACTACTCAGTTTGTATATTTTGCTTATTTTTTCATAGTTCCACACAACTTCTTCCTGTTTTTCTCGATTGATCTGTGTTCAGTTTTTCAAGGCCTTTCCACTGTGCCAACTTATAACTAAATCTGAGGGGGGTGCGATGGGGAGGTTCCCTTGTTAGTTATTAATTCAGTCATCTCCTTCGTGGCGAACGTCTCTCTCTCTCCTGCCTCTTCTTTGCTTTTTGCTCTCTTCTTCTCCACTTCATGTCTCTTCTGCCCTGCTTCCTCCATGAATCGCATAAAGGCCTAAATTTAGATCCTTCATTAATACCTCCAGGACTAGACAAAAGTGATTCCACCGACCGATGACGTTTTGTTCTTGAGTCTGATGTGCCACACTCACTAACGGTGTGTCTTGCAGCTGCAGAGCCTATATGGGCGCTCTGCTGCGTTTTTGTCTTCACTCTTTTTGACTGACTGAATTGTCTCATCAAAATGGGAACAATCTTTGTTCGACATATCCGCAAGGTCACCTACTATATTTGACCGGGAATTCGCCGCAACTTTCTCATGAACAATTCCACCGGTCTGACGTTGATCCATTTGTGACGAGATTCGAACATTCTCACTACTTTGGAGCAAACGAGCAGTCCTTCTAATAAGCTTGCATTCAGGTTCCTACTGCCAAGAGATTTCAATTGCTACTCATCCCAGTGACTCTCAATTCTACCGTGAAATTTTCTCTCGCACGCCACTAATTCTAAATCCCTGAAACGTATATCAAATAAAAAAAGCCCTAACTACGATAACATACATGACCCTCAAATAATCGACCATCGACAAGTTAACAAAACGCCGTTCTATGTCAGTAACAGTTAAACAAGTGACACAGAAGCTACAACAACAAATGAATGAATGAAAATACAAGCAAATAACACAAAAATTTACATTTTATCAATGTATTTAACGCCAGGAATTCTAATTCAGTCTAATTCATCTCAGGGCACCAAGTGAATTTTAACATGGGAAAACAAAAACCGTGTAGCAGAAGTCGCATCTGACTGTCACATACGGTGCCATCAGGATACTGGATCCTGGCAGCGGTCGCCAATTTGTAAGACTACACTTATCTTGCGGTTTGATTTGAAAGACTGCACCGGCTGTTGCTCTCTGACAGTGGTTGTTGTTGCAGGCCTACATTGGAGGTTACCATCATTCTCTGAATCTTATGTAAAACTTGAAGGCTTCGAAAAATTTAATGAAATGGTGCCATATCATTATCGTACTCGTTTATTGATGGGTGATTAATATATCAACTCGGGATTAATCTTTTATAAAAATGGCAAGAGTTTATTAATAATAAAATATGACAAACAACACAAGACAAGCGAGACTACAAATAAACATGAACTGTTGGCAACACAAATAGAAACAACAAATACGAGTAATTAGCACTCAAATGGGTGGCATTTGGTTGGCAAAGACTAAGGTTCATCTATTTAATCTCTTTTGACCTTGTTAAAATATGGATAACGCAATCAGAAATTATCTAACGCTTAATAGGCCTTGATGGATTTATTCTACACATAAATTATACTACGTCGATGCAGCTGAGAACAAGTGGTGTTACTGTGTTTCTGTTTACCCTAACAAGCACCAACAATAATACTACACCCCTTTCTTCATGTATAGCTCTGTCTCAGGTGATGGTTGTTTCGCAAGCGTCTGCAGAGTAGCGAAGTGTGGGCCTATAATTTGTTATCGCGCGTACTAAATACGCGAAGTCCCGGGCTGGTGATGTGTTGATGGATCGCAATTACTCTCTAAAGGAGCCCTGAAACCTCGACAGATTCCAGTGTGTGACACTTTCTTTCACTGGTCATACCATGGACCAATTAGACTCACTTATACTGCAGTGTGCCCAAGTACATCAGACGTCAAGGTGGTAGACTTCATTCGTGTAAGGTTGTACTCAGCACAGCGAGGTATTCGATAAAACTGTGTTCTAAACTGTCGGTACTGCTAAGACTTTACGACGACAGACAGTCCAGTCAAGACCAGTGCCAGCGCAAAGCCACGCACAGGACGAATGTCCCAAATGCAACCCACATGTAACAAGAGTCAAGGACAGAATCTTCTCTCCAGACCAGAGTTCGAATGTAAAGCCATTTTTCTCCGCTCGTCCCCTTCCATCAAAACTCGTTGAACTTCAAATTTGCACCAACGCAACCGCCCCCACAAAGGTTCGTGCCAGTCATAAAACTCCACGAGCGTCACTATCCCCTCCAGATCATTTGCTCTATTTCCGGGGCAATCCTAACCAAAATTAATAATATTCTTTCCACAGCTAGAGAAGCAGCCAATCTCTGACTCGTAAATTTCCATGCAGGAAGACAAGACGTTACGCTCCTGAATTGCGTTTCTCATGGCGAATTTAGGCAGTGGGTTTTGAGAGTTTTCCTTCATGGCAAAAGTGAGCAATACATTTATCACAAAGATCATTAACTTGACAGGCCAAAAGATACATCATATCTGGCCAGGGGCCTTGGCTAAAGCAAGGGAAGTGCTTTTGTGTTCCAACATAACCCATTTCAGAGACACCGTAAATGTTGTGCTCTGTTCTAAAATTCTTCTGAAGGGCCGAGGCTTCCCAAAAAACTCAGCAGCAGAGAGACGACACTACCTCATGGCTCCGTCTGTGGTGTCCAGTCCAAGGCGAACATGGAAACTCGCTGATTTTCATGGATGCTATCTCTTTATACAATGGGCGTTTAGGACATTGTCAAAACGCCTTCGCCGGGTGGCCCACTTTCTCTCTTGCACCCCTGTCCTTGCCGTAGCCAGAAACGGCTAATAGGTAGTTCTAGTTAAACAGTTTTTCGTGTCTTTGGCCAAAATCATTGTCTGCACAGCGTTGCGAAATGTTCTTCGGACCACCATTATGTCCCCCGTAAGTGTTTTGAGGTGTTCCTCTCCCTAACAGCTGTACATGGTTTCCAAACCCGAAATGTCAACTTCAAGATTTACTGTTAATAAACAAACCACATACTTGTCCTCAACTCCAGGAAATACTATTCGAAAGAGATCTACCATAATGATCTCGCATACATTAAGAGTGTATATGCTCCATTCAGTGCCTGCTCATGTTGATAATTCCCTGTTGTCTCACAAAAAATGATGTCTAGCGTGTGATAACAACATTCAAGAATAGCCTTGAATATGAAAATAAGTGAGACAGTGATTTGTCGTCTCTCACTGCTTACAAAACATTCTTGCTACTCATCATTGAATTTTGCTGATACGTATGCGACTATTGAATCCGTACCAAATAGGACTAAAGTATACAGAGAATGGAAACACGAATGTTCACAGTTTTGTCTGACGTTTGGGAGAGTGTGAAGGAAACGCTGAAAAACTGAAGTGGAAGAAACTTGAAGGTAAACTTAAATCATTCCCACAACCGCTACTTAGAAAGCATCATCAATCAACTTTAAATGATGAATCTAGTGATATACTACAACTGTCTACTTATTGTTCACGTTTGGACCACGAGGGCATGAGGGGATAATCACAGTTGTTTTTTTTTTCCTTTATTGTTATTTCAACACCTGTGCATCAGGTAGGCTGGCAGCAGCATCTTACGTTGCTCTTCAGCCTGCGAGTGAACAATGAGAAAACATAAGGAAGACACATTAGAGATTGAACAAATTGGCGGGCAAAAAACAGTAGACAAAGAACACAAAAATCACGAAGCCGTTCACACTCGACGAGAAACACACGAAAAACTGTCAGGCACGGCGCACAATCACTGATAATTTCGACGGCACAGGTGAACGTTGGAGCGTGACGGCGAACACTAAACACAAACACGATGGCACACACACGAGAAATGGATGGCGATGCTCTCGCCAGGGCGCGAATGTCTACGTAACGTGTGCGAGTCCGTGGACTTGCCAAGAGGGGAAGAAGGGGGAGGGGGAGGGAGACGGGAGAGCAAAGATGCCAAGGGCAGAGGAGTTGGGAGGAGGAATGGTGGGATGGGGGTAGCGGAAGCCAGGGGCAGGAGTGGAGAGAAAGGGAGGAGGGAGGGAAGGGGGAGAGAAGGGAGAGAGGGTGCCCATAGGAACAAACACAGGAAGAGGGAGGGAGGATCAAAGTTGGTAGGAGGAATAGATGGAGGGGAGGAAGGCATCATCAGGGAGGGGGAGCTGGTGGAAGCCACCTTGGGATAGGGTATGGAGAGTGGAGATATGGAGAGCAGGTGGGACGTGGAAGTATAGGCGCGGCAGCTGATGGGGGCGGGAGAGGCTGGGTGAGACCAGCGGGTGAGGAGGATCGAGTTTACAGGAGGTGTAGAGGATCCCTATCCATTCGAGGAAAAGGAGGAGGTGGGGGAAGGGAATAAGGTTGTACAGGATCCGCGTGGGGGAAGGGAGACGGATGCGATAGGCGAGGCGAAAAGCATGAATCTGAAGGGATTTGTAAAAGGTAGGAGGAGCGGAGATCCAGGCAGGGTGGGCGTAACAAAGGATAGGGCGAGTGAGGGATTTATAGGTATGGAGAATGGTGGATGGTCCAGACTCCAAGTACGGCCAGAAAGGAGCTTGAGGAGACAGAGTTGGGAGCGTGCCTTGGCTTGGATCGTCCAGAGGTGGGGGGTCCAGGAAAGACGACGGTCTAGGGTGACACCAAGGTACTTTAGGGTGGGGTTGAGGGTGATAGGACGGCCATAGATGGTGATGTAGAAATCGAGGAGGCGGAAGGAAGTGGTGGTTTTGCGTACTATGATCGCCTGGGTTTTGGAAGGATTGACCTTAAGCAACCACTGGTTGCACCAAGCAGTGAACCGGTCAAGATGGGATTGGAGAAGGTGTTGGGAGCGCTGCCGGGTGGGGGCGGTGTCATTGGCGTACTGGAGAAGGTGGATGGGGTGGTGAAGGCGGCGGCATGTCCGCCGTATACAAAAGGTACAGAAGAGGGGAGAGGATGGAACTTTGGGGCACACCGGCGGGGGGGAAAAAGGTGTAGGGATCCGTGTTGTGGATGGTGACGTAGGAAGGACGTTGGGAAAGAAAGAAGCCCATCAGAAGGACGTAGTTAATAGGAAGGCCGAAGGTTTGGAGCTTGAAGAGGAGACCGGAATGCCACAAGCGGTCATAGGCTCCTTCAAGGTCAAGGGAGAGGAAATAGCGGAGCAACGGGAATTATGCTGTTCGGAGAGGAGATGAGTGACGTGAAGGAGAAGGTCATCGGAAGAGAAGGACGGCCGAAAGCCACACTGGGTAATGGGAAGGAGGCGATGCTGGCGGAGAAGCTGGTGGATGCGTCGGGTGAGGATGGATTCCAGGATAGTTACAGCATGCAGAGAGGTCTTTAAACAAACGAACGTGCTATTTACGTGAATGGGACTTGAAGAAGCCTTAACAGTTGGTACTATGGCAAGTACATTCTGCCATGTACTTCATAGAGCAGGATATGTATGATAGTATACAGGGTGGTCCATTGATAGTGACCGGGCCAAATATCTCACGAAATAAGCATCAAAAGAAAAAAACTACAAAGAACGATACTGCTCTAGCTTGAGGGGCGAACAAAGATGGCGCTATGGTTGGCCCGCTAGATGACGCTGCCATAGGTCAAACGGATATCAACTGCGTTTTTTTAAAATAGGAACCCCCATTTTTTATTACATATTCGTGTAGTACGTAAAGAAATATGAATGTTTTAGTTGAACCACTTTTTTCGCTTTGTGATAGATGGCGCTGTAATAGTCACAAACGAATTAGTACATGGTATTACGTAACATTCCGTCAGTGCGGACGGTATTAGCTTCGTGATTCATTACCCGTTTTAAAAATGGACCGTCTATCAATTGCGGAAAATGTCGATATCGTGTTGATGTGTGGCTATTGTGATCAAAATGCTCAACGGGCGTGTGCTATGTATGCTGCTCGGTATCCTGGACAGCATCAAAATCTCCTGACCGTTCGCCGGATATTTACGTTATTTAAGGAAACACAAAGTGTTCAACCATAAGTGAAGCGTCATCACGACCTGCAACAAATTATGATGCCCAAGTAGGTGTTTTAGCTGATGTCGTGGCTAATCCGCACATCAGTAGCAGACAAACTGTGCAAGAATCGAGAATCCCAAAAACGTCGGTGCTGAGAATGCTACATCAACATCGATTGCACCTGTACCTTATTTCTGTTCACCAGGAATGGCATGGGGACGACTTGGAACGTCGTGTACAGTTTTGCCACTAAAAATGTCGTGTGAGTAGGGCCTCCCGTCGGGTAGACCGTTCGCCGGGTGCAAGTCTTTCGATTTGACGACACTTCGGCGACTTGCGCGTCGATGGGGATGAAATGATGATGGTTAGGACAACACAACACCCAGTCTCTCAGCGGAGAAAATCTCCGAACCAGCCGGGAATGGAACCCGGGCCCTTAGGATTGACCATCTGTCGCGCTGACCACTCAGATACCGGGGGCGGACAGTTCTGCCACTGGGCACAAGAGAAAGTACGGGATGATGACAGATTTTTTGCACGCGTTCTATTTAGCGACGAAGCATCATTCACCAACAGCGGTAACGTAAACCCGCATAATTTGCACTATTGGGTAACGGAAAATCCATGATGGCTGCGACAAGTGGAACATCAGCGACCTTGGCGGGTTAATGTATGGTGCAGCATTATGGGAGGAATGATAAGTGGCCCCGATTTTATCGATGGCAATCTAAATGGTGCAATGCATGCTGCTTTCCTTCGTAATGTTCTACCGATGTTACTACAAGATGTTTCACTGCATGACAGAATGGCGATGTACTTCCAACATTATGGATGTCCGGCACATAGCTCGCGTGCGGGTGACGCGGTACTGAATAGCATATTTCATGACAGTTTGATTGGCCGTCGAAGCACCATACGATGGCCCGCACGTTCACCGGATCTGACGTCCTCGGATTTCTTTCTGTGGGGACGTTGAAGGATATTTGCTATCGCGATCCACCGACAACGCCTGACAACATGCGTCAGCGCATTGTCAATGCATGTGCGAACATTACGGAAGGCGAACTACTCGGTGTTGAGAGGAATGTCATTACATGTATTGCCAAATGCATTGAGGTTGACGGACATCATTTTGAGCATCTATTGCATTAATGTGGTATTTACAGGTAATCCCGCTGTAACAGCATGCGTTCTCAGTAATGATAAGTTCACAAAAGTACATCTATTACATTGGAACAAACGAAATAAAATGTTCTAACGTATCTACGTTTTGTATTTTAATTAAAAAAAAAACTACCTGTTACCAACTGTTCGTCTAAAATTGTGGTCCATATGTTTGTGACTATTACAGCGCCATCTAACACAAAGCGAAAACTGTGGTCCAACTAAAACGTTCATATTTCTTTATGTACTACACGAATATGTAATAAAAATGGGGGTTCCTATTTTAAAAAACGCAGTTGATATCCGTTTGGCCTATGGTAGCGCCATCTAGCGGGTCAACCATAGCACCATCTGGTTTCCCCTTCAAGCTAGACAAGTTTGGTTCTTTGTAGTTTTTTCGTTTGACGCTTATTTTGTGAGTTATTTGTCCCGGTCACGATCAATGGACCACCCTGTAGACGTCTCTATGCCGAAAAAACATGCACTTGCCACTCTGTATTGAAGCTCTCCTTAACCACCCACAACAGTTAGAAAATGTTTGAATGTGATACAGCATTTCGAGCTACGAGGGCAGAGAACTTGGCATCGACGATAGATCTTAGTTCTATTTGGGCACCCGTGATGCTGTCTGTAGATAATTTAGTAAGTCCTGTGTGTCGCTTTCTATTGAGCACAACGAGAAACCAGTCTGAAGCTGAAAATTTTACTCCTTTTATTCAGTCAATGACTAATTTCGGGCCGAGATCCATTTTGAAATCTGCGTAACATAGTAAGAAATGGTATTTTCGAAGATGTGAAAACTGTATCAAAGATGTGCAACAAACGGTTACAACGTATATAAAACTAGTTATCGAGTGAATAAGAAAAGCAAAATTTGCAACTTTGGACTGATTTTTCGTTGTGCTTATTAACAGAAATTGCTGACTCACAGTTACTCCAGCATGTTTGACATTCACTTTCTGTTGTTAACCACTGCACTAGTCCAACATTTAAAGCCTGGGAGAAAACTGTACCTACAAAGCTCTGGGAGAAAACTGTACCTACAAAGCTCCTCTGTCAGGCGTGTTAACAGCATGAACCAATCCAAAGTGAGAAAAATATTAGGAACAAAATACTGAAGTGTCAAAAATTCCCAAGGGTAAATATCAATTCCGTTCATAACACACGAAATTAAAAGTTCTTGGACTCTCACAGAGATGCCAATAATGTCAATGATTTTCATTTCCTGATTTATGTTCCGTTACAATTCTAGGGAAGTGCGAACTGATTTTTACCGTATAAGTTTTGTTCGCATTTCTTTCGAATAGATATTCTGGAGCACTATGCTGATATACACATATCAAAAAAAGTTTTGCATCACCTTGGTTCCGAGAGTTCCGGACCGGAATCTGCACAGAGTAGAGATCAACATAAACTTCATTTCCGCCGTTTTATTGCTCATGAAAACCAAACATTGCATGTTGTACCACCATACAGCGAGACCTTCAAAGGTGGTGCTCCAGATTGCTGTAGACACCGGTACCTCTAATTAGCACGTCCTCTTGCATTGATGCGTGCATTTATTCGGCGTGACATACTATCCACAAATTCATCAAGCACTGTTGGTCAACATTGTCCCACACCTCAACGACGATTCGACTTAGATCCCTCAGAGTGGTTGGTGGGTCACGTCGTCCATAAACAGCATTTTTCGATCTATCCTAGGCACGATCGATAGGGTTCTTGTCTGTAGAACATGCCGGCCACTCTAGTCGAGCGATGTCGTTATCCTGAAGGAAGTCATTCACAAGATGTGCTCGATGGGGCGCGAATTGTCGTCCATGAGGACGAATGCCTCGCCAATACGCTGTCGATATGGTGGCACTATCGGTCAGAGGATGGATTTCACGTTCCGAACAGCCGTTTCGGCCCCTTCCGCGGTCACCAGCGGCGTACGTTGGCTTCACATAATGCCACCCCAAACAGTAGGAAACCTCCACCTTGTTGCACTCGCTGGACAATGTGTCTAAGGCGTTCAGCCTGACCGTGTTGTTTCCAAACACGTCTCCGATGATTGTCTGGGTGAAGGCATATGTGACACTCATTGGTGAAGAGAACGTGATGCCAACCCTGGCAGTCCATTCGGCGTGTTGCTAGGCCCGTCTGTACCTCGCAGCAAGGTGTCGTGGTTGCAAAGATGGACCTCGCCATGGACGTCGGGAGTGAAGTTGTGCATCATACAGTCTATTGCGCACAGTTTGAGTCGTAACACGACGTCCCTGTTGGCGTTGCTGTCAGGGTTCCTCTGAATTATAATCCGTAAATAGCGGCCATTCACTGCAGTAGTAGCCCTTGGGCGGCCCGAGCGAAGTATGTCATCGTCTGTTATTGTCTCTCTGTATCTCCTCCATGTCCTAACAACTTCGCTTCGGTTCACTTCGAGACGCTTCAACACTTCCCTTGTTGAGAAACCTTCCTGGCACAATGTAACAGTGCGGACGCGATCGAACCGCGGTATTGACCGTGTAGGTATGGTTGAACTATAGACAACACAAGCCGTGTACCTCCTTCCTGGTGGAATGACCGGAACTGATCGGCTGTTGGCCCCCCTCCATCTAATAGGCGCTGCTCATGCATGGTTGTTTGCATCTTTCTGCGGGTTTAGTGACATCTCTGACCAGTCAAAGGGACAGTGTCTGTGATACACTATCCACAGTCAACGTCTGTCTTCAGGAGTCCTGGGAACTGGAGTGATGCAAAACTTAATGGTGTGCGTATTATCCTTTACTTTCGACGGTTTGACGCTAATATACAATTATTCAGAACTGATAAAAGCTTACAAGGAATGGAAGATAAGGGATGTAACACCATAATGTCCTTTACAAGGGACACAACGCGGTATTCCCGTTAATTATAAATCTGGAACAGTAGATTGTGATTTGAACCCCTGTCCTCTCGAATAAGCCACACTGCATGGTTCGGTCATAATTAATTTGTTGTTACTTATTTTACAGTTAAGAAATGGTTGGTTGAATTCGAACTCATCGGTACAGACTGAAGTTATTCACGTAAGTAGCGAAAGATGAAACCGTCGCTAAGTGCGCAGTATGAGAATGGATGATGTAAAATAACATGCTTGTGTAACAGATGACAGAATTAACATTCCAGAATGAAGAACACTATATATTTATAAAGAAATTAATCTATAATAAAGCTTTATGCAGACTGCGTGCCACGATACATGAAAGTAAACCAACACTAAATACGAAACCGAATTTTCATAACTGTCTACATCATTTTAAAAAGAGATGAGGATCTACTACCCATGATTTAGACATTTGTCAAAAAATGGTTCAAATGGCTCTGAGCACTATGGGACTTAACATCTATGGTCATCAGTCCCATAGAACTTAGAACTACTTAAACCTAACTAACCTAAGGACAGCACACAACACCCAGCCATCACGAGGCAGAGAAAATCCCTGACCCCGCCGGGAATCGAACCCGGGAACCCGGGCGTGGGAAGCGAGAACGCTACCGCACGAGACATTTGTCGACTAATGTGATCCCCATAGGGTAATAAGGTATTTGTGTATAAATAAGTCTCGTGTCTCATAGATGTTTTTTTCATAACCTATTCGTTGATTTATTTTCATGCAGAGAGAAGTGTACGTGAGAGAATGTACAACCTTCTGGGTAGAGGAAATCTTCCGACAAGTAAGACCTAAACTTCCGGAAGTTTGATGTTACGAAACGTCTTATATAAATTCATTATCTTGATGAAAGCAGATTTTCTTTCTCTTTAAGAATCTAGACCTGTTATAAAGCACTGTTTCATACCGTTCGCCGTCTTGCATAGTTTTCCCGTATTATTGTTTTACTCTCCGCAAGGAAATCAACAGAAAATCCAACTCTACAACAAGTAACCACCACTGTAATATTTAGACTTTTGTAGAGGTCTTTAACTCTCTACTTGGTTGTAGTTGTGATATGTAACACCAACATGCAAAATTAGTACGAAAAATGGTGAATAAATTCACCATTATTCTTCTTTACTTACAATGAGTACAGCAATGTCTTCAGGGAATATTATCATTGACATCCCTTCTATTTGAGTTTTAATTCCAATCTTTAACCTTCCTTTAATTGCTGTCATTCCTTCTTCGATGTATAAATTGAACAGTATGGCGAAAAACTATATCCTTATCATACATCCTTTTTATTGTGAGCACTAAGTTTTTCGTCTTCCACTCTTATTATTCCCTCTTGGTTCTTGTACATATTGTATATTACCCCTCTTTCCCTATAGCTTACTCCTGTTTTCCTCAGAGTTCGAAACATCTTGCACCATTTGGTATTGTCGAACTCTTCTTTCAGGTCGACAAATCCTGGGTGAACGTATCTTGATTTTTCCTTAGTCTTGCTTCCATTACTATCAATCGCAACGTAAGAACTGCCTCTCTGGTGCCTCTACATGCCCGAAAGCCAAACTGTTCATCCAACACATCCCGAATCTTCTTTTTCATTCTTCTGTGCATTATTCCTGTCAGCAACTTGGATTCATAAGCTGTTAAGCTGATTATGTGGTAATTCTCGAACTTGCCGGCTCTTGTAATCTTCGGAATGGTGTGAATGGTGCTTTACCGAAAGTCGGACGGTGTATCGTCACACTTATACATCCTACACACCTAAGCGAATAGTCGTTTTGTGGCCAATTCTCAGAATGAATTTAGAAATTCTGATAGACCCTTATCTACCTGCCGGCCGCTGGTGGCCGAGCGGTTCTAGGCGCTTCAGTCTGGAACTGCGCGACCGCTACGGTCGCAGGTTCGAATCCTGCCTCGGGCATGGATGTGTGTGATGTCCTTAGGTTAGTTAGGTTTAAGTAGTTCCAAGTTCTAGGGGACTGATGACCTCAGATGTTAAGTCCCATAGTGCTCAGAGCCATTTGAACCATTTTTTTCTTATCTACCTCTTCTGCCTTACTCAATCTAAAGTCTTCCAAATCTCTTTTAAATTTCCTATATCGACTCCTGTTGATTCCTTTATCACGTCATCAGACGTCTTCCCCCTCACAAAGTCCGTCAGTGTACTCCTTCCATTTATCCGCTCTCTCTCTTCTGCATTTAACAGTGGTATCCCCATAGCATTCATAATGTTACCATCCTCGACCTTAATTACATCGAAGGTTGTTATGACTTTTCTACAAGGTGAATCAGTCCTTTGGACATTCATTTCTTTTCCGATTTCTTCAGATTTTCCGTGCAGTCATTTCGCCTTAGATTCCCTGCGATTTCTGTTTATTTCATTCCTAAATTAATTGTATTTTTGAATACTAAAGATCATGTTTCTAATTCCACCTTTCATCGATCAGTTGAAGTATATATTCTGTTATCGGTAGTTTCCTCGCAGATACCTCCTTTGTACTTATGTTTTTGTTTTCGGCTTCTGTGATTGCTCTTCTTAGAGAAGTCCACTCCTCTTCAACTGAGCTTTCTACTGAGCTACTCCTCATAGCGGTGTCAGTAGCCTCAGAGAAATTCAAGCTTATCTCTTCGTTCTTTAGTACTTCCGTATCCCACTTATTTTCTCGTTGATTCATCCTGAATAGCCTCTTAAACTTCAGCCTAGTCTTCATCATTACTAAATTGTGATCTGAGTCTGTATCTGCTCTGATGGGCATTACAGTTCGGAATCTCTGCCTGACCATGATGTAAACTAACTGAAATCTTCCAATATCTCCCGAACTTTTCCAAGTCTAGCTCCTCCTCCTGTGAGTCTTGAACAGGGTATTTCCTATTACTTGCTGAAATTCATTGCTGAACTCAATTAGATTTTCTCTCCTGTCATTCCTAGTACCAAGTCCACAGCCCCGTAACCGCTTTTTCTACTCGTTTTCCTAAAGCCGCATTCCAGTCCCCCATGACTATTAGGATTGCGTTTCTACCTCATTTAAGTATTGAATTACCCGTTCAGTAGCCTCATATACTTCCTTCATCTCTTTATTTTCGACCTGCGAAGTCGGCATTTACTCCTGAAGTTCCGATTCGTGCCATCGTTATACGTAACCTTCAAAATGGCGTCTGTAACCGTGGCAGGTTCCAAGAAGAGAATTGTCACTGAGTTCCTTTTGCGGAAAACCAGAGCATTACAGATATTCATAGGCGCTTCGAGATTGTCTACGGAGACCCGCCAGTTAACAAAAGCCCAGCGAATCGTAGGGTGAGGCGTCTGTTATTATAGGAAAATGGTGGCGCAGACTGTCCGGTCTCCCGCGTGCCAGCCGGCCGCGCACTGCAGCGATTTCTGTAATGTTGGAACTTGCGGACACTGTCATTCAAGATGATCGGCGGTTGGCAGTCAAACAGGTCGCTGCACAACTGGACTCCTCTTTAATAGTCCTGACACATTAGTCCATTACTTGGCGTATTCAAAGGTGTGTAGCCGCTGGGTTCCGCTCCACCAAACCGAAAACGATAAAGGACAACGAAGGACCAGCTGTACCGAATTACTTGCACGTTACCAGGCTGACTGTGACAATTTTTTGTCGAAGTGCGTTACTGGCGATGAAACTTGGGTTCATCACTTCGAACTGGAAATACGATAACAGTGCATGGAGTGGCGCCTCAACACCTTTCCTCAGAACAAAAATTACAAAGTCGCATCCTCAACTGGTAATTCATGGCTATGACCTTCTGATACTCTGAGCGGATTATTCTGTTCTCCTTAGAGGAGCAATAATCAAATCTGTTGTGTATTATGCTACCCCCAGGAAATTGAACAACATACTTCACCGGGTTCGTCGCCATAAACATACAAAGGAAAGCCTCACTCTCTATGACAACGCAAGGCCTCAAACAAGACTCCGTGGAGTTCGCGTAACTTCATTAGACAGTTCTTTCTCATCTACCATACAGCCCGAATGTCACACCTTCCGACTTCCATCTGTTTGCGCACTTCGCGGGAAACAGTGTGTGGATGACGGGGAGGCTATTAATGCTGCAAGACGTTGTCTCCGGTGTCGACGAGTCGAGAGTTCCACGCGGGTGTACAGGTTCTTCCAGTAAGGTAGCATAAGGACGTCGCGATGAAAGGAGATTTTGCTGAAAATTAGTGGTTTGGTCACCAAAAGCGTAGGGAATAATATGATGCAATGAAAGCCTGGATAAAGCCAACCGGTTTCTAAACAAAAAGTATTGCGTTACTTATTGAACGCCTCCTCGTATATACACGTTAATGATCAGCGTTGAACACGAAGACACTCAGAAGAAAGCACCACGACTTAACTCGCACAAAACTGCACATTGAAAACAGAACAATTTTACCGACCACACAAAGGACACCCCGCGTGTAGCTATCACGTTTACTAATCTGGCACCCTACTACACTTAGCCACAACAGAAAAGCACTATTTGTAGAAGATAGCACACCTTGCGAATTAGTTCGAGCTAGCTTTGGCATTAATATTTACTTATCCAGGTAGTAACTTGCCCAGCTTAAAGTGGACAAAACCGAGACATGCAATGCTTGATTAGTAATCAGGTGCTAGTCTCATTCGCAGTTTTTGAGTGCAGCCTCGCAACTTGTAGTTTAATTTCAGGAATCAGCAGCTGACACTTTATCACGTGCCACCATGTCAACATCAGTAGTTGCAGCTCTAACGCCGTTCCCAACAGCCATGACTAAACACGCAGACCAACATTGGACACACCGACAGGGCAGCCTCTCCACAATAACGGCCAGTCCAACGTTCTGCTTACAGGTATGTCAACAATTTCAAACACAGATCATCAGCTTTTACGACAATCATCAAAGATAGGCGCAACCGATTAAAACACCCGTCGATCACCTCGCAGAGTACTACAAGGAAGTGGCGTCAACAGCCCACTAGGACGAGCGAAATTAAAGCTACTGGTACCGTATAGCAGCGACTGCTTCGTAGCCAGGCTAGCAAACCAGTTGCGAAACACAGGAAATTGTTACCCTTATGGTTCACAACAAGAATAAGCCAACTTGTAGCGGAAAGTAACCGACACACACAGCAAACAAGTTAATTAACTGTTAAATGAACAACTGCCCAATGGAGAAACCTCCTCAGTCCGACGTCCACGTATTTAGTTGAACACACCTGACACCCGAACCTGAGCCGCATGAGCCGCGCAGTAACAATCTCGAGTCAGACAGCAATTCATCGAGCCGGCCGAAGTGGCCGTGCGGTTAAAGGCGCTGCAGTCTGGAACCGCAGGACCGCTACGGTCGCAGGTTCGCATCCTGCCTCGGGCATGGATGTTTGTGATGTCCTTAGGTTAATTAGGTTTAACTAGTTCTAAGTTCTAGGGGATTAATGACCTCAGCAGTTGAGTCCTATAGTGCTCAGAGCCATTTGAAGCAATTCATCGACATAATAAGGTCACTAGGAACGTACACTGGCAACAGCCAAAGTAATGGACTAGCAATTAAAACAACCGTCACGATTCCACTTCGCCACTCTTTCAGTTCCCTGTAAGCCTCAATTACCCACGTTGTTCCACAATTGCAGGAATCCACCCGCCTATGCGACGTTCCAACTGAAAAAACCTACTGGCCCAATGAAGCTAGCTCTGACACCCGCAGCCGCATGTTGTTCACTGTCCTGCAGAAGTAGCACCCGTGTCATAAATGCGCTGATTAAAATTTCCTGACAGGTGAACACTAGTCACATTGTGAAACGATGTTACACAACCTATTGGTACAAAGGTTTACGACTTTATAATATGTCAAATCAATTCAATACATAATGCAGCCTGAATGATACACAAGATTTATTAGGGTACAGAAATAGATTGCTTCATTTCACTGAATATTACAGTAATTGGTCACTGCTAGCAAGAAATGCTTGAGGTATCGATAAACTCATAGTTACGGTCAACAGTAAGTTTTCCAGTTAGCATAGCGTAACCTGTTTATACATTGTGTCCAAAACCTTTGGGTCAAATTTGAACAGGTGACAGGTCCATAATTGTTTAGGCTGAGATAGGGAACCGGTGGCTGGAAATGCATATCTATTGTTTTAAGAACATACACACCGTACACCGCCTAACAATGACGTAGCTCATAGTAATTGCTCAAAGCGACGACGACGCCAGTCTCAGTGCGTGTATAACAAACGCGCGTGGAGTTCTGCCACACCCTCGCAGAGCTCTCGGGTGCCTGTTGTGCATTGGAACCAGCAACTATTCCCTGCCAACGTAAGGTTGGAAGTGGTTCAAACTCACCGAATAGGACTTTGTTCGTTGCCTCCCAGATTGAGAGGAGCACTTTACCTCGTGCTGACACAGTTCCTGGACTGCATCTTTTGTTGTCCGCACAAGGAAGTGGTTTCAACGCGACAGTGCGACAGTCGACTTCGATGTTAATATCTGCGAGCATCTGAACAACATGTACCTTCGTCGCCAAATTGACAGGGGGGGGGGGGGTTTCCTGTCTCCAGATCTCACAACTCTGGACATTTTCCCTCACGGGTTAAGTCAACACTTTGGTGTATGAAACCCCAATAGAGATGGATGAAGACCTGCTTGCTAGGGTCCCGGCTGTCTGTCTCTTGGTACAACAGACGTCAAGGATCTTTGAGAGAGAGCGGCAGAACTTCAGGCGCCTTTCTTATGGATGCATTGATGCATTGAGATGGGCGCTTTTCACATACAACAATAACTATGAACTACGTTGTTCCTAAGCTGTGTCCTCTGTGAATATACATAAAACTATCAATGCACTTTTCCGACCATTGTTTCCCCATCTCAATATAATCGGTTGCGGACACACTATCACCTGTCTCAATTTGACCGAGATGGCTTGAGACATCTTGTATAATTACTCTTGCAACCAACGACCTGACTGTAAAAATCCTTACTGCCGTTCTCAGTCCTATAGTTATTTTCTGCACTTTGCGCTAGCGTCATTGCTATACATTTTAGAAATAGAGAAAATATAAGCGATTAAACGACGATTCATTGCTGTACAGACGTCCAACACCATCGGAGAGTCAGTGTAACACACCACATCGACCTTGTGACGCTGTGGACAACAGTAGTGCAGCCCCACAACAACAAATTACGACTCTGACTCCATTTGTTGAAAGACCGGTGACTGAAACACCTCTCTCACGAATATTCTTCAAACTACCGTTTAACAACAAAACCACGGGAATGTATCGTTTCACCCTTGAACGTGAAACACAATAAGCATTTTCCCTTGAAATCAAGTTTATGATAAAAATGACTGAAAATCAGACATCGTACATATTTATGTACATCATCTGAATTTGTCGAGCGAGAGCGGTTAGAAACTTGGTTGAAGAATGAGCAGTTCTCAGAATCTTGTTTACCATTTTTCCTAAGAGATTTTGCCGAGAATGGCAAGTTCGAATAGTAAAAATTTTCCCGTCTTTTCTATGAGAGAGTTATGAGTAAAGCGAACAATCTCTTCAAACAATTTACTTTTCTTTAGTTTAGTGGTGTAAAATCACAATGTAAATAGCATCATCAAAAAAACGCCGAATGTCGAAGTTAGGCGAGAAACTTCGGAACTCCATCGATTCGCTTAAGGCGCTGTTTACAACTTATGTCGTGTACTTTAATCGCGGCAGTTATCCTTGAATGCAGAAACGGCTACGAGCTAAACAGAGAGAAAACAGAAAGAATTTCCATTCCTGTTTTTAATTAGTTCTCGCTTTACATAGAAGTTAATTTAGAACGAGCTGGTAGAGAGATTTGCATTGAAACGGTTGCTATTAACTACCGCAACACAGAAGCCATACAGCGCTTATTAAAGAGACATTAGCAGTCCCACAGTTAGCTTCGTAATTATGGATCTAACTGTTGTTCAAACGAAAGCAACACAAAAATGGCGGATAAGAACATTATTTGAGTGTTGTGTTCTTGTGTAATATAAAATTAAAAGTTAGATTTTTTCATCGTCTCACTACACAGAGAATTTATTTGACTACTGTAAGAGTTCGCTGTTTTAGAAAATTGCCGATTAACTCTTAAACGTACAACGCTTCAGTGTTTCATCTTCATTTGGAAATCCCCAAAGGATGCGGAACTTTATGGAGATATGTCTCGTCTCTGCAACTAAATGGAAAGCAATTTGTATTTTGTCATACGCGTTTCGCTTCTCTTATTTATGAAGCATATTCAGTGGTGATTTCCAGTGTTGTTAGTCCATATGTGTAGTCCTGGAGATGTACTGATTCGGTTACCATGCTCCAACTTTCCGATTTCCGCCGTGTTTTTACAGGAATTTATCACAATACATGACTTGTGCTGTTCATTTTGTGAATAGTTTAAGCCATGTGTTGTGATAAATGTGGATGGAAAAACGCAGTTAATCTGCCAGCTGGAGCATGTGAACCGAATGAACACATTTTCAGGACCACACATGTGGACTAACAACACTGGAAATAGCTAATGAAGTATCTTCATAAACAAAAGAAGCGAAACGCGTATGGCAAAAAGCAAACTGACTTTTACTCGTACTTAGTTGCACAGACGAAACATACCTCCACGAATTTGAAGCAACTAAGGAACGACTGAAAGTGGAAAAAAAAAAGACGATGAGGAGGTTACTGATGTCTGGAGCACAGAAAATCACTCTTCTTTGAGAATTGTTGCTGTACATACTCTAACAATACCACCACTTGCAAAGTAGGTTACAAATCAGATTAATAATGTTGCTCATGCAGCATATGTTCGCTTTATGGGACAACAAGAAAGTTATTGACTGTGGATGGTATCGTCAGAATGGAAATAATGAAGTCACTATAAAAAAGTCATAAATTTTGGCACTTATCTTGAATGGATTTCCACGTAGATTTCGTCGAAGTTGTTATGGCTCATCTTGTTGATTCTAGGGTGATTCCACATTGACTGCTAGAAGGTCCAGATCTGTATTTTAGCAATATTTGAAGAGCTGACAAATGCGCTTTTCAGGAAATTCTTAATGATCAAACAATCCCAGATCAGAACAATGATATGGTAGAAATACTTTTTGACTTGGTGTTCGATACATCGGAGTACCTATACATTAATAAAACCAAATGTGGATATTGTCACAAAAATGTGTCTGTTACTTCGCAGAAAAGCAGTACGACATTACTGGTATCGAGAATTGGGGTTGGAGTGCCGTAATGATCACGTAAATAAAGAACCATTACAATATCCTTGTTCAAAATTGATAGTCGTGATGTCAAAGTCTCTCTCATCCATTGCGTTTATTAAACAGGTACATCTCTGCCAAGTTTTCTTCAGTAAATCCACTGCTGTGTATTACTGTTAACGTACAAATAAAGATGCCGAGAAAAGAAATCGTGATATAACTGACCAGTCATAAATTTAAGCTTGAGGACGAGAAGTAAAAGGAGCACAACTATTCTC
This sequence comes from Schistocerca nitens, assembly GCF_023898315.1. Classification (NCBI taxonomy): domain Eukaryota; kingdom Metazoa; phylum Arthropoda; class Insecta; order Orthoptera; family Acrididae; genus Schistocerca; species Schistocerca nitens. Next base: position 977,073,384 of record NC_064614.1, read on the forward strand.
AACAGCAAATACGGAGAATGTAAATCTTCCCATAGGTAATGGATTACGAAGTGGACATAAAAGGTCAAACAAGTGAGAAAGGCGTAACGGTGATTTTATTACTAAACGCCGTTTGCACAGTTTGTTCAGTATGAGCTCCGGAGAGGCGACGAAATGCTGTACAGCGCCAGATCTGCAACTGGTACCCAAAATTGGAACTAAGATTTTTCAACGTATATCGATTTCACATTAACGCATTAGCATATCACCAAGTTTCGCTGCCATACGATAGTTACAGGTCACACTGGACCTCCGTGAGTACCTGCACTTTATTGTAACCAGACGATATGTCCAGGAAGGTAGCGGCTAGCCTTTTTTAACTGGAAGGCAGGTAACTGATTACGTCTTGGGTGCTTGTAGCAGTGTAGAAGGAAGGTAGATCGATACACACCATTATCAAACAGATATTCTGATACTGATCTGAAGAGGGCTGGTGTCGCGGACAATGCGTGGTGTTCAGAGCCTGAGAGGCGCACACCTGCTGGCCAGTGGACACGGATGGGGCTGGCTGTGCAGCTTTCGCGGAGCCTCCGACAACGGCGGATGGCGGGGCGTGCTCTCAGGCGGACGGGAAAATACTTGCCGGACCCTCTGAACAAACATGCGCTGCGTCCACAAAATACTGAAATCTTCCGGCCGGGGGAACAGCGAGGTGGAAAGCACAAACAACTTCCTCAGTCGTGCCTACCACTGCGTTGTCAACTGTGAGTTCGGTGAGGATTGTGTACTGGCCCCTACGTCGCCATCCTACATGAATACTCATATAAACACCGTATTAGGCTACTCCAATTTGTCATAAACACTGGAATAACTAGTGTCCAACTGGAAGACAAGTAAATAAATTTGAAAAAGAATGATGCAAAGGTGAGAAACAGTTGTTCCTCATTCAAATGGGTAACACACTCCACAGCAACATATAAAGATAGCCGTGCTCAAATAAGTCTGAAGTGCATTCCAAGGCGGTCTGCAGAGTCCACGAACATGCCACCAGAAGAACTGTTGCAGGTGCTATTCTGTAGCTAGCTCATAGCAAGCGACATCCTGTTTTACGGTGAAAATTACTTCAGTGAAACCTGAGATACTGTCGACCACAATTTGGCAAGCGTTCATTGCACGCGAAGTGCATATTTATTTTTAGAGTGACAGTTAGACCCGAAAAACGGTCGTGCCTCGTCCAACATCTTCGTCGCCCTCAAACGTGGGAGAGATTCTGAAGAAAATACAAGCTACGTTTGTATGAAGGCCAAAAAGGCAGTGACAGATTAGCCACAATCCACTATTCGCAGCTCACAAGCTCATAAGTTCATTAGGTCATAGAAACCACACGACGTGGAGAAGCTTAGACCATCAGACGATCCAAAACACACACTGTCCTCTCCTATGAAGAGAAGACCATAGTATAAGAGAATGGTTTCACAGAGAGGCTACTTGTTCAGTAATGAGGCAACGTTGCGTTTGGGGGAAATAGCCAGTCACCACTACTTTAAGGTTCAGTGAATAGATAAGTTCGATATCATACTGAAACATGTAAAAAACTGCAAAAAATAACCCTTTTTGACTAATAAGCACTGCGGTGCTTGCCGACTCAATTACAGTAGTTATACTCGCATCCTCGTCCGCCTCCGTTGCTAAGCGGTCAGCCCGGCTGTTTGCCATGCCGTGGATCCTGGTTCGATTCCCGGTACTATTTTTGGAGGAGGGAGGGGGTAATGCCAATTGAGGATCTACTTGATCGAATAGTCTCCAAGTCACGGAACTGACAACAGCTGGAGGAGCGGTGGTGTATTGATCCTACACCCGTCCATGGCGCATCAACTATGTCATTGGCGGGCGATGACATGGCAGTCGGTCGGTTACGATGGGATCTCAAGGGCCTGTAGCTGGAGTTTACGTTTTATCGTTAGGTATGTAGATATGTCAACAAACCAGTTTATGCGGCAACTAGAGAAATTTATTTCCAAATTTGACTGTCAGAAGGATCGTGCTCCTTGCTGTTACATTGGCAAATTCCAGAAGGCATAGTTGCCTACCGTAACCATGGGATGGGTGTAAAAGGTGTAACACTAGTTGCTGCTGTGGTCTCGAAGACGTCGTTTTGTGGTAACACGTAATGTATAGACAGCTTCACATTTAATAAAGCAACTGAACTATTCAGAGAACAGCTGTCCAGATGAAGTTGCTTCTATGTTTAAAGTTACAATGCACCTTGGAGCATAACAGGTCACCGTGTTGACACCTGCAGTATCTGTAATAATCGGATGTACAGTCATGCTGCTTCTGTGACTGATCTACAAATAAGGTACGAGACGGGACAATGTGAAATAAAACCACTCTACGGTAAAACATATTTGACAAACAGTATTCAGATAACCAGTAAACTTGAAGATGGTACCTAACATAAGCAGAGCATTACTAAATCTTTGGGACCCCGAGAGTAGTCATTGTAGTATACAAATCTTTAACTGTCGTACGGGTGTAAGTGCTGTAATGTCTCAGCAGAATTATTTTCCAGTTAACTGTTGTTACAGAATTAGCAGTCAGTCAGCCATAGCGTTAAGTAGCAAACTCAAGTGAACTGTCTCAAAGGAAACAACCGCATATGTGTAGCTACTCGTACCATTGGTTAGTAACTAAACTAAATGAATAATTTTCCAATCATGGCGAACACCACATCGAGCACTGCCGTCAGAAACGATTGTGACCTATTCTTGGGAACATGTCAAAATAGACTGCGACATGCGTGTCATCCGCAACTAACTTCGCATACAACATGAGCATACAAATTATTAACAGGATTAGTCCTCAGAAGCCCGCGCGAGCAAGATTTCTTTGTTCATTACAACATGTAGTACATCTTATATTCATTCTCATAGTTCCAAAGATTTTGGTCGGAAAAGGATCGGAGGAAGGAGTGAACGAATGGAATCTTTTAGTTGTTTGACGCAATAGGCTTAGTGTCCTACCTAAACAGTCCCAGCTACAACTAGAGACAATGTGTAACTCGAATAAATCCCACATTTGAAGGTTAAATATCCCATTAACTTTGCCGGATATCTTGCGATACCTGCAGAGACTAATTGAAGCTGGCATAACGAACCCATATCATTAGCACATAGAGGATCGCGGATGACTGTGTCGAAATGAGTAACTTTAAGAAATTAATTTTAATTATTTATTTCGCTTTATTTTATAATCACGCTGCATTAAACAAACTGGTCCGCAAATGATAGGTAAACAAAAAGACGCACGATTTTTTCGCACATGATGTATGACCACATTTTATTTTAATGTAAATGTTAATGAACGTTTGAAAATAGACGTACACTTTCAACAAAAAGGCAGTGAAAACGACAGAAGTTAAGAGTAGAAGTGTAAACCAGTAAGATAGTAGCAGCTTTCACTGATGTGTAAAATATTAAATTTCCAGTAAATGAGGATGATTCAGTTAAAACGAATTATAAACATCTACATATCTTTGACATTGTGTCAGCTGTTGGGCGCGATCTATAACGTTATATTATTCTCAAAGCTAGGTTCGGGAAAATCGTTTGTAAATCTTTTCCTTGATTATCGGTTTCGATAAATCTACGCTGTCATCAGTGGCCTGACAGTTTAATAAACAAATATTCAAAGCCAAAGTGCCTTATACATAAATGATTTCTTGGAAACACTATATAAATAACTGAAGCACGTTAGCATATTATCAGAGGTCCATGATTTTTACGAACTTGCAAGCCGCACTGTTACGTTTCGTTATTTAACAGTGAAAGGTGGCAAGGGACACAGATCACGTTGCGCTAATGTTATTTCGCATTCATTCACTTAAAATAACAATGGCTACTGAGACACAACGATACTTGCACAGATGAGTATGTATATAGCTTTTTACATTGCGGTAATCGACAATAGATATGCACTCGCTTAAATTTGAAACTACTAGTGCCACAATATAATTTAGTTCTTCACTCCTGTCTCATTAATAGTACTTTTGAGAGAATTAGGTAACATTTATACATTACAAATCTACGATAACTTATAATTTGTAAATATGCAATGTAATCTTATTAAATGAAAATATACGATAAAAATATTGTTGAGATTACTCATCTACATACAGTACATGCATCGACAGCAGTTGACAGATATGTATCACCATGGTAACTGTATGCAGAACAATGTAAAACCACTGTCATTGGATTATGCTATGTAGAACTTGATCACCGTAACTTTTGCATGAAGGATCTTATTAAAATAGCAATAATGTGAGCATTTATTTCAATTCTCTACTAAAGCACGTTTGACTTCTTAATAATGGTGGACTTGCTCTCACGTAGACCTCAAACAGCGCATCAGTTTCATATAGGATCGGCTTACTGAGTTTATATATCGTTAAGGACTTTTTGTATCTCAGTAATGCTTCACGCGTGACTTGTTGATGTATCTACTGCTCGGTGTGTTATTAACTAAACCTCGAGTACTGTAACGAACCTTAATCTCGAGAACCGAGTCAGACACCAACTTTGAGTTCTACAACATGTTGTTAGTCTTTTATCGAAGGAGAGCATGTACTATACACGAATATTTTATGATTGTTGTTATGTCAGCTTGTGGCTTGTGCAGCGCATTATTCTGACTTTACCACATTTCTTAGAGGGATTTCTTCGTACGTAGACCTCAAGCATCGCATTATTTGCATATATGATTTTTTGTAGTTTCTTCTCTGTAGTGAGACGATTGCTTTTATGTAAACCTAGTCATAGAATGATTGCGTACGAAGGGACTCGTTTTTTGCCTTATCGTACATGTGTTTCAATGATTTTGGCTTTGGATGAAATCTGGAATAGGCATTAAGCAGTATACCAAATTTATGTCACGGGCTCCACAATACCTTGTATTCAGTTCGTTGTGGGGGTACACTAGAAACTTACCAATATTTCTTAAATAGTCATACTTATACGAAGACCCCGAGCGCTGCATCATTTTCAAGTATAATTTCCTGTAACTGATTTAATGTGGATTGATGATTACTTTTATATAAACCTAACAGTTGTCATAAAGTGATTATGTAAGAACGATCATGTTCATTACCATATGATACATACATTTCAGTGATTTTGGCTGTGGATGTAATTTTGAGTAGGCATCAGTCACCATATCGAATTATACCACGAGCTCGGCAATATCTTATATTTTTCTTCTTAAAAAATGTGTAAAGCAATGACTGTGGTCCATATGTTTTAATTACAGTCATCATGTTGATACATTTCTGTCAATTGCTGTCGGTGGATATACTGTGCGTAGATTAATATTGTTAATTTACATTTTAAAAAATGACACTTCATATTTCCAGATTATTAGTTGTCGTAGATTTGTAATGTATAAATGTTACCTAATTCGGTCGAAAGTAATATTAATGTGAGTGGAGTGAAGAAAGAATTTGTATTGTGGCATACGTAGTTTGAAATTTATACGGGTGCATATCGACTGTCGAATACCGCAATGTAAGAATCCGTATGCAGACTCATTTGCACAAATATCGTACTAACCCAGAAGATACTGTCGTGTTAAGTGAACGAGTGCGTTATGACACTCGAGCAATATGATTTGTAGTTCATATTTGTGGTGTTTTGTATCTGTAATGTTGATGTTCTTTGCTACCTCTTACTGTAGAAAGACGCGACATAATTATGTGGCTTGGAAGATTGTAAAGTTCATGCACTTCTGTTAATATGTTATAAGGTACGTTATAATGCTTTTTAATGTATATATAGTGTTTGCGTGAAATTATCACTGGGGGCCGAACCACGAAATAACACTGGGTTTGGTGTGGGGCGTCGGTGGGGTGAGTGGACTGCGGTAGCCTGTTGTGGGGTTCTTAAAGCCGGTTCTTGAATAATTGTTAATAGACTTTCTCAGAAGAGTTTCTCTGTCTTAAAGAGACTTTCATTTCCTTCAGTGTCTGTGTGACACTCTTCCATGAATTAAACAAACCTATGACCTTTCGTGCTGCCCTTCTCTGCATACGTTCAACATCCCCCGTCAATCCTAGGTGGTACAGGTCCCACACACGTTAACAATATTCTAGAATCGGTCGCAAAAGTTATTTGTAAGTAATCTGCTTTGCAGAGTGATTGCACTTCCCCAGTATTCTAGCAGTAAACCAGAGTCTGCTATACTCCACGTATTTTTAAGAGATTCCGATTCCAAAAATGACTCGTTGTCATTATAGTCATAGGACACTACGTTTTTTACTTTTTTGAAGTGCAAAATTCTGCATTTCTTAACATTTAAAGCAAGCTGCCAATCTCTGCACGACATTGCAATTTTATCAAGACCTGGGTGAATATTTATGCAGCTTCTTTCAGGTAATAATTCCTTATAGACAGCTGCATCATCTTCAAAAAGCCTGCTTTTACTATTAATTTTATCTGCAATATCATTTTATACAACAAGAACGGCAAGGGTCCCCACACCCGAAGTTACTTCTAAATCTGACGACCACTTTGCATCCAAAATAACATGCTATCTATGTCCTCCCTATCAAAAAGCCAGTCTAGTCACAAATTTCACATGCTACCCCAGATGAGCGTACTTTTGGCAATAAGCGTAGGTACTGAGTCAAATGCTTTTCGGAAATCAAGAAACAAAGCATCTGCCTCATTGCCTTGAACCAAAGCTTCCATTACGTCAAGTGACAAAAGTGCGAGTTGGGTTCTATAAGATCGATGTTTTCGAAATCCATACTGGTTGGCACTGATAAAGTCGATCTGTTCAAGATTCGTCATTATATTTTAGCACAGAATATATTATGAGATTCTACAACAAATCGATGTTGAGGATATAGGAGGGTAGTTTTGTGGATCACTTCTACTATCCTTCTAGCCGGCCGCAGTGGCCGCGCGGTTCTGGCGCTGCAGTCTGGAACCGCGAGACCGCTACGGTCGCAGGTTCGAATCCTGCCTCGGGCATGGATGTGTGTGATGTCCTTAGGTTAGTTAGGTTTAACTAGTTCTAAGTTCTAGGGGACTAATGACCTCAGCAGTTGAGTCCCATAGTGCTCAGAGCCATTTGAACCATTTTTTTTTTTTTACTATCCTTCTCGTGTGTGAGCAGTGCCCTCATCCAAAAATTGGGCACGGTTTTCTCTTCGAGGAATCGACGATAAATTATAGTTAGAAGAGGGGTAACTCACCCGCAATTTCAGTGTAAAATCTGACAGGGATTCTACAGGGGCCTGGAGCTTTGGTCAGTTTCAACGATTTCAGCTGTTTCTTAGCACCACTGACATCAAGGCTTATTTCATCTTTTTAGTGATGCGAAAACTAAATTGGGGCAATTCTCATGAGTTCTCCTCTATGAAAAACTATTCTTTTAAACTTGAACCAGAGCTCTTCTCCTTGTTCTTGTTCTGCTCTGAAAGTTTCAAGTTCCTTATTGACATACGAAAATATTAATTTTTTTATCTTGTTTAGTGAACATATACATCTTTCTACTTCTTTTAGTTGTCGTTTGTACTTTGATAATCATTCTTGCCACAACCGCACCGTGGCCACTGATAGCAGCTTCGATGCGAACATCCTCAATGAGGTCAGATCTATTTGTTGCTATTAGATCCTAACTATCTGTTCTAGACAGTTTTCAAAGAAGGCATTTAGTAATGTTTCACAGTATGTCATCATGCTCACCACTAACAGAACTGTAATTTTCCCAATTAATTGTTGGATGATTAAAGTTTGCACCGATGATTACAGAGTAGTTGAGTGACTTACCTACAAGTGAACTGAGGCTTTCTCTAAAGTTTCTGGTTACATTAAGAGATGAATCTGGTGTGCGATAAAAGTATTCAATTATCATTTTATGCCCACCCCTGATACTTAGTACTGCACAAACAATCTCACCTGCAGATTCAATTTCTACCGCGGTGGATTTAAGTTTCTTGTCTACTGGGTCAAATATACCACCTCCAATTCCCATTTGCCTATCCTTTCGACATACACTTTAATGTTCCTCAAAATTCTAGCTGCTATCAATTTCAGTTTTCAGCCAGCTTTCTGTACGTAATATTATATGAGCTTCACTGTTTTTCATGAGCCCTACAAACTTTGGCACTTCGTTGTGAATTCATCGGCAGTTTACGATTAGGATTTTAACACTCTCACCTGAGGGAGGCATTTCCTTGGATATTACACTGGTACTTCTGGGTTACTTACAGCTATCGTTATTTGGATTGGATGGAAGGTCATCTAATCTCAAACAAATCCTTTTTGGCACCCCACACAGTGAGATACCTGAGCAGCAGCCTGTGATTCTTTTTATGGTTTTAGGGCGCAAAGCTGCTACGGTCATATCGCCCATTCTGTAGCTTAGTGAAGGGTAAAAACCGAATTTTAAATCGGCAGCAGTGAGATCTAAATTCTCGAAGGAGGGAAACTAAAAACGAAAGGAAATCCAAGGGAACTGCTATTAAAACTTTTTTTCCCCCGAAAAAGAGCTTCAAATGACTGATGTCATCTAACTGACACCGATAAACTCAAAGACGCGATCGGCTGAGTGTCATCCTCTAAAAGGGAAGATAGATCATGCGACAACTGTAAACGGGGCGTAGCGGATTAAAATAGGGGCACTGAAGTAAAAGGTGTCTCACCGTGCACAGTTGAGAGCAGTGGGGACAGATGTCGATGGTTAAAAAGACAGTGCCCTATCCAGAGTCTAGTTAAAATTACCTCCTCCCGACGACGAGGCCGGGAGGAAGGGGTCCTATCACAGAGAAGAGGCTTTACATCCCGTAATTTATTATCGCGAAGTGTAGACCAAAGAGTGTGCCATAAAAGAGCAACACGACGACATAAAACGGTCCGTAGATCGGTAAAGGGAACCAGGAGAACAGCGGACCGAGGTAGAGAGACTGCAGCCTTTGCCACTATATCGGCTGCCTCGTCTCCGTGGATACCTATATGCCCTGGGATCCAAAGGAATGCCTCAGAGACGCCCCCAAGTGGAGCGTGTGTAGGCAGTCCTGTATCCGGTGGACCAGAGGATGGACGTGATAAAGAGCTTGGGGGCTGACAAGAGAGCTGAGCGAATGCCAGCATATAATATACTCTACCCGCTTATGGCGACGGATGTATTGGACAGCCTGGAGAACAGCGTAAAGCTACGGGTAAAAAACCGAACACTGGTTGGGAAGCTGAAATCTAATAGGGGTGTCGCCAACAATATAGGCACTCCCAACATCAAATGTGGTCTTTGAGCCGTCAGTGTAAATAAATGTGGCTTCTTGAAGTTGCGTACATACAGAAGCAAATGCCCGACGATACACTATAAGGGGGGGTACTATCCTTGGGAAGCTGCAAAGGTCACGGAGAAGACAGGTCAGGGGGTGAAACCAAGGTAGCGCCGTAGCCCTATTGGTGAAAAAGGTTTTAGGAAATTGGAAGGAAAGTGAATGTAGCCGTTGACGGACACCCGGTGGTACAAGAGAGGAAGGGCGACCTGCATACCCTAAATCCAAGGAGGCGTTGGAAAAAAGGACATGTGTTAGATGAGCAGGCATGGAAGACAGATGACTAGCGTAACGACTCAAAATGACAGCTCGCTGATTTGACAGTGGAGGTTCAGCAGTCTCAGCATAAAGGCTGTCCACGGGACTGGTGTAAAAAGCTCCAGACGCTAAACACAATCGGCGATGGTGGACAGAGTCTAGACGCCGAGGAATAGACGGCCGTGTAGAGGAGTGAACTATACTTCCATAGTCCAATTTCGAGCGCTTAAGGTGCGATGTCGGCGAAATAGGAGCACTCGGTCTGCTCCCCAGGAGGTACCACCCAGAACACGGAGGGTGTTATTCCGAAAGATATAAAATGCGGAGAGACCAGCACTGTTTTCTGTCAAACGTAAGTCCCAAGAATTTGGCGACGTCCCAGAACGGAAGGTTGACAGAGCATAAATGGAGGTAAAACTCAGTATGACGCCAAAAATTGACACAGGCGGTCTTACTGGAAGGAAATCGCATGTAAAATCGCCGACAAAGGGGGAGCCAGAGACATCGGAAAGGAGACAATTCATAACTGGATTTATGGCGATGGCAAACAGTACAACACTGAGCACGGAGCCCTGGGGCACCCCGTTTTAATGGGAGGCAGTACGAGAGAGAGAAATGTTCACCCGCATCTTAAATGTGTGCTCTGCCATAAATTCACGAATGAAAAGGGGTAGTTTATCTCAGAAGCCCCAGGAGAACGGTGTGCGGAGGATGCCTGTCCTCCAACAGGTATCGTTTTCCCTCTGCAGATCAAAAAATATAGCTACCTTTTGACGTATGCTGAGAACATTGTTCATGATTTAAGTGGAGAGAGCAACAATATGGTAAACTGCAGAACGATGCCTTCGGAAGACGCATTGGGCACGTGTTAAAAAGTTTCGGGACTCCAGCCACCAGCCTAAATGGCAATTTACCATACGCTCCAGAACCGTACATATACTACTCGTGAGAGAGATGGGGCGATTGCTAGAGGGGAGATGTTTATCCATCCCAGGTTTCAGGACAGGAATGACGAAAGCATTCCGCCAACTTTTGGGAAAGGTATTGTCGGTTCAAATTCGATTATAAAGGCGGAGGAGGTAACACAGACTACTGTGTGATAAATGCAGCAACATTTGGACGTTGATGCCATATGGTCCTGGCGCAGAAGAGCGAGAAGAAGAGAGTGAGTGTTGTAGTTCCCGCATAGAAAAGGCTGTATTATTGCTTTCGCGATTTTGAGAGATCGCACTTCCGCTGCTCGTTTCCTCTTGGGAAAGGCTGGTGGTTAATTTGAAGAGCTCGAAATCTCGCCGAAGTGTTGACCCAATGAGTTAGAAATAGCGACTAGGTCCAGTAAGGTCTCTTGCGTGACAGCTAGCCCAGAGATCGGGGAGAAACTAGATAACCGTCGAATTCGACTCTATACTACAGATGAGGGAGTGAAGACTTTAAAGTAGCTGGTAAAGAGGTCCCAGCTTGCCTTCTCGCTATCGTGGATGATGCGACGGCGTTACGCGCCTAACTGCTTATAGCTGACACAGCCAGCGTAGGACGGTGGCCGAAAACGCGAAGAGCACGTCACCGCTCGCGTATTGCTTCACGGCACGCCTCCTTCTATCACGGAACTGGGGCCGTTGAGGTAAAGTGGAGGTACGAGGTGTTGAACATTCTGCGGCTGTAAGAATAACTTGCATTACATGAGTGACCTCATCGTAGATACTAAGAAATTAACGGTCATCAAAGGTTGCTAGAGAGGAGAAAAGTGTCCAATCGGCTTGGGAAATCTTCCAGTGTCTTGGGCACACAGATGGCAGTTGTGACTGTAATCGAAGGACATATGGAAAATGGTCACTCAGCAAGAGCGAACCATTCATAGCGCCAAGCTAGCTGAACAGTACCGACCGTAGGATCCAAATGAGAGAAGGTTGACGTGGAGGCAGACAAAAATGTAGGTTCCCCAGTATTGAGACAAATGAGATCCACTTGGTGGAAGATATCATCGATAGGCTGCCTCTAGGACAAGGACGCGGAGATCCCCAAAGCTGATGGTGGGCGTTGAAGCCTCCAACCAGCAAGTAGGGGAGTGGTAGTTGATCAGGAGATGAAGGAGATTGGCTCTTACCATTGGTGTGGACGATGGAATATATATGTTACAAAGAGAAAAGGTGTATCCAGAAAGGGAAAGATGTGCAGTGACAACTTGGAAGGAACCGTTTAAGGGGATTTGGTGATAAAGGAAAGTATCTTGGAGAATAATCATAAGTTCCCTGTGTGCCGGAATGCCAGAAAAAGAGGGGAGATCAAGCTGGAGTCATAGGAAATGAGGAAAGACCAAGCAATCATGTGGATGTAGCTTTGTTTCTTGAGGAGAGAAGGCGATTGGGGAGTAGGATCGTAAGAGGAATTGGAGCGAGTTCCTCAGATATTCCAATGGATAACTGACGTAGAATGGACAGAAAATGGATTAATCTCACCACGGTGGCCGTCAACTCAACGATCGCTGAGAGGCAGCAGCCGACATCGTGGTACAGCATTCAGCCAAATGCAGAAGATCCTGATCCATATGTTGTTTGGGGGCAGCTCGTCTCCAGTGAGCAGTTGGTTGATCAGTCTCCAGTGGTGTGTATTGGCGACACGGCAGACAGAGGTTACCACTGGGTGGAGCTGTAGATGAGACATTCCTTAGTGAAGAAGGAGAAGAGCCTTGTTTCTTATGAGTCTTCTTGGAAGCAAGACGTTGAGATGAGGGATTAATCGATGGTTGTGTGGTCTCGGTACATAAAAAATCTTCACGAATAGGCTCTTTTTTGGATGTCCAGGCATCCGATTTTGCGGCCCACCCTTTAGCAGGAACCGAAGAAGGCTGAGCCTTAGAGTGAGTGGGTGATAGTGGGGAAGTGTAACCGGCAATCTTTGGGCTGGCCGATATGATGACCATGGCTCTGAAGGTGAGATTGCAACTCTGCATGGCTATCTGCTTAGTAGATCGAGGAGAGGCGAGGACAGTGCTGTATTTAACCGCTGGGAGCACAGGGGGCTTTCTACTGGCGAACAACTTACGAGCATCAAAGATAGACACCTTTTCCTTCACTCTGGTTCAATGAATAAATCGTTCATCTTTAAAAATAGGGCAATTTCTAGAGGAAGTAGCGTGGTCGCCCTTACAGTTGATGCAACGAGGGGATTGAGGTGGACAATCACCCTCATGGGCATCGCTGCCACATGTAATGCATTTGGCCGTATTGGAACCGGACTGCATGGTACGATTAAACTGCTGACACTGATAGCAAAGCGTAGGATTGGGGATGTAACAGCGAACTGAAATGATCTCATATCCCACTTCAATGTTTGTTGGAAGTTGAACTCTGTCAAACGGGTCAGTACCAATTCTTTTTCAATCCGGTTCATGACGTGATGTACGTCCGTTACGCCCTGATCAGACAGGTAGTTTTGAATGTCCTCATTGGATAATCCATTGAGTGATCTTGTATAAACAACCCCGTCCGACGAGTTTAACGTATGGTGCGCCTCCACCCAGACAGGGAAGGTGTGTAGCAGTGTAGTTCCAAGCAGTTTTTGTGCCTTGAGGACACTATCTGTTTCTAACAACAAGGTGCCATTTCGTAACCGGGAACAAGACTTTACAGGACCTGCAATAGCGTCGACACCTTTCTGAGTAAAGAAACGGTTGACTATGGAAAGTCTTGACCTTCGTCAGACCGAGAGACAACAAGGAACTTCGGCACTGATGGAAGAATTGTCCATGACTGAGACTCACCTAACTTTCTCTTGTGGGCAGACGTTGTAGAAGTAGAGGAAACGATTGGGAAAGTATCCCCCATGATTACCGGCGTCTCCGATCGCTTTCTCAGAGGACACTCCCGCCTTAGGTGATTGTCCACACCTCAGGTCACACCTCCTGAGAAACGGACAGAGGGGCCAATCGGCACATTCGGAAGATACCAGTTCGGGTAATCATCCATCCCTGGGCCTGCCCTTTACCAGGGGGTACGTACATGTCCTTTGTCTACCCGAGGTAGGCAATTACGCATTATCTCGTCACCAGCCACGCGTGGGAAGGCGTGGGTCGGCCTTTAGAAATGCACAGGGAGGAAAGAAAGGGAGAGGGAGGAACAAGGAAAGGAAAGCAGAGAAGAGGTTTCAAACGCCACAGTAGAGAAGAAAGTAAAGAGAAGAATCAAGGAAAAGAGAAGGAAAAAGTAAGGACAAAGAATTTCCAGTATAGAGAGAAAAGAAGAGAAACCACGCCTTACAGTCAAAAGCGTCCGTCTCCAGACGCAGGCACCAAACATACTCCCAAGGAGAGGGATAAGAGGAATGGCAGGTGGTGTGGGGAAGTATCAGGAACAGGGAGGGACGTGGAAAGGGAAGGTATGCAACCCGGAATGGAAAGAGAGCTGCACTAGCTCAGCGTCCCATGCTCGCCACACACTTATCCACAAAAGAGTTGTGGACACCCTGGGGGTAGCAGCCTCTGATGTGTAGTGCAATCCTGACCCTTTTAGGGGGACCGAACAGTTCTCAAACCTATGTTGATGGCTCAGATCTGCCCACTGTGCACATGGTAAACAATTACTTAAATACTGGTCTATGTCCTGTTTCCTTGTTCTTCACCTGTAGGACTCTGTCACTTCTCGATCTGTCGATCAACAACCTCTGTACAAAGGTAGCACATGATCACGCACTTCAGTACCGCCCCTTTCACTTCAGCAGGTACTACTACGTGCAGTTGACCTACATAAGAACTCACTGTGCAAAATTAACCACGGTTATCTTGTTAACAGCTTGCAGTCTGTGTCTGTCTCTGTAGCCTATCGCACGCACTACTCTAATCTGCCTGTGACTATTACCCACGTCTCCACCTTCTTTCCTGCTTTATGAATTGATCGAAAGTAAAACTCAAGTTTCTATGCCCACGTCGTGAGTCTGCTTGAATGATCCCTCAGGCCTAACAACCACTTTAACACAGTGTGATCAGTTCTTCCCTTGAACTTTTCGCCATTCAGATTGCACCTGAAATACATCTACCCCTATATGAAACTCATCATCTCTTTTGGAGCAATTCTTTACAGCTATGTTTAACTACCATGAGTCGCAAGTCACTGGAATTTCCTGAAAGTGTATTACTTGACTCAAACACACCCAAAGCCTGGTTGTGTCACACGACAATACATACTCTCTTTCATAGTCCAGAAAGATCAACAACGGACATAGTGTCAAAGCCTCGTTCAGCTTCTCAAATGCGCTTGACATCAAATCCCATCAAGATTTTCCTGTTGTAGCTGGCCAGCCTCAAGAATAGTTGAAGCTCCCTACCCATCTAAGGAGCTGGGAACTCTCGCAATTCAGGAACGATCTTGACACCCCCTGGAATAATCAAATGTCATAAATAACTCATTTCCTCCAGAGCAAAATAGCATTTCTTAACATAAGACATGTGGAAGATAACCTCTGCAAAACTTCCCGTTACCACACTGTATATTCTCCTACATATCCCTTGCAAATACAATAAAATCGTTGAGGCACACTAACACTGTCGAAGCTTCAAACTCTTAGTGCTGCAGCACGCGACCACTGAAACGTGTCTGGAACACTGCTCAAACCAAATCGTATTAATAGATACTGGCAACGACCCCAACGCGATCGAAAAAGTGGTCTTTGGTTGGTCCTTAGCCACCATCACATACTGACGGTGACGACTCCTTAAATCTGTTATACAGAAGAAAAGGCGATGCCCAGAGCTGTCGAGGGTTACTGTAATGCTGTGTATTGCGTATGTATATATTATTGTTTTACTGTTTGACGCCGGCCGCGGTGGTCTCGCGGTTCTAGGCGCGCAGTCCGGAACCGCGCGACTGCTACGGTCGCAGGTTCGAATCCTGCCTCGGCCATGGATGTGTGTGATGTCCTTAGGTTAGTTAGGTTTAAGTAGTTCTAAGTTCTAGGGGACTAATGACCACAGGAGTTGAGTCCCATAGTGCTCAGAGCCATTTGAACCATTTGAACAGTTTGACGTACATCGGCAGTTGCTACAACATCTATACTTCCTTTCCCCATGTGCTAATTCTTTGGCTACAACGGCTGTCACAGCATGCCAAGGCCCAGCGCTCCCCTCATTCACACCATCGTCCTGTTGTTATTATTTATTTAACCTGATCTCATTAGGATCACCAGGGTTTCCAACATACAGTCCATTTTTTACATCATAGCAAGTAAAGTCTTCCATAACTGACGGTAGATTAGGATGTTTGTGATGTGGTTTCCGATACACAGTCGCCTCACCCCCTGTCAGAATTCTGTGCTGCATTATGGGCGTCGCTGGTAATTGGTCTGAAGATTGAACTGGTCCTGAAATTCCAGTAATACGTAATTCGTCCATTGCAAACCTTTCTGTTCCCTTCAGATGTCATATCTTTGCACATATCGCAACTGTATCGGTGGTTGGTTATTATTATACCCCACACCGCACATGTCCAGGTCAACCAAGACTAGAATGTTTAAGTTCGCAACCAGCAATGTTTTGATTAATATTACGTCACTGGCACTGAAGTTATCTAGCCTAACGAGTACCACAGTATCACCATCCTTTACCTCTACACGTGCGATACTCATCCGTGTAAAACACTGTGATGCATGCAACAAATCATTCTCCACCAGTGCCTCTGTCACATATAGTATGTTAACAGGCAGATGTAGCACACAACACTTACCGAATGCAACATCCTGTTGCCTCGTGGCAACATACCATGCTAATCAACAATTAATTATTTTGTCCATACTTTAACTGATCTATCCTTCATGACAGACGAACTCTAGAAAAGCATTTCACTGTCGACCGTTTCCCTCAGCTGGAAAACTGCACCTCCGCGTTCCACCATATGTCAACAAAGTTCAATTTTGGCGTCTGACTGAATAGGAAGTCTAGCTCTAAGATTGCTCGGTACGATTCAACTACATGACGCACAGTTTCCACACACTCCTAATAGCGCTCCGTCCCAATCTGAAAACATTACAGTTCACTTAGTGACTTCACGTTACCATCCCCTATCCAAGGCAATGCATACCGTGATGGATTTATTTTTTTTTCCTACGAGGTCCAGATATGACACGTATGCACGTGCTACTATGTTTAACAATTATTTATACCTCCTATCCTTTATAGCCCCTACTAAACGACACTTACCTCTGGACGCATCTTCGCAGCACTCAAAATTAGTGGGGACACTGCCCGAAAGACTTGGAGTTTTAGTTTGAGTTTAACGAATGGCTGTGTCACGCTTGAGAATACCATCTCTTATACAACCCTGCTGCTTGTGCGTGACCACACCACACTCCTCACATTGGGGTTGGCGAAACTGCATCTGGACTTGATCTGAACGTTCACACCGACAACACCTCATGTTAGCAGAGAGAATGTTTCTCCTACAGTGCACCCTGGTCGCTATATCTATTTTCTCCAACAACACAGCTATGATGCCATTGTTTAGGGTTTTCGGGGTACCTGCTCACAACTTTCGTAATAAGTCAGACGGTGGGCTCTCAGGCAGGCTAGCAGAACTCTGTGTTCCGCCTCCTGGGGAATAATTTTGTTTGTGTCACCACTCTTCATCACTTCGTAACTATGTACGTTGAGTTTCCTTATCCTGTCGATGAAACTGTAGGTCAAACCTCATGCCTAATCACGAGGGATCTCTACTCGGTACATAGCTAAGCAATATGGCAATAATGATGGCACTGAAACACTTCACCAGTACTGTCTCAGTAAATGCTGCGTTGTGACCTAATAGGTTACACTGGGTGCACCTGAGTACCTGCAAATAGTGTTCGATAGCATTGCCACGAAATCGTGACCAAGCAATCTGTTCCTGTAGCTTGATGAATTTTACTTTCAAGTTCATATGAGACTCCCACTTTGTACGTATCATCTCGGCACATGAGGAGAGGAAGATTGAAACAGTTCGTCCACTCACCCCACTGTAGTTCTCGATACTTAACAACAGCTGCGGCTGTGAAGTGATGTTGGATCCAGCTGCGGAAGTCCCGCTAGGTGGTGGTAGTCATCACTGCGTCCACTAGCAACACCAAAATCTGGAGGCCTGGGTTAAACGACCTTTACACCTGGACAGTTGAGGCAGAGGGTTTTTCTCAGAATGAGAACCAATGGTTTTTCAGAGAAACATCGTTAGCAGTCACATAATTTATCAGATAACAAACTACAACACTCGTAGCTCAGCAGAAATGCTGACGCGGGGTGTGTGTGGCATGGCACGTGTCGCCCTGTAGAGGAAAACAGCCCTCAGCATGAGTGCCTGCCCAGCTAGAGTAGGCATAGAGCGACAGTATTCCTGTCCAGGCAGAGCTGCTCGGCCAGCTGTGCAACTATGGGCTTGGCCAGCTGTCCTCCATGGCAGAAGGAAGTAGTCCTGCAGGTGGCTCACCAGCTGGAAGTCGCTAACTCCACAGCATCGGACTTAGGGCCGGTAGGAGGCCTGCAGTTAGTGGAGGCCGAGTCTCGTGGTGGCTGCTCGAACAACCATCTCGGCTCATCTTCGTAGTCAATGGTTTTCAGGCTGCAATCATTTTGCCTAAGAATCGTGGTTATTTATACTAGCTCAGTGAGTACTTGTTTCGCTACTTCATCGGATTTGGTCACGTAGGTCACAACAAGTCTGCGGCTCTAGTATGAAATAACTGGGCCCTCTAGACCGTGGTGTCTTTGCCTTTCCGCTGCGCAAATACATATTGTGATGCTCCTGATACCTCCGTTTGACGACGACATTAAGTAACCATTCTGACACTCTCGCAGCTCTGCTCGGTAGATCAACAGGAAGCCCTACGGTATCATCTTCCCAGCTGTCTGCCCTGCAATGCTTCTCTGGTTTCTTGAATTAGCCAAGGAAAGCGTTTCAATTCTATCGAACTGCACAAAGTAACTTATACTCAGTACAATACAAAGAATATCTGCTGTTAACCTCTTGAATTTTATTGATGAAGTTCGTCCTCGATTTCCAAAGTTTTTACATAATTTCTATGATCAGATGACATATATTAAATACGCAAGGTGCAAATTTATATTCCTTTCTCTTGTCGACATGCGGAGTTACAAAGTCAGCTGGCTCTATGTAATACATAGTTCAGCTATTTGGGAAGCGGGAGCAGAAATGACAGCCGGTCGCTGCCATTAATTAAGACGTCACACAGCAAGTGTTGGCACGTGGCAGCGCCGGCGCCAGCACGGCAGTGTAGCCGCCAGCCGGCACTCATTAGGCAACTTCATCCGAGAAGAGAAGCCGGGGCTAGGCGCTGCCGCCCTGACAGAGACGGACGGCACTTAATTGCCGGCCATTAATCCGATATCGGCCGCCTAATGACGCGCCCGCCGCCACTCCGGACCACTCGCCCGATTAACGTCGGCCAGCCCAGGCTACGCCACGCCACACCACGCCACGCCACGGGTCCACCGGCACGCGTCAGCTCACGCGCCGGCCATGTAGGCTACACGGTGTGACCGCGGATAGCGGCGTCTATATCGTCAGTACTACACTACCGGCCACTAAAATTGCTACACCACGAAGATGTGCTACAGACGCGAAATTTAACCGACAGCAAGCAGAAGCTGTGATATGCAAATGATTAGCTTGTCAGAGCATTCACACAAGGTTGGCGCCGGTTCACCGGCGTTACCTGGTGAAACATTCTTGTGATGCCTCGTGTAAGGAGGAGAAACGCGTACCATCACGTTTCCGACATTGATAAAGGTCGGATTGTAGCCTATCGCGATTGCGGTTTATCGTATCGCGACACTGCTGCTCGTGTTGGTCGAGATCCAATGACTGTTAGCAGAATATGGAATCGGTGGGTTCAGGAGGGTAATACGGAACGCCGTGCTCGATCCCAACGGCCTCGTATCACTAGCAGTCGACATGACAGGCATCTTATCCGCATGGCTGTAACGGATCGTGCAGCCACGTCTCGATCCCCGAGTCAACACATGGCGACGTTTCCAAGACGACAACCATCTGTACGAACAGTTCGACGATGTTTGCAGCAGCATGAACTATCAGCTCGGAGACCATGGCTGCGGTTACCCTTGACGCTGCATCACAGACAGGAGCGCCTGCGATGGTGTACTCAACGACGAACCTGGTGCACGAATGGCAAAATGTCAATTTTTTCGGACGAATCCAGGTTCTGTTTACAGCATCATGAAGGTCGCATCCGTGCTTGGCGACATCGCGGTGAACACACATTGGAAGCGTGTATTCGTCATCGCCATACTGGCGTATCACCCAGCGTGATGGCATGGGGTGTCATTGGTTACACGTCTCGGTCACCTCTTGTTCGCATTGACGGCACTTAGAACAGTGGACGTTATATTTCAGATGTGTTACGACCCGTGGCTCTACCCTTCATCCGATCCCTGCGAAACCCTACATTTCAGCAGGATAATGCACGACCGCATGTTGCAGGTCCTGTACGGGCCTTTCTGGATGCAGAAAATGTTCGACTGCTGCCCTGGCCAGCACATTCTCCAGATTTCTCACCGATTGAAAACGTCTGGTCAATGGTGGCGGGGCAACTGGCTCGTCACAATACGCCAGTCACTACTCTTGATGAACTGTGGTATCGTGTTGAAGCTGCATGGGCAGCTGTACCTGTACACGCCATCCAAACTCTGTTTGACTCAATGCCCAGGCGTATCAAGGCCGTTATTACCACCAGAGGTGGTCGTTCTGGGTACTGATTTCCCTGGATCTATGCACCGAAACTGCGTGAAAATGTAATCACATGTCAGTTCTAGTATAATATATTTGTCGAATGAATACCCGTTTATCATCTGCATTTCTTCTTGGTGAAGCAATTTTAATGGCTAGTAGTTTACTTCGAGTTTCATCAATATCGTCCACATTTCAGAAACAACAAGGAAAAGCAGTTTCTGGATCTCAAGCTGACAGCTTCACATTTCCTTAATTGGGTTCCTACAGTCTTTAATATTCCACTTACGAGGAGAACACTTCATGTGATATTACCCGTTTTCCCAGGAACTTCGCTCAGTGGAAGAGGAGTCAAAATAAGTGAAGACGTGTCCCGGCTTACCCGTAGCTACTCGATCCTTTCAGAGAAAACGACCGTCTTAGTTTTCGAAGTATTTTTGAGGTACTTTATGTGCCCTTTACAGCAGGACATCGTTAGGCGAACTGATATCCCACAGGCTAGAGCCGGGGCTGATTAATATTGTGCCCCCTATACGAAACCCGACTATGGTTTTTATTTGTTCTATTTTCATTGTTTCATTTATCTATCCATGCGCATATAAGGTTACTAAACGATAGTTTCTTATCAGATTAGTGGATACAAGGATGTTATATTAACTGTGAAATTACAAATTGTTTCACTATATCTGTCACATATTCATTAAATAATATACGTGTGTAAGTATGCTGAGGGCTTACAACCTTTTTAAATCCTCATATTGTGATATTTCGTTCTCATATCAATTCTTATATTAATTCTTACTTTTTGGTCATATGTGTATTCTTCAGGAAGGTTCGATGTATTCGCTTGGACTCGAAACACAGATATTCCGAACACCACCTACGTTGCGCGAAGGCAGGTTTGCAACAGTAAAACTAGGGACGTTCGCGACCGGCGAAGGCCACGAGTACAAAAAGAGCACTACTGTCTATTTCAGTTTCATTTAAGCAAAGTCACCGACTACCTCCAGCTGTTTCCTTCTATAGCACTCCACAGGACTCACAATGGCGAGGATGCTGCTGTTAGAGAGAGACAAAAGGTAGGCAGTGAAAAATTCTTCACTTTTGCCATTTTTTAGCGACATCGAAATGTTGAAATTGTTGAAATGGCTCTGAGCACTATGGGACTTAACTGCTGTGGTCATCAGTCCCCTAGAACTTAGAACTACTTAAACCTAACTAACCTAAGGACATCACACACATCCATTCCCGAGGCAGGATTCGAACCTGCGACCGAAGCGGTCGCGCGGTTCCAGACTTTAGCGCCCAGAACCGCTCGGCCACTACGGCAGGCCTATCGAAATGTCCTTGCTCTCGATCTCTCTCCTCTAGGATGTGGTGGCTTGAGTAGCGAACACGTGGTAGAAAAGTCGTCATCCGTGGCTTGAAGAAGTATCATGACATTCGATCCTATCCTTATCCTTGCCGCATAGAGTAGCCGTGTGGTCTAAGCCGCCTTGTCATTGTCCACGCGGCTCCCTCCGTCGGAGGTTCGAGCCCTCCGTCGGAGGTTCGAGTCCTCCCCTGGGCATGGGTGTGTGTGTTGTCCTTAGCGTAAGTTAGTTTAAGTTACATTAAGTAGTGCGTAAGCTTAGGGACGGATGACTACAGCAGTTTGGTTCCGTAAGACATTACCACAAATTTCCAAATTTCCTTATCCCTCGTCTACCTAAAGTCGACTGCAGCACCTCTCCGTGGAATTACCTTATTTTGAAGAAGCGCAAGTCACGATCGGTGAAAAAAGAATATTGGGACCAACAACGGATCGTACCCACGAATACTAGATCATATGACGGATTCTCATTACTACACAAAAATTAGATGTGCCAGGTAATGAACGGTGTCAGTTTCGTCGAAATAGTTGTCTTCTTCACTTCTTAATGTACAGGCTCATATATAGCTTAGTAAGTCTGCTTCGTCTCTCTCTCTCTCCCTCTCTCTCTCTCTCTCTCTCTCTCTCTCTCTCTCTCTCTCCCAACTGTGGGTTATCTCACTGTGATTATAGTGTTGATAATATCTTAAAACTGCGCTAAAGTCAGACTGCGAAAAAGTAATCTTTTTGGCCTGTAATCTTCGTGTAACTATTTCATGGCTCCATCTATGCCCATTGGTGAACGATTCTTGGCGGTATCCTGAGATGATAAGTACAGTGAGGTGACAAAAGTCATGGGATACCTCTTAATATCGTGCCGGTCCTCCTTTTGCTCGGCGTAGTGCAGCATCTCGACATGTCATGGATTCAGGAAGTCATTGTAAGTCCCATGCACAAATATTGATCCAAGCTGACACTATAGCTGTCCATCATTGGGAAAGTGTTGCTGGTCCAGAATTTTGTGCACGAACTGACCTTTCGATTATGTCCAATATGAATTCGATTGGATTCATATCGGATGATCTAGATGGCCAGATCATTCGCTCGAACTGTCCAGAATGTTCTTCAAACCGATCGCGAACAAATGTGGCCCTGTGACATGTCGCGTTGTCAGCCACAAATATTCCATCGTTGTTCGAGGTCATGAATGTGTGCAAATGGTCTCCAAGTTGCGGAAAATAAGCATTTCCACTCAATGACCCAGTTCAGTCCACGCAAACGCACCATTATGGAGCCACGACCAGCTTACACACTGCCTTGTTGACAACCTAGATCCTTGGCTTAGTAGTGTCTGCGCCACATTCGGACTCTACCATCAGCTCTTACCAACCGAGAGCGGGACTAATTTGACCAAACCACGCTTTTTCTGTCGTCTGGAGTCCAGCCGATATCGTCAGGAGCACAGGAGAGGCGGTGCACCCGATGTCGTGCTCTTAGCAAAGGCACTCTGCTCTCTGCTCTCACCGGGCCGCGGTGGTCTCGCGGTTCTAGGCGCGCGGTCCGGAACAGTGCGACTGCTACGGTCGCAGGTTCGAATCCTGCCTGGGGCATGGATGTGTGTGATGTCCTTAGGTTAGTTAGGTTTAAGTCGTTCTAAGTTCTAGGGGACTGATGACCACAGCAGTTGAGTCCCATAGTGCTCAGAGCCATTTGAAGCCATCTCTGCTCTCGTAGCCAATTTACACCAAATTTCGCCACACTGTCCTAACGGATACGTTCGTCGTAGATCCCACAGTAATTTCAACTAGTATTACTTGTCTTTTAGCACTGACAACTGAACGCAAAGGGCGCTGCTCTCGGTCATTAAGTGAAGACCGTCGGTGGTTGCAATGTCCGTGGTGAGAGGTAATGCCTGAAATTTGGTATTCTCGGCAAACTCTTGACCCTGTATATCCCAGAATACTGAATTCGCCAACGATTTCCGAAACGGAATCTCCCATGCATCTCCAAAAACCGTTCCGCGTTCAATGTTTGTCAATTCTCATCGTGCGGCCATAATCACATCGGAAACATTTTCACAAGAGTGGCCTGAGAACAAATAGCAGCTCCACTAACGCACTGCCCTTCCACAAACTCTATGAACGATTCTACCGCCTGTGGTCCCAGGTTCGAATCCTGCCTCGGGCATGGATGTGTGTGATGTCCTTAGGTTAGTTAGGTTTAAGTAATTCTAAGTTTAGGGGACTGATGACCTCAGCTGTTAAGTCCCATAGTGCTCAGAGCCATTTGAACCATTCGGTTCTATCGCCATCTATAAGTGTACGTATCACCATCCCTTGAACTGTCACCTCAGTGTGTATTGCAGTGCGTTAATCAACCTGTACTATTATCTGTTTCTGAAGCTTCTTGCTTCTTTAAAATCAATTCTGTTAGTCTACCATGTATTTATGTTTGTAATGTCACAGTTTATTCATTCTTAAATGTTACTAACTCCTGATATGGCTCTGAATCACATGTGGTGCTCCTGAAAATAATTTTTGGTAGATATAATCTGCCTGTCATCTAATTTCTCGAGAAAGGGGGAAGAAAGATCAGAATTTGTCGTCTCGATCACGACGGGTTCGTTAGAGATGGAATAAAAGCCGGAGTTTGGTGACGATCTTTATGGAGATGGACCGTATGCTTTTTGCACTGAGCTTTCTTAAGTCTTCTCCTCCTTTTAAAACTTCGGTTCCCTTGTTTTTTGTATAATTTTTGAACCTTGTTTGATCATTTTTGTATTCACCTGGCTTCATAGCAGACATGCCTTAAGAACGAGTAAGCAATAGTAAATTGGTTAGAAGGTGTAGTATTCTATGTGATACATGTCTGCATTCATCCTCAGACGTGACAGCTTCTGACCGCCCAACAAATGCAACCACTAAGTTATACTGACTTCTTGTTTTCGATTATTCCATCTCTGCTGCAACAATGCGAAGAATTTTGTACCTGTTTAGGGAAATTTGATTCGAATCCCACTGATCATTTTAATTATCCAGTATATCCTCGAGTTAAGTGTTCTGGACTGTAGAAATAGAGACGGATTAGCTGGTCACTAGTTACGACCAGGACGTGTAGTGCCCAATGCAGCAGTTAGACAATCATAAATAAAATGCCAGATATACCTCTCGCATGCACAAGTTTACTCCTCGAGAAGGAAAGGATTATATCTCCGGCAAGTTTGAGTACAGGGCGGATCAATCCAATTCAAGACAAAAAGGGCCCAGCAATCGTGTTCTTCGAATTAACTGAAAATTGGAGGTGAGAAATTCAACCAAGCCAGCTTGTTTTGGTCTGAGCACACAACCCATGAGTTTAGAGATTTAACAACTGTTGCGATGCACTTGGAGCTTACTGTCTCTCTCAGTGATCTGTTGCCAGTATGAGTGAAAAGAAACGCTACCGCTAACTCTTAGGTTTACTAATGACTTAGTATAGCCTCTCTCCGCGAAAGTACCACTTATATCGAACTGACGAATATACACGTAAGTACTTCGAAGTTATTGGTATACTGTCTGGCAGCATAAAGCAATCCACATTGTAATATAGCTACCTAATGTAATATGAATGTAATATCCCGGCTGCGAGTATCAGCAATGATGCGCTAACGTAATGTGATACGACAACGCTCTTTGCTGTGACAACTCTCTCCGCTGTAAAAAAAAAAGAGGAGCATTTATGTTTTTCTGGTAATTGATGGAAAGAAGTTTGCATATAGAACTAATTTCAAGTGTAGAGGTCAATATGTAATCGCGATTATCAAGCATAAAAATTGAATTTATGAAAAAAAGGTAAATAATGTCTCTGAACTTTTATTCCAGGTTTGATCCCCGGACCTATATAAAAACTATTAGTGGCCAATAAAGGGCATAGTGATTTCTTCGCTAAGTAACAATACTGGTCGAATCTGCTACTATCACGGTCGGAACGACACGCAATATTTCGCCGTCAGCTTTCGTGTTCAAGACATTCCCTAAGCGATCACTTTCTTAGTAAGACGATATCATACTGCCACTGTTGTTCAACCTTCTCATTCTGAAAGTGTTTTCCAGGAGATCTTACGGTGACTGTGAATATTTTTGTTGCCAAGAGAGACGGAGTTTTCATCGTGAGTTATAGCTGTTTCCTCAGACTCTGCCTGGCATTCCCTGAGAACCGGAGAAGATGAAACCTCCGACCGACAACTCGTCATGTACCTAACGCGTTCACTCCTTACCGCAGCCACGAAGTAAAACATTATCATGTACAGTAAAAAAAAAATTCACAGATTTTTCTCTGAGACAGGTAAATTTTTTAGAATGTATGCATCTAGAAAAGGAATCAAAAGAAAGTTTTTTTTAATGTAATACTGTCTTATGTTTGTCAAAGAACAAGTCAATTAATTAATCGTTTTTGTTTCTGCGTAGCAGTTTCATTTTAAGAGGATGCAGCAAGACCCCTACCCAAGGCAAATTTTAGTTGAAAGTATCTGGAGACTAGTGACTAGATAAAGATCCTTGCATTACGTTCAACTATATGGATAACCATGTCGTGGCTGCTGTTGAATGTTTGCTCACTTTTTGGATCATTTTTGCAGTCGCAAAATGTTATTACAGATAGCATGAAACTGTGCCAACATCCCACTGCCTATAATAGCCCTTTAATTAATTAACTGTCGGACCACACTCATTGTCGCGTGTGCAGTGTACTAACTTAGCTTCGTACAACCCAAAAACTATATGACAAATCCACACGACATGCATTAATACACACTGCCTCTTCACTTTTTCCATAGAGCATGTTCCAGGCAACCTAGATTTTGATGTACTGATTTGTCATTTGTATGACATGTTCCATAATATCCTGCCACTACGTCGCATTGTACTGAACGAGTTTTCTTGAGTTTTCAAGATTCCAGAAGATGCGAATATAATTTCTTCCCTGTTGATCGGGACGTCGAAGAGATGACAAAAATAGTTGAAATGGCTCTAAGCTCTATGGGACTTAACATCTGAGGTCATCAGTCCCCTAGACGTAGAACTACTTAAACCTAACTAACCTAAGGACATCACACACATCCATGCCCGAGGCAGGATTCGAAGAGATGACGAGCATTGATCTTCCTCCCTCTTTCATTGGTCTAATTATATTATTTTAAGGGAAAGTATGCATTTAGTGCAGTCTCTTCTATAGTGTCTCAGTTAAACAGTATTATTTTAGGATAGACTTTGCGAAAGTAAATTACGTCACTCGTCTAACAGTGTATGCTCGCTACAACAGAGATGCAGCATGGGTGCTTTAAATCTCAGCCGTTGCAAAGTTTTTTTTTTTTTTCTGGATGATTTTGATCTCATATAGGAAGACGAAAATTCACATAATTATACAATAAAACTTTCACCTGGCGGGACATGAGTATTTTTTACGCGCGATCAAGTCTCCGTTTTGTGTACACAGATTAATGACAATATTAAGTTTTATATTCTGCCAATAAAAAAGCGGATGCATAAAGAAGAAACCTCATACAATTTCATTCAAAATAAATTGTACCATTAGTAACACACTTAAAATATGTTTCATTCCAGTGAGTGTTACGATTCATTTTGCCTTCTATTTTCTCAAATGTAAGATTTCACGACTCTAATTCATTGAGTATGCATGCAATAGTTTCATACAAAATGAGTTCACAATGTTAGACTCTCTGAAAAGTTTTCATAACGCAAAGACTGTACTAGCAGTGTTGTGCCAAACACCATATTCTCCACCACAGCCTGCATTCCCCTGGATCAAATCTCATCCACATCTGCGTGCCTCAAGAGCAAAGACAATATGTAAGCCAATCGAGGCCCATGGCAGTGGCCCCTGGGTACCCCAGAGCCACAATACGACGCCCAAAGGGCTCCTTCAGGACATCACTCTTCTGCTTCGATTCGGTCGAGTTCCGTCTTACATGAACCACGTCTTATCGAAATCAGGGTAACTTTGGATAATTCGGATGAAATCATGTTCCAAAACCTTCACGCACTGTTCTGTAGTCATCGAGCCATCGAGGAATATCGCACTGATTATGCCGTGACTGGACATTGCACACCATACAGTTACCTGTTGAGGGTGAAGAGACTTCTCCATCGCGAAATGCGGATTCTCTGTCTCACAAATGCGCCAATTTTGCTTATTCACGAACCATCCAAATGAAAGTTGGCCTCGTCGTTAAACCAAACTGATTCTCACCATGTCCCGCGGCCAATTTCGTGTAGTTCAAAATTGTCACCCTGTACATGTCAGTGTGACGTCATTTGTCGTCGCAAAAAGGGACAGATCAAAACACTCGGTTCATCAACTATGTAGAGCGTTTTTCAAAATGAATATACGCGATTTAAGACTGTAATATTTCTGACATTCGGCTTACAATTATTAATCATACAAAAAATGAAAGAGCAAATCAAATAGTTTATCTTACAAGTGTTCACTGTCAGCACCATTCAACACACGTAGAGTCGACAGGCGATTTCATCCCAAATCTTAGATGAGTGTGTCTGGAATAACTGTTGCAACAATGCTGTTTCTGAAGTTGGGTGGATCATCTGGTGGCGGAGGCACAAACACAAAATGGTTCAAATGGGTCTGAGCACTATGGGACTTAACATCTCAGGTCATCAGTCCCCTAGAACTTAGAACTACTTAAACCTAACTAACCTAAGGACATCACTCACATCCATGACCGAGGCAGGATTCGATCCTGCGACCGTAGCGGTCGCGCGGTTCCGGACTGAAGCGCCTAGAACCGTTCGGCCACCGCGGCCGGCACAAACACAAGATCCTCTATGAACCCCCAAAGGTAATAATCGTATGGCGTCAGATCACGTGTGAACATGTAGGTTACTCAAAACAAGCAACAAAGAAAATTCTTTAGGCGAAACCAGCGATAAAGTACAACATCGTTTAACCAATCGCATACTGAGCTGTACCATGAGGTGGCACACCACCTTGCTGTCAAATAAAGTTCTGTGGTTCAGCTTCTTCCAACTGAGGAAGGAGCCATAGTTCTAGCGCAGGACCGCACAAACAGGGAAAACTGCACGCGTGCAACGCGAGGTGCAGCGATTGCCTGCACAGTGCATCGGTTCAACTCGGCATCCTTTGCCTCAACTCGGCTTGCTAGGTGAGGCCGACGCTGTGCGCTGCCGAATGCGCTGCCAGACGGCTTAGTCAGCATTAGAATACGTAAGCGCAAGACAATTACCGGAATAATGGAACCATCTGCTCCAAAAAAAGGGAAAATTGCCGAAAGTCAATTTAAACCGGAATGGGAACGCTCCTACTTTTTTGTGCGTTGTGACGATAAAGCCAAATGTCTAATCTGCGGTACACTAATTACGTGTGTCAGAAAATCGCCTATTGAAAGGCACTACAGCAAATTGCATTCAGAAAAGTATAGTGATATAACAGGGGATGCCAGGGAGGAAGAATTACGGAAGTTGCAAAGTCTTGCAGAAGAGAATTCTGTATCTACAAACGAGGTCTGTTGCAAGTACTTTAGCATGTATATTTTGGTTAAAGGTCATGCGAAACGAAATAACATTTGTTTAGATTCCTTAGTTTTCGTTTTCGCATAAATTATTTCTAACATATCTTTTTTTTCTCTACTTTAGGGTGAAGAAGATGAGGGGTGTTGCGAAAGGACTCTCAGAGCTAGTTACAAAGTTGCTCTACGTTTAGCAAGAGCTAGGAGGCCATTTATGGACAGGCCATTAATAAAAAACATTATGTTGGACGTAGTAGAGACAATGAATCCCACATTAGCTCCCGCGTACAGCAGAATACCACTTTCCAGAATGACAATACATCGGAGAATCAATGACATTGCTGAGAATTTGCATGAACTACTGGCAGCAAAAATTGAAAACTTCCCAGCGTACCCCATCGCACTTGATGAGTCCACGGATATTAACGACACGGCTCAGTTAGCAATATTTCTGCGTGGCGTGGACGACGACCTACATGTAACGGAGGAGCTCCTGTCTATGATTTCGTTAAAGGACACTGTTACAGGGGCGGATATTTTAGCAGCTGTTGAAATGGCAGCTGAAGGAATAGGACTCCCTTGGGAAAAGCTGTTTTCCGTAACCACA
This sequence comes from Schistocerca nitens, assembly GCF_023898315.1. Lineage (NCBI taxonomy): Eukaryota > Metazoa > Arthropoda > Insecta > Orthoptera > Acrididae > Schistocerca > Schistocerca nitens. The sequence continues at coordinate 977,103,180 of NC_064614.1, forward strand.
GACGGGGCACCAGCAATGTGCGGTAAAGCTAAAGGGTTTATTGGCCTGCTGCGGAAAAAACTTAACATGCCGAATTTACCTTCCGTTCATTGTTTTGCACACAAAGAGGCTCTTTGTGCGAAAGTTATCGGTCTTCAAGATGTGATGAAGGTAGTGGTGCGTATCGTGAACTACATTCGTTCTCATGGACTCACTCATCGTCAATTCAAAGAATTTTCGATTTCCTTTGAAGAGGAGTATCCAGATATTCCCTACCACGCTGAGGTGCGCTGGCTGAGAAAAGGGAAAGTGATTTCCCGAATTTTTTGACTACGCCATACTGTGGCTCAGTTTTTGGAGAGCAAAGGACGTCCGGAGCCACTTTTTCATGACCCTGAATGGGTAGCTGATTTAGGATTTTTAGCAGACATTATGGCTCTTCTAAATGATTTAAGTCTGAAACTCCAAAAAGAAAACAATCTCATCAACGATATGATCAGCAAAATAAATGCTTTCCAGTATAAACTGAAGCTCCTCAAAAACAACCTTTCAGAGAAAAATACGCAACACTTTCCTGAACTAGGTAAGCGAGATATAAATTGTACTTTTATTAAAACAGCCTGATTTTTATAACCGCTCTAATCAAAACGGTACTATGTTTTTGTCTGACAGCATCCGTGCAGGAAGGAGCGTGCTTTGAAAAATACGTCGAGGTGCTACAATCCCTTGAAAATGCGTTTAACGACCGATTCCAGGTAATGTGCCGGTATATGACATACAGCTAAATAAAGGAGATTGCGTTACATATGCAAGTGTAACATTACATTAAAACCAATAGTACACATTACATGTTTATTAAAATCGATCGCATTTTAGTACTTCGAAACAACGGCTTACATTACTTTCATTTATTAACATTGGCTTTGTTGTTGTTTCAGGAAATTACCTACCTGCAGCCAATTGATGTTTTTGTGAAACCTTTTTCGATGGATATTGAAAGTGCGCCTTCAGATTTACATTTCGAACTAATTGATGTGCAAAGCGATGTTCACCGAAAGGATGTGTTTTACAAAACAAAAGGTTTGCTCCACTTCTACCAGAATTTGCCGAAGGAAGACTTTCCCAAGTTACACAGAGAAGCAGCGAAGATTATTTCTATGTTTGGTTCCACTTGTGTATGTGAAAGGTTTTTTTCTGTTTTGTCTTGTACAAAAACTAGATTGCGTGCGAGTATTTCTAATTGTAATTTTAAAAATTCTCTCAGAATTGCTGTCAGCCAATCTCTTGTTCCAGATCTTAGTAGCATAACTGCAAATAAAATAAAGAGCACATAGGAAGATACATTTGTGTTGAAACCAAGTTTAAAATTGTTACCATTACAGTTATTATATAAATCTCTTCTGTTCCGGTACACCAAACTAAGCTCTCCACCTAGTGTACATTAGTATTTGGCAATGACGAAGACAACGGGGTAAAAGCTTTGAAACAGGTCGAGACAAGCGGCGCGAGCGACACAAGCTAAGGAAGTGAGAGAGCGCAAAGCCGAGGAGTGGGGGGTGTGCACCGTCGTCAACACAGCGCAGCCGCCTTCTGCACTCTGCACTGTGCGATGCACCGGTGCTTGCACCTTGTGCGGCCCTGTTCTAGCGTATCAAAACAGCAAACTCCAGTTAAAGGTGCTTCACACAAAAAGAAAAGCCCACGATCTTTCTTCCGGTACATCGGCGCAAACGCATTCAGTTTGAAAGATTACCGTCAAACCTCCTTGCCTAGGGACGCCAGATAAAAGTTGATGTCGTCAAGCCCTGAATGTAAACTGCGCAACGGATAACTGGGGAGGGGAGTTTGAGAGCGCTACCTAGATAGCGTGTCCTTTCTGTACGGTACTAGGCAAGGGGCTGGAGGGCTCACACGCTGATGTGTGGCTCCCTGCATTCTATATTTTTTGTCTTAAATGAATTCCTTTAACTTGATTTATTTGTGATTTTTAAGGTATGTTAAACATTGATAACAACTGATTACCTATTTATTTTAAACGTTATCACTCGACTTTACAGCGACTGCAGCAATTGTTCCAGTTTACAGATATTACAATTTTACAACTTATAGCTCGGGTATATTATATTCTAATTTGCACGCACATTTCTACTTGCAAGACGGAAATGCGTTGGCCAAATGTATACCACCAAAATCTCCCAATATTTTACACAGGACATCCACTATGTGAGGATGATAACGGGCAAACTGGGGACCAGATACATTAACACAGGGGGTCAAATTTCCGAAATTAAACATCTACATCTACATCTACATGACTACTCTGCAATTCACATTTAAGTACTTGGCAGAGGGTTCGTCGAACCACAATCATACTATCTCTCTACCATTCCACTCCCGAACAGCGCGCGGGAAAAACGATCACCTAAACCTTTCTGTTCGAGCTCTGATTTCTCTTATTTTATTTTGATGATCATTCCTACCTACGTAGGTTGGGCTCAACAAAATATTTTCGCATTCGGAAGAGAAAGTTGGTGACTGAAATTTCGTAAATAGATCTCGCCGCGACGAAAAACGTCTTTGCTGTAATGACTTCCATCCCAATTCGTGTATCATATCTGCCACACTCTCTCCCCTACTGCGTGATAATACAAAACGAGCTGCCCTTTTTTGCACCCTTTCGATGTCCTCCGTCAATCCCACCTGGTAAGGATCCCACACCGCGCAGCAATATTCTAACAGAGGACGGTTGGTTGGTTTTGGGGAAGGAGACCAGACAGCGTGGTCATCAGTCTCATCGGATTAGGGAAGGATGGGGAAGGAAGTCGGCCGTGCCCTTTGAGAGGAACCATCCCGGCATTTGCCTGGTGTGATTTAGGGAAATCACGGAAAACCTAAATCAGGATGGCCGGACGCGGGATTGAACCGTCGTCCTCCCGAATGCGAAACAGAGGACGAACGAGTGTAGTGTAAGCTGTCTCTTTAGTGGACTTGTTGCATCTTCTAAGTGTCCTGCCAATGAAACGCAACCTTTGGCTCGCCTTCCCCACAATATTATCTATGTGATCTTTCCAACTGAATTTGTTCGTAATTTTAACACCCAGGTACTTAGTTGAATTGACAGCCTTGAGAATTGTACTATTTTTCTTTTGGAACTCATGTGGATCACCTCACACTTTTCGTTATTTAGCGTCAACTGCCACCTGCCACACCATACAGCAATCTTTTCTAAATCTCTTTGCAACTCATACTGGTCTTCGGATGACCTTACTAGACGGTAAATTACAGCATCATCTGTGAACAACCTAAGAGAACTGCTCAGATTGTCACCCAGGTAATTTATATAGATCAGGAACAGCAGAGGTCCCAGGACGCTTTCCTGGGGAACACCTGATATCACTTCAGTTTTACTCGATGATTTGCCGTCTATTACTACGAATTGCGACCTTCATGACAGGAAATCACGAATCAAGTCGCACAACTGAGACGATACCCCATAGGCCCGCAGCTTGATTAGAAGTCGCTTGTGAGGAACGGTGTCAAAAGCTTTCCGGAAATCTAGAAATACGGAATCAACTTGAGATCCCCTGTCGATAGCGGCCATTACTTCGTGCGAATAAAGAGCTAGCTGCGTTGCACAAGAACGATGTTTTCTGAAACCATGCTGATTACGTATCAATAGATCGTTCCCTTCGAGGTGATTCATAATGTTTGAATACAGTATATGCTCCAAAACCCTACTGCAAACCGACGTCAATGATATAGGTCTGTAGTTCGATGGATTACTCCTACTACCCTTCTTAAACACTGGTGCGACCTGCGCAATTTTCCAGTCTGCAGGTACAGATCTATCGGTAAGCGAGCGGTTGTATATGATTGCTAAGTAGGGAGCTATTGTATCAGCGTAATCTGAAAGGAACCTAATCGGTATACAATCTGGACCTGAAGACTTGCCCGTATCAAGCGATTTGAGTTGCTTCGCAACCCCTAAGGTATCTACTTCTAAGAAACTCATGCTAGCAGCTGTTTGTGTTTCAAATTCTGGAATATTTCATTCATCTTCCCTGCTGAAGGAATTTCGGAAAACTGCATTCAATAACTCCGCTTTAGCGGCACAATCGTCGGTAACAGTACCATCGGCACTGCACAGCGAAGGTATTGACAGCGTCTTGCCGCTTGTGTACTTTACATACGACCAGAATTTCTTCGGATTTTCTACCAAATTTCGAGATAATGTTTCGTTGTGGAACCTATTAAAGGCATCTCGCATTGAAGTCCGTGCCAAATTTCGCGCGTCTGTAAATTTTAGCCAATCTTCGGGATTTCGCGTTCTTCTGAACTTCGCATGCTTTTTCCGTTGCCTTTGCAACAGCGTTCGGACCTGTTTTGTGTACCACAGGGGATCAGTTCCATCTCTTACCAATTTATGAGGTATGAATCTCTCAATTGCTGTTGCTACTATATGTTCATTTTTTTACACAATCCGTAGCTGGAAATAAAAGAATTAGTACAAATATTCAAATACCTTTCTTCCATGCTTGAAGATTGAGACAGACGCACTGGGGGCACGTCTGCTCACTTACCCGTCTTCTGTAACACTCCGAATTTGGCGGGCACCCGGAGGTCTTCCTGGGCCTCGGTGGAGGGGATGGTCGAACCACTTGGCCGTGACCAACCTCTTCACCCCAAATCTTGTGACACTTTGACTTTTACCTGCCTGTGCTGTCTCTCTGATTCCCCACCCATGAGTAAGGCTGGCACTACTATACTACAGAACTACTTGGTTCAAATGGCTCTGAGCACTATGGGACTCAACTGCTGAGGTCATTAGTCCCCTAGAATTTAGAACTAGTTAAACCTAACTAACCTAAGGACATCACACACATCCATGCCCGAGGCAGGATTCGAACCTGCGACCGTAGCGGTCTCGCGGTTCCAGACTGCAGCGCCAGAACCGCGCGGCCACTTCGGCCGGCACAGAACTACTTCCCAACTAAGATTTGGCTACGCTTTATGGAAAGGTGTGAGGAGGATTAGGGATGTCCATGTGCAGATTCACATTCACGTACAAGAAATGCATAATACGACACATATAGATACGTATTATGAAGCCTGACACATTTATTTCCACCCGTCCACATGGGTTCTGTAGCTACCGCGGCCGGCCGCGTCGTGCAGTAAAATTGGCGGCGGAGCCGCATCTGCTTGTATTTCCCGGTGCGAGCGAGCAGCGAAACCTGCTGCTTATAGAGCGGAAACTACTGTACCGTTTCAAATTATGTGAGTCTCTTTGCAGCTGTGCCATCTCGGGGGTATTTGCTGACCCCACATAATGTGTGTTCATATTTCTACTTAGCTGAAACGTCGAATCATCACTGAAGACAACGGGATCATAAAATCTTCATTGTCATGCAAAACGATTTCGTTTGCAAAGTTGGCACTTAAACCTTAGTCTCTAGGCTTTAGAGCTTGTAATAACAGCAAACGATAAGGACGTAGTTGTAACCATCTCCTTAAATGTCTCCACACAGACATCATTGGAATTGCTAATTCACGGATAGCTTCCCGAAATAATTTCTTGGGGCTACACTTGAAAGAATCACTCGTTTAACACATTCTCCAGTCACTCCTGTCGTTTAATACTCTTCCCTGTGTGCACAGGAAATACGGGAGGGCTTCGGTTGGATTACACCTACACTATGTTATCAAAAGTATCCGGACAGCTGCTTGAAAATGACATAAAAGTTCGTGGCGCCCTCCATCGGTAATGCTGGAATTCAATATGGTGACCCATCCTTAACCTTGATGACAGCTTCCATTCTTGCAGGCATACGTCCAGTCAGATGCTGGAAGGTTTCTTGGGGAATTCCAGGCCATTCCTCGCGGGACGCTGCACTGAGGAGAGGTATCGATGTCGGTCGGTTAGGCCTGGCACGAAGTCAGCGATCCAAAACATCCCAAAGGTGTTCTGTAGGATTGAAGTCAGGACTCTGCGCAGGACAGTCCATTATAGGGATGTTATTGACGTGTAACCACTCCGCCACAGGCCGTGCATTCAGGTGCTCGATCGTGTTGAAAGGCAGTAGCCAACCCCGAATTGCTCTGCAACAGTGGGAAGCAAGAAGGTGCTTAAAACATTAATACAGGCCTGTGCCTTGATAGTGCCACGCAAAACAACATGAGGAACAAGCCCTCACCACGAAAAACAAGACCACACCACAACACCACCACCTCAGAATTTTACTGTTTGATCTTCACACGCTGGCAGATGATGTTCTCCGGGCATTCGCCGTATCCACACCCTCCATAGGATAGCCACATTGTGTAACGTGATTGGTCGCTCCACATAACGTTTTTCCACTATTCAATCGTTCAATGTTTACGCTCCCTACTCCGAGCGAGGCGTCGTTTGGCGTTTACGGGCGTGATGTGTGGCTTATGAGAAGCCGTTCCACCATGAAATCCAATTTTTCTCACCTAGCGCGTAACTGTCATTCTGCTATCTCACGATGTCTAATGACTACTGAGGTCACTGATATGGAGTACCTGGCAGTAGGTAACAGCACAATGCACCTAACATGAAAAACGTATGTTTTTGTGGGTATCCAGATACTTTTGATCACGTAATGAAGGTCACGCATAGAATCCGAAATCAGGTACTGCAATGTTAGGCGTAGCGAGGAGCAGATATAGACTCGGATCACAGTACAGTAGTGATGAAGAGTGGGCTGAAGTTAAAGAGGCTACTGAGGAAGAATCAACAGACAAAGAAGTGGGATGCGAAAGAGCTAAGGAATGAAGACATAAGTTTTAGGTTCTCTAAGGCTATAGATACTGTGATAAGGAATAGCTCAGTAGGCAGTTCCGTTGAGGAGGAATGGACATCTCTTAAACGGGGAATCACATAATTTGGTGAGAAAAACATAGGTACAAACAAGGTTACTGCGAAGAAACCATGGGTAACAGAAGAAACACATCAGCTGATAGATGAAAGAAGGAAGTACAAAAATGTTCAGGAACATTTAGGAATACAGAAATACAAGTCGCTGAGGAATGAAATAAATGGGAAGTGCATGGAAGCTAAGACGAAATGTTTGCAAAAAAATGTGAAGAATTCGTAAAAAAATGATTTTTGGAAGGACTGAATCAGCATACAGAAAAATTAAAAGAACCTTCGGTGACATTAAAAGCAAGGGTGGAAACATTAACATCACAACGGAATTTCCACTATTAAATGCAGATGTGAGAGAGGATAGGTGGAAAGAGTACACTGAAAGCCTCTATGAAGGGCAAGATTTCTCTGATGTGATAGAAGAAGAAACATGAGTCGATTTAGAGTTGATAGGGGCCCAGTATTACAGTTAGAATTTATGAGAGCTTTGGAGGACTTAAGAGCAAGTAAGGCGGAACGGATAGATAACATTGCATCAGAATTTCTAAAATCATTGGGAGAATTGGCAACAAAACTACTATTCATGTTGGTGTGTAGAATGTATTAGACCGGCAATGTAAAATTTGACTGTCGGAAAAATACCATCCACACAATTCCGATGACTGCAAGAGCTGAAAAGTGCGAGAATTATGGCACAGTCAACTTAATAGCTCATGCATGCAAGCTGATGACTAGAATAATATACTGAACAATGGAAAAGAAAATTGAGGATGTACTGGGTGACTATCATTTTGGCTTTAGGAAGGTAAATGCAACAGAGAGGCAGCTCTGACGTTCGGTAGATAATGGAAACAAGACTAATGAAAAATCAAGACACATTTACATGAATTGCTTCCCTATCAAAGGCGTTCGGCAATGTCAAATAGCGCAAAATTTTCGATATTCTGAGGAAAATAGCTGTAAGCTGTAGGGAGAGACAGGTAATATGCAACATGTAAGAGAACCAGTAGGGAAAAATGAGAATAAAAGACCAACAACAAGGCATTCAGCTCAAAAAGGGTTTAAGACAGGGATGTAGTCTTCCGCCACTGTTGTTCAGTTTATACATCGAAGAAACAATGTCGGAAATAAAAGAAATGTTCAACAGTAGAATTAAAATTCAAGAGGAAAGGATATCAATGATAAGATTCGCTGATGACATTGCCATCATCAGTGAAAGTGAAGAAGAATTACACGATCTGCTGAATGGACTGATCTAACGAGCACAGATCATGGGTGGAGAATAAAGCGAAGGAAGACGAAAGCAATGAGAAGTAGCAGAAATGAGAACATTGAGTAACTAAGCATCAGGATTGATGGTGACGAGTAGATGAAGTTAAGGAATTCTATTACCTAGGTAGTAAAACATCCCATGCTGGAAGAGGCAGAGAGTACATCAAACATAGGGCTTTATTTGGAGGAAGAAATTTCTGACAATATATGTTTGGAGCACAGCGTTATATGACAGTGAAACATGGATTGTAAGCAATAATGAACAGAAGAGAATCAAAGTATTTAAGATGTTAAGCTACGTTCGAATGTTGAAAATTAGGTGGACTGATAAGGTAAGGAATAAGGAGGTTGTCCTCAGAATCAGAAAGGAAAGGAATATACGAAAACAGTGACAAGAAGAAGGAAAAGGACTATATTACATCTGTTAAGGAAACAGGAAATATCTTCCATGGTACTAGAGGGAGCTGTACAGGGTAAAAACTGTAGACGAAGGCAGAGACTGGAATACATTTAGCAAATAGCTGAGGACGTAGGTTGCAAGACTGATGACTAAAAGAACTATACAAAAGTATTTGAGTTGTTCTCTCATACGTTGTATCATTTATAAATGAATGAAAGTTCAACGTAATAAATGTCACATAGCTTTAAAACCCGTAACAAATATATTCATCTTCAAACACCCTGTGAAGTAAATAAAAACTGATTACAATACATCTGGCATTCGTATAGTAGTTGTCTACGACACTACCTTGCTTCCAATATGCAAACTTTTCTTTTAAGCACCTTGTGTTTCACTGTGAAGTCACTCGTTCGTTTTACAAAAAAAGGAAATGCGCATATGACATATTGGGCCAAGAGTCCCCTTCTCGGATTTCGGCGTTCTGGTACCGGTCATTTACTTGATATTACTTCGGCAGCTTGCGCGTCGGCGATGAGGATACGACGATGAGGAAAGAACGATGAGCAACGGTAACCACTTTTCTTCGGATCATTGCTTAGACCGCCGAAAAAAACTAAGAAAATAATGCGACATGTTAAACATAATCTCGGGCCGAGTGTGTCAGGGCTTTATAATATTCATCGCGAGTGTAGCAGCAGTGGCATGGGGCGGTCTATACGGACTGTTGAACGTCAATGTCACCTAAAGTAAACGAATTTTGAAAAATCACGAAAACACCACGGGTTTCTAGATTTCTGGATATATACTACAGATTAGGTGCATGGAACTACATATACGAACGGGATCAAAGGGCTGTACCAACTTTGTATTCACGGTTCAGTATGGTATTAAGCTTTCACACACTTTATTCAGGTTTCAGTAACATGATACCATGGTAGAGGGATTGTTACGATTGACTGCAGTAGTCTCTTACCCCGCCCCGCCTCTCTTCTCCTTGTCCATAAAGCACTGGCAGTGGCTGCCGGATGACTGCGGTGACCGTTGCTGATTAGTAATATCCGACATCTACAAAATTCGGGTCAGCAAAATTTTCGGACTTGGAGCGGATAGCACCGTTTAACCTTCCTTTTGGAATAAGGTTCACATATTCCTCACCGCATTTGGCTGGCAATTGTCTTGCTGAAATACGGTATGCTAAGTCACATAACAGAAACATTGACTTTAATTCTCACCAATACAGTAACTACTATTCAGATTCCTCTCAGCACTTGGCAGTCGGGATTAACGTGTTGCACCCAATTACAGCTCAAACCAGCACATGTGGCATTCGCCCCCAATGCAGCTCAGCAATACAGGCAGACAGAACCGTCCCTGTAGTGACTTTGAAAGAGTTGAAAGGATGCTGTTTTGTATCAGGCGCTTTTTTTGCATCGCAGTACTGTATTGCGCTCCTCGAGCTAACTTTTTCATTCAAAGACAGTTGGTCACGAGTTATCTCTGATCGCTAGAGGCTCTCACCTTTGGTGAAAACATAGTAGCGCGATACTAAAACATTGATTAGAGCCAGCCAATGAGAATCTGGAAGTGTTAATTTCGTTTTCACCGTACTTTGAAACACAAAGGCTTCATCGACTGAGTCTACACCCAGGCCACCAAACTGTAGCAAGCAGTATTTCAGATAATTGTATCGTGTTTGATACGCACACGTTCGACCAGCAGCAAGCAAGCTGCGAATAGTTCACTTTCATTCATATGAATGAGATCTATGATAAAAAATCAAGTAAGACAAAATTGGGTCTTTTGTGCTGAGATGCTGTTTACAGGTGCAGAATTTTTTCTCATTTTCGAGTGGTCTGTGCTAAGCACTTGTAAATTGAAGTGACTTACACAGAGCCTCTCTCACTAGTGGATATGTTTTCAAGCGATCTGCAACGTTATTGCTTTTATAATTTTGAATTAAGTCGCTCGGACCGGATGGTAGATAGTCCGATTCGACGTTTGTTGGTAACCACAGTGGTGGTACTGTATATTTGAGTTTCTGATACATATTGACTTTTCCAGTTCATGATAGTATAAGTTTTTCCTGGAGCTACCAATTCTACTATGTGTATTGGTCTCCACGCGTGAATCTATACGTCCACTTCTGTAGCTCAGAGATCAGCGGTCTGGCTGCTAGTTTGGTGTCACGCGTTCAATTCCTGAGTCTGCCGGAATTTTTTCTTGGTGGAGAGCTGGAATGGGTGCAGTCAGCCTCGTGAGACCAAATGAGGAGCAATTTGATTTACAAGTAGCGGCGACAAAATCACGAAATACGACGGAGAGCGGGATGTTGACGCCACGCCCCTCAATGTCGCTTCAAAATGACGCTTTGAGGATGACACAGGAGTCGATCGGTCCACACTCTCCCATCTGGTCTAACATTGCTCTGCTTTTCCTTCTGAATCTTTAAGTATGTTGTCACTGACAACCGGGTTTTTTACATTTATGTTTCCTTTGCTCTGGATTTACATTGTCCATGGGAGCCTCACTAGGATTAATTGCTTTTTAAGAGATTTTTCAGTAATGCAGGTAAGTTGATGATGATGCAGTTCTCTTAGATATCTCGTGGCTGAGATGGTGCAATCGCAAATCGTCGTATTCCACCACACAAGTTCTTTGTTATCAGGTTGTCAGGCAGTGTGGGTTACAGAGGATAAATCATTTGTCATTTCACAAAAAGATGGATTTGAAAATTCTTTGAGGCTGGGGAGTATGTGGTTTTCAGTTCATCCACGGGTCCAGTATGCAGATGTATTACTTCCGAGTAGCCTCCCCTTTCCATTGCGCTTTATGTAAGCTTATCAGCTCCTTTCAGTGTTTAGGAGTCAGATTGTGTCATCAATAGGTCATATTCACAGTATGGGGTTTATTTCAGGGCACAAATTGTTTTCATAATCACATATAAAAATTGTTTTGAAAGGTGTTGCAGCCTACAGAGTATGCAGCAATCATTGCAGAACACCATTGAGTGGGTCTGCTCAGCACACTACTTCGGCAATTGTGGTTTCTGAACAGTTGAACCCGGTGCAATGGAATGCGTGTAACTGGTCTAGAGAGGTCTCTATCTGTCGCTGTGCCCCATGGTACTCACAACTCAGTGGACGAAGCTTTAAGTAGTGTTACTGCTATACAGACAAGCTGTCACTCACTTGCTGCTGCGGTTTCGTTGTATGCGCTGTCCGATCATCATGGTGTACGACCCTCCTCTAAGCAATGTACCAAATGTGCATCACTGTCGAGGCAACACAGCATATTCGAGCCGAAATGTCACTATGTTGAAACCATTTTATCAATGATTGAATATTTTTCCCCGTTCTCTCGCATACGCATACTGGTATTGCGCCCTGTGTCTTTCACGTGCCGTACTGGCCCTTACTTCTATGAGGGACATTAGATAACCAATGCAACACGTTTCCTTCTCAGCCAGTTTCGGTTGAAAAAAATGTGATATTCGTTGTGGGACACCATGGTTTAAAAAAATGGTTCAAATGGCTCTGAGCACTATGGGACTTAACATATGAGGTCACAGTCCCCTAGAACTTACAACTACTTAAACCTAAATAACCTAAGGACATCACACACATCCATACCCGAGGCAGGATTCGAAGCTGCAACCGTAGTGGTAGCCCGGTTCCAGTCTGAAGCGCCTAGAACCACTCCGGCCGGTGGGACACCGTGGAATACTAATGTTTGAGTCCCTATAGTACATTAAGTTCGAATAGGTGGCACCACTATAGATAGCCTTCAAAATGGTGTCTGTAACGGAGGTGCGTTCCAAGCAGAGAGATGTCACTGAGTGTCTTTTATCGGACAATCAGAGCACTGCAGATATTCATACGCGCTTGCAGAATGTCTCCGGAGACCTGGAAGTGAAAAAAAGCACGATGAGTCGTTGGGCGAGGCGGCTGTCATCATCGCAATAAGGTCGGGCGAATCTGTCTGAGCTCACACTCGTCCTCCATTTGGGGTGCCCAAAGTTCTATTTCCGCTGAGTCCCTCGCCATCTAACAGAAAACGCAAAGAGCAACAACGGACCATCTGTGCAGAATTGCTTGCGCGCTACGAAGCTGACCGTGACAATATTTTGTCGAACATTGTCACAGGCGGTGAAACATGGGCTCATCACTTCGAACCGGAAACAAAACGGCAATCCATGGAGTGGTGCCACCCACATCAAAGCCGCAACCTCGGCAGGTAAAGTCACGGCGACCGTCTTCTTTGACTCGGAAGGGATTATCCTGTTTGATGTCATTCCTCGTGGTTCAAAAATCACCTCTGAAGTGTATTGTGCTACCCTCAGTAAACTGAAGAAACGACTTCAGCGTTTCTGGCGCCTCAAAAATACAAATGTATCTCTTCAAGGCAGAAAAACCCGGTTTTGGAGCCAAAAGAGTGAGGAATAATGTGCTGCATGTGAATCACGAATTAAACTAACCCAATACCAGGAAAAAAGAAATGTGTTCCATTTATTACTGAACAGCCCTCGTACATGTCCACTAGGTTTGACTACAGCTTACATCGCTGTTATTGAAATTGCACAAGAGTGGTTTCTGTTGGGTCTAAGTGTAGGTACGCCATCTTTCTACGCCATAATGCCTATTTTCATGTATAAATGCGCATTCATCTATTGGTTTTATTTAATTGGGCCGCATTTTTCAGGTGTGTGTATTTTTCATATTTGTTTGACACTTATAATGCTGTGAGTAAAATGAGCAGTAACTGATAAGATTAACGGCAGTGGTTGGAGCTTCCTCGGGAAATCCAAATAGGCCCGCGTAACGAAGCTCTTGGGTGGGCAGTTCTGGGCCGCGGCGACAGTGGGCCGCGCGCTGCCGCACGGGGACAAGTGGCTGGGCGGGCTCGTGACAAAGCGCCGTATCCGGCGCCGTTGCCTGGCGACGGCGGGCCACGCGTGCCGCCGGCCAGTGAGCGCCCCGCCGCGCCCAGTCCACCTAATTAGACGCCGGCCACGCTAACCGCCTCCTCAGCACGACATCTGCCAGCGCCTGCTTTCACACCGCGCTGCCAGCACTCCACCGTGCGCCTCTCGTCCGTCGATAGATAACCGTTAGTGCACTTCTTGCATTGCTAGTGAAATTACTGTTCTTCTATAGGAAATGTAGTCATAGTTGCCACTATGGACCACCTTCGGTTTTATATTGGTATGACGACGGTGAAAATTTGTGTCAAACCGGGACTCGAACCCGGATTATCCGCTTTTCGTGAGCGGTCGCCTTAACCGTTCGGCTGTCCGATCACGAATTACACCCAGACACAAACTTCCATTAAGTCGTCGTCCATGTGTCACAACCAGCAGTCGTACGTTACTTGTATTCCCGTCCGGGAAGGATATATTTATTGCCAGTTGGGAGCGTAGCGTTGGCGAATAAATATGAAATTGCAGTGCCTGGTTATTAAGAAGTACAAACCATCAGATAAAACGGAGGACTGAAAATTGTAGCGACATAGTTATTTGCTACAGGCCAGTCAAGTTTAGTTGTTCTGTAGACGTAACTCGACGTGTGAACGAATCGTACGAATCGAAATAACAAGGGAAGATATACTATAAAATTCTATATTAATACGTCTCAAGAACAAAACTGTTTTTTCATGAAGCACTGAGAGGCGACAGTGGCGTCACTGATCGCAACTGCAGTGTTGCGGACAGTAGAAACAATAATAAGCGCGTTAAACGCTTCACTTGTTCTACACTGGTTTGCATAGCTTGAAGACAACAGTAACTTTCGCATTACATGTCACAGCCGAATAACATATATCAATGAATCTTCGACTATACGTAGAAAGAACTGCTGCAGTGTAGTACAGAACGTAACTGAAAGAAATACACAATGAGACAAACAGAAATGACACTTTTTGTCGGAGACAATAATTACAGGGAAGTCACCGGCATTTATGTTGTTTTCTTTGACGTTCCATAAGGCGAAAAATGATACATAATAGGGTGTGTGCTCACATGGGCGTCAATTTAAGCTCGTCAATTGCTCCCATGCTGTCCACAAGACTGGCGGCGAGTTCTTGTGGTAGGGCGTTTCATCCCTTCACCAGCGCCGTAGCCAACTGCTGCATGCTCGTTCGTGTATGTGGAAGTGCTGCAGTACGTCTTGTCACAACATGTCTGACGTGCTAGATGGGATTTATCGGGGGAACGGACAAGAAAGTGCATTATCCAAATATTTTCTCTTCTTGTACCAAGGGCTCCACCACCGTCGCTCTTCGATGCGGTCGCGCAGTGTCATCGATACTAAGGACGTTGAAGCCCAATGCTCCCCTGAAAAAAGATACATGAGAAAGGATCACAATGACAAGGTCTTGATGAGTGCACCGTGTTCAAAGGTTTAGAGGTCAGTACTTCTGTGCAACATTATGCCTCCAGGTACCGTAACGTCTGGGCCACCAAACAATGCTCCAACATTTTGCTTGGTTCCTTGCATGTGTCTGCCAGGCACCGTATGAGGGCAAGTAATGCAGCGAGAAACATTGTCGAACGCGATCGTTTCTTTGGCCCAGATTATATTGGGTGGGGAATGTTAATGTGGCACGGACGCACTTACTCCGAAATCTTTGAACACGGTCCACTCATCAGTGGGAAGGCATGATGTTGCATGGACTGACTTCCAGATGGGAGGACGCTATTAGAAACCACGTCCCGACTTTTTTACGTTCAGGGAAGCATTATAAATCTCGGTGACGCCAGTCTTTGAATAAAAGCATAATTTATGTTCGTCTCATTACGTATTTCATTGAGTTGTATTCTATACTATACCGCAGCAATTCTTTCTATGTGTGGTGCAACATTATTCAGCTGTGTTGCTTAGCAGTGACACATTATCTCAAACATACTTTCGTCCTTAAGTTTTGAAAGACACTGTGTCATGGTGCCATTAAAATTTCAGCAGCAAAATGGCGGCATGTAACAAATGTGAAACTGGCATCAAGTATACTACTAACTTCCATATGGAAATGATAGGCGTTTCAGCGAAACCTCACGAACAGAGAGTGTTAACACTACCTACTTTCTGCGAAACAGAAAGAATAGATTCAATTGAACGTAGAATCCCAACGGCCTTGCATAACTAACACTCCGGACGATAAATACATTGTTCGCTGTGCACTTTAGGATCGTACAGCCCCGTCATTTACCTTGAACCAGAAATGGGCGTGTTTACAGCTGGACATATAGTGACACGGACAGTGTAATGGCGTCTAGAGCACCACGGACTATCAGCATGGCGATCACTTTTGCAGTTATCCTTAAAGCGGGAGCAAAGAGAGGCACACAGACAGTGCTACGACCATCGACAACACTGGACGAAGGACAGGCGTTACGTCGTCTTTTCAAGAGTCTAGGATCTGCGTACACCACCATAGTGGACAAATCCGTGCGGGGATGCTCCAAGGGCAACAGACGTTGCCAGACTGTAATCGACATCTCATCTCTGGTGTTAGGGTATGGCTTGCCATTGGATACACAACAAGATTATCTCCTGTTTGCACAGCCTGTAAACTGGAGAGCTGGCGTTATATTTCTGACGTCTTAAAACCTGTAGCTATGCTCAATCTTCAAGGACTTTGTGACTTAATCTTTCTGCAATGTAACATAAGACTAAATATTGCCTCTGGTGTCCTGATCTACCTCGACACAGGAGGTACTTGGGTTTTACCTTGGTCAATACGTTCTCCATGTGTCTTAGCACTGACGCTACCTGGTGATGTGTTGCTATGATGTTAGCACGCCACCATTCACCGTCCATTTCAACTGATTAAATCTTACATAGTGTTGAAGCAGCATAGAATGACGTACCCGTATCTGTGATCCAAATTCAATCTGGCAACTTGCAAGCCACTTTAAAGTCACTGTGGCTGCCAGAAGTGGCGCCTCTGTGTACTAACATTTTCGGCGTCTATACCTTCAAACTACCTACATATTTGAAAAATTATTCCTCCTACCATCCTACTTACACACAAGAACTAGAATTTCGTTTTGTGACCTTCTCCCTGCCGGTGAAATTTTAAAGGTGAATAATTTACTGTATTTGGCTTGCTGAAAAATTGCTTCTGTTGATGTTAGGTCTATCGCAGACTGGACTGACATTCCAAAATATAGTCCACCCAGGTGGGCTTAATTTTCTATATGAGGTAGGTACACATCCTTGTCGAAATATTCCCACTAGTAACTGCATACAGATTCACGTTCGGACTGCATCATCACACGAACTGCTTTTTCTAATTATATGGCGAACGCGACACGATCAGAGCTAATGTCGTACCCAGAGTGTATGCTGCGCCGATGGTAAGTGTGACAGGTAAGGACAAAAAAGGTCTACTCGTCTTCAGGAAACTTTCTAAGAAGAGATTAAGTATTTATTAGAGCATAAGGAGTTTCCAGAATGAGATTTTCACTTTGCAGTGGAGTGTGCGATGATGTGAAACGTCCTGGCAGATTAAAACTGTGTGCCGGACCGAGACTCGAACTAGGGACTTTTTGCCTTTCGCGGGCAAGTGGTCTACCACGTGAGTTACCCAAGCACGACTCACGCCCTGTCCTCACAGCTTTACTTCTGCCAGTACCTCGTCTCCTGCCTTCCAAACTTTACAGAAGCTCTCCTGCGAACCTAGCATCGAAGGAAGGATGCATCACGTTGGCGCCAAGAAAAGAAAACACTCAATCATGAAACTAGAAAGAAGGTATTGTTCTTATACTCTTTTCTTACTGCCTAAGCGATCTGAAAGAAATTTGTTTCCTTACTCATGCGAGTTGGTTTCATTATCATGAAACAATTAAAACAATTTTTCACAGGCCAAGAAGACGACGAAGTAGTACTGTGAGCTTGGTGACAAGAAACCGTGTTGTTGTCAATACAAAGAAATAGCCTGCATAATAAGAACCGGACTGTGTTTAAACCATAGGTTGTAGCTTCGACTCACAAATATTGAAGTGAGTAGACGATAGTGCGCTTAATGAGAGCTATCGTCGCCTCACCAAACTAATTGCTTCAACTAATTTAAAAGATTAAAAATATACAAAAACTTCATTATTACAGGATTACAACATTATGCAGTACGCAACAAAACAAAGATGAGATAATTCAAGAAGCAATATTATTTCACAACAGAATTCAAGACACAGCAATATTACAACCTTCTAGTAGCAAGGCTTAGCGAGGAAGAGAGATTCATTATATTCATCATAATCATCATTTACGACTGATTATGCCCTTCAGCGTTCAGTCTGGAGCATAGTCCCCCTTATAAAATTCCTCCATGATCCCCTATTCAGTGCTAAAATTGATGTCTCTTCTGATGTTAAGCCTATTGCTTCAAAATAATTCTTAACCGAATCCAGGTACCTTCTCCTTGGTCTACCCCGACTCATCCTACACTCTACTGCTGAGTCTCTTGTGTAACCTTGCTTCTCCCATACGTGTAACATGACCCCACCATCTAAGCCCGTTCGCCCTGACTGCTACATCTATAGAGTTCATTCCCAGTTTTTCTTTGATTTCCTCATTGTGGACACCCTCCTGCCATTGTTCCCATCTACTAGTATCTGCAATCATCCTAGCTACTTTCATATCCGTAACCTCAACCTTAATGATAAGGTAACCTGAATCCACCCAGCTTTCGCTCCCATACAACAAAGTTGGTCGAAAGATTGAACGGTGCACAGATAACTTAGTCTTGGTACTGACTTCCTTCTTGCAGAAGAGAGCAGATCGTAGCTGTGCGCTCACTGCATTAGCTTTGCTACACCTCGTTTCCAGTTCTTTCACTATGTTGCCACCCTTTGAGAATATGCATCCTAAGTACTGGAAACCGTCCACCCGTTCTAACTTTGTTCCTCCTATATGACACTCATTCCGTTTATATCTCTTTCCCACTGACATTACTTTCGTTTTGGAGATGATAATCTTCATACCATAGTCCTTTCATTTCTGATCTAGCTCTGAAATATTACTTTGCAAACTTTCAATCGAATCTGCCATCACAAGTAAGTCATCCGCATATGCGAGACTGCTTATTTTGTGTTCACATATCATAATCTCATACAGCCAGTGTATTGTTTTCAACATATGATCCATAAATAATATGAACAACAGTGGAAACAGGTTGCAGCATTGTCTTAGCCCTGAAACTACTCTGAACCATGAACTCAATTTACCGTCAACTCTAACTGCTGCCTGACTATCTATGTAAAGATCTTTAATTGCTGGCAAAAGTTTGCCTCCTATTCCATAATCTCGTAGAACAGACAATAACATCCTCCTAGGAACCCGGTCATATGCCTTTTCTACATCTACAAATCATAGATACAATTCCCTGTTCCACTCGCAACACTTCTCCATTATTTGCCATAAGCTAAAGATCTGGTCCTGACAACTTCTAAGAGGCCTAAACCCACACTGATTTTCATCCAATTTGTCCTCAACTAATACTCGCACTTTCCTTTCAACAATACCTGAGAAGATTTTACCCACAACGCTGATTAAAGAGATACCTCTGTAGTTGTTACAATCTTTTCTGTTTCCATGTTTAAAGATTGGTGTGAGTACTGCTTTCGTCCAGTCTGGTGGAACCTGTCTCGACTCCCACACCATTTCAGTTATTCTGTGTAGCCATTTAAGACCTGCCATTCCACTGTATTTGATGAGTTCCACTTAATTTCATCCACCCCAGCTGCTTTATTGCACTGCGATCTATTGCCCATTTTCTCCACTTCCTCAAATGTGATCCTATTTCCATCATCATTCCTATCCCATTGTACATCGAAATCTGAAACATTACTGATCGTATTTTCACCTACATTGAGCAAGTCTTCAAAATATTCCCTCCATCTTGCCAAGGCATCAACAGGATTCACCAGCAGTTTTCCTGACCTGTCCAAAATACTTATCATTTCCTTCTTACCTCCCTTTCGAAGACCGTTAATTACACTCCAGAACGGTTTTCCAGCAGCTTGACCCAAAGTCTCCAACCTGTTACCAATGTCTCCCAAGATTTCTTCTTGGATGCTGCAATTATCTGTTTGGCTTTGTTTCTTTCTTCAACATAACTTTCTCCGTCTACCTGAGTTCTAGTATGTAGCCATTTTGGATACGCCTCCTTTTTCCTTTTACAGGCTGCCTTGGCTGTGTCATTCCACCACGCTGTTTGCTTCATCCTACCTTTACACCTTACTGTTCCAAGACATTCTTTAGCCACTTCTAGTAATGTGTCCCTGTACCCTGTCCATTCATTTCCAATGACTATAATTGACTACATTCAACTAACTGGTACCTTTCTGAGATCACTGTTATGAACTTGTGCCTGATTTCCTTATCCAGAAGTTTCTCCACTCTTATCCTCCTACATATGGACCTGACCTCCTGCACTTTCGGCCTCACAATACCAATTTCACTGCAGATTAAATAGTGATCAGTGTTATCAAAGAATCCCCTGAATACACGTTTGTGCCACACAGCCTTCCTGAATTCCTGATCTGTTATTATATAGTCAATGACAGATATGGTTCCCCTGCCTTCCCAAGTATACCTGTGAATGTTCTTATGTTCAAAAAAAGAGTTTGTGATTACTAAGCCCATACTGGCACAGAAATCCAAGAGTTTTTTTCCCGTTCCCGTTGGCCTCCATATCCTCTCCAAATTTACCCATAACCTTTTCAAACCCTTCTGTTCAATTTCCAATCCTGGCATTAAAATCACCCATGAGCAGAACACTGTCCTTGTCCTTTACTCTAACAACTTCATCACTGAGTGCGTCATAAAAACTATCCATCTTATCTTGATCTGTCCCTCCACAATGCGAGTATACTGACACAATCCTAATTTTCTTGCTAGACCCTGTCACATATATCCACATCAGTCGTTCGTTTACATACCTTATTGTAACTACGCTGGGTTCCATTTCATTCCTGATGTAAAGCCCTACACCCCATAAATTATATTCTAAAAAATTATATTCTAAAAAAATCAGGATGACTTTCACAGATAAAATTTATAGGAAGATGACGTTATGACGTTTATCATCAGCCATTTGTTCTTACTTTCATCGTTAGATTCTGTCAGATTCAGTCAGTGTAGCTGCTTGAAATGAAATGAAATGCTGCAATACTCGTAATTCGAATCAGCTTTAAAGTGGTGAAAGCTTGGCATGGCGCAACGTAATGGTTTTACGTCAGTCAGTCAGTTTTACATAGGCAAGACTGACTATACAGAGTTTAGTTTCATGTTATCTTGACAGCAGTGCCCCGATGATCGTTGGCAGCCACATCTGTCGCATGCTGTCGCCATACAAGTAGTTCTGGTCTGGTACCATATTTCTTCCAGCTCTTCCAGAACTGCATTGGGTCGCAGATGTTCTTTTCACAACAGTTTTGTAAGGGTTTAGCCCAAGATACATCTCCATATTTGAGATTAAGTTTTGACGCTCATCATTATTTTCATACACACTCTTTATCATTATCTTTTACAAGGGAAGTAAAATTTACATAGTAACGCTCGTCATAGGCGAACTGTTGATGAAGCAGTACCTTATAAATTGCCGAGTCAGGCAAACCGCCAGCTGGGTCAATTTAAAATTTGCGTCTCCAAAATGAGAAGATTATATTAGCAATAGAAGTATTTTTCCTGTATTATTAGGGAAGAATCAGATCTCATTGGGTCACTACTTTTCAGGGATCAATGACCATATATTCTCAATATTATTAATCATATACAGTGCATTTCAGCAAAGCCTCTTTCAGCCATTAAGTGGGCGAAGTTATTCGTTAATTAATGAATATCCATTTATTTTTTTCTTACGATACCTATTATCACCACAATCTATTATTAATCGTAAAATCCTAATCTCCATCTAAAATATTTCCTTCCATATGTAAATTCTCTCACTCTTTCTGCACCTTCCCTTCCATTCTACTTTAACTATAATAAATGAGGAAGTGATTCCTTATCCAGTTCCACTAGTGGCCAAAACCTTTACCTAATAGCTCCACCCAGGTATGTATATGGTTTAACAGCTGCATCTACGAACTGCAGTGATCATCTTGACGGCTCTGCCAGCATGGGTGCAACATAAATTCTAAGCACGTACATCCAGTGATTGCGGTATCTGTTCAAAATCTCCACATCGTGACCGTAATTCGGTTTTATGTAAATATACATTCTCAGCCTACCCTCACTTCACACACATCTTAGCTTCAAATACATAATATATAGTAACCTCAATCATTTCTTCATCTTAAGCATAAATAACGTAAATACCTTTCCTTCATTCTAAACACTGACATCACTGATGTTAATTGCCCACTCTGCAGACAGGTAACATTCCATCTTAATATCCATACAGATTAAAATTAACCTCCGGTACATATATTCAGTTTCTCTTCTGTAAAATGTTAATTAATTTATCTTTTACTTTATGTTGTACCCATGCTGAGGATCTATTCCATAAAAGACTTCATTTTACATCATGACATTATAGGCTGGAGACATGACAAACTCTTGAAATCTGTGTGTATAGATGTACATTGGCTACTTATTCATACAGAGTAATATTTATTACTTCTGAATTATACAATTACTTTCAGATATCAGTAGTGGGAGAAATTTTTCCACTCTGCGTTGCTAAAAATGTGAATGTAACTTAATACAGACTTCCTTCACAGATAGTACACTCATTAACCTTACGATAATGGGATACTTTTAAAGGAAAGATTGTATTTCACAGTAAAATGCAATTTCTCTTATTTACTGCTAATATTTAATTAGACCTTTTAGCCAATCTTCCAAAGCCTTCATACAGTATTCGTTTAGTAAAAAACTGCACAAAACGATGTCCATTATGTGTTTCGTAATTTTCTAGCTACCCTATTTCCGTCAATAAGCTGTTCCACCAGAGTGACTACAGGAGCTATGCTGCAACTACCCACGATGCACCTCAGTAATTTGTTTGACTGCAGGTATATCATCTTTTGTGTGCAGCCAGAGAGTATTTTATAACAGCTACGCCTCTGCCACTGCAGTTAGAAACAAAACAAAAATAGTTGAATAGATAAATAAGATTATTTTACTCCAGGTAAGTAAATAAAGTAAATGTAAGTGTACAGTGTTTACTAATTCTCTTTGAAATAAATAAAAATATTTTCCTTGTTCTGTCAGTGGTTAAAGTGAGGAAAACCGCATTTGCAATGACTCATGATGTCCTCAACATCAAATAACGTAGGCTCCATCTGGATTTGGACAATAAATAAACCTAAAAGCTATGTTTGCTGCCTTCCATTTAAATAATACGTTTATTATTACTAAGTAAAATGTATCTACCTGACATAAAATGCCTGATATAACACATCGTCCATTATTAATAAACTTTCCTCCTTAAACTTACACTAAATGATATAATACCTTATTTTAAATTCATAGCTTAATGTTACATTCATATACTCTGTTATTTTCATATGATTATTACTGTAACACTTGAAGCCACTGCACACGTTGAGCCGGTCGGGGAGGCCGAGCGCTTCTAGGCGCTGCAGTCTGGAACCGCGCGACTGCTACGGTCGCAGGTTCGAATCCTGCCTCGGGCATGGATGTGTGTGATGTCCTTAGGTTAGTTAGGTTTAAGTAGTTCTAAGTTCTGGGGGACTGATGACCTCAGAAGTTAAGTCCCATAGTGCTCAGAGCCATTTGAACCATTTTTTTGCACACGTTGATATCTCCTCTAGTGGTCAACTTCCCTGACACACACACACACACACACACACACACACTGTATTCAAAATTGAAATCCTAATTTGTATAGTCATTATGATTCAAATGTTTCTCAAATTTAGATTTGCGGTTGTAATATATCCCAATATACTAGCAAGGACGCGGAACGTCTTTCTTAAATGTTACTTGGTGCTTGTCCCGTGTTTTAAATGTATTTTTTGTATTTAAAACCCCATTAAGCAGCTTGACCTCTTAAATGCCCAAAAACCATCCTAATTTTCTTTATTTCGGGCCAACATTTGGAAAACACTGAGTCAAATGATTTTAAAAATCAGCTGGGTGTATTTCACCAACTAGGTCATACGTGAACAACTGAGACAACACTAAGCATATCCATAGATCTAAGATTTTTAAATACCTTGGAATCTAGCTCTTTTATACGCTGAATACATAAAATCCTTTCATGGAACTTACTAATTTGTCTACGTCGAAAAAATTTTATAGCATCTTTGCTAGTTACTACAGAAAAATAGCTCTAAAATTCTTCATGTATTCTTATAAACTTTATTCTATCTACCTCTGCACACTTACCAAAAAAGTACCTCAGTTCTGTTGCCTGTGTTAATGGTGACGGCCTACCAACATTTAAGGCTCTGCTATTGTGAAGAAGAGTTTTTTCAATGTTATTACGTAATTAAATCACCTACCTTCTTACGTACTGCTGCTTCACTTACAACTATTTCTTTATCTTTTAAGTTTCTATGACAATTCTTTATCAGCAGTTTCAGTTTTTTAAAATCGCTGTTGTTTGGCTACATTTCTACTTCAGCATTTCTCTCTCTTCAAAAACTCAGTACCTACACCAAGTTTTAATCCATTGCATTTAGCGTTCCATTCCGCCCAGTCGCTATATCTAGCTTCGCATTCTCCTTCATTTTTAGCAAACCTTTCTTTTATTTCACGATAACTAGCTTCCTTTTGTGCCTCATACTTATCTTTCCTTTCTTTCACCTTAATATTCTCGTATTTCAACTTAACTCTCTCTGAATTCCAACAGCCTTGGCATCTCGATACCTACCAGATAATTTCCTCATTTTGCCTGCAAATTATTATAAAATAAAAATGGAAACTTACCTTAATCATAGCCGCAAGATGTTAAGATGCCCCTGGTGTTCAGATCAGCCATTAACTAGTTTGTGTGCGCTGGCGGTGGACTGATGCCACCGCCCACTGCAGCCAGCTGTGATGCATACCAGTGACAACCCAGTGAGGTGTAGGAACTGTTCCGTCCTACGTCTCTGTAGACAGTGTATCCAGCGGATAGAGCAGGAACTCGCTCGTACTGCCACTACGTAGCAAGCGAGCTAATTTCCTCAAAACTCGTCTGCGAATTTATCGGCACTTGCGGCGCCCTTGCTGCTGCCAAGGCCGCTTCGTCGAGGCCGCAACCATTGTCAAGGTAGCTAGTGCCACACTTTCCACCCCAGGCTAGCCAAGTGGCGCAGCAGAAGTAGTAAGGAATGAGCTGGGCACCCCGGTGTTGCAAACAGAAATTAAGGTCGCCACACTGCCGATCACTTACTCACCTACTACAAATCTAAATTCTCCCCAAAATCAGCCTATTCTCAGTGTTATGCTGTCAGGATTACCCCTGTGGAGTTTAAATTGTCGAGAGGTGATAAAAATGCTTTGAAACATGTCGGTCTGCTCACACTCCTGATCCTACATGCTAAAAAAAGTCAAATTCTCTTTCAGCATACGCTCAACGGTTTATTGAATTAAAATGTTGCATTTGGTCCTTTTGTTTTGATCTGACTGCGTGAAATCTAAAGTTCAAATTCTCTCAGAGTATTTATAATTTCAAAAGAATAACTATTTCCCACCACTTCACTAATATACATTCATATGACCTGAAATAATTTAATGATTAATAATCCTCATACTATTTCACACATTTCCTTACTTTCACACTTTCAAACTAAGAATCACTTCACGTATGTTCTTCAAGAAAAAATTACTTAAAATTCCTCGTATTTCCACGTTTGTTCTTTATATAATTCAACTCAATTAAAATTCAGCATTAAGCTTGACTTGGCGCAATATGGCGTATTACGTCACTGGGACAGCTATACACAGGCAAGGATGACTATGCAGAGTCTCGATTCATATTGTCCTGACAGCAACTGCGGCTCCTCGATGGCAGACTACTGTCGTCCTGAGGTCTACTCACACGCAGTCCTCACCAGGTATTATGTCTGGCCATTTATTATATCTGTTCTACAACAACATAGCGTCACAAACATCCTTTTTAACAACAGTTTTATAACGCATTAGCACAAGATAAATCACTATATTCGTGATTTTCTCTGGCCTCTCAGCAATATACAAGGACGACAAAAAACGCAACACCAACAAATAGTTAATGTGGAATAATTAAATCTTGTGAATGTATTTGTCTAGATAACATATTTAAGTGATTAACACTGCAAGAGCTCAGGTTCATGTAAGCGCGAGATAAGGCACTGCCAACGTGAAGAGTTGATGCATTAACAACCTGTGTAGCCGACAGAATGTTGGATGCATTCACGCAGAAGTGAATGTATTGTATTGTACGGGTACCAGAAGCAACTTTGTGAGCTGGAGTTCCATGCCCCTTGCATATGGTCGGTCAAAACAGGGTCGTTTAATGCTGTTTATGGATGAGTTGTTGTCCGATAATTTCCCCTGTATGCTCTATTGTAGACAGATCTTGTGATCGAGCAGGCCAAGGCAACATGTCGACACTCGGTACAGCACGTTGGGTTACAACAGCAGTTTGTGGACGAGCGTTATCCTGTTGAAAAATACGCCTAGGAGTGTTGTTCATGAATGGCAGCACAACAGGTCGAATGAACGACTGTCGTCAGAAAACACAACAGACCTTCCTTGATATTAATGATGTCGCAAATGGTGGTCGTTTGGAGTCAGTGGAATGCAGGCTACAGGCTTATGGCTAGGAGCTGTCCTGGAAGAAACCAATTTGCAACAGTTCGTTGCGTGGCTCAGGTGCCATTTGCTGCTCATATTGCTGCTGTACGATGCGCCAGAGCCATACGCGGTATACGATGGTGTCCCCTGTTAGTAGGGCCACGTGGCCGTCAGCAGTCTGCTGTTCTTGCGACCGCACAGTCCCGTGCAATCGCTGCCAGCAATCATGTACAGTGCCTACATTCCTGCCAGGTCTTTCTGAAATATCGCAGATGGAACATTCAGCTTCTTCTAGACCCTTTACAACACCTCGTCAAAACTCAGAGAGGTGTTGAAAATGCATTTTTATCACGTTAAAGGCGGTCTTTACTAGCATAAACTCATAACGTCCATTCTCAAAGGTAACTAACACTCACGACCGTTATAGCGTGTATTTAAAACAAACCCGTCTTATGCGACTGGCGAGAAATTTGAACATATATCGTCTTCCAGACGTACAAATACGCCTATCAGTTTTCGTTTAATCTCTGTTAGGCTATTGTGCACAAGGGAGAGCGGCAGGTCAAACATTTACCAAGGAAAATCGCAGAAACAGCCGTATGTCTTGGGAAGTTATTTTATTTAGCCAACCAGTTTCGGCATCTCAATAATGTACTCCATGTATAGACAGCCAGATATGTCGGTAATAGCGTAACTTGAAGCCCCGGTATCTGCATTCGGTAAATTTGTTTTTGGAGTGTTTACTTCGACGACTTGTTGTCAAGTCTAAATAAAATAACTTCTCAGAACGTGCAGATGTTTTGGCGATTTTCCTTGCCAAAAATTTTTGTTTATGTCGCACAACTCCTCCTTCGTGCTGTGACTTCTTTCTCGTCTGTGTATTTCGTACATTCTCCAATTATTGTAATTTAAATGAGAAATTACATTAACGTGCTAATGACCGTCATAGGCTAACCGTTACAACCTTTAGGGTATGGACTTGACATTCCGGACACTTTCATGGAATTAGGAAAATGTATTTAATTACGTGACTTTAGATGGGTTTGAAACAGATTTATCCTACACCTAAACAGGAAATTCCTCTGGAATTGCGTAGTGAACGTATTTAAATGACCAGTAACATTGTAAGTAGGCTGTTTATGTTTTCTTATTGGCAACTTTACGTAGCGCTCTGTATGAGAATCAGTGGCTGTGCTGTGTGCAGTCTGTGGCTAGTTCGCATTGTTGTCTGCCATTGTAGTGTTGGGCAGCGGCAGCTGGATGTGAAAAGCGCGTAGCGTTGCGCAGGTGGAGGTGAGCCGCCAGCAGTGGTGGATGTGGGGAGAGAAATGGCGGAGTTTTGATATTTGTAAGAATGGATGTTATGAACTCCTATATACGAGGGGCGTTCAGAAAGTAAGCTCCGATCGGTCGCGAAATGGAAACGACTATGAAAATCCGATAAAGCTTTGCACAGATGTGTTGGGTAGTGTCTCTAGTATAACCCCAGTTAGCATCACGTCGCTCTTCTCATTTCTGTGCTCGCAGTGAGTGCGTAAAGATGTCTAGAAAATAGTGTCTGCCGCCAAGTACGAGGGCCTGGTGAGAAATTTCGCCTGAAGCTATGCAGCTAACATTACATAACTGTCGTGCTGTTTCTTCTTCAAGACAACTCTCAGCCGCATTCTGCAGGGGCAATGAAGATGGTCCTGCATCGTTTTCAAATGGAAATGTGAGATTACCCACAATACAGTCCGCAATTGTCTCCCCCTGAGCTGTCTTTGAAGACAACATTTTGACACAGACAACGAGGTGTAGGCCAGCGTGGAGAATCGGCGGAAAGCACTGGCGGCTGCCTTCTATGATGAGGCTATTGAAAAGTTGGTACAACGCTTATGACAAAAGTCTAAGTCAGAACGGCGACTACGTAGAGAAGTAGCTGAAAGGTGTAGCTAATTTTACAAGTAAAACATTTCTGATGGTCACTGTGGTTTCAATTTGGCAATCAATCGGAGCTTACTTTCTGAACAGGCCTCGTATATTATGACTTTTGATGACTATTAAGGTAAATACATTGTTTGTTCTCTATCAAAATCTTTCATTTGCTAACTATGCCTATCAGTAGTTAGTGCCTTCCGTAGTTTGAATCTTTTATTTAGCTGGCAGTAGTGGCGCTTGCTGTATTGCAGTAGTTCGAGTAACCAAGATTTTTGTGAGGTAAGCGATTTGTGAAACGCATAGGTTAATGTAAGTCAGGGCCATTTTTTAGTAGGGATTTTTTAAAGTCAGATTGCGTTGCGCTAAAAATATTGTGTCAGTTTAAGCACAGTCGTATATAAATTTTTAAAAAGGGGACGTTTCAACATCAGCCACATAACTAATAAGAATTTTTCAATTCAGATATATTTCTATTGTGTTGAGTCATGAAAATTTCAATTTCTCCAGTTAAATTCAGAAACTGTTCCAATTAGCCATCTTACATCGGTGTGAAAAATCAGATCACAATATTCACTGTCAATGCATTAATTTTTTTTCTGTCTGCGATAAAGACTATGAGACAATGTGAAATTAATTGTTGAAACCACGACTTTCATCTGTGTGTAAAACATAGCTTATCGCATATGTAAATACCATCAAATGAGTTGTTGAGGTAACGACAGTCGAATCATCGGTAACCAATGGAAAGTAGGAAAATATCTTCGAGTAAGTTGTTAATTAGTCCTTCTTATCGACTTATTTGTAACTTTCTTGTATACACTCACCTGTTTTAACTGATGATCTCAAAATGTTTCGCTACCTCCAGAAAAAGGTCTACTAGTTACCTCGAAAATTTATTGACAAAAATTTCCCTCCATTTGCTACAAAGCGAAATATTTAAAAGCTGTTGCAGTATCTTAATTTTCAAAAAGTTCTGTGAACATATTTCTGATGTGTTAGTTCTCGTTTCAAAGACGAAATTATCTCTTTAAGCAGATTTGTGCCACTTCTTAATATGCAGAATACGGAATTCTTAATATTATTTTCATGCTGTTTTGTTTTTCTTTTTGCGACGACTACAACACTTTTGCAAATAGATCAAATAATAGACCGGATTATGAAATTTCTCGAGGCCAAAAATCCCCTCTGTGGGAAACCAACATGATTCCGAAAACAACGACTGCGCGAAACTCAGCTCGCTCTGTTAATGCACGAGACCGAGGAAGCAGTTGATACAGGCGCCCAGGTAAATGCAGTACTCCGTAACTTCCGGAAGGCATTCGATACAGTTCCGAACTGCCACCTAACGAACAAAATACGGATGTACGGGATATCATACCGACTGTGTGGATCGACTAAACAGTTTTTAATAAAAGGAACACCGCATGTCATTAGAAACAGCGAGAATTATTCAGCCGTAAAAGTAACTTTGCCGTGGTCCAGGGGTGTGATATAGAACCACTAATATTCGCAATATATATAAGTGATCTCGTAAGTAAGTAGGGAGATCTGCAGTGTATCGACAACCGGTGCAGTGAGTGACGGTTGACCCTCAATGTAAGCATATGTGACGTATTGGAAATAGGTAGACAGAAAACTCCCTTGTGGAACCATTACGCAAATGCAGAACAATCACTGGAAGCAGTTACTTCCACAATATACCATTGAGTACGCGTTCAGAGCAATTTGAAACGGAATGACTACATAAAATTTATTGACAGTAAGGCAGATGACAGACTGGGGTTTATTCGGAAGAAGCCTCAGAAAATATAATTAATCAACAAAGGAATTATCTCACCAAACACTTGTCGGCCAATACTTGGATATTGCTTCTCAGTGCAGGATCCGAACCAGATAGAACTTACAGAGGCAATAGAGAAGATCCAAAGAAGAGCGGCTTATTTCGTTTAATGTTCATTTAGTAAGCACGAAAGCGTCAGAGAGATGATCTACCAATTCCAAGGATAGACGCTGCGAGTGAGGTGTTCTGCATCACGGTGGGATTTATTGTTAAAGTTCCAAGGGCGTACGTTCCTAGAGGAATCAACAAATACATGTCGAACATTAATGACACCGACTATCAGCAGGAAGGCATTTCTGACTGCAAATGAAGGGAAAAAGGTCCCATGAACAAAAGTCCGGGAAAGCATCACTGCCACAGTATAAAGTGCTGGCGAATGAAAGTTTCTCTGAACATCTGCCGTGTGTTCCTTGTGTGTTTCAGGCTGTGTGACTAACGCAGCGTACAGTAAACAGCGGAACGCTTTGATATTCATGTCGGGAACAAGCCAGGATGGTGTCTCCGTATTGTCAAGCAGATTTAAACAGTCGTTTTACATAGTTGAACCCGGTCCTCCTTATCTGGTGTATGCACAGTCCACCACCTTCCTCCACGTTCGTCTGTGTGAAACGACCCATGATCACACAAACGCCCAAAAAGGGCCTTAGATGTTGTGTGATGCTAGCGGTTCTGGCGCTGCAGTCCGGAACCGCGGGACTGCTACGGTCGCAGGTTCGAATCCTGCCTCGGGCATGGGTGTGTGTGATGTCCTTAGGTTAGTTAGGTTTAAGTAGTTTAAGTTCTAGGGGACTAATGACCTAAGATGTTGAGTCCCATAGTGCTCAGAGCCATTTGAACCATTTTTTTGTTGTGTGATGTGGTTGTTGCCTGTAGGGTAGCTGTTTTGGGACAGCCATGCTGCTTTAGACCGTTTCCATCTGCTTGGCCGTACGCAGACACCATCTCGACTTATTTCCGACAAGAGTACCAGACCTCTCCGTTGCTTACAGTTCGCTGCGTCAGTCACACAGCCTTGGAAACACAAGGAAAACAAAGTACATTATCAGAGGACTTTTCATTCGTCAGTGCCATCTACCGTAGCAACAATGCATTTCCGACGCATGTTCATAGGACCTTTCTCCACCATTTCCAATCAGGAACCGGTCTGTGTAGTTTGATGGTATTATTAACGTTCACCCAGTATTTTGCTGGCTCCTACGTACGTGTCGCGAAAAGACCGTGAAGATAAAATTAGAGAGATTCGAGCCAACACGGAGATTCACCACCAATTGTTCTTCCTGAAAACCATTCCCGACTATAAACGGAAAGGAGATAAGTATCTGTTGTATGCAGAGCACACTACACCATTCGGCTGAAGAGCAGCGCCTATGCTGCTGCCAGCCCGCCCCGATGGGGAATTGAAATACAATAAAGAAAAGAAAAAAAAACACTACACCAGGCTCTGCAAGGTGGCTTGCTGAGTATACGAGATATACCATCTGTGTCATGCCAGACTTCGTTCCTACATTTTCTTTCCCAATTCTGTTTTAAATTTTAGCCATTCGTATACTACACGCCGCACTGTAAAGTTGTTTGTGGGATATCGACGAAGAAGGAGACTCTTGAAGTCTACATTCTAATAAGTGCCTGTTAATAACTATTGCTCCTGTACATGGAAGTCTTTTATATTTCCTTGTGTTTCAGTTATTTAACAGAGCAGATTTTCATTTGACCATCCGAATATTAGGGCATTTGAATTCATCACAATCTCGTTAAATGAGCCTTTTTCAGTATTTTCGAATGCATACAGAATTCTTTTATAAATATTTCAGTTTTAGATATTCATTGTTCCCCAAATTTCACACGTAGCTTTCATGTGCGTTTTCGTGGGGTAAGTACGCTAAAGTGCAGTTAATGTGTATTGTTATTCAAAGACTGTAAGATTGATTCCTTGCCGCTAGTTTAAAGTTTTGATATCTTTACGACTTACCTGCTCTTTGCAATCGGCATAGAGCTATTTTACGTAATGTTATAGACTTTCCACCTTCAA
The DNA here is from genome assembly GCF_023898315.1 of Schistocerca nitens. NCBI lineage: Eukaryota > Metazoa > Arthropoda > Insecta > Orthoptera > Acrididae > Schistocerca > Schistocerca nitens. Next base: position 977,135,235 of record NC_064614.1, read on the forward strand.
AAGAGATACCAACGATCATGAACTGTAATTGCAATCAACATATACCTTTCAAAATTGCAGTGAACGGAAGTCATAAGTTGGAGGTGCAGAGAGCATTGGCATTCGTCACTTTACGTACGACGTTATTACTTTCTGTCTTTGAATTTCAAATTTCTAAATAGGAAGTTAGCCTGAAAGACGGGCCACTCTTACCCACTGCAAGTAATTTGGCTACAAGCTGGGTTACTTACACGTTATCACTCGGAATATTAGTTCATGTGCTCATCACATACAATTACCTTCATATAACTCAGTTAAGCATCTGTTTATGCACATTATTATCGACGTTGTTTGTAGTAAGTTACTCCAGTTTATCTCTTGTTCTGTTCCTTTAAAAACAGTGCATTCAGGTAACATTATTCTGCTATTTTATGGTTCTAAGCTTCTTATAGAAGAGGTCATTGTGTTAAGAGCATGTTTCAGGATACTTATATTCATGTAATCCCAAACACAAAAAGAGGACCGTAGAATTTTACATGGTTTCAGTTGTAAGGCTTATCAAACTTGTGGAACTAAGTCAAAATGTTGTGATTACAGGTCTGTAAAAATACAAGAAAAACTGTTACTTACCCTTGTCGCCAAAAGCTGGACGCAATGATGAACAGGCTTACAGAGGCCCCACACGAGTAAATATCATCGTTCGAAGTTGACACCTCTGGCTGCTCTTGCTGTCACGACTTAATTTTTCAGTAATTGAACAAAATAACGTGCCATGGGAAACTATAGTCCGCCAGCGAAAGGAAAGTTATGTCACTTAACGTCGATTGGCGTGGGTGCTTCGTGCGTCTTCAGCAACCAGTCAGGTAACGCTATTTAGAATACAATTCCAGGGCAACGCCTCATTGTTGCCGCAGCTCTATGAAACGAGGTTTACAGCGTTCCGTGCCTCAACTGGTAAAAACGGAATCCTTATGTCCGTCTCTCTGTCTGTCCGTCCGACTGTTAAGAACCCTTCTTCTCGGGAACGGATAGGCGTCTCAATTTGATGGTTCAAATGGCTCTGAGCACTATGGGCCTTAACATCTATGGTCATCAGTCCCCTAGAACTTAGAACTACTTAAACCTAACTAACCTAAGGACATCACACAACACCCAGCCATCACGAGGCAGAGAAAATCCCTGACCCCGCCGGGAATCGAACCCGGGAACCCGGGCGTGGGGTCTCAATTTGAAATTTACATTACATACTAAGATCTACGGCTGCTAAGCGGCGTAAAGAGTTTAAGCTTCTAAGTGAAATCAGTCAAGAGATACGGCCATTTATCTTACATATATTGATACTCGCGAACTTACTCATCAAATCTTATCCCTATTCACCTAGAATCATGAAATTTTGCAAGAAGCAAGGTTTCACAGTACACGTAAAGGAAAAAAATTTGAAAATTGTTAATATGTAATTATATCAAACGAAAAAAATACTTTTTGGTCTTTTTTTTACCCGTCTGTCTGTCAGTAAAACTCCTTTTTCTCTGAAAAACGTAGGCGTGTTAAGTTCAGATTTACGACACATCCATTCATGTCACATATTTTGTTAATCGCAAAGTCACTCATCAATCCAGGTTTTACAATACATGTCAAGGAAAAAATCGGAAAATGGTTAAACTGCATTTATATCACACAAAAAATTTCTTTTTGTCTTTAGAATATCCACTGCATTCATTAAACGTCAAAAGCATAATAGGCAAATATTACTGCATGCAAAAATAAAATTTAAATTGTATTCATATTTCAGTAAGTAAATAAAAAATATGTATGTATATTTTATATTTTCTTTCTGTATATTATACACTGAAGAGCCAAAGAACCTGGTACAGGTGCCTAATATCGTGTAGGGTTCCCGCGAGCATACAGAAGAGCAGCAACACAACGTGACATGGACTCGACTAATGTCTGAGGCAGCGCTGGAGGAAACAGACACCATGAACCCTGCGGGGCTGTCCATAAATCCGTAAGAGTATGAGGGGGTGGACATCTCTGCTGAACAGCACGTTGCAAGGCGTCGCAGATATTCTCAGTAATGTCAATGTCTGGGGAGTTTGGTCGCCAGTGGGAGTGTTTAAACTCAGAAGAGTGTTCCTGAAGCCACTCTAGCTATTGTGGATGTGTGGGGTGTCGCATTGCCGAAGTCCGTCGGTAAGTGCAATAGACATGAATGGATGCAGGTGATCAGACAGGATGTTTATGTGCATGTTATCTGTCAGAGGCGTATCTAGACGCATCAACGGTCCCCCATCACGCCAACTGCACACGCCCCACACCATTACAGAGCCTCCACCACCTTGAAGAGTCTCTGCTGACAAGCAACGTGCATGGATTCATGAGGTTGTCTCCATACCCGTATACGTTCATCCGCTAGATACAATTTGAAAGGAGACTCGTACGACCGGGCAACATGTTTCCAGTTGACAACAGTCCAATGTCGGTGTTGACAGACCTAGGCGAGGCGTAAAGCATTGGGTCGTGAAGTCATCAAGGGTTCACAAGTGATTCTTTGGCTCCGAAAGCCCGCATAGATGACACTTGTGGATGGCCCACACTGAAATCTGAAGCAATTTGTATAAGGTTTGCACTTCTTTCACGTTGAATGATTCTCTTCATTCGTCGTTGGTCCAATTCTTGCAGTATCTTTTTCCAGCCGTAGCAGTGTCGGAGATTTGATGTTCTACTGGATATTCATGGTACGCTCGTGAAATGGTCGTACGCGAAAATCCCGATTTCATCGCTATATCTGAGATTCTGTGTCCCATCGCGCTAGCGATGATTATAACACCACGTCCAGACTCACTTAAATCTTGATAACCTGCCACTGTAGCAGCAGTAACCGATCTAATAACTGCACCAGACACTTTTTGTCTTATATAGGCGTTGCCGACCGCAGCGCCGTATTCTGCCTGTTTACAGATCTCTCTATTTCAGTACGCATGCGTATACGAGTTTCTTTGTCGCTTCAGTTTATAAACTGAGGTCTCCTACTCGCTTTTTTGATCTGTCCGGGCTAGTCTCAGGAACTACTGCAGTGACTTCGATACCGTCTTGGTATTCCAAGGACCGATATATTCCCAGTATCGATACTGATAACAGCCAAAAATCGTGGAGGTTCTCGATTGCCAGGATGAGTGATGTATCTGTTTTCACAAATACTTTGTACGGAACCCTCAGTGTGCGAGTGCTGCTCGCACTTCGCCAACTTTTATTCCTGACACGTAGCTCTGGTATCGCTAGAAGCCTTTTACGCTTGTCGATCGAAAGCTGGTAACAGTACATTCAGCTGTCAGATCTCCACCTTCGCCGTACCAGTTATACGGTAGATGGAAGAGCGAAAGGTGAAACAAACGCATGTCCTCCGCGCATCTGGTTTAATGTGAACATTAGTGCCAACTAGTAATTACATCCCAGAGTCCAGATATTTTGACTAACAACGTACTCTTTTCCTAATGTTTGGAATATTTGGCCATATCTGTTTACTACATAATATCTGACGGCAGTGTACTATGCATTTTCACATTAGAATAAACATCTACATTCTGGACCCTTCACAGTGATCAATGGTAAATATGAAAATTATTTTTAGTTCTGGTAGTGAATTTCACTGTCAACCTTAAATTCACTTTTATTATTGACGAGAAATGTCATTAGGAAGTAGAAGGTCCATGTACTAGTAAGTAAGTTGAAGAACCTCAGGGTTCCGTCAGAAGATACTGCAAGTTTTTCGATTATCAGTTTTACGTAATATTCTCACTGCGCGCTTCTGTAAAAGCTTATTTTACCTTAACTGCACTGCCTAAACCGTTACGCTTTGTGACGTTAGTGAGAGATACTGTAGTATCCTAAATGCTCTTGTAATGCTTTTCTCGGATGCTTTCGGTGTTACAGTGACACTGTACTTATGAGCGATCAGAAGACAGAGAATTAATTCCTCCCCAGGAACGTACCAGATGCTTCATAAAATATTGTAGCTCAATATTTATTTACTATTTATTTATTCTTTACAATGCTAATGTAGGCCATACAGTTCACATTTTCCAGGATATTGATAAATCTGTGTATTCATTATTCATTCCCTGTACTTGTTAAAAATGTCAGTATTACAACTAAAAGCAATACATACAAAGGCGCTAATGTTCGCCAGCAGGGGTGGAAGAAGTAAGAAGTGAACGGCATATAATAAAACAATAGTGCGCCGTTCAATTTAAACACGGATGTTTTCTACAAAGCGGTTCTGAATTGATGAAGCTGCCTTGATTTCTGAGACTAACGACCGCAATATATTGACTTTAATAGCATACTGCTGACAGAAAAATATTTGCAGCTGATACAAGAAGTTACCTGTTCCAATTTTATATTTTCTTTTTTTTCGAGTCAGAGATACAAGGAGACCAATCAGAATGAGATGAACGTCAAGAGATGGCTGATGAACAATGACGGAAGCGAAAGATCACTGTAGAAATAGATACATGTTACGGTTTGCAACATTTCTTTGAAGCATTTTGTTACCTGCGTTAAATACAATTACTTTTCTGTGCACTTTTGATCGAGGGACTCTGAAAAGGACAATACTGGGTATGACGCCAGTAGATGCAAAGACGTTAGTCTTCCACATCACACTGTATGCCTGAAAGGCAGAGAGAATAAGTTGAACTGAAACTGACAGTGTGAAGCTCTAATGACGTGTGAAGTTTATTTTAACGATAATTCGTTTACATGCTGGTTGATTATTTCGTGGGGTGTTTTTAAACGTTATATACTGCTTAGTAAAGCAAACCTGAAACTGCAGTAAATATGTATTCACTTTGAAGATAAAACAACTGTGTTATTTATAAGCACGACTGTCTTCGCATCATCTTATCTGCATTACCAGATGTAATAAAATCAAGTCATGTTCTGATCGAGAAAAGTGGATGCGACGACTCAACATTCGTTGTGAGCAAGTTTTCCCTAAGCAGAAGACATCAGTTTGTAACCTCCCCACAGAAAATATGTTAAATAAAAAATGGAAATGGAGCCACACAATAATATTGATTAAATAATGAACCATGAACGAAATGTAACCTCCCAACAGAAATAAAAATCTCTGGTAAATTTTATAAGGACAGCAGTGCTGACCTTCGGCCCTGTATTCTGAATAAAAAAAGCAAAAATTCTTACCTCAATAAAAACTGCAATTATATCTGCTTTTAATTATACATTCTTCGATACAGCTTCGTGCAATGCTGGCGTATATTTTTTTTTTTTTTTGATTCTTGGAAGCAATGATAATGCATTGGAAATTGAAATGAATGCTTTTCTTTAAAAGAGTTGCTTTATATTATAAAAATTATTATTGGGGCATTTTTTTTGAACAAATTAAATCACAATTAACATACATTATTAAATATGCGCAAGGCTGCTTCTTTACCTTCTACAACAATACTCATCCTCCAGAATCCTAACCAGAGTCGCGAGCAGAGCACATAGCCGACGCATGCCGACTCCCGCAGACTACAGCCGTCCACTGGCTACTAAAGCCGACCGACTACTACTGCAGACTGACTTCTACTGTCGACTCGCGCAGACTAGCACTGTCCACTCGCGCAGTCAAGCGCAGACTAGCGACAAGCAACAACTAACAATAAACTACTCTCTGGTCAGAGATTCTGTCATGCCTCGCCCATCGCCGTCGAAGCATACACCTTACAAGTTGTAAAACAGTATAAAACGACGCTCCCATGTTATCATGACTACCAGTAACTGGTGAGCTAATGGATCCCCGTACACAAAAGCTGGCCGTCGATCATCCACGGGATTATGTAAAATCAACCAGCACCGGTCCCATATTTACCTAAACAGTTCATTGGGCATAAGGCAATGCGTTACAAATCCAGACTGGATTCACCTCTTTAAGTGCACGCACCGGATATGTACTGTAATTTACATAACCCCATAGATGATGGTATGCGGTTGGTTTTTGATCACTTTTTCGGTATCACGGGGTCATGTAACGGGAGCGTTCTGTGTTACTTTATGCTGTTTTGTAACTAACATCTGCTACGTAGCGAAAAATTGCTGGCTATGAACGCCTGGTTCCCCCCATTCTCTTTTCTAGATCAGAACATGACTTGATTTTATTGCTCCTGATTATGCACCTAAATTACATGAAACCGGTCGAACTTATAAATAAAATACTCACAGCCGAAAACATTTTATGTTCAAAATGTTATACGCAGGCTGTGGCTGCCCTGGCTACAGAGTCCTCCGCATTTACTCATTTAGTTGTGCTCTTAGGAAACACTACTAATGTAACAGTAAAAACTGTTTCTGATACGTGAACGTTTTCATTAATCGTTGAAGGCACACCACCTATTCGCTTTGTTGCAGCACTTAACTACCCATTTAAATTAACTAACTACCTTGTGAATAGCACTTAAGTATTCTCAATAGTCGTCGCCTTGAGTGAGCGTACTGTAACGTTCAAGTTACTAGCATGGGCGTCCTCAGAAATTTATCCAATTTATCCAAGGGGGAGGGGGGGGGGCAAAATTCTAAAGGTTCTAAAGGTGCCATTTCCGTATTAGATGAGTTTAAGAACGTGTCCTGCCCAGCAAACGACCATTACAGGAGGTACACAAAGGTTACCGTGTGTTACCGTTCCAAGGTAGATTACTGTTACACTTTACAGTCAAGCATATTTCATTACTGTTTCCGAAGTAAGTCTTCTTATGTCAGTGATATGAATACGAATGTAGGAAACTTTGAGAAAGACAATCAACTGGTCGGCAGAACCAAATCTGAACAGCCTAGGACTGAATCTCTCCCTGGTCTGGTACGTTATTGTGTAGCTTGGGGGACTGTAATGCAGAATTCATAACTACAATACGTGGCTGCATGTCACGCAGAGCTGTATTGTTTAACCGTCGAAATATCAAGACGAGGGGGGGGTGGGGGGGGGGTGGGAGTGTGTTTCCGCCTTTGAAAAATAATGTAAAATAGTCGGTTACTGCATACTTTAAAATTTTGAAAAAATATTTATTTCTTTAGTGAATTCTTCTACCACATAAAACAATCTTCTTTAAATCTTTCAGTTAATGTTAACTCAAAAACGTAAGTTTCACGAAGACATATCACTTTCCTGATAAATGACATAATCAATTTTTAGGTTTCAGCACCTCACTTATTCATTATTATCTCTTTCAAATGGTATATTGTGAGTAAAAGTCAACATTAATCTATATAGTTTCCATTTGTAACTTTTTTTCGGTGGGCATAAAGTCCGCCCCGTCGGTAGTTCACGTTATTGAAAGGCTGTTGGTATCGTTCACCATGCTAAAAGGTATTTTCAGGTTCTCGACCCTACTTAACGCATCAGTAGACCTTTAAAAACTCTGTTGTTGATGTAATATAAACCTCCATCTCTAAGGCTATTTAGGCTGTTCTTTATGATCGTGTACTTAAAGTCCCTAATTTGTGGGGAAAAGGCATCCATTCCGAAGAATAATGCAAAACCGAGAGAAGTAGATGAAGTTACAACCGAATTGCCACTGCTCAGTACTATAGCGATGACGATTAGAAACGAAGTTCGGTTAACTTTATAAATTTTTATTGCGTAAACATATTTTTAATTAACAGCAGTTAGTGTAAAATTTGGAAAAAAATGTTTTCAAAGTACGTCATTAATGAAAATAACCAACTTCCGAGGTCATCAGTCCTCTAGAACTTAGAACCACTTAAACCTAACTAACCTAAGGACATCACACACATCCATACCCGAGGCAGGATTCGAACCTGCGACTGTAGTGGTCGCGCGGTTCCAGACTGAAGCGCCTAGAGCCGCTCAGCCACACCGGCCGGCCACAAAGCAAACTTGTGCACAGAGTCACATTGGGCTATGAAGCGACGCAAGGATTAGGTATAGTATAATCACTACTTCTTTTACCATTTGTGTGTGGTGTTTACTTTTTTCCGGTGCAACGGCATATGGAGTTTACAAAAATACCAGGTACACGAGATATGACTCCGAATAAAGAGGTAGAAGCTCTCAGGGGGCAGATAGTCTCATTCTTGCAAGCTACAATGCAACAGAGCAAGACAATGAAGCATTGAGTAGAAGGATACAGCAATGGGAAGCCGTTCTGGCCCAAGGACTTCTTGACTGAGGAAAAAATTAAATCCCGTTGATGGTGTCCTCCCATTCCGTCGACCCCGCAGCAACTAATCTCATAACGCCATTCTCATGGAATGCAACCGAGAATGTATCTCTTTCTAAGCTGCCTCCAAATTGGGGAAAATGGTCGGAAGGAACGACCTTGAATATGGCCAGATTTGGTTAGTAGGACACGAAAACGTGCGTTATGTACCACGAAACCCTCATAAGGCCGAAACGTTTAATGAACTGGCTAACGGTCTAGTAAAGCGCTATCGGGAACACAACATCGCGATGTTCTTTAGGGAAAATTTCAATGGACTATCACAGAAGCACTGGGAATCAACGGAATCCTTCTGTGATAGGATTAGGAAACAGAACTCGCGAACGTATGACCTAACACAGGATATGGAGGCCGACTGAGTGATTCTGCATGAATCCGAGAACAGGGCTTCGAATGTGTTTCTAAGAATGGTTTCTGCTGATATGTCAGGCACGTTCAGAATGGAGAACCTAAATGCTTTATGTGCTGCCATTAGGACTGCTACACAGTTCGAGGAAATTTACATTGCTACACGAAGACAGTACTAAGGAGTTGTTAAGTTTTCTGATGAAATTGTTCTTTAAAAATGTTGAACACTGTACCTCAAGAGAACAGTTTGTTAATTAGTGTACCAAGTGATGCGTTGCTAGTCAGTACTAGCTATAAACTACTCAGAAGTCGTGTGGAAGAGAAGTATGTTAAAGTTAAGTAAATCTTTTATTCCTTAATGTAATAAAGTGAATTAATCTTTCATGAGTTACAGTCCCAATGTGCCGCCTCCCATAGCAATCAAAGAAACCACATTATGGCTGGGCGATTGTAGTTTCGTCTGGTCGTAACAATATTGCCTTTAACATGCTTTTAGCTAAGCAACGAGGGCTCACTTGTGCTATTCCTTAGCTACTGTTACAAGTACATGCACCGTGTAACATCACGAGAAATAAATACGTGGAAGAAACGAAGAAGAGAACTATTTCGATATGCATCTCTCCTACTTTTTCAGTGTCTGTGAGAATGAGCCTTTCACTTCGCAGTAATTGGCACTATTTAGTGAAACTCGCTGAAGAATCAACTGTGGGCGTCAAAACTAACAACTAGGGCGCTGTGCGAAGTTGACGCTTAGAAGCTGATTCTGATGTGTGTTGAAAAAAGGTCGCTAAGATTCCGTTAATGTATTCTCAAATTCGATGGAACACAAAACAAAAATGGAGTCTGTCTCCCTGAAAGTACCTTCGTAGGTACGGACCACTGAATGCAGTGATTCCAAATGGCTTGTTACAATCTGGGCTGTTTACAAGCGTCTTCCTCAGCCTTTATCCAGTGAAACTCTCATTTCATTACGTGAGCGGAAGTCCGAGGCGAAAAAAGTAATTAAAAGAGGAAAGCGCCATTTCTGCCTTCCATAATGGACAGGACTGGCCACGAAACGTATTTGCTGCCTCACCGTTAATGAAGTTCTTTTATTCAGAGGAAGCATAAAACCGGAAGGAATTTTAATACGAGATGCGGCAGTGCGTCCCATCTGGAATATTTAATTCTCGGAATTCATTTAGGTGGCATTTGTCCTATTCGTACTGAAGTATTAATTAACATGTCGTTTCAGCTTTTTACCCAATGAGTCTACATTACTGTGTTAAGGAATGACTATTGTAACTACGGGAGTTCCTTCGATTCCCTTCATAAATATGTTGCTTCACTTTCTGGAGATGTTAAACCGTTCTAGCAGAAAACAATATACTGTTACGTATTTCTTTCATAGTCATTTGCCTTATTAAGTAGAGTGTACTCATTCCGTGACAACGTGTAACTAACATTGCCCTAGTATCTTCGTGACACATTATACTCTGATGAAAAATTCGCGGTACTAAAAAGTGGTTAACGTAGAGTAATGAAATTTTGAGAATACATTTGCCAGCCATCGTGGCCGAGCTGTTCTAGGCGCTTCAGTCTGGATCCGAGCGACCGCTACGGTCGCAGGTTCTAATCCTGCCTCGGGCTTGGCTGTGTGTGATGTCCTTAGGTTAGTTAGGTTTAAGTAGTTCTAAGTTCTAGGGGACTGATGACCTCAGATGTTAAGTCCCATAGTGCTCAGAGCCATTTGAACCATTTTTTGAGAATACATTTGTCTAGATAAAATATTTATGAGGCTATTGTTGCACGATTACAGGTTAATGTAAGCGCGAGATACGCCACTGAAAACGTGAAATATTGGTACGTTAATAATCACAGGATATGGAACCTGTACAAAAACGAGACAGCAGTTATCTGTGGACGGACAAAACAAGAAGAGGTGCAGATACGGAAAGGTGTTCGACAAGGTTGCGCACTATCCCCTGTTATCTTTAACCTATACACTGAAGAGGCACTGGAAAAAGTAAGGGAAAATTCACAGACAGGTGTAGTAATTCATGGCCAACGAATAGATATGATAAGATATGCCGATGATATAGCTGTCCTAGCTGAAAGTGAAGAAGATCTTGTAGTCCTACTGAATAGAATGGATAAAGTTATGGGGGAAGAATATAATATCAGAATTAATAAAGCAAAAACAAAAGTGATGGCATGCGACAAAAAAGATCAAGTGAAAGTCCAAGTTCATGTAGGCAATGAACTGCTTGAACAAGTTGATAAATTTACTTATCTGGGCAGTAATATTACCAGGGATGGAAGGAGCAAGGCTGAAGTGAGAAGTAGAATTGCTCAAGCAAAGATTGCTTTTAACAAGAAGGAAAACATCTTAACATCTAAGAGCGTCAGCCTTAAAACCAGAAAAGGATTTTTGAAATCATATGTGTGGAGAGTGGCATGCTATGGGTGTGAAACATGGACTCTCGGGACAGAGGAAGACAAGAAGCTAAATTCTTTTGGAATGTGGTCACCAACGAAGTGGTTCTGGAAAGAGCAGGTGAGAAGAGAAGCTTCTGGAGTTTCATTGTTAAAAGAAGAGTGCAATTTACAGGCCATCTATTAAGACATAAAGGACTCCTGAACACAATCATAGAGGCATATGTCGAGGGAAAAAGACCAAGGGGAAGACTACGGCTGAGGTACATGGGTCAAATCGTGAAAGATGTGGGATGTAACACCTATAAAGAAATGAAAAGCTGAAAGACGCATAGAATGGAGACAAGCTGCCATTTTAGCTGTTGCAAACCAATCCTTGGATTGACCACTACAGAAGAAGAAGAAGAAACCAACAAAATATTGAAGAATGGAAGCATCGAAACGTTTTAGTTGTCATCTGGTGATGTCCCATACGTGCTCTGTTGGAAACTGATCTGGTGATCGAGCAAACCAAAGCTACAAGTTGACATTCTGTGGATCAGTTTCGATAGCAATAGCGGTATGTGGACGAGAGTTATCCTGTTGGAAAACACCCTGGAATGTTGTTCCCGAATGGAATCACAGCAAGCCGGGTAACCAGATTGACGTACAAATTTGCAGTTGTGGTGTGTGGGATAACCACGAGAATTCTCCTGCCGTCATACTAAATCGCATCCAATATCGTAGCTCAAGGTACAGGTCCAGTGTGAACAGCACGCAGACAGCTTGTATGTAGGACTTCAAGTGGCCTCTTCTTAACCAACACAGGGCCAGCAGCGGCACCGAGGTAGAACCAGTTTTCATCAGATAACAAACACTACAGGATTCCACCCTGCCCTTCCAATGAGACCTCGCTTGACACCGACTGAAGCCACAAATAGCGGTGGTTTACGGTCAGTGGCCGCGCGGGATTAGCTGAGCGGTCTTGGACGCTGCAGTCATGGACTGTGCGGCTGGTCCCGGCGGAGGTTCGAGTCCTCCCTCGGGCATTGGTGTGTGTGTTGACCTTAGGATAATTTAGGTTAAGTAGTGTGTAAGCATAGGGACTGATGACCTTAGCAGTTAAGTCCCATAAGATTTCACACACATTTGAACATTTTGGGGTCAGTGGAATGCACGCTACAGGGCGTCTGCCTCGGAGCTGTCCTTGAAGCATCCAATTTGTAACAGTTCGTTGTGTCACTGTGATGCGAACTACTACTCAAATTACTGCTGCAGATGCATTATGATGTACCACAGCAATATGCTGATACAATGGTTCTCCCTCTTCGCAGTGCACGTGAGTATCTGGAGACAAGTTTTCTTGAGACCGTACATTTTCGTGACCACCGCTGACAGCTACCCTGCCAAGACTTTCTGCAATATCCCCTCCAGCTTCTGGTAGCCCTATTGAAGATCAGTGACGCGTCAATAACGGCTTCTTTGTCGACTTACAAGCGTTCTTGACTAACATAAGCTCGTCCAGTCACTCGTCCAGTTACTAGCGCCAATCTTTTGCGACAGGCGCGAAATTCGAATGTACATCATCTTTCAGATGCTGAAACACGCGTACCAACTTCCCTCTACGTCGCACAACCACTTCTTGATGTTGCGAATTTTTTTCTATCAGCGTAAACTTGCATGGCCAGAACTTTCATCTATATGGGGAGAACAGAGGCCGAGTTCATGTGTGTCTTATCGACAAACCCTGGGAGAGAGCCATACACAAACCCAGTGTATATCCTAGACAACGATTCATTCACAAGCACAGCGTTTATCTTTAAGAGGGATTTATCCGCAGTCTCATTGGTTTTATATAGAACGGAGTGTCACCCACAAGCCCAGTGGCTGCACAAATAAAAAGTTTCCTGCTTCAGTCACTTCTTTATTTTGCCACTACACGGTTCGATGGTTCCCACCATCATTTTTACGTGGAGAATTTTTTATGTTCCTAGTTGGTATTGTAGAATAGTACAAACGCCTTTTCATATGGGCAGACCAAGGGCAATCTGGGTTATGTTGCGTCCAATGTCCCTCAAAAGACGCAACATAATCTACATTGCGTCTACCTGCCCCCAAAAGACGCAACGTAATTAGTATTGCCCTTTGTCTACTATTATGAAGAGGCGTCTGTCAGGCAGGCTGTGCCAAGTCAGATTGACGTGCCTGACCACGTGCAGGATCTTTTGCAACAGTCTATGTCAGGATGAGGAAGACCGGCTGATGCCTAACGTGTTCCCCAAAGCAGCTTCACTGGTTCTATGCCGAGAAGTACCATAGCAGCATGGACGCTTATGCGATAGTGTCACGGGCGCGTTTGTGCTTGGACGTCGCTATTCGCTCCCGTCATCTGACACAGAGATGCATTCTCTGTAACAGCGGTTCCCAAAGAGATATCTACACCTACACCTACATCAGTACTCCGCAAGCCACCTGACGGTGTGTGGGAGGGCACGTTGAATACCTCTATCGGTTCTCCCTTCTATTCCAGTCTCGTCTTGTTCGTGGAAAGGAAGATCGTCAGTATGCCTCTGTGTGGGCTCTAATTTCTCTGCTTTTATTCTCATGGTCTCTATGGGAGATATACATAGGAGGGAGCAATATACTGCTTGACTCTTCGGTGAAGGTATGGTCTCAAAACTTCAACAAAAGCCAGTACGGAGCTGCTGAGCGTCTCTCTTGCAGAGTCTTCCACTGGAGTTTATCTGTCATCTCCGTAACGCTTTCGCGATTACTAAATGATCATGAAACAAAGCGCGCTGCTCTCCGTTGGATCTTCTCTATCTCTTCCATCAATCATATCTGATACGGATCCCACACCGGTGAGCAGTATTCAAGCAGTGGACGAACAAGTGTACTGAAACCTACTTCCTTTGTTTTCGGATTACATTTCCTTAGGATTCTTCCAATGAATCTTAGTCCGCCGTCTGCCTTACCGACGATTAATTTTATATGGTCATTCCATTTTAAATCACTCCTAATGCCTACTCCCAGATAATTTATGGAATTAACTGCTTTCAGTTGCTGATCTGCTACATTGTAGCTAAATGATAAAGGATCTTTCTTTCTGTGTATTCGCTGCACGTTACACTTGTCTACATTGAGATTCAATTGCCATTCCCTGCACCATGCGTCAATTTGTCGCAGATCCTCCAGCATTTCAGTGCTATTTTCCATTGTTACAACCTGCTGGTAATTAATAGCCATTACATGGGCCTAATGTGAATGTCGACTGCGGAGATATCTCTCATGCCTTCTATGCTGGCTTCAATACACTAAACCAAAATTACGATGCCAAATGGGAGGGGAAGTCGCTCTGGAACCGACTTATTATGGACATCCGTTATGCACTTTTCCGAGAAATTACGGCGTTTCTACCCTTCCCTGACAACAAGGCAGAGATCTGTAACGTCACAGCGAAGATTCTCCATTTTACCCACAGTAGGCTTGTAGGTGTTGTGGTGCAAACAAGATGCCAGTAGTGGATTGTAAAGTACAGCAGTGGCAAAAAAACAGTCAGTACCGTCACTGCGCGATAGCGATGGGATTGTTACCGATGATGGTGCCACTAAAGCGGAGTTAATAAATACAGTTTTCTGTAATTCCTTCACGAAAGAAGACGAAGTAAATATTCCATAATTCGATACCAGAACAGCTGTTAGCATGAGTGACATAAAACTAGGTTTCTCAGGTGTTGCGAAACAAATCACTTAAGAAAGGCAAGTCTTCCGCTCCAGATGGTATACCAATCAGGTTCCTCTCAGAGTATGCAGACACAATAGCGCCTTTCCTAGCAATCATATACAACGGCTCACTTGACGAAAGGTCTGTTCCTAAGGACTGGAAAGTAGCACAGGTCACACCAATACTCAAGAAAGGAAATAGGTGTAACCCATGAATTACAGACACATATCACTGACCTCAATTTGCTGTAGGATTTTGGAACATATACTGTACTCGAACATTATGAATCACCTTGAAGAAAATTACTTATTGATACATAACCATCACGGATTCAGAAAATATCGTTCTTGTGCAACACAGCTAGCTCTTTATTCCCATGAAGTAATGAGTGCTGACGACAAGGGATCTCGGATCGATTCCATATTCCTAGATTTCCAGAAGGCTTTTGATGCCGTTCCGCACAAGAGATTATTAATCAAATTGCGTGCATACGGAGTATCGTCTCAGTTGAATGGCTGGATTCGTGATTTCCTCTCAGAGAGATCACAGTTCGTAGTGACAGACGGTAAATCATCGAGTAGAACAGAAGAGATATCTGGCGTTCCGCACGGTAGTGTCATAAGCCCTCTGCTGTTCCTGATTTACATAAATGACCTAGGTAATAATCTGAGCAGCCCCCTTAGATTTTTTGCAGATGACGCTGTAATTTACCGTCTAGTAAAATCATCAGACGCTCAATTCCAATTAGAAAATGATCTAGAGAGAATTTCTGTATGGTGTGAAAAGTGGCAATTGGCATTAAACAAAGAAAAGTGCTATGTCTTCCACATGGGTACTAAAAGAAATCCGATAAATTTTGGGTATACTATAAATCGCACAAAGCTAAGGGCTGTCAATTCTAGGACTTGTCTGTCCTCTGTTGGAATATTTCTGTGCGGTGTTTGATCCTTACCAGGTAGGATTGACGGAGTACATCGAAAAAGTGCAAAGAAGGGCAGCTCGTTTCGTGTTATCGCGCAATAGGGGTGAGAGTGTCACTGATATGATATGCGATGTGGGGTGACAGTCACTGAAACAAAGGCGGTTTTCTTGGCAGCGAGATCTGTTTGTTAAATTTCAAACACCAACTTTCTCTTTCGAATGCGAAAATATTTTGTTGACACCCATCTACGTAGGGAAAAATGATCATCATAATAAAGTAAGAGAAATCAGATTTCGAACGGAAAAATTTAGGGGTTCCCTTTCCCACGCGCCATTCGAGAGTGGAATGGTAGAGAAGTAGTATGAAAATGGTTTGATGAACCCTCTGGCAGGCACTTAAGTGTGAATTGCAGAGTAACCATGTAGATGTAGACATAGATGAATCTCCCTCCATGCGCCACATTATTTCCGAATGAAGACAAAGACGACCAAAATTGGTTCACGCTCTGGATTTGTCAGACCCAGGCAGACATCGCTCATTTGTTTCTCGAACGCCATCACAAATATATCAGGTGCATGATAATGATGTGGCCTCGACAGTACCCCCACACCATCACTGGCACATTAGATGATGCAGTGTCGGCGTATCACGAACGATGATGTCGCAGACACCATGGCCTTGGGAGCGGTTAGCAAATTTCTGGGTCCAAATTGCTTTCCATTGTCATTCTACTGGACATTTAAGCATCTGATGGCCTCATAGTGCAAGGAGTTGCACGAAGAATTGCTGTCATTGGTGGTTCACATAGTGCTGGTTTGTATGGAAGGTCTCATTATTTGGGTGCCCAAGCCAAATGAAGGAACACAGATTGAACATTCTGTTTGCTGATGACACCAGCTTGGAAGTGAAGGGTCTTGTGTGTAATATTGAAACATTATCGAATAATGTAGTTCATGAAATAAGTTCGTGGCTTGTGGAAAATAATTTGATGCTAAATCACAGTAAGACTCAGTTTTTACAGTTTCTAACTCACAATTCTACAATAATTGATATTTTAATCAGACAGAATGGGCATGTTATAAGCGAGACGGAACAGTTCAAGTTCCTAGGCGTACGGATAGATAGTAAGCTGTTGTGGAAAGCCCATGTTCAGGATCTTGTTCTGAAACTAAATGCCGCTTTATTTACCATTAGAACAGTATCTGAAATAAGTGACATTTCAACACGAAAAGTAGTCTACTTCGCATATTTTCATACGCTTATGTCATATGGTATTATTTTATGGAGTAATTCTTCTGATTCAAAAAGGGTATTTTTGGCTCAAAAACGGGCTGTTCGAGCTATGTGTAGTGTAAGTTCGAGAACCTCTTGCGGACCCCTATTCAATAGTCTGGGAATTCTGACATTGCCCCCACAGTATATATTTTCTTTAATGTCGTTTGTTGTTAGCAATATTAGCCTATTCCCAAGAGTTAGCAGCTTTCACTCAGTTAAAACTAGGCAGAAATCAAATCTGCATGTGGAATGCACTTCCTTGACTCTTGTGCAGAAAGGAGTGCAGTATTCTGCTGCATCCATTTTCAATAAGCTACCACAAGAACTCAAAAATCATAGCAGTAGCCCAAACGCTTTTAAGTCTAAACTGAAGAGTTTCCTCATGGCTCACTCCTTCTATTCTGTCGAGGAGCTCCTGGAAGAGCTAAAAAATTAAGCAAATTCCGGTGTTACGTTCTTGATTTTCTTTATTTAAACTAACGACGTGTCACCTGAATATGTTTCTTATATTTCATTTTATCTGTTTCCAATCGTGTTATAATTTCATGTATTGACTCGTTCCATGACCATGGAGACTTCTCCTTAATGTGGTCCCACGGAACAATAAATAAATAAATAAATAAAATAAACTCTCAGCAACCATGAATTAAAGACCATCACAAGCGTCTTGGCAATGCATCTTAAGCGAGTATTGTGCCAAGTTATTTCTTATGAACTACTGAGATGTGGTCGCCCACGTGTCAGCGTGTGGGTCGTGTGGTGTCTTGATCTCTGTGAACTTTCGTCGTACATTTTATAAACTGAACCGTTTTTCCTGGCTGCCGTGATGGACTGTATGGCCTTCCCTGTCACCTTACCCACATGATCATGTGCACTCTATGTGGTGTCTCGTCGAGGGTGATGATCAACGGTAGGGTGGAAGGTCACATCCTCTTCTGATGTCGGTGCAACAGGGCTGTCTCTTCTCAATTATAATCAATGCAATAGCGACAGAGCAACTCTTATGTGATCTGAAACAACATCTTTTGGGAATAATGCTGAGAGGACACAATTTCAAGTGCCATTCTTATACAGATGACCTAGTACTTTTCACCAGAGGAGCTCCAGATGGTGCAAGGTTAGATTGAGTTGTATGGGAATGTGGCAGGCAGTAGCATGAGCATGGTGAAGTCACGTCCAACGAAAATTGGTAGAGGGCTCCAGGAGGGGAGTGTGGCTCCAGTGCAGACGTTAGGGACATTTTGCTGCTTGAGTATCGTATTTACGAGAGAAGTCTACCATACGACGGTGCTGAAGTGTAAACGCCTTTTACAACTCTCTGCATGAGTGTCCGAGGCCACCTCTTCAAAGCTTCAGATATTTTCTAAAAAGTCGCCTTCATTGACACCTACATGGCGTCCTGGATACCTTATTTGGCGCAGGTCTTACCACATTTCCAGTGACGTCACAATGGGGCCAGGTGGCCTTCATATACTTCACTAGTAATGGACTTCTCCTCAAGATACGATACGATACTTTCACCCCTCACAGCACGTTCGTGCTTATGTGGCAGCTCTTCACATCGACATCTTGTTTACACTGAGGACCCATTGTCGACAGTTCCACGAGTCTCCACATTGATGAACTGGCGGCTCCGTCATGCCTGCTCCCTGTAGCACTCGGACACACAGAGCCTGCGCTCTCCTACATCAAAATATTCTTCCACAATTATAGTTATGTGAACACGAATTTCCTCCCTACCAGGGCACCTAATATACGCGTTGTGTACAGCCTGCTGGTGATGAATTGGAGCGCCAAATGTGGTTGAGGACTGGCGTGGCCTATGGTGTGGCAAGCGACTCACCAAAAATACTTTGCGACGGAGATCCGCGCCACTTGGTACCTTGCGGTTAACGGAAAGTTTCCGGCAAGAGGTAGACAGCACGACATTGCTCTAGCTAACCCCGGCCCCATCCCCAAAGTGTACCCAATGTGCATACCGTGTCGTGTGACTGACATGGTTGAACATCGTCTGGAATGTGGCCCATGAACAACTCTTTTTCTTTTAATTCGGCATATGTTTGCCTTCTATCTCAGAGTGACTCTCAACAGGATGATCATTTGCTCGTTTGAGACCTGCTTTTCCCAATGAAAGACACATGACATGAACTGCATCAAAGGACTTTCTGCAAACTACCTTTTTCTAAAAGGTCTCAAAAATGTACTTGTCTTTTGGACTTTTCTACGGGAACAACAGGATAAACTGTAGTACTCTTCGCATATCGTCAAATTTTTGCTAATTATTTAAGCAGTGTATTCAAGGACACCTCCCCCCTTGACTGGCTTGTACTGGGGAAGAGAAGTTGATTCTGGTAGAAACCGATCTGAATCTGGCAATGGATCATTTAACGGGAATTTAATCTGATAAGGCATACGTGGGTCCCTGCTGTGGTGTGTTGGGACCGGACAGCTTCATTCTATTTTCTTCCGAGTTGTCGTTGCAAGCCTGTTGAATTACCAGATCGGTATCTTCAGTTTGCTTGTTTTGTGTTTTCTAACAAAGTACATTGTTGTCATGCAGGTTTCTTTTGTAGTGTAGTTATACAAGGTGAGTCAGCATTACTTGTCGTTTTTGATTGGAATATTAGCGGCTGAGTCAGCGTAGTGGAGGGATGTGCTTGGTCAAATTGTTTTCCCCTACAGCCGAAGTTTAATTACAATGGAGAGGTGGACTGCGCGTTCGTTGTGGTGACGTTCTTTAAAAATGCAAAATCTACGAGCTCCACTCAGAGGAAATTTCGTTTCCATTTCAGTGTACCATGTAACAGTGCAATGCCAAGCCATAAAAGCAATCTACTAAGGGTTAAAAATTTTCATGCGACATGTTGTGCATGGAATAAAATCCCGGGAAGCAGTGAAAAGACGGCCACATCACCCAAAAACGTCGAAGTTGTGCTTCATGCGATTCAACAGAGCGCCAACCGATCTGCAACTCTCTTGTGTTATCGAATTCGTCCGTTCGACGTATTTTACACTGTTTAAATGTTCATTCTTACAAAATTGTGACTGTTCAGCAGTTGAAGCCACACGATTTTGAGATATGAAGACGATTAGCTGAAGTAATGGAAGAGATGTTGGAGGAAGAACCTGTAATTGTGATTTTAATGCCAGATGACACTATTTCTAACTAAAGGGCAGTTTTAATAAACAAAACTGTCGTTATTGATCTCCAGAAAACCGTCAGCAACTGAACCAGCGTCACTGCATTGTGGCAGGCTTACAGCGTGGGCTGCATTAAAAAAAATGTGGCGTCATACAGCCTTATTTTGTTGAAGAAAGTGCGAGAATCGTCCCTGCGAATTCAGAGCATTATTTCACCATGTTGCGTGAATTTCTCTTCATGGAATTTCTTCGCCATAACATAAATCATTGAAATGTTTGGTTTCAGCAAGACTATGCGATGGCTCACACTTCCAGTGTGTGTATGTCTGGGGTAAGGAAGTCTTTTCCATGGAAAGTGATATCCCGCCTTCGCATAAATCGTTGAAATGTTTGGTTTCAGCAACACTGCACGACAGCTCTCACTTCCAATATGTGTATGTGTGAGGCAAGGAAGTCGTTCCCATAGAAAGTGATATCCAAAAGAGGAGATGTTTAATAGCTGCATCTCTCTCCTGATTTTACTCCATGTGACTTTCTCTAATGGCGTTTTTTCAAGAAAAACCTGTACATCAGTAAGCCACGTACAGTGTTTCAATTAAAGGATACCATGGCGTGAGACATTCACGCTATACCCTGTAATATGTGGCACAGAGTGATGGCAAACTTCGCGCAGAGGGTCGACAAGTGTGTTGAAAAAGAGTTCCAGTACTTAAAGGGCATTGTCTATCACAAATAATTTCTGACAAATTTATTTAGTGTGTAAGATATAAAGTGTTATTCATTGTGTATCTCCTGAAACAAAATAATTTTCTGTATCTTATAATGTCACTGTGTACTTCAAATTAAAATATCATCAGACAACTCTGACTCACCCTGTACTATGTTCATTATTGCTGGGCCCATGTGAGTCCACTGGCTCAGAAAAGAAAAGTTAGTGGTGCAAGAGGGGGCGAGAAACAAGGTAGTTAAGGAAACTGCTTGTGTAATGCAGGAAATCCATGTCGGAGTCCGGGTCAGGCACAAATGTTCAACTTTTAACATTGAAATATTTCAATACCCTATTGCGGCAGACTTCAGTTGCTCAAGTGAATAAGGGAATTTGGTTGGCACAGACGTGCGGATCCCATTATACTGACGTCAGCCCTGCGACACAAAACACTGCAAGTAGTAGGGTAAACAATATTCTGGCCCATTTTGTTAGTGCAGGTTGCCTACATCAGTGGCAGGTATGACCTCATGGGCAAACCTATTATTTGACTGACAGATCCTTAACCTACCATCCACCCCCCCGCCCTCCCCTACAGCCCCTCAGGAGACCACCAACCCACCCCCTCAGCCTCGCTGATACGAGGTGCATTCAAGTTCTAAGGCCTCCGATTTTTTTCTAATTAACTACTCACCCAAAATCGATGAAACTGGCGCTACTTCTCGACGTAATCGCGCTGCAGACGTACACATTTTTCACAACACTGACGCCATGATTCCATGGCAGCGGCGAAGGCTTCTTTAGGAGTCTGTTTTGACCACTGGAAAATCGCTGAGGCAATAGCAGCACGGCTGGTGAAAGTGCGGCCATGGAGAGTGTCTTTCATTGTTGGAAAAAGCCAAAAGTTACTAGGAGCCAGGTCAGGTGAGTAGGTAGCATGAGGAATCACTTCAAAGTTGTTATCACGAAGAAACTGTTGCGTAACGTTAGCTAGATGTGCGGGTGCGTTGTCTTGGTGAAACAGCACACACACAGCCCTTCCCGGACGTTTTTGTTGCAGTGCAGGAAGGAATTTGTTCTTCAAAACATTTTCGTGGGATGCACCTGTCACCGTAGTGCCCTTTGGAACGCAATGGGTAAGGATTACGCCCTCGCTGTCCCAGAACATGGACACCATCATTTTTACAGCACTGGCGGTTACCCGAAATTATTTTGGTGGCGGTGAATCTGTGTGCTTCCATTGAGCTGACTGGCGCTTTGTTTCTGGATTGAAAAATGGCATCCACGTCTCATCCATTGTCACAACCGATGAAAAGAAAGTCCCATTCATGCTGTCGTTGCACGTCAACATTGCTTGGCAACATGCCACACGGGCAGCCATGTGGTCGTCCGTCAGCATTCGTGGCACCCACCAGGATGACACTTTTCGCATTTTCAGGTCGTCATGCAGGACTGTGTGCACCGAACCCGCAGAAATGCCAACTCTGGAGGCAATCTGTTCAACAGTCATTCGGCGATCCCCCAAAACAATTCTCTCCACTTTCTCGATCATGTCGTCAGACCGGCTTGTGCGAGCACGAGGTTGTTTCGGTTTGTTGTCACACGATGTTCTGCCTTCATTAAACTGTCGCACCCACGAACGCACTTTTGACACATCCATAACTCCATCACCACATGTCTCCTTCAACTGTCGATGAATTTCAATTGGTTTCACACCACGCAAATTCAGAAAACGAATGATTGCACGCTGTTCAAGTAAGGAAAACGTCACCATTTTAAGTATTTAAAACAGTTCTCATTCTCGCCGCTGGCGGTAAAATTCCATGTGCCATACGGTGCTGCAATCTCTGGGACGTATTGACAAGGAATGCGGCCTCATTTTAAAACAATGTGCATGTTTCTATCTCTTTCCAGTCCGGAGAAAAAAAATTGGAGGCCTTAGAACTTGAATGCACCTCATAAAGGTACACTTTCAGGATTGAGTTATTCGAATATCACCCTCTCACTCTTATCAGTTTGATTGACTACTTAATTACATTGATCAATTAA
The DNA here is from genome assembly GCF_023898315.1 of Schistocerca nitens. Taxonomy (NCBI): domain Eukaryota; kingdom Metazoa; phylum Arthropoda; class Insecta; order Orthoptera; family Acrididae; genus Schistocerca; species Schistocerca nitens. The sequence continues at coordinate 977,158,012 of NC_064614.1, forward strand.
CTAACCCCTCCCTCTTTGGTAAACCCATATACCCCCATACCCACCCTCCCCTACCAGGAAATCGGTTGCTCTGTGGTGGAGAGGAATGATATCACAAAGGGAAAGTCATGGGTATATTTTCTATTTATAAAAAAAGCAGTTTGCAGGGGTTGGATTATTCTTGCTCATCATTCTCATGTTGTTTGGAGAGATGCATGTGTTGTAAACAGTAATTAAATCGATTGCTTGTTTTCATTCCACTTGCACAAGGAATTTCATCACGAAACTTATATCACATGCAATTACACTGGTAAAAAATTTTCGATTGAGAAGTATGCACTGGCCAAAGGCTCACACACAACTCCAGTACACATGCTGCCAGGAGTCAGGGTGCGCCACCGGTCCCCGGAAGCTGACGACGCAGCCGTCAAATACCAAGCCACATGCAAGTGTGCATTTGCATCCTGCAAGCATAAGGTGGCAGCTTCCCCTTCACAGTTGACACCTGAGAAATTCCAGTTGAAACTAGTGTTTACCTAGCCACCGTGGCTGAAACATAGCCTTTCTTCCTGTGGGTACAGGGCAGGCCTAATTGACTAGTGAGAGATGTTTGCCTAGTGACTCATCCCTGAAAGTGCAGCTACAAGGGGTCAGTGTTATACTCGTGTCTCATGTCTATGAAAATAACAGCCAAAACTCCCTCTGGACACACTATGGAAAGGACGCATTCTTCCTACCAATCCTAATGGCAGAGCCCATAGATTCTGTACTGGCATCACACGGAAATCATAAAGTGTCACATAGATAGTCAACAGTTGCTTTTGTCTTTGTAGGAAGTTACGTGATCGCTCAGGTTGTCTGCATGGAAATTCTCGTCCTAACAGGACTTGTTTACGAAAATAGCACAGAATATCACAGGATGCATTCTTCCTAGCTATCCTAAAGGGACAGCATGTCCACCAAATGTTACACTTCGCAGAAATTGTAACATCCTGCTTTCAACATACGTCTCAGAAACAGTAATCGTTCGCCATTGGTATCATTGCTAAGAGCCTTCATCATGTCTGTGCATGCTTCAAAACACTGTTAATCATAAATGCATTCTTGTTATTTGGAAAAAAGAGCACTGTCTTTGCAGAGACGGGAAAATCACAACTGTTACACAAACAGAATTCGAAGCACTGTCCTACAGAAGAGAAAAATGGCTGGAATTTTCGATCTCCTACCGCTGCTGGTCTGAAGATGTTCTAATGTCACAGTTGGGGATGAGGGACAGCATCACTCCGCAGATGGACGGTCTTCTTCAAGTTGTCTTTGAACACTTGAACGCCGGCCGCGGTGGCCGTGCGGTTCTAGGCGCTCCAGTCCGGAGCCGCGCTGCTGCTACGGTCGCAGGTTCGAATCCTGCCTCGGGCATGGGTGTGTGTGATGTCCTTAGGTTAGTTAGGTTTAAGTAGTTCTAAGTTCTAGGGGACTGATGACCACAGCAGTTGAGTCCCATAGTGCTTAGAGCCATTTGACCCATTTGAACACTTGAACAAAGAAGTCATGACATTTCTCTCAGAATGTTCCACAGATAGCTTGCTCCATCTTGTTCGAATTAGTCCATAGAGGCTCCTATGTCCCAGCACAAAGTATGTCTTGTGAATTAATGGAGCATTCTAATTGGCTCTTACTGAAATTGCCCTCCAAACATCAGCTTCTGCTGCTGGTACAGGAGCACTATCAGACACTTTTTCTCAAGACAAGACTTTCAGCAGCAAAACTTGTTTGTACAAATCACCATATCGCACTGACTGTTAAACGCTACAGAAGTGGTCTACAGATCGTCTAATACAAAAAGAATCTTTGTCAATTATACTGCCATGCTATTGTTAACAGAAGTTGGAATTTTTCGGTGTGAAATCTCCCAAATACTCCTGTAGGTGTGAAAGCTCTGTCAGCCAATCTCTGCAGATGAATCTTTCAGTAGCGGACCTGTTTTGCAGAGATAGGTGTATTGCACTGCCAGTTAGACGTTCCACAATTGGTCTATAGATCCTGCAATATGCAAAGGCATTAACTCAATAACACTGCTTGCTACTGTCGATGAAAGCTTGACTGTTTTAGCATGAAGCCAATCTCCAACCCGCTATATTACCACATACTGTATCGATGTAGTAAACACAAAATTCGTGTCCCGCACCATACATAATCTAAACTCCTGCCTCATGCATGTAGCTATCGACCACCAGAAACACGTACACATAACACAAAGACAAATAGCATAAGCAAAAGCACTATATTTACTCCTTGCAGATCTAGCTACACTATGTGATCAAAAGTATCCGGACACCTGGCGGAAAATGACTTACATAAACGTGGCGCACTCCATCGGTAACGCGGAAAATCAATATGGTGTTGGCCATTCCTTAGCCTCGATGACAGCTTTCACTCTCACAGGCATACGTTTAGTCAGGAGCTGGAAGGTTCCTGGGAAGTGCCAGCCAGTACTGCACTGAGGAGAGGTGTCGATGTCGGTCGGTGAGGCCAGACACGAAATCAGCGATCCAAAACATCCCAAAGGTGTTCTATAGGATTCATATCAGGACTCTGTGCAGGCCAGTCCGTTGCAGGGATGTTATTGTCGTGTAATGACTCTGCCACATTATGAACAGCTGCTCGATCATATTGAAAGAGGCAATCGCCATCCCTGAATTGCTCATCAGCAGTTGGAAGCAAGAAGGAGCATAAAACATCAATGTAGGCTTGTGCTGTGGTAGTGCCGCGCAAAACAACAAGGGGTGCAAGACTCCTCAATGGAAACCACGACCACACCATAACAGCGCCGCCACTGAATTATACTGTTTGCACTACACAGGCTGGCAGATGACTTTCCCAGGCATTTGCCATACCCACACCCTGCCTCCTTGTGTACCGTGATTCATCACTCCGTACAACGTTTTTCCACTGTTCAATGGTCTAAAGTTTACGCTCCTTACTCCAAACGACTTGAGGGGTTGTGTGGCTTATGAGCAGCCACTCAACCCTGAAAACTAGGTTTCCTCACATCCCAATTAACTGTCAGTATGTGCAGTGGATCCTGATACAGTTTGGAATTACAGTCTGATGGCCTAGGTATATGCCTGCAGTCACACATTATGACCCTCTTCAACTGTCAGCAGTATCTGTCAGTCAACAGACGAGGTCGACCTATAAGTTTTTGTGTTGCTAGTGTCCCTTTACGTTCCCTCTTCACTATCTCATCAGAAACCGTGGACCTAGGTATGTTTATGAATGTGGAAATCTCGCGTACAGACGTATGACACAAGTGATACCCAATCACCTGACCACGTTTGAAGTCTGTGAGTTCCACAGAGCAAGCCATTCTGCTCTCTCACGATGTCTAATGACTACTGAGGTCACTGATGTTGAGTACCTGGCAGTAGGCGGCAGCACAATACACCGAATACGAAAGATGTATGTTATTGAGGGTGTCTGGATACTTTTGATAACATAGTGTATTTTCTGTGACCTTGGTAGTTCATCCACTGCAGCCAGCTGTCACAAATAATCGGTCCCTGCACACACATTGGTCTGATACATGACTAGAGTGCTCTCAGTGGACCGAGGTCAATCTCTGAACTGTTGTACAAAGGCTGGTTCGGTTACCCTGAGCAAAAAGGCGTTACTGTTTCTGACCCTGACTGTCTTGCTTACTTGCTTTTCTACAACCATCTCCAGACCCTGCGATTACAAGAACATATGTATTTTCAGATGGTTTGCTAGAATATGATACCATTTTCGCTTGCATAGCAGTATCGCTAGCACAATATAATTCCGAAGATATGTACTGGAAATGATTTGTCTAGAAACCCATAACTTTAACGAGGTGCAGCAAGGTGGAGACTGCTGTGTACCACTGGGTAACTAGAAGCTTATCTCACCTGCGAATAGTGATATTTCCACTCCCAAATACCGATGTCGGTGAAATAACAGATTCCAAATCATCCTTATAATCTAAAATGTCAACTAAAGAGTTTCTTATGTGTAGAGAACTGGAAAACATGTTTTCCACCTGTCTTTTACCTGCTAGTTGCACACAACACACACCACAATCGATGTTGCTGCAAAAAAAAAAAAAAAAAAAAAAAAAAAGTCTGGGAAATGTGCAGAAGCTGTCAACTGGACAATTTATATGGGAGGAAATAATGGTCAACGCAAACACATGTCCATATTGAATCTTCTCATATTTCTGCAGAGAGAACATGTGTTGACGAAGCCTGTCCATCACATACTGAGTATTAGTTCCTATTCAGATGTCTTAGAGGGCGACGTGGTTAAGTCACCTATAGTCCTGTTCCCAAAGCTCCCTTTCCATTTGGATGGCTCCTACTTTTAGTTGTAAACGTGAATCGTTCCCGCCACAGGCCACTGCCGCAGTGCGCCACGCACCCCATCACAGAATCCTCCAAGGAAACTGGTCACAGAACCGAGCGAGGTGGCGCAGTGGCTAGCACACTGGACTCGCGTTTTGCAGGACGACTGTTCAATCCTTCCCTAATACAATGAGACCGATGACCATGCTGTTTGGTATCTTTCCCCAAAACAACCCAGCCCAAACTGGTCCCATATATATTTCATTTCTGTGCTTACAATTAAATGTTATGATTGCAGCCTCAGTCAGATGACATTCAACAACGAGTGAAGTATCAGAAATACATTCCCGCTCCCCCCCCCCCCCCCCACCACCACCACCAGCTCGACGACTGTGGCTCTGCAATTAGAAATATGGGTACCATTTTGAAGACTTGACACAATCATCCAAGTAAAAAAAAAACTTTTATTCCCTTTGCGGCTATAACAGTAGTCCACTACAAATCCATACCTTCCCTGACTACAGGACATATCCATTTTCTTTTCTACATGTCAGAACACACACACACACACACACACACATACTTTATAAGCCTGATGCTCAAGGCGAATCTACCATGCGTCCCCTACTACTAAGTATAATAATTCACCAATAATTGAATGATGGCGATACGAAATATTACTGACAAGGGAACATCCCCATCGCACCCCTCTCAGGTTTAGTTATAAGTTGGCACAGTGGATAGGCCTTGAAAAACTGAACACAGATCAATCGAGAAAACAGGAAGAAGTTGTGTGGAACAATGAAAAAAATAAGCAAAATATACAAACTGAGTAGTCCATGCGAAACATAGGCAACATCAAGGATAAAGTACGTAATGTGCGCCGTGGTCTCGTGGTTAGCTTGATCAGCTGCGGAACGAAAGGTCCTTGGTTCAAATCTTCCCTCGAGTGAAAAGTTTAATATTTTATTTTCAGACAATTATAAAAAAGTTCAGGCACTCACACATAATTAACTTCGCTATCCTAAATTCCAGGACATGTTCAGATTTGCTTGGACGTATGCAGGATTTGACGGTCTACACACGATAAAATTTGAAAACGTCAAAAACATATGGTTTGACAGAACACAGGGAAAACTGTGCGACTGTGAAACTGTTGCACTCATTTGTTGCAGTTTATGTGACAAATTCTTATGTTAAATCACTTTTTTGGGAGTGATTATCACATCCACAAGAAAACCTAAATCGGGCAAGGTAGAAGAATCTTTTTTCCCGTTCGCCAAGTGTACAAGTTAGGTGGGTCGACAACATATTCCTGTTATGTGACGCACATGCCGTCACCAGTGTCGTATGGAATATATCAGACGTGTTTTCCTGTGGCGGAATCGGTTGACCTGTGACCTTGCCATCAAATGTTATCGGTTCCCATTGGAGAGGCACGTCCTTTCGTCTACTAATCGCATGGTTTTGCGGTGCGGTCGCAAAACAGACACTAATTTTATTACAGTGAACAGAGACGTCAATGAAGGAACGGACAGATCATAACTTTGCGAAAATAAAATTTTTACTCGAGGGAAGACTTGAACCAAGGACTTTTCGTTTCATTGCTGCTCACGTTAACCACGGGACCACGGCGCTCATAACTCATGTTCTCCTTGATGTTGCATATGTTGCACATGGACTACTCAGTTTGTATATTTTGCTTATTTTTTTCATAGTTCCACACAACTTCTTCCTGTTTTCTCGATTGATCTGTGTTCAGTTTTTCAAGGCCTATCCACTGTGCCAACTTATAACTAAATCAGAGGGGGGTGCGATGGAGAGGTTCCCTTGTGAGCGAAAATCAGTGTTGGCTTTCTTGTCAGTGGTACCACTGTGTCTCAGAAATAGAGGCGTAATTGTCTTACAAGCCGCCAGATGTTAAAGACACGAGCGCAACGACCATGTTACTGCCACAAGCAGTCTTGATTCTACAGTACTCACACATATCGCTAACAATATCCATGTTACAATCTATATAAGCCTTATAAATTGTGGTATGGCATTACTTCTGAATGCAGAGGATTTTTTAGGCAAATACTATGACACTGAATATAGATGGTGATCGCCAGAGTGTAAATTAACTAACAGCGCGGTTATACATTACATATGGTGTAAGCTCGTAATAAAATCACCAAATTTAGAATGTGATTCGGCTAAGTAACTTGGTAACACACACACACACACACACACACACACATACACACACACACACACTTGTTGATTTTAAATGGTTCAAATGGCTCTGAGCACTATGGCACTTAACATGTGTGGTCATCAGTCCCCTAGAACTTAGAACTACTTAAACCTAACTAACCTAAGGACATCACACACATCCATACCCGAGGCAGGATTCGAACCTGTGACCGTAGCAGTCCTGCGGTTCCGGACTGAGCGCCTAGAACCGCGAGACCACCGTGGCCGGCTTATTGTAAATAAAAGACCGTCACAATGTAAGGAAACTGGAAGAGTTTTGCGGCGGTGTGGAGCATTTCCAAATTGCTGTCTGAAGGTGATTGATGGCGTCTACATTTAAACTCATCTGTCACAGTGACAGGAAAGCTGATAGCTCTGTGTTCCATTTTGATTGATTCCTCATATCGCAGTCATGTACGTGATCACTGTTTTTATGCCAGCCATACCTGGAAGGTGTTGCCCCTACACCAATGCTCTTCCTCCATCTCAAATAGGCGATCTCAGTCAATCTTTATGTGGTAATCAACAGCATACCGGCGATTGGATGGAATGGAAAAGACACTGTCGATAATGTCAGAGAGTGGATGGAGAGATCGGTTGAGATAGAGCTATAATGAGGTATGATTTAGTCGTAGACTGATGATGCATTCTAGAGAGAGAGGGAGATGTTGCTGCGTGTCATCTGATCATTTTTTTCTGTCGTTCTGTCAGGGTGCATCAGTTGTGTATGGCTTAGAGCACTGTCTACTTGCGATCGTTAACAGCAAATGTCTCAGTCATCGAAAGACTTCCATCTCAGAAGCGATGAAACACCATAATGTTTCGACACATTCCCCTAAACGAACAAGGATTTATGCGATATACCTCATTCCCTTATAGCACCTTCGGTATGAACTCGTAACTTCAGTTTCATCACTAAGACGATTCTAAGTTAGCGACAGGTGTTTGTGAGACACCGCAATCCCTGTGTATACATCTGTTTGAGAGATGTGTTGTTTACAGAGTTAGTGGCGGCATGATGTGTAATTTCACATGCCGGACGCCACTGCTATTCGTTTATCTGCTTCCTTGTAAGAGGTATTCGCCGTTAACAACGATTATTTTATATAGAACTCATGTGGGCATTGAATAATTTCGGAACCATGATCGTATGTGAACAGTGGACGCTATACATCTCCGGAAATCTATATTTTGCAGGTCTCACACAGAACAGATATTTTAAGGAAGTATTGTTTTCATTTTATTGAAAGATCAACAGCGCTGCAATCCACACGACTGATAGGTCGGAAACTCAAGAAATCTAACATTATAGCCTGTCTTCAGTACAAAACTGTGCAGCCTTAGGAGTGTATATGTTTATGTTCTCTCTTACCAACACCCTCCTGGTACCGATCCTAGACACTAGAAAGAACAATACTTTATAACTGATAGAATGCTTGATTTATGTAAAATGCTTCGAACTCCGTCTGTTTGAAGCTCCGTTATGCAAAAAACGCCCATTTCTTTTTCTTCTTAACCGTCTGCTATTACAACACAACACTTTCGTATCTACTACTATACAAAGATTAAGAGTGCTAACCTGCTCGACATGCACGCATCTTGAGAAATCTTGTGCACTTGTATGGGTGTGGAACAGCAGTTACGGATTCAGTACACTCCATTCTTTAACGAGATGAGGAATTCTGTGGTCGACTTCTGGTCAGCTGCAGATTAAATCTGTGACAGTCCAGCAAAGTGAGATAGTCAAAGACAGTGTGAGGAGATCTTTCAGTCTCTAACTTTATCCTAAGAACGCGAGAATGCCCTGTGACTCCCATCTGCTTAGAGAGGATCGTAATCTACGCACTATTCTCGAAGTGCTCGAATTATGTAGATCGCTGTCTGGAGTACCTTGATATATATGTTCGAGAATTAACAGTGAATGCACGTAATGCACAGTCATCTATCTACATTCGCAGTGGTACTCGCAAAGTAGAGGGTGGGCAGTTTAGCGACAATACAGAATCTGGGAAGCATGCTGCTTCGTCATTGGTCAGTGTTGAAATAATGGGAAAATTGCTAAAATGGTTCGCACTATCAATTGTGATGTTTATTACAACAGTACATCGATGGTGTCTCTTCCATCCAATCTGTTCACTGGTACGCTGTTGACTACCACATAATGGCTGATTCAGCTTGCTTGTCTGAGATGGAGGAAGATTCTAGGCAGAGGGGTAAAACCTTCTGAAGATGGCTAGCCCCGAAACAGGAGCGCATACATGACTGCAATATAAGAAATCAGTCAAAACGTAATATGGGGCCATCAGCTCTCCCGTCACTGTGACAGATGAGTTTAAATGTAGTGTGTGTGTGTGTGTGTGTGTGTGTGTGTGTGTGTGTTTTGGGGCAGCAGCAGTAACAACGCTGCTACTGTGAGAGGCAACGTATCAGAACGAGTTAACATCAGTTTAGAATCTGATGCAGACTTTGAAGTCGTGGCAGAAAAAAAGAAAATGTATGGCAGTGTACAAAGCGTGTTGCAGTAGAAGAAAACAATGTTTCAAACAATGACAAAGGGAGCCTTCCTTGCGACTGATAGTGTGTTAGATATTGTCCTCCTCCCCATACAGTATGGGCGTTGCCACTTTGCACTGGTCTGTGCAGTGGATCTGTACCTGTATATTTCATAGGAACGCCGCATATGCTCGATGCTGGCATCAGTACAGTATTTGTTTTCGACGTACTGCAAGAGAGAGATGCTGTAAAAATCTTATCAAGTTCTCTATCGGGTGAACCTAGCAGAGTTTGTATAGCTCATAATTTTACACTGTTGGAATGTATACAATAGCGATGATTGAATGTTGGGGTCATAGATGTAAATGGGCCATGAGGGACGTGGATTTGCTTTGGATTGCGGTAGTTGTATGATGTTGAGTCTTCCTAGTTTTTTCGATAGGAAATACCACTGTAATTGTTCGTACTGTCTTTTTATACTACCTCATGTTGCAGGAGCAGGCTTCATTTCGTGCTGACCTAACACAGCGTACACAGTTGGCAGAGCTACGGAAACATGTTCCTATTTCCACCGATCGGTCGGAACACGGTCCTGTCGCTCTAACGCAGGTCATTCTGTACACGGCTTTCAAAATGTGGTAGATGTAGCTCTCTCCAACTTCCTCTCAGTTCCGACTTAATTTGGAACGATCACATGTACAAAGCTGCAGGGAGCAGTTGCAAGATGCAAGACTAAAACCTCGTTGTAATTTTACTTTAGCAGACAGTTTCGAAGAAGGTGGCACGTTTCGAGAAATGTGAGTGCCACGAATATGATTCACTGGTGGTTATAATCATTAAACGACTTTTCCATTGGATCCAATGCAGATACTTTGTAGAATGGGAAGACATGGTTCCAAATCACGAACAGCATTTCTACTGGAAAGAGTAACATTATTGATCTGAAAAACCTATGTACGTTTCTTATGACCTGAATCAGCACACCATCTACTGCATGTGATCATTTCCAGTCAACCATCGCCTAGAGCCCAGTTGGACATGGCATCGAGACAGAATGTGTTACAAATATGGGAGAACTATCTAGCAGCAGTATGAGAGATTTACAAATACCGGCTTCGTATCACATTCCTTAACCGAATCACTTTCGAAATGAGGAAATTTTATTATGAGCTTGCCGTATCAGCGACGTGTAACAACACAGTTGGTCAGTTAATATATGCTCTGGCGATCACAGTGTATATTGAGTGTAGCGGAATTTGTCTGGAAAAACCAATTCATTCAGATGTAATAACATACCACGATTTACGACACTTGTATATTTAGTAATTTCTTCCTAGGAAGATTCTGTGAGGGGGTGAGTAACACGGAGATGCCGTGCAATCAGAATGGAAAGGACGGTTGGGGTACAGGAATATAGCTGACTTAACTTCCCCCTAGACTGCTGAAAAGCGAAGTAATACTTAATATGTGTTGGGCAGCCATCGTGATTCTGTGTGTTCTCAATGGAAATTTGAGAAGATTCAATATGGATGAGTGTCTGTGCTTGACCATTATTCCCTACAATGTAAATTGTCCAGTTGACTGCTTCTGCACATTTCCCATCTTTATTTGGTTGACACAACATCTATTGTGGTGTGTGTTGTGTGCATCTAGCAGGTGAATGATGGGTGGAAGACATGTTTGCTGGTTCTCAAGACATGAGAAATACTTAGTTGACTTTGTAAATTATAAGGATGATTTGGAATCTATTATCCCACCGAGTGTGAGTGGAAATATCAGTTTCCTAATTATTTCTTTATTTTTTAGTTTCTACGTAAAGGTATATGCAGATGAGATAAGTTTGTAGTTACTCAGTAGTTTACAGCACGCTGCACCCTGCTGCATCTTGCTAATCTTTCGGGTTTCTAGAGAAATGATTCCCAGTCCATATATTTGGAATTATACTCTGCAAGCGATACTGCTATCCAAACGATATTGCTATGTCCTTGATACTGAGAAGTATCGCGAAAATGGTGTGATATTCTACCAATCCATGTGAAAACACATATGTTCTTGTAATCCCAGAGTCTGGAGATGGTTGTAGAAAAGCAAGTAAACAAGGTCAGGGTCAGAAACAGTAATGCTTCTGCAGCGAGGGTGACCTACCCAGCCTTTCTACACCAGTTTAGAGAGTGACATCAGTTTGACGATGGCATTCTCGTCATGTGTCAGGCCAGTGTGTGTGCAGGGGGCAGATTACTTGTGACCGTCAGCTGCGGCAGTGCTGTGAGGAGTATCCACAGTGCGTGTACTTATGCTGTATGTGTTCGTGGTATATGAGTGTCTGGTGGCCGATAGCTATATGCAGGAGGTAGAAGTGGTGATTTTGTATGTTGCATGATACGAATTGTGCATTTACTATGTCGATATGGTATACAGTAATATAACGAGGTTGGAGACCGGCTTCACACTGAAATAGTCAAGCTTACAACAGCAGTAGCAGAGCAGTGTAATTGAGGGACTGTCTTTCAATACTTCATGATCTGTAGACCACTTCTGCAGGGTTTGACTGTTAGTGCAATATGCCGATCTGTGAAAAATAGATTTCCCGCTGAAGGTCTCATCTGCAGAAAATTGCTGACAGAGCTCTCACACCAGAAGCAGCAGTAGTACGGCGGGTTTCACGTCGAAAAATTTAATATTTGATCGGCAGTAGCATGTCACTGCAATATGGCAATCCGTACAAAGTAGTTATGCCGTTGAAAGTCTTATAAAATAAGTAAATATTGATTTATTGTATATTTATGATAGTGATTGGAAGTAATTAATATTTGCTTATCTGGAACGTGGACGTTTAATTCTTTGGTATCAGACGCTTGACAATGGCTTTTTCGTAAATGCAATGTTATTCGTAGTTGACCGTGAAATGTGATTCAAATAATCGGACTTCGTATTTAAATCGTTTCCAAAGACTGCTGCGGTAGGTGCGGACTCAAATCTAAATCTCAATATTAGAATAATTTGCCAGCCATGTCAATACGTCGTACAGAGGTGACTGTCTACTAAACATAAAAAGTTTACACAGTTAGTTAAATCAGATATATTCAACGAATAAGCCTACAGTTAAATAATTCTACATACTTTCATAAATATAAATTCTTTACAGAATCGAGTGCCTAGTAAGATTGCAACTCGCAGTGTTCTTATATAACATCAAATATGGCGGTATGCCAGTTAATAAAATATACGCGCTTCCCGCACCAGTTGTTCTGCAAGACCTCCTTCTTCTTAATCAAACATAAGAGTGTCATAATTGTATTTTGTTTTATCGGCGGCATAGCGCTGCAGTTCTGTGCCATAGGATTTATTTATTTGTCAGAGATTAATTATTTAATTTAGATTTCGCGTTTCCGAGGAAACTCACGCACGGCATGCAAATGTGCCTTTATATTGCCCCCTGAATTGCGAGGCGAAAGGACACACCTGCAGGAGAGCAATTCACCTAAATGCACAAGAAAATCTAAGTTATCTACAACTATTTACATGACATACATTATACAGTATATTATATACAAAATTTGAATGACGCGCGTGCGTCGTAAAAGTTCTTATGTTGGCAAAATAGACTGCGCGCATGCGCAGAAGCGTCTATGTGACTCCAGCACTGTCGTTATATCGTAAATTTACATCACGCGGCACAGTATTACAGTTCATATTGTTCGTGTGCGCGCGCGTTTCTTAGTCGTTGAACAAAGAAAATATTCCACGAAGATTACATATGAAGAGTACATTCTATGACAGGTAACTTAATTTCAAAATTACAATATTTGTTATAATACAATACAACTTTAGATTGTTGAATGTACTTAGTTACATAGTATTGCATTGAAATGCTTCAAAGAAAAATGTCTTTTTGTTTCAGGTTCGTTGACCTATACACATCGTGTCGTTATTACAGTTTATATTCATCTGCTGCACAGTAATGTTTCACAGGTTAGTGTCGTCGTGGTAAAGTTTTTTGATCACAGTAACATCGCTGTATAACAACGTAATTGATAGATAAGCATGTCCATTTCCTATTTCCATTATAGTCGTTGTGATGCAGTTCGTTGGGACAAAAAGCATTGTTTATTACAGATCAGACGTGACCCGTCGAGTAATTGGTCCATATGCAGTTCGTTTTCGATATTCCGTGGAAGCTTGGTTGCAGAACCTCGGACGGCACATAGCTGGCGTCGATCCTTGGACAGTACAGGTAAGTGTGTCCGTCACATTTCGAGAACATTCCATTCCCTGAAGTTCCAACCAAAATTCTCCACTTGTCGTGTTGTTTTCTGGACAGGCACGTTGTGACCATTTAATCCAGTTAACATCTTGAAGTTAGATACTGTAGTAATGTCATTAGACGATGCACCAATTACGCACTTCACGTTTTCAGTATTTTGCTAAATATAGCTCACCTAAATGTTCGTAGTTACTTATCAAAGAAATCGTTCATCGCGTTTACAAAGGTACGATGCATGATGAATGTCATTAACAGTTTCTTTCACATAGGTTTCTGCGTAGTTGCAGACTTAGTAATGTACGTTAATGTCCGTGAACAGTGGTTCACTACGCAATTTTTTTTTAAAGTTTTTCACATTTTGGCACTCGTTATCGTTCAAATTTTCACATAGTAACAGTTACATTATACATCATTTTTTTAAAAAACATAAGTAATCATACATATACACGTCACATATTTTCTTAGCATAAACATAATTCAGTTACACATAAACATGTTTACATCATCATTACATAGCTATAAATTATTACATTATGTCACATTTGATTACATGAATTGCAGATATTTACGTTCTCTTTAACGGTTTTGCTGGGATTTTATCGATGTTTTTTGTGATGTCATCTGAAATTAAGATAGGTTAGACACAACATTCATTACATCAGTAGGCAAGACCAGGCGTTTTCACTACTCAATAAATATTCAAAATAATAAGAGAAGGAAAACAGATTCCTCGCGTTTTGTGAGTGTGTTTATAGTGTCTGTGTGGCCTTGGCTACTGGTAGATGCTTTTCTTGCTGAGAGATGTGCGTCTAATCTATTTCTCGAAGTAAAAGGTCCCTTCACAGATGACGTCTGTCGGTTCGTCAGGTGTCATACCAAGTCAGTGGTACCTACAGTCACAAAAGTTCTGTGAAAATATATCATTCACTGCTACGTAATCATAAATTTTACCTTCATATTCAGTCCACTTGGTAGTGCCGCGGCGTTGAAAGAAAAGTTCTTCTGTCTTCAACTGCGTCACTGGTACAGCTGAAATGAAAATTTCTATACTACTTAATTATCTATGTTGTAATTTGTTTTAGTTCTTGCCACACAGCAGGTCGTTGAGATAACGGTACGTTATATGTTTTGTGGTAGAAGATCATGTGAGGCTTAACTTCAATCTTGTAGACATATGTGTTGACAACACCTAATCGTTTGGTAAAAACTTGTAAATATTTGGATAACACTTCCTGTAGTTTTATACGTTCATGTACACTGAGAGCTGTAGCTTCATTTATCTTATGATCAAGCAATGTTTTCAAGTCCATTAGCTCTGTGTCAGATGAGTGTGTTTGCATGTCTTGAATGTCATTGTCAAGTACTAACTGAACCTTGTACCCTGTACAGTGTTTGTCATGCTTTAGAGTTCTCTTGTCCAAATCAATAATAATTACACTGCCTTTATCATTTAAAATACATTTACCTTTGGAGAAGTCTATAATGCAGTCCTTCTCGCTCATAATATCTAATCCTAATGTGCAATTTGTCACAAGGTTTTGTACAACCAGGAATGGCCATTGTATGGTTCCATTACCTATTTTAATGTATACAAATACTTGTTTCTTAACCCTACATGACTTATTACCTAGTGCAGTACTTATTTTACAGTTTTGGGCAGGAAGCTCAGGCACAGGCTCCAATTCACACATCTTTTTATAGAAATTAAAAGACAAAACGCTCACAGCTGCACCTGTATCTAAGATAATAGTAGTTGGAGTCCCACCTACTACACCAGTAGTAGAGGTTAAAACAATTTCATTTGTAGTTGAACGACATTGTGTACTGTCTTGCAAAAGTTCATCTGATATATTCTGATTGTTGTTGTATCTTATAAATAAAACAGGTAGTTTTTGTTTACAATTATTAGGCATATCAATATTTTGTTGTTCAATGGTGGTGTCAAATAACTGATTAACATTGAAGTCGCCCCCCAAGAATTCTTCTGCCACGACCCGGGGCATTGAAGTGACTGTTTCTAGGTTGTTGGATTAGCATTTGTATTAGGTACTGACACAGATTGAGGTTGTGTATCAGGTGTCACTTCTATTATATTCACATTCGGATATTTCCTGTTGTGATATCCAAACTTTTGCGGTTGTTGTTGCTGTTGCGCATTATGACTTACCTGTCGGTCGTAAGGTATGCTCCAATTTTGTCCTGGTGGCTGCTGTGGTATAGCAGTGTTTGAATGAAAGTATTGATCGCTACGAGTCCAGCCTTGATGCTGTCTTGGCTCGTAGTTATTATTGTTTCTGTTGCTGTTTTTGTTGCTATATTTGTATCCCTTGTTACCGTTGTTGTAGTTATTACCGCGGTGCCTTTTGTATGGATTGCCGCATGAAGTGTTATTACTATTATAATTGTTGTTTGTATTGGAATACGCGTGTTGATTTTCATTTCCGTATTGAGTCGGCATGTGAGTTTGCTGTTTTTGCTGTACCGCGTATCCAACTGTCGACGCGCCAGAATTGAGTTGGCAAGCCTGCATGTTTTGCATACCACTAATATAAACATTTTGGTTGCTGTTTTGCCGCGCGAAGCGCTGATCTTCTAGTAACATGTCAACCGAATCTAAAGCTGTTAAAAAATTATCTGGATCGTCATCCGGAATATGTAGGAGTTTTTCTTTAATGTTGAAAGGCAATCTGACCTTCAACGCACAGAGTATATCACATGTTGCGACTGGTTCGTCCAAAAAATGTCCCATGTTCAAGTATTTTTCAAAATATCGGCGTAAGTTACCATTTTTACTGTTAAA
The DNA here is from genome assembly GCF_023898315.1 of Schistocerca nitens. NCBI lineage: Eukaryota > Metazoa > Arthropoda > Insecta > Orthoptera > Acrididae > Schistocerca > Schistocerca nitens. Next base: position 977,174,141 of record NC_064614.1, read on the forward strand.
AGTTTCAGGTTCTAAAATTTGTCTTCTGAGTCGCTCCTGGACGGATTGCGACCAGAATTTGTTCAGAAAGGCACGCTCAAACTCACTGTACGTGGTACATCCGTCAGCTTGACTGTATGCCCACACAGCTGCATCGCCTTGGATGTAACCGACAACATATGAAATATTTTTCCGGTCACTCCAAGTGCGTGGAAATGCGTTACTAAAATATTTAAGAAAAATTACCGGATGAATGGTTCGATTTTTTGGGATAAAAGTCTGAAATTGCCTGTGTTTTATTAAGCTTTCTTCTTCCTTTGCATTATGATATGAATTTGTTCCACTGTAATTACTGTAATGTTCAGATGGCGAGTAATTACGATAATGTTGCTGTGGTTTATCATGATAATAGCTTGTGTTTGTGTTTGCACGACGTGGTATGTGTTGTTGTCGTGGTGTGTTTTGTTCTTGTGTGTTTGTTGTGTGCGGTATGTGTGCGTCATACTCGTATGTATATTGGTTTCTGAACTGTACATTTTGACTGATATTTTCGTTACATTCAGACTGTGGTTGATCGGTGAATTGTCTCATGGGTGCAGTGACGGATTGTACTGCGTCACTTATCAGCTGTTTGTTATTAGTGATGTATTCCGCTACGGAGTCGTGCACAATTGTTGGTAAATTTTCACGTATGCATCTATCAAAATGTTTGTCTTTGCTCTCTACCCAATCATGAAATTCCTTATTAATACTTTGAAAATGAGCTGTGGCATCAGATTGTAATCTGTCAGTCAGTTGTTGCTCAACAGCGCCAAATTTATTCTGCACGTCAGTAATTCGTTTTTCAAGGTTGTCATGTACTGGAGGATATGTTTGAATTTGTCTAGTAAGAGCTTCACACGTGACATTAAGGTTTTTTACTTGTGTCTGTAAAAGTGCTACGTCATTTGTAGTCTTTTCTTGTATCGTATTAAGCTTGGAAACTTTCGTACTGAGTTCAGTCATCTGTTTGGTCAGTGTGGCGTCTATAAGTTCCACACGTTTACATAAAGTGTCATTACATGCTTTGATTGCTATGAGGTCAGATTTAATTTCGTCATTTTGTGTCTTTAAGGTTGCCATATTTTTTGCGTTTTGTTTCATTAGCATTTGTAACATGTTGGCAATGTTTACTGTATGCAAGGTCTCTGCCCCCGCCGCGTCATTAGACGTGACGTCATGTATTAACATGGGCTCTGACTGAGACTTTGAAATTTTTGTGGTGGACGGCCTATTGTCAAAATTTCTGTTAACACTTGCGTCAATATTTGATAAATCGTCACTACCGGTTGCTGTCGTAAAGTCATTTTCAAACATTTGTCTCTCGTCCGAGTCGCATTGCGTCTGAATAGTATGTCTTTGCTGTTCCATCTTTGCGTATAGTTTTCTAGTTATGACCATGCCACACGTAAGATATGCTTCGAGAAAATGAAGTTTGACACTGGTTTTAAAATAAAATGCAGTTGAACATGAATCGCTCGTTGCAACAATGGCTGTTTGTTAATTTAAAAATGTAAACTGAATATGGGATTATTGTTAATGGCTGCTGGCCATGTTACAACGTATCGTACAGAAGTCGGCCATATTGTACACTCGTGTATAGGTATTGTTGCAGAAGTTATTGTTTCAGGAAAAGCACTGAGAATGAAATTTATCACTGAAAACTGCTACGCGCGAAAGAAATACTGCAGAATCTACTGAAGAGCTAATACACAGAATTATGCGTCTGGTCAAGCCTGCCAATGCAAAGATGCTGCGTCTTACCTTATTTTGCTGGAAGCTTCGTTTCGTCTTCCCGCAAAATTTTAGAATTGGAAAATATCTTCAGATTTTTGTTATTTCTCATATACTCAAGTCCAGGTCCAGAAAGTTGATTTTTCACATGAAACAAAGAGAACAACGTAACAAATGACAAAATAACAAGTCCGACACGCAGTCGCCAATATAAAATAAATAAAATAAATAAAATGAAATAAATAAATATTAATTATTCATTATGTATTATAGTGATTGGTTGTAATTAATATTTGCTTATCAGGAACGTGGACGTTTAATTCTTTGGTATCAGACGCTTGACAATGGCTTTTTCGTAAATGCAATGTTATTCGTAGTTGACCGTGAAATGTGATTCAAATAATCGGACTTCGTATTTAAATCGTTTCCAAAGACTGCTGCGGTAGGTGCGGACTCAAATCTAAATCTCAATATTAGAATAATTTGCCAGCCATGTCAATACGTCGTACAGAGGTGACTGTCTACTAAACATAAAAAAGTTTACACAGTTAGTTAAATCAGATATATTCAACGAATAAGCCTACAGTTAAATAATTCTACTTACTTTCATAAATATAAATTCTTTACAGAATCGAGTGCCTAGTAAGATTGCAACTCGCAGTGTTCTTATATAACATCAAATATGGCGGTGTGCCAGTTAATAAAATATACGCGCTTCCCGCACCAGTTGTTCTGCAAGACCTCCTTCTTCTTAATCAAACATAAGAGTGTCATAATTGTATTTTGTTTTATCAGCGGCATAGCGCTGCAGTTCTGTGCCATAGGCTTTATTTATTTGTCAGAGATTAATTATTTAATTTAGATTTCGCGTTTCCGAGGAAACTCACGCACGGCATGCAAATGTGCCTTTATAGTCTCGACTGCAGAAAAAAGTCTTCTTTGTTCAAGTGTTCAAGAACAAATTGTAGGAGACTGTCCATCTCTGGCATGATGCTGTCCCTCATCCCCTACTGTGGCATTAGGACATCTCTGTCCAGCAAGTGTAGGACTTCAAAAGTTCCAATCATTTTTTCCTTCTGTAGAACAGTGCTTCAAATTCTGTATGCATAATTGTTCTGATTTTCCCGTCTCTGCATATACAGTGCTCTGTTTCCAAACAACATGATTGCTTTTATCATTAGCAGTGTTTTCGCATGCATGCAAAGACATGATGAAGGCTTTGAGCAATGAGACCAAGGGAGAACGATCACCGTTTCTCAGATATATGTTGAAAGCAGGACATTACGATTTCATTGAGGGGTAGCACATGATGGACAGGCTGTCCTCTTAGAATCGCTAGGAAGAATGCATTCTATGCTATTCTGGACTATTTTCGTAAGTAGGTCCTGTTAGAATAAGAATTTCCATGCAGACAACCTTAGACATCACAAAAGCTCCTACAACAACAAAAGCAACCATCAATTATTTCGTGTCGCTTTATGATTTCTGTGATGGGCTGATATGTAATGGATGGGTTCTGCTGTTAGGATCGCTAGGAAGAATGCATCCTGTGTTATTCTGTGATATTTTCATTAACAGTTTCTGAATGCACTGCAAAAGGTTCCTATAGCTTATCCAGAGCAAGACTTAGCTGTAATTTCCATAGACATGAGATATGAGCATAACACTGATAACCTTTTAGCTGCACTTGCGGGGGTGCGCCACTAGGCAAACATCTCTCAATCGGCAATTACACCTGCAGTGTACCTGCAGGTACAAAGACTGTACCAGCCCTGGTGTCTAGGAAAACACATGTTTTGACAGGAATCTGACAGGTATCAAGTATGAAATGGATGCTCATGCCTCATGCTTGTTGGACCTGAACACACGCCTGCTTGTAGCTCAGCAGCTGACTGCCACAGGGGCTGTCGGTGCACCCTGACTACTGCGAGCATGTGTGGTGGTGTTCTGTGCGCGGTAGTGGACATTCCATGCTTCAGGATCAAAAGATTTTTACCATTGCAATTAGGTGTGATAGAAAACTTGAAATTTTCCCGGCGAATCAACTGTTCAAAAAGATTTCGGGCTTGCAGGCGGTCGTCGTAAACTTCATTCTACGATATTTCGGCTGGACAACTGCCAGCCATCTTCAGGTGAGCCGAACGAGGACTGACGAAGACGTTTTTTTTTCCTTTATTGTTATTTTAAAACCTGTACAACAGGCAGGCTGTCAGCAGCATTATACGCTGCTCTTCAGCCATAGAATACACAACGAGAAAAAAAAACAGAAAGAATACACATAAGTTGCAGAACGGTGGGCAATAAAACAGTAGACACATAAAGACAAACACGAATCGTTCACACTCGACAATAATCCACACGACAAAATGTTGTCACGACGCACTAACACTGAAGATGGCACAGGTGAACGATGGAGTGTGACGGTGAACACTGAACACTAAACACGACGGCACACACGAGACACTGATGGCGATGATCTCCGGCGTGTGAATGTCCACTGAGCGTATGTGAGTCCGGGGACCTGCCAAGAGGGGAAGAAGGGTGAGGTGGGGGAGAGGGGAGAACAAAGATGCCAATAGCGGAGGAGATGGGGTGAGGAGGAGAGGGACAGGGGAGGGGATGCCCGGGGGAGGAGCGGGGAGAAATGGAGGAGGGAGGGAAGAGGGAGAGAAGGGTGGGTGCCCAAAGGAGCAAAAACGGGAAGAGGCAGGGAGGATCAAAGTTGGTAGGAGGGGTAGATGGAGGGGAGGAGGGCATCATCAGGGAGAGGGAGCTGATGGAAGCCACCTTGGGAGAGGGTAAGGAGGGTGGAGAGATGGAGACCGGGTGGGACGTGGGAATACAGGCGCGGCAGCGGGCGGGGGCGGGAGAGGATGGGCGAGATAAGAGGGTGAGGAGGATCGAGTTTGCGGCAGGTGTACAGGATCCATATCCTTTCAAAGGAAAGGAGGAGGTGGGGGAACGGAATGAGATCATACAGGATCCGCGTGGGGGAGGGGAGACGGATGTGATAGGCGAGGTGAAGAACATGGTGTTCAAGGATTTGAAGGGATTTACACTCCTGGAAATTGAAATAAGAACACCGCGAATTCATTGTCCCAGGAAGGGGAAACTTTATTGACACATTCCTGGGGTCAGATACATCACATGATCACACTGACAGAACCACAGGCACATAGACACGGGCAACAGAGCATGCACAATGTCGGCACTAGTACAGTGTATATCCACCTTTCGCAGCAATGCAGGCTGCTATTCTCCCATGGAGACGATCGTAGAGATGCTGGATGTAGTCCTGTGGAACGGCTTGCCATGCCATTTCCACCTGGCGCCTCAGTTGGACCAGCGTTCGTGCTGGACGTGCAGACCGCGTGAGACGACGCTTCATCCAGTCCCAAACATGCTCAATGGGGGACAGATCCGGAGATCTTGCTGGCCAGGGTAGTTGACTTACACCTTCTAGAGCACGTTGGGTGGCACGGGATACATGCGGACGTGCATTGTCCTGTTGGAACAGCAAGTTCCCTTGCCGGTCTAGGAATGGTAGAACGATGGGTTCGATGACAGTTTGGATGTACCGTGCACTATTCAGTGTCCCCTCGACGATCACCAGTGGTGTACGGCCAGTGTAGGAGATCGCACCCCACACCATGATGCCGGGTGTTGGCCCTGTGTGCCTCGGTCGTATGCAGTCCTGATTGTGGCGCTCACCTGCACGGCGCCAAACACGCATACGACCATCATTGGCACCAAGGCAGAAGCGACTCTCATCGCTGAAGACGACACGTCTCCATTCGTCCCTCCATTCACGCCTGTCGCGACACCACTGGAGGCGGGCTGCACGATGTTGGGGCGTGAGCGGAAGACGGCCTAACGGTGTGCGGGACCGTAGCCCAGCTTCATGGAGACGGTTGCGAATGGTCCTCGCCGATACCGCAGGAGCAACAGTGTCCCTAATTTGCTGGGAAGTGGCGGTGCGGTCCCCTACGGTACTGTGTAGGATCCTACGGTCTTGGCGTGCATCCGTGCGTCGCTGCGGTCCGGTCCCAGGTCGACGGGCACGTGCACCTTCCGCCGACCACTGGCGACAACATCGATGTACTGTGGAGACCTCACGCCCCACGTGTTGAGCAATTCGGCGGTACGTCCACCCGGCCTCCCGCATGCCCACTATACGCCCTCGCTCAAAGTCCGTCAACTGCACATACGGTTCACGTCCACGCTGTCGCGGCATGCTACCAGTGTTAAAGACTGCGATGGAGCTCCGTATGCCACGGCAAACTGGCTGACACTGACGGCGGCGGTGCACAAATGCTGCGCAGCTAGCGCCATTCGACGGCCAACACCGCGGTTCCTGGTGTGTCCGCTGTGCCGTGCGTGTGATCATTGCTTGTACAGCCCTCTCGCAGTGTCCGGAGCAAGTATGGTGGGTCTGACACACCGGTGTCAATGTGTTCTTTTTTCCATTTCCAGGAGTGTATAAAAGGTAGGGGGGGGGGGCGGAGATCCGGATAGGGCGGATGAGAGATTTATAAGTGTGGAGTATGGTGGAGGGGTGCAGACCCCACGTACGGCCGGAAAGGACCTTGAGGAGACGGGGTCAGGAGCGTGCCTTGGCTTGGATTGTCCGGTGATGGGGGGGGGGGGGGGGGGGTCCAGAAGAGCCGACGATCGTGGGTGACGCCAAGGTACTTAAGGGTGGTGGTGAGGGCGATAGGACGGCCATAGATGGTGAGATAGAAATCAAGGAGGCGGAAGGAGGGGGTGGTTTTGCCTACAATGATCGCCTGGGTTTTGGAGGGATTGACCTTGAGCAACCACTGGTTGCACCAAGTGGTGAACCGGTCAAGATGGGATTGGAGAAGGTGTTGGGAGCGCTGCAGGGTGGGGGCAAGGGCAAGGAAGGCGGTGCCATCGGCAAACTGGAGAAGGTGGACGGGGGTTGACGGCGGCGGCATGTCCGCCGTATGTAAAAGGTACAGAAAGGGAGAGAGGACGGAGCCTTGGGGCACACCGGCGGAGGGGAAAAAGGTGTAGGAATCCGTGTAATGTATGGTGACGTAGGAAGGACGGTGGGAGAGAAAGGAGCCGCTAAGACGGACGTAGACGAAGACGTTCTCCGCCTCCAGCTTATATAGTGCGCTGATAGTACTGCCGCGCATGCGATGCAATTGCGGAGACAGAAGGGCCACACCGCCCAGCGGCAGCGCCCTCGCTGATGGAACTGCAGTACTCAGCTGCCGTCGGTATTGTCGCTGGCCGCAGTTATGGAAGTCTTGTGGCGTCCTCGTCTCGAGCAGATTTCGGAGATGACGGGATTCCATGCGTTATTCAGTTGGTAACCACTGTCACGGTTCATTAGATTTCCTGCAATGTGTATTTCAACTGATTCTTTGCTAATGGAGTCCCAACAAGTTATTGCAGTGGCCAAAATCGAAGTTTTGTCGTACTCCATTGAATGTTCGTTAGAAATACAATGTTCCACACTACAGATATACTGGGTTGCCGTAGGCGAGTGCAACGTTGATGTTCTGTACAACACTCTTCCACTGTACACGTTGTATATCCTATATAGGCCATACCACATTGACACGGCGGACGAAAAACCACTTTCACATTAAAATGATTAAGAATCCTTGCTATCTTGAACGAGATATTTCCGACAAAGGGAAGAAAAGCTAGGCACCTGTAAGTCTGCAGTTTTGTTAAGTGACATTCATTACATATTGTATAATCACTGCATGTGCCTTACAAATCATGTCCATGATAATTATGTTGTTGTTGTTGATGATGATGATGATGATGTTCCAGTTAGTTACCCACAGCGGACTAAGAGTGATGGACACCTCTCCTTGGACGCATGTCTTCTTCCCCACACTCAGTTCGTCGTACCGACTTCTTCCACTTCAATATTTCTAGTGGGCCTTTTCAGTAGCGACATGGAGAAACTAATAATTTTTATCACTTGCCACGTTTTCTTCTCTGCATGCTTTTCATGTCCGGCTTGCCCAGAGTTGGCTGTTTGTAAGTCTCCAAATAGCCAGACAAATACGTTTCATTACCCCTGTGTATTCAACCGCCTTGAACGAGCAATAGATGGAGTAAGTGACTTGTGCGGGAACTACATGTCTCCGATTCCAATTACTTCGACCTAACCACGTTTGCAGTTTGACTGCGAAGTTAAGTAGTGATCTGAGATTAGTGGAGAGTTTCGTTCTATTCTACCGCGTTGTACTATTCATATATTGTTATTGTGTAGTTCAGTCATCATGTAGCAATAAAGATGGAAAAGATTTTTTTTTCTGTTTACTTTCAGAGAAGGGATAGGAAAATAGGATATAAAAGTGTGATGAATGTGGTTTTTGTTGATAATTATATAGAGACCAGGGTTGACAACGATTTTAAAACAATCATTTATACGCAGTGACATTCAGTAACGGAAGAAACGAGTAATGAATGCTTTGTAAGAGGAATGTGTCTCAACAATGTCGAAAAATAAGGAACAATTTAGTCCTCGTACTTTTTTGCCCTACTAGTAATTATCTCGCAAACAGGACTTTTAGGGATCCGTGTTTTCTGGAACGTTTGTGCACCTGATGAGTATACTTCCCGCCGTTTCAGTTTTCGCTACTTATCACGATATTCCCTTCATGCCGTTATCGAATACTCACTTCTGTTTACTCCAATAAAGTGCTATCGTCGGATATAAGGAATGTGTGCCCTGTCATGCTATGGTATCTAAACGGAAATCGCAATCTAGAATGGTTCAAATGGTTCAAATGGTTCAAATGGCTCTGAGCACTATGGGACTTAACATCTCAGGTCATCAGTCCCCTAGAAGTTAGAACTACTTAAATCTAACTAACCTAAGGACATTACACACATCGATGCCCGAGGCAGGATTCGAACCTGCGACCGTAGCGGTCGCACGGTTCCAGACTGTAGCGCCTAGAACCGCTCGTCCACTTCGGCCGACCCGCAATCTAGAGAGATGCGTATTGAAGTGAACTGGCTGTTCTGCATTGGACGCAACACCAGCGGCAAAATCACGCAGAACAGAGGCTGTGTCACTTCCACTCCATGCCTGTGGACTAAAGCGCGATCAGAAAGGCGGCGGCGGTGGCAACGGCCTTTATGCGATGGTCGCGTCACAGCGGCATAGCGGCCAGATACGCCGCGAATCGGTTTCATCTGCACTGCTGGTTTCCCGCCTCCACTACACTCCCTGATACGTTTTGTTCGCACTGTAGCGTCCACGCACAGCTGCATCCCACAGTCCCGTTCGCTCCAGGGCGTGAACAAATTTTCTTTTATGAGCGTCGCTCCCACAGAGTAATTCCAAGTTCATCACATCTACCTTCAGCGCGGCTTATTGACATAACGAACTAGAAATTCTTATATTAAAATATCCAGACATCATAATCACTTGAAAAATAAGTAATATCACTCCAGCTTTCTTGAATACCATGCCACATAGACGGTATTAGCTAAGGTAAATTATCACCCGAGATACGCAATGGACAACCATGAGGCTACTATATTAACACTGCCAGACTTCAACAACGCACCCGTTATCACCAACTTTGACATCCTGCTTAGAAAACTGTCGCAGCTTCTGTTTTCAGAGAGCTCGTTGAAATTGTTTGAAAGCTATTTGTAGACAGCAACGGCATTGTCTGTGGGAATGAGGAGTTGTCCTGGAGGCATGCTCTCAAAAATGCCATAGGGGTCAATCCTGGGCCCACTATTTGTTCATAATATTTTTCGTATGTCAATGATACCTCATCGGTTCTGTCCTTCTGCGAGAATCATTGCTATACTGTGAACTCATTCTTTACCTAGCTCGTATACATGAAGACAGTACTACGATAGTTCAGATGAATGATTTTCTGCTTTCAGTTATAAGATCAGCGGAGATCATAGAACTTAAACTAAATATGAAAATGTCTCAAAGTAATCTTATTTTGTGAAAGAAATTTCCGCAGTTTAACTGTTAGTTGTTTATTTATTGTACACGGTCATGATTTCGTCTTTGTTGCCATTCTCAAGTGCATGTTGAGATGTTGAAATATGTTTGATCTGTCTGCGATATGTCTTCTAAACTACTAACATACTGTGTGGCGCATTTAGCAGCTAACATATTATATGTTAAAATAGAAAATTTTAGCTGCTAAATACGCCGCACTGTATGTTAATGATTTCTCATTGTTCACAATGTCAGCTATATTTTCTATCTTGGATATGTACACGTATCTTGTAATAAGACAACTGGTCTATAAGACCAGAAATATGTATTTTCGACGATGATGTGTCAGAGGCAGGTAAGAAATATTTTAACATTTCAGTATGCACTTGGGAATGGCTAAAAATCCGAAATCATGACTGTGTACAATAAAGGAATAATTAACAGTCAAATGGAGAAAATTCTATATTGATATGGTCCCCCACGAAGGGAAGATCAAGTAATTTCAGTATTAAATCAAAACTTAATCAGTTGCAAATTTTATGCAATCATTCGCGTTACCTAACCTCCACTACTGAAGTGTAGTGCAGCGTGTCACGCGTTGTGAGAGCACTAAACGATTATAACTAACTATGGATGGTTGTGTGTTTTACATCTGCAACATTCGTCCTTTCGGCCACATCAGTACTTCACCCGCATAGTTACACGGTTTTTGGGCCAGGAAAGTTACGTGACTTCCATACTGTTTTACTTCAGCAGCTCCTCAGCACACATGCACCCTAGTACCTCACATCACGGAATAAGGATCTGTTACGTCATCACATCTGAAACATTAGGTCACCATCTAGCATCATACCCATGCACATCCATAAAACAAAAATCTTCGCAAATTCCTCCTCTGTTGATGTCATCCGCTAAAGAACTAGCCACTCTGCGCACTATTAAATGTCATGCTGCTTTTAAGAAGAACTGAATTTATTCCACCCCTTCTCTCCTGTCCATCGCCAACATAACTCATAATTTAAAGCTACCTTCTTCTAGCTTGTCATTATGATGTTCTTGTCCTGAACAAATCCTGAGTTTTTTCTCTTTCTGTACTATAGTAATTAATAAATGTTTTATAATGTTTTATATTAGATGTAAGTTACAGCAGGCTTTTCGTAATGAATGCTGCTGTGACCCGGCGAAACTACTTTCGTCCGGCCACAACTGTCGGTTCTTTGATTGCTCTGGGCGAAGGCTCATCAAACAAGAACAGATTAAATATTAGTTCATGTTACTACGTAAATGGATAAAATATTTACTCAACCTAGAGACACGCCGTTGCCACAGGATTGCTTGATAATTTACACTGTCAGTGACTAGGAAACCACTATTTGATGTAATTATAAACAAATTATTCTTCTGCAGTACAAAATGCAGGTTTTATGAAAGTACGTTTGATCAGAAACTTTAACTGTCGCTACCCTACACGATGATATTGACTATCGTACTGAGATCTCGAACCAGGCGAACTCTTGAATGCTCGGCACTATATAGATTTCAGCAAGAGGGTGCTGTTGTGCAGAGATGGGAGGCGTGGTATTCAGCAGCGCCTCCCATGCGTCGATTCGGATTACAGAGAGACGTCGCTGACGTCTATGGTATAGATTTACGTTGTCGACTTTGGTGTGGCAACACAATCTCCGGACGATGCCATAAATGAATTGCAAAATGTGTGAAGTACCTCTTTCGATTTAAGAGAGGGCTTGGTTCAAATAGTTCAAATGGCTCTGAGCACTATGGGACTTAACATCTGAGGTCATCGATCCCCTTCACTTAGAACTATTTAAACCTAACTAACCTAAGGACATCACACATATCCATGCCCGAGGAAGGATTCGAACCTGCGACCGTAGCGGTCGCGTGGTTCCAGCCTGAAGCGCCTAGAACTGCTCGGCCACAACGGCCGACGATGGCTTGATAGTCCTATTCTTTCCAGATTAAATACATCATCAAGTAAATAATTTATAGTTTCTAGATATTCAGTGATACTTTAGAGATTTGTTCCAAAGACACGAAATTTTCAAAGGGTAGTGTAAATAATTTATAGTTTCTCGATTTTCAGTGATACTTTAGGGATTTGTTTCAAAGACACGAACTTTTTCCAGGGTAGTGTTCTGATATTAGAAAAGAGCAGATTGTACCATTTCTAGCTTGACAAAGATTTTCTGTTTGATTGTGTGTGTGTGTTTAAGTGGCGAGGAGATGCTACGAGCAGTGCTAAACCATTATTGTAGGTGAAAGATGGTGCCGATCCGCTGGCAAATGGGCAATTCTAATCGCCAAGCCATGTGGCAGGATTGCAGCCATTAATTCTCCACCATTATCACAATGAATCAGGTTACATTTATTATCTGATAAAAGCCTCATCAATTTTCTTTTCGCGATCTATGTGGCGCATGCATAATTGCATTGTCAGCTACCTTCTTTTAAGCCTTTATTGCGTACAGTTTTCCGATTTTTCTTGTACCTTAGATTCCAGCGAAGAACTTCCTTGGTGCATTTAGCTTCAGTTTGTCGAGGTTACAGATACAGCCCACTTCCATTTTAGTTTCATTTTCTTCTCTGTACTGATCCTCGGTCCATTTTTTTTTTTTTTTTGTTTTCTTAACATACACTGACGAGCCAAAACATTATGACCACCTGCTTAATAGCTTGTTTGTCTGTGTTTGGAACGAAATACATCACTGATTCAGCGTAACAAGCTCCGACAGTTTATTGTTGGGTTTGTGGAGGTATGTAGCATTAGACGTCTAAGCAGAGGTCATGTACTTCGCGTAAATAACGGGCTGCTGATTTGCGTTCGCGATGATAGCACCTAAAGTGCGCGTCATTTACGACGGCGGCCGAGTTTAGGTTCGTTCTGCGCATCTGACGTCACAAAACACAGTCAGCCAATGAACAGAGAACGACGTTGCCAGAGCTCGACTGCAGTGCAGAGCACGGACGAGTGTCTTCAATTTCAGAAACGTTCAATCATAAATAAAGTAATTGAACAAAAGCAATGTCTCGATAGCAGACTTTCTTTTATAGAAAGTTTGGAAAAAGCATTCTTTATACCAGTTGCTTCATATTCCATTAATTAATTAAACGAAGCAAGCAATAAGCCTCCTAATTCAGGCGATAGCAAGGAAAAGTGTTTGTATCATTCTCACTAAGCGCTTTTTCGCAATAAGGAACAGCGGTAATTGTTTATTTCCTATTGTACGTCGACGAAACGTGAATAATTCATAGTCATACCAACAGTGTTTGTTGGTGGTTTGCGTGCTATTTTAAAGTCCTCCAGTAGATCTATTCGATGATGAGCAGCGTTAGCGTAATGGTTAAAGCATGTGACTGCTAAATGAAAGGTTCAGAATTCAAACCTTGTTCAGTGGTTAATATTTTCTTTATTTAAAAACAATATCGAAGTGTCTTACTTCATGAATTTTATTCGTTTGAATGTAATTTTTTGAAATTTCTAGTGGCAACTAAAATCGATCATACGGAAAGTATACGCTATGTACTTTTACCTCTGCAAACTCTTCAAAATTTCGTGCAATGGTTTACTATATCTAATGCTGCACAATAACTGCGTTGAACATATCGAAACAAAATTAAGTCATCTATGGGGGGTAATGTATCAGTCAAGAAGATGTGTAAAAATCAATTTTTTGGGCCTAATAGTTTTTGTGAAATCGAATGATGAAGCGTGTCAAAGCAGTCGGAACACAGTGTGTCTGCACAGGCGAGCAGTGCAGTGATGACAAAATGCGGGGAGCACGTCTCTGTAGCAGCGAAAGGGTTAATGCGGCCGTGATGGCTTTACTTCATAAACTGCGCGCTCCCCCCTGAACCTAAGTTTGCGAACTATACTATACTATGGCGCTGCTTCTCTTGGCGCGTTCAACTGGCAACGCAGCAATCTCCCGCGTCTGGGCGGGCATGCGCGAACCGCCAAGATAAAAGAATTGAACTATAGTAAACTGCAGATGGGTGTCATTGGTTTGACGCCAGACGCATTTGGTCGCCGAGATATAAACGTGAGTTCACTATAACGCTCGTCAAAGCACTGTAGCACGGTACTGGCTCCATGACACGGACAATTATTCTGCTTAAAGACAACATCGTCGTGGAGGAAGACATCAATATGAAGGGATGTTGATGGTTCACAACTGCCAGGGTCTATTCGATTACTGCGACAGGGCCCCCGCAAGCCCAGGAGAATGTCTGCCATAGCATAATGCCGCTCCCAGCAGCCTGCGTCTGTGGCGGGCTGCACGTTTCGAGCCGCCGTTCACGTCGGTAACGGTGTTTATGAGGAAAACCTTCGACCTAGTGCAGCAAAAATGTAGTTCACCCGTAGTTATTAATCGACCATTGATCGACCGTCGAATCCCGAAGGTCCCGTGCACACTCAAATCGTAATTCACGATGTCATTGGGTCAACTTGTGAACATGTGGTGGTGGTCTGCTGCTGAGTTCCATCTTTCACGATGTACGATGAACAATGTGCTCCGAAACACTAGTGTGTGTACCAGAATTGTGCTCTTCCAGCAGAGATACCACAGATCACCGTCTATCCTATTTTACAGAGCAGACAAGCCTCCGAAACTCACGTTCTCTGAAGTGTCGCGAACGTCCAACCATTTAGCACCTAACGGTAGTTTCACGGGTTTCTCTACCTCTTTTAGTAAATGCTCACGACAGCAGCATCTGAACATTCGACCAGCTTGGCCGCTGTCGAGATACTCGTTCGTAGCCTGTACCTAATAATAATCTACCCTTTGTCAAGCTCGCTTATCTCAATGCATTTCCACATTTGTAGCCCACATCTTCGCTAGGGTGATCTCCGTGTCTGCTCCGATTACATACTTTTGCTACCGCGTCATGTGCCCGCAACGCCACCAGGCGGTACTCAACGTCGTTATGGGCAGTGGTCATTATGTTCTGGCTGATCGGTACATGTGAGAAACATTGAGTTTCTATTCAAAATCTGAATGTTTATCACTTACACTGATCAGCAAAAACATAATGACATGGCTTTGAATCACTGCCATAAGTATAAATCTGCTTTGAGACTGAAATCCCCAGGTCATATAATCATCCTCTGGTTTCGTTTACAACAATACAATATGCAACTTTTCATCATGTGACCCTATATCGTACGTTTTACAATGTTACTCTCGGTGTTTCTGTTACATATTACACTACTTTAAAATTGCTACACCACGAAGATGACGTGCTACAGACGCGAAATTTAACCAACAGGAAGAAGATGCTGTGGTATGCAAACGATTAGCTTTTCAGACCAATCACACAAGGTTGGCGCCGTTGGCGACACCTACAACGTGCTGACATGAGGAAAGTTTCCGACCGATTTCTCATACATAAACAGCAGTTGACCGGCGTTGCCTGCTGAAACGCTATTGTGATTCCTCGTGTAAGGAGGAGAAATGCTTACCATCACGTATCCGACTTTGATAAAGGTCGGATTGTAGCCTATCGTGATTGCGGTTTACCGTATCGTGACAATGCTGCTCGCGTTGGTCGAGATCCAATGACTGTTAGCAGAATATGGAATCGGTGGGTTGAGGAGGGTAATACGGAACGCCGTGCTCGATCCCAACGGCCTCGTATCACTAGCAGTCGAGATGACTGGCATCTTATGCGCTTGGCTGTAACGAATCGTGCAGCCACGTCTCGATCCCTGAGTCAACAGATGGGGACGTTTGCAAGACAACAACCATTTGCACGAACAGTTCCCAAATTTTGCAGCAGCATGGACTATCAGCTCGGAGACCATGGCTGCGGTTACCCTTGACGCTGCATCACAGACGGGTGCTCCTTCAATGGTGTACTCAACGACGAACCTGGGTGCACGAATGGCAAACCGTCATTTTTTTTCGGATGAATCGCGGTTCTGTTTACAGCATCATGATGGTCGCATCCGTGTTTGGCGACATCACGGCGAAAGGACATTGGAAGCGTGTATCCATCACCCGGCTTTATGGTATGGGGTGCCATTGGTTACACGTCTCGGTCACCTCTTGTTGGCATTGACAGCACTTTGAACAGTGGACGTTACATACAGATGTGTTACGACCCGTGGCTCTACCCTTCATTCGATCTCTGCGAAACCCTACATATCAGCAGGATAATGCACGACCACATGTTGCAGGTCCTGATACAGAAAATGTTCGACTGCTGCCGGGGCCAGCGCATTCTCCAGATCTCTCACCAATTTAAAACGTCTGGTCAATGGTCGTCGAGCAACTGGCTCGTCACAATACGCCAGTCATTACTCCTGATGAACTGTGGTATGATGTTGAGCTGCATGGGCATCTGTACCTGTACATGCCATCCAAGCTGTGTTTGACTCAATGGCCACGCGTATCAAGGCCGTTCTTACGGCCAGAGGTGGTTGTTCTGGGTACTGATTTCTCAGGATCTATGCACCCAAATTGCGTGAAAATGTAATCACATGTCAGTTCTATTAGTATAGTATATTTGTCCAATGAATACCCGTTTATCATCTGCATTACTTCTTGGTGTAGCAATTTTAATGGCCAGTAGTGCATTTCAATCTGTCATAGTTATAATGACGTTTTCTGAAATCTCTGACAAATTATTCCACTCATTGCTACTTAATAGTGATTCATAAAACTGCGGGAACTCAGCCGCAACACTATCTCTTTGGTATCCCGCCTGGAAGGCGGCGCGTGGGTCTGCTCCTGTGATCTGCAAAACAGACCGAATTAAGGAAGCGAGTAGGAGCGGGAGAGGTAAAGCACTTCGGTACTGCACGTAGGTAAAAGCACATTTAATAGAGAATATTAGTAAACGATACATACGTAACTTTCGGTAAAGATGAGAACGTGGGTGCAAAGCCGTTGTCCATGTATCAAAGTTAACAGTTACTAGTAGTTGGACAAACTATCATTGAAGTAACAAAGGCAACGTCTGTAATGGCTAGCCCCCAATGAAGTAGAAGCTAAGTTGTTAGGTCGTCTGCTCTTGATGAACTGGGCAGAAAATAGAGCGGCGCACGTTGTGCTCCACAGCGTCGGCTAGAGGGCTCTATGGCCGGCGTAGTTCGTCCACCCTCGTAGTGTAAACCTATGAGCTTGCACCTACACTGTGGCATCGGACCTATTGACGCCACAATCTCTGAGTTCAGCGTTTCGGCTTCATATCACAAAGACTGACAGCGGAGTGCTCGCATTCGCCTCACGTATCGTTAAGGCAAACCCAGTGCGTATGAATACACGGCCATTTATAGTGCAGTAAATACTTGACGAGCGGCAGACATACGTGAAGAACTATTATGTTTCATTTATTCTGGTGTAATGTCTCTATTAATTAAATTTTTGGCGTTAGTCAGAGCATACATTTATCAGATAATGCAGTAAAAGGGCGCAAATCAACAAGCGGTTATTGTATCTGCGAAACTGATACAGTTTAGTTGTTTTGTCAGTTGGGGTGGCACTAAAATACAAGACATATAGAAATGGCTTTTGTTTGTTAGCTTACGACAAAACAGATTGATGTGATATTCAAATATCTGTAGACAGTTTTCACACGATCTCATGAAGTGCTGATGTACTCTTTAAATGATGGTTATGGAAATATGGAGGGTGTGATGACACTGTTACCTTTCACTTATCGACTCTCATATTAAGTAACTGATCTTCCTTACCTTTTTTGTAACAGTTGTGTGGGTAGGATTTATTTTTTTTTTTTTTTTTTTTTTGGTGCGTTCCCACCTTTCAAAAGTAAAATCCGAGACACACATCGCTCGCCATTAAGACGCAGAAATGTTGTACACTGCAAGACATGGGATATTCCTCAAACCACAGAAGCACACACATACACACACACACAAACACACACAGACACAGCTCTTACATAACTGACTAAGAAGCATACACATTTCTAAGTGATTCTGTACTGGTTTATAAAGGGAGAGTACTGTTGTCTGTGGGTGTTTTCACTTTGCCGAGGTTAAAACCATAATTACGATTCGCCGGCCGCGGTGGTCTAGCGGTTCTAGGCGCTCAGTCAGGAACCGCGCGACTGCTACGGTCGCAGGTTCGAATCCTGCCTAGGGCATGGATGTGTGTGATGTCCTTAGGTTAGTTAGGTTTAAGTAGTTCTAAGTTCTAGGGGACTTATGACCACAGATGTTGAGTCCCATAGTGCTCAGAGCCATTTGAACCATAATTACGATTCAATAATCATTCGCAAACGTATTTCAATAACTCCCGTAAAAACTCAAATGCTAACGATGATAATGGTAAAGTATGGAAGTTTTCTTAGTCCTTACCGTCACTTGCCTGTACGCAGTGCAGGTTTGTCAGGCTGCAGCAGGGGGGTAAAGCGTCGATCTACTGTTTAAATTTCTTGAACTGTGCCCAAAGTAAGTCGGAAGTACGACAGGCAAAGCCAATAAGAAATCTTATACACGTCTGCCTCCATAGCAACAAGTCACTCTGCTTGGAGCCATGTAACGTGCCTGTCTTTGGTGGCAACAGAATAATATTTACTTTATGTTCATAGAAGATACGATCTATTTCAGACGAAAATTTTTTCCACGAATGGTAAAAAGGTGATGGACTTCAATTTCTCCTCTTCTGTTTCTTAAGGCGGGGTATCTGCCTTCTAATTGAAATCGAAAGCCTTGCGGTGGTTCCATGGTGGATAGTCATTATCTTCTCAAACAATTTTTTTTTTTTTTAGGTGAGCAAGATTCTCCTGTAGACGGTCCATGTCAGTAGTCATATGTTCCTGTGTCCTAGTGGATTCAGGACACCACTGATCTGCGCAAGATTACGACACATGTCCGCTTGCTGGTACAGGTCCGTATGCGTAGGCCTGCAAAAGACACCATATCTCAGGGTGCCATCGGTTTTAGGATGAACCAAGCATCCTGGAAAAGGTAGCATTCATCCTTTTCCAGCTTTATGGTAAATTAAATGTTCCTATGAAAGACATTGAGGTTGTCCAAGACATTCCGAAGTATCTCCCCGCCACTTGGACTCACCACTGCGTGTCATCCACACACTGGAAAAGAGAACAGGTCTATAACGTGCAGCATCCTACGCCTGCTCAGCAACATCTTCCATAAAATAGTTGAGTACACAGTGAGACAAATGGCTTCCTTTGGCAAACCTGTCAATTTGTTCAAAAAATTCGTTATTAACTAAAATGTAGTTTGAGGAGAGCACGTATTGAAACAAGGTTATAATCCCTTCGTTAAAAGCTTCGCAATCGAGGACTCTGTGAGGGGAAATTCGGCACCGAGGACGTATTCAGGAGCTGAAACGCTTTCCGATATTTGTATTAGAGTCAAACAGTACTCTGCAATCAGCAAAACAAAGCCAGTATAGATATGTTCCATCATCATGTATTCCTTCTTCGTTTATCCAGTTTATTGAATGTGTAAACTTTCTGCAGATCATGGAAGCAGCCTGTTGGAAAATGCCTTACACATTGTTTACCTTTATGCGAGTTGTAAGTCGCTGGCGCGACGCAACAATTCTCTAAGCACTGTTTAGTCTTCTAGGAAAGTCGAGATGATTGGCTGCACAGCAAAATCTTATCCATATGGGTTACTTTGGAACGGTACCCTATTGCCCCTACCTCGTGACAGTTGAGATCTGAGTTAGCATTCCCATGTTAACGGTGAGTCTGTGATGCGCCATCCGTTCCATTATAATTCCTAAAGATCATTATTTGCATATGGAAAAAAACAGAGATGAAAACGATTCTATTTTTAGATTATTCAACGGAAAGTGAATGTCATTCCAGGTTAATAATATTTGTAGACCAAAATCAATATTTGATTGCTAAATAAAGGTGACCTGTGTAATGCCTGTAGCATAAAGCATCAATAAGGTGACTGGTGTGAGGATTTCATTCGTCCACATAACTTCAAGAACACCAGAAAATATCTGTGGGACATAAGAAGTCAATAGCAATGTAAGGGCCTAAAATATCCTTTCCACAAATCGGTGTACAAATCCCAAAGTAAAATTACCTCTTTCGTTGATATAACAGTCATTAGTATGCAACACGTACTACTGTTCGACTTCAAATTTACAGTAACTGAGATTAATTCTAAGTCTTTCTGATTTATATGTTCTTTGACGTCAGAGTAATGAAACACTTTAGTGAGAAAACAAGGCACTTGGCTAATTGATGTGAAAGCCCAATGTTTTATTTCTGAAAACTGGAATTTATTACGAGTACTTAACTGTTGTCTTTTAACAACTTCTAACGTCATTCAGTGACTGTTCTATAACAGCAGTTAGTAAGAGCTTTGCATTTAGTAAAACGAGTGATAACGATATGTTCTGTATTTATCAGCCCTGTCGCCTATTTCAAAAATAGTCGAAAACTTTTGCTGGTGTCACTTATCAGAAACCAAGTTCAGAAGATAATAGTTGCTTAACACAAACAATGGTCAGTTATTAACGCTGGAGACTTTCATGACTTTAAACTACCATGTGTTAAGTACAACTGTTTATGCTGTACACGCCACAAATTAATAAATAGTACTTGGCACAACATGTATAGTTGAGTTGACTGCACATTTCACCCTCTCTCTTTATTATCATCGATATTCTCTTTCCGCTATTTAGTTTTAACAGCATCACTTTAATGTACATATGTAGCTAAACTGAAATTATATTCATTCACTACGGGCAAAAATCATAAAGGTGTCTTATGCACTGAGGTAGTGTTTATTACTTTTACCGTTGATACGCCTGAGTGATATATGCCAAAGGCTTGCTGAAAAATCAATCCACGCCCGAAAAGTTCGTCCACTCACAATTATGACCTAACACATACCGTAATCCGTCTCAGACGTAGCAATCTCCGCTCCAGACTACATCGTTTGGGAGTGTGCCATCAGAAATGATGTTACAGACCAGTATAGGTACGTCTTTGGCAATACATGTGCCTGTAAAGTCATAAGGAATGAGCAGCTTTCGCACAAACTAAACTTCCTCACAGCCAAAATATCAGCTTACGAGCCAGAAGCATACATGACCGAGAAACAACCAAGAAGCGGCCATACGTCATGGCGACACGGCTGAGCATTCTCCAGCGACGCTGACAGCTGACTCCCAGTACGTTAAATGTTGAATAGCGTCGCAGTTATGAGTATAGCCTCTGTCAATCCTGAGGTGTGCCGGGGTCTGACTATTACGATAAAAGAAGGAATTCAGTTCTGCTCTGATATCAGGTACAGTGTAGCGCTGTGTAGTGTTGTGTAGTATAGTGCTCTCTAAAATTACAAACAACAATATTTGTAATGTAGAACTGAAGCTTAGTACAATGAACCAGTGGAGCAGTATGTGCCTTCTGGATTCCAGAAGATCTTAAATCTGTGCTCTAGTGAGTATTACGTAAATTTCTAAGATTGTCAGTGTTTCTGTTTACATAAGTAGTTATTTTATGGAATTTTTTAAATGTTCAACAACATAATGCTTACTTGTACTAACTCATTTGTAATTACGTATATTAAAATGTTATGTATTATATTAATATTCACTAACTCTTTCCTTGCATCAAGATAACGGACTAAGAGAAAACAGCAAACGCATAAATAAAAAAAAAAATCCGTCCCCAGACTAACAGGGCAACTAAGCTACTAGTTATTTTCAGGTTGTTGTGACTTTAAACCAATTGTTTGGTTAGATTCTTCGTCTATAATGTGTGATCATTTGTTCCCAACCAAAATTTCGACGTCTAGTAATCATTTTCTAGTCTATAGTCACAAATATACACTGGTAAGCAATTATAATTCACGCCATACTGCTGTGTGTGTGTGTGTGTGTGTGTGTGTGTGTGTGTGTCTGTGAGTCTGTGTGTGTGTGTGTGTGTGTGTGTGTGTGTGTGTAAAATAGCGCATAGTATGTCTACTAGTAATCCATTCATGTAAAACAACAGTATTTCGAATACTCTCTCTCTCTCTCTCTTTAGAAAACACTGGTTCATAATAATGAGTAACAGAATAAACAACAGTATAATTACAATGACAGTCAATACTTACATCTATAGGAAATAAATCCTGATACATAAAATGTTTTCGTGAATCCATTATGACGATCATAATTCAAGTAACTTCCACTCAGAATGTGAATATTAACTAGATTTCGACAGTAGAGATGGCGTAGGCACTTGCTCAAAGCTACTGTTAATTTTGAGATCAAAAATATGAAACGTGCGTCCCTGATACGTCAGAAGGTAAACCACCACTTATCATTCTACTGATAGTTGAGGCTGTCACATCGTGAGGACGCTACCTGCAATTTTCATTATTCTGTTCGATCATATTCGACGACTTTGTCTGGTATTATATTTTGTTGACAATTTTTACGCTGCAACACACAGTAATTTACGGTGAGAACGTTTGTTGCTCATGTACTTGGGTTTGATATTTCAGTGTAAATGATTTTCAGGTTTATAGACGTGCTTTCTATGGGACCAAAACTAAGCCTGCTCTTCCGATCGAGAGTCTTTATTCCATGTTAAAGGATTAATATCGGTCCTCCGTTAACTCGTCTGTTAATATGTCATGATTCAGGTTACTGTCCCACTTAAATAATAATTTGTGTTCTTGTGTTCCACGTGGTGTCATGGAGGAAATACGGAGCTTTCTTACGTAAATTATCGTGTTTATTTCTTGAATAATAATCAAAGGCGAGTTCCAATTCTCTTCCATTGTATTATATTATATTATATTTAATCCCTAAGCCATTTATAAATTTCACGTTTTCATGCTCAGATCCCATTTTCTCACCCATCCTTTGACAAAACCCCAAGGGTCTTAGTTAATGCGACCAGAACTATCTGAGCATGTTCTACCTAAAAGTGGAATCTTTCTTTTGACAGGCTCCCATCGACATATAATGTATTTCTTTCTTCGCATACAAGTATCATGTAGATCAGACCTCCCGAGAACTTTGTGACACGTCCTGTTCTTGAGCATATGGGCAGCGACTACTGTGATTAAAGCATCTTACAAGTAGGTGCTTGGATACAAAAAATATAGTCTGCATCTCCACCCACCCACCCACCCACCCACCCACACACACACACACACACACACGTTTTTTGTGTACAAGACAGAATGCAGTATACCTTGGAAAACAGACGAACACGTCCCAACAAGTCTTGAAGGCCCAACGGTACCAACAAGCCGCCGTGTCATCCTCAGCCCTTAGACTCTCTGGATGTGGATACGGAAGGGCATGTGGTCAGCACACCGCTCTCCCAGCCGTTGTCAGTATTCGTGACCGATGCTGCCACTTTTCAATGTAGCTCCTCAGTTTGTCTCACAGTGGGTGGTTGAGTGCACCCCACTTGCCAACAGCACTCGGCAGACCCAGATGGCGACCCATCCAAATGTTAGCCAAACCCGACAGCGCTTAACTTCGGCCATCTGACAGGAACCAGTGTTACCACTGCGGCAGTGCTGTTGGCGGAGTATACTTCCTAGTCAATATCCCTTATACTTATTATTGCGCTACGAAATTCTTTCCTACTATCTTTACTAGTAATAAATTTGTTAAACCGCCGTCTCTGTCTGCTTGTCTGTTTGAACATGCTTCTCCAGGCGAATTTTCATAGAGTTTTCGAAGTTAACTTAAGCACAGCTTGGGGACCAAGAGGCAGTTTCGGCACTTCGTCAGTCGATGACGAGATTTATGGCCACCAAATGTCACACCATCGTCTGCGTACCAGAGACCCTTATATTAGTTTGAATCACCAAGACAGACAAAGAAGACATCATATTAGTTACTAGAATTCTATCTGAAAATCCAACACCACCAATATGATTGCAAGAAAAATTTCAAAGTTATAACTAATGTTAAAAGACAAAAATTTGATTTGTAACTATGTTTTAATCAAAAATATGGTTATCAAAATAGTCCCATTAAACCACTAAAAAGCCATTTTTTATGAGACAGTGATACTTTGCCGACTCATAAATCAAGTCAGCAGACAGACGCCAACAGATAGCCAATGCAAAAAATTGATCACATGAACCTACCGTGCGTATTTTGTCCAGTTTAGAATGCCACTATTATATATCTTTCGACAGCAGTGAATATTATTGGAAACGTCATGCAGATTTTTTTTTTCGATTACATTTGTTCATCATCTCACGTCTGGCAGGTATTTCACTTTGGTCGCTGTAGATTCAGATAAAAACATAAAAAATTCTCTTTGACGTAACTAATTCGTCTTTAATTTTCACACTCGATATCAATTTGATCTTATTGTTGTGACATCTTTCTTTGTACGACGATTACTCCGCAACCAGGTTTCACTTGACATACAACACCGTGTGAAAAACAATGAGTCGAGATTTTCTTGTAATTTGTGTGATGAAAATCAGGTAGTATTGAAGTCTTGTCAAAAACAAGATCCAATGGCCAAGACAAGACAGAAAAGTATACACGGTCCCGTTAAAGAATCGTGATTCTCATATCCCTTGATACATCAAGCTATATCGCCTAAATCTAACGTTGGAACACCAAGTACTACACTGCCGTTGAGTCGAACGTCATTGTCTGTCCAGTATCTGCCCACTGGAGACTTGGAACTATTGAGAAGCTCACCTCACTGCTAGGAAATCGAGGCAAATCAGTAAACTGTGGATGTACGTGTCTGTCCCGCTACAGCCTATCTTTACAGATTGTAGGATCTCTGGATTTCCTTTTACGCTTTCCATATAAAGACTGCGTCCTATTTCATGTGCATCTGCTCCGCATGCTTTTCCAGACGGTCTTATCTCTTGTTTCTGACAACCCCACTACAAACATTCAGTTGGCCACCTGAAGATGAGGCACTGTAATGCGACGCCTTTTCGTCTGATTTATACGTGCTGCTTTAGTTTTGCTCATATTCAAAGTATCTAACGTATCTGAAATAATTTTACGCTAAACAACGTACACTTCAGATCAACCGGCGAGGATCTGACTATTCTCTATTCGAATTGGTTTAAAATGGGGATCGAAGAAAAGAGAGAGTGACAGAGAGAGAGAGAGAGAGAGAGAGAGAGAGAGAGAGAGAGAGGTAGAGAGAGACTGTTTCTGCTACTGTCAACTCCAAGGCAATAACTGCTTAGCCCTTCAAGTTTTTCGGTTCTGCTTTGTACTAGCTGAGAATGTCAGTGTTGTCAAGGTATTTATTTATTCCAGTCTTAATTTATCTCCTTCTCCCTGTTCTCTCTGTCTGTTCCCTCCCCTGCCCCTACCTTTCCATCTCATCCTTCTCCTCTCTCTATTCACCTCCACCTCTCCCCTATATCTATCTATCCCCCCTGGCACTGTCCATTTCCTCCTTTCCATTTCTATCCATCTCCACCCCGTTTTATGTCTGTGACCTCGTCACCCCTTCTCCCTGTGCATATCCTCCTTCCCCTTCTCGGTTCATCACCTCGTTAACACACTCACTCGCACCCTAACACAAGGTTGTTGATTCCCTCCCCCCTCCCCCCCCCCCACACACACACGCGCACACAGTTTCCTTCCGCGTAGAAAGTAGTAGGTGTACCAAGTTTGGATGAACTCGATCCAACAACTTCGAAGGAAATATTGAACATATTCCTATGTGAAGCATACATATATGTCTGATTCTCTGAAGTTTTTCACCTTGGGACTCGAGAGAGGATAAATTTATCCATGGTATTCAGCCGCGTGGTTTATGCTTAGGTCCCGAAACACGTGGGCGAAATTGTTACCTTACTGAAGTGCTCATTCTGGCAACCTGGTTGACATACTGAGAACCACAAATAAAAGCAAAACAGCACTTTATACTTTTAAAAGTATTCCATTCCATGACAACTAAATATATGAATTATCAATTTTTCATTGTCTAGATCAAGTACATTAAAAAACATTAAAAGACGATGACAAGTTTGAATTGACTAAGAAAACATCTGCAGATCACTCATGTTAAGTTATACTTTGTTAAATCCCTGCATCCTCTATATAACTGGGAGCATGTTTATGTGAGAAACACTTTCAATACAGGAATGAATAAACCATCAAGATAAAGCCAATACAGTAAATAAAGACCAACAAGTTGCTTTCGAAAAATTTTACGTCACCCCTTCTCAACCACATTCCCACCCCTAGAAGTAGTAGTGAAATCTTCTGCCAGAGCATTTTTATACAAAAAATTAAAGATCAAGGTGGTGCATGGTTAGCGCCCTGGACTCGCATTCGTGCCATCCTGCTTTAGATTTTCCATGATTTTCCTAAAATCGCTTCAGGCAAATACCGTGATGCTTCCTTTGAAACGACACGGCCGATTTCCTTCCCTATCCTTCCCCAATCCGATGAGACCCATGACCTCAATGTTTTGCCCCTTCCCCCAAATCAAACAACCAGCTACCAAAAATTTCATGTGTATACCACAATTCGTTGAAATTACTCCAGGCGTCGCTGAACTATACTTCAGTATCATTTACTTCTCATTATCACCCCTATCGGATGTTGGTTCTTCATCACCCTATAGTACTTTTTTCGGGTAGAAACAGGTTTTAGTAAATCACCGACGCCTCTGTATAAAATAGCTTCATGATGTGTATTTTTATGCATTATTCAATGGTATATGAAGATACTGCATGCTAAAAATGCGTTGCGAGTACAGTTAATAGTAAATAAGTAATAAATTAAACCGTCACGCATTATGGCAGCAGTGTTTCCAAACATCTCAATGTTTATAACTTCATATGTCCTGAATGGTTCAAATGGCTCTGAGCACTATGGGACTTAACTGCTGTGGTCATCAGTCCCCTAGAACTTAGAACTACTTAAACGTAACTAACCTAAGGACATCACACACACCCATGCCCGAGGCAGGATACGAACCTGCAACCGTAGCGGTCGCAGGGTTCCAGACTGTAGCGCCTACAACCGCTCGGCCACTCTGGCCGGCTGTGTCCTGAACTATTTGTCATACAATGGTACTGTTTTGCATTTACATACAAGACTACTAGCAGATACTGTCTGCGAAATGTGCCGTGACTGGTATTAGTAGTAAAGAAGCAATCAATTAACGTCATGCGTGGCACGACCGAATTTTACACATCTCATTGCGTATGATGTCATATCTCCTGAGCTATGCGCCGTACAGTGATATAACTTTGCCCATACATTTAGTTCTGTATATGAATATTGCCAGCGGAAAGATGGTTTCTAGCACCACAATCCTTCTTTCTACATAGCAAGTGATATGTATACCAAGC
Organism: Schistocerca nitens; assembly: GCF_023898315.1. Taxonomy (NCBI): domain Eukaryota; kingdom Metazoa; phylum Arthropoda; class Insecta; order Orthoptera; family Acrididae; genus Schistocerca; species Schistocerca nitens. The sequence goes on from NC_064614.1 coordinate 977,201,149, forward strand.
TTGCTTGGAATCGACGCAATAGTATAGTAGCAGATGTTGAACATACACACTATGTGATCAAAAGTATCCGGACACCCCAAAAACATACGTTTTTCATGGTAGGTGCATTGTGCTTTCACCTACCGCCAGGTAGTCCATATCAGCGACCTCAGTTGTCATTAATCAATGTGAGAGAGCAGAATGGCGCGTAACTCGCGGAGTTCGAACATGGTCAGGTGATTGGGTGTCACTCGTGTCATATGTCTGTACGCGAGATTTCCACACTCCTAAACATCCCTAGGTCCACTGTTTCCGATCTCTTAGTGAAGTGGAAACGTGAAGGGACACATACAGCACAAAAGCGTACAGGCCGACCTCGTCTGTTGACTGACAGACACCGCCGACAGTTGAAGAGGGTCGTAATGTATAATGGGCAGACATCTATCCAGACCATCACACAGGAATCCCAAACTGAATCAGGATCCACTGCAGGTACTATGACAGTTCGATGGTAGATGAGAAAACTTGGATTTCTTGGTCGAGGGGCTGCTCATAAGCCACACATCAGGCCGGTAAATGCGTCGCTTGGTGTAAGGAGCGTAAACGTTGGGCGATTGAACAGTGGAAAAACATTGTGCGGAGTGACGAATCACGGTACTTAATGTGGCGATCCAATGGCGGGGAGTGGGTATGGTGAATGTCAGGTAAACGGCATCTGCCAGTGTGTGTAGTGCTAACAGTAAAATTCGGAGGCGGTGGTGTTATGACGTGGTCGAGTTTTTCATGGAGGGGGCTTCCACCCGTAAATGTTTTGCGTGGCACTATCACAGCATAGGCCTGCATTGATGTTTTAAGCACCTTCTTGCTTCCCACTGCTGAAGAGCAAGTCGGGGATGGTGATTGCATCTTTAAACACAATAGAGCACCTGTTCATAATGCACGTACTGTAGTGGAGTGCTTACACGACAGTAACATCTCTGTAATGGACTGGCAGCACAGAGTCCTGACCTGAATCCTGTAGAACACCTTTGGTTGTGTTTTGGAACGCCGACTTCGTGCCAGGCCCAACCGACCTACATCGATACCTCTCCTGAGTGCAGCACTCCGTGAAGAATGTGCTGCCATTCCCCAAGAAACATTCCAGCACCTGATTGAACGTATGCCCGTGAGAGTGGAAGCTGTGATCAAGGCTAGGTGTGGGCCAAGACCATACTGAATTCCAGCATTACCGATGGAGGGCGCCACGAACTTGCAAGGCATTTTCAGCCAGGTGTCCAGACACTTTTGATCACATAGCGTATGTATATATAGCCCTACATATGTTTTTGTAAGATATGGAGACTACGTCATGTGGACATAAACTGCTTTAAAATTTTCTCCAAATTTCCGGTGTTCCTCCTCTGTAATCACAATAAAACTATATTAAAAAATACATCCACGTCTCATCTGGCGACCTTGAATAGGTTGATTTTATGCCCTCTAAAATACCAAGGAATGTTAGTTCAAACTCCCCTTTTTCCAAGTTTAATATATAGAAGTTATTTAATGTTATTTTCTCAGCAACTATTCATAAACACACTGTGCTATTCGGCCGCTCTTGGTAATTTTAATTAAGAGTAATATATCAATTGAAATCCAGTACACATAGGAGGTAGAAAATATGAAAAAGGAAATGTATTCTACATAATATATATTTCGCGTCAGCTGCCAGTCAGTGTCCTGTAAGATATGCATTAATTCTGAGCAGTGTGTAAGTATATCGATACATCGCAGAGTCAATATTTTCTCCCCTTTAAATTTATTAGCTTTACAAATAATAGTTTTAGAACGTAAAAGTAGCTTTTTAATTAGGTTTCATTATAATTCTGAACCTAAGGGTCAAACAAGTATCACACTTCAGACAGCAAATTGAGTAGTTTAAACATTTGGCACAGATCTACGGATATGAGGTGTGGCAAAACATCTTCAGATGCTGTGTACCGAAACGCAAAGAGTGGCACGTGAAATTGTTCCGAGACATAGATTTATTGGTTACAGAATATGCATTAAGTGACGAGTAATCGCAGTTTAGTTATTTTGCACTAACGCACTCATGACATACTGTTTTCCATAAAAAAAATGATCAAATGGCTCTGAGCACTGTGCGACTTAACTTCTGAGGTCATCAGTCGCCTAGAACTTAGAACTAATTAAACCTTACTAACCTAAGCACATCAAAAACATCCATGCCCGAGGCAGGTTTCGAACCTGCGACCGTAGCGGCCGCTCGGATCCAGACTGTAGAGCCTAGAACCGCATGGCCACTCCGGCCGGCTTCCATCAATGACCCGTCTAAGCGATATCAGAATGGAAGCTATTCTGTAAAATCGTTGTAATTATCCATCAACGTGACCTGATAAAACTTTTTACAAAGCTACACTCATCTGATTGGGTACTGTTCTTCGTAGACACGACCATCTCCCAAATTACCTCTGAAACATTCGCGATAACTCTGGAGCATACGGAATGCAGTGTTTGAAGTACGCGCAGAGCACAAGAGCAGACCTGCTGATTCAGGCTCCCTGCGGCGTATAAATTAACAGCAATTTACATCTGGCGCGGAGGAGCGGCGCCCGCATTAGACGCAGACCTGCTGTGTGCTCGACAAGGAAGGAGCGCTCTGAACTGCGTGCGTACGCGACTCTCTCCAGGCGCACAAACAGCCCCTGGGCTACGCGCGCCTGGGAGCGTTCACAGAGAGTCGTTACGGGTGAATAGGCGAGAGCGATCTGACGTACGCCGTGTGTGCGTACGACAGCGTTTCCCGCGTGCGTAGCTCTTGCTATAACAGAAAGCGCTCTTGGAGGTGGAGACAGCACCATTAAAAATAGCGCCAGCCTCGGCGCTTGGTTCTTATACTGTGTGCCAACCACTGCCTTCTGACACAGACGCTTCCACCGGCATTGCATTGTCTCGTAGCTGTTCTCAATCCAAAATCTATTTTTCCAGGAATTATTGTTTCATAAAAGACATAATTTTACTACGAGAAGCAGCTATTACTTAGTACTTTACCCAAACTTCCAAACTAGCATCGTAATCTGGGAAATCTCACAGCTTAAAGGGTATTAATAATGTATTAATAATGAGTCAATATTCCACAAATGCATGTTCAACCCTGGCGCTATGCCGAAACTATACGCAACAGGGTACTACACCAGTCAGCGTTTCAAAACATTTTGCTGAGGTCAAGGAGTTTTTAGTGATCGTTTATATTTAGTGCACGCTGAATTAAAAAATGTAACACATTTTGACCAGTCAGGACACGTTTCTTCTCTACCTTCACATTTAGGTAGTAGCCTATAAGCCGTTTAAGTATTTGAAAATTTTGTGTTCATTATCACAATGCCGGCCGGAGTGGCCGAGCGGTTCTAGGCGCTTCAGTCTGGAACCGCGCTACCGCTAGGGTCGCAGGTTCGAATCCTGCCTCGGGCAAGGACGTGTGTGATGTCCTTAGGTTAGTTAGGTTTAAGTAGTTCTAGGGGATTGATGACCTCAGAAGATAAGTCCCGTAGTGCTCAGAGCCATTTGAGCCATTATCACAAAGCAGAATTATTTCCTTCTCATACAGCTACACTAAATATATGCTATTCAAATAAATGTACATAACACAGATGAAAAGATACTTCTTACAATCTGCGTTGTTTCTAAGAGCCGGTCGGAGTGGCCGAGCGGTTAAAGGCGCTACAGTCTGGAACCGCACGACCGCTACGGTCGCAGGTTCGAATCCTGCCTCGGGCATGGATGTGTGTGATGGCCTTAGGTTAGTTAGGTTTAAGTAGTTCTAATTCTAGGGGAATTATGACCACAGCAGTTGAGTCCCATAGTGCTCAGAGCCATTTGAACCATTTGAATTTGTTTCTAAGACCTTCAAAATTACGCACCTGATATATGTGAGCTTGTGCGCCACTGTCTGACGACCACCTATTTCAAGTGGAGAGGTCAATTATATGAACAAACTGACGGTGTAGCTATGGGCTCACCCCTATCGCCTATCGCAGCAAAAATTTCATGGAGGCATTTGAGGAAACAGCCCTCCAGTCCGCACCATTACGTCCAAATTGTTGGCTTCGCTATGTCGATGATACTTTCGTCATCTGGCCCCACGGAGAAGAGGAGTTACAGAACTTCCACAAGCACCTTAACCAACAGCATAGGAAAATTCAGTTTACAATGGAAACAGAGAAGAATGGGATGCTGCCTTTTCTCGACGTGGAAGTTTATCGAAAACCTGATGGTAAACTTGGCCACAAAGTGTACAGGAAACCAACCAATACGGACAGGTACCTTCACGTCTCCTCCCACCATCACCCCACGCAGAAGAAGTCCGCCCTGCACACGCTAACGAAGAGAGCGTACAGGATAAGCGACGAAGAACATCTGAAGACAGAACTTGAACGCCTCAGGTCCATCTTCGGAACCAATGGCTATGGGAAGCAGATGATAGACAGCACCATGTCGACAAGGGAGAAGACTAATAGGGAAGTGGAGAAGGAGGCACAGAGCATTGCTGTGTTACCATATGTACAAGGGGTCACCGAACGTATTGGCAAAATTCTACGAAAAGCCGACATCAAACCAATTTTCCGAAGCAGAAACAAAATATCAGACATGCTCGGTTCTACCAAGGATGCAGTTGACAAACTACACACAGCTGGCGTGTATGAAATTGGTTGTGCGTGTGGATTAGTCTACATAGGTGGGACGGGACGTCCGATTAGCACAAGCCTCTCGGAACATGAAAGATATATCCGCCTGAAACAACACACTAAGTCAGCAGTGGCGGAACACCGAGACGAGTGCGGGAAACCAATATTTTTTCAAGAAGCCCGCGTCCTGGCGAAACAGCCTCTCACTTTCAAAAGAAAGATTAGAGAGGCGATAGAAATAGCCAAAAGACCCGCCAACATGAATAGAGAGGACGGGTACAAGCTTCCGAGGTCTTGGCTGCCTGCAATAGCAGGGCTACGGAGCGGCGGCAGAGCCGTGGCGGCCCATGCAGACACGCGGAGAGCCGCAGTAGTGGTCGCGAGCACACAAAGCAATGGCATGCCGCAGCCGGTTTCTGGACAGCATGGAAACAGTGTGACGTCACAGCCATCACCTGTTCGCTATTCGTCCGTCTCCTCCAATGGGGTGGATTAATATAAAGACCAATAGAAAACAGCTATTTCAACCAATGACAGATAATAAAGGAAATACCAATAAAGCATACCTTTCACCCCTCCTCCTCCTCCTTTTACAGCCAATCAAGTAACGACACGGTTTTCTCGTGCAGCTATTTAAGGAACCAAGTGTGTTCATTTAGCAGTTAACGTAAGGCCCTCATGAAGGCTAGCTGCAACGCTGGCCGAAACGTTGGCGCATTTTAAATCATGACGATGCGGTCTGATACCCTGAAGAATTTTATTGAAGAAGATGAAGGATATTCTCAGGTTTACCGTCGTGACATTGGCCATCTCGTTTAAGCTTTGGGTGTAACGTATATCTCTACGGAATGGCAGTTTTTCATAGATTCATCAAGTGGAACTTCAGTAGCTGTACTACTCCACATTTGTAACGTATTGTTTCTGTCCTGGAGTCGTTCAGTACAAATGAGTAAAATCTACAGCAATATGAAACGTTTGTTAATTGCTGTGAAACATGAACGTCACAACTGGAAGGTACGTGGAGGTATATTTTTAAGTCGCATGTACGGTATCCTTAAATTGCTAGTTTTGGCCGGCCGGAGTGGCAGAGCGGATCTAGGCGCTACAGTCTGGAACCGCGCGACTGCTACAGTCGCAGGTTCGATTCCTGCCTCGGGCAAGCATGTGTGTGATGTCCTTAGGTTAGTTAGGTTTAAGTAGTTCGAAGTTCTAGGGGACTGATGACCTTAGAAGTTAAGTCCCATAGTGCTCAGAGCAATTTGAACCATTTTTTGTTAGTTTTGTAATACAGAGGCACACATTATCACTGTTCGTTACAGGTTGTGACCATACTAATGGGATTACGAAGTGACTACAGCAAATACCCATGCTTCCAACGGTAATGGGGCAGTCAGGCAAATAATAAACACTATGTACAATGCCTCTCGGAAGAAAGATCTGTCCTGACACCGCATTCGCCCAACATCAAGCCACAAGTTCTCGTGGATCCTGAGAAAAGTCTACTTCCACCAGTGCACACTAAACATAATTTAATGAAATCCATTGTAAATGCAGTGAACAAGTAAAATAGCGCTTTTATTTTCTTAAAACAGAAGTTTCCACGTGAGGTCACACTTAATGCAGTTACTTTTTATGGTCGTCAGATCAGGGAGCTTATCAAAGATCCGCAATTCGGTGAGAGTTTGGTGGTTACGGAGAGGAATGCCTGGTTAGCATTGCCATCAATAATAAGAAACTTTCTTGGCAGCTATAGGAGACCACAATATGACATTTCTGTCGAGTAACTTCTGCAGAACTTAAAGGTTCTCTGTGCTCGTTTGTTAGTAAGGATTTACTTTTTCAGCACACATTTAGATTACTTCCCTAACAACTTTGAACGTTTTCGTGAGGAAAAGGTTGAGCGTTTTCATAGAGATATTACAGTAATGGAAGAGAGGTACCTGGTATGCTGGTTGGTGAAAACGCTTGCGGACTGTTGTTGTGCCTCAAGAGAGACTTTCAGATCCAAAACACATTCAAGTCCTTGAAAAGGGGCTATTATTCCATAAAATGATGTTAATGTATGATCTTATAATTTAGACGTTCTCCAAATGCATGATTGTTGTGAAACCATAATCATCATATATAGCGTGTTAAAAAAGGTAGTTAAGTATAGTATTTAAAAAAGTGAAACAGTAACAAAACCAGACATGACTCAACAAAATGAGTTAAATTTCTGAATTAAGCGCGCACAAAATAATAAGAATCTGCTTAAAAAAACTTGACCTCAAAAATGACGCAGATCAACTTTGTTTCTGGTGGAAAAATGTGCTTCATGAAACGTATCGAAACTAAGAAGTACAATTTAGAGAACCACTGCCTCTACACTTCTAGATCCTTCAACAATAATGGATGAAACTTCTGAACTGACTAAGAAAACTTCGCCTTCACTTATTAATGGTAAAAGCTTTCTTACCTTAAAACGTTGTAAGCTGTCTTATGTACACTTTGATAAGCCATTTGGTGCTGGCACTTTCTGTGTTAATACATAATTATCGAATGATTACAACAATTTAGTACTGTATTCGTTTTGACTTTCTTTATTTGTTGAGGTAGCTGGTACAACAACACTATTATTCCCAACGCTACCATGTGGTCGCCTCTTGGCTGGAGTATCATAAACAGCCTGTACACTTTGATAAGCCATTTGGTGCTGGCACCTTCTGTGTTAATACATAATTATCGAATGATTACAACAATTTAGTAATGTATTCGTTTTGATTTTCTTTATTTGTTGAGGTAGCTGATACAACAACACTATTATTCCCAACGCTACCATGTGGTCGCCTCTTGGCTGGAGTATCATAAACAGCCTGGTCAATCTTATCGTTCCTGGGTCACGGACTTGCAGGGTCTCAGCCGTCGATGCGATTTTACGCGAACCAATCAGCAGTGTCAGGCTTCGTATGTGGACTCCCTGACCCGGGATGTGGTGGTTCAGTTGGCTCCCGATCCTGAGGTCCGGCGGGTTCCGCCCTCGGGACGTCGACGTGGCCCGGCCGTCAGAGGCCAGCGCTGTCGGGACTCCTCGTTGTCCGACTTCTCTATGGTATCGGCGCCTTCGGTTGCCCATCATCGCCGGTCGCGCGGCCCACTTCCATCTTGCCCACAGTGCTTTACTTCCCATTCGCGGGCTGATTGACCCCACTGCTGGAAAACATGCACGCTGTGTAACAAGGAGGGCCACATCCGATCGGTTGGCGTAGTCGCTCGACTCGCTCCAGTCCTGCACCTCCTGGGCCTCAAGATACCGTCCATGCTCTGCAATCGGTCGTCCCACAGGATGACCCATCAGCGCGGAAGCTGTTCCCCGGCTCCTTACCCTCTTTGTCGTCGACCATCCATCGGCTTCGAATATTTTTGGCCTGGATGCGTTTAAACTGTTTCGCTTTTCAATTTCCAACGACGTTAAGGTCGTTTCCATAGTTGTTCCTTTTCAGGACTTGGCCGATCTGTGCTACGCTTTTACGTCGTTGTTTGCAGCAAATTTCAGATGTGCTTCTTGCTTTCAGGCGCACATCACCCTATGGCTGGATGCACAGCCTCACTTTTTCTGGGCCCGGCCCCTTCCAGTGGCCTTATGGCCAGCGGTCAAGCAGGAACTTGATCGGCTCCAGGCCGCTGGCGTGCTGGAGTCTGTAACTTACAGTGGATGGGCGACGCCACTGGTGGTCATAAGGAAACCGAATTGGTCCCTTCGGCTATGTGGGGACTTCGGCACTACAGTCAGTGCACAGTCCCTCATTGACACTTACCCCACTCCCCAACAGGAAGACCTTCTTACCAAGCTTGCCGGGGAAAAGTATTTTTCCAAGATCGACCTGGCTGAGGCATACCACCAGTTGCCCTTATATGCCGAATCTCAGAACATCATGGTTATCAACACGCCTTTCAGATTGTAGAAGTACAAGCGCCTTCCCTTTGGTGTATCTTTGGCGCCGGCCATTTTCCAGCGATACTGGAGCAGCTTACATAGCCTATCGCTGCCTGTGAGAATTATCTGGATATCTTGGTCACCGGGCGTTCCTGCCAGGAACATTTGCAAAACCTCAGTGCCTTATTTCACGCTCTGCAGTCTGCTGGTCTACTTGGCTGGACAAGTGTTGCTTTTTCCAACTGGAAGTGGAATGCTTAGGCCACTGGCTTAGCAAAGATGGAATTCCACCGTCTCCCAGTGGGCCTGCCACCGGCCCTCTCTGCCCCAAGGTGGAGCAGCGGCTCCCTCCCTTGATGCGCCCAGTTCCTCTTCCCACTGCCACCCTCCTCGGCACCGTCCAGGGCGTTTCTGCCCCTATGCGCAAGATTCAGGGGGGAGGGATATGGTACCGCGCGCCGCGGAATTTGAATCTGCGACAGACGTCATGGTCGTCGAAGACTCCTGGAGGTCTCTGCACCATCAAGCCGTAAGCTGAGGCGGCAGGCGCCTCCTGGCCCGCTTTTAGTGTGAGAGCGCCACAGTGGAACACATGGTTCCAGCGGCCATTAGCGGCGGCCCCGATAGAGTACTCAAGCGTCTGCCTCTCGGTCAGCCAGTGCATCTAGAGGGTTGGAGTCCCTCCATCGAAGGCACAAGATTCCAGAACCTGGGCCATCCTCATGGTGTGATCTACGTCTTCGAAGCGCTAGCTGCTGTTGCTGTTATGTCTGGTGTCTGTCTGTCTGTCTGTCGCCTGCTGCTGTTGCCGTCTGTCTGTCCGTCCGCCTGCCTGCCTTCCTGCCTACTGTCTGTTCGCCACTGTCCATCGCAGCCACAGCCTGTGCCTGCTGTCCGTCTGTTCGTAACCATCCATCACCGCAGCTGCCTGCTGTCCGTCTGTCGCCATTCGATCGCCGTCGTCCATCGTCCATCGTCGCCGCCGGCACCGCCTGCTGCCCATCCATCGCCATTCGTCCACCATGAGCAATCCCACCTCCACTGTGATCTACTCTTCCCCCTCCCCCTCTTCCACAGTCACTTCCTGGAGTGCCGCCCCTGGCCTCCCTCCTTACAGCTCACCTCCCCTTCCCCCACTTACCCATTCCTCCTCCCCTGCTGTGTACCGCCACCTCTACACCCTTCCTCCAGCCTCCACAACCTCAACAGCTCCCACTACTACCCATGCCCTAACATATTGTTGCGCCTCCGCTGCCACACCTCAGGTGGTCGGCTTCCACTCTCTCACCCACCCTGCCACTTTATCATTTGAATGCTCTGCACGCATCACATCACGCCGAGCCACCATCGCCACCACTGAACTGGCTGCTTCTCCCGGCACCTCCACTACACCACAGGGATCTGCCACCTGCCACCTCCCTCTCCTCCCCATCCCTCTCCCCTCCTTCCAGCCTCCAGTCTCTAAAAAAACCCAAAGCGCGTCATTACCGACTCTGCTCCTGCCACTTCCTACAAAAAGTCAGCACCACCTCCCCCTCCTGTCATCTCCATGGACACCACCCCTGCTCCAGCCACCCATACCTCAGCCCATACACTCCACACCTTTGTCCTGTCAACTCCCAATCCTAAGTTCCTTGATACCCGTATCCTCACCATAGAAATACGAAAGTACTTACCTGGTGCTCCCATCTCCCAACTCATTCCCCACAGGGACTCAGTCCTTATCAAGTCCCCGTCCCCCTCCTTTCACACAGACCTCCTCCGTAAACTCCCACAAGTTACGTTTGGCCTCCATGCATCCCTGACACCCTTCCTCCCCTCTTCCACTCCTCATCAGCCCCAGTCTCCCCGCCACCCCCCCCCCCCCCACCTACACTGCTGTGATCACCAAGCTCAGCCCAGTGATCACGGAGGATGAGGTGTTGGTGCAACTAAACTCCCACACAGACCTGGAAATCCACTCTGCCCACTGCATACAAAATGCCTCTGGTCCCACCTACCTCATGCTGGTCTTCTCGGAGTCCGCCCCCTCCACTGACTGTCACCTCACCCAGGGTGCCCTGATTTACCACCGTCGCCATCATGTTGAATCCTCCAAATCCCCTCCCCAATCCTACCGCTACCAGCGATGCCTTATGTGCAATGACCAGCTGACCCACAACTGCAAAAACCCCTGAAATGTCCCCATTCCAAGGCCTCCCACTCACTTAAAAACTGCCCCAAACTCGCTGCTCCTCTTTCCTGTAACACCTGCAATGGCCCCCATCCCAACTACTGCCACATGTGTAAAGCCAAACCCCCTCCAGCCAACCCCAAGCTTGCAGTCCCTGTCTGTCTCGTTGATCCCCCTGTCCACCCCAACAATCCCCTGCGCCTTGTGTTGTTTTAACTGTCCCAGTGTGTGTTTTTTTGGGCGTGCTACTTTTTTATGGTTTTTATTCCATTTTACATTCACCCCTTTTTTGTCTATTGTCTTCCATGATGTTCCCCCTTTTCTGTATCTATGTTCACCATGTTTTCTCCTTTGTTATTTTTAAATGTCTTCTATTGTCTGTTCTATGTCTTTCGGCTGAAGTGCAGCGCATATGCTGCTGCCAGCCCACCCCGATGGGGAACTGAAATACAATAAAGGAAAAAAAAAGGTCAGTCAGCCAGTCTAATCTCGCGTAAGTCTGTGGACACATCGCCTCGCGTTAGACAGCTTACTTACTTGTTCTGTGTACGAGTGGGCGTGTTTGTTAGGTTTCCTTGTGACTCCGTTGTTCGATCTTGTTGGTGTTTGTTCGGTCCTTCTTTGGTCGTGTCCGTCCTCTCCCGTTGTGTTGTTGTTCGCGGGCCTCTCCGCGGGTCCCGCCGCGCATTCCGTCATTTCAACCCCGCGACCGTCCCGGTCGCAGTTACAACACAAACTGTGAACTGTACGTTGCGCTTATATTAGTGAATGGACTAAGATAGTTCTTGCATGTGCAGTGGCCTTGTGGCTCACCAGTGAAACACTACCTGCGCATGATATTAGGTTTCAACGTTTCGGGGACTGCGATTTGTTATGAATAAGCCTTTAACTGTGTCACATCACCCACTGATCTGAAACTGCTTCGCGGATGCCTCCGAGTAGAACATTGTATAAAGAAATATATCACGTAAATACGTAAGTGTTGCTCATTTCAAATGGTTCACACGACATCGAGCTCACGAAGAGGCTGCGACCGTACAGCTGTGTAACGGACCTAGTGACATTATTTTCAAAGCAGAATTTCCATATACCAGCATAGAGCTTCATTGCCAAGCCACAGTGAAAGTAAGATACATCCAAAGAGGAAATTTTGCAAAAACTTTAAATCAGTTCAGGCTCTCGATTGCAAATATAATGTATTACCTAATCAAAATATCCACGGGTGTACTGCCGGTCTACAGTGTCCAACGGGCACAATATTTCGGCGATCATACATGTCGCCATCATCAGGTGAGATCCGTACACTATGGCTGCTCAGGGGGAACTGGGTTCGGTCGCGGCGGCGGCCGATTTAAATACCCTCCGCCCGCGGCGCGCTCACTCCGCCGTCCGCGCCCCGCACCACGGTCGCGCGGTGGAACAGATTGCGACGGCGTCTGAGATGACGTCGGTGTGATGGCTCTGTCCGCCGTTGTCGTCACAACTATACATTTTCTCGATTTACTCTTGATTAACCCAATCGCTGGTTCCCAAGCCTTGCTAAGATTATAGCCACAGTCACGGTTTATGAGGTCGTCATTGGTGCGAATTTCGATGGCCTCTCTAACAACGCTGTCCCAGTATCTCGGCGCCTGTACCAGAATCCTCGTGCGTTCATACTCCATAGCGTGATTTTCCGACAAACAATGCCGGCACGTTCACAGGAGCTCAGTCTGTCAGTTCACCCGGTGATGGCGACATGTATGATCGCCGAAATATTGTGCCCGTTGGACACTGTAGACCGGCAGTACACCCGTGGACATTTTGATTATCAAATACGCCGGGAGAAACTCAGGAATCACATAATGTATTACCTGTTTCCGCTTTACAATAAAATGTTGTTGTAGTCAAAATATTGTAATTTATCGACCTAGAAGAAGACTGTCACAGCAACGGTATTAACAAATAAATGTAGTGTTTACTCCACATCCATTTCAACCATTTTTATAATTATTTGCAAAAGTATACTCATATATGCTACTACTCATTCAGTGCATTAAACACATTTTACAGACTCTGACTGCTCACATAATAAAAATATTTTTCTGAAATGAATAGGCTTGCCAATCTCTATTATAGGGCGAGAACACAATTTGCGGCGCTCGTGGTATCTGAAATTAACAGCTGACATACACCTGTTTGTGGCTGGTTTGTTTATAATGCTATGCGAGTTCTATGGAATTGAAATGTCACTTTATTGCGAAAACTGGATGTACTTCTATTTCCATACTTGTGAGAACTGTGTTTAATGTCATAGAATGACGATTTTATTGATCATGCTTTTTGCACGTTTCGGTACGGCTTATTACTTTTGAGTTACACTGTAAATTTTATTAAATTCTTTTGGCTCAGAATCTTACTGGTAGAATTAGTCGCTGTTAACAAGAACAGCAAACTGACAAGAATAACATACAGGAGAACGGAAACGATAGACGAAAACCTGACTGTTTGGCTCTCGTAAAGGTAAAGGCACCAAAGAGGTAGTTCTGATGTTGCGATGGCTTATGAGGTTCAGAATTAACAAGAACCAATGCACGTTCATAGATTTCATCTAAATGAAAAAAAAGTGTTTGACAGTGTAAAATGATACAAGATATTCGAAATTCTGAGATAAAAATTGAAGTTTTCTGTAGGGACAGACAATTGTGCGACAACCAAGAGGAAATAAGCTGCTTTTTTATTCCAGTCTCTGATCACAAATGAATTCTTTTAGACGATGACCGGTTTCAGGCTTTTTTACACCATGTCCAAAAGTGATACAGCCATAATGGCATCGTCGAAACATATAAATATAATCAGCTTAGCTTCGTCATATAGATTTAAAATATATTTTAAATTTATGTGACGAAGCTATGCTGATTATATTTATATGCCATTATGGCCGTATCACTTTAGGACATGGTGTAAAAAAGATCTGACGATGGTCATTACAGACTGAAACCGGTCATCGTCCAAAAGAATTCATTTGTGATCAGAGACTGGAATAAAAAAGCAGTTTACAGTTATTGGATCACTGTTTGTATACGCGATTATGTCGCAGTTGGGGAGACAATAAGAATGGAAAATCAAGAACGAAGTGCTCTGCATAAAAATTATGTAACACAGGGGTGTAGTGTTTCGCCCCTATGGTTCAAACTATACCCAATGATGCAATGATGGATATAAAATGAAGTTCTACAGTGGAATTACAGTTACTGGTGAAATGAGATCAATGATAAGATTCACTGATGACATTGCTATGAAAGTGAAGGAGAATTACAAAAATTATTGAATGGTATGAACAGTCTATTTAGTACAGAATGTGATTGAGAGTAGACCGAAGAAAGAATTGGGAAGTAGCAGAAATGAGATTAGCGATCAACTTAGAATAAAAATTCACTCAGGAGAACCGTACAAACATACCGTCACTTGAACATCGTGCAGGCTCTCGTATGGACGACATAGAAATAAGCATACCAGGCGTAGAGAAACAACTGAAAGATTTGAAAACAAATAAATCACCAGGCCCGGATAGAATCCCAATTCAATTTTAGGAACAGTATTCTACGGCACTGGTCCCTCACCTAGCTTGCATTTATCGTGAATCTCTCGCTCAGCAGAAAGTCGTAATCGACTTGAAAAAAGCGCAAGTGACTCCAGTTTATAAGGAAGGTAAAAGAACGTACCTGCAAAATTACAGACCAATATTCCTATCTTCCTTTTTACTACAAAAGCCTTGAACATATTCTCAGTTCGAATAAAATAAACTTTCTTGAGACTAAGAAGCTTGGGTCCTGCCAAACTCAGATCGCCCTTTTCTCTAGTGATATAGTGAGAACTATGGCTGAAGGGCAACAGGCACATTTCATATTTATAAATTACCTGAAATCATTTGAAACAGTGCCTCATTGCAGCCTGTTGATGAAGGCACGAGCATATGGAATATGTTCATGGATATGAGAGTGGCTCGAGGACTTCTTAAATAATAGGACCCAGTGTGTCGTCCTCTACGGCGAGTGTTCATCGTGAGGAGTGCCCCAGAGAAGTGTGACAGGACCGCTGTTTCTAGAATGAAATTTTCACTGTAAAGCAGAGTGTGCGCTGATATGAAACTTCCTGGCAGATTAAAACTGTGTGCCGGACCGGGACTCGAACTCGGGACCTTTGCCTTTCACGGGCAAGTGCTCTACCTACTGAGCTACCCAAGCACGACTCACGCCCCGTCCTCACAGCTTTAATTCCTTTCTTCCAGGAGTGCTAGTTCTGCGAAGTTCGCACGAGAGCTTCTGTGAATTTTGGAAAGTAGGAGACGAGGTACTGGCGGAATTAAAGCTGTGAGGACGGGGCGTGAGTCGTGCTTGGGTAACTGAGTTGGTAGAGCACTTGCCCGCGAAAGGCAAAGGCCCCCAGTTCGAATCTCGGTCCGGCACACAGTTTTAATCTGCCAGGAAGTTTCAGGACCGCTGTTGTTCTCTATATACATAAACGATTTGGTGACGAGGACGGGCTGCAGTCTATGGTTGTTTGCTGATGATACTGTGGTGTACGATAAGGTGTCGAAGTTGAGTTACGAGTTAGACAAATTTCCAGTTGGCGTGATGAACGGCAGCTAGCCCTAAATGTGGAAAAATTTAAGTTGTTGCGGACACGTAGGAAAAACAAACCTTTAATTTTCGGATACGATCTTACGAGTGTCCTGCTTGACACAGTCAAGTTGTTTAAATACCTGGGCGTAGCGTTGCAAAGCGATATGAGGTGGAACGAGCGTTTGAAAACTATGGCAGGGATGGCAAATTGTCGACTTCTGTTTATTGGGAGAATTTTAGGAAAGTGGTTCTCTTACAAAGGAGACCGCATATACGAGTACGCTGGTGCGACCTATTCTGGAATACTGGTCCAGTGTTTGGGATCCGTACCATGTCGGATTAAAGGAAGACATCGAAGCAGGCCAGAGGCAGGCTGCTAGATTTGATACCGGTAGGTTCGAACAACTCGTAAGTGTTCCGGAGATGCTTCGGGAACTGAAATGGGAGTCCCTGGATAGAAGACGACGTTCTTTCCGAGAAACTACAATTGAGAAAATTTAGTGAACCGGCATTTGAAGCTGACTGCCTAACGACTCTACTGCCACCAACAGACATGGCACGTAAGGACCACGAAGATATGATACGAGTAATTAGGGCTCGTACGGAGGAGTACAGACTGTCGTTTTTCCCTCGCTCTATTTTGCGAGTGGAGTAAGAAGGGAAATGACAAGTAGTGGTACAGGGTACCCTACACCACGCACCGTTCGGTGGCTTGGCTTGCAGCGTATCTATGCAGATGTAGATATAGATGTAGAAGCACGAAGTAAACCATCTCAAGGAATTCTGCTGCATTGAGGCAAAATAACACATGAAGACGACGCAAGGACACAAAATGAAGATTAGCACAGGCTAAGAGGGCATTCTCGGTCAAGAGAAGTCAATGACTCCTTCAACAAATCTGAAACATGCGTAACGCAAAGAAATTAGAACACCATTTGATTGCGCGATTATTTACGCTATTTAAAATTAAGTTGACCATTCCCAATCTGTTATTAACAACCTACACAAGTTGCTTATTGATTGGTAAGAGAAACTAATTAGTTTATTTCAATATATATTTCAATACATTCCTTCCCCAGAAGATCCGACGTAGATAGTATATTTTTGTCTTTTGAGAGAAGTATACAAAGCAATCACTTTTAGCGTAAAATCTTAAATTTCCTTGAGAAGACCCACTGTTCCTCTCGAGCCCTCCTGTCACGTTGATATTGGTCATACTAGCAAAAAAATCTGAATACTACTGTTTCTCAGGTTTTCCAAACTCCATCGACACTTTCAGGTTTTTCTTTAAAATCTCTGAAACCGTTTAATCTGCAAACCAAATTTTCCCTTTCTTCTGTCTCTGTTATTCTTTCAGTATCCACTATCTAATTGATTACGTTGTTCTTATTATTGGAATCTGTTCATGGATATCTTCTTTGTTGAGTACATAAGTTGTAGTGTTTTAACTATAGACCTATGAGGTGGTTGTCTTCCGCAGTCACGTTCCATTTAACGTTGTAAGATTCAACATACGTCTGTATCAGTTTGTCTTTATTTTCAGTGTCCTGCTGATATTATCTTATGTACAAAGTGTAATAGCAACTGTTGAATCTCTGTAATCTACAATAGACGCAGCCCTAATTTTCTTGTGTTACTGAAGCGAACTCATGTAGAACTGACATGTGCATCTGTAATGTTCTAAAGATTTGTTTTCTGTGACAACAAGCATATCACTTAGAAACATTTCTAATTGCATGGACGAATCCATGTCTGCACCCTATTGCAACTTACGTTCTCTGTCACATCTGTGGAAGATAGTCTCAACAGTTCAGTTCAAATGGCTCTGAGCACTATGGGACTCAACTGCTGTGGTCATCAGTCCCCTAGAACTTAGAACTACTTAAACCTAACTAACCTAAGGACATCACACACATCCATGCCCGAGGCAGGATTCGAACCTGCGACCGTAGCAGTCGCACGGTTCCGGACTGCGCGCCTAGAACCGCGAGACCACCGCGGCCGGCTCTCAACAGTTCAGTTTTGCAGTTCAAGTACTCCATCAAGACGACGTCACTATTCCAGCGAACAGCGTGATGTGCCGCCAGTCTATTGCAACCAGGTGTGCGGTTGGGATACGAGGTATGGAAAGGCGCATTCGGTTACCCGGTTACCGTTTGTAGGCACGCTGGTGGTGCGACAGCCATCTCCAGTAGAATAGAGATTAGACGATTGATACGTAGGTCCTTATCAGACATTAGCCTTTGCGCTAGCATCCACTTGCCTTGTTCCGAAGCCAGTATTCAGAAGTTACGACTTTGGATTTTTTTCAGAAAAATGAACGAAGCTTCGTCGATAGAAATGTTAACATTCAGAAAATATAAAATTAACGCAGTGTGGTTACAAATGACACAATTTGCGAATCTATGAGTGTAAAGGCTCCCTTCTCAACTCCATTTCGCTGAGGTGTGCACAGTTAATGAAAACATTTGTGTTTGATTTGTAGCCTGTCAAATTCACTTCGTTAGGCTGCACGTGGATTTTAGTCGGACGTACTCCACTTTTTTTATTATAAACGACCATTCCTCTTCTGTGCACCTTACGCACATTTTCAGTACCCAAAACCTTTGCATGACGTGCTAAAATGCTTGTGGCTTCTGGTTCGGGGTTTTAATGCGAAATTATGATGAAAGAAATCTCAACAGAACATAACTCCACTTGAACGATATGTCTGTCATGGCGTTTTACTAATTTATACGCCGCAGAATCTCCTAATCATTACATTCTTTGATCCACGTGAGAAGAAGCCATTGTAGTGGTGGCCTGAAGTAATTTAAACAAATCACGGGACCTTCAAATAACGAAGGCTGAACTTTTATTTGTATCCCGTTCCACAAAGGAGAGTATATAGAAACTTAATTCTCCGACCAAGTGCTGATCACAGTAAGAAGAAACTGGTAATCAAATTTTCCAACTTTACGTCATAGGAAATTACAGGAATGTCGACGGCACTGCACATTTTGGCTGGGATACCACGGCGTGAGGAAACGAGGAAGGGAAGATATTTAAACGAAATTACGAATACGGTTTGTTTATTAAATAGTTGCCGATTAACAAATAAACTTGTTTGACCTAATCCATTACTAATCTTCCGAAAAATTTTGTCTATAGAGCGTGTACCTCTTGATAATCGATATATCAGCCCTAGGAAACTAATTACATACATCTATTAAATAATACAAATTGATTTTGTAAAGAGGTGTGAGCCTACATGCGGAGGAGTCAGAACTGGAAGTGCCATTACAGCTCCACTCGCTTACCTACTGGTTAGTTGTTTTCATTGCTGTTCTGCATTACGCCTTGCTGCCTTGTTATTATTCAAAACTTTCATGTTTACGTAATACCATACCCTCTATTTTTACGTTGGAGATGGTTTCTCTCCGCCCAAACAGGCCTCGGAAGGCTCATTGGTTCCGACCGACTGCCTTATCATCCTCAGCTGATAGGCGTCACTGGATGCGGATGTGGAGATGCGTTTGGACAGGTCACTGTTCTCCAGGCCGTTATCAGTTTTCGTGACCGGAGCCACTATTTATCAATCAAGTAGCCCCTCAATTGACACAGTTGCCAACCGCGCTCGTCAGAGTTGGACGCTCACCCATCTGTGTGCTAGCCAAGCCCGACAGCGCTTAACTCAGGTGATCTTACGAGAACCGATGTTACCAGTCCGCAAGACCGTTGGTCTGAACTTATTACTAGCCCAATATATTTGCACAACCAGTACGCATTTCTTTTCAATCGAAGGCTTAACAGTTTACTATTCTGACAATTTCAAAAGAACAGATGAAACGTGCTACAAGAAGCACTAGTAAGAAAGTAGTGCGAACATCAGTCCAGATCGTACAGAACGACCGATGAAAGATTAGAGTAATGGTTTCCTTGTCTCTCTTGTAGAGAGGTTTCGGGCTGAGATTTATTAAGCATAACTCTGAAACAGGGAAACAGCATTTTTTATTACAACTACATGTCAATGCGCTATTTCTCATATAAATATGCCATAATTCGAGAAACTATTTAATAAATGTTGCTTATCTGTTATCGAATGGCTCTCTTATTTATCTTTTCGCTTAGTGAATGAAAATTAAAAAATAAGTGGTAGTAATTTATTTAAATGAAACAATCAAGACGTAAATTTAAAAGCAGATACCTGTCATATGATTATGGCATTGTAACTAGGTCAAGCAACAAAATAAATCATTTGTAACATTGCTAGTCTACAAAAGCCATAATGTCCGAGGGCTTCGCATAGTTCCCATTACTACTGCGTTAATTAACAATCACATGCAACGGCCTTATGAACTTAATAAACCGTATTATGTATCTCATTACTCCCGGTAATGGCTAGTGAACCATGAAACAGGATCACTAAGGGTGGAAAAATCGATCAAAAATTTCTCCATAATTAGCTCAGCACATTCTGGAGCTCAGTTGAATTTCCCAAAGGACAGAATTACGTGCACTCTTGTTGTAGAAGTTTACGTCGCGGTCTCCTCAGACCTCAGATCGTGTGAAGTGCGCATGAGACTGCAGCGTTTGGGTAAGTTCTGAAACCGTTATACCATTGCACGATCATCAGCTGTCCCTTTTATTTTGTACTCGACATTACAGTGCATTGGTGAACCTCACCCTTCGATATTTCTGCATCTTTGCCAGTTTAGTAGAAATACTTATCTTAGGCTGATCACGTCGACCGAGAAATAAAGATACAATTATTTTCTAAAGCCATATTGCATACTACTTGACAGTGACTGTTTCAAACATTTGAAAAGATTTTTCACCTACCTCTATGAGACACAAAATTTGTTGACCATCAAACTTTTTAACGAAACACAGGTTACAATGGCAATACAACGATATTTAATGAAAGTACACGTAGATATTAAAAATGTTTTCTGGAATCTAGGTATGTGCCGTGCTCATCCTGTGGAGAAGAAGAAGAAGAAGAGTAACGTAAAAAAAAAAGAAATGCTCACTTCTTGTGTTTGTCTGCTGTTAAAAAGAAATTTGTAATAATCGGGCACTTGTGGATATCGAATGGCTCTCTTCTTGCGGTGTGTTCAGTTACTGCCAGTTCTGAGTCATGTTGGAACTTGTGAACCTCTGTTCACAAATTTGCAAAGGATACTTAAAACACTGTATCACGATCAGATAGATGGCGGTCAAAAATAATTTTGTTCCGATTTAACTATTGATATGTCAGTTACGGTTTCACCAGTCAGTTGCACTGTTACATCGAAACAACTTTCGTTTTCACCGCCATCTTTTTGATTGTGACACAGTGTTTCACATGTCCTTTACAAATTTGGAAACAGTGGTTAACACGTTCCAACGAACAACAGGAAAATATTTACACTGTGTGATCAAAAGTATGCGGACACCGCCAAAAACATACGTTTATTATATTAGGACCATTGTGCTGCCACCTGCTGCCAGGTACTCATATCAGCGACCTCAGTAGTCATTAAACATCGTGAGTGGGCAGAATGGGCGCTCCACGGAACTCAAGGGCTTCGAACGTGGTCAGGTGATTGGGTGTCACTTGCGTCGTACGTCTGTACGCGAGATTTCCAGACCCCTTAACATCCATAGGTGCACTGTTTCCGAAGTAATACTGTAATGAAAACTTGAAGGGACACGTACAGCACAGAAGGATACGGGCGACGTCGTCAGTTGACTGACAGAGACCGCCGACAGTAGAAGAGAGTCGTAATGTGTAATAGATATATATCCAGACCAGCACACTGCATCACACAAGAAACTGCATCACGATCCACTGCAAGTATTATGAAAGTTAGACACGAGGTGAGAAAACTTGGATTTCACGGTCCAGCGGCTGCTCATAAGCCACACGTCACGCCGGTAAATGTCAAACGACGCCTCCCTTGGGGGTGACGAGCGTATGCATTGGACGATTGAACAGTGGACAAACGTTGTGTGGAGCGACGAATCACGGTACACAATGTAGTGATCCGATGCCAGGGTGTGGGTATGTCGAATGCCCGGTGGACGTCATGTGCTCATGTGTGTAGCGCCAACAGTAAAATTCGGAGGCGGTGGTGTTATGCGGTGGTCGTTTTCCCAAGGTGGGAGCTTGCACCCCTTGTCGTTTTACGTGGGCGAAATTGATGTTTTAAGCGCCTTCTTGCTTCCCACTGTTGAAGAGCAATTCGGGATGGCGATTGCATCTTTCAACATAATCGAGCACCTGTTCATAATGCATGGCATGTAGCGGAGTGGTTACACTACAATAATGGACTGGCCTGCACAGAGTCCTGACCTGAATCCTATAGAACACGTTTCGGATGTTTTGGAACACCGAAGTCGTCCCGGGCCTCAGCGACCTACATCGATACCTCTCCTCAGCGCAGCACTCCGTTAAGAATGTGCTTCCATTCCCCAAGAAACCTTCCAGTACCTGACTGAACGTATGCCTGCAAGAGTGGAAGCTGTCATCAAGGCCATGGGTGAGCCAACAGTATATTGAATTCCAGCGTAACCGATGGAGTGCGCCACGAACTTGTAGGTCATTTTCAGCCAAATGTCCGGATTCTTTTGATAATGCAGTGAAACTGAACACACAGCAAGGACGTAGCCAATTCACATAAACAAAATATTTACTTAAAAAACAAAACAACATACGAAGTGAATATTTCCTCATACTAGTTCATCTCTCTCTTTCTCAGCAGGGTAACCACAGCACATACCAAGATCTAATAAACAACTGTAACACTTATGTTTACTTTTGTCAAGTGCTTTGCATTGACAATGTAGCCTGAAGATGAGGCTTATACCTTGAAAAATGAAGCTTCATTAAATAACCTCAATGTCAACAAATTTAGTGACTGATATCGGTCTCTGAAAAGCTTTTCAGAACAGTGCTTCACCAGTGGCCTCTTAGCTCGAAAATCGTACACCGGAAAAGAAAGCTAGTAATAACAAAATATCTTTCAAAAGGTACCTAGTTAGGCGATCAATGCCAAATCGTGTTCGACGTCCCACAAAACCAGATGTCTGTCATTCTAGTTATTTGGATCATGACCCACTATCGTGATTGTTTGTATGGCTGAGCCTAGGTGTTCTTAACTTTTCATACCGTACACAATGAGCACTTTTCTGTGGTGAGTTTCAGGTGTAAAATATCCTTTAGTACTGACTACTTCATACCGGTTAGTGGGCCGGAGATACCACTCATCGAAGTCGCTTACAGCGACTCCCATGGCTAGTTTGAAGTGATCGAGCGTCTCGACCGGCTAGTATTGTCAATGAATTCGATATCGATTCATTGTTGGCGCTTCAGACGTCTCGCTTTTACGTTACAACTTCGCAGGGGCAGAAAATGTCTAGATGAATACATTTACCGAGATGAATTATAACTTCACAATGCTATGCCTCGTGTTTCAAGAAGCGAGGAAGTGTCTGCTATCCGTAACGAACATCACTTCCGAACCGGCATTAATGTTTACCAGTTATGTAGCTGATTGAACATCTGGTTGTTCAGCCTGTCGCTTTCTGCACTCGTCCAGTAACATGTAATGTTGAATTTCGGGCTCAGGTAGAAATGACAGAGGTTTATATTTCATTCATGGTACGAGAATATTAGGAACATGCAATTCCAATAGGTGGCATCACACAAAACTGACACTTAGAAAGCAATGTTGTTTTATTTCTTTCAAAGCAGTTTCGCAGACAATGCTATTGTATACAGCATTAGAATTTTTTGTGATAGTTAGAAACCAATAAAGGTAATCAGCTCTTGGAACAAATAATCGAATAATTTAAACAGACGTAGTCTAATGCAAGAAAGACATCAAAAAGTCCTACTGTCGTTCCACTACAAGACAGTATAATCATTCTCAGCTATAAGGTTTCTAGAAGAACCTTTGTGAAGCAATTTGTGCGCTGACCACTAAACCTATTCTACGAGAGACTTTTGCTCGTTGGTATGGGGCAGCATGATTCAGTTTGAGTTCATGTAGACAGTGTAAGAGGTACATGGAATTAGGTGCAAAGTCAGACAAGGGACTATAAGAAATGGGTTGTGGAAGACGAAGAGCGCTACTCTCAAAATTACAAAAGTTCAGGATTGAGCGCAACTCAAGAACATAATTAATTCAGTCAAACATAAATCTCTAGATTTGTGGTGGCTTGTATAACAAATATGCATTTTTAAATAAAAATTAATGAGATAAAATTTGGAATTAATCTTAAATAAATTAGTGAAACAATATGCTGAAGCCATTTGAAGAACGAAGAATTATTTGATTAGGAAAGAACAGGAAATACTGTTGCAATGTGAAACAGGATGTTACTGGGAACTTAATTTTACAAGTAATTCTGGTGGTTGTAGGGATGCGAAAATAAACGACGTGACTGAATGTAATTATGAATGAGTCTGAAACACAAGGCTGTGTTAAGGACAACAGCGCCGTTTAATTTCCAGAAACGGTGACGCACAGCTTCATCATTACCTCAGACGAAACAAAAGTTATGTGTGCGTGTTTCATTCTGTGGAACAGCAGAAAAAATATATACCGTTCCATAAAGCGCTTCGCTCCGTTGTTGCCGTGTGCGATACTGCTCACATCTCATCTTTCACTTCTTTCCGGCACTTTCGTTGTGTCGGGGTTCCCACGGGAGAACCATAAATCAGGAGGCAGCAATTGCTTGGCCGACGTTTGCGGTTTTCTGGCGTGGCGGTGTGGTTGGTTGCTCTGCCGCACGCTTTTGTGTGTGTGTGTGTGTGTGTAGGATATAGAAGTGTAGGGGCGTAGGGCAACGAGAGAAATAGGGTTCTGGATTTGGGGGGGGGGGGGGGGAGAGGGAGGTAGAGGGCCGTGGGGTTGGAACTGGTGTGCGTCGCAACAAACCAGCTGCTTTTCCTTACATCTGGCCTCGGCTTGGAAAATCTGTACCTTCCGTGCGGACCAGAAATGAAATGTCTCGTGCCACTAGAGTAGGCGCCTCTGCAAATTTAACGCGGGCCCTTAAAAGCCCGTGCTCGCCATAAATCTCAGACACGCGGTGCGCCGCGGTGCTCTGCGCCGACTGGGAAAAGGATATGCTTGTGAGGGCCGTCACGAGGGGATGCAGTATGCTGGCGTAGCGTGGCAGTCGCTGCTGGGACAGACACCTGCAGGCAGCAGGCTGTTTTAATTACTGTGGGTGACGCACGGCGCTCTGGGGTTCGCGCAACTGCGAGTGTCCACGTGGAAATTATTTCACTGTACACTTTTTGTAGATGGAAACCTTAAACAACAGAAGTTCTTGTAAAATAGCGGGACGTCTGTTCAAAAGTTTATGTGCTTTCTGTGAGGATACTTTGATAACCAGACTAACAGAAGCTTATTATGGATTATGGGAAACGTCTGTATCCCAGACGTTTAGTACAAGTAATAAAGATGTTATACCAGTACAGAGAAACGATAATAACACGGGGAAAGAGAAGACACGACCAATAAATACATAAATGTAAATTAATGCAGATGAATAGGAAAAAGAATCCCGTAATGTTTGAATACTCCATTAGTAGTGTGGCGCTTGACACAGTCACGTCGATTAAATATTTGAGCGTAACATTGCAGAGCGATATCAAGTGGGACAAGCATGTAATGGCAGTTGTGGGGAAGGCGGATAGTCGTCTTCGGTTCATTGGTAGAATTTTTGGGAAGATGTGGTTCATCTGCAAAGGACACCGCTTATAGGACACTAATACCACCTATTCTTGAGTACTGCTCGAGAGTTTGGGATCCCTACCAGGTCGGATTGAGGGAGGTCATAGAAGCAATTCAGAGGCCGGCTGCTATATTTGTAACTGATAGGTTTGATCATCACGCGATTGTTACGGAAATGCTTCAGGAACTCGGGTGAGAGTCTCTAGAGGAGAGGAGGCGTTCTTTTCGTGAATCGCTACTGAGGAAATTTAGAGAACCAGCATTTGAGGCTGACTGCACTACAATTTTACTGCCGCCAACTTACATTTCGCGGAAAGACCACAAAGATAAGATAAGAGAGATTAGGGCTCGTGCAGAGGCATATAGGCAGCCATTTTTCCCTCGTTCTGTTTGGGAGTGGAATAGGGAGAGAAGATGCTAGTTGTGGTACGAGGTACCCTCCGCCAAGCACCGCATGGTGGATTGCGGAGTATGTACGTAGATGTAGATGTAGAATAAATATCAAGAGGAGAGTGCGACAAAGCTGTATCGATCCGTCCATCCACTTTCTGTATTCAGTATATACACTATGTGATCAAAAGCATCCGGACACCTGGCCGAAAATTACAAGTTCATGGCGCCCTCCATCGGTAATGCCGGAAATGAATATGGTGTTGGCCCACCCTTAGCCTTGATGACAGCTTCCACTCTCACGGGCCTACGTTAAATCAGGTTCAGGAAGGTTTCTTGGGGAATGGCAGCACATTCTTAACGGAGTGCTGCTCTGAGGAGAGGTATCGATGTCGGTCGCTGATGCCTGGCACAAAGTCGGCGTTCCAAAACATCCCAAAAGTGTTCTGTAGGATCCAGGTCAGGACTCTGTGCAGGCCAGTCCGTTACGGGGATGTTATTGTCGTGTAACCACTCCGCCACAGGTCGTGCATTGAACAGGTGCTCGATCGTGTTCAAAGATGCACTCCCCATCCCCGAATTTCACTTCAACAGTGGAAGCAAGAAGGTGCTTATAACATCAATGTAGTCCTGTGCTGTGATAGTGTCACGCAAAACAACAAGGGATGCAAGCCCCGTCCGTGAAAAACACGACCACACCATAACACCACCGTCTCCGAACTTTACTGTTGGCACTACATACGCTGGCTGAAGACGTCCACCAGGCATTCACCATACCCACACCATGAAATCGGATCGCCACATTGTGCACCGTGATTTTTCACTCCACACAACGTTTTTCCATTGTTCAGTCGTCCAATGTTTACGCTCCTTACACAAAGCGAGGCGTCATTTGGCATTTACCGCCGTGATATACGGCTTATGAGCAGCCGCTCGAACACGAAACCCAAGTTTTATTACCTCCCACCTAACTGGCATAGTATTTGCAGTGCATCCTGGTGCAGTTTGAGATTCCTGTGTGATGTTCTGGATATATGTCTGCCTATTACACCTTACGATACTCTTCAACTGTCAGCGGTCTCTGTCAGTCAACGGACGAGGTCGACCTGTACGCTTTTGTGCTGTACGTGTCCCTTCACCTTTCCACTTCACTATCACATCGGAAACAGTGGATATAGGGATGTTAGGGAATGTGGAAATCTCGCGTACGACGTATATCACACAAGTGACACACAATCACCTGACCATGTTCGAAGCCCGTGAGTTCCACGGAGCGCCCCATTCTGCTCTCTCACGATGTATAATGACTACTGTGGTCGCTGATATGGAGTACCTGGCAGTAGGCGGCAGCACAATGCACCTAATATGATAAACGTATGTTTTTGGGTGTGTCCAGATGCTTTTGATTGCATAGTGTACTTGTAGATAGGTGACCTCATCGCCACCTGTATTCGTCCCCAGTGACGCCTATGAGAATGAAGCGGCGGTCTATCGCTACGCTTGGGCCTTCCGAGGCCTGTTTGGGTGGAGAGTGGATGATGTGATACACTGTCGAACGCCTTTGGAAATCTAGGAAGACGCAAACTACTTATAGCATTGTTTGCAAGGTTTCGTGTATGAATAACTCAAGCTGTTTTTCACACTAGTGATACTTTTCTAAATCTGTTCTCCTTTTCTGAGAGAACCTAGTTTCCTCAAGAATCGTACTAATTGACGGAAAGACATCGAGTAAAACAAAAGTGATTTCTGGCGTTCCCCAAGGTGTGTTATAAGCCGTATTCTGTTATTTATCTATATAAACGATTTAGGACACAATCTGAGCAGCCCTCTTAGGTTGTATGCAGATGATGCTGTCGTTTATCGCGTAGAAAAATCATCAGAAGATGAAATCAAATTGCAAAACTATTTAGAAAAGATACCTGTATGTTGAAAAAGTTGGTAATTGACCCTAAATAGCTTAAAGTGTGAGGGTACCCACATAAGTGCCAAAATAAATCAATTAAACTTCGGATACACGACAAGTAACTCAAATCTAACGCCTGTAAATTCAACTAAATACCTAACAACTTAAATTGGAAAGAACACACAGAAGACTGTTTAGGGGAAGCAAACCAAAGACTGTGGTTTGTTGGCAGGACACTTAGAAGATGTAACCGATGTACTTAAGAGACTGCCTATACTACGCTTGTCCATCTTTTTCTTAGAGTACTGCTGCTAGGTGTGGAATCCTTACGAGACAGGATTAGCGGAGTACATCGAGAAAGTTCAAAGGAGAGCAGCATTTTTTGTATTTTCGTGAAATAGGACAGAGAGTGTCACTGACACAATACAGGATTTGCGGTGAACATCACTAAAACAAAGGCGTTTTTCGTTGCGACGGAATCTTCTCACGAAATTTAAATCACAAACTTTCTCCTTCGAATGCTAAAATGTTTTGTTGACGCCGACCTACATGGATAGAAACGATCATCACAATAAATGAACTGAAATCAGAGCTCGCGCGGAAAAATATAGGTGTATGTGTTCGTTTTCTCAGCGCGCTGTTCGATAGTGGAGCAATAGAGAATTATTGTGAAGGTTGTTCGATGAACCCACTACTAGGCAAAGTGTGATTGTCAGAGTGTCCGTGTAGATGTCGATGACTATGCTATTGTGACTGTTTCCGTATCGAGTAGAAGCTAATACCCGAAGTTGTTTGTAACCATATACACAGTTCCCAAGAGTGGTACCTACACGTAGATCACCGCATGCAAATGTATTGCAACATTTCAGTTGAAAGAAAAATACCAGTAGGGACGAATTGGATGTGTCTGTGGAACATTACAGTGATACGTCAAACGTGCCATGAAGAATAATCGCAATCATAGATATGGGCCATAACTTCGTGTTACGCACAGATGGCTTGTCAAGCAGGAAGCTGCTCGATGTTTGCACCGGAGCCAAAGTGATGTTTGCGGCCATGCGGCCATGGAATCGGTTCCAGTTGACAGCCACTTTTGGAGACTTACACCGCACAGGCCGTCCATGTCCAGCAGGTGTATAGGATGACCGATAACTACGACGTTTGAGTGAAATTAACTGTGATCTGAGTGCCCCAGTAATGAATTCCGCTTTCGAAGAGGCTTATAGGATATTATGCTTTAAGAGAGATTGCATGACGCAAATATTCATTCCACGTCGTCCATCATCAAACCGCTGATTGCATTACACATCGCCAAGAAATCATTCAGAATGGACGCTGCAGGATGAGCGTCGAGTCTTGTTTAGGAAAGGAACTTGCATTAGTTTGTACCCTGACACTACCAGACAATATTTTTGAAGAAAACCCGGTAGTATCAAAAGCAACGAACACTGTGTCCCACTTATGCAACAAGGTAGCGACGGTGTGGTGTTTCGAAGTGGCATTACATGAGGCCTCTCGTGGGTTTTGAGAGCAATATCACTCCTGAATGATACAGGCACGAGATTCTACAACCAATAGTGACACCATACCACCAACGTTTTGGTGAACATTTTAGCGTGATGGATGATAACTCGCGTGCTTATCGTTCGGTTCTCATGAACACGTTCCTTCAGCATGCTAGGACCACAGCGGAGTGGCCTGGCTGTTCCCTTGACGTGAACCCAATCGAACATTTGTGGGATCCATTGAAACGAGCCGGTTTTGGACTTTGACAACGACCACGTCCTCTGCGCGAAATGGCTCTGAGCTTAACTGCTAAGGTCATCAGTCGCCTAGAACTTAGAACTAATTAAACCTAACTAACCTAAGGACATCACACACATCCATGCCCGAAGCAGGATTCGAACCTGCGACCGTAGCGGTCGCTCGGTTCCAGACTGTAGTCCTCTGCATAAACGCTGTTGTCCGCAGCTCGTGGTCGTGCGGTAGCGTTCTCGCTTCCCGCGCCAGGGTTCCCGGGTTCGATTCCCGGCGGGGTCAGGGATTTTCTCTGCCTCGTGATGACTGGGTGTTGTGTGATGTCCTTAGGTTAGTTAGGTTTAAGTAGTTCTAAGTTCTAGGGGACTGCTGACCATTGGTGTTAAGTCCCATAGTGCTCAGAGCCATTTGAACCATAAACGCTGTTGAAGAGTGGGGCGATTTGGACCAGGTTTAAGCGGATGATCTCATCGATGTTAGCTAGTGGATGTTCCACCACGTTCTGACGTTGCTCAGGAGTGCTATGAAAAATTACTTACGGGAAATAGCCGATTTTGGCCTTACGCAACTACTTCCTTTTTTTAATTTGGGGATTCGGACATGTTACAAATGAATAAACACGCGTGCCTCAGGACGTGACTTCCGAAATAAAATGGTGGCGCACTTTCGTTGATGTGTTTCTCTCATTTGCAAGTTTGTGTCAAATACCAGCCTTCGTGAATATATTATTACTTTGTTTCTTTCAATTTCGACACAAGAGGGATCCAAAAGAGGTAGGGTGGAAGGTTTGGATCCGTTCATTCATTTTCCACACGACCAGTAAAGGTGCCCAGTAAGTGAATATCGACTGGCAGTTAAATTTAGTGATGGAAGTCATTTATATTAATGAGATTGGATATTGCTCCTTTCTGATGTAATGTTGCGAAAACTTAGTCTCTGTTTCAAATTGAAGATGTATATGGCTAACTGTTTGTGGTACGACCCACCTCCAAATCCGACGTTAATTAACGCATGCCTGTGAGAAAGAGCTTGAGTCGGAGGTAGCTGGTTCGAGTTCTGCCGGCGCAAGAAACTTTCACCGCCATTATTTGGCCAGCAAGGGAAGGAGTGGTGGTGGCGTAAAAATTCGTGACCATCAGTGCTCTGGATTAGATTCGAAACCTCAACAATATCTCAAGGAGCTATGGTGCTCCGTCAGTCGATTGAGGATGTTAAACTTAGATCTCCTTTTACTAGTATTCGAAAAGAGGAAACAATGTTCCCGTTTCATTTCTCTCTCTCTGTCTCTCTCTCTCTCTCTCTCTCTCTCTCTCTCTCTCTCACTCAATTAAAAATTTATTGTCCATGTTGGCGTCTCAAATGCATAAGTAATTTAATGACACGACTAGTTTCGCTCAGTATTTGATCGTCTTCAGATCTATAAATAAAGTAAAAAGCCACATCTCTACTTCTCTCTATTTTACATTAAGAAGTATTACACATGCATAAGCACTTGGTCTTATCCACAAGTAGCGATACGTGAGAATATTGTGGTTTCCAACGGTCGTTTCCTCAGGCTACTAGATAGGTACATGCAACAGTGATACATAATACATTTCTACTTATCATAAAACACTGCAAAGTATGTACTCAGATTTTTAATTTGGCTTTTGGACTTGAAGATGATCAAATAATTATGGGAACCAGTGATATCATAAAAATAAATTTGCAAGGGAGACGGTAAAATACACGATAAATTTTACGTAGCAACAACGCTGCAGACTCTTTCGACGAATATGTCTGCAATAGTAGAGATATCATAACCATTAGAGACATCTCTTACACTCCACGAGAGAAGTAGCCGTCGTAAGTCGCAGAAATACGCATTCCGATTCGGCTGCTCGACCTACCACTAGGGTGCTCTCACAGAACAGTAACATACAACATTTCGTTTTTGGTAGGGTTAGTTCGGTATAGTTCCTCCTCCACGAGGGAAAATATTGTTATAGTTAATTCTGCGTCTTTATTTCTGTTACCGAGAGAGTTGGCGGTAAGTTTATCACACTGGAGTGGCAATCGCTCATCTAGCTTTAAGTTCTCGGTGATTTTACTAAATTGTTCCAGGAAAATTCGGGGATGGTTCTTTTGAAAAGGGCATGGTCAATTTCCTTCCCCATTCATTCGTAACCCGAGCTTGATCTCCGTCTATAATGACAGCGCTTTCGACGGTTCGTTAAAGTCTAATCTTTCTTGCTCTCTTTTTATTTCAATGTATAAGTGGCCAAGTATATTGTCTTAACTGTGCCGT
Source organism: Schistocerca nitens (assembly GCF_023898315.1). Taxonomy (NCBI): domain Eukaryota; kingdom Metazoa; phylum Arthropoda; class Insecta; order Orthoptera; family Acrididae; genus Schistocerca; species Schistocerca nitens. The sequence continues at coordinate 977,232,551 of NC_064614.1, forward strand.
TTTATGGAGCCGGAATTTGTACAATGGGAAGAGACGACGGAAGGAGGTTGGAAGCATCTGAGACGTGGATGGAGATGAGAGTTCAAAAATGGCTCTGAGCACTATGGGACTTAACATCTGAGGTCATCTATCCCCTAGACTTAGAACTACTTAAACCTAACTACCCTAAGGACAGCACACACATCCATGGCCGAGGCAGAATTCGAACCTGCGGCCGTAGCAGCAGCGCGGCTCCCGACTGAGGCGCCTAGAACCGCTCGTCCATAGCGGCCGGCTAGACGATAGTGTTAGGCGTTACTGGGGTACAGCGAATGACTAACGAAGAAGCGCCGTTAAGAATATGGGAGAGTTTTTTGGAAGTTATAGAAGAAAGAAAGAAGAGTTTGCTTTGTGAAACGTTGCGATGGGACTGTTTGATGGTGAAGGCATCCAAGGCTTAGTGTGTGGGAGATGAACGAAAGGAAGTAGGAAGTCCTAAGAATATTTGATCAGATGTTAAATCAGCATCTGTCCACATACACAATGACCATAATGGTATAGAAACGGAGGATGACACAGAAAGCTCGAAATAGTAAACGTCTCTTTCCAAAACTGTATCACGGAAAAAGAGCCTATGAATCGCCGCGCCGACGACGAAGTGGCATATATCATAATAAGTGACAATGGGATGGAAAAGCAGATGGAATCGCACAACAGTGGAAAGGCCAGTGAAACTGAAGGGATACGAATACGATTCTACATAGGGTATACGGAATAACTTGCCCTCGCCTAGCAGCAGTGTACTGTAGTTCTCTGCAGGACTGTAGTGTTCCTGATATCCCTATTTCTTTGTTGTAGAAATTCGTAACATTTTTACGCTTACTTAGTATGACATTGATGGAGACCAAAAGTCTTCACTATGGGAATCGGCCACCGCTCCGAAAACAACTTCATGTGAAATCCCGGTCACTCTGCTCGTCCACAACACCCAGAAAGCAGTAAATACTGGCGCCCAGGTAGATACCTTGTTCCTTGACTTTCGGAAGCCGGTCGCACTGTCCTCTAATGAAAGAAATACGTGCTTACGGAATATCAGACCAATTTTCTTGATGAAGTGAAGAATTTCTGTTAAACAGAACACAGCATGTCATTCTGGACGGTGAGAATTCTTCAGACGTTAAAGTAACTTTGGGAATACCCAAAGGAGTGTAATAGGCCTATTATACCTTTCACAAGATATATAAATGGCTTAGTAGACACCGTCGGAAGTTCCTTGTGGCTTTTCGAGAATGATGCAACTGTATATGGAGAGGAAGCAACTCTAGAACATTACAGCGAAACGCAGGAAGAGCTGCAGGCTATCTACTTCAAGTCGAGGGTCTGGCAATTGTACCTCTACATTAATAAATGTAAGATACTACGTATACATAGGCAGGCAGACCCATTACTGTATGATTACGCAACTGTACAACAATCACTGGAAGCAGTTACTTCCATTAAAATTCCAGGGGTATGCGAACGGAGCGATTTGAAGTGAAACGACCACATGAACTTAATTGCCAGTAAGGCAAGTGCCAGACAAACGTTGATTGGAAGAACGGTCAGCCAATAAAGTCCATTAACGAAAGAAGTAGCTTCACAAACACTCTTTCGATGAATATTTGATTACTGCTAGTCATCATGGGATCCCTACCAGATGGGATTGATGGAGGATATGGATGATCTACACGAAAGCATCACGGAGTTGAGCAACCACTTTCAGTGGCAGACGCTGCAAGAGAGGCGCTCTGCATAACACAGTGGTTTACTGTTAAAGTCCCGATATCTACATTGCTGAACGAGTCAGAAAATATGCTACTTCTTCCTAACTGTTGTTGTTGTGGTCTTCAGTCCTAAGACTGGTTTGATGTAGTTCTCCATACTATTCTATCCTGTGCAAGCCTCTTCATTCCCGAGTGACTACTGCAACCTACATCCCTCTGAAACTGATTACTGTATTAATCTCTTCGTCTTCCTCTACGATTTTTGCCCAACACGCTTCCCTCCAGTACTAAATTGGTGATCCCTTGATGCCTCAGAATGTGTCCTACCAAGTGATCCCTTCTTTAGGTCACGTTGTACCACAAATCTTTCTTCTCCCCAATTCTACTCAGTACCTCCTCATTAGTTACGTGATCTACCCACCTAATCTTCAGCATTCTTCTGTAGCACCACATTTCAAAACGTCTATTCTCTTCTTGCTTTAACTGTTTATCATCCATGTTTCACTTCCATACATGGCTACACTCCATACAAATACTTTCAGAAAGTGCTTCATTCGATGTTAAGAAATTCCTATTCTTCAGAAACGCTTTTCTTGCCATAGCCAGTCCACATTTCATATCCTCCAAACATCCACTCTCATCAGTTATTTAGCTTCCAAAATAGCAAAACTCATCTACTACTTCAAGTGTCTGATTTCCTAAACTTATTACCTCAGCATCACCTGATTTAATTCGACTACATTTCACTATCCTCGATTTGTTTTTGTTGATGTTCAGATTATATCCTCGTTTCAAGATACTATCCATTCCGTTCAACTGCTCTTCCAAGTACGTTGCTGTAGCTGCCAAAATTTCAATGTCATCGGCAAACCACGAAGTTTTTATTCTTCTCCCTGGATTCCTACTCCAAATTTTTCTGCTGTTTCTTTTACTGCTTGCTCAGTATACAAATTGAATAACATCGGGGATAGGCTACAACCCTGTTTCACTCCATTCTCAAACACTGCTTCCCTTTCGTGCCTCTCGACTCCTACAACTGCCATCTGGTTTCTATACAAATTGTAGGTAGCCTGTATTTTTCCACTGCCACCTTTGGAGTTTGAAAGAGAGCGTTCAAGTTGACTTTACGAGGCCAGATTAGTCAATCATCCAGACTGTTGCCTCTGAAGCTACTCAAAACGCTGTTATCCCTCTTCAGGAACCGCATGTTTGTCTGGCCTCTCGACAGATACCCCTCCGTCGTGGCTGCACCTACGGTATGGCTATCTGTATCGCTGAGGCACGCAAACCCCCCCTTCAACGGCAAGGTCCATGCTTAATGAGGGGTCTTCCTAAGTTTATTTCACGAAATGTCTTGAAAATAAAATTAGAGAGATTCGATCCAACACGAATGTTTACCGGCGATAATTCTTCCGGCAAACCATTTGCGATTCGAACAGGAAATGTGGGAAGTGACAGTAGCACATGATGTACTCTCCGGCGCACACGGTAGGATGGCTCATGGGCTATAGATGTACGTGTAGAATCGTGGATGATTCTAAAAAAATTGTTCAAATGGCTCTGAGCACTATGGGACTTAACTTCTGTGGTCATCAGTCCCATAGAACTTAGAACTACTTAAACCTAACCTAACCTAAGGACATCACACACATCCATGCCCGAGGCAGGATTCGAAACTGCGACAGTAGCGGTCACGCGGTTCCAGACTGTAGCGCCTAGAACCGCACGGCCACCCCGGCCGGCTTTTATAGTAGTAGTAATGATAATTATTATTACTATAATTATGATAATAGTATATTAAAGCACAGTTGGGTAATGTGGATAGGAAAAACAAGAAAAATTATGACAAACAACAACGTGCTTGCACAGAAAAACAGGCGTTAGGGGCCTGTTGCAAGTGGGGCAGACATTGGAAGAAGAGAAGTACTCATTGATAAACCTTGTGAAATATGAGAAACAATCAGCTGTGACTGAAACCAACAACAGAAAGCTCCTCAAGGTAATGCGAACAATCAATACCTGCAGAAGCCAGTCCGGCTGGCTGTGCGGTCCAACGCGCTGCATCCCGATCGGGAAGGGGGGGGGGGGAGGGTAGTCCCTGGAACGTATCCGCCCGGCGGGTAAGTGTCGATGTCCGGCGCGCCGGCCAGCCTGTGGATGGTTTTTAAGGCGGTTTTCGGTTCAAAATGGCTCTGAGCACTATGGGACTCATCTGCTGTGGTCATCAGTCCCCTAGAACTTAAAACTACTTAAACCTAACTAACCTGAAGACATCACACACATCCATGCCCGAGGCAGGATTCGAACCTGCGACCGTAGCGATCACGCGGTTCCAGACTGTGGCGCCTAGAACCGCACGGCCACCCCGGCCGGCAGGCGTTTTTCGATCTGCCTCGGTGAATGTGGGCTGGTTTCCCTTATTCCCCATGAGTTAATAGTATGTCGGCAATTGCTGCGCAAACACTTTCTTCACGTACGTGTACGCCATTTACTCTACCACGCAAACATTTGGGATTACACTCGTCTGGAATGAGACGTTCCCGGAGGGGGTCCACTGGACGCCGAACCCCCTCTAAAACCCTGGGTTGAATGTGGGGTGGCGGTGAGGTGGGTGGACTGGAATGGCCTGTTGTGGGGTTGTGAACCACCGAGAGTTACGGCGGGACAAAGCCTCTCCGTAGTTTCTTGGTCCCCGGTTTAAGACACAATACAATACACAATATCTGCAGAACGAATTTGAAGGACTGATTTTTTCCCGAAAGAATAAGCCAACAGAACTAACGTAGTCAAAGCTATAAGCAAGTAATCTGTAAGAGAATCAAAGTACAGATTCTCCAGAGAAGCTGACGAAACAATTATTAATATCTTGAGCTGTTGCAAAAAGAGCGCTTAATAAAATTACTAGCAGAAGCACAACGGTGAACTGGCAGAACCTCAAGCCAGAAACAGTAGTCGAAATCGAACATGCCATCTTACTTTGCGACTTCTGACTTCAGACAAATCCAGTGCTGGAACCACAGTACAGCAGACAAAACAACAGTGGAGAAAAAGAAAGTGGGGATCACCGACACTACCATCCTGGGTGCTAATAGAAACTTCTTCAGTAACTTACCAGATACGAGGACGTAAATAGCTAACTACAGCGACATTTGCGTGATCTGGTCAAAGTGGTCCGGTAGCAGCGCCAAAAGAACTTAGCGGGCACTTGAAAATCATCGCCACTGATAAAATATCCATCCGCCATCTACGAAAACATTACTGGGATTGGGACGAAAAATCCTCCGATACGTCATTCATTCGTAGACGCTTTGCTGGATTTGGTGCTGCCTCACTAGTCGGACATTTTCGCAGTGAATTCATTTCCAGTGTTTATTGTTGTAAACAATACTGGCTCAGTACCTGATGTTGTCGAGTATGTATGTATCCCAGTGTTTTGTCAGTCCATCTCATTCCTCTCATTCTTCCTCCCCTCTCTGTCCCTCTCTTCACCCCCTCCCTGTGTGCATGTCCTCATACGCCCTCTCCCTGCCATCTTCTCCTTCCCCTTTCACTGTTCATCTCCTCCTCTTTCCTACACTCTCTCTCCGTCAATCTCATCTGCTATCACCTGCTCTTCACTCCTATCTCTTTCCATTTCCCCTCTCCGTCTCCCCATCTCCTCTACCTGCGACGACCTCCTTTTCCCCTCTTCCATACATCTCCTCCTCCCTACCGCTCTCCACACGTTATCATTCCCAACCCAAAAGGAGGCTAGTGATTCTTACGCCCCTCCCTAGTATTTACATCCATATGTGTTTCAGATTTGGTTGAAATCGTTCCAAGGATTTAGGATGAGCTTTTTACTTGTGGTTTTGTCCGCGTATGCACATCTCAAATATATTTCGTATATATTTATATTTTCACACGTATTTGTACACATATTTCACCTGAAGCTCTAGCCAATTTCACCTGTGGTTTCATTTTTCACTCAGGTCAATATTTAAGACTTCGTATCACCTTTAACTATGTGTTGTGCAGTTATATAATTTTGTAGGTACATCCAGCGGTATATATGGCTAGTGTCTGCGAAATTTGTCGTGAATATACTGACTGCTAAAAAAGTAATAAAGTAAAGCGTCAAGTATGTTGCGGTAATTTTTAATGCATTTCAGTGTTGTTCTGTCACATCTTTTGAATTATGTGTCGCTTACCGATTTATTTTCCAGATAAATTTAGCAGCATATATGTATAATATCTGCGAAGTATATTACGTATAGAGTCATAAGTAAAGAAGTAATAAATTGAATCGTCGTGTTTCATGCACACGTTTTACTGCATGAACAGCAAAAATAGCGAACACTCTTTCTTCAGTCACTTTTTGGTGGTTGTCAGTGCGTGAAAGTTTCGTCAAGGTTCGAAATTGTGTGTGAAGTTTGTTGTAAGTCTTCTCATTCCCAGATACTGGATGAGTAAAGGAGGAGTTGAAGATTAACGTTCAACGTCCCGTCGACAACGAGATTATTAGAGACGAAGTACAAGCTCGGATTAGGGAAGGATGGAGAAGGAAATCGGTCGTGCCCTTTCGAAGGAATCAACCCCGCATTTGCCTTAGCCGGTTTAGGGAAACCACGGAAATTACAAATCAGAATGGCTGGAAACGGCTTTAATCTGTCGTCCTACCTAATGCTAGTCCACTGCAGTACCCCGTTTGATCTGGATGAATGTATGCTTTCCCACCGCCCCCCTCCTGGTCGATAGGTGATTCTTACCCTTACAGTGATTCTTTCTAGACAGTAAGTAATATGTGCATTAAGTCTGGTTCAGCTCGGCCGGGTGTTTTGGGAGGAGATGTGGAACATACACCAATTTTATGTGTATGGATTTGTAATAATCATAATAACTACGCTTTGGCTCTACGAGTTTTTTTTTCCAAAGTAATAAGGATTAACCTCGTTCTATAAGAAATTCTGTAGGTCATTCGCTCAATACTACGTTACCGATTCTCATAGTGGCAATGACGGTAATGGAAACCCATATCGATTCGTCTTCGGCAGCGACTATATCGTCGTAGCGGTTAAGTCCCCGTTCTATCTGCTGTCAGCGATGACCTGTTAAAGAGCTCTCTCGGCCGCGGCTAGTTTACGAATGGGAGGCCGGGAATTTGTAAACACTGCGGCCAGGGCCCGGGCGACGCGCTAATGGTAGTTATTATTCACGGCGCGTGGCTCCGCGATTGCGCGGCTGTGGCTGGCTGCGGCTGGCTGCGGCTGGCGGTGCGCTGCGGGGGCCGCCCCTGCCCCTACCCGGCCGGAATCCGCCGGCTAAAGCCGCCGCGACAACGGGGAGCCATTTAACACAATTAGACGGCCCATGTATCAACCTGTTAGCCCCAGTTTAAATCGCGTCTTCGCCGTATAATGCCGAATTTGTGGCCGTGCGAAATTCCAGACTTTTCTGAGCCTGCGTGCTCCCCGATAAGGAAGCCCTAACCATGAATGTATATGGTACGCTGAATGTAAATAACTGTTAATTCTGTATAAATAGTTTGTAATTTATTCGTCAGTTATTGTAGGGTCCACTTTGATTTTGCAGCTCGTTTCGAAACGTGGCTGCTATTACGCCTGTTTAGTGTAAACTGCTGTAGCAGACGAAACGTCCAAAGACGCATGCACGTCTCGACCGAGGTTACACCTCGCGTTACAATCTTTGGGATGACACGCATTAGATCAACAGTACTATGGGGTGAAATTTTCTGCATCGGCTGCCAATCAATGTCTGGCCAGTGGATGTTTCAAAAGGCTGGTTTAATGCTGAGAGTGCAATTTCGGTTGACAGTGGATTCAGATCCTGATGCGACGGCATGGTGTTTTTAAGCGCTGAGATCGCAAGATGCTTTTGCCCGTAGGGCACGCATTATTGTAACATTTTTCTGAACTACCTCCAACGTTTCTTTCATACGTGGTAAATTCACTCATACTATTGACGGCTCGCATGAATCTGATAGAGATTTATACCCACGCAGTCGAGGATAATTCACAAAATATTTCAGCATCCTTTCTTCTATAATTCTGACCTAGTTTCTCTATGCTGGAAGCACGTCACTTACACGATTTAATAGCCTTCGGTTGAGCATTATCTTCGAATGTTCAGAAATACACACTAAGACAAAAAAAAAAAAAAAAAAAAAAAAGACGCACCATCGAGGAATTATCCGAATTGGACGGAGACCGGTAGATGTGATGTACATGTACAGACAAAGCAAATTATCAGTTTCAGAAAAATTGGATGATTTATTCAAGAGATAGGGCTTCACAAATTGGGCAAGTCAGTAACGCGTTGGTCTATCTCTGTCCATTGTGTAAGCTGTTATTCGGATTGGCATGGTCTGATAAGTGCTGTTGGATGTTCTCCTGAGGGATATTGTGCCAAATTCTATCCCATTGGCGTGTTAAATTGCCAAAACTCCGAGTAGGTTGGATGGCCCTGCACGTAATCCTCGAAACGTACTCAGCTGGGGAGAGATCCGGCGACCTTGCCAGCCAGTGTCGGGTTTGGCAAGCACAAAGACAAAGAGTAGAAACTCTCCCCCAGTGCAGATGGTCATTATGTAAAGGTATGTCTTGGATTTAAAAGATTAGATTTTAAAACATGGGAGGAAGCAGTAAAAATCGAAAATTGTTTCGAGTTGGCTGTGGAAGTTCCCCTCAGCTATCGGGATAACCTCGAATTAATATTGTACGAGGCACGCTTGTGTGGTTACTATGCTTTTCCGAATTTCATCGATTTTTCAAAGGGAAAATTCTAATGCCATTGGCTTATCTAGGGGAACAAGACATTTTATTATCTCTGTTCACCTCAGCAACCGACCTCATCACACGTTATTTTTGAAAAAGTCTTGTGATACGGCGCATCTACGACATTATCACGAACATACCACAATAGCATCATTTGCCTATGAGATGTAAAAATCCTCAGAGAAGAGCCTCGTTTCAGTCAATCGGGAAGTTTCAATTCCGATTCTTTCTTTCGCTACTGCCTTTATCTCCATTGTGCGCAGGGTCAAGTAGGGATTACGGATGCTTAAGTTATTGGGTGGCCGGATGCCCTTCCTGCCGCCACCCCATACCCCCTGGGGATGGAATTAGTGCACCCCAGCTGTCTGCGTCTAGTGTAAATCGTGAAATAGTGTGAATGTGTTGCAAATGTCTGCGAGTCGTGTAACTGAGGCGGGACGTCTGGACCAGCCCGGTATTCACCTAGTAGGATGTGGGAAACCGCCTAAAAACCACATCCAGGCTGGCCGGCAAACCGGCCGCCGGGCGTATTAGATCCGGGGCTGGCGCGGCTACCCGAGTCCAGGAAGCAGCGCGTTACCGCTCTCGACTATCCCAGGGGGTCGGAAGTTTCAGTTCCTATTATGGACTTGTTAATATGTGCGGCAACCTACTTCACAATTCGTAGCAGCCTCTCTCGCTAAACATTTCCTGAAACTGTAGATACGTTTGAAACGAAGAATCACCGATGCGAAATGTACATCGCAGTTCTGCACCGAGCTGTATCCGCTCTGGATGGAAGCGACGTGGCAGTGGAGCGAGCGGTTCGGCTTTATCGCGAGGCCACGCATCACTCAAGGCCCGGCGATCCTTTTTACGGCGGAACGCTCGCGCCGGCACGGATCGGCGAGGCGATTGCAAACACCGCGCCGCGGCGCGTCCCGGACGCCGGCGGCGGGCAGCCGGGGCGGCGCGCCGGGCGCGGCCGTCCTTGTTTATTGAGAAGCCGGCAGCCGTTCCGCTTTGCTGCCCGTTTCCATGGTGACCGTCGAGCCAGCCGCCAGGCGGACGCTTTCCGGGAAATTTTGCAGCAACCGCCAGCACTGCGTGGGGGAAACTCAGTCCTGCCATGTGCCTCCGCTAAAACTAACGGCGCCAGATTTGTGGTACGTGGAACGTGAACGAAAATGCGAACGGACAGCACTGAGAGCGAACAGAAATTGCGTGCAAATTTTACCGTCTCCGGTAAAGTACCGCCGCTTCAAGTGCTGTGGGAAGTTTTTAGACTTGCATAATAAAATATTTTGGAGAATTCTTCAGATTCATTCAACTTCGTTTTACAAGTGTAACCCTCCATCAGGAAGTTTCCTAAACATTTTCCGAAGAAAGTTCAAATTGGATAATTGTTTTTTTAAAAAGAAGTTCAGCTCTTGAAATAAGCAGTTATCTCAATTTTCAAGTACACAGGCCTGAACCGTGACGATATGTCACCCTTGGTTCTCTGCGTTTCCTCCTTGTCTGTAGCGCGTTACTTTCGAAAGTCCCGCTTCGTGCTCTACTGTGGCGTTGCTGCGGCCGGACGCCTGCCGTGTTTGGAAAGAGCGTCGGTCTGAACTCTAATTGCGGACGTCTGGGAGCATACAGGAGGCCACGCCGTTTTGTTGATGTTTGGCGTGACTCGCGTCAGGTGTGATGCATCGTTAAGGCCGTGGTAGCAGCCAATGTTACTGTCCTGGTTGCAGATGGATCAAAGGAGATGAAGCCTGGTTGTCCACTGAAACTCCTATCCTACGGATGTCGTCGGACTTAAAGTAAGACGTTTTGACCATTAATTTGTGTTATTTGCAAGAAACTGGGCATTCCAGCGTGTAAGGTAATTCGGCGAAGGCTATTTGTTTCGTCGATGTGTAAATGACTGAACAAGGAACAGTTTATTTAATGTTCACCTTATGCTCGTGTTCTGCGTGTGCTGTTTGCGAGTGTAAACATGATTCTCCACTGAGGCTGTTGATTTCGAGTGCATCGTCAAATACGGGATCCAAGTAGTGACTTTCAATTAATTAGCTGGATTCTTCCTTTTCCTCCTCACGACGCGTGTTAAATGGCAAAGTAGAATTGTAGACCTTAACATGCTACCTTATTGGCGTGGCTTCAGTAAAAGAGCCTAACCTGTTAACTAATTAAGGCTTGTGGTAAACAAAGGTATTTAAGTATGTTGTTTTAAAATATTATCTGAAATGTGTCAATGATTTATGTTGCGCTAGTGGAGTCTGGGGTGTGAACGGATTTAAAATGGAATGATCATATAAAGGTGATCGTCGGTAAAATAAATGCCAGACTGAGATTCATTGGAAGAATCCTAAGGAAATACAATCCGAAAACAAAGGAAGTACGCTTCTTCGCCCACTGCTTGAATACTGCTCAGCAGTGTGGGATCCGTACGAGATAGCGTTGATAGAAGAGATACAGAAGATCCAACGGAGAGCAGCGCGCTTCGTTACAGGATCATTTAGTAATCGCGAAAGCGTTACGGAGATGATAGATAGACTCCAGTGGAAGACTCTGCAGGAGAGACGCTGAGTAGCTGGGTATGGGCTTTTGTTGAAGCTTCGAGAACATACCTTCACCGAGGAGTCAAGCAGTATATTGCTCCCTCCTACGTATATCTCGCGAAGAGACCATGAGGATAAAATCAGAGAGATTAGAGCCCACACAGACGCATACCAACAATCCTTCTTTCCACGAACAATAAGAGACTGGAATAGAAGGGAGAACCGATAGAGGTACTCAAGGTACCCTCCGCCACACACCGTCAGGTGGCTTGCGGAGTATGGATGTAGATGTAGGTATTCAAATGGTTCAAATGGCTCTGAGCAATATGGGACTTAGTATCTGAGGTCATCAGTCCCCTAAAACTTAGAACTACTTAAACCTAACTAACCTAAGGACATTATACACATCCATGCCCGAGGCAGAATTCGAATCTGCGACCATAGCGGTCGCGTGGTTCCAGACTGAAGCGCGTAGAACCTCTCGGCCACACCAGCCGGCCTATGAACGGATGTATTGGCACGTCTGCCGTGTAAGGGAATCCTGCTAGTTTTGATTTCCTTCTGACCAGGGTGATTGCTCGGCGCTTGTCTTTAAATACCCCGCTAACCTGCTTAGCGCATGTTGTGTCTATTTTAAATTAATCACTGCTCAATAGCCCAGCAGTTTGTCGGCCGTCAGAACCCATGTACTTGCTATTTATTTCTTTCTTCTAGTCAATCTATAAGCATGCTATTCTTAATTTGTTACTGTAGGTAGCCTTTAAATTGCAATTTTGGGAGTGTTTGGATTAAGTGCGGCTCCTTTGAGTATAGATTTGACAACTTCGAATTTATTGTTTTCAACGAGTTTTTAATTGTGCTTATGCGCTTATATGTACTTATATATTCTAATTTTTTTGTTACTATTGAGCTGTGCTTAATGTCATACTGTGAAGAAAGGAACATATTGTAGGTTAACTGTCGCCGTAAGGTGTTGTGGACGCTGCACTTTCCTGTTATTCATTTTAATGTTCTAGTCAATGTGTAAACTTGCTGATTATTTTCTCTTTACGTGGAGTGTGCCTGTCTTGATGTTATAAGTGACTATGCGCCTACGCACATATTTTTATTTACGGTAGAACTTAAAGTGTGTTAACCTGTTGAACCTTAAAGTGTAGAAAACTGAATCAGGCGTTTATTATTGTTCTAGTGCTATAACTAAAAGTGCAGAAAACTGAATCAGGCGTTTATTATGGTTCTAGTGCTATTATCTGTCAAGTGTAACACGCGACATTTTATCAAGTGTTACAATAAATTCAAATTGCGGTGAAGCGATGCTCTATTTCAGTTGTTCCCGTGATTTACTATTTCCGCACTGGTTAATCTAAATTCATAATATTTAATTGTTTAAATATTAGAGGGAGGCGCGTGTGTCCCAAGACCTACATACGTTGACCAGCAACACTGTAAAACCATCTACTATCATTAAACTTTCGACACATCAAAGGGAGTAGCAGAACCCAAGTACATTTTCAGGCAAGTATTCATCAGATACAGAGGTATCGTTTGAAGTTCCTCGGGGAAGTGTGGGAAATCCGCTGTTATTTTCTATATACATATGTAATCCGGTTTACAGGATGGGCGGAATCTGCATTAGTTTACTGATCATGCTGTAGTGTACGGTAGGGTGTCGAAGTTGAGTGACTGCAGGAGGATAAAAGATGACTTAGACAAAATTTCTGGTTGGTGTGATGAATGACAGACAGCTTTAAATGTATAAAATTGTAAGTTAATGCGGAAGAGTTGGAAAAAACATGCCCGTAATGTTCAAATTGGTAGTAGTGTCCTGCTAGACGTGTTACGTCTCTTAAATATCTTGGCGTAGCGTTACAAAGCAGTAAGAAATGGAATGAACATGTAAGCGAGACGAATTGGGAGAATTTTAGGAAAGTGTAGTTCATCTGTAAACGAGACCACATATTGGACGCTTGAGTAGTGCTTGAATGTTTGGAGTTTGTACCACGTCGGATTAAAGGAAAACATCGAAGCAGTTACGAGACGGCTGCAAGATTTTTTACCGGTAGAAGTCGGGCAAAACTAATTTTTTTATTAATTCTCCTTGGACTTTAATTCCTACACCAAATTTTTATTTGGTTTCCTTTACTGCTTGCTCAACTTGCAGATTGAATAAAATTGAGGATAGGCTACAACGCTGTCACACCTCGTTCTCAACCACTGCTTTCTATTCATGCCCTCCACTCCTAGAACAGCCGTCTGGTTTCTGTACAAACAGTGAACAGTCTTTCGCTCCTTGTATTTAACCCCTACGACGTTCAGAATTTCAAAGACAGTGTTTCCGTAAACATTGTCAAAAGTTTTCTCTAAGTCTAGAAATGCTGTAATCGTTGGTTTTTTTCTCCTTAACCCATCTTCTAAGCAAGTCGCAAGGTCAGTATTGTCTCGGTTGTTCCTACATTTCTACAGAATCCTGATTATCCACAAGGTCGGCTTCAATCAGTTTTACCAAACTTCTTTAAAAAAATGTGTTGGTATTTTGCACCCATCATTCAACAAAGCTTTCACACCTGTCAGCATCTTTTTTTTTTTTTTTTTTTGGAATCGTAATTACCATATTCTTCCTGAAGTCTGCAGATGTTTCGCCTGCCTCATACATCTTGCACACCTGGTGGAAGAGTTCTGTCGTGGCCGGTTCTCCCAAGGCTATCTGTAGTTCTGACGGAATGTCGACTACCCCCAGGATCTTGTTTCGACTTGAGCCGTTCAGTGCTCTGTGAAATTCATCTCTCCACCTTTTTCCCCTTCCGTTTCTGTAATAATGGCTTTACGTAGACCTCCACTACATACTTCCTACATCTTTCAGCTTTCCCACATTTCCTTACGACTGGTTTTCCATCTGAGCCCTTGACATTCGTACAGCTCCTTCTCTTTTCTCCAAAGGCCTGTTTAATTTATCTGTAGGCGGTATACATTTTTCAACTAGTGAAATATGCTTCTAAATCCTTACATTTCTCCTCTAGCCATTCCTGCTTAGCCATTTTGCACTTCCTGTCAATCTCATTTTACGGATGTTTCTATTCCCTTTCTCTTGCTTCATTTGAAAGTAGGCTGTTTAGGTCTTTTTATTGGTAACGCCACCTCTGTATGAAAATCACTGGCTGTGCTGTGTGCAGTCTGTGGCTGCTTTGCATTGTTGTAATACTCGCCATTGTAGTGTTAGGCAGCTGGCTGTGAACAGCGCATAGCGTTGGGCAGTTGGAGGTGAGCCGCCAGCAGTGGTGGATGTGGGGAGAGAGATGGCGGAGTTTTGAAACTTGTCATGAACTGCTATATTTATATATGATGATATCAAGGTAAATACATTGTTTGTTCTCTATTAATATCTTTCATTTGCTAACTATCCCTATCAGTAGTTAGTCCCTTCCATAGTTTGAATCTTTTATTTAGCTGGCAGTAGTGGCGCTTGCTGTATTGCAGTAGTGGGAGAAACGAAGATTATTGTGAGGTAAGTGATTTAGTGATTTGTGAAAGGTATAGTTTAATGTTAGTCAGGGCCATTCCTTTACAGGGATTTTTTTGAAAGTCAGATTGCGTTGCGCTAAAAAAATATTGTGCGTCAGTTTAAGCACAGTCGTGTATAATTGTTCATTGGGTACGTTTCATATGGCGACCCTGCCAGGATACCTCACTGGAATCTTCTGATTTTTTTCTTGTAGTTTGTGTAATTATTGTAGCTTTTGTTTATTGCTAGCGCGTAATTGTAGAGAGAATCTCCTTTGTAGTTGCAGTCTTTCATTGTTGTACAGTAAAACAGTTGTGGTATGCATGTAGATTTGCACCAAGTATTTCGCAGCTGCAATTAACTAGATATTATTTTCAGTGCTATGTTAATGTGTTCCCCTATTTTTGCTCTTCAAATTGTGTTTTTCTGTGTTGTCGTGTGAAACACTGTGACAATAATGGCGTGTGAAAAACGTAACACTAGGCTCCAAAGTAAATTGAGAAATGACAGCGAAGACGAAAGCAGTATGTTAGCGCCGCAGAGTAATGAATTAACTAATGTTAAAAGTAGTAATTTGGTAATTGCGCATAGGGAAATGGAGCTTGCGGCAAACAATGGCATTGGCAGTGAAACAATTAGTGAGCAGGGAAGCATTATCGATCGATCGGTCGGCAATAGCTCGCCTCAGGAATCCGAAATGACAGGACACAATTTCGCAAATACTATAGATTCAGGTTCTGGGTCATCACCGTTTTCTCAAATGAGTCAAGACACATTTTCTGCTTGTCAAAATGTGAATGTAGTCGGTGAAAATGCACTGCCAAAAAAGCATAGAGAAACAGATTCCAGACACTAATACATTATTATTGCAATTAATGCAACAAATGGAACAAAATCAGAGACAAACACAGCAACAGCTTCAAAAGTTAGACACCACACTTGAACAAACACGTGAAGATTTAACTAGTGAGTTACATAACATTGAATCGAAATGTCAAAAAGTCTGTAATGACGTAAAAACACAAATTTGTGAGCATTTTCAACCCATTTTTTCGCGGCATGAAAATGCATTACAGAATCACGAAGCAGCCATAATAGAACTGCAAACCATTGTTCATGAAAATCACGACACATTGCAAGCTAAAATTGACTCAGTTGCATCTACCGATTCGGTTACGCAACTTGCAAAAACTCAGGAAAACTTAAAGGACACAGTAGATACTCTGAAACTTGGTTCAGAAAAACACACTGAGGAAATAAGCCACTATCGGAGAAAGTAGCCGAACTTTCGGAGCAGTTCACTAACTTATCTACAAAGGTAGATGAGGATCTGAATGACACAAGACCTGTAGCCATCACTGACACAGAAGAGTATGAACAAATTAAGAAATTCGAGCAAAATCAGAATCAAATCAATACACAGTACAAAAGAGAAATCCGCGAAGTACAAGATCAGCTGACACAGGTAATACAAGAATTACGTATTTCAGAGGACACTCGCGCCCCAATACGGGAAGAGGGACATAGAAATACGGAACAACCACAAAATAATAACATAGGACACTTCGGAAATTATGAAAGAAATTGGCAAGGTGCACCGAATTTTGAGATGGAACCGCCGACACGATGTAACAATGACCGATATGCTACTCGCCGACACGATGATTTTGACTATAAACTGTTCATTACTACACGTAAATTCAAAACGTTTAAGAATTCTGCCAACGACATTCATCCACAAGCGTGGCTCCATCAATTCTCTCATTGTTTTCCTCCCAACTTGTCATTGGAGCACAGGTTAGAATTTATGTGTGGCTACTTAGAGAATGAACCAGCTGTAAGAATGCGATCGGTCATTCACGATTGTCACAGTGAAGGATATTTTTATCATGCCTTCCTCTCAGCATATTGGTCTCAAGCCACACAAGACCGAGTAAAACATGGCATCATAATGATGAAACATTTCGAACAATCTGAATTCTCCAGTCTTGTGAAATATTTTGAAGACATGTTGCACAAGAATCAGTACCTGTCAAACCCATACAGCCCCTCAGAACTCATCCGCATTTGCTTAATCAAATTACTTGAACATTTACGACATATTATTTTAGCAGGACGTTGCAAAGAAGACATTGAGGCTTTTCAGGGACTCTTACAAGAATTAGAAATTGACACAGACAGTCGCGGGATGAGAAAACAGGAAAACAATCACTACAGGTCACATCCGTCACAATTCCGTGACGACAGAAATAATAACTGGACACGACAAGGCTATTCTCACAACACAAATCGTGACCAAAACAGACACCACCCGTATGACAACCGTTGGCAGAGTAAAAATAATTACAGAGAAAGATTGCATTTCCATAGTAATGACTATCACACGACTCGGTAGATGCAACTGAGTCAATTTTAGCTTGCAATGTGTCGTGATTTTCATGAACAATGGTTTGCAGTTCTATTATGGCTTGCTTTATGTATTTATTTACTCATTTTGTTTAATATCTAGTTTCTAGCCGCACTGCAGCACTGGTTAAAATAAAATTTTATAGATGTACTAATATAAATATTTTCTGTCTCCAGATCCAGTAAATAATTTTATGATCTATTCAAAAAAACGAAGGAGCATAAAAAGATATTTCCCTTCACAGGAATTGCATACGGAATTTTCTTTTCAACTACTGGGTAATTTTTTTTGGTAGAATAACTTCTTGTGGTGCACCACTTTAATTACTTAGACATTAAGATGTGATTATACATTTCCCTTATCTGCATTGTTGTCTTTACTGTAATATTTTTCTGCTTGAGCGTTGTCATGTTTAGATATAATTTATTGCTTTTGCTTCTGCTGTTTGCCAGGCATAATGTTACTGAATTTGACTATGTATTACGCTGTTAAGCCAGTTTTACTAATGATTTATTTTTATTCTTTGCTGCACATTGCCTTAGATTAGTTGTAATATTACAATTGCTTTGCTAATTTCTTAATGCTGCTTGCTTCGCAAATCTGTTTTTTTTCATTGCTGTTTATATTAATTGTTTTATGTAATGCTGCATTGCCTCGTCCCTTGGTATATATATCTGAGCTCAGTAGATTTAAGTTAGCTTAAGAGGGGGTAGAGTATATAAGAGAACAAGTTGTGATGAATTGGAAGAAATACATTGAAAATCTATAAGAAAATGGTTTGGCCAAAACAGTATTTTGAAAGAGGATATGAACAAAAAAGTAGGTTTTAGGGACAACAGGTTTAGGTAGGATTTTCTTGGAAATAAATGATGAAGTAAGATAATGGAAAATAAATAATGAGGTAAGAAATATGTGAACATATATATACAGAAAGCATGCTTGAATAGGATTTTTTTTTGGTGGAAGCAAAGGTTGAAATAAGACGAAAGGTCTACAGAATGAAGTTTTGCGTTGGACTGCAGTACCAAATGATACACTGAAAACAAATCCTGTCCTTTCCTTTTGTGTTATCCCACTATGTGTTTGTGTACTCTTGTGTATTTGTTTTCTTCCTCTCTCTGTGTAGTTTCATAGAATTTTTTTCTTCTTCTAATACTAAGCTACATTCACTATGATGAGGAATGCTGTTATCCTCAAATATAATTTGCATTAATAATATGTTATTTTCTTTGTAGAGATGTTAGACATTATTTATCTGTTCTGTTTTGTTGCTCATGTGTGAAGTTGATGTTTCGAGGGTTATTCTGATCTTTTATGTATGTGCTTATGTCATTATTTATGTAACACTGATGTATACATTTTTATTCTTTTGTAAAGCCTGTATTACTGCAAGTGTTATCTGTATTGTTATGTTCCTTAATGATGTATTTTGTATCTTTGTAATTGTATTCTTATGTTATAAAATTGTAATTGACAGCAGTTCATCAAATTAAGCAACTTGTAAGTTACATTTCACTGCACACGTTTCTATTGGTCATAGTATATGGACAATATGTGAAAAGTAGGGACTGTTAGTGTTTGCACGTGTGTTAATAATTCAGCAAGGGACTGGTTAACAGCATTGCTGGTTCTCAGGACAATTCAAAAACTTTGTGAGTGCACAAGTGGTGGTTATGGACTTGCTACATTATCCGCAAGACTCTTCGATGGTGATTGTGCACCTGCACAGTCGCAGCAGATGGCTGCTGGCCATCTCTACAAGGACTACAGTGGGCCTGCATCTTTGATGACCCACCAGTACCTTTATCTCTACAAGGACTACAGTGGGTCTGCGTCTTTGCTAACTCACCAGGACCATTATTTCTGCAAGGACTGCAGTGGGTCTGCGCCTCTGGTGGCCCACCAATACCATAATCTCTACCAGCACTACTGTGGGTCTGCTCTGTGATGACCTACCTACCAATATTCTTCAAAACTTCGACTGACTCTGCTGTGGGTTTGCTCTGTTGTGGCCCATTACCTGTCTGCATGTCGAGTCAGCACTGTCTTTCCGTTGGAAGGACAACACTACTTCTTCAAGACTGCATGGAAATCCACTACGTCTGTGTGCATTGTCTTTTACTGCTCAGACTTTGAGAAAAACACGGCAATTTTAGTGTGATCAACGATCGGGACTGTCTTTATGGACTGCGAGAAAATTTTTGCTTTTGACCAACATTGTATCAATAAGTGTGTGCATTTGATATCTTTGTTATTGTAATTATGAAAAATTTCTTCAAATCTGTATTGGCCACTGTCCAACACAATTTGTAAAATTTTTTGTGGGGAGCATGGGGGCTATGTAAGTAGGCTGTTTAGGTCTTTTTATTGGTAACGCCACCTCTGTATGAAAATCACTGGCTGTGCTGTGTGCAGTCTGTGGCTGCTTTGCATTGTTGTAATACTCGCCATTGTAGTGTTAGGCAGCTGGCTGTGAACAGCGCATAGCGTTGGCAGTTGGAGGTGAGCCGCCAGCAGTGGTGGATGTGGGGAGAGAGATGGCGGGGTTTTGAAACTTGTCATGAATTGCTATATTTATATATGATGATATCAAGGTAAATACATTGTTTGTTCTCTATTAATATCTTTCATTTGCTAACTATCCCTATCAGTAGTTAGTGCCTTCCATATTTTGAATCTTTTATTTAGCTGGCATTAGTGGCGCTTGCTGTATTGCAGTAGTGGGAGAAACGAAGATTATTGTGAGGTAAGTGATTTAGTGATTTGTGAAAGGTATAGTTTAATGTTAGTCAGGGCCATTCCTTTGCAGGGATTTTTTTGAAAGTCAGATTGCGTTGCGCTAAAAAAATATTGTGCGTCAGTTTAAGCACAGTCGTGTATAATTGTTCAAAGGGTACGTTTCACATTTGCTGCATGTTTATATTTTCTCCTTTCGTCAATTAAATTCATTATCTGCTGTGTTATCCTAGGATTAACACTACGCCATGTCTTTTACGTATTTGATACCCTGTTGCTTTTATTATCTCGTCTCGCAAAGATATCCGCTCGTCTTCTGCTTTCCCCTGTTCTAGTCAATCGCTGCCTAATGCTACTTCTGACGCCCGCCGCCAAAATCCTCTGGTAATGTAACTTATACAAGTCCCATCTCCACAGTTACCTACCCTTTTGCAGTTTCTTCAGCTTTTAATCTATAGTTCGTAGCTAATAAATAGAGGTTAGAGACCACAAATGCCTCTGGAAATGTCTTAAAACTTAAAATCTGGTTTCAAAATTTCCGTCTTACCATTACATAGTCAATTTCAAACTTCAAACCTTCCGGTGTCTCCAGGTCTCTGCGATCTATACAACATTTTTTTTCATAATTCTTAGGGACGTTTAAATTATGCTCGTGCAAAATTCTACCAGGCTGCTTCCACCTTCATTCCTCCCCCCCCCCCCCCCCCCCAAATCCATATTCACTCGCAAATGTTTCTCCTCTTCCTTTTCCTACTATCGAATTCCATTACCCCACCAAAACTAAATTTTCGTCTCCATTTCTATTTGAATAATTTATTTACCTTACATACATTTATTGTCTCTTCATAATCTGCGGAGCTAGTTGCATATAGACTTGCACTACTGTAGAGTGTGTTGACTTTGTGCCCATTTTTGTTGCGATAATGCTTTCACTATTGCTGTTCATTGCAGCTTATCTGCATTCCTCATCTCTTATTCATTATTAAACCTATTCCTGCATTATGTCAATTTGATTTTGTATTTAGAACGCTGTACACAACTGACCAGAAGTCCTGGTCCTACCACCACCATACCCTACTAATTCCATTACATCTAACTTCAAACTATCCATTTAACCTTTCCAGTTCTCTGATCTACCTGCACGATTAAGGGATGTGACATTCCACCCTCCGATCCGTAGAGCGACAGTTTTGTTTCTCTTGATGACGACATTCCCCTGGGCATACAAAGGGGCACTCTTTTACTTCCGGAATAGTTTACCCAAGAGGTTGCCATCATACAATACTTCTGCATGGCCTAAAGAACAATTAGGGCCGTAGTTCCCCCTTGCTTACAGCCGTTCGCAGTACCAACTCAACAAGGCCATCTAGGTTGATGTTACAACGGCACATCCGTCGTTTACCCCGACTTTTGCCCTTTCAGCTACTGAAAAGGCTGATGCCCCTCTTTAGGAACCACATGTTTCTCTAGCCTAACATCAGATACCCCTCCATTGTGGTAGCCCCTGCTTTAAGGCTATCGCTGAGGCACGCAAGCGACCCCAAAAACGGCAAGGTCCATGTTTCATGAGGGTAGGGGTGGGGGAGAGCTGTTATCAACGATGAAAGACCACCCTCCTCCCCCCCCCCCCCCCATAGTCGCACAACCACTAGACCTGCCGCTATTACATTAGTGATTATGGAGTGGTCAAGTTAGACTCTTCTTGAAGTGTTGACAGTGGCTGTTGACGTCGTAAAACAGGTCTGGACATAAGTGACACACGCTTCACAGTTTTCGTGTAATTAGTTCATAAGAAAAAAATCATAATTGTTATAGCTCTCATGCACCTCGTATTGACGAAAAACCACAAGTCGCAGTGTTATGCAGTGTGTTACGTGAACTTTTATTTTGTTTGGAAAGACAGGTTTCATAACAGTACTTCATGTTTTATCTTATGATCAGTCTCCTTATGGGTTTGGTGCGGCCCGCCACGTATTCCACTCCTATGCCAACCTCTTCATCTAAGAGTAGCGTTTGCAACCTACGTCCTTAGTTAGTGGTTGAGTGCATTCCAATCTCCGTCTTCTTCTATAGTTTTTACTCTCTACAGCCCCCTCTATTACATTGGAAGTTATTCCCTGATGTCTTAACAGATGTCCTCTCATGCTATACCTACTTCTTATTACTGACTGCCATATATTCTTTCCTCTCCGATTCTGCCGGAGAGATTCCTTACCTTATCAGTCCAACTGATTTTCAACGTTCGTCTATAGCAAAACATTTTAAATGCGTCCATTCCCCTCTGCTCCACTTTTTCCACAGTCGATGTTTCACTACCATACAATGTTGTGCTATAAACGTACATTCTTAGCAACTTCATCTTCAAATTAAGGCCTATGTTTAATACTAGTAGACATATCTTGGCCAGGAATAGATTTTTGCCAGTGATAGTTTGCTTTCCGTGTCGTCCTCGCTCCTCCAGTCGTTGGTTATTTTGCTGCCTAGGTAGGAGAATTCCTTAACTTCATCCACTTCATGACCATCAGTCCTGATGTCAGGTATCTCGCTGTTCTCATTTCTGCTACCTCTCATTACTTTCGTCTTCCTTCGATTTACTCTCAATCCATATTCTGTACTAATTAGATTGTTCAGTCCAATCAGCAGACCCTCTAAATATTCTTCACTTTCATTGAGAATATCAATCTCATCAGCAAATCTTATCAATGATTTCTTTTCACCTTGAATTTTAATGCCACTGCTGAACCTCTCTGTTACTTCCAGCATTGATTCTTCGATTATAGACTGAACAGTAGGAGGGAGAGACTACGTCCATGCCTTGCACCCTTTTTAATCCAAGATCTTCGTTCTTGGTCTTCACTTCTCATTATTCTCTTGGCTCTTGTACATGAAGCATATTACCCGTTTCTCCCTATAGCTTACCCATATTCTACTCAGACTTTCGAACGTATTGTACCATTTGACATTTTCAACGCTTTTTCCAGGTATACATTTCCTATGAACGAGCCTTGGTGTCTTTTAGTCTTGCTTTCATTATCTCTGTTGTCTTTATATTTTCTAAAGCTAAACTGATCGTCATCTAAAAATCCCCAATTTTCGTTTCTATTCTTCTGTATGTTATTCTTGTTAGCATCTTGGATGCATGAGCTGTTAGGCTGATCGTGCGATAATTCTCTAACTTGTCAACTCTTGCAGTTTTCGGAATTTTGTGGAAGATATTTTTCCGAAAGTGAGATGGTATATCGCCAGAATCATACATCCTACACACAAAAGTGAATAATCGCTTTGTTGCTACTTCCTCAAACGATTTTAGAAATTATGATAAGTTGTAATCTATCCCTTCTACCGTGTTTGATCTTAAGTCTTCCTAAGTCCTTTTAAATTCGGATTCTAATACTGCATCCCCTATCTCTTCTTTATCGACTCCTGTTTCTTCTTCTACCGTATCAGGCAGATCATCTTCACAGACGTCTCCAATGTATTCTTTCCATCCATCTGCTCTCTCCTCTGCATTTAACAGAGGAATTCCCATTGAACTCTTGATGTTACCACAATTTCCTTTAATTTCACCGCAGGTTGCTTTGACTTTTCTAGATGCTGAGTCAGTCCTTCCGACAGACTTCTCTCTTTCGATTTCTTCACATTTTTCATGCATACATTTTGTCTTAGCTACCCCGTACTTCCTATTTATTTAATACCTCAGCGACTTGCATTTCTGTATTCCTGAATTTTCCTGAACGTTACCGTATTTCCTTCTTTCAGCGGCCAACTGACGAAACGTATTTATCCTGTTACCCATGATTTCTTCGTAGTTACCTTCTTTGTACCTATGATTTTCTTTCCAAATTCTGTGACTGCCTTTTTTAGAGATGTCCATTCCTCTTCGACTGAACTGAATTGTGGTAGTATCTGTAGGCTCAGAGAACTTCAAGCGTATCTCTCCAATCCTTAACGCTTCCGTATCCTACCTGTTTCCGTATTGATCCTTCCTGGCTAAGCTCTTGAACTTCACCCTACTCTTCACCACCACTAAATTGTAATCTGAATGTATATCATCTTCTGGGTACACCTTACAATCCAATATCTGTTTTCGGAATCTCTGTTTGACCGTAATGTAGTCTGACTGGACCCTTCGCATATCTCCCGGCCTTTTACAAGTATACCTCCACCTCTTGTGATTATTGAACAGAGTATTCGTTATTACTGGCTGAAATAAATTGCAGAACTCGATTAGTCTTTCTATCTCATATCTAGTACCAATCCCATATTCTCTCGCAACTTTCTTCTATTCCTTCACTTATAACAACAGTCCAGTTCCCCTTGACTATTGTATATTCATCTCCCTTTACGTACTGAATTACCTGTTCAGTATTCTCATATACTTTCTCTATCGCTTCATCTTCATCTTGCGAAGTCGAGATGTACACATTAACTATCGTTGTCTTTATTGGTTTGCTGTCGATTCCGATGAGAGCAACCATATCACTGAACTGTTCACAAAAACACACCCTACGCCATACCTTCCTATTCATAACGAATCCTACTCGTCTTATATCATATTCTGCTGCTGTTGATATTACCCTATATTCATATGTCCAAGAATCGTTGTCTTCTTTCCATTTCACTTCACTGACTCTCGCTATACCTAGGTTGAGTCTCTGCATTTTCTTTTCAAGATTTTCTAGCTTCCCTGCCACGTTCATACTTCTGAAATTCCACGCCACAACTTGAAGAACGTTATCCTTGTTTGGTCTTTCTTTCATGATACCTCCCCCTTGGCAGTCCGCTCCCAGAGATCCGAATGGAGGTCTGTCCCAGAATCTGTTGCCAATGGAGAGATCATCATGACACTTTTTCAATTACAGACCACGCGTAGTATGGACACACGTTACGTGTCTTTAATGCAGTGGTTTTCATTCCCTTCTGCATCCTCATGCATTGCTGATTGTTCCACATTAAGGAGCAGTTTCCCATCCCAGGGGAAGATAGTGCCCTGAACCTCTGTCCGCTCCTTCGACCTATATGAGAAGGCCTTTGACAGAATGAAGATGACTTCTTATGCTGGAATTCTTGGCTGCCAATGACGACGATTTTCATTCTAAATTTAAGCGGTGGTCGAGTTCGAACCCGGGACAGAGAATGTTCTGATTACTGATCAAAGAAGGTATCCCTAGACCATGGGTATGAGTTTTAAATTAAAAAATGGTGTTATAGTGTCTTAAAATGTTGCCTATCACTTTTTGTCTTCTTTTGTGGGTGTGCAGCCAGGAATACCTGTTTTCCTGTAATCTTCTCAGAAACTCTTCATTGGTACTTCTATCTCTCCAATTGAGCTTCAGTGAGCCTCTGTGGCATCATATCTGCAGGTATTCTACCTGTCTTCTGTTTTGTTTTCCTATTGTCGAAGATTCACATCCATGTAGGACCAAACCATAAATTCTCTCATGTCCCAGTTCTTTGTTTCCAAAGTGGTGTTCTTGTGGGTAAGTAATTTCTTCGTCAAGTGAAATGAAATTTTTGCCCTCTGTTTTCTCCTCACAGTATCTCTCCAGCCTGTATAACCCGTTTGAGGTCCTACTTGGTAAATTGTTCTAACTCTTTTCCAGTCTGCTGCAAAACAGCTATTTCACAGCACGTTTGAATTCTAACCTCGCCTAGGAATTAGCAACAACATAGGTCAGACACTTCACTCACACCAGAGGAAAAATGCGTCGGCAAGTCAGCAGGCGCAGTGCCATGTCGAGCTTAGCTCTGGCGACACGACACAGTGAACAGCAGTCGATGGTATGACAAGGAAGCAGCAACAACTTGTCGCGAGCGCCATCACGAAGAGCAGCAAGTGCGTAACTGCGTGAGAGCAGCGCATGGCCATGTGTGCCACGCTACCTGATTTAGTAAGCGATGGAAATTTTTACTTTCATCATTTTGTAGAGGTCGTCAGCGAAAAAAAAGTTATAAATGTTTGAAATAATATTTAAAGTTCGTTGCAAGTTCCTAGGAGCTTTCATTCTCAACTACTGCATGAATAAAGTATGGATATTCACAAGCACACATACACACACACACACACACACACACGTAGACATACTTCCGGTTTTATAATGTGTTTGGATTCAACTGTAAATGGAATTTTGGCGCATTTCACGATACTCAGTTGTGTGGAGGTATTGAAGTGGTTTAACTGCGTCGCAGTAAATAAGGAAAACTTATAAGTTACAAATAACTGTTACTATGACGAAGTCACAGGGTTAACAGATTATTACTGTAAGGTTCAAAAATGGCTCTGAGCACTATTGGATTTAAATGTTGTGGCCATCAGTCCCCTAGAACTTTGAACTACTTAAACCTAACTATCCTAAGGACATCACACACATCCATGCCCGAGGCAGGATTCGAACCTGCGACCGTAGCGGTCACGCGGTTCCAGACTGTAGCGCCTAGAACCGCACGGCCACTCCGGCCGGCTATTACTGTAAGGGCACGGATTTCTCCGATACAATATTGTATCTTATACTACATTATTTTTATATTTCGTAAATCATGTAGATGCGCTCTGTGTTGGACTGTCGTACATCATGGATATTGCTGACAGTACATTCATTTTATTTGCTTTGCTTACCGTCATGTTAGGTGAACCTGAAGTACTTAGCCCTACTCCTACAAAGTATAGTAATATATTTCAGCAACTATTCCATTATTGAAAATGTTTTTCACTAACGTTGTTGTACTAAACGAGTACACATCGAGTAGTTGCGAGTAATCGGTCGCAGTACGCCCAATCACGCCACAGTCACCCATTCCTTGGAAGCAAACTTTCATCTGTAAAGCCATGCGTTCACAGTACATTTCCAATATGCACCTGATTGAATAACTTCCATCCTACCTAACTGCTACGTCGTGCGCTTGTGTGTGTGTGTGTGTGTGTGTGTGTGTGTGTTTATGTGCACTCAATACTTGCTGCTGCTGCTGCTGCTGCTACAGTTAGAGAGGACCGAGGTGGCCTGAAGGTGTTCCTTTGTCTGGCAGTGCCCTGTCTGGAGACAAAGGGCGCATAATGAATCAGTTGGCTTTGAGCGACTCAAGGGGGGACGCTGGAAACTCCATGAAAGAAAGACGGCGGGAATGTGCCGAAGTCAAGGTACGAGTGCAGTACGTCTTAGCCCACAATACGTTGTTGCATACGAGCTGAGTTTAAACATCTCAAAAATATTCATTAACTGCATCTAAAAGCGTGAAAAACTCATTCTCCCTCTCTGACTCTCTCTCTCTGTGTGTGTGTGTGTGTGTGTGTGTATGTGTGTGTGTTTGTGCGGGTGCGGGCACGCACATGCAAGCAAATTAGTACGTGTGCTCGGGTGGATGCATTATTATAAGACATTTTACAATTAATTTAGTAAAAGTTTTTTAATATTTGTAATCACACCTGTAGCTGTTCTCATATAGGCGCTCAACAGCAAAGCGTGGCGTCGCGAAACAGCAAGGACCAGCTTTGCTGAAAATATCATCATCTCCTAGCAAAAGTTGGAAATGAGTATATATTGAGTTTATGTTCTGAGGAACGCCTCTACAACACGTCAGATACGTCGAGTACTTTACTATTTTCAGCATTTTAAGTATTAGGTAAAACGACGTGGCGATACACCAACAACAATTTTAGTGAGATTGACTCCAACCGCAGAAGCCTTCGTGTTAATATATATTTATTCTTTAGCAGTACTTTCTGGTACTGTCAATCACTTCGGCACAAATCTCTCAGCTACGTTTCAAGGCATAGTCGTACTAAAATCCGATCATATTGTCTTTCATCAGTTCTTACCTTGTGTATGTTGTTGCCAGTAAGCAGTGCGAACGAGACAGTATGATAACAGCGACACTTAATGGCGGAGGTTCTACAAGACACCGAACTTTTGGAGGTAGATGTCTTCCTAATTGATGTCAAAGGGAGCACACACTTCGATCAATGGCGTCCCGGATTTTCTTATTAGTACTCAGTTCAGTAGGTCCGGACGCTGGGGATGGGGAGGGAGGGGATCGGGGACAGAAAAGCACGATCGTGTTCATAGAGCATCCCTTGAAGCAGATAGGTGTGATGAAGTGTTGGACAGTGTTGCTGAATGTCCGTCTTGTCACTAGGATACTGAAGCCAAACAAGCAGCTGTCTCCTATCTAATGAAAGTTTGCTTCATCGTTCGAAAAAAAGACTTTGGTACATGTAACAAGGGTAGAATTTCACCTCATCTTAACATTCATTATTTGTCTGACTGTGTCCTTACTTAATTGCGATTCATCGACTCAGGTAGTTTTCGAGGTACTCTTACACTACCTTTGAGGTGATCTAACATGAACTGAAACGTCAGCCTCACTTCCACCATGCAATGACTGTTCTCCAGGACCCACAACTATTTCTTCGCACCATGAAGTGCAGTAAGGAGCGGTACGATGTCGAGTTTAGTAGGCTAGGTAGACCATAATGACATTATAGTTCAGGGTGGCTATTCATCAGTTGGTAACGAATTTGCTATAGTTCTGCAACACAGTGAGCCTTGTATCCTCTGTAACAACCGGTCCTAGGCTCTAACTTCTGTTTTGTGAACAAAGTCATCTAAATTGGTTAATATATTCATTTTTCTACAATGTAGTTTTCGCTGCTGTAGTTTTGGATGCTGCTGATGTCAGATCGAAAGACCGAACTTGTAAAACAACGTTAAGTATCCTTGTTAATAAAATAGCCACGCCAAAAGTTATTCTGCAGCATTCTGTAACTATTCCTCACACTATATGACGCAACATTAATATACACCAGAAGATGCAACTTAAAAGTTTCCAGATCGGTCGTGTGGGTCAGTAACTGACTTGAATAAATACAGCTACAGCCGACTATCGGGCTTTTCATTCATTAAAAAAAAAATAACACCTATATTAAAAAACACTGTTTGCTTTATGAATTGTCAATGAATCACGTACAACGAAATGTATCACTTGCCAACTCTTAACGGAAGTTACTTACTGTTACGTACAGTTGTAAGTCTTAACAAGATATTGAGAGAACCGCATCAGCTATCTACACTCCTGGAAATTGAAATAAGAACACCGTGAATTCATTGTCCCAGGAAGGGGAAACTTTATTGACACATTCCTGGGGTCAGATACATCACATGATCACACTGACAGAACCACAGGCACATAGACACAGGAAACAGAGCATGCACAATGTCGGTACTAGTACAGTGTATATCCACCTTTCGCAGCAATGCAGGCTGCTATTCTCCCATGGAGACGATCGTAGAGATGCTGGATGTAGTCCTGTGAAACGGCTTGCCAAGCCATTTCCACCTGGCGCCTCAGTTGGACCAGCGTTCGTGCTGGACGTGCAGACCGCGTGAGACGCCGCTTCATCCAGTCCCAAACATGCTCAATGGGGGACAGATCCGGAGATCTTGCTGGCCAGGGTAGTTGACTTACACCTTCTAGAGCACGTTGGGTGGCACGGGATACATGCGGACGTGCATTGTCCTGTTGGAACAGCAAGTTCCCTTGCCGGTCTAGGAATGGTAGAACGATGGGTTCGATGACGGTTTGGATGTACCGTGCACTATTCAGTGTCCCCTCGACGATCACCAGTGGTGTACGGCCAGTGTAGGAGATCGCTCCCCACACCATGATGCCGGGTGTTGGCCCTGTGTGCCTCGGTCGTATGCAGTCCTGATTGTGGCGCTCACCTGCACGGCGCCAAACACGCATACGACCATCATTGGCACCAAGGCAGAAGCGACTCTCATCGCTGAAGACGACACGTCTCCATTCGTCCCTCCATTCACGCCTGTCGCGACACCACTGGAGGCGGGCTGCACGATGTTGGGGCGTGAGCGGAAGACGACCTAACGGTGTGCGGGACCGTAGCCCAGCTTCATGGAGACGGTTGCTAATGGTCGTCGCCGATACCCCAGGAGCAACAGTGTCCCTAATTTGCTGGGAAGTGGCGGTGCGGTCCCCTACGGCACTGCGTAGGATCCTACGGTCTTGGCGTGCATCCGTGCGTCGCTGCGGTCCGGTCCCAGGTCGACGGGCACGTGCACCTTCCGCCGACCACTGGCGACAACATCGATGTACTGTGGAGACCTCACGCCCCACGTGTTGAGCAATTCGGCGGTACGTCCACCTGGCATGCCCACTATACGCCCTCGCTCAAAGTCCGTCAACTGCACATACGGTTCACGTCCACGCTGTCGCAGCATGCTACCAGTGTTAAAGACTGCGATGGAGCTCCGTATGCCACGGCAAACTGGCTGACACTGACGGCAGCGGTGCACAAATGCTGCGCAGCTAGCGCCATTCGACGGCCAACACCGCGGTTCCTGGTGTGTCCGCTGTGCCGTGCGTGTGATCATTGCTTGTACAGCCCTCTCGCAGTGTCCGGAGCAAGTATGGTGGGTCTGACACACCGGTGTCAATGTGTTCTTTTTTTCCATTTCCAGGAGTGTATATAATGGTGGGATCCATCAGTATAATGAAGAATGCCCACCCGCCTCGCCGCGCAGTCTAACGCCGATCCCCGGCTCCATTCTGCGCCGGCGGTTCAGTGTCGAGGTCCGGAGAGCCGGCCAGTCTGTGGATGGTTTTTAAGGCGGTTTTCTATCTGCCTCGACGAATGCGGGCTGGTTGCTCATATTGCGCATCAGTTACACTATGTCGGCGACTGCTGCGCAAACACCATGTACGCGTACACCGTAATTACTCTACCACGCAAACGTTTGTGATACACTCGTCTTGTGTGAGACTTTCCTTGGTGTGAGGGGATGGGGAGGGGTGGAGACAAGGGGGGGGGGGGATTCCACTGGGTGCCGAACCGCACAATAACCCTGGGTTCGGTGTGGGGTAGGGGTGGGGTGAGTGGACTGCTGTGGCCTGTTGTGACGTTGTGAACCACTGACGGCTGCGGCAGGACGAAGCCTCTTCGTCGTTTCTAGGTCCGCAGTTCATTATACAGTACACAATATTGAAGAAGAAGCTCAAACAGCAAAGTGAAGTTCTACCAAGGCTGAAAAGTGGATGTATTTGTAATCACATACGGTGAAGACTACATCTTAGTTTATGACGGATTTTTCAGTGGTAATCGGATCATACCGACAGCAGGAGCCCAGCTAATTTGTTTCACACAGATGTGGAAATAATTTCTTATTTGATGATGAAAGCATTACAAAGAGATAGAAAGTGACGAAACCATTTTTATTGCTATTATGTTCACATATCAAGTTGCGTAAGGGTAACTACCTAATTAGACCTATAGTGAACAATACGTCATGTCTGAATTTTAAATAAAGAGTGAAATAGGAAAACTACGCGGCTTTATCTTTGAAAAATTCTGTAGCACTAAGAACTGTTACGATTTTGCGGCATTTGTAAACAAAATTTAAATCTCAGAAGGGGCAGTTCATAATTTGACAGCATACATGTTTACACAAATACAACATTCAATGATTCTGTTCAAATAATTGAAGTAACGTAATACCGATGAACGTATGCAACAAACAGAATTTTTGGAATGGCTGCTAGCCTTTAATTCCCTCAAGTTAACAATAATCCAAAGAAATCGTCTGTAAAGGGTGATAAGGAGTTGATTGTTTTGAGAAATTGTGGAGTGATGTTTCAATACGAAATAATATATCTAAAATACATACAATATGATTTTCTTCATTCAAGGAGTCCACAGTTATGAAATATCTTTAGATTAACGATACACTCTTAAAATTGTAGATTCTATGAAAAATTTTGATGTTAAAAACACGTCAGTATGTACTAAACGTTATTTACTTGCAAACTGAATACATGTAAGATGAGTTATCATTGATTTACCTCTGTTAGTTTAAGGGGCAAATTAATGTAACATTACTGTGAAACCTCCGAAAAATACAAATTTGCAAGGTCTTAATTGTTTCAGTTCGTCACACTGAGATCTTCATTTACAACTGTTCAATGGTAAAGTATAAAAACTTCAAAAATTAACCCATGACTCACCGCAGTAAAAAATTACTATTATTCTCACCTTATAAAGCATCTGATCAATACTACGGATGACGTTTGACATTTGTGGCAGTGCACGATCATCTTGATGCACGCAAATCGTGGTCAGAGACACAATCAAACATCGTTTACTTCCATAAATGATTATTCACATTTATATGACTGTCAACAATTTCTGGAGTGCATTTGCGTTGAGGAACATATTCAGGATCATTATCCAAGCCATAGTTACTCACATTATCCTCAGGTTTATACAAATCACCCTGAAAAGCATTTCTCCGGCGCGAACATTGTGCAGATTATTAAATGTGGCGTGCTAGTCTTGGCAGTTACCACTATTTACATGCAAACATCATGACAGGGTTGCTATTAGTGAGAATCTCGAATCAGAAAGATAGCCGCCATATCTTTGGTTTGTCGGGCAAGTGTACGCTAATATGAACAAAGCATACTAGTTACAGTGTTGTACATGCAATATCTCTGTATCTCCATCAACCGTCTTTTACCATTGTGTACAGCTGAGATCTTCACATATATCAGCAGATAGGTAGCTTGTCGTTGGGCAATCATTTATCCAGAACAAAAGCAGAATTTTTTATTAGTGGTATAGAGAACAAATTCATTCAAATGAAGAAACACAAACAACAGAAAATCGTATATTATAAAACAAATTTATGTTGATTAAATGATCTTAAAACAAGGAGGTAATGCGAATGAAATACAAGAAAATCAGTGAGTGGTACTTAGGTAAACAAAGAAACAATATAGATTCTTCTGCTTCTCGGTGAAATGTCCTGAGTTCTTTACGTATGTGTCAGTCTTTCCCACGCAGCTGGACTAGAGAGGCCAAACGTTTTGCCAGGTGATGTCCCAGGAGTACGAACAGTCAGTCGTACTGAAACATTATACTTATGTATCTCTGTTCCACCCGCACTTGGGAAAGACTGACACACATGAAGGACGCAGAGCATATCACTGAGAAGCTGATGACTTTCGTGGAGTCAGAACACGTGCATGATTCATCGCCTTCGGCAACCATCATGGTACGAGGGCCTGAGGATGGCCAAATATTTACCGAAACCAGCAACCATCAAAATAAATGTTTTTGCGTTCGAGTCTGTTTGTAATCCATTTTAAAGTACTTTTAGCCAACCGTCGTTTCTCCACGAGAAATGTTCTCAAAAATTGTCAACAGAAAAAGACAAACTTACACAGTTATTCGTGTAATGGTCGCAAGTTAAACGTCCTGTAGTCTGACAAAAATAAATTCCATTTCAGGTTGCCAGTAGCTAACGCCACGTGCAAGACCGTGACTCAGTAGCGGCGTGAGGGCAAGGCGTCCAGCGACACCTCCGGTAAGCGAGGCGGCGGTGAAGACGCTCGCTGCATTAGGCGCTCGACTGATGGCCGCCGTGCCGGAAGACTGCCTCCGGTGACGTCAGTGGCCACGTGATGGATGGAGGCGTCGGCGGGCAATCCGTCAGCGCGGTGTTGCCAACCCCGGGAACTCCACAACTCGCCGAGCCATTCCGCGCGGTGCTCGTCGGTCCAGAGACCAGGCGTCGCTCACTGTATACTTCACGAATCGTTCGACTTCACGTTACGTCGTTCATCTGTAACTCTTTCTTTGAAGAAGGAGTTTAAGACATTTATAAAATCATTGTCTAAGAGTCGGGTTGTACAGGGTGATTCAAAAAGAATACCACAACTTTAAAAATGTGTATTTAATGAAAGAAACATAATATAACCTTCTGTTATACATCATTACAAAGAGTATTTAAAAAGGTTTTTTTTCACTCAAAAACAAGTTCAGAGATGTTCAATATGGCCCCTTCCAGACACTCGAGCAATATCAACCCGATACTCCAACTCGTTCCACACTCTCTGTAGCATATCAGGCGTAACAGTTTGGATAGCTGCTGTTATTTCTCGTTTCAAATCATCAATGGTGGCTGGGAGAGGTGGCCGAAACACCATATCCTTAACATACCCCCATAAGAAAAAATCGCAGGGGGTAAGATCAGGGCTTCTTGGAGGCCAGTGATGAAGTGCTCTGTCACGGGCTGCCTGGCGGCCGATCCATCGCCTCGGGTAGTTGACGTTCAGGTAGTTACGGACAGATAAGTGCCAATGTGGTGGCGCTCCATCCTGCTGAAATATGAATTGTTGTGCTTCTTGTTCGAGCTGAGGGAACAGCCAATTCTCTAACATCTCCAGATACTGTAGTCCAGTTACAGTAGCACCTTCGAAGAAAAAGGGACCAAAAACTTAATTGGCTGAAATGGCACAGAAAACGTTCACCTTAGGCGAGTCACGTTCATACTGAGTTGTTTCCCGCGGATTCTCAGTGCCCCATATACAGACATTGTGACGGTTGACTTTCCCGTTAGTGTGGAAAGTTGCTTCATCACTAAACACAATCTTTGAAACGAAAGATTCATCTGTTTCCATTTGAGCAAGGATAAAATCACAGAAATCGATTCTTTTAATCTTATCAGCTGCAGACAGTGCTTGAACCAATTTCAGACGATAAGGTTTCATAACTAACCTTTTTCGTAGGACTCTCCATACAGTTGAGTGTGGAATTTGCAGCTCTCTGCTAGCTCTGCGAGTCGATTTTCCTGGGCTGCGAACAAATGCTTGCTGGATGCGTGCTACATTTTCATCACTCGTTCTCGGCCGTCCAGAACTTTTCCCTTTGCACAAACACCCATTCTCTGTAAACTGTTTATACCAACGTTTAATACACCACCTATCAGGAGGTTTAACACCATACTTCGTTCGAAATGCACGCTGAACAACTGTCGTCGAATCACTTCTGCCGTACTCAATAACACAAAAAGCTTTCTGTTGAGCGGTCGCCATCTTAGCATCAACTGACACTGACGCCTAGTCAACAGCGCCTCAAGCGAACAATTGTACAACTAAATGAAACTTTATAGCTCCCTTAATTCGCCGACAGATAGTGCTTAGCTCTGCCTTTTGTCGTTGCAGAGTTTTAAATTCCTAAAGTTGTGGTATTCTTTTTGAATCACCCTGTATAATGAGACATTTTGATGCCTTAGTTGCCCTAAAATTAGGTTGAAATACACTACAAACATCAATAATTTCATGATAAAGCTGATTTTCAGCACTAAATTCGAAACTGCTCCACAGTGAACCATAGCGTGAGGATATGTGACGCTGTTAATAGTAATTTGTGCCTCAGACGGAGAGTTAAGCTCGGCAGTCATGTTGGTGCTATTCAAGAGGAGCAGGCTGTGTGCCGACACCAGGTTTCACCCTCTACACTCCCTCATCATTATACAACACAAATATGACACCACATTACGCATATCCATGAGAGTTAAACTCAGCTGGTTTACCTAGGACACAACTGCCATGAAACATGGAAGATGAGGATATAGGGCCAGCAGAAATAAATATATTTTCGTTACAACGTCCGAACAGACACTCTGTGAGTCTTGCAGCCATTGTTTATAATAAATTCTGAATACCATTTTACAATTTCTATTTAACAAGTGGTGGTCGGCTAGCAAATTATATATTAAAGCTCAACTGCCTTCTACGTAGCACTGCGTTTGCACAAAGAATGAACAAGTGGCCTATCGGGACCATTCTACCGCCGTGTCATCCTCAGCTGAGGATACAGATAGGAGTACTCCATTTTCCCGGTCGTTATGATGGTTTTCTTTGACCAGAGCCGCTACTATTCGGTCGAGTAGCTCCTCAATTGGCATCACGAGGTTGAGTGGACTCCGGCAAATGGCAACAGCGCATGGCGCCCCCAGATAGTCACTCATCCAAGTGACGACCACGGCCGACAGCGTTTACCTTCGGTGATCTGAAGGGAACCGGTGTACGCACTGCGGCAAGGCCATTTCCCGGTGAAATACTGCACGTCCGTGAATAAATCCAAAGTACACCATAGTGCTATCAGAAATACAGCCAGAGCGTCGGTGAAGAAAAAATACCGCGTAAGTAGCAAAATAAGAATTTTACACGAGAGACAAAAAAACTGTCTAAAAGGCCTAACACATTTCACAGCGGCGTTAAATTTGCACCGTAGCACTACAAGGAAATATTGAATCAAATAAAAATGTGAAACAAAAAAAAATGCGCTTTAGAAAGCTTAATCACCGCACATACGCGGAATTGTCTCGGTATTTATGCCATGATCTGTTACTTACGCATTATTTGTCAGTTTCCTGGCACATTCGCGTTGGTATTTGGTGCTGAGAAAGCTAGTGAGAATACGTTTTGGAGCATTAATCATTTTCACTGAAAGATTTCATAGAAACATTTTAAATAAATATACTGTTTACATATTTCCGATAATGTCTGCACATTTCTTCAAGTAAAATCCTAAACGTCACTCAGAGCAGCAACAGAGATTTACACTGCGCTGATACTTGTCACACAGTTACCTCCGCGATAATTTTCATTCATGAGGAATGTTGTCATAATAACTATGACAAACTTCAGGAAGAACAGATTTCAGTTGTTGTAAATGATCGCATTTTGATTTCTTGATTTTCAGTCTTCCCCTGTATAGTTTCTGGAAGCAAACATCTCCAAGAATATTCCTCGGAAGCCTCGGTAATTCTTGCCACACCTAATTGGAAAAGCACTTGTAGTAAATAATACCATTTGGGCGCTACTGTAGCGCCCTCAGATCGGTAACTGTAGGCTCATTTTTTACAGCTCTTCCAGGCCTAATTGAGTCGTACAGCCATAAACTTTTCTCTGCGTAGTTGATGAAAAAGGAATAATCTAAATAATGGACTTTGTATGGCTGTGGCATTTCCTCTCTTCTTTAGATATCACAGCGTATTGGCTAGGATGTGTAACTACACGTCCTTTAATCTTGCTCTCAATGGAACTGTGAACTGAGTCACATTCTAAGTATGGCCTTTCTTCAAAAACTTTTGTGTAATCAGTACTCCAGTATCAATTGCTAATCTTAAAAGAGCATTTGGTAAATCACATTTCTGTTCTGATATGTGCAGCCGTCAGAATACAAAATGACTTGAAAGGGATTTTCCTTAATCGTTCTGGATAGGGTGTCTACAATGCACGAGGCAAAACATGATGCAACCAAATCACCTTGTGTTTCATCGAACCAGAAACACACTGCATCACGACATTGTAAACTATACATTGTAAAGTTATGAACAGTCATCTTGGTTTTATAATAAACTGCACTTGCACTTAGAAATGGAGCTACTTTCACGGCCTGTAAGTCCATGGTGTACACTGAACAGAGCTTCTGCTGGGCTTCTTTCTTGTCAGCATTTCTTCGCATCCTTTCCTGCTCTTTCCGTTCTGTGTGTTGCTTCCACACGTCTTCACTCAAGCTACCAAGTCTGTAACTACAACACAAGTCGCACTGCTCTTTCTTGGGGGAAAATATGCTAATATTACCATCTTCTAAAATCAAGTTAAAGGTAGCCCGACTTAATAGTGAAACCTTCTCCGCATGACATTTTCCACACAGAGTCCATACAGCTGTTGTTTGGATTGTAGAATAGGCTCAAGGTACAACTTCGATGAGGATTTCGCGCAGTAATGCGACGGAAGTTTCGGAAAAGAGTCCAGGAATTCTTTCATGAAGATTCTGTCATCTTTCTTCTTCTTCTGTTTGATTAGAGGTCGTGACGATTCTGTATCAGGACTCATCCCATGTGTGGAATTACCTGTGGAATTACCCAGCCAATATCGTACAGTTCATTTTTTAATCCCAAGAGTATTGAGAAACATCTTTTTGTATACTACTTTAAGTTGCCCGAGCTCATTTTTCAAATATAAATGAGCGCCCCTTTTCTCCTGGACTCGCCAATGTTCTTCCCTGGACGTTTGGTTGGAATTACGTTCACAAGGATGATAACGTAAACCCTCCTCTGATCCCATGACGTCGTTTCCCAAAATGTGTTCAATACTGCCTGCCTATCATCAGCAGAAAACTGAGGACGCTTCATTTGAACAGATTTCTGACACATCTTCGAAGTATATGTTGGACCTAATTTTCGTGCCTTTCTTGGAGTATCATGAGTGATTTTACCAATTCGACTTCTTTTGTATCCAATATACGCCTGTGCATGCATTCTCAAATTTTATTGGCCTTTTTCTTCCAATCTTCAGGATGTGGTTTAGACTTCCTTTTCCTGTCACTGCTTGCGTCACCATAAAATTCTTGACCTTCACTGTCAGCATCATTATTGCTCCCGTTTACTTCCGACAATTTATACAGAGTGTTCGGCAAACAATGAGCACCATTGCATAGCAATGAGTGGTAAGTACTGTCATCTCTAGTGGAAACTGTGACTGTGGTTTCATTTTGAGCATTGTTGGCTACAGCCACTTAAGTTTCTAGATGGAAAAATATTTATAAAGTAATTTTGACAGACGAAGATTAAGCTCAAATTCATGTATTTATGAGAACGACGGCATCAGTAATACTATTAACAACAATTCCAAGAAAATTTATCTCCGTCGTTAGATGTTGCAGGAACAGTAACCGAGAACCTCATACACGAAATTAATTCTTATTCGGTAAATGTAATTTCAGCGTTACGACTTTTCTCGCATGTTGTTTGTTCTGCATTTACGGGAGACCGTACAAGAAAGTGGACAGTCTAGAAATCTTTGGCAGAAATGACTAAAGCACAGAACGAGTGAAGTGCGGGCGTTATGATTTGTATCACAATAAGACACTTGCGGTACTACTAACATTCAAAGATGGATAATAAAACAATTTTCTTACCGCTGTCAGTCACTCTCAGGAACGATTCTCCGCTTTCATAGGCTGAATTTAGCTGAGAAGCAATTTCTTCTTCAGTAAATAGATCGTCAACTATATCGCTGTCCATTATCACGAATGAAGCTACAAGCATGGAACCACTTTCGAGCAGTGTTAAATTCGTAATAAGGCAGTAACAATGTGCTGTAGCTGCGCACGCTTTTGTATGTACGCGGTATTGTTTACAGTATCCATAGATTGTAGATACGCGGTATTTAATTCTCTACAGTTCCTCGGTATCGCCATCTTTTTATTTACTGTCATATTCGCGGTATTGTTTTAGATAATTTTTTCATGGTAAATAATTAAAAATTTGGCATTATGGCGTTAAGAGCAGATGCGCATACGGTCAACGAATCATTTGACTAAAAAACGAAAAATCGACAATTTGTCAGTTGCGCGGTATTGCTTTTTCACGTATGCAGAGTCATTCATCAGACACAGTCCAGCCTCGCAGCAGAGGTCATCAACAGCAAGAGAACGTAGACTCAGCGATGTAGTGGCATGCAGTCACTGTGTAAGTAGCTTGATCTCCCTCCGGAGACCACGGAATAGCGCTATTTAACCAAAAATGGACGAATGCGTGTCTCTAACCCGTGGTCGCCGTCGGTTGTAGAGGTGGATAAGTAGTCCCGCTATCCTGAGTCGGTGGCTACAGCAACATTATTGTTAAAGAGATGTTAATATTGGAAGAAACGAGGTCCATCAGTGGCAATTAAACATACGTTCATTCGCTTGTTCACATACGGTATGTCTGGCCTGGTGGTCTAGCTGTAAAGTAGACACTTCGATCGAATCTCGGTGGACCACGAAAATTTTCAATCTGCCTTTAATCTAAGCATCACTTCTTGGACAGTGTGAGGATTCGCCTGGATCGACACGTGTTTTGGATCCGATGTTGAACTGTGGGACGTCATTCCTCGGTTGGGCAATTGAGGTAGGTGGAGGAGACGCAAGTCGCCGACGTAGTGTCCATTCGAAAGATTTGAACTCCCCCAGTGAGCCATAAGCAATTATTGTTCTCTACCTCATCCCAAAATTCAACGAATAACCTTAGCAAGACAATCTTCTGCTCCTTCCATCCTCCCTTTTTATAATACATTGGCTCATAAGTAGGATCCCAGCTTGCAGGACTAAAACCGCATCAAAATGATTTTAAAATACGAAGACGTTTCTCACCTATCAGTCACCAAGAAATTTGTGTGTAAAACTGAGTTTGTGTACAAATAATATTTAAAAGTTAACAAATGTAGATACTGCAGAAGCTTAAGTCACTTAGGGAATAATAACACTTTTT
The DNA here is from genome assembly GCF_023898315.1 of Schistocerca nitens. Lineage (NCBI taxonomy): Eukaryota > Metazoa > Arthropoda > Insecta > Orthoptera > Acrididae > Schistocerca > Schistocerca nitens. Next base: position 977,272,353 of record NC_064614.1, read on the forward strand.
TTTTAATGATTCAACAGCCCCAACCGCGTAAAAATCTTTATTTGTTTAGTGGTGACCGCTTTGACTACTATTCTAGTCATCATGAGACTACTTATTCCCTGATGAGAATAACATCAATGTACCTAGAGGAATGTGAACTACAAGAATATAAAGAAACATAGTACATCAACAAATAGGAAGCTGTCTAGGAGCAGGCGCCTCTCTACGAAGTATATCACCATTGCTACATGACATGCAATTTACGTCACTTAAATACCGGAAACTGTACCCACCGTTATCAGCATTACATCATTGTCAGCCAATGTCGGTAAACCACGTTAAATAAAGCTTAAACACAAAGATTTGTGTACAATATTAATGTCGAAAACTAGGTGTATCGAAAATACAAATAACCTACATCAAATCATAATATTAAACTTAAAATTGACTTAAAAAATCAAAATAAGCTGTTAACATATAAGAATACGCATGCTGCCCTCTAAGGGACCCATTGTGGAATGACCATTAGGCAAAGGTATTTAACAGGGACGCCACCAGTAATAATGATATCTCATGAAGATCGGTATATTAAAACTGCACATCAAAGATGTATTGCCGGCCGCGGTGGTCTCGCGGTTCTAGGCACGCAGTCCGGAACCGTGCGACTGCTACGGTCGCAGGTTCGAATCCTGCCTCGGGCATGGATGTGTGTAATGTCCTTAGGTTAGTTAGGTTTAAGTAGTTCTAAGTTCTAGGGGACTGATGACCACAGCAGTTGAGTCCCATAGTGTTCAGAGCCATTTGAGCCAAAGATGTATTCGCTTACAATCTTTGGCTCGCCAATAATCGCGGTACCGTCATCTAAATAGATATGTTACTACTACCGATCAGGGAACGAAATTATTACTATATGTCGAATATTATTAGTTATATTAAAAAATGAGGTGGCCTTTAACCTCTAACAGGGGTACCAAGCAAACAGTATTAAGATACAATAAATTAGCACTCTTCTCTAGGGACAGGTGCACAGCATATGTCAGGTATAGATGGCGAGAGAAACATTACCAATAATCATGGTACTCTCATGTAGATCGATTCATTCCTATTCTTAACATTACGCGTAATAGTAGATAGGAGGCATTAGTTATCCCCAATACTTACAATTATGTTTATAACATTAAAGAACTGCATTGGACTAATACAAAATTAAAATGAAATAGACCTTTGACAATAACATCAAATCTCCGTAAAGGAAATTTAAAAACCTGTAAGCTAAAAGTGATAAAATGCTCACCGGTACTGTGGTAACAACGTGGTAACAAGAAAACATCAATATTTTCTCGTTGTACAGTAAACTCTGACATGCTATTACGTCTTGGTTTAGGCAGATGTTACACCACGATTTGTAAAGCAAAAATAAATATTCTTATGACAAATACAAAACTACTGAACTAGTGATTTTTTTTAGAGCCATTACTCTTGAATGTACAGTGCCCTCAGCACGACACATCTGCTAACACTGGTAACCAAAGGTATTTTCAGACCCCAGTCAATACTGACAGAATAAATAAGCATTGGTTAGTCACTGAAATTTTGATCTGAATAACTATTGTAATTAGCTATAGCATAAAATTCGAACATGTAAGAACAAAATTGGACTGTTACTGAACCCATACTATGTGATCAAAAGTATCCGTATACCCCAAAAAAGATGTTGTTGTTGTTGTTGTTGTTGTTGTGGTCTTCAGTCCTGAGACTGGTTTGATGCAGCTCTCCATGCTTCTCTATCCTGTGCAAGCTTCTTCATCTCCCAGTAACTACTACAACCTACATCCTTCTGAATCTGCTTAGTGTATTCATCTCTTGGTCTCCCTCTACGATTTTTACCCTCCACGCTGCCCTCCAATACTAAATTGGTGATCCCTCGATGTCTCGGAACATGTCCTACCAACCGATACCTTCTTCTAGTCAAGTTGTGCCACAAGCTCCTCTTCTCCCCAGTTCTATTCAATACCTCCTCATTAGTTATGTGATCTACCCATCTAATCTTCAGCATTCTTCTTTAGCACCACATTTCAAAAGCTTCTATTCCCTTCTTGTCCAAACTATTTATCGTCCATGTTTCACTTCCATACATGGCTACACTCCATACAAATACTTTCAGAAACGACTTCCTGACACTTAAATCAATACTCGATGTTAACAAATTACTCTTCTTCAGAAACGCTTTCCTTTCCATTGCCAGTCTACATTTTACATCCTCTCTACTTCGACCATCATCAGTTATTTTGCTCCCCAAATAGCAAAACTCCTTTACTACATTAAGTGTCTCATTTCCTAATCTAATTCCCTCAGCATCACCCGACTTAATTCGACTACATGCCATTATCCTCGTTTTGCTTTTGTTCATGTTCATCTTATATCCTCCATTCCGTTCAACTGCTCTTCTAAGTCCTTTGCTGTCTCTGACAGAATGACAATGTCATCGGCAAACCTCAAAGTTTTTATTTCTTCTCCATGGATTTTAAAACCTACTCCGAATTTTTCTTTTGTTTCCTTCACTGCTTACTCAATATACAGATTGAATGACATCTGGGAGAGGCCACAACCCTGTCTCACTCCCTTCCCAACCACTGCTTCCCTTTCGTGACCCTCGACTCTTATAACTGCCATCTGGTTTCTGTACAAATTGTAAATAGCCTTTCGCTCCCTGTATTTTACCCCTGCCACCTTTAGAATTTGAAAGAGAGTATTCCAGTCAACATTGTCAAAAGCTTTCTCTAGGTCTACAAATGCTAGAAACGTAGGTTCGCCTTTTCTTAATCTAGCTTCTAAGATAAGTCGTAGGGTCAGTATTGCCTCACGTGTTCCAATATTTCTACGGAATCCAAACTGATCTTCCTCGTGGTCGGCTTCTACTAGTTTTTCCATTCGTCTGTAAAGAATTCGCGTTAGTATTTTGCAGCCGTGACTTATTAAACTGATAGTGCGGTAATTTTCACATCTGTCAACACCCGCTTTCTTTGGGATTGTAATTATTATATTCTTCTTGAAGTCTAAGGGTATTTCGCCTGTCTCATGTATCTTGCTCACCAGATGGTAGAGTTTTGCCAGGACTGGCCCTCCCAAGGCGGTCAGTAGTTCTAGTGGAATGTTGTCTACTCCCGGGGCCTTGTTTCGACTCAGATCTTTCAGTGCTTTCTCAAACTCTTCACTCAGTATCATATCTCCCATTTCATCTTCATATACATCCTCTTCCATTTCCATAATACTGTCCTCAAGTACATCGCCCTTGTATAGACCCGCTATATACTCCTTCCACCTTTCTGCTTTCCCTTCTTTGCTTAGAACTGGGTTTCCATCTGAGCTCTTGACATTCATACAAGTGGTTCTCTTTTCTCCAAAGGTACTTACATTTGTCCTCTAGCCATCCCTGCTTAGCCATTTTGCACTTCCTGTCGATCTCATTTTTGAGACGTTTGTATTCCTTTTTGCCTGCTTCATTTACTGCATTTTTATATTTTCTCCTTTGATCAATTAAGTTCAATATTTCTTCTGTTACCCAAGGGTTTCTACTAGCCCTCGTCTTTTTACCTACTTTATCCTCTGCTGCCTTCACTACTTCATCCCTCAAAGCTACCCATTCTTCTTCTACTGTATTTCTTTCCCCCATTCTTGTCAATTGTTCCCTTATGCTCTCCTTGAAACTCTGTACAACCTCTGGTTCTTTCAGTTTATCCAGGTCCCATCTCCTTAAATTCCCACCTTTTTGCAGTTTCTTCAATTTTAATCTGCAGTTCATAACCAATAGATTGTGGTCAGAGTCCACATCTGCCCCTGGAAATCTCTTACAATTTAAAATCTGGTTCCTAAATCTCTGTCTTACCATTATATAATCTATCTGATACCTTTTAGTATCTCCAGGACTCTTCCATGTATACAACCTTCTTTTATGATTATTGAACCAAGTGTTAGCTATGATTAAGTTGTGCTCTGTGCAAAATTCTACCAGGCGGCTTCCTCTTTCATTTCTTCCCCCCAATCCATATTCACCTACTACGTTTCCTTCTCTCCCTTTTCCTACTACCGAATTCCAGTCACCCATAACTATTAAATTTTCGTCTCCCTTCACTATCTGAATAAATTATTTTATTTCATCATACACTTCTTCAATTTCTTTATCATCTGCAGAACTAGTGAGCATATAAACTTGTACTACTGTGGTAGGCGTCGGCTTCGTGTCTATCTTGGCCACAATAATGGGTTCACTATGCTGTTTGTAGTAGCTTACCCGCACTCCTATTTTTTATTCATTATTAAACCTACTGCTGCATTACCCCTATTTGATTTTGTATTTATAACCCTGTATTCGCCTGACCAAAAGTCTTGTTCCTCCTGCCACCGAACTTCACTAATCCCCACTGTATCTAACTTTAACCTATCCATTTCCCTTTTTAAATTTTCTACCCTACCTGCCCGGTTAAGGGATCTGACATTCCACGCTCCGATCCGTAGAACGCCAGTTTTCTTTCTCCTGATAACAACGTCCTCTTGAGTAGTCCCCGCCCGGAGAACCGAATGGGTGACTATTTTACCTCCGGAATATTTTACCCAAGTGGACGCCATCATCATTTAACCATACAGTAAAGCTGCATGCCCTCGGGAAAAATTACGGCCGTAGTTTCCCCTTGCTTTCAACCATTCGCAGTACCAGCACAGTAAGACCGTTTTGGTTAGTGTTTCAAGGCCAGATCAGTCAATCATCCAGACTGTTGCCCCCGCAACTATTGAAAAGGCTGCTGTCCCTCTTCAGGAACCACACGTTTGTCTGGCCTCTCAACAGATACCCCTCCGTTGTGGTTGCACCTACGGTACGGCTATCTGTATCGCTGAGGCACGCAAGGCTCACCACCAACGCAAGGTCCATGGTTCATGGGTGGGGGGGGGGGGGGGGGTGGGGGGTACGTTTTTCAAATTAGGTGCATTGCATTGCCACCTACTGCTAGGTACTCCATAGCAGCGACCTCAGTAGTCACCAGACATCGTCAGGGAGCAGAATGGGGCGCTCCGTGGAACTCACGGACTTCGAACGCGGTCAGGTGATTGGGTGTCACTTGTGTCATACAACTGTACGCAGGATTTCCATACTCCTAAACATCTCTAGGTCCATTGTTTCTGATGTGATAGTGAAGTGGAAACGTGAAGGGACACGTACAGCACAAAAGCGTACAGGCCGACCTCGTCTATTGACTGACAGAGGCCATCGACACTTGAGGAGGGTCGTAATGTGCAATAGGCAGAAATCTATCCAGACCATCACACAGGAACTCCAAACTACATCAGGATCCACTGCAAGTACTATTCAACAGTGGAAAAACGTTGCGTATAGTGACCTATCTCGGTACACAATATGGCGATCTGATGGCTGGGTGTGGGTATGGCGAATGCCCGCCCGGTAAACGTCATCTGCCAGCTTGTGTAGTGCCAACCGTAAAAATCGGAGGCGGCGGTGTTTTTGATGGAGGGGGCTTGCATCCCTTGTTGTTTCTCGTGGCACTATCACAGCACAGGCCTACGGTGGTGTTTTAAGCACCTTCTTGCTTCCCACTGTTGAAGAGCAATTCGGTGATGGCGATTGCATCTTTCAGTACGATCGAGCACCTGTTCATAATGCACTGGCTGTGGCGGAGTGGATGCACAGAAACATCCCTGTAATGGACTGAGCTGCACAGAGACCGGACCTGAATCCTACAGAGCACCTTTGGGATACTTTGGAACGCCGACTCCATGCCAGACCTAACCGACCGACATCGATACCTCTCCTTTGTGCAGCACTCTGGGAAGAATGGGCTGCCATTCCCCAAGAAACCTTCCAGCGCCTGATTCAACTTAGGCCTGCAAAAGTGGAAGCTGTCATCAAGGATAAGGGTGTGCCAAAACCATATTGAATTCCAGCATTACCGATGTAGGGAGTCACGAACATGTCATTTTCAGCCAGGTGCCCTGATTCTTTTAGTCACATAGTGTATTTCTTAAGTTGTTTATTAAAACTATGTCAATCCTGTGGTGCAAGAAACTGTCAGTAAATAAAGTTAGCACGTTTTGTGATAACATACATACAAGCGAATAGAAAAGACGAGGAATGAATCCCAGAGTAAATCTTCAGCGATCAAATTAGAATTTTTCTCTGAAATCTAACTTCATTAAGCAAAGGTAGCTGTTTTCTTTTATGATAAACATATATTATTAGTTTTTTAACCTGTTGAACAAACGGGACATCATCAAGAACGTTAGGTTTCTTGATATACACTGCTGGCCACCGTAAATGCAACAACCTGAAGGAAGCATCCGAATCAAGTGAAATTTACACCATGAGTTTGCAGCGATGAGATATGCAACTGATTAGAATTTCAGCGCAGACGTACATCACGCGCGCCTGTGGCGCCACCTCATAGCGCCATTTAAGGCTTGGCGATTTCGACGAGTGTACGTTCGGCACGTGTGTTTACCTTGTGGTTGTTTCACAAGACGATCAGTTATGCCTCGTAGACAACAGCGAACATCTTTTGATCAAGTATCCGAATTCAACAGAGGAAGGATAGTGGCTTACCGAGATTGTGGATTTTCATACAGAGAAATCGCTAGTCGTGTTGGACGAAACCAAACAACTGTAATGCGGATATGTGACCGTTGAATGCAGGAGGGTACGACGGACCGACGTGGTCGATCGCATTCACCTCGGTGCACCACTGCACGTGCTGATAGGCAAATTGTGCGTATGGCAGTGACGGATCGCTCAGTGACATCCCGAACCATAGCACAGCACATTGCGTCTGTAACGCATCATCCAGTGTCTGCACGTACCATTCTACGCCGTTTACAGCTGAGTGGTCCGTCCGCAAGACGTCCATTGCTTCGTCTACCATTGACGCAGACCCACAGATGTCTCCGTCGCCAATGGTGTGATGACAGACGGATGTGGACGGCAGAATAGAATGACGTTGTCTTTACTGACGAGGCACGCTTCTGTCTGCAGCACAACGATGGTCGGATTCGAGTGTGGAGACACCGTGGAGAGAGGATGCTGGACAGCTGCATTATGCACAGCCACACTGGTCTTGCACCGGGTATTATGGTATGGGGCGGTATTGGATATTACTCTCGCACGCCTCTAGTACGCATTGACGGTACTTTAAATAGCCGGCGCTACATATCCAAGGTGCTAGAGCCAGTTGTCCTTCCTTACCTTCAGGGCTCGACCACAGCCATATTTCAACAGGTTAATGCACGACCACACGTGGCACGCATTGTCCAAAGGTTCTTCGTCAATAACCAGATTGAATTGCTTCCCTGGCCGGCTCGCTCTCCGGATCTTTCGCCGATAAGAAACATGTGGTCCATGGTTGCTCAACGAGTGACCCAGATTACATCCCCAGCTGTCACACCAGATGATCTTTGGCAACGTGTGGAAGTTGCTTGGGCTGCTGTACCCCAGGAACACATCCAACGTCTCTTTGACTCAATGCCGAGACGTGTGGCAGCGGTGATCTCCAACAATGGCGGCTACTCTGGCTACTGATTCTGGCAGGAACCACATGCCACAGACGTCTGTAAACGTAATCATTTGATACTTGGTCAACATGTTATCTACAAAATAAATCTTGTTGTGCTACCTCTTGTCTTTCTTGGTGTTGCATTTACGGTGGCCAGCAGTGTAGATTCTTCTGAATGACTATTTTGTCAGATGTGTTGCCCACACACAGATTTACTGCTTGCCCACTAAAGTATGTTCACAGAATCTAATCTAAAAATTCCGGCCTGTTTGTCCAGCATAAACATTATGACATTTTTCGCAGATTATTTTATAGACCCCAGAGTTAGTGTATATATTGTGATGACTATCGATGGAATGTCTAGGATCATACTGCAAGGTAATTGTTAATTGTGATAGCTGCAGTAAATTCCGTTTTTTTAAGTAATTTATTTATTTTATCAAATACGCTGACTGTGTACATCATTTCAACACTTGTTATAGCCGCTGATTTTGCAATAGAAACAAGGTAAAGTGCTCCAAAATATTTGAAATCTAGCAGACAGTTCTGTCCAGCAGATTCAAAAGAGTAACAAATGAAGTATTATTTGGTAATAATCTAAGCATCTAATTGAAGTAATGTATGTCAAGGTATCTAGTAATTATAGAATCAAATTCCTAAAGAAACCTTATTTGTTATCGAAGTGTCTGTTGGCTTTTAATACAATGATTAAAACACAGAAAAAATAAACAGTATACACAGTTGACAAGGGAAAAGTATGGACGTGCCACATCAATACATCCACACTGCAGCCGTTGAATATTAGAAGCTGAAGCGTTCAGATTATCGGCTTTTTTCCATCAGCTATTCGATTCCGTTCTGTTTTTGGGATACCACACGTTACTGTACAGTATTCTTAGCGAGCTTATCGCAGGCGCTGTTGAGAGGGATATGTACCCTTTGGACCAATCGCTGACTAGTGGTGTGTGCTAAGATTGAGTGCTCATGTATCGCAGTGTCTACTCATCGATTTCGATGAAGAAGTGTGGAATTCAACCTTGGGCGCGCCGTCGACATAATCAGCCGCAACGGGAATGCTAACCACAATTACGTAGGAGTCTCTAATTCCCTATTACAAGGTCCCATTTCTTTAGCTTATCAAATAATGATTTACTAACCCACTGATGTTCCTTCCTTTCCACTTTAGGTTTCCAAGCGTTCTGCATTTGTCTGCGATTTGGAGTGCTTATCTCCCGACGTCTCACCCTTGAGAGTCTTCTTCTCTGGGGAAAATTGACTGTTTTCGTTTTGTTCGTGCATTCGTGATAGCAGTAGCTAACCTATTAAGTTTCTTTGGGTTACTGTGTGCTATATAAAAGCAACATTCTCAGTAGACAGGAAACGACACTAGTGGACGAAACACCTCAACACATAGACGTAGATAGGAATCATTGAAGATAATTGTTGTCTTTTATGAAGACACTCCGACAGACGGTACTGCTGAACCTCTAGAGAAAAAATTTGATCCAACATAGTAAATAATTTTGTGACTCTAAATAGCAGAAAATAATAATAATAATAATAATAATAATAATAATGATCAGGTAAACAGAGGTAATAAAATTCTAATGTCTTCGCATGAAATGTCTGTTCTTTAAATGCGTACAGTAGCACCAAAAATAGAAATGCAGCTCAATAGACAAAAAAGAAAGCAACTTGAAATCGTTTCATAAAGCATAAACGTCTGAATAGTGCAAATCAAGGATACAAAAACACAAGAGGGAAAAAAATGAAGTAACTCGTAATTTTCAAACGTCATAGGATATAGTTCTAGAAGTTTATCCTGGGTGCACCAAGGAGAATAGTCGCTAATCAGTGATATGACAGCCGGCCGAAGTGGCCGTGCGGTTAAAGGCGCTGCAGTCTGGAACCGCAAGACCGCTACGGTCGCAGGTTCGAATCCTGCCTCGGGCATGGATGTTTGTGATGTCCTTAGGCTACTATGAGCGTCGTCTTCAGACTTAGACTAACTGTCCTTTAACATATTAGGTATATAATACAGTAATAAAATTAAAGTTTGTACTGATTGGAAAAAGATGCAGTACTTACTAGTCACATATTAAAAAAGATCTAAGCCGGAAAGGCGACGTCATGAATAGTTGTAAGTAAGATGGCGAGCCGCTAAGGGCTTCTCGTACTTTAGTGAACAAGGTTGAGTCTTGTTGCAACCCCTGTTCACTAAAGTACTAGCAGCCCTTAGCGGCTCGCCATCTTACTTACAACTATTCATGACGTCACCTTTCCGGCATAGATCTTTTTTAATATGTGATTTGTAAGTACTGCATCTTTTTCCAGTCAGTACAAACTTTAATTTTATTAATGTATTATATACCTAATATGTTTTAGTACAGATAGTGTAATTCTGAAGACGATGCTCATAGTAGCATCGAAACCTGGTGTAACCTCCCCACAACAAATTCTTTTAATAACAACTATATTTATTAGTAATGGAGCCACAGCTAAGTGTGACCTTCCCACAGAAATTTTAAAAACAATATTTATTAGAAATGGTGCCACAGGTAAGTATAAACTCGCCACAAGAATATTAATGGCAAAGACAATTAAATGAAAGCTCGCTATCTGACTCAAATACAAGTTCCCATTAAATAATGAACGCTAATCCCAAGATAATGAAACTGTAATGATAACCTAAACTCAATTCAACCGAAAAGTCGGTGTTTGCCCTGTGCGAAACGAGAATAAATTTCTTACCTTAGTGAAACTGCATGTCAAAATTCTGCTCTTATTGTTCTCTGGCGCTTGCATGAAAAGCATTGGAAGTACCTTTTTAAAAAAATCTTTGTTAAAAGGAAATGGAAGGAAATTTGAATGATTGTCTCTAAAATTGGTTTTAAATCAAAATTATAATTGGGGGCGATTTTTGAAAGTTAAATTACAATGAGTGTTCGTTACATTATCTGATGAGCGCAAAGCTGCATGATTATTTATTTAAATAAAATTATACCTCATCCTGAATCTCGACCATTGCTGTGCCGACGCCCGCCGACTGCTCTCCGCTACTACTACTCACATACTCCTAGCACTACTGAGGACTGACTACTGCAGACTGACTGACTGCTCGCTACTGCGAGTCGAGCGCAACTGCTCTGGTCAGAGATTCTACAATGTCTCAGCATCGCTGCCGCACAACATACGTGTTTCATAACCCTCCACTGGGGGGGCAAAAATTTGGCAGCGATGGTGAGTCATTTGGACTTGCCATCGTAACAAATTTTTCCTTTAATTAACAAAATATTTAGATGTATCACATGAATTAAATGTTGTGCGCATGCACCGATTACAAAACATTACAGACAAGACAAAATATAAGTACAAAACAAATCAGGAAAATGTATATACAAATTATTTGACAGATAATAAAGTGTACACACACTGAAAAATTCTTTAGCAGTTTCATCATGTTGACAAGTGTCATGAGTGCACATGCACTGCAGTGGAGAACATATCAGTAAAAGACGAAATGTATATACAAGAGTAACAAATGACATAAATCATAAAAGGTATACAGAATGAACACAAATCATATCGAAAATTGAGAAGAGTGCACAGGCACTGTAGTTCAGTTGAAAACATATTCACATAAGTGCACATGCACTGAAAACTTTTGAACATTTTTATAACAAATAAACGCAAGAGTAGAAAAAATCATCAAATCACAAAAAGTATATACAATATAGATGACAAGAGTGCACACATACTGCACTTCAAAACAAATCGAAAATGTCTTTAGTATTTTGACAACAAATGGCAAAAATCATGTCGACAAGTGACACAAGTGTACTCGCACTAGAGTTCAACAAATCGAGAAAAAATGTATATGCCATGAACATAAATGGTGTTAGTAAAAAAATGATTTTCACTATTAGGATAGGAAAGGAAGGATTGCATCATGGTTGTAGCACTTTAGTTTGCACATAGCTGCACTGAAAGTCCATATCTTTCCACAGAATCACAACTAAGTGATACAATCTGCAGTTTCGTTCCCAGAAGTATTTATCAGCTTATCAAGACAGTGAAACGTCGTAGTAGTATTCCATACTATCATTTGGCAGTATACCAGGTACATCAAACAGTGCGACCAGAATAACGTCTTCATCGGTTACGGTGGTGGACAGCATGTCGTGTCAACACCACGCTCTTAAGAGGCGGCACACAGTGCTCCATAACAAAGTCTTGATTAGTGATTACATAAGTAGTTTCTTCGCCTACAGTGGTGGACAGCATGTCGTGTCAACACCACGCTTTTAAGAGGCGGCACACCAACGTAGAATTAGTGCAAAAACCAAATATAGTGCTCCATGATAATGAGGATGGACAAGACAAATGGATGTTACAATAATTTCAGGTAGTTAGGTCAGAAGGTGAAGGACATTAACTAACACACAAGTCTTGATTAGTGATTACATAAGTAGTTTGCGGTATCCATACTCTAGTCATTGAACATTTCTGTACCATGAATGTAGTATTACAGAAAAATGTTCATTAATTAATTTAAAGACAAGAGTGGTAATCAATCGTCATCAAGTATTGAGTATTACAAAACATTTTTCCTCATTCAAATGACATATTTACAAGTAACTATTAACACTCAGTGGCCTAGCAACTTTCGATTAGTACAAAATATTTATCATCATTCAGTATTCTTCATATCATTAAGAAATCATTGTTAGCAAAATCAGTTAATTACAGTCATAGCATTAATAAGCATGGGCATTATAAGTTACATTAATTATGGGCACTCAGTGGCCAGCAAGTATTGAATAGTATAAAACATTATTCATCATTCAGTATTATTCATATCATTAAGAAATCATTATTAGAAAAATCAGTTAATTACAGTCATAGCATTAATAAGCATGGGCATTATAAGTTACATTAATTATGGGCACTCAGTGGCCAGCAAGTATTGAATAGTATAAAACATTATTCATCATTCAGTATTATTCATATCATTAAGAAATCATTATTAGAAAAATCAGTTAATTACAGTCATAGCATTAATAAGCATGGGCATTATAAGTTACATTAATTATGGGCACTCAGTGGCCAGCAAGTATTGAATAGTATAAAACATTATTCATCATTCAGTATTATTCATATCATTAAGAAATCATTATTAGAAAAATCAGTTAATTACAGTCATAGCATTAATAAGCATGGGCATTATAAGTTACATTAATTATGGGCACTCAGTGGCCAGCAAGTATTGAATAGTATAAAACATTATTCATCATTCAGTATTATTCATATCATTAAGAAATCATTATTAGAAAAATCAGTTAATTACAGTCATAGCATTAATAAGCATGGGCATTATAAGTTACATTAATTATGGGCACTCAGTGGCCAGCAAGTATTGAATAGTACAAAACATTAGTAGCATTAATAAGCATGGGCATTATAAGTTACATTAATTATGGGCACTCAGTGGCCAGCAAGTACTGAATAGTACAAAACATTAGTAGCATTAATAAGCATGGGCATTATAAGTTACATTAATTATGGGCACTCAGTGGCCAGCAAGTACTGAATAGTATAAAACATTATTCATCATTCAGTATTCTTCATATCATTAAGAAATCATTATTAGAAAAATCAGTTAATTACTGTCATAGCATTAATAAGCATGGGCATTATAAGTTACATTAATTATGGGCACTCAGTGGCCAGCAAGTATTGAATAGTACAAAACATTAGTAGCATTAATAAGCATGGGCATTATAAGTTACATTAATTATGGGCACTCAGTGGCCAGCAAGTACTGAATAGTACAAAACATTAGTAGCATTAATAAGCATGGGCATTATAAGTTACATTAATTATGGGCACTCAGTGGCCAGCAAGTACTGAATAGTACAAAACATTAGTAGCATTAATAAGCATGGGCATAATAAGTACTCTCATTACAATAGATAGTGGCAATTATGTTTTGGTATCATTAAGAAGTCATTATTCAAGTGACATACTATTCAGAGCTGATCAGTGTTATTCAGAATTATCATAAACTAGTGACATTATCTGGGACTGTTAATACATTTTGTTTTTTCTGCTAGCAATGCATTGCTTTGGGTAATTATAAGGGAAAGCAAGAAGAAATAAGAGAAAAAATTGCTTCTAGGTTGTTCCTATAAATGAAAAGATTGTGTAACGTCATTCGTCATGAGTCAGCTGTAGCAAGGTTATCACATTTATAAATGATAGACACAAGTGGGTAAGAAAAATGCAAGTACTAGAACAGGTATAATAAGTAACAAGTTTAGTAACTATCATAAAAAGCTTCTCCTGAAAGAAAAATACAAAATGGATTATTGAACTGAAAGAAGAAACGCAGACTATGCTGAAAAGTAGTGAACTTCGAATTAACAGGTAGTGAAATGTGTATAAAAAATGTGTTCCATAGCTGTCCTTTCCAAAACCTTCAGTCATCCTACTACGCAATATAACACCTGCTGTCAAAGTAAACTGCAACAAATACTTAAATAACTACATAGCATAAATACATAACTTCAACATTATCCTCATCTGTAAAGAAAAAACTTCATTATTCATATCATCATAACTTCATCATTATCATCACCTGTAAACAAAAACTTCATTATTCATAGTACCATATTCTTCATCATTGTTCATTATCAGCATTCATTATCATCTGCAAAAATCATTTCATTATTCATCACACAACTATTCCTAATCCCTAGCATATTTCATCACTTAAAACTAAAATGTGTAGTTCTGTCTGACAGCTTGCATCAATCGCTTTGTATTCTGAAAGAAAAAATTAGTTAAGACTGCTATTCTGTGATGTGTATAATATATTCTGGTTAATGCTTGTTAATTCTGATCCATTTACTCGTCCTCATTAGCTTATTGCATCTTCTTTCGTTTATTCCATAGGTGAAATTCCCACTTCTGTTTAATTCATTTCCTGTACGCATCATTTATTTCTGAAATTGATGAACAAAGATTAATATCTTGCATTTAAATCATATACCCATTAAATAGTGACTGGTTAATGGTGACTCAATTAAGCATACAACATAACATGACAGAAAACGTAATATCTCAAAACACAGACAGTGTTTAAAGGCAAAAAGTGTACAGAGAATATCGTAATGCAGCAGCAAAAAGGAAAATGTAAAACAGTCACGATGTTGAGATATCACAAGGCAAAATGTCAAAGTCAAATGGTGTGTGTTATATCTTAACTAGTTCACAGTGCATACAAACAGAACATGAAAACAATCGTACATACATAAGAAAGACAAAATGTGACATTCGTTGTGTTCAGCTTATATGTAGTGTAGTTAATAGATGCGATAATTAAAGACTTCAATGGAGAGAGAATTTGATAAAATTAATGCGTCATTATAGAGAATTGCATAATCATTCATAAAATGCGTAAGTTCATCTGAAAAAATGCACGGTCTAGTGTGTAACGACAAGAAAAGCGACCTGCTAACCTTACCTTGCCGGGCACTTGCCAAGAAAAAATACGATAATCATCAGTAATTAGTCATGTGAATATAATTGCATAAGTGGTCATAAAATGTGTAAACGGCCTCATAGCATGTTACATCGTAAAGTGGTTTCATTCTATAAAGGGTTTAATGTTTGACACATGATGGTTCCCCTTACTTTTCCTGGTTCTCAAAGTTTCGACGTGTACAACATTGGGATGAGGAATGCTGCGAATCCGATATGGACCTGCATATAGAAGTTCAAATTTACTGCACTTACCTTTTAATTTGCTGGATAAATAATGTGTACGTACTAATATCTTCTGTCCAACGTGAAAGTCTCGGCGTCTACAAACCTGTTTTTGCTGTCTTCTCCGGCGCTCTGCGGCACGTTTGATGTTGTTCAGCGCAATGTCAATTATTTCGTGGTGTCGTAATCGACGAGATGTAGGAAATGTTACTAATTCTTTGATTTTGTTTGGTGGTTCAACGTTTTTCAGTATAACAGACGGAGGTAGCATAGTGGATTCATTTGGAATGGAATTAATTACATCTTGGAATGAGTGTATGTGTGTGTCCCAATTAACATGTCTTTTGTGGCAATATATTCTACACAGTTTACCAATTTCTTTCATTAATCGTTCACAAGGGTTCGAAGAGGCGTGGTACTTGGATATATAAATCGGAGAAATGTTTCTAGCTCGTAACATGCGTGTCCATATGACAGAACGAAATTGTGATCCATTGTCAGAAATTACTTTCATCACATGTCCTACATGAAATAAGAAATGCTTTACAAATGCTTTCGAAACAGTTTTGGCAGTAGCTTTGCGTAACGGAGTGAAAGTAACAAATTTTGAAGTGAGTTCAACAGCGACAAAGATGTAGCAAAATCCTCTGTTAGTTCTCGGAATTGGACCAAAAATGTCTACTGCGGCCATATGTCTTAATTTAACAGGTACAATGGGATATAATGGAGGAATGTATGAAGTGGTGTCAGACTTAGCTTTCTGGCAAATTTTACATGACGCTAAAACTCGTCGTATACGTTTTTCCATGTTTGAAAAATAACAGTTCTGTCTCAATATAAGAAAACATTTTCTTGCTCCGTAATGTGCGTAGCTTAAATGCGTGTACCATATTAATTTGTTAACCAGTTCGTCAGGAATGCATAATAACCAGTTGTTGCTGTCAGGATGAGAGCGGCGAAACAGAATGTCATTGCGTACAGTGTAGTGGTTTCTAATCGTAACATTATTCTTATCTTGCCAAAGGTGTTTAATTTCTTTCCACACATTGTCTTTGCTTTGCTCTCGTGCTATGTCCTGTAATGACGATGAAATAAAATTTTCAAATGCAACTTGTTGAATGTACATGACGCTGAAATTTGCTTTGCAGAAGTTGGTTGCTACGTCTTGCTGATTGTTGCTGAGAGAACGAGAAAGTGCGTCTGCTATAACATTTTGTGTGCCGGGAATGTGAACAATCGTAAAATTAAATTCCTGTAAATACAGTTTCCATCTGCTTAATCTGTCGTGTGTGAATTTAGCTGAAAGTAAAAATTGTATAGCTCTGTGATCTGTGTAAACGGTGGTGTGTCTGCCATAAAGAAAGTGCCGAAATCTCGTGAAAGCCCATACAACACATAATGTTTCTAGTTCAGTAACGGAATAATTTCGTTCAGCAGGTGACAAAATGCGGCTTGCAAATGCGATGTTTTTAATTACTATTGAGCCATCTTCTTCAATTTCCTGAAAAATATGTACGCCTAAAGCTGTGTTGGAACTGTCGGTGGCAATGGAAAAATTTCTAGTAAGGTCTGGGTGCGATAAAAGTGGAGCATTCAACAAAGCATGTTTCAGGTTCACGAATTCAGAGTGTGCTTGCTTATCCCATGACCAAATAGTGTTTTTACCTGTTAATTGGCATAATCTAGGCGTGTCTAAAGCAGAGTGATGAATAAATTTACGAAAAAAGTTAATTAAACCCAAAAAACTGCGTAATTGTTTCTTTGTTGTAGGAACAGTAATGTCACGTAGAGCTTGAAGTTTTTCTGGATCAGGCGCAATGCCTTCTGCTGAAATTACGTGTCCAAGAAATTTTATAGAAGTTTTACCAAAATGCGATTTACTGAGGTTAACTGTAAGTCCTTGTGCATGGAAAGTTTGCAATAGTCGTTCTAAAATCAGATTATGTTCAGACCAGTTAGCTTCTGCAATAAGAATGTCGTCTACGTACGTCGTAATTCTGTCTTTAAGTTCTGTCGGAAGTATTGTGTTCAAACCGCGAATAAAAGCAGCAGAAGAAATAGTTAAGCCGAACGGTAATTTACAAAATTGATAACAGTCGCCGAAACAGAGAAAAGCTGTATACTTTCTGCAATTCGGATGAAGTTGTATTTGCCAAAATCCCGATTTCAAATCTAATGTGGAATAAATAGCTGTACCGTGAAATTTCTGTAGTAGTTCTTCTAATGTCTGTGGTCGATCTGTTTCATTAATAATAATGTCATTAATGTGACGTGAATCAAGTACGAGGCGAAGTGAGCCATCTTTTTTCTTAACAATATGCAGCGGGTTTATGTACGGACTAACTGCTGGTTCTATAATTCCTTGGTCAAGCATATCCTGTAGTTCTTTTTTAACTTGTTCTCTGTGAATATACGGAATAGGATAATGCTTTGCTTTAAATGTGTCGTGCTGTTTCACTTGAAATTCATACATAAAGCCGGACATGGTACCAGGAATGTTGTCGAAAACTGGAGCTTGCTGTGAAAGAATTTTGTGTAATTGCGTGCGTTCGTCGTCTGTATTTGCACTGCTCTGTTTAACTTTATCTGAAATCATCTGCATTACGTCGTAGTCAGCTTCGTCTGGAGTATTATAGTTATGTACATACATGTCTGTGAACAATGTGGGATTACAGTCTATGTTACGCGATACTGAAATGACCTCTGTGCGGTTAATTGTTTCCTCTTCTGTCGATAATGAGTGCTGAAACTCTAAAGCTAATTGTACATTTTCGTCCTTCAACATTAAATAAGAATTTTGAAAATCAACCACTGCATCGTGTTGTACGAGAAAGTTAGTACCTAGAATAACGTCTGTTGTCAATAAGGGAACAATCCAAAAATTTGAATGAAAAGTATGACCTCCAATACTAAATGACAAATGTGTCTGTAATTTAACGTCTACACCTTTACTTGATACTGCTCCTTTCACTTTTGTTTTGCCTAATGGTAATGTGGGATACGTATTCTCTTTGTTACACTCGTTAAAAGTTTCCTCATTAATGACTGACATAGGTGACCCAGAATCAATTACTGCTGAAAATTTCGATGAACCTATTTTAATTTCGATGACAGGATGTGAAATGGTTTTCTGAACAACTGGTTTTTCTTGCAAAAGAGTGTCTCTGATGTCGTCAAACGTAATTACATTCTCGTGAACAACATTTTGCGTGTCAAAACTAGTGCTTGTGTTATTGGAAGATACGTCCTGTACGGTATCTAGTCAGATTCTATCTGACGTGTTACTATTATCAGGGGAATGTTGTGGCATTTCTACAATTTGAACAGTTCTATTACTTTTTCCAGACGTGTTACGCTCTGGATGATACCTACTGTCGGGTTCATTTACTAGAATATGTTGTTGCTGATGGTTTTGTTGCTGGTAAGATCGACTGTTATTATATGTACGTTGATAATTGCGCTCGTCATTATTACGTCTGTCGTGATAGTCATTCCTATACGGTGCATTACGATAGGAATTAAAATACTGTCTTCTTTGTACGTAGTTATTTCCTTGCTGCCGTGCGTTACTATTTGTTGGATCTGGGACTACACGTGCACGCGGCGAAACATTAAAGCCTGGTTGACCTTGTGCATTCCATTGTTGGTTAGGTATGCTAACCGGCTGACTTTCATGTTGTTGTGGCGGAAAACGTCTATTGTTACTAAAATGTGATTCCTGTTGCTCAAAATTTTGACGATGTTGATAATCTGAATTTTGTCTGTTATTAGAGTTTTGGTGGTTGTCATTCCTAAAACGTCTGTTACTTCTCCTATTGAAATTACGTGTTTGATCATAATTACTGTAAGTTTGTTGACTTTGATTACTATACGAAAAATTTTTGTTTACGAAAGAATAATCAGATTGCTGCACTTCTAAAAGCTGCAATAGATCTCTGAATGCTGAAATGTTTTCTTTTTGCTGACCGGTTAAAAGTGACACTCTTAATGAGCGTGGTAATTTAGAGATACATAATTGAATGAGTGCGGATTCACTATAGGGTTCACTTAAATACTGGTTTTGTTGCACCATGTGCTCAAAGAATTGCGTCACACTCGGAAAATTTGAGTTCTCATAGTTCGGTAGACTAATTAACTGATCTTTAATTCCGCGCTGTGTCGTCTTCGACCAGTACGCTGACAGAAAAGCATTCTGAAATTCTTCTACAGAGTAACATTGCCTCGCGATCGGCCTCATACGAGTTGCCGGTTCGCCTTCCAGAAAGCTGCAAATAAATTCCAGTTTGTGCGTTACAGGCCAAGTCGGTGGAAAAGCAAAGCTAAATTGTTGGATCCAATCTAGCGGGTGAATCTGTGTTCTGTCGTTTTTAAACACTTTAAACTTTCTCACTGACAGAAAATGTTTGTAATCGAAATTATCGTCTCTGTGTGACGGAATAGGTTCATGGTTGTAAGAGAATCTGTTGAACTGTGATTGTTCGGATTCGTGGTCGTGTCCTCTTTGTAGATTACCCAAATTACACGCGTTGCGCGAATCTGATAAATGTTCGCAAAGTGGCGTCTGCTGTGATGCGTTATTAACTGAAACGTTTTTCATCTGTGTTACTTCCTGTTGTAGACTAGACAATTTTCTACGTAAAGTGTTGTTAGATGAATCGATCTCATTAATCGTCTGCTGTAAATTTTGAAATTCCGGTGTTTGATTAAATGAAACCGGTGTAGTATCGTCTGATTTATTGTCATTAGTACTTTCGATGACGTCAATACGACTGGCCAATTCTTCACATTTTTCAGTCAGTATTTTAACCTGATCATCGGTTTTAGTGTCGGTGGCCTTAATCTGTTTTTGCAATTTACGTGTAGCTTCGTTCAGTTTTGTAACATCGGAATCCTGTGTTAATTCTAATTGTTCGAGTCTATCGGTCACTGTTTGAATATCTGCTGTGTGTGTATCTGTTTTTGATTTTAGGTCAGAAATTTCGTCACGTAATTCTGTGTTTGACTGTTCGATGGTATTGATTTTGTCCGAAACTGTGGCAATATTGTTGTCTACATATGTTTTCGCCTTCGCAAACATTTTACGTTTGTCTTCCTGTCTCTGAGCAGTGATTGTTTCCATTACTTGACGTTTTACTTTATTTTGATCATCAATAAATTTGCGGAAACGCGTATCACTGTTTTCTATATGAAGACTAAGACGTTCGTTAATTTGTGTGTTCTGTTGTTCGAATTTCGCGTCAATCTTTTCATCCATTGTGCGCGAAAGTTCTGCTGTCATTACTTTAAATTCGTCGCGTAATTGTGTAGCCCTTTCCGAGCATTGTTTAGCGACTCCGCTAATTTCGTCTCTGAGTGTTTCTGTTGCAGCTGTTTGCAGTTCCCTTAATTCCTGAGCAACAGACTTAATTTCTTCGCTACTTTTTCGCGAACAAGCCTCGATTTCCTCGCGTAACTGTTCCTTAGTGTCATGGCACTGCGCGGCAACGGCTCTAATTTGTTCACTTAACTGTCTGGAATTGTTATCTAATTTTTCATTTAACTGTCTGGAATTGTTATCTAATTTTTCATTCTGTTGTCTGATCTGTTCATTAAGTTGTCTGAGATTTTCGTCATTGTCGTCTAATCTTTCATTTAAGTGTTGCTTGAGATTTTCGTTATCTTGTTTGTTCTGTTCCCTAAGTTGTCTGAAATCTTCACTCTGTTGTCTGACCTGTTCACTAAGTTGTTTGTTATCTTCTTTAAAGTGTTGTATAAGATTTTGACTGTGTTGTTGTAGCAATCTTGCCATAAATTGTTCCAATCCATTATTACCTACTCTATTCTCCGTGCTGTTTAATGGTGGATCTGGAATTGTCCCGCTTTCTGTAACCATTTGGTTATTCTGAGATGTACAAAAAGGTTTGTCAGTCGGATGTACACTGTCAGACATTATTTCGGAATTAAATAAATCCGTCGAACTTTGTGTATCCTGCTCATTTTCATTAGACAAATTTGTCTGTTCGTCACGTGAATTTAGTAATCCGGTTGTGTTAAGCTGGGCAGCGCTCATTACAATAGGGCGCCCCGCGTCATCGATTGTCGTCAAATCAACAGAAGACACAATCGAGTTCGTTTGTTCATCATTAAGGTCTACATCATTAGAGGTTGGAACACACTGATTATCGGTGAACTCAGGATTGTCACCATTACACTGCGTGTCAGAATTACTATCGGTAAAGTTATTTAAGCCGGCAGTTTCATTTATAATACCTCGCGATACACTATTCACAGTCTTTCGCGGCATTTTTCACAATAGTCACAATTATTCACAAAAGAAATAAGCACAATGCAAAAACAACACAAAAATACAACAGAGCAACGAATTGCCGTTGACCTGTAGAAAGAAAGTCACAAGATTAGTAAAAGCGTTGCGCAAATTATAATTATATTTAAGCAATAAGAGCAGATATCTGACTGTTTTACAAAAGATTCACACGAAATACGATCCTGGACTGGGTGTCGCCAAGTGTAACCTCCCCACAACAAATTCTTTTAAATACAACTATATTTATTAGTAATGGAGCCACAGCTAAGTGTGACCTTCCCACAGAAATTTTAAAAACAATATTTATTAGAAATGGTGCCACAGGTAAGTATAAACTCGCCACAAGAATATTAATGGCAAAGACAATTAAATGAAAGCTCGCTATCTGACTCAAATACAAGTTCCCATTAAATAATGAACGCTAATCCCAAGATAATGAAACTGTAATGATAACCTAAACTCAATTCAACCGAAAAGTCGGTGTTTGCCCTGTGCGAAACGAGAATAAATTTCTTACCTTAGTGAAACTGCATGTCAAAATTCTGCTCTTATTGTTCTCTGGCGCTTGCATGAAAAGCATTGGAAGTACCTTTTTAAAAAAATCTTTGTTAAAAGGAAATGGAAGGAAATTTGAATGATTGTCTCTAAAATTGGTTTTAAATCAAAATTATAATTGGGGGCGATTTTTGAAAGTTAAATTACAATGAGTGTTCGTTACATTATCTGATGAGCGCAAAGCTGCATGATTATTTATTTAAATAAAATTATACCTCATCCTGAATCTCGACCATTGCTGTGCCGACGCCCGCCGACTGCTCTCCGCTACTACTACTCACATACTCCTAGCACTACTGAGGACTGACTACTGCAGACTGACTGACTGCTCGCTACTGCGAGTCGAGCGCAACTGCTCTGGTCAGAGATTCTACAATGTCTCAGCATCGCTGCCGCACAACATACGTGTTTCACTGGTCAATTTTGACTTAATATTTGTGACCGAGGGCTTATTTGTCCTAATATAATTCTGACACGGTCACTGAACCTTAGCAGCTATGTTCAAAGTTTTAAATTTGGATCTTAGTTTCCACTGTGGCGTGTGGATTTTCCTGCGGCCATCGATTATTATTGTGTGTATTGTTTATTCCGTTCCATGTAAACGTGACTTCATCAGTGAATAATATAAATCGACGTAAATGACGACTGTCATTTGACCAGTGACAAAATTCAAATCGTGTGGCATTGTCATAAATGGGGAGATTGTGGAGACGCTGTTCGAGTGTGTGAAATGGATACGAGTTTTCCGCATTTAGGATCATGCTGCACCGTTTCAACAGTGCTGTTGCTGCTTAGGTTGTTGAACTACGACCGCAGTGTCATCTTCAGGCCTTCAGCGTGTGGTCAGTACACCGCTCTCCCGGCCGTTGTCAGTTTTCGTGACCGGTGCCGCTTCTTTTCAGTCATGCAGATCCTCGACTGGCCTCACAAGGGCTGAGTGCGCCTCTCCAGCAGACAGCACTGGGCAGACGTGGACGGCGACCCATCCTGTTGCTAGCCAAGCCCGACAGTGCTTAATTTCGGTGATCTGACGGGAACCGGTGTTATCACTGCGCTCAGGATAAAAATGGTAACTTAGAAGAACACCTCTTTTACGCAGTGTGCTGAAAACTCTGGTAAAGACTCTACAATCAGGAACTCGACGTGTCGCAAGGCGCCGACATTATTCTTCGACAGCAACAGGAGCGCTGCCATAGCAGAAGAACCGTATCTCGATGTAATTCATTAGTGTAGATGTGTGACATATTTAGCCAGCACATGTCGAAATACAGTTGATCGATGCCTTTCTCTGATACGCTCTTAATCCTTCCCACTACCTCACTCGTCACACAACATGGACAAACGCGCGTTCAAAGGGCTAGTTTAATGACGGAAAGGCATCCCGAGCAAAGAGGTTGAGGGCAACGAGGCAGGATCGGCCACAATGACACGTCAAAGATGTTGGGTGGGCAAGACAAATAGGTGTGCGGCGCTAGCCCAAAAACTAATGTACAGTTAATGTGTTCTATCTCGGAAACCGTTCAGAATAGGGCATATGTCAACGTGAAGTACTTCTGCACCAAATGTATATTCCTGTCATATATCTGAATAATGGTCATTCCTTCTGGAACATCTTGTATCTGGTGAGGAAAAGAAATATAGACGACTTAAAAATTAGGAAAACACAGCAATTCTGTCCATCCACAAGAACTTTCATGAAGAAAAGTGCTTATATACTGCTTGCTTATAATTAAACTTTCCCTGTTTAACACGTTATACCACGAAAGTTACTTACCGTAAGTGTACCAAACTTGGTAGCATTAATGTCCAGAGGATGGAGTGCACGATTTCCATGCATCACAGCGCCACCATCAAGTCCGAACTGTTGCTACCATGAGCCGTGATGTCATCGTGATTAATAGTCTCACACAACTGACCAGTCGCACTGCACTTGTTGACGTGTCAACATGAGCTTGGACAAAAGGTGAAGTTCTGTTAGCAAAACAACAGTAATTCTGATGCGGCACTTCGATAATATCGGTGGTTGAAAGGATCACGGAAAGGTCCACTTTCTCCACCTGTTGCGCGGAGCACAATGAAGAATTTGTTAACTGGAGAACTGGGCGTCGCTCCGGAAGGGGCTAGAGGTGGTTGATGAAATCGCTGTTGCTATGGCACTATGCGCAATTCCCGATCGTCAGGCAGTGCGCGTGCTGTCACGACAGTCGAACGTACCGTCCGTTCGCCCGTCCGTGGTCCGCTGTACGGAAGGTGCTTCGGATCATTCTCAAATGCTATTCATACAAGATCAATACCGTACAGCAGCTTGTACCACAGAACGCACACCGACGTGTTGACTTCGCTCTCCACTTTCTCGCAAAGGTTGAAGTTGGCCAGGGCTGGCACTGGACCATCCTGTGGACAGGCGAATCTCATTTTCCTCTGCTTGATGGGTATGACATGCTACGTCAACAAGTCACACTCGCCCTACAGGAGAGAGATACATTGAACACAACAGTTTTCACACTAGATGAGGCCCCACCGCATTAATTGTGCATTATTTTTCCATATCTTGAATTAATTTGCTACGAAATTTGATCCTGGTATGGTAATTAATTTCCGCGTTATAACGTGTTAAACAGGGAAAGTTTAATTACAACCACCCGGTACGGAACTTAATATATGTTCATTAAACCTGTAATGATGCCAGAAACTGCGTTATAATACTTCAAGATGCATTCGAAATCATGCTGTACCATGATTAGTATAACAAATTACGCATAAATATAATTTCATGCATAGTAGGTCTTTTTATCACTACCGTTGATGAAGTCTTTTGAAATATTCGTAGCCGGCCGGTGTGGCCGAGCGGTTCTAGGCGCTTCAGTCTGGAACCGCGCGATCGGTACGGTAGCAGGTTCGAATCCTGCCTCGGGCATGGATGTGTGTGATGTCCTTAGGTTAGTTAGGTTTAAGTAGTTCTAAGTTCTAGGGGACTTATGACCACAGCAGTTGAGTCCCATAGTGCTCAGAGCCATTTGAACCATTTTTTAAATGATATGTCCATGTATTTAGAAACAGCGTTTGAAACCTGAAACATATTTCAAGATTTTAAACATGGCTGAAACAGTAACTGTTAAATTCTTCACGGTAAATGATAAAAGCCAAACAGTTGCAGGATAAAGGTATATTTAGATATACCGAAACCGTGTTCAAGGATTTTAATAAATCTTTATCCTGCAACTGTTTGGCTGTTGTCATTTATCGTGAAGAATTTCAACAGTTGCTGTTTCAGCCACGTTTAAAACCTTGAAATATTCATTCTCTAATAGTAATCTGTTTTAGCCTATACATAAACACAACTTTAAGTTTACATTACCGCTGAAAGTAAATTAGTTTTCATTACATTAGATGTAAACCTAGCGAACCTAGGACGCTCTGAGAACTTTCAGATAAACTGTAGGTTGTTTAAGTAAATTTCATTCATACGGAATAGCTAGAGCTTCGTGCGATTCTTTGCGCTTCGGATTATCAGACACTTCCGGAGTGAGCAGCCACTGCTCAGTTGCCACTTGGAAACTGGAAGCGCAGTGCGGTGCGCAGCCGCAAGCCTGCGGCGAGCAGCGTCGGCCCGCAGACTGTGCCGCGAGGAACACAGGGGCGGCGGCAGCTGGCCGCGACGGCTGCGTGGTCTACTGTCCGCTGCCAGCCGCCCGCCGCCCGCCGCCCACTGCCTCATGGCCGCAAACACCCAGCTACTAGCCGTCCAGATAGGCTGCAGTCACCAAGGAGCTACTACGGTGACTCTCCGATGCAGGAGAATGCAGCTGAATAGAACGCTCTATTCTTTCCTTTAAAACCGTGTAGCTAACTCAGCCCAAACTACTTGGCCACAAAAAAAGTAAGTCCGTAACTATATTTTTATCCGTTTTCTAGATAATTCTAGGCAACTTTTTGTGTTGCACCGTTATATTGACTAGGCAAACTACGTAAAGCACCGAAACAAAAATCGCCGATAGATTCTTTTCTGTGTATTTATTGAACGAGTCTACCAAAAGTTTCGGACAAATATAATATCAAAAATACAGAGAAATCTCAATTCAAATATCTGGAACACTGATTTACGATTTCCCCATGGCATCAATAGTTATTACTAATGAATCTTGACTTATTAACGACAGACGAAATATAATATAAAAAAGAGAACACAACGCATTTTGTAAACCATATACCTTGAGATCAGAGTGTTTCTGCAACCACAGAGAGAATACCAAATTTCATACACAAACCTTACTATGTCGTATATAAAACAAAAAAGATGTATATTTAAGAATCTTCATAGCATAATAAGACAGGAACATTGTCGGAAGGATCACTTTAAGGTTCACACCCGTTTGCTGTAAACTCGCTTTTTGTGCTCGGAAGAAATGGGAGAAAACCAGCAAGTGTTCTACCTCTCCTTCTTCCTCCTGACAACAGTAAAAAGAGCTATCCTTGATGCCTGTCCGATGGGAGTGAGCAGAAATTGTACAACGATAGACAGGTAGTTTTCAGCTTCGTCTTCGCCTGAAACTTTGCGAACCAGAGAATATTTGCGAAACCGAGAAACTTTGGAGCCAAACTGGAGGTGTATGGGCCTTCTAAGCACTGGTCGGATCACAGTGTAGTATTGACCTTTATGGCAGACTGGAAAGCGCCAATCCTACGCTCATTCTTCACTTGGCCTGCTTCCACATCTGTTACTTGAAATCGGTAGGTGGCTGACTGACGTTCATTATAGAGTCGGAAACTCTGGCCTCATTCAGCAAATAGTCTACTTTGTCACGGTAAGCCAATGCTTCTCCGATTACCAAACAATGATTGTGTATTTTCTGGTGTTTTGATATTAGCTTACAGTTCCATTTTGAGTTTTTAATAGACTGCAGTACACTTCTTGCGTCTCACACTACCTGATCATTGTAGAGCCTTGTATGGCAATCAAATCTGGCCACCTCTGATATCGCTGTCGCTTCCGCCATAAAAGGTGAACAATATAAGGCAAACAATAATCCTTTGAATATTTCACCTTGGGTACAACAAATGCACATCTCTAGACAGCAATGATTGCATCTGAAAGTAACGTGAGCTAAAATGGATATTGATCATCCTACCTAGATCGTCTTACACGAGAACAGAAGATCAAACTGAGATCTAAAACAAGGCCGTGTCGCGAAATATTCTTTGATGGATAAAATTCTTCTCGGGTATGCAGCCGGATCATGACGTCTTCAAGACACAATATTTCTGCGGTCCAACTGGCCGCCATCATCAGGTGAGATTGTGCACCAGCGCTCTCACCTGATGATGGCGGCCAGTTGGACCGCAGAAATATTGTGTCTTGAAGACGTCATGATCCGGCTGCATACCCGAGAAGAATTTTATCAATTATTACGCCGGGAAAGCCTTCGTGGTCATATTCTTTGATGGATTTATTTAGAATCAGCGTAGTGAAGGCTTTAGCGATAGGACACTGATGGTTGACTGGTCCGGCAGGCAGGATATGTACGACGGTCATTCAATAATTAAATAGACAAATTGGCAAATTGGTCTGGGGAAAAAACTTTTAACAGGGAAAATTTGGTACTTTTATGGCTTTAAGTTGCCACCACTGGGATGAACTCTGATCAGCTGATGTATTAACATCGTTTTGTTTATAACCTCAAAAATACGTTTCAAGATGGCGAGTCCGCTTGAAATGTCCACAATATTTCAATAACGTTCTGTTATTCGTTTTTTACTTACTGAAGGCGAGAAACCAGTGAATGTGTACCGTAGAACGTCTAAAGTTTATGGCGAAGGTTGTATGAATCGTGCAAATTTCTAGAAGTGAGCAGAGCAGTTCAAAAATGGTCCCGGCTCAGTTACTGACGAACACCGTTCTGGCCGACCAGTTCCAGTTTCAACTCCCTCACTCAGAGTCGAATTTGTGACATTATTCGTGCCGACCGCCGTGTGAATGTGGAATTGACAGCTGATATGGTTCAAGTTAGCACTGGTACAGTTCATAACATTATCTGTAACAAGCTGAAGTACCAAAAAACACGTCCAAGATAGATCCAAAAGGAGCTCAAACGGATACATAAGGGAACAAGGTTGAGAGTGTGCGCAAAGCTAACGGAACGTTGTGAAAGAGAAGGTGAGCACTTCCTCAACAAAATTTTAACGTGTGATAAAACTTTGGTTCACTATTATGAGAAAGAATCAAAAAGACGGAGCATGGAGTAGAAGCACACTAAGTCATCCATCAAGAAAAATTCAAAACCCAAGCATCAGAGGGAAAAGTCATGTTGACGGTGTTTTGGGATGCTGAAGGTCCACTTTATTGTGATTATCTCGAAGAGCAACGTACAATGAACAGCCCATAATACTCGGATTTGCTTGTAAATAAGGTGAAGCCAGCCATGAGAGAGATACATCGTGCATTTCAGAGGAGAGGTGTGATTCTCCAGCAGGGCAACACACGTCCTCATATTGCTCAACTAACGCTTGAAACCATCGACAAAATGGGCTGGGAAGTGCTGCCTCATCCCTCTTACAGTCCTGATTTAGCACCTAGTGATTTCATTTGTTTGGTGCACTGAAGGAGGCATTACATGGGAAGAGGTTCCAGGACAACGAGGTCGTGAATAAAGCTTGTGGGAAATTGGTTCAAACATCAGGATAAAGAGTTCTTTACAGCCGGAATAAACTGTAGACCGTTGGAACAAGTGCATATATGTTCAAGGAGATTATGTTGAAAAGTAGAAAAAGTATTGTTCTGTAAAACGATTTTTTCTCTAGACCAATATGTTTCTTTAACTATTGAATGACCCTCGTACGTAGCCTGGCAATAAGGGAATAACCCAGAAGGCATAGTCGATTGCCAGTTTAACTTCATTACGTACATGTCACTGGGGGGTGGGGGGGGGGTACATAAATGATTACAGTTACAGCCATTTGTGAGAGGCAGAAAGGCTACCACATTCCATTAGTTGTGTTCATGTTGTGAGAGGACAAGTCATTCTTTCACTATATTCCATATTCAGGGGTACAATTTATTGTTGATTTTTCGTCAGAGACATCGTGTTTGTGAGACAACAGCAAGTCATCAGCATGAGCAAGCATCGATGGACGTGTGTACGTCGTTAATTCATTTGGGATCTTCATAATACAAAGGCTTCGAATGACATATTTCTGGAATTGAGAACAAGCAGGCAGTTTGGTCATTTGACAGTAAATCTTGCGGTGCACGTTTGGGGCTTCAAAGCTATTAGGTAAACGAACTTCTCGAAACACGTACTGGGGACAAAATACTGGGCCCAAAAATCTCACACGGTGTACAGCAATGTGTTCGGTTAAATACACTCCTGGAAATTGAAATAAGAACACCGTGAATTCATTGTCCCAGGAAGGGGAAACTTTATTGACACATTCCTGGGGTCAGATACATCACATGATCACACTGACAGAACCACAGGCACATAGACACAGGCAACAGAGCATGCACAATGTCGGCACTAGTACAGTGTATATCCACCTTTCGCAGCAATGCAGGCTGCTATTCTCCCATGGAGACGATCGTAGAGATGCTGGATGTAGTCCTGTGGAACGGCTTGCCATGCCATTTTCACCTGGCGCCTCAGTTGGACCAGCGTTCGTGCTGGACGTGCAGACCGCGTGAGACGACGCTTCATCCAGTCCCAAACATGCTCAATGGGGGACAGATCCGGAGATCTTGCTGGCCAGGGTAGTTGACTTACACCTTCTAGAGCACGTTGGGTGGCACGGGATACATGCGGACGTGCATTGTCCTGTTGGAACAGCAAGTTCCCTTGCCGGTCTAGGAATGGTATAACGATGGGTTCGATGACGGTTTGGATGTACCGTGCACTATTCAGTGTCCCCTCGACGATCACCAGTGGTGTACGGCGAGTGTAGGAGATCGCTCCCCACACCATGATGCCGGGTGTTGGCCCTGTGTGCCTCGGTCGTATGCAGTCCTGATTGTGGCGCTCACCTGCACGGCGCCAAACACGCATACGACCATCATTGGCACCAAGGCAGAAGCGACATCGCTGAAGACGACACGTCTCCATTCGTCCCTCCATTCATGCCTGTCGCGACACCACTGGAGGCGGGCTGCACGATGTTGGGGCGTGAGTGGAAGACGGCCTAACGGTGTGCGGGACCGTAGCCCAGCTTCATGGAGACGGTTGCGAATGGTCCTCGCCGATACCCCAGGAGCAACAGTGTCCCTAATTTGCTGGGAAGTGGCGGTGCGGTCCCCTACGGCACTGCGTAGGATCCTACGGTCTTGGCGTGCATCCGTGCGTCGCTGCGGTCCGGTCCCAGGTCGACGGGCACGTGCACCTTCCGCCGACCACTGGCGACAACATCGATGTACTGTGGAGACCTCACGCCCCACGTGTTGAGCAATTCGGCGGTACGTCCACCCGGCCTCCCGCATGCCCACTATACGCCCTCGCTCAAAGTCCGTCAACTGCACATACGGTTCACGTCCACGCTGTCGCGGCATTCTACCAGTGTTAAAGACTGCGATGGAGCTCCGTATGCCACGGCAAACTGGCTGACACTGACGGCGGCGGTGCACAAATGCTGCGCAGCTAGCGCCATTCGACGGCCAACACCGCGGTTCCTGGTGTGTCCGCTGTGCCGTGCGTGTGATCATTGCTTGTACAGCCCTGTCGCAGTGTCCGGAGCAAGTACGGTGGGTCTGACACACCGGTGTCAATGTGTTCTTTTTTCCATTTCCAGGAGTGTAGATGGAAAAGTTGCCTACCTGACCTGACCTTTTTCCACGGCAGGGGCAGGGAGAGCAAGAGAAATAAAGGTCTCCAGCCAATGCGTTATGAAAACGTCATAACCGCCCATTGTAAACAAAGATGGTGGCCACAAAAACACGCGAGTTCCCATGTTCACCTTGGACCGGACGCTTTCGACAGGGATGTCAGGTGGTGTCCACCCACAGGACGCAGAGTTTATCGGAAAGGCTCAGGCCTTCAAAACAATTTTAGAAGAAAAGCAACATTTATGGTAGGTCTGAAATGATCTATGTAGGGACACGAAAGCTCTTCTCCTAGTTTAGCCGGGGCCCCAGGTCAGACGCACGGTAACTTTCAGGACGTCCAGATAATGAACTCCATGGTAAATGTATTGTTCACTTTAGCGCTACACAGAAACTCAAAACAACACGCTACTTAAAGTGGCCATTGAAAAAAGACAAGTCGGGGGCAGAACGTCTCCTCCTCTCTGAGCAGGAATTTGAGAGTCAGGGATGCGTCGCTTCACTTGAAAAGAGAAGAATGACGTTAGCTTTGAATAGGATTGGCAGATGAGTAGAGGAGATGAATTAGAGGGGAGACATGGAGCTCGTGAAGTCTTGTGGCTGGCACAAAACCCTTGTGGGGACGGTGAGTGCTTTTGGGCAGTTTACCAAGGTTTTATGGCAGTTGAGAGCATGAGAAAAAAATTAGTTTTCCGATTCAGACTCCAGCCTGGAGTGGGTATTCTGATTCGGACTCCATTCTGTATAGGATTCTGGTCTTTATTAGAGAGTAATTGCGATTCGTTTAACAGATCGCCAGCCGCGACTTTGCATATTTCATGCCCGTGGTAGGGAATTACAGGCGGCGCACACCACTGCTCTGGAAATGCCTGAATCTCGAGCGACACATTGAGAAAAATGGTGCAGTACTGCTGCTCCGGCTTGTTAGGGCAAGCAAGATTACAATCTCGCCTCTTGTTCTCAGCTGCATCAATATAGAATAACTTCTGTGTGGAATAGATAAATCGAGATATATTCAGTGTTAGATAATTTCAGGTTTCGTTATCCATATTATGAGCCAGAGTAAGTACTTCAATCAGACAAACCTTAGTCTTTGCAAACCAGCTGAAACACGGGTCAGTTAACTGTTCGTTGCATATTTATGCTGCCATCAAACCATGCGTTATTTTTGTAATCACGCTTAACACGTATTTTGGTCCGATTTTTAATCACTAAACTTGTGTTATTCCTTTTTGTAAAAGTTCAATCCCGTACCTATCTACAGTTGTCTAAAGATTAATGACATTGCCACCATTTCAGTAATACTGTTTCAGCATTCACGTTCATTTAGATTCTGTTAACTGTGTTAACCTCTAATGCAGGCTATCAACAACAAACACAGTTAAAGGGAAAAATCAACGTAGCACACGCATGGGGTAGGTAGTCAGGAGGAAAGTTTACCAGATAAAATGATTGCTGTCAGGGCAATATCTCAGAGTCCCCTGTCGCCTTAAAAACATACTTCAAAACCAGTGTATTCTTGCAATTTGTCGGCCGTTGCCAGTATCCTGTACTGATGGCCTTTCTGTGACCTTAAGATGCGATTTCCTTTACTAGATTTCTGTTTTCACTTGTTGAAATTAAGTTTTTGCACTTCGGTAAATTACTTTGCGTAACCATAAGAACTACTGGCGTTAAATATCTTGATGATTTTTAAATTTTGTGTGTGTTGTTGGTTTCTATTCTTCATTCTTTTGTTAAAAAAATGGCTCTGAGCACTATGGGACTTAACATCTGAGGTCATCAGTCCCCTAGGACTTAGAACTACTTAAACCTAACTAACGTGAGGACATCACACACATCCATGCCCTAGGCAGGATTAGAACCTGCGACCGTAGCAGTCGCACGGTTCCAGACTGAAGCGCATAGAACCGCTTGGCCACACCGGCCGGCCATTCTTTTGTTGTTGTGGCTGATGTGTCATTTGTTGATTGCTCCTGATGGAGGACGGCGTTGTGTTAACACGTGGAATGGTGATTATCTATGGATATTGCATTTACAGTAGATTAGGGTTTTTTTTATACGTGCTGTCAAGGATTTAGAATTAGTGGCTCGACAGAGCAAATTTCAGGTTAGAATTGTGTGACATTGCAACAAGGAGCAATTGAAATCTCTCGAGAGTAGAAATCTCAATGCATTCTCACAAAAAGCAAAGCACGTTTGCTCCAAGGTAGTGGGAGTATTTGAATCTGGTCACAAATGGATCAATGTCAAACAGGTATTACTGATCAGGAGAAAGTTATGGAGAATCCTCAGTCGCATGTGGTATCTGACCTTGCCCTTGCTACTAAGTCAAACGCTAAATTTTGTGGTCGTGACGAGGTACTTCAGTCAGACAACGAGTGTGAAGTTGAAACCATAGCAGAGCGCCATGTACAATCTTCAGTCATAGGTAGACGTACCATTAGTAAGAGTAGGGGAGCAGACTCACTAACAAAACATCACAGAGCGACGGAATCGTGTGCGTCTGTCCTGGAGGTATTAGCGGAAGATCAAACTTCGACGCCCTCACGCGATGTATTCAGGGAGTGGAGAAGACAGCAACGTAGGAGATGAGGGACGTAACGAATAAAGAAACGTAGGAGATACGGATGGTAGCTGAACAGCTTGTTGAAAGTATACAGCAGGTTAAGAAGCAAGTCATGGATGTTAAAGAAGAGGTAAAATGCGGCGAGAAAACATCGACAAAGACACAAGATGTGGCGAACGAGGCAAAACATAAAGCCAAGGCGGAAGGAATTGTAGCCAAAGGAGAACTCAAGGACTCTTTGTTAGCTAAAGAGCAAGTAAAACACGCCAAAACCGAAGCGTGTGAAGCAAAGAAGGATCCTCCCATGCTCCAAAAACGTGGAAGAAGCATCGTCCGGGAAACGCAAGAAAAAATTTGCGAGACATGAAGCGCACGGAGCAGATCGAGTGCAAATAGGCAGAAATATCAGACGTTAAAGAAGAGCTGACTCGGATCACCGCGCAGCAAAACGAGCCAGCAAAATACGTCCAGCAAGCACGCCAGCGTGTTCCGCATTTAGTATCACGGTCTGGTACGGCAGCACTCCCCAATATCAGGGAAGGAGATAAGAACATGTATTGGAACATTTCGCTGCGCAACATGAGCCTGGCTCACCGGCACAAAAGCGAATGCCGTAGGAGAACATACCTACCGCCATAGGGCATACGACTGAGCGCTCGCACTCGGAGCCGAACCACAACACAGTTGTGTATTTCAGCGAAAGGAAACAGTACTCCGTGAATCTGATGAAACAAGAGGTGGCATTAACAGTCCACAAGGGTCGTTTGGACACCGATGTGAGATGCAGAAATGAAGGAAAATTCGTCCGCAGGAAGTGTCGAACCATTAGACCATTAACATTTCTTATCCATTCAGAATTTCCAAGTGTACAAAGAGAGTAAAAATACATTGAATGTAAAAAGTTACACAGCCCAGTACGATGAAATGCTACCGGAATAGGGGTACTGAAACGCAAGCTAGAATTTAACTGCGGATTTTTAGAAAGATCGATAGCGGAACGTATGCGCATTGTCGCTGAGAGCTGTCGCTCATAGAAAGAGTTCGGGGGCGCGTTTCTCAACACGTTAGTCTCAAGACAATCAGGAAACGATCAAGCAAGAGATTATGCTGGGCAAATATCTACAAGCGTCAGGATTCCGTAGTCCGGAGAATTTCTTTCAGTCGGTAGTTAAGAAGAATCGGTTTTTGTACCACCCGCACAGTACCGAGGAAATTATGAGGCATATTACGTCAAATTATCACTGCACTACCAACAATTCCTCATCGGAAGGTGCAAAGGTTCCACTGAATCTTTCAAGAGCGTGCTAGGCAAGTTATTCTATGTCAGCGAGATACGAAACGCACGAGACAGAAACAGAAACAACGGCCGCAGTTGGCAAGGCTCGTCACAGAGGGACGACAACAGCTGCAATAGGGGTAATTATCTACCGCAACTCGAACTATAGAGGAATTAACCAGTCATAGTGGGAGAACTGAGGTAGACGAGGGAATTACAACAAATGGCAAAGAAGTACCTCTAGAAAACATCGAAGTCCTAACTATTTCCAGCGGGAAACTGGAGAACCAGACCAGCAAACAACTGGGAGAACAATAGCCGACTGAAGAAAGAAAACCAACGATATCATAATATCCAGATCAGACCACCAAACTCGTCACAGCGGAAACGAAGCAGAAGTTTAGATCGAAACTCACGCTCGGCTGCTGCGGACGCGGCTTAAAACAATGCCGGAGGAACAATCGGAACGAGCAACATCAACAAGCTAGTAAATGAAGACACTAGAGAGCTCTCGTATGAGGAAAAAGACGTCATGACAAGACCGGGCCTACTTCCTATTATTTATGTCACTGTAGACAACATGAATCTGACCGGAATTGTGGACAGTGCAATGTAAGTTACGGAAATTGCATTTCACCCATGGCCAGTAATCAAGCTGAGGAAAACGAAAATCACTTGCGCAATGAGAGGAAAGCACGCGGAGCTGCGTATACAGCCGGCCGCGGTGGCCGAGCGGTTCTAGGCGCTTCAGTCCGGAACCGCGCGACTGCTACGGTCGCAGGTTCGAATCCTGCCTTGGGCATGGACGTGTGTGATGTCCTTAGGTTAGTTAGGTTTAAGAAGTTCTAAGTTCTAGGGGACTGATGACCTCAGATGTTAAGTCCCATAGTGCTCATAGCCATTTGAACCTGCGTATACAAACCAGGTTGAAGTTCAGTAGCCAAGGGCACACTTCGGAAGCAAACTTGCTGGTCGTCCCTTCGCCTGCAATTGAAATAATATTCGGCGTGGATTTCCTAAACCAACTTCAGGCCGTATTGGATGTGGTATTAGCAGAGCTTACATTGCAAAAAAGATGTTGTCAGGAAAATTGGATTTGCTGATCACCCAATACGGGCTCAAATTCCTGCCGAATGCCACAACATAAGTTACACAGCGAAACGGGAGGAAGGTGGTAATCATCTGTGGGGTGGTGAGCGTTGTCCCACTGCGCAAGAAGATGAACAAACCCGTAGGGAGGTGAACAATGCGACTGATAGTATGGCAGCGAACCTAGACAACATTCCAATGAATGACAAGGAAGACCGGGGAGCAGTCTTATAAGAAAACGCGGAAGTATTTCTGCCGGAAACGGGAGCTACATGTAATTTTGAATATGCATTTCGGGTGGGCGAGCAAACAAAATTCTTCGTACCACATTACCAGAACCCCCTGGCCTAACGTCACGAAGTTTTCTTAGAGATCAGGAGAATGTTATATGATGATATCATTGAACTCGTAACCTCCACGTACAAAAACCCCGTCACGGTAGAAGGAAAGTACGACGGCTCAATCCGTTTGGTGCCGGATTAACGCCAAATTAATAGCATCGAAGAACCAGAAACAGTTCATCCCAAGAAGCTGGAGGAACTCCTTCAAAACTTCCATGGCGTAACAGCATTCTCGTCGGTCGATTTGCGGTCCAGTTTCTGTCACATTATACTCCGCCCAGACTGCACAAAATATACCGCATTCCTCACGCTCGGTAGATGTCGCCAATTCAAGCGGCTACCATTCGGGTTAAACGTGTCCCCAGCTGCCTTCCGTGAAACAAAAAGATCACCAGTGACGTAAACGATCTCTTAATTGCAGAAGCGACAAGGAAGGGACTCAATATGGTCTTCGAGGAATGCGGCGTAGCCGGCCGGAGTGGTTGAGCGGTTCTAGGCGCTACAGTCTGGAACCGCGCGACCGTTACGGTCGCAGGTTTGAATCCTGCCTCAGCCATGGATGTATCTGATGTCCTTAGGTTAGTTCGGTTTAAGTAGTTCTAAGTTCTAGGGGACTGATGACCTCAGAAGTTAATTCCCATGGTGCTCAGAGCCATTTGAATGCGGCGTAACTTCCAACTTAACAAAGTCGCCGTCTATTGGGAACTTAGGAGTAATATTCCTCGGTCGTATCATCATGGCGTGATGAATATCGCCAGTTCAGGACAAGATCGAGGCGATAGCAACCGTCACATGAGACGGCGCCGCATGTCGAGAAAAAGTGGTACTGTACTGCTGCTCCGGCTTGTTAGGGCAAGCGAGATTACAGTCTAAATTGAATCAACGTAGTGTAACTTCTGTGCAGAATAAATCCATCAACGCCTATTCAGTGTTAGATAATTTCAGATTGCGCTATCCATATTTTGAACCAGAGTGAATAGTTCAATCACACAAACGTTAGTCTTGACGCAGCCGCCACACAGGTTTGTTCGTAGCATATTCGTGCTGCCATCAAACCATGTGTTCCAGAATGAGATTTTCACTCTGTAGTGGAGTGCGCGCTGATATGATACTTCCTGTCAGATTAAAACTTTGTGTCGGCCAGAAACTCGAACTCGGGACCTTTGCTTATCACGGGCATGTGCTCTATCAACTGAACTACCCAAGCACGACTCACTTTCCCGCGAAAGGCAAAGCTCCCGAATTCGAGTCTCGGTCCGTCACACAGTTTTAATCTTCCAGGAAGTTTCAAATAATTTGTTGTTTTTGTCACCACGCTTTACACGCATTTTTGTCCTATTTGTAATCAGTAAATTTGTGCCACTTCTTTTGAAAAAGATCAATCCCGTGTTGATATATTGATTACCCGTCTACAATTGACAAAATAATAATGACAGGGCCACCATTTCATTAATACTATTTCAACGATCACGTTCATTCAGGTTCTGATAACTGTTATAACATCTAATGCAGGCTGTCAACAAAAAAGGGAAAAATGAATCTACTAGACGCATCGAGCAGGTAGTCCAGTGGATGGTTTACTAGATAAATTGATTGCTCTCAGGGCGATAACTCAGAGTCCTCTGTCGCCTTGCAAAACATACCGGAAGTCCAGTATTGTCTTGCAATGTTTAGTGGTAGCACCACGTTGAAAGGGATATATATGGGTGGCGAACAGCGTCATATGTTGAGTGTATACTGAAGGACACAGAGACGCAGTGCACTTGCGCGAGAAAGTGTTATAAACGCCTTACTAAGTTTGAAAGGGGCCTCATTGTAGGTCTCCATTTGACCAGCTGGTTTTGTCGTGCTATAACCAGGTCTTAGAGGTATTCTATCTTGATAGTGGCCCGATGTCGGGCCACATGGAAACTTGAGGGCATGCATATTCGCCATCAGGATTCCTGCCGAACAAGTCTGTCCACCACAAGGGTGAATCGCCGTAATACGCACCAAGAACATCATAACAATTTCAGACCTGTCATTGGGGATGAAGTATTAGACTCACTGAAAAAATTCTGTGATATCCTGTACCATTGGTTGAAGGCTGGTAGCACACAGATTAGCGAAATACCGTCCCATTCGTAGGCTGTCGTTAACAGCGCATCAGAAAGCGCCGTGACAGCTTAGGGTTGGATGAATGGCAACGCATTGTGTTCTGCGATGAATCTTTGTTCTGCTTTGCCTCGAATGGCCATCGTCGGCGATTACTGCGCCGACCTGGGCAGAGGTTCCATTCGTCCAATATTTTGGAGGAAATGAAGTGCTAGTCGTGGCGTCATGGTGTGGAATACCACAGCTCAAAAAATGGCTCTGAGCACTATGGGACTCAACTGCTGAGGTCATTAGTCCCCTAGAACTTAGAACTAGTTAAACCTAACTAACCTAAGGACATCACAAACATCCATGCCCGAGGCAGGATTCGAACCTGCGACCGTAGCGGTCTTGCGGTTCCAGACTGCAGCGCCTTTAACCGCACGGCCACTTCGGACGGCAATACCACAGCGTATGTCTTCAAGTCATGGTTGGCAGCGATCGAGGGAAGTCTGTCGGGACAAGAGTAAGGCACGGACCTCTCGTACGACAGTATCGTGGTGTCGTTTTTGAGGACAGTGCTCGTGCATGTATGGCGCATATCTCTAAGAAATATATGTGTGATTTTGAACTACACCCGTGACCAACAAGATTCCCAGATATGTTCCCGACAGAACATGTGCGGCACCATCTCGAACGTCGACTCCATCCCAGTGCCAGTGTTCGGTATATCAAGGACCAGTTACAAGAGTCACCTCGGGAGAGGATACATGTAGGCTTAATGGTACACATCCGAACCGAATCAGAGCATACATGCAGTGCAGAAAGGGTGGCAAGTTACAATGATAAAAGGGGTAGCACTGACAATTGCTTTGTAATTTGTTTAACATGCAGCGTATTTCTTATAGAGGTCTGACAGCCATCCCACTGTAGTGCGTATGCCGCACCCGTAGAGCTCCGTATGCCGAAGGCGCATTTATGCGCTGTAAAACTAATATCGCCGCCGCTCCCCCTGACTACCGCCACATCGCCGGTCTGCTGGGCCTTTCCAGCTGAAGTGCTGAATAAACGCGCGTTGCCGTACCACTCGAGACCACAAACAAACCAGCATTACCTCGAGGCCACAAAACAAACTAGCAGCACCGTAACAGACTTGTGTCGTCTGCTCTTAACCTGCGCCTCGCACTGTGGCCGCGCGGTTAGAGGCGATATGTCACTAATCGTGCGGCCCCTCCCGCCGGAGGTTCGAGTCATCCCTCGGGCATGGGTGGGAGTGTTGTCCTTAACGTTAAGTTAGTCGACTCCGTGTGTAAGTCTAGGGACCGATGACCTCAGCAGTTTGGTCCCTTAGGAATTCACACACACTTGAACATTTCTTAACCTGTGTGAGAGCAGTAGGGCAGCAGCAGGTGGCAGTATGACCGAAGCGTACAACTTAGTCGAATGACGGTGTCACGGGCGGATGGAGATCGAATGGAATTTGTGCTGAAGCATAGTTGGCCACGTGATGGCATACTAGATCTTCAGTTGTCAATGAACAGCGGTATCGACGTCCGTCCACAGAGTCTTCAAAATGTTCAAATGTGTGTGAAATCTTATGGGACTTAACTGCTAAGGTCATAAGTCCCTAAGCTTACACACTATTTAACCTAAATTATCCTGACGCAAACACACACACCCATGCCCGAGGGAGGACTCGAACCTCCGCCGGAACCTGCCGCACGGTCCATGACTGCAGCGCCTTACACCGCTCGGCTAATCCCGCGCGGCACATTCTTGAAGTTGTAATTTTAATAATGGACGACTGGATGTTCCTCAACATTAAATGCATAAAAGCGGACACCTAGACACGTACTACTCGTCGTTCGTCACAGGATGAGCTTTGTCGTAGTGTATGTAAATATCTATACTTAGCTTCCTGTACCTGGCGTAACGTTCTTCCTACTAATAAGTCCTACTTAAATTGCTGAAGTGGCAGGTAACGCGTCTAGATGTGGCAGCAAATGGAACAAATACAGTAAAAGGGAGAGTCGTTGCATCGGATGATGTACACTGTCCGATCAAAACTATCCTGACAGCCATACGTAATGTGGAACTGAACACCTGGAATGGACTCGTTGTAAATTGTGGCGGATAGTACCGACTGCGCAGTAGAGAAGCAGTAATAGCACAGTGGATCGATCGGATGAGCTCAGTGAGTTCGTAAGTAGGTATCACCTGGGTGACAGACCCATCTGAAACATTTAAATCCTCCTAAGATTGCACAAGCCGACTTTTGGTCGGTTGTCAAATGGAAACGCAGAATAATAAATACAGCTAAACCACGAACAGACAGACGTCGTAAACTGATGGACAGGAGCCGTCGAGCGTTATGGAGGGTAATTGTACAAAATCGCATGAAATCAGCGGAAGGAATCCACCATAACTTCCAAAGTGCTACCAGCAGTCCCGTATAAATTAAACGTTGTCGTATTGGAAGTAAGATCTGAAAGCTGCAGAGATCTGTAGAGATTGGATAAGACTCTCTAACCGTTCTTTTCACCAACCTGTCGTCTTCTAAAGTTGCGCCCCCAGCGCAGAAGACAACTCGTCGGCCTTGGGATGCTCTTCGGCGGAGGCTGCTATGCTGTCATCTCGAACTTGAACCTGTGTTTGTGCTTTTTTTTTTTTTTTTTGTGGGTTGCCACTTGCCCAGGTTAGCCTCTGTATCTACACAGTGCAAGATCTGTAGTCCTGATAATGATGGTCGGCGACACCTCTCATTAATGTATCCTGTTTGTTTATATCTTAAAATATCACTCTTTACACTGTCTACCACAACACTCGACGTAACTTTCTTAACTAGTAACTTTTCTGGCAACTTCCGATATAGAGTACGACATGCCGGTCCGAAACAGAGACACATGTCAGGCTCTGAAGAACACCCGAAACATAGTGACTAGCGCATCTGAAGTACTTCCTCTCCATGGCGCACCAGAGGTACCCGACGGTGTCCAAAGCACTTCGGTTGTAGTATCATTGCACTTATGTTTCTCAAAACTATTGAAACTCAATAAACAAAAACGGTGGACTCGTAGGGCAACCATGAGAGACTGTCATACTGAAAACTGGGTTAAATACAATGAAAAGTATATAAATAGTTACAAAGAGAAGTTAGGTGTTTTGATGCCTAACACCCAAATGTGTCGACCAATCACAAAAAGTTCCGTACAATTGACGGACTCTCCCACAGGAATAGTACATACTGTACCATCTGCTGCATATACCTCACTCCACGTTCGTACCATATACTGCTTCACGTGCAACAAGCTGCATCAGGGTGAGCTTCTAGCAACATAAAATACTGGCGGCCACACCTAGGAATTTCACACCACCTGGATGGCACTGGGCGGTGAAACGAATGATTTCCAGTAATGAATCACACTATACCCCGTGGCAATCCAATGTAACCTGAGTCTGACTTCTTTAGTCGGATGCTGGGACGTCGTCTTGGTAGCTGCAGTTACTTCTGTTTCTGGAGCCTTCTTTCTATCGATTTTCATATTTCATTTGACCGGGTGGTCCACAATTTCTTGATGCAGTTGTTCCAGACGACCAGTCTCAATCATACTGCATGTGACGTATTATATAATCTTTTTAATGGTATTCAAGCGTCTGTCTAGGTGAATGGGCAACTTACTCCCCAGATTACAAATCCACGTTTGCAGCAGTGGAGTCCCTTTTCCATTTGGAGTCCCTTTTCCACTTAGCCGTATTGCTGCTCACTTATGTGGCTGAGAGACAATGTGAGAAACCTTCTGGCTCGCTGATGATGTTATGGTATTGCTACGACATTTCGATGACATGTTGACATGTCCTTGCTCAGCGACATATTGGGTTCCTTGTATTCTCTTTGGAGCCCGCATTAACGAACGGAAAAGCACCCTGTTATCACTGCGGGATTTTCATTAGGCTGCCATTCTGTGGGCAATGTTAGTTTCCCGTCACAAATCCTTGGGAGTTACAATGGATCGCTGTCCAATGAAAATGGCTGCATTCAGTTGGAAAAGGTGCCATATCGAATTCAAGGAGCAATTTGTGAAGACGAATTCCGTTCACTTAGCTTTCTTCAAAAAGTACAAACCTTGAATTCCGACGTTTTCGGCAAAGTGTATCATGTTGCACAAATACTCCCGTTTCCCGCGATGATGGCCCACAAATTAATGCAACTATCCGGTAGTTTCCTAGACAAATCGCATATTTTTCGACTCCGGTAAGGAGCAGTAACGAGAGCCGACTCCTTGGAGGGCTGAGACTTTCCAGTATCAAAGCAAAATCCTCAATACTGTTTATATTGCGCAACGTATTAACATATACTCGAGCTTCTTGTTTCATTACATCTCGCTTATGTACTTGTCTTCAACCGGCCAGTCTGACTACCCCTACATATTTTGGCCAGATCAAACTGCGGCAACTATGTGAATTTTATTTTGTTATACTTTTCCTGGGGTCCGTAAATGGCTCTAAGCACTATGGGACTTAACATCTGAGGTCATCAGTCCCCTAGACTTAGAACTACGTAAACCTGACTAACCTAAGGACATCACACGCATCCGTGCCCGAGGCAAGATTCGAACCTGCGACCGTAGCAGCAGCGTGGTTCCGGACTGAAGCGCCTAGAACCGCTCCGCCACAGCGGCCGGCCCTGGGGT
The DNA here is from genome assembly GCF_023898315.1 of Schistocerca nitens. Lineage (NCBI taxonomy): Eukaryota > Metazoa > Arthropoda > Insecta > Orthoptera > Acrididae > Schistocerca > Schistocerca nitens. The sequence continues at coordinate 977,315,353 of NC_064614.1, forward strand.
CCGATATTTTATCGGTGACACACCCTACCAGCGGAGCTTTGCTTTCCTATTGGGGCATATAACCATCCCTGTACCATGTTGAAATTAGCGCACCACTGGTATCCTGCAAAACAGTGTGATTTCACGTTAGTCTTTCCATTCTCCCGCCTCAGCGTGGTATACGGTCATTCAAAATCTGATCCCGCCGACAGAACGCCTCCATCGCACAGGCTTTCGTCCGGCTGGTCCTTGCGACACATGTCACCCACCTGATACATAACCAAACCGGCTTGTCTCTCGCGGGCGAGACTAGACTTCCATCTACCACGTCGCCACAGTAACAATACTTACTTTCCCCCTGCTACATATCGCTACTAGAGCTCAGCGGTTCCGTTAATCAGCAAGCAGATAATCAAATTACTGTTTTTATGAAACCACTACGACGCCCGTCCTGTAGGGCATCGACGCCCCTGGGAACCACGACACACAGTTTGAACACTGCTGCTCTATGCTGACATGTTATCACTCCTGTCACGTCCTTTGATTTGTGACTGTTCTGACTATGTAGAGAGAAGGAAACTTTCAGTATCAATTGCATTCTTGTTTAGATCATATTTAAAAGCCGTTTTCATATCTCTACGACAATGAACTTCGGCATTTGTAAAATCGTTAACAATGTGATAATATGATTCATTACCAGACGGGGCAGGTGTTGATAGGTGTCAGTATTACCGAAGCATCAGTTTAATAAGTCATGGCTGAAAATGTTAACATTAATTGTAATCGGATGGAATGATAGAGTGCAGAATCCATCCTGATGAAGATCAATTTTGGTTCCAGAGAGATTTAGGGAATCGCAAGGAAATACCGTATGAGTTACTTTAAAATACAGTTTAAAGTTATCTACATTTTCTAGAGAGACTAGACCACAGTCAGGTTAGTAGAAGGACATGAGAGGGAGGCAGTGATTGAGAAGGATGTGAGAATTATTTGGAGCCTATTCTCCACATTTCTGAATATTTACACAGAGGTAGTAGTGAAGGGCCGGCCAGATTGGCCGAGCGGTTCTAGGCTCTTCAGTCTGGAACCGCGCGACCGCTACGGTCGCAGGTTCGAATCTTGCCTCGGGCGTGGTTGTGTGTGATGTCCTTCGGTTAGTTACGTTTAAGTAGTTCTGAGTTCTAGGGGACTGATGACCTGAGATGTTATGTCCCATGGTGCTCAGAGCCATTTGAACCGTTTTTGAAGTAGTGAAGGAAACTTATGAGAAATTAGGTAAAGAACATGAAGCTCAAGAGGAAGAAACACAAACTGGGAATGAGGAACATAGTATAAATATCACCACAAGTAAAATATAAATAATGACGTCCAGCCGAATTAAATCAGGTGGTGATGATGGATTATACTGCGAACTGAGACACAAAATGTAGATGATTTGCTACACTGAGAGAAAACATGGACGACAGACGATGTAAATAAAACTGTAAAATTGCTTAAGCAAAGAAAAGCGTTTCTGAGAGAGAGAAATTCCTGGACATCGAACCAAATTTGAGAATAACAAAGCTTTTGCTGCAAGGATGTATAGATTCTAGCCTTACGTGGAACTGATCCTTGTACGATGAATAGTTTACAGATGAACAGTATACAAACGTTTGAAATGAGTTGTTGCACAGAAATACTGAAGATTAAATGAAGAAGTACTGCACCTAATGGAGGACAGATTAGCTATGTGGTGAAATTTAATTATAAGAAGAAAAAAGTGGAACAAATGTGTAGGGACATAAGTAATAATCATTTTGGGACAGGTAGTGTTGAGTTTAAACTTCAAAGAAGGAGGCCAAGGCTTGAAGACAATCGGCAGAAAGCAATAGATGTTAGTTGCTGTTAAACAAAAATGAAAGGACTTGCACGCGATAAAGTACCATGAAGACTTGCATCATGTTGTCTTCAGACTGAAGACAACAAAAACGACAACGACAGCAGCAACAGCGATGTCATTCACCAAGTACAGTACAAGACAAAAAAATTAACCATGCGTCACGAAGGAATTATACAGGGTGTCCCAGCTATCTTGTCCACCCAAAATATCTCTGGAACAATAACAGCTATTGGAAAACGACTTTCACCGGTATCAATGTAGGGCTGGGGCCCATGAATGTACATATTTGGAAACATTCTAAAACGAAAACATATGTGTTTTTTAACACAAACTTATGTGTTTTTTAAATGGACGTCCCATATTTTTTCTTCAGAAATCCATAGCATGACAAAGCACATACACAATGGCGTTGATTGCATCGCAATATTCCCGTTACATCCCGAGATATTGAGACGCGAAATTGACGCTTGAAACACCCGACATGCGCTGCTAGCGCACGTCCTGAGGCTCAGGCGTGAACCCCATGCTGCCCGTAATCGCTATGTGATTGACATGCGTAATCACACTTCCATACTTATCAAGAGGTCCGAAACGAATAATACGGTCTGCTGCCATCCTGCATTAACGTCGTACATTCCAGCAGGTATTTATCCCATAGGCTAGGGGTGATGCGGTTCTGTAACATATCTGTGTACCGCAACGTTAGTCACAAAGTTAACTTCGCTTATCGTTAATCCGTTACTAAAAAGGTAATGCCGTTCAACGTTAAAACTTTACTTTACTGTAGATCTAGCGCAAGTGACAGTTAATCATTCACTCGTAATAGTAAAATTCATGTTGATGGTTTTAGTGAAACCAGCAAGTGGACTAAAAGTTTTACCGTTGTTTAGGTAAAATTTTTTTTGATTTGGGAAGTTCAGGTAGGACATAGAAGATGAATGTAAACATGTTTAACCAATTAGTTTTATAATCACATAATTATCAATGTTATGTTTATCTAATGCGTTAAATGACAAATTTTTCAAACAAATGTTTCTTAACATCACTGGGTAAAATGGCCCTTTGTAGAAACTTCCACTGTGATACCAGCACTACATACTAAACATAGCGTTCACATCTCATGCTCAAAGAGATGCCCATTGGCTTGCATACATAGGGTCACTCTGCGGATGAAGGATGCCCTACTTCGTGCTACTGTTTCCTCTTTGATGGCTGTACAAGCATCAATAATGCGTTGCTTCATGTCCTCTGGTGTTGTTGGTTCATGTTGGTAAACAGCATCCTTCACTGCTCCCCAAAGAAAATATTCCAGCGGTGTAAGGTCCGGAGATCTGGCAGGCCACCTAATTGGGCCACCTCGTCCAATCCACCTATCAGGGAATTTACGGTTCGTGCTCGTAAGGCGTTATGTGCAGGGCATCCGTCATGCTGATACCACATGACCATTCTCCGGTTCAGAGGTACGGTGTCCAAGAGAACAGGAATATTGTGTCGTATAAATCTGGATTATTGTCTGCCATTTTGGATGCCATTTATAAAGAAAGGTCCGATAATGGTATCTCCAATAATCCCACACCAAACATTAACTTTCCACGGACGTTGATGCTCAACCTGACGGAGCCATTTTGGATTGTCTACGGACCAATAATGCATATTCCTCATATTGACAATTCCTTTGTTGGAGAATGATGCCTCGTCGGTAAAGAGAACATCTGCAAAAAAAAATTTGGATTAGTCAGAAGTTTTGCGGAAGTCATTTCCATGAAGATCCTGGTGTAAATGAACATGGTAAGGATGAAATTTATGACGTTTAAGAATACGCTGTGCACTTGATTTCGACACACCAACTTCACGTTCAATTTGACGTGTGCTGATTTGAGGATTCACAGCTATGGTAGCGAGCACAGCAACTTCAGTACGTGCATCTGTGCGTGTTCTAGGACGATGTCGAGGTCTTGGATTTAAGCTTCCCGTTTCACGTAGACGGGATGTGAGACAACCAAACATCCGGCGCAAAGGCGATGGCTTGTCAGGGAATCGTCTTCTGTACAGTCGTTCTGCCTGAACAGCATTTCGTCCACCTACAACAGGGTACAGTACAGGTATGTAGAGTAGGGTAGAAAACAGACTGTTCGCTAACAGTACTATCAACAAACAAGCAATCCCATAACGTATTTCCCGTCAACATACATTCTTCATAGATCAGCAGCAATACCACCATATCTTTATGTGTGTACATTATACTGTACAGGATAAGTTCCACAACACAACGTTTATTCACAATGTGTACTACCTCCGTGCCGTCACTAGATTACTCTGATGCACGACTACACTGGCAAGCGGTGTACTGCACGCCAAAGCAACAACAAATCGGATGCTCGGAGGGTGGTGGAGTACAGGAGTTTGCATGGGTCGCAAATCATAAACAAGGCGAAGTGGTAACTGTGGCAGTAGTGGGAACTACGCTGGACACTTGACTAGGTAGAGCCAGGCCCTGCGCGACAGGCACAATGGGTCACATAACGCATTAGATAAACCTTATTTTGGGTGTGCAGGATAAATAAGACAACCTGACGGGTGTACACCGATCGGTACTGGTTCATATTGTGTACGTAGATACGTAAAACGTGCAAGAGGGAAACCATTATGTGCTTATGAGAGTTGATGGCAGCAGACCGTATTATTCGTTTCGGACCTCTTGATAAGTATGGAAGTGTGATTACACATGTCAATCACATCGCGATTACGGGCAGCATGGGGTTCACGCCTGAGCCTCAGGACGTGCGCTGGCAGCGCATGTCGGGTGTTTCAAGCGTCAACTTCGCGTCTCAATATCTCGGGATGTAATGTGAATATTGCGATGCAATCAACGGCATTGTGTATGTGCTTTGTCATGCTATGGATTGCTGAAGAAAAATATAGGAGGTCCATTTAAATAACATAAGTTTGTGTTAAAAACACATATGCTTTCGTTTTAGAATGTTTCCAAATATGTACATTCATGGGCCCCAGCCCTACATTGATACCGGTGAAAGTCGTTTTCCAATAGCTGTTATTGTTCCAGAGATATTTTGGGTGGACTAGATAGCTGGGACACCCTGTATAATGGGACATAATCGGTAGATGTAAATGTGCAAACCAACAAATGATAATAATTTCACAAAAATTGCATGATTTAATCAAGAGATACACCTTCACAATTTGAATAACTCAATAACGTGTTGCTGGCCTTTATACAAGCAATTGTTCGCCTTTGTATTGACTGAGAGACTAGTTGAAAGTCCTCCTGAGGGATATCGTGATACATTTTGTCCAACTGGCGTGTTAGATCATGAAAATCAAGAACTGGTAGGAGCACCCTGCCCATAATGCTCCAAACGTTCTCAACCGGGGAGAGCTCCGTCAACCTTATTGGCCAAGGCAGGATGTGGTAAGCACTAAGATAAGCAGTAGAAACATTCACCGTATGCAGGCGTGCATTATCTTGCTGAAATGTAAGCGCACGGTGGCTTGCCTTCAAGGGCAACAAAGCGGGGCGACGTGCCGCTATGCTGTATGTTGCCGCGGATGACAACCAACTGCATCCTGCTATGAAAACAAGTGGCACCCCCGACCGTCACTCCTGGTCGTCAGGTCATTGGCGCGCAACAACAAGATTGTGATGTAATTTCTTAGACTTTCCCGGCGATTCGGTGTCGTCTCGTGGAATCGGGTGTAGTGCCGATGGTCTGCGTCCACCATCAGTACACCCGATTCCACGAGATAACAAACAGGTTGGTGTCCCTTCGCCGTCCGGAGTGTCTCCAGACACGTCTTGAGTGGCCATCAAGACTCAATCCGAAGCGGGTCCTGCCGCCAGGAATCTCATGGACCGGAGTATAGATGAAAGTCCCGCTGCCAACTCAGCCCCGATTTCCAGCGAAGAAGTGCCTGCAGACGCCTCGGAGGTTAGTGGGATCCCAACGTGTCTGTCACCCAACGGCCCGAGAAACAGGAGGGGGTGCCATTTCTTTTCATAGCAGGGCCTCTTTGATTGTTATCCGCTGCACCATCGCAGTTCAGCGGTACGCCGACGATATTCTACACTCCGCGTTGCTGCCCTTCACAGCAAGCCATATTGGGCTTACATTTCAACAATATAAAGTCCACCTGCACACGGCGAGAGTTTCCTCTGCTTGTCCTGTCCCTATGCTTGCCAAACCGCACCTCGGCCAGCAAGTTCGCCGGATCTCTTCCCAACTGAGAATGTTTAGAGCACAATAGGCAGGGCTCTTCCACCAACCTGATAGTTTGAAGATGTAATACGCCAACTGGACTGAATTTGGTACAATATCCCTCAGGAGGCTATCCAACAACTCTGTTGATCAATGGCAAGCCGAATAACCACTTACATACGGAGTAGAGGTGGACCGACGCGTTATTCCCTTGCTCAATTCGTAAAGCTCTGTCTCTTGAATAAATCATCCTATTTTTCTCAACCTGTAATCATTTGTTTGTCTGTACATATACATCACGTCTACAGATTTCGGTTCCTTTCGGATGATTATTTCGTGATACGTCGACTTGTTTTTTTTTTTTTTTTTTCTTTAGCATGTACAACACCTATTTTTTTTCCAATGTATGACTCGAGTCAAAGTTCATAGTCCATTTGCTGTCAATCAAACGAAAGTGCGGTTTTCCTTCCTATCTTTAACTACCGAATGCTGCCGTACCTGTTTCTCTCTTCTTGCTTGGTGATTGGAGAAAGCGGAAACGTCGCAAATGTTGGCGTCAATTTGGACGGTAGTTCGGAAAGCTGTGTCACAAGAGGAGCGTTCTCAATTCGCCCGCCCAGAGCCCGGTGACGTACCCTTAGCGGGAGCGACTATGGAAGCAGGCCGCGCCTCGCCACGCCGGCTGCGGGGTAATAACTTTGCTCGTTAGCCGCCTGTGGTTGCGGCTCCGCTGCGCCCGGCTCGGCAGCATTGCCAGTCGAACAGCACGGCGAGAGCGAGAAGTTGGCGCGGTTTGGCTTACCTCCGTCCACATCATCAAACTGCACTTAGCAGGTCACGCCACCGTGCGAGTAATCCGCTAACAACAGCCAGTGGCCAGCCGATAAATCCATTCACTGCAAGAGTTAGTAGTTGCACCGATCCTGTCAACTAACCACTTCTAACGAGATATTCAAGAAGACCAGACTAAAATTTATTGAGTCCCAGAAGACATCTTGTTAATACACTCCTGGAAATGGAAAAAAGAACACATTGACACCGGTGTGTCAGACCCACCATACTTGCTCCGGACACTGCGAGAGGGCTGTACAAGCAATGATCACACGCACGGCACAGCGGACACACCAGGAACCGCGGTGTTGGCCGTCGAATGGCGCTAGCTGCGCAGCATTTGTGCACCGCCGCCGTCAGTGTCAGCCAGTTTGCCGTGGCATACGGAGCTCCATCGCAGTCTTTAACACTGGTAGCATGCCGCGACAGCGTGGACGTGAACCGTATGTGCAGTTGACGGACTTTGAGCGAGGGCGTATAGTGGGCATGCGGGAGGCCGGGTGGACGTACCGCCGAATTGCTCAACACGTGGGGCGTGAGGTCTCCACAGTGCATCGATGTTGTCGCCAGTGGTCAGCGGAAGGTGCACGTGCCCGTCGACCTGGGACCGGACCGCAGCGACGCACGGATGCACGCCAAGACCGTAGGATCCTACGCAGTGCCGTAGGGGACCGCACCGCCACTTCCCAGCAAATTAGGGACACTGTTGCTTCTGGGGTATCGGCGAGGACCATTCGCAACCGTCTCCATGAAGCTGGGCTACGGTCCCGCACACCGTTAGGCCGTCTTCCGCTCACGCCCCAACATCGTGCAGCCCGCCTCCAGTGGTGTCGCGACAGGCGTGAATGGAGGGACGAATGGAGACGTGTCGTCTTCAGCGATGAGAGTCGCTTCTGCCTTGGTGCCAGTGATGGTCGTATGCGTGTTTGGCGCCGTGCAGGTGAGCGCCACAATCAGGACTGCATACGACCGAGGCACACAGGGCCAACACCCGGCATCATGGTGTGGGGAGCGATCTCCTATACTGGCCGTACACCACTGGTGATCGTCGAGGGGACACTGAATAGTGCACGGTACATCCAAACCGTCAGCGAACCCATCGTTCTACCATTCCTAGACCGGCAAGGGAACTTGCTGTTCCAACAGGACAATGCACGTCCGCATGTATCCCGTGCCACCCAACGTGCTCTAGAAGGTGTAAGTCAACTACCCTGGCCAGCAAGATCTCCGGATCTGTCCCCCATTGAGCATGTTTGGGACTGGATGAAGCGTCGTCTCACGCGGTCTGCACGTCCAGCACGAACGCTGGTCCAACTGAGGCGCCAGGTGGAAATGGCATGGCAAGCCGTTCCACAGGACTACATCCAGCATCTCTACGATCGTCTCCATGGGAGAATAGCAGTCTGCATTGCTGCGAAAGGTGGATATACACTGTACTAGTGCCGACATTGTGCATGCTCTGTTGCCTGTGTCTATGTGCCTGTGGTTCTGTCAGTGTGATCATGTGATGTATCTGACCCCAGGAATGTGTCAATGAAGTTTCCCCTTCCTGGGACAATGAATTCACGGTGTTCTTATTTCAATTTCTAGGAGTGTACTTTGTATTACCACATCTAGCCCTGATAATGCCATCAGCTCGACGAGAACGAGAGGCCCGAATTATACTACATCCTGCAGCAGCCACTCATTGATGATTAAGTGCAATAGAGTTGCCAGGTTTCGGTGATGCCGACTGCTTAGTTTCACCTGCTTTTCTAAATAGTAGCATAAGAATGTATCCGTGTAGCTCTATGAAAACGGCAAAGTTGTTGTCATCTAGCAAGATGGGAGTTTCCCATATTGAGATGTAGATGAAAGGGCAGTCCTTTGTCATCGACGATCTTAAACACTCTGCTTCATATTCGCAGTACCCTGAATGAATTGACCTGCGTCATGCTACGGGAATCATCCCCAAAATGTTAAATAGCCACTTCCTGCCGAAATTACTCATCCACTCCAGGTAAAGATTCAAATGGTTCAGATGGCTCTGAGCACTATGGGACTTAACATCTACGGTCATCAGTCCCCTAGAACTTAGAACTACTTAAACCTAACTAACCTAAGGACATCACACAACACCCAGTCATCACGAGGCAGAGAAAATCCCTGACCCCGCCGGGAATCGAACCCGGGAACCCGGGCGTGGGAAGCGAGAACGCTACCGCACGACCACGAGATGCGGACACTCCAGGTAAAGCACCTCGTTGGGCCGTTGATACAGTTGACTCCCTGATCATTAGAAAAGAGGCAAAATTGGGACTCGTCGAACCATACTACATGCCTAAAACCAACATCGCTCAAGTTTCTTCACTTCATGGAATATGTGACGTTGATTGCCAGTTCACATGTAAACCTCACCTGCGCTATATCAATGTCATCACCAGCAATAATTTTCTTGTTAAAAATATTTTGTTTTCTTTCCATTAGCTGAAACTAAGAACGAATACATTGCCTCGTATATACTACATCACTTGGTTACTTAATGTTTTCAAGGGCATGTTCTCAAAAAGCGTCTCACACTTAAAAACTTCCACATGCGACGTACTGACTTTTTGTGTGTTAACGTTAATACTCCAGTACGAGATATATGCGGCACACATTTGTTAGTTTTTATTCTCTAACTGCACCACTGTAACTGTAAACATAAATCATCATGTATTTAGAGGATGACTATCTTGCTATTTACTGGAAGAGGCATACCTTTATAATCTGTCTAGGTAATTTGTTGTATGACTGTTGATAATCATGATTTGTTCATTTTGGTTCTGTTAAAGCACAACAGCTAGTGATGGCACTAAGGTACCAATAACATACCGTATTTATTATGGACTCAATAGTAATCAACCTGGAAAAATTATTTTGTCATTGCAAATACATTTTCTAATACTTGAAACTGAATATGGGATGTTATAGCGTTGCACTGAGCAGTGTCCCACTAGTTTTACATTTCTCATTTTGACACACATGATCTTGGCGATAGATTGACATAATAAAGGTCCCTGTCACCTTCTTATTTTGTTAACATTACAGGTACAGGTCGTTATTATATAAGTTCTTTCACCTTTTTCATTAAAAACTGCTATTCTTGTACGGCTCGATTCAGCTGCCCCTATCAATGAGTATTATCCAAGATGCAAAGCCTTCAAAAATCACACACAAGAGTTTCATACTCTCTCACTTGCTACTTGCAAACTATTAGTCCTACAGAAAAAAAGAACAGGGCCTTTTTGTATGAAATTTAATGCAGTTCAGTTTTGTACAGGAACAGTTTTTCACAGGAAGCCACGGTTTTCCAGTTATTCTAGAAAAACAAATTTGAAGGTCAGTTTTGTAAATTTTTCTTGAATAACTCGAAAACTACGGCCTATGGCGAAAAAGTATACCAGCGCAAAATTTAATTACATCAATTTTCCTACAAAACGGTCGTCTTCACTATTTTTCTATAAGACTAATAGCTGGTGTATAGTGAGTGAGAGAATATGAAAATCTAGCACCTGGAATTTGAAGACATTGTGGGCTGCATAAATCCCTTCGGTAGGGGCAGCTGAATCATCCTGTATAGCTTAAGATCTTCACAAATTATTGCAGCTCTAAATATCTGATGTCATATTAGTTACACAGTTTGTGTAGTTTCGTCTGTACAATTTGAGTAATGTGAATCACTACTTAAACATCACAGAATAAGTAATATAGGCCTGCACATTAATTGTATTTAAGTATTTGCATGTCACAGACGTTCGGTGACCTGGTATAGATGTTGTCTCTAACGCCCTCGTGGCAAAAGGTGTTTACTTTGTAATAAACCATACGTCCAGTTTTGCCTCTGAAGCTAATGAAAAATGTTTACGATTGACTAGATATTGTGTATCCATTAATGTACGTAACTCAAGTCAGTGCGTCGTGTACAGTCAACAGTTCTCCATCCAATCTTACGTTACATTATGTAAAACGCGTCTTTGTACTGAAAATTGTTTTCCGATTTTTCTCATGTAGTATGTAGTACCACAGATCTGATGGTGCTGACACCCAAACCTCCAAACGTCAGACTCTCAGATTGACACCAAACGTCGTCTGTCGATAGAGCAGCAACAAAAACACGATAATTAAAAGTGACACCAGAACTACGAAGCACAGGAAAAGTTTATCAGTGTGTTACTTGTTTGAAGATTGCGCGTGGGTGAGTTGGTAGAGCATTATGTCGTCATATCAAATGTCCTGCGTTCAATTCCTAGTGAGTGCGATGTTTTCTTTTAACTGTTCACGTGTGAAACTGTTATGCGGGAGAACATTTTCCTGACATGTAAAAGGACTCTTCAGGGTTTGTAGCAGTGATATTTTGGCAGTTGCTTTCGAATCGTCACTTGAAAATAGCAAGCCTATAGAATACATTTGTTCAAAATGGCTCTGAGCACTATGGGACTCAACTGCTGAGGTCATTAGTCCCCTAGAACTTAGAACTAGTTAAACCTAACTAACCTAAGGACATCACAAACATCCATGCCCGAGGCAGGATTCGAACCTGCGACCGTAGCGGTCCTGCGGTTCCAGACTGCAGCGCCTTTAACCGCACGGCCACTTCGGCCGGCCAATACATTTGTGTAGATGGGCGTGGCGTTCTGTCGGACATGTGCGGCAGAACACTATATCGCTCTATACAACTGTACTCTATAGGTTTCCTACTTTCAAATAAAGAGGCAACAGCAGACTGCTAATATAGCATTGCTACAAACGTCGAAGAGTCCTTTTATATGTCCCCCATATAACAGTTTCACGAATAAACAATTAAAAAGGAACATTACGATTAGTCAGACGCAGGACCTTTGGCACGACGACCTCAAGCTATACCAACTCACATACGCGAGATAACAGTAACTCAAATATATATTTTTTCTGTGCTCAATAGTTCTGGTGTGAGTTTTAATTACCGTTTATGCATGTTGTTCTAGACGAAAGCACATAGCACGAACTAAATTGGTATTTTAGTTGATACTCTATCGATGTATTGTGTTTGGTACCGATCTGAGTGTCTGACATCTGGAGGTGTGGACGTGGGAGCCAAAAGCGCCATATGGAGTAAGAAATAAAAAGGAATGGTGGCGATCAAGACAGGAGTAATTTAATAGGCCCAGTTTCTGTTTGGCCCACTGAAGGTGTATAGCTCTGTGCCACTGTAAGCGATGGTCTCTTAGAAGTACCTGATTCAAAATGCCCATTGCATGCAGTTCCGTTCGTAATGTTTGATCGGAAGCTGGTTCAGATGGGCATACATTCACTTATGGCAGCAATTTATGCCGAGTTTGAAACCGATTGTAATTTACAAGATGTTACATTCGTCTCTGGTCTCTGTCAATTTTAACATTCTTACGATGACTGTTATCAGGCTGCAGGTGGTACGCTACTCATCGTAGATGCATTTGACAGTCAGTGTTGATACGGCAGAAAATCGAGGAACTTCTTTCGCATGTGGTCAAGTCCAAAACCGATAGATCGTTTCTTCCATCATATCACGTTCACCTCTTGACGAATCTTACTGCAATTCTACAAGCAACTAGGGCATGTTCTGTATATTATTTCACTACTATGCCTTACACCAGCCGTGCAACGTCACATAATTGCCTGGTAGAAGTTCTGACCCGTCCACCGCGCTCCTAAGCGGTTTCTGTACTCTTTTGAGGAAGCGACTTATGTTTTGTTCGATGAGCTTAGCATCAGCGGTACCGCATGTAACTCGTTGCTGCGGTTGCAAATTTCCCTTCACGACATTAGCAACACCGCTGCAGACCTCTCTCCAGCCGACCGTCAATTCTGAACCAAATAACAATACAATAAAACGAATCGAGTAAAACAAAATCCATATAATACCATGCACTAATGACATCGAGAAACTTGCAGTAGCACATCCACCAAAAGGGCGTATAATCGGACTATCCCACATTTTCCGGAATGCCTGCCGGCCGTGGTGGCCAAGCGGTTTGGCGCTACAGTCTGGAACCGCGCGACCGCTACGGTCGCAGGTTCCAATCCTGCCTCGGGCATGGATGTGTGTGATGTCCTTAGGTTAGTTAGGTTTAAGTAGTTCTAAGTTCTAGGGGACTGATGACCTTAGAAGTTAAGTCCCATAGTGCTCAGCCGGCCGCGGTGGTCTCGCGGTTCTAGGCGCGCAGTCCGGAACCGTGCGACTGCTACGGTCGCAGGTTCGAATCCTGCCTCGGGCATGGATGTGTGTAATGTCCTTAGGTTAGTTAGGTTTAAGTAGTTCTAAGTTCTAGGGGACTTATGACCACAGCAGTTGAGTCCCATAGTGCTCAGAGCCATTTGAACCCATAGTGCTCAGAGCCATTTGAACCGGAATGCCTGTTTAAGTTCGCTCCGTGGTACACTATCACTTGTAATTCTATGTCTGAGCTCCTCAAGCAACCGTGCAGCACATGGAGTACCCGTTATGTTGTGTAAGGAGTGTGTCAGAACTCTCCATTATATTGAAAACAGTATAGCCAACTTAACGCTATTCTTTGCATTGTGTACGCACTCAGATATCGATAGTAAAAATCTGAGGGCGAAACATGGGAGCGCGATTCTAAGCGTTGTTGTGAGACGTGGTCTGTCTGCGAGAGTGGTGGCGTCTGTCGAGAGCTCGGAGACAGAAGACGTGTCACGCTGCCCTCTCGTCGATGATGGCAGATCTTACCACACTCAAGGCCTGATTTCATTTATGTAGCCACGAGAGATCTAGATGGCTTAACTACACTTCAAGATGGAATTCAAGGTAAAATTCGCAAGCATGGCGCAAAAGCAATTGCAGGGTTAGGCTCGTGATTGTTAGTCCGAGTTTGTATTAATCCCATGTCTTGCTTAATAATCATGCTGTGGTAATTAAATGTTAATGTAACTTTGAAACTGAAATAATTTGTTAATATGGCACTCAGCCATTATTGATACCTATGACGTTGTCATTGTCTTACTGGTCATGATGATTTTTGAATTTTTAAATAGACTTAATTTATGAAATTCCTTCTCACAAGTCATTTAGTAGTTAATAGGACCCAAGCAAGCTCCTTTTCATTAAATTCATTCTTAGTAACAATAAGCTTTAGCCGCTGCTGCTGTATGCTGCTGCGAATTGCTGTAAACCGCATTGAAAAAGGCAGTCATCTAAAGAGGTGAGTGCAAAACTTACGGCCAAAACTGAGACACTAACACACCACAGTAAGACTCAGTTTTTACAGTTTCTAACACACAATTCATCAAAACCTGACGTTTTAATTTCATACAACGGTATCTGAAGTGAATGATCGTTCGACACTAAAATTAGTCTACTTTGCTTATTTTCATCCGTGTATGTCGTATGATATTAATTTTGGGGTAACTCTTCCCTTTCCAAAAGGACATTTTGTATTCATAAATGGCTAGTCGGGCAATAAATGGTAAGTTCAAGAACCTCTTGTCGATCCCTGTTCACGTGTCTAGGTATGTTGGCACTGACGTCTTAATATATATAATACCTTACTGTCATTTCTTGTTAACAATATTAGCTTATTCCCAAGAATAAGCGGCTTCCACTCACTTAATACTTGGCAGAAATCAAACCTCATTTGGATCGGACTTCCTCCACTCTTGTGCAGAAAGGTGTGCAGTATAATGCTGCAACCATTTTCAATGAGCTACAACTAGAATTAAAAAATCTTAGCAGTAATCCACGCGCTTTCAAATCGAAACTGAAGAGTTTCCTTGTGGGTCACTCTTTCTATTCTGTCGAGGAGTTCCTTGAAAACTTAGGCTGATTCTTGTTCATTGTGTTTATCTAAACTTATGGCTTGACTTTTTCGGTTACATAAACATTTTACTTTTATCTGTTATTACTTTTACGTTGTAATTTCAAGTACTGACACGTTTCATGACCTTCCATTTGCTTCTCAGTTTGGTCCTACGGAACTTTGAAGAGTAAATAAATAAAAATAAAACCACAACATGTCATGTACTCTGATCCAGTAAATTCCGTTGCGCAAACCAGATTCTGTGTTACTCGTAAATTCTTGTTCAAAAACGCAGTTAGATAGCTTAGGTGTTCATTGTTAGAGATTCATTTGTTCCTGTAGTTTGTTATATTCAAATACGCATTCAGGTAGCTTATCCAAACGTTAGTTCTAAGTTTTTCATGTAACGATCTGTGGAGGGCTTAAAGGACAGTGAAACTAAAACTCACAGTGTTATGCAGGCTACATTCCGTTTACTGATAGTTCAGGTTGCTTATCGAGTCCATTTTCACAGACGAACACAGGCATATCAGCTGTAGCTACGTTACAAAAAAAATGGCTCTGAGCACTATGGGACTCAACATCTTAGGTCATAAGTCCCCTAGAACTTAGAACTACTTAAACCTAACTAACCTAAGGACATCACACACACCCATGCCCGAGGCAGGATTCGAACCTGCGACCGTAGCAGTCCCGCGGTTCCGGACTGCAGCGCCAGAACCGCTAGACCACCGCGGCCGGCAGCTACGTTACATATTAGTTGCATATACGTTACAGTTGTGACCCGTAATCTTTCCTACACTTCTTCCTCAGTTCAGTAATTTCAGGGTTTATCTGTACTCCTCCGTGTAAGTCCGAATTTCTCCAGATTACAGCCATGGGCATTAAAAGAGATGTAGGTTCGAAGGAGTAATATGTTTGTTGAACTACACTGTGCGAACACAATTAAAGTGTCCCGCTTTGGATACCGAATAACTGTCTCCTGCTGCGACGCAAAAGTTTCAGTTTTGGCTCAGCGTTGCCTACGACCTTCCTCTCTCGACCTTCCTCTCTGTAATGGTGCAAAAGGGTAGAGCCCCGCGCCCTCACCCCCCCCCCCCCCCCCCCCCGCCACGCGACGTCACCCCTGAGCTCTGCGACGCTTCATATATCAAAGTGTCAAACACACGAAATAAAAGGGCCACAGCTCAGAAAGTCGTTTCGGGTGTAATGTGGGTTAATGATGTCACAATGGCATCAAATTTCAGCACAGTTCTGCCCATTGCCACCGTTGACGTGACACGCGATGGGAAAATAGTCACACACGTTCTTCCAAACATTTTACCACTTCTCTGGACGACTCTGCTGTGGAGCTCAGTACTGCAATATCCAGCCTTGAAATTACGCTGCCTTCTTATGGTTGGTCGAGGACACATTTCAGTCACAACGCCTCTCTTTGCCGACTCAAAAAGGTCTCAGCGGACGGCATCAAGGGTCTCAATGGCACCATCCCTTCATTGGAACATTGGTTTTTACACGTTCCTCGACCTAAACCTTAGTTCACTGTGCGATAAGCAACAGGCCAACGTCCTTGACAGTCTTCGGGACTGCTGTCGTCCACCGGACGATTCAGTTCGTCTCTAAGGATAACGTTGGCGCGAAACCGCACTGAACGTGCCCAGCCACTTTGTAGTGTAGCGCGACCCAAATTTTTACTCTGATATAGAGGGCGGAACAACGTGGGACCATTTAAAACGATTAGGCGAAATCTGAGCCTGGTCCGATGCATAATAAGCCCTCCTGTTTTACGCCTTCCGGAGGCGTGATCACTGGGCTTACTACAATGACACACGTGAATAAAACGGCAAAGGGCATCTCTAAGCCATTACCCCCTTCCCTGTTTATTAGCACCCCCGATACCAATTTCTTTGAGCACTTGTCAAGTGTACCTGTACAGAGACAGTTTGTGACAGACAACCACTGCAACACTTCTGAACTGAGTGATGCTATTTCGTCGAACTAAAGCCTGCTGGCTGCATGCCAAATCTTTGGGGTGTCGAAAGGGATGTATTTGTTGCACAGTGTATGATGGAGTCTGATTGAATTTTTCCTTGGTGTTGCGAGTTGATTCCTCGTGATACCAACTGAGGAGATACTTCAGAGAGAAGTAGCGGCTCCATGACTCTGAAAGCTGGCAACGACGGGGAGAGTGGTGTACTGACCCCATGCTCCTCCATACAACACCTAGATGACGCCATAGACAAAAGAAGGCATGAAGTCGGGCATCAGCGCATGGTTCTCAATACCGGCTTGTAAATTATTATAAATAATCGACTGCGGGCTCTGCGAATTTTGATAATGAGAATCTCTGTGGTGCACAACATCTTTCCTTTAACGTATGCCGCAACAACTAATGGAGCATTTCAATGGACCCTCGTACAGGCTCAGAAAGCCGCAAAAGTCGTGTGGTTCTTCTCTGTAATTTCTTTATCAGTTTCGTTAGCCCACAGGAGTCCTTGACTAATCAACAACACTGAATAATTCATAAAACCTGGTAATTATACTTTTATTTCAGCTCAAAGAGGAGACAAAAGTCACGTGTTTATCTCCTACACTCTGATTATGTTGGACTGAAATTTTAGTACGTAATCAATGTTTGTATTGTGTTCGTTATTGCCCATTCATTCACACTATTGCAATTTTATGCCATGATGCGCAACTCCGAAAATTGTGGTTCGTGGTATTTTTTAAAGTCCCTATGACTGTTGACATTCGCTATGCAGATAGTTGTAGCAAAACCTAATCAGCTGATTCACAGGAAGCCCAAGCAGCTGTAGCATTTTTCGCACTAAAAGTAATAGTTTCTCATTAGGAAATGATTTTCATAGTTATTAATAAGCTGCTCTGAGTTCTGGAATTAACTGAAAACTAAATATCTGTTGCATACTTCTGTGCTGACAGGAAATCTGTGGTGTTGTAACAAACGGTTATAACCAATGATGAAGTGTCTATTTTGATGCATAATGACAAGAGAATTGTTTTTGTAAGTAGGCTGTTTAGGTTTTTTTATTGGTAACGCCACCTCAGTATGAAAATCACCGGCTGTGCCGTGTGCAGTCTGTGGCCGCTTTGCATTGTTGTAATACTCAACCATTGTAGTGTTAGGCAGCTGGCTGTGAACAGCGCGTAGCGCTGGGCAGTTGTAGGTGAGCCGCCAGCAGTGGTGGATGTGGGGAGAGAGATGGCGGAGTTTTGTAATTTGTCATGATATCA
Organism: Schistocerca nitens; assembly: GCF_023898315.1. Classification (NCBI taxonomy): domain Eukaryota; kingdom Metazoa; phylum Arthropoda; class Insecta; order Orthoptera; family Acrididae; genus Schistocerca; species Schistocerca nitens. The sequence goes on from NC_064614.1 coordinate 977,333,301, forward strand.
AGGTAAATACATTGTTGGTTCTCTATTAATATCTTTTATTTGCTAACTATCCCTATGAGTAGTTAGTGCCTTCCATAGTTCGAATCTTTTATTTAGCTGGCAGTAGTGGCGCTCGCTGTATTGCAGTAGCTTGAGCAGCGAAGATTTTTGTGAGGTAAGTGATTTGTGAAAGAGATAGTTTAATGTTAGTCAAGGCCATTCTCTTGTAGAGAATTTTGAAAGTCAGATTGCGTTGCGCTAACAAAATATTGTGTGTTGAAAGTCAGATTGCGTTGCGCTAAAAAAAAAAAAAAAATATTGTGCGTCAGTTTAAGCACAGTCTTGTAAAATTATTCAAAGGGGAAGTTTCATATGTCGACCCTTAGCCGAGGATACCTCACTGGAATCTTCTGATTTTTTCCTTGTAGTTTGTGTAATTAGTGTAGATTTTGTTTATTGCTAGCGCGTAATTATAGAGAGAATTTCCTTTGTAGTTGTAGTTTTTCATTGTTGTACAGTAAAACAGTTGTGGCATGCATGTAGATTTGCAGCAAGTATTTCGCAGCTGCGCTTGCAATTAACTAGATATTATTTTCAGTGCTATGTTAATGTGTTTTCTTATTTTTGCTCTTCAAATTGTGTTTTTCTGTGTTGTCGTGTGAAATACTGTGACAATAATGGCGTGTGAAAAGCGTAACACTAGGCTCCAAAGTAAATTGAGAAACGACAGCGAAGACGAAAGCAGTATGTTAGCGCCGCAGAGTAATGAATTAACTAATGTTAAAAGTAGTAATTTGGTAATTGCGCATAGGGAGATGGAGCGGGTTGCAAACAATGGTGTAGACAGCGAAACAATTAGAGAACAGGGAAGCATTATCGATCGATCGGTCGGCAATAGCTCGGCTCAGGAATCCGAAATGACACGAGACGATCTCACAAATACTGTAGATTCAGGTTTTGGATCCTCACCGTTTTCTCAAATAAGTCAAGACACATTTTCTGCTTGTCAAAATGTGAATGTTGCCGGTGAAAATGCACTGCCAAAAAGCATAGAGAAACAGATTCCAGACACTAATACATTATTATTGCAATTAATGCAACAAATGGAACAAAATCAGAGAGAAATGAAACAAATGGGACAAAATCTTCAAAAGTTAGACACAATGGAACAAAATCTTCAAAAGTTAGACACAATGGAACAAAATCTTCAAAAGTTAGACACAGTGGAACAAAATCTTAAAAAGTTAGATACCACACTTGAACAAACACGTGAGGATTTAACTAATGAGTTACATCACATTGAATCGAAATGTCAAAAAGTCTGTAACGACGTAAAAACACAAATTTGTGAGCATTTCCAAGCTATTTTTTCGCGGCATGAAAATGCACTACAGAATCACGAAGTAGCCATAAAAGAACTGCAAACTACTGTTCATGAAAATCATGAGACCTTGCAAGCTAAATTTGACTCAGTTGCATCTACCGATTCGGTTACGCAACTTGCAAAAACCCAGGAAAACTTAAAAGACACAGTAGAAAGACACATGGAGGAAATTAGTACATTATCAGAGAAAGTAGTTGAACTTTCGGATCAGCTAAATAATTTATCTACGAAGGTAGATGATAATCTGAATGACACAAAACCGGTAGTCTTTAATGACACAGAAGAGTGCGAACAAATTAGGAAATTCAAACAAAATCAAAATCAAATTAATACGCAACACCAAAGAGAAATCCGCGAAGTACAAGATCAGCTGACACAGGTAATACAAGAATTACGTATTTCAGAGGACACTCGCGCCCCAACACGGGAAGAGGGACGTAGAAATACGGAACAGCCACAAAATAATAACTCAGGGCACTTCGGAAATTATGAAAGAAATTGGCAAGGTACACCGAATTTTGAGATGGAACCGCCGAAACGACGTAACAATGACCGATATGCGACTCGCCGACATGATGACTTTGACTATAAGCTGTTCATTACTACACGTAAATTCAAACGTTTAAAAATTCTGCCAACGACATTCATCCACAAGCATGGCTCCATCAATTCTCTCATTGTTTTCCTCCCAACTGGTCGTTAGAACACAGATTAGAATTTATGTGTGGCTACTTAGAGAATGAACCAGCTGTAAGAATGCGATCGGTCATTCACGATTGCCACAGTGAAGGAGAATTTTACCATGCCTTCCTCTCCGCATACTGGTCTCAAGCCACACAAGACCGAGTAAAACATGGCATCATAATGATGAAACATTTCGAACAATCTGAATTCTCCAGTCTTGTGAAATATTTTGAAGACATGTTGCACAAGAATCAGTACCTGTCAAACCCATACAGCCCCTCAGAACTCATCCGCATTTGCTTAATCAAACTGCCTGAACATTTGCGACATATTATTTTGGCAGGACGTTGCAAAGACGACATTGAAGCATTTCAAGGACTCTTACAAGAACTAGAAATTGACACTGACAATCGCGGAACGCACGAGCACAACAATTACAGATTACATCCGTCGCAATTCCGCGATGAAAGAAATAATAACTGGACGCGACAAGGCTATTCTCACAACACAAATCGTGACCGAAACAGACACCACCCGTATAACAACCGTTGGCAGAGTAGTAATAATTACAGGGAAAGATCACCTCTCCGCGGTAATGACTATCACAGAGACAATCAGAGAAACAGACAATATGGGAACCAAAACAATTATTATTACGAGGGACAGAATAACTTTAGACGCAACGGTCCAGCGCGCAGTTACGATTCAGGGAGAAATTCTCCACCACTTAACCGACAAGAAAGAAACCACAGAAACTACCGACATAACGACAGACCTGAATTGCATCAGAACTGGCGGGATTCTAACAGAGCTGGGCCCTCTCGGCAAGGCGAATTTGTGGAGGTTCGGTCTCCGAATCCCATTAGCGACGCGCGCCAGTGGAGAGACAGACAATGACCCGCACCGCAGGCAGACACCTGCGCCCGCTGGCTCCGAGAAAAATAACACATACGCTAACCTTGAGAAAAATTCCAGTATTCTTTACCGACGTATACCACTTGATAATTGCGTTAAAGTTGAAACTCTGCGTACTAGGAAGATCAAAGGTTTACACCACATTTCACATGTAACACCGTTTATTGAGAGATAATGTGCTTTTTTAACTTGAGATTTTAATGCAACATTTTGGTTTATTTGAAAATACATTCTGGATTTAAAGTGCTTTCTGAGAGATACTAGATGACACAGTGGTTAGTTTATGTGACAGCTACAGGATTTTATCACGACGTTACTAATGTGTGATACAATTCACCTTGTTGCTTTTGCGGTGTATCTGTTTTATATCTGCACAGTTTTTCTGAATTCTTCTGGAAAGTAAAACATGTTTTAGTAGTAACTTTTGTGGTATAGCAACAATGAGGCAGCCTTTTCCGTAGCACAACAATACGTTACAGCACAATACTTTCTTCATCACAACAATAAGCGTAATAACTAAGATATCTATACGCAAAGCATTTCACTTTTGTGTATCATCAGGTAAGTACATTGACTTCTGCAGAACTTAGCTTTCGGAGGACGATAACTACGACACTTCCACAGAGATTATCTTACAACATGACGCACAGTTTAGCGCTACAGGACACGTATTTGAGTGATTAATTTTGTACTTCAAACATTTATTTTTTAAGATTTTTAAATTGCAAAGAAAGTTTTCCGTCATACATTTCATTCCATTGCTGTAATTTGTAACACCTGAGGGTATAATTACATTTATCCTCAGGGGGGTACACGCTTACTTTGTGTATCATGTGTTTAGCACGCACAAGGAGCCCTAGCTAATATGGTATTTGCTTATACAACTTTACACATCGGTACCATATTTCTCTAACACAGAATTACACAGCTATCTGATTATTTACCTGAGAGAGACAAACATTTATTTTACAACATTAGTGACAGATGTTTACGTAATTACACCGTTGGATAACTTCACACTTACGAAATTGTATTTTGTCTGTACTTTGTCAACTGTTCATACTTTTTCAGAACCATTGTGATACTATGAGAGCGTTGAATGATGTATTTGGTATGAGATCATGATTTTAAGGTACGTTTGAGGTAGATGACACTTTTGACATGAGCAGAGAATTTTTTTTAGGTTTTGAAACTGTTGGAGGAAGCTACGACGATTTTGAGAGTTGACTGAGGTATTATGATGTTATTTTTACGACGACGATGTGTATTATGCTGTTGAGGTATGTTTATGATTAATAAGCTAATGTTATATGAAGAATTTGATTATGCTATGTATCTAATGATGAAGTATTGAAGAAGCGTCGACGAATTTATATATGTGTAATAAGGTAAGGAATAATGAATAGTGATTAGGGCACTCTGATTTGTGGAAAAGGTTGTTGGAAACCAAGATCGTACTTTAAGAGTTATGAAATGTGTGTAAATGCGTGAATGTATCACAATGCCGACGAAAATTTTTTTGGACACTGTTATATCAATAAGATTTTGTTTCTACAGATTGGTAACGCAAATTCTCACCCTGTGAATTTTTGTAATATAAGACTGCCATTGTAGTGAAAACTGCTGTCGTAAATATTTCCGTACGAAAGTTAAGTGACCACCTGCACGTAATGCGTCGCGGGCACACAGCTGAGTCAGACGCCTGAAAAAAAAACAAAAAAAAAAGGGGCCATTATTGCGAGCCCCTTTTTCAGCGGCACAGGTAAAAAAAAAAAAAAAGGGAGGCCATTACCCTTCCTTTGTAGAGAGCATCGCAAAAACGACAGGGTCGAACTTGAAAACGATGAGAAACATTTCACGGCTATTGTCGTGCTAATTGAGAGAAATGCCATATGGCTAGTGAATGACGTTTCACGCCTTGCTTTGCCCATTTTGTTTAATATCTAGTTTCTAGCTGCACTGCAGCATTGGTAAAAATAAAATTTTATAGATGTATTAATGTAAATATTTTCTGTCTACAGATCGAGTAAATAAAAAAAAAAACGAAGGAGCATAAAAAAAAATATTTCACTTCACAGGAATTGCATACGGAATTTTCTTTTCAACTACTGGGTAATTTTTTTTGGTAGAATAACTTTTTTTGGTGCACCACTTTAATTACTTAGACATTAAGATGTGATTATACATTTCCCTTATCTGCATTGTTGTCTTTACTGTAATATTTTTCTGCTTGAGCGTTGTCATGTTTAGATATAATTTATTGCTTTTGCTTCTGCTGTTTGCCAGGCATAATGTTACTGAATTTGACTTTGTATTACGCTGTTAAGCCAGTTTTACTAATGATTATTTTATTGTTTGCTGCGCATTGCCTCATATTAGTTGTAATGTTGAATTGCTTGGTAATTTAGATTTACTGTAGCTTGCTTTGCCAGTTTGAAATTTTTGTCATTGATGTTGATTGTTTTATGTGATGCTGCATTGCCTCGTCCCTTGGTATATATATCTGAGCTCAGTAGATTTAAGTTAGCTTAAGAGGGGGTAGACTATATAAGAAACTAACTATGATGAATTGGAAGCAATGCATTGACAAGGTATATAAAAAAAAGATTTGGGCCTAAATGAGTATTGTACAATGAGCCATATTTATTTTGAAAGACTTATGGTTGGAATACAGAAAAGAGGTACAGATAGGACTTTTTGGGAATAATGATGAACACAGGGAGATCTCCAAGAACAAAAAAGGTTTTGTTCGCACAATACTGCAGTACCAAAAGTTACACTGAAAACGAACCCTATCCATTCCTTTTGTGTCAGCCCTCTATGTGTTTGTGTACCCTTGTGTATTTGTGTTTTTCCTGTCTTTATGTGTTTAGCTGATTAGAGCTATGTTGTAGAATTTTTCTAATACTATGTTATTTACTTGGTAAATTCTGTTTTGTTGCTCATATGTGGAGGTGATGTTTCAAAAGTTATTCTGATCTTTATGTAAGTACTTATGTCATTATTTTTGTAACACTGATGTATATGTTTATTTCTATTCTTTTGTAAAGCCCCTATTACTACGAATGTTATCTCTACTATTATGTTTTTAATGATGTTTTCTGTACCCTTGTAATTGTATTCTTATGTTATAAAATTGTAATTGACACCAGGTCATCAAATTAAGTAACTTGTAAGTTACATTTCACTGCACACGTTTCTGTTGGTCATAGTATATGGACAATATGTGAGAAGTAGGGAGTGATAGTGTTTGCATGTGATTTAATGATTCAGCAAGGGACTGGATAACAGCATTGCTGGTTCTGAGGACAATTCCAAAAACTTTGTGAGTGCACAAGTGGTGGTTATGGACTTGCTATATTATCCGCAAGACTCTTCAATGGTGATTGTGTACCTGCACAGTCATAACAGATGGCTGCTAGCCATCTCTACAAGGACTACAGTGGGTCTGCGCCTCTGGTGGCCCACCAATACTGTAATCTCTACCAGGACTACAGTGGGTCCGCTCTGTGATGACCTACACACCACTACTCTTCAAAACTTCGACTGACTCTGTTGTGGGTTTGCTCTGTTGTGGCCCATTACCTGTCAGCATGTCAAGAGTCAGCACTGTCTTTCCGTTGGAAGGACAACACTACTTCTTCAAGACTGCATGGAAATCCACTACGTCTGTGTGCATTGTCTTTTACTGCTCAGACTTTGAGAAAAACACTGCAATGTGATGAATGATCAGGACTGTCTTTAGGGACTGTGAGAAAATTTTAGCTTTTGACCAACATTGTATCAATAAGTGTGTGCATTTGATTTATTTGTTATTGTAATTACGATTATGAAAAATTTTAACAAATATGTATTGCCCACTGCCCAACCCAATTTGTAAAATTTTTTGTGGGGAGCATGGGGGCTATGTAAGTAGGCTGTTTAGGTTTTTTTATTGGTAACGCCACCTCAGTATGAAAATCACCGGCTGTGCCGTGTGCAGTCTGTGGCTGCTTTGCATTGTTGTAATACTCAACCATTGTAGTGTTAGGCAGCTGGCTGTGAACAGCGCGTAGCGCTGGGCAGTTGTAGGTGAGCCGCCAGCAGTGGTGGATGTGGGGAGAGAGATGGCGGAGTTTTGTAATTTGTCATGATATCAAGGTAAATACATTGTTGGTTCTCTATTAATATCTTTTATTTGCTAACTATCCCTATGAGTAGTTAGTGCCTTCCATAGTTCGAATCTTTTATTTAGCTGGCAGTAGTGGCGCTCGCTGTATTGCAGTAGCTTGAGCAGCGAAGATTTTTGTGAGGTAAGTGATTTGTGAAAGAGATAGTTTAATGTTAGTCAAGGCCATTCTCTTGTAGAGAATTTTGAAAGTCAGATTGCGTTGCGCTAACAAAATATTGTGTGTTGAAAGTCAGATTGCGTTGCGCTAAAAAAAAAAAAAAAAAAAAAAAAAAATATTGTGCGTCAGTTTAAGCACAGTCTTGTAAAATTATTCAAAGGGGAAGTTTCAATTTATAGAATATAATTAGCTCACTGAGTTATTAATGTTTGGAAGTCTTGAACTATGTAATTCGTTTTCATATTCCCAGATTGAGCCGGAGAAAACAATTATTTCATTTCTTTCCCTAAGTACTGCGACAATTTTATTTATAATTCTTGTAACTTTGTAAGATTGGCCATTCAAGACACGTTATTTTTTTTCTAAAATACCGCGCTGTATATCTTTTGTGAGATGTGATTTTTTTCGTATGCATAGGCAGCTAAATAAGGGGATGTTGCCGCGTTTAAGGAAAGAAAGTGATTCAAACTTCACAACCTTGTAATGACTCTTCTGAACTCACGTTGGATGGGACATTTGGTCATCCTTTACAGTCTATTGTGGAAGAACGGGAGCTTCGTTTATATGTTGTTTTCGGAGCCTGTTGTAGGACGAAGAAAGAGCAAAACTCTCACCTCAGTTATTTTGTCTCGTTTTGTACAATCCCAACTTTCTACCTAGTTTTATATAAGGCAAAGCACCAAATTTAGGGCTTATTCTGAGGGCCTGTAGAACATTCTTGACTAAGTGTATCACTCTAGCGCTCACTTCTCACTGTGGTAGTTATTCGTATGTCATGGTTAGGCATTTTGTTCATCACGTTGACTGGTAGATGGACAGCCAGAAGACAGACTGAGGTCAAAACCAACGAACCAAGCATCGGCCGTCTATTCCACTGCCATCACTCCCGACTCACAGACTCCCTCACCGAGCTTATAAACTGGTCCTTAACTCGTCCCGGAATAGCCAATAAATGAATACTTTATGAAGTCACCTTTTTGTATTGATGAATGTCAAATATATAAAGTGGCTCGCATAAAATGCAACACTGCTGTGGATCCGTAAACTGATAAAGATGTCGCAACGAGGTTTTCGACAAAAGACAGCAGAAGAGGAGCTCGTAATTTTCTTCTGCTTTTAATAATCTTATGTCTTGTATCAAATGAGATATCGAAGTAAGTAGTTTTTAATACAGCGATATAGTTTTCAAGGCCATTCGAAAGCATTTGAAAACGCCAGTACAACGATGTCGCACTTAATCTCGATGCTGAGATTTTCGCTTACGTATTCGAAAAATGTGCTCGAACTGAAAGGTAACGTGGCCTGCACTGGATATTGAGACGTTAACACCGCCACATATGGCTCCCATACGTGGTTCAGTCATTGCATTCTGCTGGAATATAGAGGGTGACAATTATTGAACTACATGAAATAAAATAGGCATAACTTCTGAACGGTGTGCTTTAGGACGTTCAAAGCGCACTGTTGGCTGCGAGGCTTGATGGGAATAAGTATTATTGGTTTAGCGACGAAGCCCACTTTCATTTGGCTGGGTTCGTCAACGAGCAAAATTGGCATATTTGGGGGACTGGGGATGAGCATTTCGCGATCGAGAAGTCTCTTCACCCTCAACGTGAGACTGTGTAATGTGCAATTTCCAATCACGAAATATCAGTGCGATAGTCCTTGATGGCATGGTGAGTATCGAACGGTACGTGAGGGTTTCGGAAGATGATTTCATCCCCATTACCCAAAGTGACCCTTATTTCGACAAGATGTGGTTCATGCAAGACGGAGCTTTACCCCACTGAAGCGGATGACTAATGTCGTGGAGAAGCACTTTGGGGACCGGATTCTGACTCTACTGACGCTACTGGCATGGGCCTCAATTGGCCGCCATATTATCCGGATCTTAACACATGCGACTCCTTTCTGTGGGGCTATATTAACGTCAAGGTGTACCGCAACAATCGCAAAACCATTACTGAGGTGAAAACAGACATTCAGAAGGTCATCGACAGAATCGATGTTCCGACACTTCAGCGGGTCATGCTGGCGCTCCTGGACTGCGCCACATCACCGCTAATGATAGGATACATATCGATTAATCGAACATGTCATAAGATAAATTCGAATATCTGTACTGACGTTCACATGCTGAATAAAGTGTGTGCATGCCGTAGGTTGTAACTAATTTACTTTATACATATACTTCAATAATTGTCACCCTTTACAGCCTACGCTGCTAAAATAAAACTTATTTCCTCTAGGTGTTAATTTACACGAAATGGCTACACTTTCTGTTGTGTCACCGCCAGACACCACACTTGCTAGGTGGTAGCCTTTTAAATCGGCCGGGGTCCGCTAGTATACAACGGACCCGCGTGTCGCCACTGTCAGTAATTGCAGACCGAGCGCCACCACACGGCAGGTCTAGAGAGACTTACTAGCACTCGCCCCAGTTGTACAGCCGACGTTGCTAGGAAAGGTTCACTGAGAATTACGCTCTCATTTGCCGAGACGATAGTTAGCATAGCCTTCAGCTAAGTCAATTGCTACGACCTAGCAAGGCGCCATTTCTCCTTTGCTATGTATCTAATGAAGCATGTACAGTAACAAGACCAATGATCACCAATTATGGATTAAAGTTAAGTATTCCAGAAGCTACGTACTTTTCTTTATAGCATTCATTACGTATCCTGTTTCAAACCTCACGCCAGCCTGCGTGAGTTTATAGCGTGCATTTCGGCTTCCTCAAACAACACGGTGTTGGCACTTCTGCCGACACTTCACTTTCAGCAACGATTGCTGTATTACTTCTAGAGTGTCACAAGGTAGGCGTTCATGTGGAAGTGGACAACTTTTGTGGAACCGCTTGTTGGAAAAAAATGCTTCAAACAAAGATGGCATAATGAATTAATGCCCTACAAAATGGTAATTGAATCGCGATAGCCAATTCTTGCCACCTAGGCCTTCATTTTTAGTACGTTTCTCGAATACTTTTACGAAACGTTGCTTAACTTCGCAACATCACATTACTGTGCTTGGCTATTATATAGCGTTCTAATGTCGTTAAAAACATAGCGATCCATTTGATACGGTGGAATGAGTAGCAGTAAAATAAGCTGTAGTGCTGTACTACACAACATGGTAAAGTAATAAACAGAACTGGCTTATTAACAGGAAAGGTGCCTGCTATTAAGAAACAGTAATAAATTGAAGTATACTCAGAGGCTTACATACAACATAGGCTTTAAGGATACAATAATAAGATAAGAAAAAGGAATGTACTAGGGCTTGATTTCATAAAAGGAAAACTTTTAAAAGATCGGAACGATGTGTTCAGTAATTTCATCAGAAAATCTGCACTACGCTACAAACGCACAGCAGTTAGGTAGATAATATTCCACATGCACTACCATGTGACACTTTCCGATGATGCAGCTGAATAAAGCAGGGGAATGTTTCACTTGGGGACTCCAGTACAGGGCACGCAATGCAAGGCAGAGGTCGTCCGTGCGTTCCGACAGAACTCTGCAGGCGCCGCGAAACACGTCCGCGGCACAGCTCCTTGCAGCCGGCACCGCTGTTGCTTCGATCACTAGATTCTCGATAACGGTGGCGCTAAGTGCGGCATCCTTCAGTAATTTCAGAGCCATCTAGCCCAAAGCGAGTATCTCAGCTGATAGAAGAGTATGAAACAAACAGGCAAATTAGTGATCCTCAACTTGCTATCATATGCCAATAGCCTCGCTTCGTGAACTTTAATCTTTCACGAAATAAAATAATTGCTTAATTTTATGCGATTCACATTGTAGATCCAGTTAAATACGCTGAGGTCATGGCATGCCTGCTAATTCGTGTGTTACCTTCGTTTGCCTGGCGTAGTGCAGCAACTCGACGTGGGGTGGAAGTCCACTGCAGAAATGCTGAGCCATGTTGCGTATATAGTCGTCCATAATTGTGAAAGTGTTGCCGCTGTAAGATTTTGTGTACGAACTGACCTCTCGATTTTCGATGGGGTTCAAGTCGGACGGTCTGGATGACGAAATAATTGGCTAGAATTTATTTCAAACCAGTCGTGAACAACTGTGGCCCAGTTACACGACACATAGCCATCGATTAAAACACCGTCGTTGTTTGGGAACATGAAGTCTTTAAATGGCTGAAAATGGTCTCCAAGTAGCCGAACGTAACCATTACTAGTCAATGATTGATTCAGCTGGACCAGAGGACCAAGTCCAATCCATCTTAACAGCTCACAGCATTATGCAGCCAATACCAGCTTGCGCAGTGTCTTGCTGCCAACATATTTCCATGATTCCGTGGAGTCTGCACAACACTTGAACCCTACCATCATCTCTTACCAACTGAAATGACGACTCTTCCGAGCAGTACACGGATTTACAATCGATAAGGTCGCTCCCCCAATGTATTGTCCATGTACACCTTGCGTACTCAATAATACCGCCATCTGTTGGCTATCTCATGACTTTCCTCACCTAAGTGTACAACTAACTACAGGAACTGTTGTCTGCTTTGCACAAACCATTCACCCATCCTTCTGTGCACCACTGCAACTATTGCAGCACATTGTCAAATGGTTCAAATGGCTCTGAGCACTATGGGACTCAACTGCTGTGGTCATAAGTCCCCTAGAACTTAGAACTACTTAAACCTAACTAACCTAAGGACAGCACACAACACCCAGCCATCACGAGGCAGAGAAAATCCCTGACCCCGCCGGGAATCGAACCCGGGAACCCGGGCGTGGGAAGCGAGAACGCTACCGCACGACCACGAGATGCGGGCGCAGCACATTGTCTTCCACTCCGAACATTGTTACAGAACTAATACAGTCGCTGGACGAGTTTCTGAGAAGCGTACCATACCAGGGATCTGCAGGTAACGTCCAAAATTCTAAATTCTCTCATCTGTCAAATGACATAATTGATGGCAGTGATAAGTAATATAAGCCCTTAATAGCAGTTTCGAAAGTTACGCTCGAAAATCTGTGTTTACAAACAGGCTTCCATCTTTTCAATCAACTACGACACATATATATTTTTTTTAATTTTGGGGTAAGGTGCACGATTATAAACTCTGAAATACAATCTGTACTGAGCCACCCTTCATCTGTACTTCTGTTAATTAATGTTGGCAGCCAGTTAGCAGTTCAAAAGTCAGAAAGTAACAAGCAAAAGTTTCCCTTTTTGTGCAAATATATCCATAACCGCAACTATTGAGAAATTGGTCAACACGTCGTAAATGATCTGCAAGTAAAGGTACGACAAATATCTGATACCACAGATATTTAAGCTGGAAAGAGTTAACAATATGTAATTAATTGTGAGAAAACTGGTCAAAATTGATGCCTCGATTTTTCAGTGCAAACTAACAAATGGTTCAAATGGCTCTGAGCACTATGGGACTCAACTGCTGTGGTCATAAGTCCCCTAGAACTTAGAACTACTTAAACCTAACTAACCTAAGGACAGCACACAACACCCAGCCATCACGAGGCAGAGAAAATCCCTGACCCCGCCGGGAATCGAACCCGGGAACCCGGGCGTGGGAAGCGAGAACGCTACCGCACGACCACGAGATGCGGGCGCAAACTAACACATTTCCCAGAAACACTGCTGTTTATAAAATACTTGATGTTTCATTTCCTCAGTATCATTTACCATTCTTATAGTAGATCATTAACTGAAGACGTTCACTTCATTCCAAAGAAAAGACTGAATGAATACGGTACCAACAAGATGACATATCTAATGGGAGTCTTCGTAATAAATGAAATGGAGTAGAATCAGGATCTACCCTACTGTCGATGAGGGCGGAAGACAGTCACGGTTAAGCTCAACCCCAACGCGAGTGAATCATTTTTCAGACTAATGGATTCGATTATTCGAAATTGCTGCCACCGAAAAAATTCGACCAATGTTAGAAAGCTCATGAAGTGAGGTATGAGAATATTCATCAGTTGATACAAAGTTACTTAAAAGAAGAACTGAGGACATTTAGTACAGATCTGGCAAGTAGAGAGAAAAGTATAAAGTAACCTCGGATATCAAAGACCTATCTAGGGTTAATGCTACCACTAGCAGATATTTGCAAAAACAGAGGCTGTATTTACGATCAGCTAAGAACCAGATGACTCTAACTAAATACTGTGCTATCGACCATATCACTCGATTTAGTTGAGTGTTTAATTTGTTCTCAGTCGCGGATAAACAGTAATGTGAAATCATGATTTACGGGTTGAAGAGATTCACACGAAACCCGTACGTTCAGTGAGAAAACCGTACACTTTAAAAATCGTCTCGATAGCAGAAAGATGCTCTCTTGGTACCATTAATGACTTCACCATTAGGAGCAATCCTTTGACTTAAGAAAATTCGTGACGCTGGAGGTTGTCGATGCACCTACCTTTTCTTATCGAGGTTGATGAGGTACTTGATGCCGCCGAATCTACCACTTTAATTGCGTCCCAAAAGTCGATCGATCTCACCGTGACGTCGCACTCCGGTGTCGTCTCCCCATCACTTGTTATGTAAAAATATATTTCCGTCTTTTATCTTTCCTGTTAGTCTAATACCAAAATATACAAACTGAATGAATTTCTGTTACACTAAACCAAATTAATTACAATTTTTTTTGGCGAACCACATTGGCAAATTATGTGACTCTGATAAATTAGATCAGTTATGTAGCAAAAGGTCCGCATATGAAAAGGATACATAGCTAAAACCCCGGATTTTTGAATAAAGAATACGGCTGTAAAATTACACTCTAAGTAAGTAAGTAAATAAATAAATATAAGAAACGAAGACACTATGAAGGAATTATCCCAATTAGACGGAAATCTATTGATGTAATGTAGATCGACCGACAAACTAATGTTTACAATTTCAGACAAATTGCGTAAGTTATTGAAGAGAAGTAGTCATTCGGCTTGACGTTGATTGATAGAATTGTTGCATGTGCCAAATTCTGTCCAATTGGCGCATTGGCGTGTCAGACCGTCAAGAGACATAGCTGGCATGAGGACCCTGCCCATAGTGCTCCAAATATTCTCACTTGGGGAGGGATTCGGAGACATTGGTGGCCAAGGTATGACTTCGCAAGCAGGAAGACAAGCAGCAGAAGCCCTCACCGTCTGCTGACTGGCATCATGTTACTGAAATATAAGCACAGGATAACTTGCCATGAAGGATAACAGAAAAGTACATAGTACACTACTGGCCAATAAAATTGCTACCCCGAGAAGAAATGCAGATGATAAACGAGTATTCATTGGACAAATATACTAGAACTGACATGTGATTACATTTTTCACGCAATTTGGGTGCATAGATCCTGAGAAATCAGTACCCAGAACAACCACCTCTGCCCGTAATAACGGCCTTGATACGCCTGCGCATTGAGTCAAACAGAACTTGGATGGCGTGTACAGGTACAGCTGTCCATGCAGCTTCAACACGATACCACAGTTCATTAAGAGTAGTGACTGACGTATTGTGACGAGCCAGTTGATCGGCCACCATTGACTAGAATTTTTCAATTGGTGAGAGATCTGGAGAATGTGCTGGCCAAGGCAGCAGTCGACCATTTTCTGTATCCAGAAAGGACCGTACAGGACCTGCAACATGCGGTCGTGCATTATCCTGCTGAAATGTAGGGTCTCGCAGGGATCGAATGAAGAGTAGATTCACGGGTCGTAACACATCTGAAATGTAACGTCCACTGTTCAAAGTGCCGTCAATGCGAACAAGAGGTGACCGAGACGTGTAACCAATGGCACCCCATACCATCACGCCAGGTGATATGCCAGTGTGGTGATGACGAATGCACGCTTCCTATGTGCGTTCACCGCGATGTCGCCAAACACGGATGCAACCATCATGATGCTGTAGAAAGAACCTGGATTCATCCGAAAAAATGACGTTTTGCATTCGTGCACTTACGTTCGTCTTTGAGTACACCATCGCAGGCGCTCCTGTCTGTGATGCAGCGTCAAGGGTAAACGCAGCCATGGTCTCCGAACTGATAGTCCATGCTGCTGCAAACGACGTCGAACTGTTCGTGCAGATAGTTGTTGTCTTGCAAACGTCCCCATCTGTTGACTCAGGGATCGAGACGTGGCTGCACGATCCGTTACAGCCATGCAGATAAGATGCCTGTCACCTCGACTGCTAGTGATACGAAGCCATTGAGATCGAGCACGGCGTTCCGTATTACCCTCCTGAGCCCACCAATTCCATATTCCGCTAATAGTCATTGGATCTCGACCAACGCGAGCAGCAATGTCGCGATACGATAAATCGCAATCGCGATAGGCTACAATCCGACCTTTATCAAAGTCGGAAACGTGATGGTACGCGTTTCTCCTCCTTACACGAGGCATCACAACAACGTTTCAGCAGGCAACGCCGGTCAACTGCTGTTTGTGTATGAGAAATCGGTTGGAAACTTTCCTCATGTCAGCGCGTTTTAGGTGTCGCCACCGGCTTCAACCTTGTGTGAATGCTCTGAAAAGCTAATCATTTGCATATCACAGCATCTTCTTCCTGTCGGTTAAATTTCGCGTCTGTAGCACGTCATCTTCTTGGTGTAGCAATTTTAATGGCCAGTAGTGTATATCGTTGGCGGACCGCCGTGGAGTCAGGATGCTGTGGATGACAACCAAAGAGATCTTTCTACGAAAACCATTAGCGTTCTAGATCAACACTACTGGCTGTCGCGCCATATTGCAGGTGACAGTCGGGTTGGTATTCCACCGCTTTCCGGTGCGTCTCAAAAACTCTTCTGTGGCCTGGAATTTCATTGATTGTTGTAGAATTGTACTCAGTGATGAATACCGATGACCAGCGAAGACGTGTCTGGAGAAGCCCAGGACAGCGGTGGGATACCAAGCTGACCCGCGGCAGCCATGCGGCCCGACAGCCAGCGTTGACGTTTTGGGGTGCCATTTCTTTTCACAACAGGACCCATTTGGTTGTGATCCAAGGCATTCTTACAGAACAGCGGTACGTCGACACTGTTCTCCTTCCCGTATGGTTGCTCTTCATGACAAGCCATCCAGAATTTACATTTCAGCAAGATGATGTCTGCCCGCAGACGGCGAGGGTTTCTACTGCTAGGGTTCATGCTTTCCAAACACTGCCATAGTCAGCAAGGGTGCTGGATATATCCTGTATTGAGAACGTTTCGAGCTTTATGGGCAGTGCCCTCCGATCAGCTCTGGGCCTGAAGATCTAATGCGCCAGTTGGACAGAATTTGGCATCCTTTAGGAGGAATTCTTTCTATTACTGCAAATCCGAATATATCGTTGCATGATGCCTGAGGTGAACCGACGCATTATTGACTTACTCGATTTATGATCTCTTTCTGCAACAGAATCATTCAGATATTTTAAAATTGTAGTCATTTGTTTGTCCGTATAAGTACCCAAGTCTACTTATTTCAGTCCGATTCGGATAATTCCTTTGTGGCTCGCGTTCGTTTTTTTTTTTTTTTTGTGTCTTACTGCCTGTTTGTATAATATAGAGGTAAATATCGCCTGTTATGTTCTTCTAGTGTAAGGTCACTAGAATTCCCAATATGGGTCGACTTACCGCATGCCCCGTAACTGATATTTTATTGTGGAGAGTGTGTCCGCATGTGTCGTTAGGTACATAAGAGAAATACCATATTAGCTTGACAAATATATATATATATATATATATAAAGGAAGACGACCAATATAGTAGGCAAGAATGATGACAAGTTGAGAAGTAGTCTTGATTCTACTATTAATTCTACTCCGGATTGTCTTAAGTCAAAAATAAAGAGGGTAAGCTACAGTTAAAGGAAAATCAGATGGAATGAAATGCATGGCTCAGGAGGAAAATATTCACAATAAGAAAGTTTTCTCACCCCAGACGAAAGCTTCTAGTTACTTAACAAGCACCGCAGCAACAAATTTAATCGTAAAAATATGGATAAAAATTGAGAAACAATGACCGTGGAAAGCTTGAGATCTGTATGTAAGACAAGACAGGATACGTAACAGAAGATGAAGGAAAATATATTGCTAGCATATTCTGCGACTGATGCAAACAAATCGAACGGACAATGGACGTGAATACACAAATACAAACCCAATGTATTATAAGAAATCATTTTTATGTATATATGTGTTTAATTAACATGTTGCTTGAATATGTATTTTATTATTACGTATCTACTCTGTATTTAATGTCATGCAATGTACCAGTTAGGCACATCAAAAACTTCTGTAAGGCTTTGTGTAGCTGAGCTGCCGTTGGACGCGGGAATGAAACGGCGTTCGCTAATTTCGTAAACTTTTATCTGGAAATGCGAGAATTTGAAGTCGAGACTACATAAAAAGACATGGAAGAGAACAACTGGGAAGTGTTTCGCTTAACGGAGTCTATTTTGTGATTGTTTGAAGGTGATACAGTGTAATCCATTACTATGCGCATGATAGATACTTCCGCTTTTAAAGGAGACCAACACAGGTAGTGTAGACCTCGGATATGGACTCCGTGAGAGGAAGAAAATCATCTCGTAGAAGGACTAGGTGAAAATCAGCGTTAAACTGTGTTGGACAGTAAACTGTGCCCTTGAGATCTAAGATATATGAGAATGGAAAACTAAGGATTAAAGATAACGTGCACGCTAGCAGCAGTTTGATATTACAAACTGAACTCCAAAGGCCATTCGCATTTGCTTGTGACGAAAGATTCTAGATAAATAAATTGGAAGCCGGCGTCTACGCATTGTGTATAGATAAGATACATAGTTTTCCACTTGTGTTTGGGCTTAAACTGCTATTCCGATATTTTCTATTGTTACAGACATCTGTGGCGTGACCAGAAGAACGAAAACAAAGTCATTAGAGTGTGAAAAGTTCAAACCTAAATTACATACGTAATTAATCACAATACAGCAAGAAAAAATTCGTCATTATGATCGACTGTCACATTATATGGTCCAGCACAAGACTCAGAAATTATTCTAGCATCGGAGAGCTATTTTCCAGCGCAGTTCCGTCATTTCTGTACAAGTCAGCAGTGTCAACAGAACATCACGGCTCACGGACTAGGGAATTTTATTAAATTTAGACCGATACTTAAAGAGGTAGTGACGGTCTTTTGACTGAGGAATTAATTAAAATACCTTCATTCAAGTAAAAGACTCTAAGCTTTTGTGTGGTAGAGGATGACATAAATTTTGGTATAGAAGACTGAGAATCATGGTAATATGGCCCATATATTACTCATTAGGCCTATTGCACATACTTCTTAATAATAAAACATTTCTTCCCATCCTGATAAAAATTAAACACATTACAAACAAAAATATGAAAACAAAAAGTACAGTGAAAGACGAATGGGTTGCTTTGAGAGATGAAAAGAAAAGAAATCACGTTATCACATAGTAAAAAAGAAAAACCTAGAAGAAATATCTGGATAACTAAAAAGATAATGAATTTAACGGACGAAAGGAGAAAATATAAAAGTTCAGCAAATGAAGCTGGTGAAAGGGAATAAAGATATCTGAAAATGAGATTGATACAAAGTGTAAAATGGGTAAACAGCAAAGGCCAGAGGACAAATGCAAGGCTGTAGAAGTATGCGTAACTAGGAGAAAAATAGATGCTGCGAATATATAAAATTTAAAAGATCTTGGTACAAAAGATGTAAATGTATGGAAATCAAGCGCTCAGATGGCAGGCCAGCACTACACAGAGAAGGGAAAGCTAAAAGCCGGGGGGGAGGGGGGGATTTATAAAGAGTCTATTTAACGGGAACAAACCTGATGACAATATTACAGAAGGATAAGAGGAAGTGCTTGTGTGTGAGATATGAGATATGATGCTGCGAGAAGAATTGTACAGTGCACTGAAAGCCGTAAGTGGAAACAAAGTCCCTGGAGTAGAGGACACTTCCTCAGAGTAGACTGTAATTTGCATGAAAATGTTGTGAGGTGACGCGATCATCTGGATGCACTTTCAGTAACTTTACTTATGTCTTGACCACAATTTTATTTTTTATCAACCTTACATGTTTTTACTTTACATAATTTTCAAAGGTAGTGCTAAGTCAGTCATGTAAAAGCATTAGACACATTGTATCACGTCAACATTCTCGAGCACAAGATAAGTCGAAATGCGTAATGTTGATAAAAATTAAAAGTGTGGTAAAGACATAAGTAAAGTTATTTAAAGTTGCTCATAATTATTGAGGTCCTTGAAAAAGCCATCCGCATATAGGAGACAGGCGAAACTCCCTCAGATCTCAAGACAGATGCAGTACTTCCTAATCCAAAGAAAATACATTGACGTGCGTGAATACTACCACACCATCAGTTCAATAAGTCATGGTTCAAAAATTTTGCACGTATTATTTACAGAGGAGTGGAAAAACTAGCAGAGGCCGATCCCTGGGGAGATCAGTTTGGGTTCCTGAGAAATATAGGAACACGCGAGGCTATACTGACCCTACAGCTTATTTTGGAACATAGGTTAGGAAGACAAGTCTACGTTTCTCCAATCTCTCGTTAACAGAAATATTTTGACCATGTGGAATGAAATGCACTCTTTAAACTATAAACACAACAGGTTCAAAACACAGGAAAACACAGGGAGCGAAAGGCTACTTACAACTTGTATAGAAACCAGACTGCAGTTAAAGAACAGGACATGAAAAGAATCAGTGTTCGTGAAAAGGGTGAGACAGAGTTGTAGCCTCTCCCTGAGGTTATTCTATGTGCACATTCACTAGCATGTGACGGAAACAAGGAGAAAACTGGAAAGGGAATCAAAGTTAAAGAAGAAGCCATTAAGACTTTGTGATTTGCCTATGATTTTGTAATTCTGTCATAGATGGATAAGGGCTGGGAAGAGCAGTTGAAAGGAATGGGCAGTGTCTTCAACAGATGAACATCAATAAAAGGAAAACAAGGGTAATAGAACGTAGTCGAATTAAATCATACGATACTGCGGGAATGCGGGAACTAAATTAGAAAATGGGACATTAAGGGTAGTAAATGAGTTTTGTTTCTTGGGAAGCAAAATAATAGGTAATGGATGAAGCAGAGAAAATATAAAATGCAGGCAAGGGATAACAAGAATAGCACTTTTGCAAAAGAGAAATTTGGTAATGTCTAGTATAATTTTAAGCGTTCTAGGCCTATAAGGAGCTGAAACTTTTACGACACATAATTCACATAATAAAATAACTAAACGTTTTGAAATTTGATGCTACAGAAGAATGCTGAAAATTAGATGCGTAGAAACGATAAATGAGGAGTTAATGAAAGGAATAATCGGAAAAAGATATTTATGGTACAACTTGATTAAAGGGAGCGATCGGTTGATAAAAGACATCGTGACGCATTAAGGAATTGTCAGTTTAGTTATGGAAGAAAGCGGGGTGGAGGAGGGTGTATGTCTTGAGGGAGGGTCGTATTATAGAGAGAGACCTTGTGGCTTTATCACAGCAGAGTCAAATGGATGGCGGTTGTGGTAGACATGCAGGTATGAAGGGGTTTGTACAGTACAGGCTAACGTGGAGGACTGCGTGAGACCAGTCTTCGGGCTGAAGATTACAACAAAAGGAACTACTCCCCACTTGCAAACTTAGTGTGGTTTCTGGGGGTGGGATATTGTTTACAATTATGCTCGAAGTGTGTCAAGACCATTAAATAAAAATGATGAACAATTTGTAAATAACGAGCCTGGAACATAAATTATACTCAAGATAGGTATTATGTCACGGACAAAAATAACAGGCCAGTAGAAACAGTCGATGAGAAAAATAAATAGCAAGCAGCGACAATATTTATAAAAGACAGATCACTCGGTACCAAGGGCATCCACCCTAACATCTGCGCTAAAAAGGTTTATCAATCATGAACCGTTTCATGATATTACAGTCACGTCTTGAGGTGTCAAATGGTTGGCATACCAATATATAATGCTCTTTAAATCTCCGTAGTGCTAAATAAAAGGAAGAGGATCTTTATTATTTACCTTTACGGAGATTTTAAGGACGGTATGTACTGAAAGATCAACCATTTGATACCTAAAAATGCGACTATAATGTCATGTAACTTTATCGTGATTAATAAATAATTTTGAATATATTAAAGAAAGTAACAAATGTGATAGTGTAAATTAAGATTAGGAAGCACAAACTGGTTGATTACACAGGTAGGCAAATATCCCTGACATTTCATCGGCGAACACAGGCCAGGTCGTATGCAGTGGAATGGTTGTCAACACAGTATTATAAATGACAACACTATCAGTTCCCCATGGTGCGTTTGAGTCCTACAGCAGCAACATAGACAAAGAAATCGGTTCTTTCCATTTCTTCGCACAAGCAAGATGCCCGTTGTCCATGTTTGGAGGTCTCCTGTGGCTTCATTAAGCGTTATTTTGCCAGCTCTGTAAGCTGCGTGAAGGTAAAGGGAAGGTAGATTATAGCTCAGCGTCCTGTCAACAGTGCGCTCATGAGAGACGGAGCATGAGCTTGGATTATGAAACGATGGGGAAGGAAATCTGAGATGTCCTTTTCAAGGGCAACATCCTGGCATTTGCCTAGAATGATTTAGAGATATAACGGAAAGCCTAAATGTTGACGTTCGGACACGGATTCGAACCATCATCCTGCCTAATCTGAGTTTCGGCGACTGCTGACCAATGACCACCTCGTTCGGCCCTAGTGAATGAACTCGAATGTCAACAAAAAGAAAAAATTAACTGATTCTTGTGCGTATGCATGTAAATTGCACACTTAATCTTTCGTAACCTACCCTTAACTTCTAACATGCAAACTGATTTTAACATGTATAATCTACTTCACACTCACTATCTTAAAATGAAGGCACATCTGCAGCGAGTACGTAGAGCTTCTGTAACGTTTTCGTATGTTACAATAGAAAGATTCCAAGCTCATTGTATGTTGCTATCTCTCACCGTCCACACCAGCGTCATTCAGTTTTGCACATCATCTGACAATGCACAATATTAAATTGTGTATTGACTAAAAAATTGAAGTAAATTGCAGTAGACTAGAGTGATCTGCACTGTAGTCCCGCGTAACCTGAAGTCTTATAATCGCTAATCCAGACGGGACCTTTCTGCCCTGCGCGACATAGCACATTTGCACGAGAACCAAATGCGCACACAAACACGTGTGCTTTACATTTAATTTTTCCAAATACATACAAATTCACGACCACCATCATTCATACTAATAATAACCTAATCGCAATAAATAAACAGTAATCACCTTCACATGCAATATGAACAAAAATACTTAGTAGTTTCATCTTCTACAAGTCATCACCAGCTCCAAATTAGAATAATCGTGCCCTCGCCCGCCAAATTGAAGCATGGAAAAGCTCGCTGTCCTCCCATAATGGTTCAACTTTGACTATTCCTTCTTCTACGGGCGGAGAAACATTGATTCCAGCTACTGTGATGATGATGATGTTTGGTTCGTGGGGCGCTCAATGTGCCGTTATCAGCACCCGTACAAATTCCCAACATTTGCTCAGTCCATTCTCGCCACTTTCATGAATGATGATGAAATGATGAGGACAACACAATCGCCCAGTCATCTCGAGGCAGGGGAAAATCCCTGACCCCGCGGGGAATCGAACCCAGGACTCCGCGCTCGGGAAGCGAGAACGCGACCGCGAGACCACGAGCTGCGGACTCAAACTAGAGTGGGTGTAGCCTACGATCTCATGGCTCACCTCACCTCTGCACCACATTGCCATATCTGCTACATTATTAGCTCAACATAAACCCATCTAAAATCGTGAGGGGCTTCAATTACGCAGTTCAGAGTAGTCGTTGAGGGCTTATCGGGGGTTTCGTCAGCTCTTGGTTCGATTGTAACTTCATTCCGCGTGCTAGTATTTTCTTCTCGGCGTGTGACTATTTATTAGACTAAAGCGACAAAATTCGTGGGATACCTCTTAATATCTCGTCGGACCTCCTTTTGCCTAGTGTAGTGCAGAATTTCGAGGTGGCATGGACTCAACAAATCGTTGGAAGTCCACTGCAGAAATACTGACAAGGGAACCTCCCCATCGCACCCCCCTCAGATTTAGCTATAAGTTGGAACAGTGGATAGACCTTGAAAAACTGAACACAGATCAATCGAGAAAACAGGAAGAAGTTGTGTGGAACTATGAAAAAAATTAGCAAAATATACGAACTGAGTAGTCCACGTGCAACATATGCAACTTCAAGGGTGGCATGGAGCCAGGAGCGCCGTGGTCTTGTGGTTAGCGTGACTAGCTGCGGAAGAAGAGGTCCACGGTTCAAATCCTCCCCCGAGTGAAAAATTAACTTCCTTTATTTTCGCAAAGTTATGATCTGTCCGTTCGTTCATTGACGTCTCTGTTCACTGTAATAAGTTTAGTTTCTGTGTTTTGCGACCGCACCGCAAAACCATGCGATTAGTAGACGAAAGGACGTGCCTCTCCAATGGGAACTGAAAACATTTCATCGCAAGGTCATAGATCAACCGATTCCTCCACAGGAAAACACGTCTGATATATTCTATACGATACTGTTGACGGCATGTGCGTCACATGACAGTAATATGTTGTCGACCCACCTAACTTGCACGCTTGGCGAATGGGTAAAAAGATTCTTCTACCTTGCCCGATTTAGGTTTTCTTGTGGATGTGATTATCACTCCCAAAAAAGTGATCGCATCGGACGGACAGATAATAATTGTCTGAAAACAAAAAATTAAAATTTTCACCCGCGGGAAGACTTGAACCGTGGACCTCTTCTTCCGCAGTTACTCACGCTAACCACAAGACCACGGCGCTCCTGGCTGCATGTTACCCTTGAAGTTGCATATGTTGCACGTGGACTACTCAGGTCGTATATTTTGCTAATTTTTTTCATAGTTCCACACAACTTCTTCCTGTTTTCTCGATTTATCTGTGTTCAGTTTTTCAAGGCCTATCCACTCTGCCAACTTATAACTAAATCTGAGGGGGGTGCGATGGGAAGGTTCCCTTGTGAGCAATGCCGTCCATAATTGCGATAGTGTTGCGAATGCAGGTTTTTGTGCACGAACTGACCTCTCGATTATGTCCCCTAAACGTTCGATGGGGTTCCTTTCGGGCAACCCGGGTGCCCAGAACTTTCGCTCGAATCGTCCACAATGTTCTTCAAGCCAGCCGTGAACAGCTGTGGCCTGAAACCATGGCACATTGTTTTTCATATAAATTTCATCATTGTTTGGGAACATGATGTCCGTGAATGGCTGTAAATGGTCTCGAAGTAGTCAAGTGGTCAGTCAATGATCGGTTCATTTGGGCTGGAGGACAAAGTCCATTCAACGCGAGTACAGCCCACACTATTATGGAGCACCATCAGCTTGTACAGTGTCTTGCTGACAACGTGGGTCCAAGGCTTTATGGAGTCTGCGCCACACTCGAACCTACCAGATTTTCTCCTGCCTCCAGATGACTGGGTGTTTGTGTTGTCCTCATAATATCATCATCATTCCTGAAAGTGGCGACACAGGACTGAGCAAAGGTTTGGAATTTGTACAGGCGCTGATAACCACGCACTTGAGCGCCCCACAAACCAAACATCATCATCATCATCATTATAGAACCTAACATCAGCTCCTACCAACTGAAATCTGGACTCATATGTCCAGGTCACAGTTTTCCAGTCGTTTAGGGTCCAACCGATATGGTCACGAATACGGGAGAGGCACTGTAGGCGAAGGTGTGCTATTAGCAAACGCACTCGCGTTGGTCGTCACTGTCATAGCTCATTAACTCCAAAATTTCCAGCACTGACCTAAAAGATACGTTCGTCATACGTCCTAACTCCAAAATTTCCAGCACTGACCTAAAAGATACGTTCGTCATACGTCCCACTTTGATATCTGTGGTTATTTCATGCAGTGGTGCTTGTCTGTTAGTACTGACAATTTTACGCATACGCAGCTGCTCTCGGTTGTTACATGAAGGCCGTCGTCCACTGCGTTGTCTGTGGTGAGAGGTAATGCCTGTACTTTGGTATTCTCGGCGCACTCGTGACACTGTGTATTTCGGAATATTGAGTTCCCTAACGATATCCGAAATGGAATGCTCCATGCGTCTTGCTGCAGCTACCATTCCACGTAAAAAGTCTGTTGATTCCCTTCGGACCGCCATAATCACCTAGGAAACATTTTCACATGAATCACCTGAGTACATATGACTACTGCCCTTTAATATCTTATATACGCGGTATTATCGCCATCAGTATATGTGCGTATCGTTATCGCATGAGTTTTTCACCCTAGTGTAGCATGGACAACAAGTGTTGTTTCGGGATCATACTCACCAGCGGCCACTGGGCCTCTAAAATCAGTAAGAACATGTCCGAGGATCTTTAACGTAGGAGCAGGAGCAACATGTCTGGTAGGTTTCCCTTCATCGGCTGGATGCGCATAACGATCATGACGATCTGTGGGTCAGTAAAACTCGTCTGGAACTCCTGTCACATCTGCTAAATTATATTTCAGCTCTTGTGCTCCACATACATTACTAAAGTGAATGCGTTCGTAGTGCCGTCTGGATTTCCTCTAAAGTAAATCATTGCTGATTATAATATCGGTGACAACCCAACTATGATAAGAGAATGTAGGCTTTCACGGCAGGTGTTGTCATCACTTAACACTTCCGGGTTGAGTTGCCGTGGACCGACCACGGCATCTCAGCCCGGAAGTGTTAAGTGATGCCAACTATGATAATTGTATTCACCTGAGAGTCACTTCTTCCATCACTTGGCGGCACAAAGATTTGTTTTTGTATTCTCTTCTCTTTCGTCCTAAAAGCGGGAACCAGTGAATTACCATTAATGGAGTATCTCAGTTAACTTACTTTCACTCTCCACCACTTTAGAGTAAAAGTACATTCAGATTACCGCCACATCCGAAACAGAAAACCTGTATGAAATGATATTAACTCTTTTACAGATTATCTCTATGAGGACATTATGAGGCATTATGTTCTATGTAATCTTGCTCTCACAGTAGCCACTACCATATACTGCGTATGTAATGTTCCTTTTCTAAAGAGATGTTTCATGGAAAATATCACTGTCTTCCTCAAGTTTCCCATCGATTTCGGATGCCTGTGTTTTAGGTAACTGCAGTGGTGACGCAGACACATCGCCTTTTCATTGTCTCCGATAATGCGATACTCGAACGTAATTAACAAGACATCCGTCCCCCGTTGCTTCGTTCCGGCAGAGCTCATACTGGTGTGGACCACGGTATCTGCCCATGTTTCTCGTTCTCCTTTAATCTTCTGCCAGCACCTTTGTACTATTTTGGCCTGTCGTTCGCCCCTATTTTGCGTTCTGTGCGCGGTATCGTGCGCTCTCCTCTCGTCTGTATCTTCTTCAAGATCGTCAATATCGAGGGACTGTTCACGCGATAGTGCCTCAACGAACTCACGGTGTTTGTAGGAAAAGAGAATGTGCTCAGCGATATACATCATTCATAATTTGTTATTTTGGTAAATGTCATTTTGCCAGAATGACAAAATGAGAAACGTATGTTGCCATAGACTGGTGCGATTGTGGAACATACTGTCCACGATATAAGCTCATTTTGCAATTGCATGTGTGGCCAGTTTCTAATACGTCGCGAGAAACTTTGCACGCACTGCTTGTATTTTTTTACGGCGAACCTGCAGCTTCCTCCGTATCAAGCGCTTGGCGAGCAACGAGAAAAACGTTACATTCTAACAGTCCTTTCGTACACACTTAAGCGTCTAAATTCCTTAATTACGTCTTCAGGAGGACTCCACGAGTTAGACAGAACCTAGGCAGCGTATTATGTCCATTCCCTGCATTAGTAGCATAGCATGTGAAGTTATTGACGTGGATTGCGTCGCATCTACACTTCCTTATCGTGTTGCAGATAGATCCTCCTCTGGAGCAGACATTCTTGTCTTTGTATTCCTTACTTGACGACTAGGCAGTTCCTGCTGCCAGACATGGACGATTCCTTTTCAATACCCACACGCGTGGCAGTGTTCGCATTTCGGGGCTTTCTTCAGTTTCCACGCTGGAAACTGTCTCGTCACATTCGTTTTCACCGCACATCTTTAGTCGGTGACATCACCCCGAATCCTTCCAGCCTCCGTCCCCAGATCACGCTTAACATCTGTGAGCCGACAATCAGTCATTTGACTGCAGAGTTTTAGCTCAGCTTCTAGCCTTGAGAATTGCATCTGTTTCTTCCGCCTCACCTGAGCGATTTATTCCGTTATCATTGCACTCCCCTGTTTTGTCTCGGCCAACTATTCCATGGTGTTCGTACGACTACAGTGTCTATGTGATCCAGCAGACTGACTTTGTACACCTTCCACGTAAGTGCTTCCCAACTAAGTTTCCAAATTTACGCAACTGTCCCAACCAACAGCTTCCACGTTTATCAACTTCCCTCATCAGCGTTAAGCAGTTGACGTTCTTGGAGCCACGACATCTGTTCCGTTCACCGCCACCGCCTACCACCATGGTATAAATGATCTGAAGATGGTCACATTCTAGCCGAAACCGGTTATTATTCCAAATAAATATTTTATTGCGTCAAAACTGATTTTAATCCATTTTTGAAGTATTTTAGCCAGACCACTGATATTACCCATGGGAAATATCATCAATAATTACATCTTCGAATTTATTATAGATGCAGAGAGACCAGTTCGTTGTATGTGCTGTGCTCAACCACTATAAGTCATTCCATTTGACATGTCAAGCTTTCGTATTTTTTTCATTCCTGTCCCACGGTTTCTAAACCAGCGCCGTGGCAAATTGATCACATGGATGTGTGCAGTGGAAAGGTAAGAAACTAATGTTCTTTTTTAATTTTAATTGAAGGAGAAATTTTATTGGATCGTATTGGTGGATCAAGTGTTGTTTTTGCGACGTATTACTGATCCCGCAACATTCTGTGGTGGTTAGAACGGTTCAGTTGTGTGACATGCACGGAAGCGCTTACGGCAGTGTCTGAGAGAGCACTTCTGTTCTTGTGATGAAGCTGTACCCGTCACACCGCGGTCCGTGTTCGTGAATGGCGCGAGTATCTGATCAGCCTCTCTCATGTTTTCAAGATAGGTGGCTACCTAGCTAGCTAGCTCATCGAATGATGTCGAAGTAATAGTAGTAGTTGTAGCAGTAGTAGTAGAAGAAGAAGAACAACAACAACACGAACAACAAGAAGACCAGACCAGATAATGGCCTCAGTTTGATGAGTTACAGAGTCCACAAGTTTCTTCTAGCATGTAGTATCCCGCAGAAGCGGCATTGATAATTAAATCCCATGGGTCTATCAAATGGCGGGAATGTGCATTGCTACGTTTCTCTGTTCTAAATAGTGGCGGTCATCTTGTATCATCTGGTGAGGAGGAGAGGCGCAACAGGGCAGTTGGATGAACGCCAAACCAGGAACGTATTCGTCCAGCCCTGTGAACATCACTGTTATCCTGAAAAACGGAAGTGTCCACAGCATACGCTTCAAGAAAATACAGAAACAAATGGGCAACAGCCGGCTCATCGAAAATGTTAGAATTAACATCCTGGTTCATAAGGAATTTTCACTCTGCAGCCGAGTGTGCGCTAATCTGAAACTTCTTGGCTGATTGAAACTGTGTGTCATACCGGGGCTCGAATCTACTACTTTCGCCTTACGTCGTGGTTCGCGTTCAACGTAATCTCAATGATTGGGCCGAATTCATAGTATGCGAAACGCCCGCAACCACCTACGGCCAGAATTACACAGTGTACACAACGAAGTTTTCGCACTTAATTGACCCGTCTGTGTTCCCAATGGCAAGCATCATTTGAAAAGAGGCCATATCGTGACTGTGAAACCACACTATATTTCTACAGACAACTCTTGTCCAGTTTCTGGGTACTTTGGCCAATGAATCTGTACAGCTCACTTTTCCGCTGTGGAGGATGGACTTTTGTGAGGTAGCCGACTCCAAATGTCCGTTGCAGAGTACCTGAGATGGGAATGAATGCACTGGGGGCAACAATTACTTTCGGTTTTAAAAGCAACTGTCGTTGGCAAGGTGTGGCACTCGACTTCTCTTCCTCTGGTATAGGACTGTTTTGCGACCATTGTTCGTATGTCGATTTAGATGGCGGCGATTGCTCCGTCGTTCCTTATAGACACGTTGAAAACTTCCTCGTTGGTATATCAGCAAATCGGGCAACTGCATGCACGGTGTAGTGACATCTCATATCGACCCACATACTGCGCTGATTCCATACAACAGATTCGCACATACACGTTGAATGTTTACGATGTTTCTGAGGATTTTATCGGTATATACGCTTTATGGTATGAGGTTACCATAAAAGTTATTTTTGTTGCTTATTATGTGTGAATACTGCAAGGTTGTTGGAAAAATAGTCACCAAACAACAAACTTAGGATCCTAAGGGAAATCGACTCGACACAGCTCCGACTGGGCGATAAACAGACTTATAACCAAACAAACCAAGTGAGAGCAATGCTCGTTTCCTTCACTGAGTAATGGCCATTGTGCAAAAGGATAACACCGTCGCAACGAGAACAGGTAATATTTATTAGTAGTGGGCCGCCTAACCATGGAAAAGTTGTGGGACAGAATAGAGGATCTCGTAGATTAAATCAAGTCCAAGCGTAATAGATTTTTTTGTTTCCTCTAATTAGTGGACTCAATGCACAGGTCGCTGACAGAAAGAAAATTTTTCTATAAATATGTACTGAATTCACAAAAAAATGCATGGAAGACTACAAGGAGAAAAAGCAACAAGTTGTTGTTGGGCAGCTGACGAATTCATCGTAATGAGACGAGATCACAAATGACACTTATGTGGGTAAGTGAGGTTGCGCGCCATAACAAGTAAGTAGCGACTAGAACACAACTGCCGCGAAATATAGCTTTCCCTCGTCAACTCTTTGATTTCTAAAGGCGATTCAATGCTGCTGCTAAGGTGATGCACGTGGGTATCACTTATGTGAATAAAAAACAAGCGCATTAACAAACATGAGATCGGAACGGTACTTGCCTGGAGCAGTATCTCCTTGATTGGTCGGCTGACCTCTTCACGTCAAAAGAATTCCATTGATTGAACCAAATTTTACGGCAAAATCAACCGCTTTTCAGACGCTGGCTAGGTGGCACCGCATGCGGAAAAGATAAAAATGTCATACTCAGTTGTTCTCTGGGGACGCCAGTGGCAGCGTGGCTTCAATGAAAACTGCCCGTTTGCTTGGGGAGGCTCACCTCTCATTAGATTCAGTGACTGCCTTCTTTTGACAACAAGACTGCGAGACAACACCGACAGAGCAACTTTTCAGCACCGCTTCGTTCCAAACCCACATCTCGAGCATTCTCTATAAAACAGACAACAAATAGTGCTAGAAAATGTAAAAATATAACTTAGCGATATTTGACAGTAATTTCACAACACTACTAATGATTTTTCTAATGAGATTCTAAGATATATGCTTTTTACTGTTCTCTCGCTGAGAATTTACGATGTTAGGTAGGATTCTTTGGGGAAGGAGACCAGACAGCGAGGTCATCGGTCTCATCGGATTAGGGAAGGACGAGGAAGGAAGTTCGCCGTGCCCTTTCAAAGGAACCATCCCGGAATTTGCCTGGAGTGATTTAGGGAATTCACGGAAAACCTAAATCAGGTTGGCCGGACGCGGGATTGAACCGTCGTCCTCCCGAATGCGAGTCCAGTGTCTAACCACTGCGCCACCTCGCTCGGTGCTTTTCGATGTTGACCTGATCGCATGCAATGCTTTCCTGTATCGTATTATGGCTCTTTGATGTAAACTATTTCGCCTTCATAGCTGACCTCTTAAACTCACGAGATGTGTACTGCATTGCAATAGATGGGAGCCAGCAGGCCTCTAATTTTGTTGTTGCTCTAATAGATCGGTTTACTGTCCATTTGATGTAGAAATACTGCCACATGGTCCGTGAGTGCATATGGTAGAAGAGGAGCAAGTGATTGCTCCACTTCGTTTCTGTCACCTATGTCCTTATCAGACATGTTGATTATTGGCTGTGAGCACTATGGGACTTAACTTCTAAGGTCATCAGTCCCCTAGAACTTAGAACTACTTAAACCTAACTAACCTAAGGACATCAAGCACATCCATGCCCGAGGCAGGATTCGAACCTGCGACCGTTGCTATCTGGCGGTTCCAGACTGTAGCGCCTAGAACCGCACGGCCACCCCGGCCGGCTCATGATTATTCTAGTCGACTTACGAACTGTTGTAGGTCAGGTCTGATGTTCTTACAACACTAAGTAGAATTTATAGTTTAGACTATAGAGGCACGACATGGCATCTATAACAAAACTGATCCAATAATGTTTTCGTGTTAAAGGTTTCCTCAGTATTTTGCAAAACACCAACACAGCATTTCCGTTAACATTGGTCCTATTATGGAAAAAAGTTTCCAACATTCCTTCACCCCCGTTTTTTTATACGCACATGCACATTTTTAAAAGCGGGACCACTTGCCGCGAAAACGCGCCCATAATTAAGTGCCACACGCATTTCACTGAAAGTAATTTAGCCCACTCCCGAACGTGTATTTGGAGCATGTTCTTCGGCGAAAATAATTGGAATGGAATTCGGGGCTTTGTTGTTCACTGTAAGCAATTATCTGGCGCGCCTGGGCGTTTTGCGGCGGCGCCGGGCTTTATAGACCGTTCAAGAGCAATTAGTGAGCAGTCAAACTACCGCGCCGCGCACTGCGGGCTATTTTTATTGCGGCCGGCGCCACTCGAGAGCCAGATCCGGCTGAATGGCGCCACCGGTTCCGGACCCGAAACGCGGCGCGACGAAAATTCGCGAATGGCGCGCTTCCATTGAGGCGTGTCGCTGGGCGGCGCTGCGCGCTCAGTAATTTGTGTTCACCCGGGACTCGAAACTGCGCCGACCGGCAGCTGCATCCGATGTTGTGATCCTGTGTGCCTCTGTGTGTGAGTGTGAGTGTGTGTGTGTGTGTGTGTGTGTGTGTGTGTGTGTGTGTGTCTGTGTTCACGAGAGGGGGTGGGACCGAGGGAGTAGGTGCGCGTTTCCTGGCAAGCGCGCCGTTTTGTCGTGTTCGGGGTATAAAAGCTTTATTCATACCGCACCGCCGTACACGGCTATGTGCCAGTTTCCAGGCTGTATCGCTGTATCCGGCATTCTGCCGATTCAGCTCTGTCCTGTGTTACTGCGTGTGTACGCCGGGTTCGGACAGCGACGAGAGCGAACAGTGATGACCGCTCAAAATGGCTCTCACGGCCGGTGTAATAGTCCGGCATTATGCACTCCAGCAGCTGCAGTCCTCGCATGATCTGGCACTGTTTCCGGGAGCTACTGGCGTAACTAACTACTTCCCCAGATATGTATTACCTTTACGTTTATGTATTTTGGAAGGCACATAGATTTTCTAACAAGTTAGCTGTGTATATTCAATTGCGAAGCCTTCATTTCGGTTGTGATGCTCTTCTCTGTTTCGACAGTAACTGCAGCTTTCGAGTAGTGCAACGAAGATAAATAACAATAGCCTTTCAGGAAATGGTAGCCGTGAGTGAGTAAGAAGAATGGACTTTATCAGATCTGAATTCTTTGTCCCCTTATTCCATTTGGTGGCAGCAGCGTATGGTTCAAATGGCTCTGAGCACTATGCGACTTAATTTCTGAGGTCATCAGTCGCCTAGAACTTAGAATTAATTAAACCTAACTAACCTAAGGACATCACACACATCCGTGCCCGAGGCAGGTTTCGAACCCGCGACCGTAGCGGTCGCTCGGTTCCAGACTGTAGCGCCTAGAACCGCTCGGCCACTCCGGCCGGTTGCAGCAGCGTAATATGCTGCTCTACAGCCTACAGGAAAGTTAAAATACATAATGAGAATATGAACAAACAAGAAAAAAGGCGATAAAAAAATCGAATGTGTGTGAAATCTTAACTGCTAAGGTCAACAGTCCCTAAGCTTACACACTACTTAACCTAAATTATCCTAAGGACAAACACGCAAACCCATGCC
The DNA here is from genome assembly GCF_023898315.1 of Schistocerca nitens. Taxonomy (NCBI): domain Eukaryota; kingdom Metazoa; phylum Arthropoda; class Insecta; order Orthoptera; family Acrididae; genus Schistocerca; species Schistocerca nitens. Next base: position 977,366,685 of record NC_064614.1, read on the forward strand.
CAAGGGAGGACTCGAACCTCCGCCGGGACCAGCCGCACAGTCCATGACTGCAGAGCCCAAGGCCGCTCGACTAATCCAGCGCGGCGGCGATAAAACGGTGACATTTTAAAAAACTATAAAATGGCGGCGGAAAGTTGTGGAATTTAAAATATAAAAACACTGCGGTGACGAAGCGGATGAAGACACAATAAGTAGACAGGCACAATTAAATAAAACCAAGGCGACAGTCTGGTTTCTGCTCGCACGCTTTAAAAGAACACAACTAGCGACAATACGGTGGTTACTCGCAACACTGACAGGGGAAGCACAACACTGAACACTCACATAAAACAGCACTATACAGGTGACACGGTGCCAGATGAGGGAGGGGGGGGGGGCGGACTCTGAAGTGTTTTGCAGATGTAAGTGCCGCGCCGGATTACTCAAGCGGTCTAGGCGCTGCAGTCATGCACTGTGCGGCTGGTCCCGGAGGAGGTTCGAGTCCTCCATCGGGCATGGGTGTGTGTGTTTGTCCTTAGGATAATTTAGGTTAAGTAGAGCGTGAGCTTAAGGACTGATGACTTTAGCAGTGAAGTCCCATAAGATTTCACATAGAGTTTTTTTTCAGATTTAAGTTCCATGATGGGACACCCATCTGATCAAGTGCATAGTCCCAGTTTTCAGCCAGTCGGAGTGGCCGAGCTGTTCTAGGCGCTTCAGTCTGGAACCACGCGACCGCTACGGTCGCAGGTTCGAATCCTGTCTCGGGCATGGATGTGTGTGATCTCCTTAGGTTAGTTAGATTAATGTAGTTCTAAGTTCTAGGGGACTGCTGACCTCAGATGTTAAGTCCCATAGTGATCCGAGCCATTTTAATCCAGTTTTCAGTCACAACGTGGACACAAACAAATTAATTGTTGTTTTGCAGGGTGTCCATAAAGGATGTTCCACTTACAAATTTTAATAGTATCAACTGCAAGCGTTGTTGAGTGTTCATTCGAGGTCGTAATTAAAAAGTGATTCAAGCATTATAAGTAAGCGCATGCGCGAGAACTATTTTGTTGTTTTCACACGTGCAGCGCCACGTATGCCACATAGGCAAAATGGCGAGTCTCGAGTACAAAGCGCTTGATGTTCTACAGATGGGTAAGTGTGGGTCTGTAGATTTTTGTTCTACGTGCGTTTCGTATAAAGTTCATTACCCTCCACGTGGCAAAAACATTCACAGGTGTATTCTAGAACTTCCAAACATTTTTCGTTGTGGACCCGTTTTTCAGGCGAAACAACACGAAACAAGAGTCTATGGTTTAAAGTAACGTAAAACGACTGCGACTTATGACTTCCCATTTGTCTGAATTCCCTCTGTATTCAGATACTTGTTGGATTTACTCCCACTGTTGAATACGCTGTACAGACCATATTTCTAACAGAGTGGAGGGGACTATAATACAAAGAAAAGCAACATTCGTTGGATCCTATTTTAATTTTCGGAACAATACTAATCATACTACTAATTAATACCAAAATAATTCAATTAAATATTAAGAAACTGATGGAAAGCACAAACAAAATACCCAAAAAAGCTAAAGTCTGGGAACGTTCACTGCTCCTAGACGAAGCAAAATGTATACTTCTGTACTACAGGAAAGTGTGAAGGAATATTAATGGAATCTTAATGTGTAGGCTGAGGTTGCTTCTGGTGACACACTTTTGAAAAGTCGGGTTCAATACTTGACAACTGGAGACGGGTGTCTGGATCAGAACCTAGACAGCTTCGGTACTTGCTTTTGTATTCGCACATGTACGTTGTGGCAAATGGAGGTAGAACACGTTTTCCTTTCTCAATAAGGAGTAGAAATTTTAGTTTTCCAAACGTATCCAAAAGCGTGAGTAACATCACCGTAGAAAGTATATTTCAAGGTTGAGTTTGTGGCAATTACTATCAACAACTCATAATCATTCGACGATGTGATGTTTCGGTTTTTGGATGTTGTGAAAGGGGTGACCACCTATTCGTATCACTGCACCTTCTTATTTGAGCTGTTGGGAAATAAAGCTCCAAAGATGACTTCAATTTTCGGAGGTGTTCGAGAATTTCATGAAAGAAACTGTTCACAAGTTCCAATGTCTTGTCTTTCAAAGAATCATTGGGAACAGGAAAACACTCGACCTCCCCCTCCTTGACACTCTCTGCCCAAAAACTGATTTCCCCTAGAACTCTCGAACTGTGACTCATCATAGGATTATAAAGCCAACCAGTTGCGAATAACTGTTAGGTACATTGCCCAAGGGTTCCACAACTACTAATGGTGTCTTCATCAGAAGTAAATGTTGATAAATTCTATAAAATAATACATAGAAAAATAAATCCGACAACAACACGTTAACCAAGATGACAAATTTCAAGACATACAAAATTACACTGCTGAAAGATTTTGTCAGAATTTAGAGCAATTATGCTGGTGTGACGTCATAAGCGAGTGACTGCGTGTGAGATCGCTCTCCAAATTTTTATATATTTTTAGGTTTCAGATACATATTTTAACGGTTTTTGTGATAATATTTACTATATAAGTGACTTATTAGTGGTTTCTTCATTCACCTCTGTCTTTCTTGTGTTCTGACCTGATATTTGTGAGTGTTTCGTATCGAGCAACGTAACCTCTTACCTGTGTTTACATTCTGCGCTGACCAGTTGCAGCTGTAGCGGTGCATCGAAAGCTAAGTACTAATTAATTGTTTGCGTATAGTGGTTTATTTAGGAACTTTAGTAGTCTTCAACCGGAGTTTTTTGTGTTTTCTGGTGAAATAATTTCAGAAGAACCTCTTGGGAGCTGTTTTCAGCTTCGTTACTGTGTCATTAGACGTTTGATTCTCTTTCTGTTTTAGTCTCTTGTTATATTCACATTTGTTGTTTATTAATACAATTAATAATAGTAGTTAGTTCCCTTGTAGAGTAAGTTTGTGTTTACTGTAGTCAGGTTTTTAACATCTTCTTATTGTAGTAGCGGAACAAAAAAAAGTAAAATTTTACCATGAGTGAGAAGTGTGGGCTTTGCCGTAGGTTCGTGAGTAGTGGATTGCGGTGTGAGACTTGTTCGAAGTACTTTCACTGGGGGGAATGCAGTGGGGAAGCCAGTGGGCATTCTGGTGAGATCCTCTCCTGGAACTGCAGGTTATGTAGCCAGAATAAGTTGATAGAGGAGCAGGAGCGTTAAGATCTGTGCTCTTCAGGTGCAGTTGAAAAACGCACAGGAGGAGCTAGATAGGATGAGGAGGGAGAAGAGGGTTGGGGAATGGGAACTGGCTGTTGGCAAGAGATCTGCTAGGAGAAGAAGATTTTCAGATAGTTTTATTATTGGTGTTTACCATAGATATGACCAACTGTCAGAGTCTAGTGGAGAGGAATCTCTAGTAGCTGTAGATGTACGAAGTATGCAGCAGACCTCAGTAGTTACGGTGGCTATAACAGTTGCAAAGTCGAAGAGGAAGAAGAAGGTTCTGCTGTTAGGTAGTTCTCATGGCAGAGATGTAGGCCAGCAGTTGCAGGAAGTGCTGGGGAGTGAGTACCAGGTCACCAGCATTGTGAAGCCTAGTGCAGGATTGGCTCAGGTGACTGTTAACGTACGGGGGTTATGTAGGGATTTTACTAAAGAGGATCATGCAGTGATTGTGGGTGGGGCTGGTAATACTATTGATAGGGATGGGAGTATGACATAGATGGTGACCTGGAAAAGATAGCCACTCAGACTGGCAACACGAATGTGCATTTCGTGGAACTGTTTCAGCGTCACGATCGGCCTCATCTTAATACAGCCGTCAGGCGTAATAACGTGAGACTTGGGGGTGCGCTGATGACAGAAAGCATGGGTCACATTTCAGTGGTGTCGGTGGAGTCTATCAGCAGGACAGGTTTCACTAGACATGGCCTGCACCTCAACAGGTATGGGAAGGGGAGGTTGGCAAAGCTTATAGGTGACAGCATAGGTGCGGTTGGTGGGATCACTCATGGGAAAATTCCTGCAGTAGTGGGTGTTAGAGCTGCACCTTTTTTAGATTGAAGTCAGCTGATAGGTATTCCTGCTTAAAGGAAGTCTCTCTGACAAAGGAACCACTTTTGACAAAGCTTAGGTATCCGAGTAATGAGGGAATTAGTATATTTCATCAAAATATACAAGGTATTAGAGATAAAGTTAGTGAACTGCTTATAGATGTTGACTCTGAAATTATTGGTATATCTGAACACTTCTTAAATAAGGAGATAATTCAGAGGCTTCCTTTACCATGATACAGGTTGGCTGGCAGTTTTTCGAGGAGCTCTTTCCGGTGTGGGGGAGTAGCCATGTATGTGAAAAACGGCATCCCATTTGAGTCAATTGATGTTTCAAAGTACTGCACTGATAAGGTGTTTGAATGTTGTGCAGGTGTGGTTAAATTTAACGGAGCTAAACTTCTAACTGTTGTTATTTATAGATCTCCAGACTCCGATTTCACAACATTTTTGCTAAAGCTAGAGGAGGTTCTTGGATCACTTTATAGGAAATACAAAAAGTTAGTTATATGTGGTGACTTCAATATTAATTGTATAAGTGATTGTGCAAGGAAGAGGATGCTGGTAGACCTCCTTAATTCATATAATCTTATGCAAACCGTATTCTTTCCAACGAGAGTGCAAAGGAACAGTAGAACAACCATAGACAACATTTTTGTTCATTCCTCATTACTAGAAGGGCATTCTGTTAGCAAAAAGGTGAATGGCCTTTAAGATCATGATGCCCAAATTTTAACTCTAAAAGATTTTTGTGCTGCAACACGTGTTAAATATAGTCATCAGGTGTTTAGGAAAGCTGATTCAGTTGCTGTAGTGACCTTTGTAAATCTTATCAAGGAACAAGAGTGGCAAGATGTTTATAGCTCTGATACAGTAGACGATAAATATAATGCTTTTATCAAGACTTTTCTGGTGCTCTTTGAAAGTTGCTTTCCGTTAGAACGTTCAAAACAGGGTACTAGCACAAACAGGCAGCATGGGTGGCTGACTAGAGGGATAAGAATATCTTGTAGAACAAAGTGGCAATTATATCAAAATGTTAGAAACAGTCAAAATCTAAATGCAGCAGCCCATTACAAACAGTATTGTAAGGTGCTTAAAAATGTTATTAGGAAGGCAAAAAGTATATGGTATGCAGATAGAATAGCTAAGTCTCAGGATAAATTTAAAACCATATGGTCAGCCGTAAAGGAAGTGGCTGGTCTGCAGAGACAGGTCGAGGATATACTGTAGAATCAGTGCGTAGTGGGAATGTCCGTGTTACTGATAAGTCGAATATATGTACAGTATTTAATAATCAGTTTCTGAATATAGTAGGTGAACTAAATAGAAACCTAGTCCCAACAGGGAATCATATAGCGCTCTTAGAAAAAAGTGTTCCGAAACTGTTACCTGAAATGCTCCTCCATGATACTGACAAGAGGGAGGTTGAGTTAATAATTAAATCACTACAGACCAAGAACTCTCATGGATATGACTGGGTATCTAGCAGAATACTGAAGCATTGTTTTATGTATGTTAGCCCAGTACTTAGCCATATCTGTAACTTTTCCTTTAGGAGTGGTCGGTTTCCTGACCGATTAAAGTACTCGGTAGTGAAGCCACTTTATAAAAAGGGAGACAGGGATAATGTTGACAATTATAGACCTATTTCTATGCCATCGGTATTTGATAAAGTTATCGAGAAGGTTGTATATACAAGGTTACTGGAGCATTGATATTCACATAATTTGCTGTCAAACGTTTAGTTTGGTTTTAGAAATGGTTTAACAACTGAAAATGCTATATTCTCTTTTCTCTGTGATGTTTTGGACGGATTAAATAAAAGGTCGCGAACGCTAGGTGTTTTCTTTGATTTAACGAAGGCTTTTGACTGTGTTAGCCACAAAATATTAGTGCAGAAGTTGGACCATTATGGAGTAACGGGAGTAGTTTACAATCGGTTCGCCTCTTACTTTAAGAACAGGAAGCAGAAGGTAATTCTCCGCAATATTGAGAGTGGTAGTGATGTTCAGTCCCAATGGGGCATTGTTAAGTGGGGCGTTCTCCAAGGGTCGGTGCTGGGGCCACTGCTGTTTCTTATTTATATAAATAATATGCCTTCTAGTATTACAGGTGATTCACATATATTTCTGTTTTCTGATGACACCAGCTTGATAGTGAAGGATCTTGTGTATAATACTGAAACAGTATCAAATAATGTAGTTCATGAAATAAGTTCGTGGCTTGTGGAAAATAATTTGATGCTAAATCACAGTAAGACTCAGTTTTTACAGTTTCTAACTCACAATTCAACAAGAACCGATATTTTGATCAGACAGAATGGGCATATTATAAACGAGACGGAACAGTTAAAGTTCACAGGCGTTCGGATAGATAGTAAGCTGTTGTGGAAAGCCCATGTCCAGGATCTTGTTCAGAAACTAAATGCTGCTTAATTTACTATTAGAACAGTATCTGAAATAAGTGACACTTCAACACGAAAAGTAGTCTACTTCGCATATTTTCATACGCTTATGTCGTATGGTATTATCTTTTGGGGTAATTCTTCTGATTCAAAAAGGGTATTTTTGGCTCAAAAACGGGTTGTTCGAGCTATATGTGGTGTAAGTTCGAGAACCTCCTGTCGACCCCTATTAAATAGTCTGGGAATTCTGACATTGCCCTCACAGTATATATTTTCTTTAATGTCGTTTGTTGTTAGCAATATTAGCCTATTCCCAAGAGTTAGCAGCTTTCACTCAGTTAATACTAGGCAGAAATCAAATCTGCATGTGGAATGCACTTCCTTGACTCTTGTGCAGAAAGGAGTGCAGTATTCTGCTGCATCCATTTTCAATAAGCTACCACAAGAACTCAAAAATCTTAGCAGTAGCCCAAACTCTTTTAAGTCTAAACTGAAAAGTTTCCTCATGGCTCACTCCTTCTATTCTGTCGAGGAGCTCCTGGAAGAGCTAAAAAATTAAGCAAATTCCTGTGTTACATTGTTGATTTTCTTCATTTAAATTTACGACTTGTCACCTGAATATGTTTTTTTTTTTATATTTCATTTTATCTGTTTCTAATTTCGTGTTATAATTTCATGTATTGACTCGTTCCATGACCATGGAGACTTCTCCTTAATTTAAAATAAATAAAAAAGTCAAAAGTGAAATAGAACGCTGGAGCCTTTGCCACGTGTGCCTAGCTGGGAACATCAGACTGATCGGCCCAGTGCCTTACACTGATGACTCTAAAGCAACAGAATATGCGCCGTCCATCAGGCGCGAACAGTGACAGGTGGCCGTTTCAAGCATTATGACAGAAATAATTGGAACAAAAATCAACATTTAATTTTAAAAAACAAAATATGAAGGAAGAGAGCTTCATGTCTTCTTGAAAATACACAGTAGTCAACTAGATTAACTATAACTAAGAGCCATCTGTTAGGCTTTACAGAGATTACTATTACATAAAGCACACAATGATAAGGACATATTTTACATTCTGCTGTACAAACAAAAAAGTATTTTCATGAGGTAACTTCACTAGCACATATCTAAGAAAATGAGGTTTGGGAACCAGATGCAATAAAGGTAATATAATTAGAGGAGTCAAAATTCTGCGAGCAGTGGATCGAAACTACTGATTTTTTTATTCTTTACTGAATTGTAACTATTCATTGAGAATGAGGAAATCGTTCTTACAAATATGCTTGAAAATTTCCAGCTCTTCGAGTACATCGAGCCCCTGACCGTCCTTTCTTTCTATGTACGTTGTATATATTTTCAACGCATTGCTGTTTGTGTCCTGAAATAGCGTTTAATCAGCAAAAGTTGAAGTGAGTATATTACTGTTTCTTTTTCCTAAAAAATTTCCTTGTACCTGATACTAAAAGACCTTCCGCTTTGTCGTATATAATAAACGGGACACATATCACAAGTGTTTTTATACACTCCTGAATTGTGTTTAGGAGAAACTGTGGACTTGAGACAGTGAATTGAGATTTTTTTGCATGTTATTGTAGGTACAAAATGTAACTTTGAATCCGTATTTTTTGATCTTAAGATGACGAATTTTACACGAAATAGGGCCTAAAAATGGAATGGAGGAAACATTTTTGTATCCGTTACTGTCAAAAATAACACTGCTGTCTGAAGTGGTCACTTTAGCGTCAGTTTTAACTATGAAGATCTTGCCAAATAACGTCGGATCATAGCCGTTATTAACTGCAACAGTTTTTATTATATTCATCTCTTCTCTTGTCGAGTGACCTAAGTACATAAACAGCACGTTGAATGGCTGATTGGAAAAATGCTTTCGTATGGGAATGAGGACGCACCCCTGAACTAGCGGGCACAATGTGATATATATTAGTGTCTTTTCGAAAAATGCTGAAAGAAAGTATGTCATTGTCAGTACCAATACTGAGATCCAAGTAATTAAGGAGACGGTCGTTATTTTCTAATTCCCAAGTAAAGCTGACTTTTTTCATGAAGACCATCAAAAATTTCAAACAAACGCTTAATTCATTCTAATCACTATATATGATCAAAATGTCGTCTACGTACCGAGCATCACCAAAAATACCAATATTAGCAGTTCAAAAATTACTGAAAATTTCTCTTCCAGTAAACTAATGAAAATATTTTACAAGATATGTGCCAGTGGGTTACGAACTGTCAGGCCGTGAGACTGATGGTATAAGTTGACACTGACAACGAAATAGTTATATTTTACTACTAACTTTAGCAAACAAATTACGTCAGTGATTTGCTCATCGGATATACCGTTTTTAAGAGTACGTGGGATTGTTTCAATGATGTCAGTGGTTGCTTCCAAAGGTACATCAGTATAGAGGTTGGTAATATCTAATGAAAACAATTTAATATTTTGGTCACACTGAAGATGTTTGATATTACTGAATAGATTTTGACTACCGACGACAGAACAGTTCTTTCGAAAAACAAAGAACTTTTTTCGTGAAGAAACCTTCCTAAATCATGATAAACACTGTTCAAAGTGTTCACAACCGGACGTATCGGATGATTATTTTTATTTATTTTAAACTGAGAATGCAATTTTGGGGCCTATGGATTCATATTACTAAACTTTTTTTATGAAGCGGTATGACCAAATGCACACTGCTGTTTACGAAAGAGATAATTTCTATTATGGGGGTCGGTTCGTCATCTAGCTCCTAAACATTATTCTGTTCCATAATTGTAATGTTTTAGACACATATTCGTTCTTAGTGACAGTGGTTTTCAATTAAAACTGACGCTAAAGTGGCCAGCGCCATTGTTTCTGACAGTAACGAGTAAAAAACTTTTATCCCGTTTCCATTCTTAGGCCCTATTTCATATACAATTTGGTGTTCTGATTAAAAAATATCTATTCAAAGTTAACTTTTCACGAACAATAACTTGCAAAAATCTCATTCACAATCTTAAGTCCAGAGCTTCTCCTATGTACAATTCAGGAATGAATAAATTAAATTGTGATACGTGTCCCGTTTATTGTATAGGACGAAGTGGAAGGTGTCTTAGGGTCTGGTACAAGGAACGTTTGTTGAGAAAAGGGGTACTAACGTACACAATTCCACTTTTGCTGATCATCTTCTAATTTCCGGACACAAACCGAAAGGGGATGAAAAAATTTCCATTTTACATAGAGAGAAGAAACGTCATAGGTTCGATGTACTCGAAGAGCTGGAGGTTTTCAAGTGTGTATCTGAGAACGATGGACTCATCCTCAACGAACAGTTACAACTAAGCAAAAAAAAAAATTCTGTCGTTTCAATTCACAGCTCGCAGAATTTTGATTCCTCTATTTTTACTAGGTTTTCCTGCTTCTGGTTCCGAAACATCGTTTCCTTCGAATATCATAGATATGGGCTACTAAGCTTTCCTTCATGCAAACACTTTCTGGAATACACAGCTCTTTGTAAAACGTTTCTATATCATTCTGATCTTTACGTAATAGTAATTTTTGTAAAGCCTAACAGGTGACTCTTAGTTATACTTAATCTGCTTGACTACTGTGTATTTTTAAAAAGACATTAAGCTGTCTTGCTTTATATTTTTTGTATTAAATGTCGGTTTTTTTCAATTGTTTCTGTTATAATGTTTCAAATGGCCACAGGTTACTGTCCTCGCCTGATCGGCGGCGCTACTTATATCGTTTTCGTGGCACCAGTGTAAACCACTGGGCCCACCAGTCTGATGATATTCCCTGTCAAGCAAACGTGGCAACCTCTGGAATGTTTTATTTCACTTCTGACTTAAGCATATCTGCTCCAAATTCTGACCGTTGCTTTCTAGCAGCGTAATTTTACGCAGGAAATCTTTAGTCGTCCTGAAAATTGTCATCTTTGTAACTGTGTTTTTTGTCATACTTAATTTTCTATGTATTATTTTACAGGACTTATCAAAATTTCATTCTGATGAAAACCACCTAACTAGGTGTCGAACCCTAGGTTAATGTACCGAACACTTATTGGCAACTGGCCGGGGTGGCCGAGCGGTTCTAGGCGCTACAGTCTGGAAGCGCGCGACCGCTACGGTTGCAGGTTCGAATCCTGCCTCGGATATGGATGTGTGTGATGTCCTTAGGTTAGTTACGTTTAAGTAGTTCTAAGTTCTAGGGGACTGATGACCTCGGAAGTAAAGTCGCATAGTGCTCAGAGCCATTTGAACCATTTTATTAAATAGGACGAAGTGGAAGATCTTTTACTGTCAGGTACGAGGAACATTGTTGGGAAAAGAGGCACTAGTGTACAGAAATCCACTTTTGCTGACCATCTGTTAATTCCCGGGTATAAGCTGAGATGTATGGAAGAAATTAACAGTTTCTATAGAGAAAAGGTAATAGTCTCGATGTACTAGAAGAGCTGGAGACGTTTAAGCATATAACAAGAGAAAATCCCCTCCCCCCGCACGCCCCTCGATTTAGTCAGGAGGAGGCGCAGTGGACAGCCCATCAAAACCTAAACGCAGATCAAGCATTAAAACAGGAAGAAGGTGTAATGAACTATGAAAAAACAAGTAAAATAGAAATAGCGAACGGTCGAAGGATAGGAAGTGCAATATAGAGCAGCCAAGACAGGTAACAGAATCGTGGTTAAGTGGGCATGGTGTCTGAATGTAAAAGGCGCTACAGTCTGGAACCGCACGACCACTACGGTCGCAGGTTCGAATCATGCCTCGCGCATGGATGTGTGTGGTGTCCTTTGGTTGGTTAGGTTTAAGTAGTTCTAAGTTCTAGGGGACTTATGACCACAGTAGTTGAGTCCCATAGTGCTCAGAGCCATTTGAACCATTTTTTTGAATGTAAAACGAGCTAACGGTGTTAAATCATCGTTTGTGCAAATTGCTTTTTCAATTTTTTTTAGTCACTGCCCGCTGTGTTCAGATTTGTGTTGCGTCGTGGTGTAACGTCCGTTTGCGACAGCGAGGTGTAGGGAAGGGACCGCTAATGAGAGTTGATTCTGGACAACTTTTCTGTTACCATGTGAAAGGAAGTAGCTTTCGAATGGGAACCACAAATATTTGATGACAAGCTGACAAGTTAATCGAATCCTCCAATGGAAAACACGTGTGGTGTGTCACATAGGGCGTTAGTGATAGTACGTGTGTTACAAGACAGGAATCTCTTACCGAAGCAGGTAATTTGTACGCTTGGCGAGTGAGACATAACTTCTTGTCCAGTTTAGGCCTTCGTATGAACGTGAATGTGATCAATCACAAGGAAATGATGGAAACATAATATTTTGTCACAAAAGCTTCAAGAAATAAGAGCACCCGTTTCGCAATGACAGTTTCTCTGTGGTCTGTCGAAAGGTACGTTTTTAACAATTTTGAAGTTTCGTTCCGTTTTGGAAGTTTTGAATTCTTTTGTTGTAACATAGTTAACACTCGTTTGTTGTTTTCATTTCTCTGAGACGTCTACATGTTATTTCGCTTCCTCTCACTATACATCAGGTTTAATTGCGATGGAACATATTCTTACCACATGACTCAAATTTTACCAGTTTATAGTATGACAAGTGTGAAGACTACAGAAAGAGAACAAACATTTCAATGACCGGACGAACAGTGCGTAATTCTGCAAAGAAAAATTTACACGAGAGAGATTTGAATACGGCACAAGAACATCGCCGTCCAACACCGTGACCGCTTACCCTTGACATTTTAGTTGTTCGCAGCCGCTAAATGTTGCACTTGTTGAACTTGGACCATTCACTGTTTGTATTGTGCCTTTTTTCACAGTTCAGTACATCTTCTTCCTGTTTTCATACGTGATCTGTGTTCAGTTTCTGACGGGCTACTCACTGGGCCTGGTAAGAACGATGGCCTCATTCTCAATGAACATTTGCAACTACGTAAAAAAAAATTGTTTCAGTGGTTTCAATCCACGGCTCGCAGTCTTTTCTTTCGTTCATTTTTACTATATTTTCCTGCTTCTGGTTCCGAAATTCCATTTTCTTCGAATCTCACAGATATGACCTACTGAAGTTAACTTCAGCAAACATTTTTTTCCATTGTACAGCTGTTTGTTAAATTTTTCTGTGTCATTCTGTTCTTCACGTAATAGTAATTTCTGTAAAGCCTAACAGATGGCGCTTAGTTATAGTTAATCTACTTGACTAGTGTGTATTTCCAAAAAGAAATTAAGCTCTGTTCCTTTATATTTCGTTTTTAAAACTGTATGTCGGTCTTTTTCAATTATTTCTGTTATAATGTTTCAAACGGCCACATGTCACTGTGCGTGTCTGATAGACGGCGCACCTTGTATTGCTTTCGTGGCAGCAGTGTAAACCACTTGGCCAGTCATTCTGATATTCCTATGTAGGCACGCGTGGCAGAGACTAGAACATTTTATTTCACTTTTGACTTGGGCATAACTGCTATAAATTCTGACCATTGTATTTTGGCAATGTAATTTTACACAAGAAACCTTTGTTCACCTTCAAAGTTGTCATCTTCGTTAATGTGTTTTTTGTCGTACTTAATTTTCTATGTATTATTTCATAGGATTTATCAAAATTTCATTCTTATGAAGACACCCTTACGAGCTGTCGAAACCTAGGTCAGTGTACCTAACAGTTATTTGCAACTGCTTGGCTGTATAATCCTATGTTGAAACTAGTATACGGTTGCTGAAAAAATTGGAAATTTGTGGTAAGGTCTTATGGGACCAAACTGCTGACGTCATCGGTCCCTAAGCTTAAGCACTACTTAATGTTACTGAAATTAACTTACGCTAGGGGCAACAAACACACCGATGTCCGAGGGAGGACTCGAACCTCCGACGGGGGGAGCAGCCTGGACCGTGACAAGACGCCTAAGACCGCACGGTTGTTGAGTTATTGCCATATTTAAAACTGTCTCGAACATAACGTTGGCGATGCCGGTTGTTATACTTTTCCCGTGGAGTGAAATATTCATTTCGTTCATCTTGGAGAAAACATCTGCTAAATAAACAAGCGTACAAGTCCATTCTTCGTCAATAGCAAGGTCTGCTTTTTTGGTATAACTGATTTAAAGTAAAATTAGAATTTCTAAACGAAATGCATGCAATCGAGAGAGTGTATTCTCACGTGAGAGACACTGTACTTCTCTATGGAGAACCAAGGCAAGATGAAGTCTTTCAACATCTCCACACAGTAGTGTGAACAGTTTTTTATTCAGCGGTTGTGATTTAATGTAATTAATAATGTCGATTGATTCATCTAAAACTTTCTTGTAAGGAGCAAGAATTTGTTCCGCAGCTAAAGCATACCTGTGGATAGCGCAATGTCTACCACTGCAATCCTTCGAGGTTTATTTTAGGTATCGCTGTGCACACATCTATGCAATTACATATGAAATCCCATTGGACTTTGTTTAAAGTCCAACGAACGAAATATTTCAGCACCTGTTGTATTAGCAGGTAGTGGTTCCGCAGTAACAGGTCCTCTTCAAAAGCCCGCATCTCGTGGTCGTGCGGTAGCATTCTCGCTTCCCACGCCCGGGTTCCCGGGTTCGATTCCCGGCGGGGTCAGGGATTTTCTCTGCCTCGTGATGGCTGGGTATTGTGTGCTGTCCTTAGGTTAGTTAGGTTTAAGTAGTTCTAAGTTCTAGGGGACTTATGACCACAGCAGTTGAGTCCCATAGTGCTCAGAGCCATTTGAACCATTGAACCTCCTCAAAACCTTCCTAGTATTCGTGACGGACAAAAGCCAATAATCCCACAACGTCAGTAGATTCACCTGTCTGGAGAGAAAATGATTTGCATTGGATTCTAGAAACCAGAGATTCTTTCACGTCATTTGATATGTCACCTATATGACTCTTGACAGTATTGTTTGTTAGTGGCACCGAAGACACAAGTTTTAGTGTCTTTTCGTCTAGCGTATGAGAACAATATCGCTAACACACGGTTTTATGAGGGTATCCACAATGATATGAGCTTTGCCTATCTTTGCCTCTCAATAACTTACCCAGAAAGAAACTTTTAGTGAGTTTTCATTAGTTGTTTTTACATGGTTTTTCTGTAGTGTTGAAGAGCAGCTAAAATAAATCTCTTGAGAAAATCAGTCTGTTTAGTCTGGAAGTCTGGGTGCGTATCCTCAAAATAATGGCGCAATTAAACTGGAATCGCCGAACTGCTTGGAAGAACTCGATCACAATTTACGCTCTGAGCATCTCCTCTGCCTCGATAAAGCCCATTTCTAAATAGCTTTCTTTGCACTTATGCCTTTTAGTTAATCCAGTTCCACAGGGTGTTGCAGCTAATGGAGCACTTGCAGAGTTATCATGTAATAAATCCGGCTGTGGTACTTCATGTGATAGTTATCCATTTAGTCGTCCTCCCTACTCCTTAATATAAACCGCAAGCTATCCTTGTTGTGAACGCTATGGAGAAATAGCTCGCTTCTTCAGTGATCCTGAGTTTGGTCCCTTAGGAATTCACACACACATTTTGAATGAACCCGACTTTAGGCACCGATCTGTGTTGGAAATAACAAACCGGTCAAAATGCGAACGATGAAACGGCTAGTTCACTCTCGAAGGAAGATAACATTAAATGATGTCTCTGACCGCATATGTGCTAGCGAGCACTCTGATTGGTCGGCTGAGCTTACGCCGTGAGCTGGCGCACACGCGACCCCCAAGTGTTGCATAAACAGTCAAGCAAGGAGGCAGCATCCACAGGCCTAACCTACGTGCGGATCCCCACTTGGGGAACTGCAGCCGCTGCTAGAAAACGACACCTGACGTGAACGTAAACGTAGTTTTCGAACGAAAAAAGATAATTTTCGTGAACTTCCTTTTCACATTTTTATTTAATAATTTTCCTCAGTCTTCTACACGTTTTGGTCAAAGGTGGCCATGAACACGGAATAAAGAGTCGACAGACCCGTAAAGGGGTTTACACATGCGAGTTACATTTTGTACACGCTGTAAATGCAGATAACTATGGTATACTTTACAACTTTGCAAAAGAAGTGTGTTGCAGGGAACATGATTGTGATAGTGTGGTATTCACTGATGATGCACCTTTTCACCTAAGTCAGAAGGTAAATACCCACAATCTTCCTATCTGAGTGTCAGAACATCCTCATGAACTTGTACAATATCAAAAAGATTTCCCAAAAGTAAATGTTTTTTGCTCCAAGCTTAAGCTACCGTAAAAGGGGTGGCTATGCTGCATGAATGTCTCTTTCACTAATTCGAAGGTAAATCTGAAAATTTTACGTGACAACACAAAATGGAGTTCCTCCTTATTCGCATCTGTTTGCCAGAGAGTGAACATCGAAATCCCTGCTCGTTGGACTGGTCATAATGGTCACCTTACCTCTCCCCAAGCGAATTTTTTCGTTTGAGACTTTATGAAAGTTAGCGCCAAAGTTCCTTCGCTACAAATGTTTTGCCAGAGTTGAGACACAGAATTTAAGAGATGATTGCTTCCCACCAAAGTATGGGAAGAATTGCATTTTACGTTGGAAGTTTGCCGTATAACTGAAGGTGCACATATTTAACATTTATACGAAAAACTAGGGTACTTTACCTTCAATTTGATGCATGATTTTGTGCAAATACTCTAAATGTGTTATATTATACTTTTGAAAATGGGACTTTCTTTTAGAGAACCTGTACTTTAGTTCCTTCTAAAGGTCTTACTTTCCATACACAAACTGAGCCTTGGCGTGCCAGTCCGATATATCCTCTTTACGTCACATATCTATAGTGGTCAACACTTTGGTTGCGATCAGAGGTAGGATGGAGGGGGTCGGATGCTCGATTGGTCCCTCTTGGTGAGTGGCTACCAAACAAACGAGGTGAGATTGCTCTCGTTGAGACGGCGTGAGCTGTGGTGCGCTCCTAGTGGTAACTGTGCACTCGGTGTGGACTTGAGTGGCGAACAGATGGAGCATGCCTCTATCGCCGTGGTGTTTTGAAACGCGTCGCATCGATGGGGTTCGCTAGCGTGGGGCATAACCCTCGGAATCTTCTACTGGGCGTCTTGGGAGGAGACATGGCACTTGGGATATGACATGGTGACTTCTCACCTGAATCGTGAACATCTTGTGGATCCGGCTTGATCTGTCCGCTTGTTGTGGAAGTTTGCTTTGTTTAATGGTGACGTCTGATAAGTTTCCTTGCAAAATTGTTATTCTTATGGGGAAACCTACCAGCCTTATCAGATACAAATTGAGTGTCACCGTGACGTTTTATTGAGAAAAGGGCAGAGTCCAGGAGCGAGCTGACTAGTTATAAGTGCTGTCCTGATACTTGTGAAAGAATTAAAATGCCCTGAGAGCGGGAATGTTTGGTGCAGATTGTCGCAGTGAAATGATTGGCTAATTGTGTAAGACGTTGATCGGAGCCTTCGATACATTTAAATAGTTATTTGAGTCGGTTCCTTAACCAACATGGTAGTTGCTTAAGTCCAAATAGTTAAAGCTTGTTCATTTTTGGAAATTTTATCCGTGGCTGTTTTTATTAACTGTGTCCGTTTGTTCCTATCCTTTGCTTATATACCTTTCCTGTGTTCCAGATAGCTTAATAAATGTGCTTGTCAATCGCAGAGTTTGTACTAATGGTTGACGAGCGTTACGTATGTCGTGGCTTAGTGGCTCCTTACTCTTATGTGGAATTATTTAGTCACCTGATGCCCGTAGTACGCCCACTGGTTCTGAGATCGATGCCTAAATCTGTTATAATTTTATTTCTGTAGAGAATGCGCAGCCTTACTGATGTGTAAAATTTAATTCTTTATGTGGCTCAGAAAGTAATTCATTTAATAGAATGCTGTGTAAGATTTTAACTGGTTTTAGCTCTGTTAGTCTCTTCCAATTTTGCGTTGGTCACTTGTAAATTTTGTCAGCGTAAGAACGCTTTGGCTTTCAGCAATAGTAACTTTCTTGAACTTAAATTAAATTCAGCGTTTCTAGATTTAATGCGAAGTGGCGATTGAGGTTTCTTTTGTAATGTTTACTTGTTTTAGCCTATTTGGACGTGATCAATTAAAGGTGTAATTAAGATCCTGTTTATCCCCTGGGAAATTTTGTGTGTATTAAATATGTTTTAAAGTAACATGTGTTTATTCGCTAACCCAGCCCCTAATCACTCCATCACCAAGTTTCTGGCTATCGCCAGCTTTGTAGCGTTGAAACAAACCTTCAGTTTGATAAAGAAATCAAACAGCATAATCATGGCACATTGAATCAGCGAACACAGCTGTTGGTTAAAAACTTACAGCAATCAGCAGTAATATTATTTCCAGCTGATTTCATTTCGGTAAATGTGAAATGCCAACTATCTTTAGTGCATCAAAATATTCAAGGGCTTAGAAGTAAAATTAATGAACTACTTATATGCATTGATGAGCCCAGAGTCATCGAACCCAGTTGACATAATCTGCCTCTCTGAACATCATGTGGCCACTGGTATAGATATATTGAACCTTACAGAATTTAAGTTAGCCTCCTACTTCTGTAGACAGAAGTTGGAGAAAGGAGGAGTTGCCACATTTATTAAAAACAGTTTTAAATTTAAGAATATTGACATTAATAAATTTTGCTTAGAGCAGCACTTAGAAGCATGTGGAACGGAGATAGAATTTCATAATAGGTCCTTTATAATAGTAGCCATATACAGAGCACCTTCAGGAAATTTCATCCTGTTTGTAAACGGTCTTGAAGATTTATTATAACATCTAAAATTAAAAACAAAGAACTAGTGGTTGCTGGCAATTTTAATATAGGTGTTCTGAAAAACACTGTCTGTGAACAGTTACTGAAATCAGTTACATTGTCATTCAGTTTAATTTCTACTGTAAATTTCCCAGCTAGGGTATACAAATGTTCTAAGACTGCCATTGATAATATATTTATAGACAATTCTAGGCAACTAAGCCACATTACAAAACCAGTAGTAAATGGGCTATCTGACCATAACATGCAACGCCTAACATTAAAGTTTGAAAATTGTCAGGGTAAAACATCTATCAGAACAGAGTACAGAAGGCCGATAAAACAGTCAAAAACTGAGAAATTTAGGAGATTGCTCAAGGAAATTAATTGGATGGATGTTTACAGCATCCAAGACACAAATGGAAAATACAAAACATTCATTAATAAAGTTAGCACCTTATTTGGAAATTGTTTTCCCCAGAAGGTAACTCAAATTAAGCAGAAGTCTAATAAGAAACAATGGATCACAAAGGGATAAAGATATCATGTGAGACAAAAAGTAAACTTTATCTGATACATAGGGACACCTTTGATACTAGCATTATTGCTCATTACAAAAATGACTGCCAAATACTGAAGAAGATTATCCAAAAATCTAAACACCTGCATTATGAGAAGAACATAAATACATCCAGCAATAAAAGAAAAACAACATGGGATATAGTTATGTCAGACACAGGTAGGACTAGAAATGAGGAGGAACAAATAGCTCTAAAAATAAATGAAACCTTGGTAATAAATGCATGCTGTGTTGCAAACCATTTAAACACGTATTTTGTCTCTGTTACTGATAGCATGGGGTTGTCAGGTTCAGTAAATAATACAATGGAATATCTGAGACCAGTGCACACAAGCAATCTCAGTATAATGCAATTTACACTTACTTCACCCAAAGAAATAGAATTCATCATAAAGTCCTTGAAATCAAAGCATTCTAGTGGTTATGATAACATATCAACAAAGTTAATAAAAGTGTGTTCACGTGAGCTTAGTCATATCTTAAGTTATTTGTGTAATCAATCACTTGTCACAGGAACATTCCCAGACTGGCTTAAATATGCTAAACTTATACCTCTCCACAATAAAGGGGACAAAGAAATGCTGTCAAATTACCGACAGATCTCACATTTGCCAAATTTTTCAAAAATCTTTGAAAAGGTTATGTTTAAGCATTTACTTAAGCACCTTAATAAAAATAACATACTGGCAAAGTCACAGTTTTGGTTTCTTAAGGGTTCTGATATTGAGAAAGCTATTTACACTTACAGCGAAAATGTCCTTAATTTATTGGACAACAAATTAGAGGCAACTGGCATATTCTGTGACCTGTCAAAGGAGTTTGACTGTGTGAATCATAGCATTCTTTTAAGTAAATTAAAATATTATGGAGTCACTGGTAGTGCTGCAAAGAGGTTTCAGTCATATCTTACTAATAGAAAGTGAAGGGTGTCATTATGTAACACTTCAGAAATAGACAATCAGACAGCATCTGACTGGGAAGAAATTACATGTGGTGTTCCCCATGGTTCCATACTAGGTCCACTACTGTTTCTTGTGTATATTAATGACCTGTCATCTGTTATATTACCAGATGCCAAGTTTGTCTTATTTGCAGATGATACAAACATTGCAATAAATAGTAAATCAAATATAAATTTAGAAAGGTCAGCTAATCAAATTTTTCCTGAGATTAATAAGTGGTTCATAGCCAATTCACTGTCATTAAACTTTGAAAAGACCCACTACATGCAGTTCAGAACTTCCAAGAGAATTCCTTCTGGTGTGTGTATAAAATATGATGACATGGAAACAGGAGAAGTTGCGAGTGTAAAATTCTTGGGATTACAGCTTGATAATAAATTCAGTTGGGTGCAACATACTAACAAACTGCTAAAGCGCCTAAACAAGTCTGTGTTTGCAATGCGAATGATGTCAGACATAGGAGATATAAATATAAAAAATGACATATTTTACTTATTTACACTCCATTATCTCGTATGGTATCATATTCTGGGGTAACTCCACAAACAGAGAAAAACGTTTAGAGTACAGAAGCGTGTAATAACAGTAATGAGTAGTGTAAATCCAAGAATATCACGTCGAAACCTATTCACAAAATTGGGCATATTAACCACAGCTTCTCATTATATTGATTCCTTAATGAAGTTTGTTGTAAATAATACATATCTTTTTGCAACTAACTGCTTAGTACACAGTATCAATATTAGGAATAAGAACAATACACATAAAGATTTAAAATCACTTACTCTTGCCCAGAAAGGAGTCCAGTATTCAGCAATGCATATTTTCAATAAGTTACCAGGCGGGGTCAGGGATTTTCTCTGCCTCGTGATGACTGGGTGTTGTGTGGTGTCCTTAGGTTAGTTAGGTTTAAGTAGTCCTAAGTTATAGGGGACTGATGACCATAGATGTTAAGTCCCATAGTGCTCAGAGCCATTTGAACCAATAAGTTACCAGCAACCATTAAGAGTTTAGTTTCAGACAAGGCACAATTTAAACATAATTTAAAAGAATTTTTGGTGCTCAACTCCTTCTATTCCATCCATGAGTTTCTCATGCACTAGACCATTTCAATGAAAATTTATTATGCTTTAATTTTTGACAATACTTGGTTGTAAGAGCCAAGAAACTACAAATGTCTGAATGATGGATTTAATGAAAGCAGATGTAAGTATTAAACCTGTAAATATTAGAAGTTTAAATTTCATTCATATACATAATTTTACTGTTTATTGACTGAGGATCATTAAAATTAATGAAACTCGAGTTTTTCTAATTACATTTTTGTAATGTGTTTATCAGACATGTTCCACACCCAGGAGGATTCCCTCTTTTATGGGTCTATGGAATGAATAATTAAACTAATCTAATCTAATCTAGTACACGTGCCGCTACATGGTTGCTGAACCGACGAACCACAGCCCTGGGGCATTACAGCGCCCATACAAAGACGGCGCACAGTTCAGCATTCCTTTAGTAACGAAATCAGGAAGCATGGAACATGTTCCACGTGAGTGCGTCCCACGTCTGCCAGCAGACAGTCGCTCCAGAATGACGGTTTCTCGAGTTTCAGCTTTCCTCCAGAGCAGGTAATTCCGTCTGTCTTGTACTTGCTCCAGAGCAAACCATCTTATGCTGTCTGCTGCCTGTATCTCTCTGTAACATGCGTCTCACCCTCTGTCTCTCTGTTATTCACACTTCGCTCCTGAAATAGTAAATATCCTTCAATTTTTCCCACACACGCACTATCGCCCAAGTGAATGGCACACTTGCACATGGTAGAGCTATATCCTTCTTGCAGGATCCCATGATAGACGCAAGCTGCGATAAATAGAGAACTCTTAATATCAAATTTGTGACTTTCGTTTGCCCCTCGATGCCATCTCTTCCTATCCGCCCACATCCTGCACAGCATCTTGTATACAAGCATTGTTGAAAAAATAGAAAGCAGACAACCTGTAGCAATACACACGTACAGTGTTTACGTTACTGCATGAAGTAAGCAGCTGCAATACAGGGGGAAATGCTGCTGCTAGCGAGGAGCTGGAAGTGATATGTTGACAGGTTCAAAAAAATTAATTGAACCAGAAAAGGCAATTTACTGGTACAGCAAATTATTCTGTATTACTTTAGCAGGCCTTTAGTAATTCTGAGAAAAATACAATAAATGGAAGTTGGAAAATTGTGGTAAGTCGTATGGGGCCAAACTGTTGAGGTTGTCGGTCCCTAAGCTTACACACTACTTAATCTAACTTAAACTAACTTACGCTAAAGACAGTACACGCACCCATGCCCGAAGGGGGACTCGAACCTTCGACGGGGGCAGCCGCGCGAACCGTGACAAGGTACCCTAGACCTCACGGCTCCCCCCGCGCGGCTCAAACAAATGAAGTGGACCATTTTAGAGTTAGCAATTGAAGAGTTCACCTGAAGATATCAAACTATTAATTTTCACTTCACTATGGTGGTCCCATTTCAACAAATTAGCAAGCAGAGTATTAATTAAAACATAGAGAATAGTTGTTCCATTAGCAGATGTTGCATACCAATAAACTGACACGAAAGGACGTTTAACTATCAGCCCAGAGCGAGAAATGAGTCACTATTGAAGAAAGCTATAAAACAGATTGGTAACAACAAAAGATGTTCAAACAAATTTAAGAAACATCACTGATCTGGCTTCCAGCTAATAGTAATACCCGTATATTTAATCCTGCGCACCCAGACCAAGCAGAATAGACTCCTAAATTAGAAATGAAGCTCGAACGTAATAAACAGGAATATCTGAAACATAAAGAGACAGAAATCCTACGCAGAGTACATAGCATGCATTTTTTAAATTTATGTAACACTAGTAAGTGTAATCTAAACCGTGAAACCCTCACAGCCTCAATTTTGAAAGGAAAATAGAACTTGCCTATATGCTGAGCACACATCAGGTCGGATTGAGGGAGGACATAGAAGCAATTGAGAGGCGGGCTGCTAGATTTGTTACTGGAAGGTTTGATCATCACGCAAGTGTTACGAAAATGCTTCAGGAACTCGGGTGGGAGTCTCTAGAGGAAAGGAGGCGTTCTTTTCGTGAATCGCTACTGCGGAAATTTAGAGAACCAGCATTTGAGGCTGACTGCAGTACAATTTTACTGAAGCCAACTTACATTTCGCGGAAAGACCACAAAGATAAGAGAGATTAGGGATCGTACAGAGGCATATAGGCAGTCATTTTTCCCTCGTTCTGTTTGGGAGTGGAACAGGGAGAGAAGATGCTAGTTGTGGTACGAGGTACCCTCCACCACGCACCGTATGGTGGATTGCGGAGTATGTATGTAGATGTAGATGTAGATGTAGGAGCCATGAACTTTCACGAATGTAAATACCGGTGTACGTCTCTTAGCAACAGTGGGTTTAACTGAGGAATAAAATACACAGTATAAGAACACCACAGCCACAGGCATCACTCCAACCAGCTTCTTGTATAGTCTTCACATTAAGGTGCTCACCAAGTAAGTGCGCATACCTCAGCCATTTCGCTTTGCCTTCAATGTCCGTAGATATCAAACAGCAGGCGTAATACCAAGGCCGTCTTCCTCCAAGTTCGAGCGTCGTGTCTCTGACAGATGGGCAGTGCGGACTTGCGTTCAAAGTGTTGTAAAATTCCAGCATTTCCTTTCAGCATCCATTCCCACGTAACGCTGCCGGTGGATGGCCTTCTTTCCGTTATCGGTCGGCTGAGCTGACCTGGGGCGGCGTCAAGTCGATGCGCCACACCGCACTGTGCCCCCTGGCGAGACGCTAAGCAAAGGCACAGAGGCTCATTGCGCTTTCGCCTGCGTATTGATAGCACGCAGGGACACAGGGTGGCCTACAATTATTTCCAAAGATTTGGAAACTATTAGGGGACAGAGCATCATGGTTTGCTGTAAAAGATTTGGCGTCTCTCAAACTTTCCTTTTTTTATGTCAGAATTTCAATGTGTCATCCACTGCTGCTCGCTGATCATCAAATTTAGATTCAAGGTTTGACCTTGTACGGGTCAGCAAAGCAGCTTCAACAGTTCTGTTTGCTTCATTGATTCGTGCACGAAGTGTAGCAGTGACTTTTGATCTGTGTTGTATACACGCTATGCTTGACGTAACCACAAGAAGTCTATGGCGTGACATCGGTGAGCACGGGGGTCATGCGGTAGAACCGTCACAACCCTTACAACTTTCATAAAATGAGTCATTCAGCACGTCTCGCAATTTCAAGTTCTAATTTTCTGTTGCGCCATCAAGTCAGGAGATGATGGACGAGAGTAGCTGTTCGATGTGTGATATCAGGAAGCGATCAAGTATGTCCAGGTAGGAGGATTATTCCGAAGTATCCTGTGTCCACGGCGGTGCCAGATTGGTTTCCTGTCATCCAGTTACAAAGGATTGAACACAAGAATGATAGGCGGATATGCTCAATCGATTGGATTCATTGATTGTCCGTTGTTCACTTATGTTCCTACATCCTGGGAATTGTGGTGAGGATTCATTAACTGTTAGAACCGTTATAGTTGATACATGAAAAGGCTATTTTTCTCTTACTTGCCATCCTGCTTATCCAACTTCGTCTGCAAAGCGGTTTTTGTAAACTTTTGAAATGGTCTCGTTAATGTCATTTTACTGCGTATTTTTTACTACTAAGCTGGAGGCGTAGAATCCTCTTGCCTGGATTTCGCAGCGCTATCTAGCATTACCTGAATTAAGCAGTTCAATGCACGAATCGCTTTTCCCTTATTTCTCCAGAGGTCTTTGATGTTGTGATTTTTGTCTGAACTTGTTAACTACTAATTTTTATGTTACAGTGTAGTCTGAGTACACTTGTGATTTTTATTGTGAGTTCCGCTAAAAGGGTCTTCATTAAAAGAAATGGTTAATCCTAAAGTGGTTGCGCTCTCTGTGAGCCGTACTAAAGCGACAGCCCAAAAACTCAGCTGGCCAGCCGGCCTGAGTGTTGTTTCGGCCCTGCATGGGCACCTGTCTACACGACCAACTGATTGTATTTTATGTAAAATTGGCATCAGTATATTTACTTGGATTGCTTGGTTTTCCTAGTTATATGCGATCTGACTTTCTTGCCCGTGGATGTCGATGTTAACAGTCTGTTAATCATTTGTGACCGGCCGTGGTGGCCGCTCGGTTCTAGGCGCTTCAGTCTAGAACCGCGCGACCGCTACGGTCGCAAGTTCGAATCCTGCCTCGGGCATGGATGTGTGTGATGTCCTTAGGTTAGTTAGGTTTAAGTAATTCTAAGTTCTAGGGGACTGATGGCCTCAGATGTCAAGTCCAATAATGCCCAGAGCCATTTGAAGCTTTTGAATCATTTCTGTAGGTTTCTAAGGCTTCAATTTGGAATATATTGTTAAACGACTGATTGTTGAACTTCTTATTACATCTGTGTGACGAGTTGGATTTAATGCCAAGATTTCAAAAAAAATTTATTAAGACTCTTTTCATAAATTTTTTCTTCGATGTTATTTTCGAGTTTTCATAAATTCTACCACCAGTTTCCTTTCTTCTGAAAGAAAACGTCAGGAATAAACTAAATTCTGGTGGTAGTTGCTGAGACGTTTTGGTTCTTTTTACACGACAATAAAGTGGCTCATTTTTTATTAAATTCGTTAGTAAAATTATGGTCCCGTGTCCCACCACTCAACAGCAGCACCCTACCGTATTTCAACCCCACTACAATTTTGTTTTGCCTCCCATATAGGACAATATTTGTGTAAATTAACAACATGCAGTAAGTGTAGAACAGCTTACTAGCAGTAAGGCATTCATATAAAAAGCATATCATGCACATAGGCCCACCTGAGCTTGTCGACTGACAAAATCGATAGCAAACAGAAACATGAAACATGATAGCAAGGAATAGCATGTCACGTATACCTCCAAGGGTGCGGGACTAACGCGTACAGGATGTTTATACACCGTCCAGTGAAGGGTATACAAAGCGTGTCGGAGGATGCGGAAAACAGTGCAGTCGTTGCTATGCGAAAATGGAGCGATTTGTCTGACGTCCGAAAGGTCATGATCATTGGTTTCCGGGGCAAGGATGGAAACATTTCTGAAACGGCTCAGTTTGTTATTATGGTGCATTAGTTAAAGTATTCTGTGCATAGGAAAATGGCACTGTGAAACGACTTCGGCCAATGGTGCGCTGATTTGGACCGCACCATGACAGGAGCGTCCTCTAGCCGAGGAGAATATAATGCCGCTCTTGCCAGCCTCGACCGTTCATTATCGGCTCGGTATTCGGACAGGATTAGGACGGTATACAGACAGGCCTAGCAGAGAATGCTACGATAGCAATTATTAGTGATTCAGAAACTGCGTGACAAAATTGCATGAACATTGCACATACCAAAGGACTCTGATTTATATCACATGTCGCCCATAGCTTGCCACAACACATTGTAAATACAAGTTAAGTATTAGCAGTCTTCTTATTTGTAATAAAAACTATTAATGTGATTTTGCTTGAATTGTTGTACAGTATTCCGAGAACGCAGCATCCTGTAGGCACCATATAAACGATCAGTGAGCAGGAGCCCACAAGATCACCAGATTTTGACCTGTGTGATTTATGGCTGACGTGTTACCTGAAGCACAGTGTTTATTACAGGGACATTAACTCTGGAAGTTAAAGATGAGCTTATAAAGGGACGTAGCGAACATCCCACATGAGATGTTTCGGACGGCATTAGAGCAATGTCTAGTGCGAATTGGGGTTTTCGTGGATGTGTGAGCAACGTTGGTAACCTGGAACGTAAACACTATACGCAGAAAACCAATATTACACTCTCATGTGTAAATTAAAATGTGCTTGATTCGTTATTCCTCTCCCAAATGCCCTTACAAATGTTTCCATCTCCGCTCACTGGTTTTTCTTGGGATTCCTCCCAAGTAGCGAAAATTTAATTATAACTGCCCGGTATTTCGAACGAGCAGAAGGTAGGTCTCTGCAGAGAGAGTTTCTCATAGTTGGTTATTTCAGTCTGTGTTTATCTTCGTGCTATGGCAGTGATATTGTAAGTAGGCTGTTTAGGTTCTTATATTGGTAACGCCGCCGCTACGTAGCGCTCTGTATGAAAATCAGTGGCTGTGCTGTGGGCAGTCTGTGGCTGGTTGGCATTGTTGTAATACTCGCCATTGTCGCATTGGGCAGCTGGCTTTTAACAGCGCGTAGCATTGCGCAGTTGGAGGTGAGCCGCCAGCAGTGGTGGATGTGGGGAGTGAAGTGGCGGAGTTTTGGTAGCGGATGATCTGGACAGAGACAGTAAATTTGTAAGACTGGATGTCAAGCACTGCTATATATATTATGACTATTAAGATCCAGTAAATAATAATTTTGTGATATACATCAGAAGAGGCACCAATGTTAGCACTGAATAGGGGATCATGGAGGAATTTTATAAGGGGGACTATGCTCCAGACTGAACGCTGAAAGGCATAATCAGTCTTAAATGATGATGATGATGATGATGATGATGATGATGATGATGTGATATACTTCCGAAAAAATGAGGAAGCACAAAAAGACATTTCCCTTCACAGGAACTGCATACATAATTTTCTTTTCAAGTTCTTGGTAATTTATTTCATAGAATAAGTTTCTGTGGTGCACCACTTTAATTACATAGACACTAAGATGTGACATAGGTATTAGACATGGCCATCTTTAGTGTATTATTTTTTCTGCTTGTGGGTTTGTCATGTTTAGATATAAGTTATTACATTTACTGCTGTTTGCTTTGCCAATTTCCATTTTTTTGTCATTGCTGTTTGTGTTAATTGTTTTGTGCTGCTGCATTGCCTCGTCCCTTAGTTTAACATCAGAGCTCAGTAGATTTAAGTTAGCTTAAGAGGGGGTAGATTATATAAGGAACTAACTATGATGAATTGGAAGAAATGCATTGAGAAGCTATAAGAAAATGGTTTGGCCAAAACAGTATTTTGAAAGTGGATATGAGCAAAAAAGTAGGGTTTAGGGACAATAGGTTTAGGTAGGATTTTCTTGGAAATTAATGATGAGGTAAGATAATGGAATATAAATAATGTGGTAAGAAATATGTGAACATATCAATACAGAAAGCATGTTTGGATAGGATTTTTTTTTTTTTTGGTGGAAACAAATGTTGAAATAAGACGAAAGATCTATGGAATGAAGTTTTGGGTTGGACTGCGGTACCAAATGTTGCACTGAAAACAAACCCTGCCTTTCGTCTTGTGTTATTCTGCTATGTGTTTGTGTACTCTTGTGTATTCGAGTTTTTCCTGTCTTTATGTGTTTAGCTGATGAGAGTTATGTTGTAGAATTTTTCTAATACTATGTTATTTACTTTGTAAAGATGTTTAGACATTAATTGTTCTGTTTTCTTTTAATGCTCATGTGTGAAGTTGATGTTTCAAAAGTTATTCTGATCTTTTATGTATGTACTTATGTCATAATTCCTGTAACACTGATGTATATGTTATTTCGATTCTTTTGTAAAGCCTGTATTACTACAAATGTTATCTGTATTGTTATGTTCTTTAATGATGTATTTTGTACCTTTGTAATTGTATTCTTATGCTGTAAATTTATAATTGTATAGACACCATTTCTTCAAATTAAGTTTCATTTCAGTGCACACGTTTCTTTTGGTCATAATATATGCATAATGTGTGAAAAAAGAGGACAGTTAGTGCTTGCACGTGTGTTGATAATTCAGCAAGGGACTGGTTAACAGCATTGCTGGTTCTAAGGACATACCAAACAGTATGTGAGTGCACAAGTGGTGGTTTATGGACTTGCTATATTCTCCGCAAGACTCTTCGTTGGTGATCGAGCACCTGTACAGTCGCAGCAGATGGCTGCTGGCCGTCTCTACAAGGACTACAGTGGGTGTACACCTTTGATGACTCACCAGTACCATTATTTCTACAAGGACTGCAGTGGGTCTGCACCTCTGGTGGCCCAACAATAACATAATCTCTACCAGGACTACAGTGGGTCTGCTCTGTGATGACCTACCTACCAATATTCTTCAAAACTTCGACTGACTCTGCTGTGGGTTTGCTCTGTTGTGGCCCATTACCTGTCTGCATGTCAAGAGTCAGCACTGCCTTTCCGTTGGAAGGACAACACTACTTCTACAAGATTGCATGGAAATCCACTACTTCCGTGTGCATTCTCTTTTACTGCTCAGACTTTGAGAAAAAAAACACTGTAATTTTACTGTGATGAATGATCAGGACTGTCTTTATGGCACTGTGAGAAAATTTTAGCTTTTGACCAACATTGTATCAATAAGTGTGTGCATTTGATATCTTTGTTATTGTAATTATGAAAAATTTTATCAAATCATTATTGGCCACTGCCCAAAACAATTTGTAAAATTTTTTGTGGGGAGCATGGGGGCTATGTAAGTAGGCTGTTTAGGTTCTTATATTTGTAACGCCGCCGCCACGTAGCGCTCTGTATGAAAATCACTGGCTGTGCTGTGTGCAGTCTGTGGCTGGTTGGCATTGTTGTAATACTCGCCATTGTAGCGTTGGGCAGTTGGCTGTTAACAGCGCGTAGCGTTGCGCAGTTGGAGGTGAGCCGCCAGGAGTGGTGGATATGGGGAGTGAGATGGCGGAGTTTTGATAGCGGATGATCTGGACAGAGACAGTATATTTGTAAGGCTGGATATCATGAACTGATTATATATATATATATATATATATATATATATATATATATATATATATATATATATATATATAATGACTTTTGAACACTATTAAGGTAAATACATTGTTTGTTCTGTATCAAAATCTTTCATTTGCTAACTATGCCTATCAGTAGTTAGTGCCTTGAGTAGTTTGAATCTTTTATTTAGCTGGCAGTAGTGGCGCTCGCTGTATTGCAGTAGCTTGAGTAACGAAGATTTTTGTAAGTTATTTGTGAAAGGTATAGGTTAATGTTAGTCAGTGCCATTCTTTTGTAGGGATTATTGAAAGACAGATTGCGTTGCGCTAAAAAATATTGTGTGTCAGTTTAAGTACAGTCTTGTATAATTTTTCTAAGGGGACGTTACAATATGTATGTGGATATATGAGAAACGTACACAGTTAGTATTGGATAATGAACCAAAAAATTGAGCTTTGCACGGTACGACTGTGAATCTATTGTAACCATATATGTCACATGTGACGTGCATGGTCGAAGAGCTGCACCTGGGGTCACTGACTGGCGGACGTACTGTGGTACGAATGGTGATAGGGCTGGTAGTTTCGAGTATAGATATTCTACCATATCAATTGGATTCGACTTTAAATGAATAACGGTAAATATTTAATGCTGTTTGAATGTGAATGATTTATCAACATTACTAGGAGAGATTAGGAGGACTTGAACATGAGTATGTATTGATTATGGTACAGTAAATAAAGTTATGGAGGACTTTCCTCAGAGAAAGTAATTTACAGCTGTTGTGACTGATAATTTGCAATTTTTCACAAACACAACTTTTATTTATGTAAGTTTACAAGGTTGATGACTGCACAACGAAAGAAAGGTCACAATAACGATACCTGTAAAAGTCTCTTAAGTGAGGCAAACAAAAGTTGACTTCTAATTTTCCACAAAGGTTCGTGGTAACACACACACACACACTAGTGAAAGTCCAAATCAGAGACGAAGATGTAATCTTCAGCGGTCGAAGTCCACAAGGTCGGCATCCGGAGTGAACTGAACTTTGGGGCTGGTTCTAGCTCCTAATTAGCTGTCTCCAGCCAGTCAGGGTTTGCACGCTACAGTTTGATGGAAAGTGTCGGCAACATACGTGCTTAACGTTACTAAAATGAACATTGTATATTAGCTTGTGTTTTTGAGAAACAGAAAGAACATATCCGCGCAAATAGACAGCTTAGGCCAATGGAGGAGGCCTGTGATCTTCATAACAAATTAATGCGTAGAAAGAAATGCCTTCTTTCACAAAATAGTTTATTACAGTTCTAACCGATTTGGCTTTGCAGCCACCATTAGATCCAACGTGTACTCAAACAACACGTAGGCGGGTACTCAATAAATGTTGTGAATTTAATAAACTAATGTGTGACCAAGATATTGATTTCTTTCATTTGAGTCAATTACAGTAACATTTTGTTTAAGTATCAACAAGTAATGATATTAAGAAAGAAAGTGAAAATATAGCTTAAGCAATAAAAGACATTAGCGGTTGGGAGTACTGCCAAGAAAAAGAAATTCCAGAGAAAGGCTGTACAGAAAATATGAAATGGAGATATTTCACAAACTGTCAATCAAAAACGAATAGCTTACCTAAAATTATACAGTATCGGAACACAGGGAATAAGAAAACATGTATGACAGCGTCCGCAGACGAAAATGTGAATGGTAAATGTTACTTGAGGACAAGGAATTTGGAAGGACTGTACAATGACTGGGAACATTCAGTGTGGAATGAATTACACGTTGAAGAACCAGTAATTATTCCCAATTAAGTTAACATTCACTAAAGTAAATACATATCTTCGCCGATTAGCACACGAGGTGCGTGAACGAACTTACAACAACCGGCCGACCTTCTCCATACACAACCTTTCTCACCCTCACAGATAGTCCAATCAACGAAGGAAAATTAAGGGAAAAATTAAAGGGAAAAATTTCGTGTGGTGGCAAAGTTTTGTGTAGCTGTGGGAGGGAGTGCAATGAACAACATTCTAGCAATCCTGACCACAGGCACATGACCATGGAAGTGCAGGTGAGTTTAAATGTCAGTAACTCGAAAACCACGACTTCTAGAGAAAACTATCACCTGTACAAAGTTAAAGCACATTACATTTCCTACAAAACAGGTCCTTCTCATACTTTCTCTAGGACTAGTAGTTTCCACGTTCCAGGGATAGGAAAATCGCAGATTATTAAATGTGGTGTTTTAATGATATAAAATTAATGTTTATTGTTAAATGAAGTGAGACAAAAGGAAATGTTAAATGATTGTACCACATATAGGTGCAGTACAGCCGTGTTATGGGATAAATTGTGTTCTGGGGGTGTAACAGGATGAAAGGGGTGGGCGTTGGAGGATCGACACCAGATAGACCGCTGGACAGTGGTCATGAACTTCCCTCATTCATAGGTTTGCAAACTGGAGAGCGAGAAGTCGAAGCCCCAATCTCTTTATTCCACTATGTTACAAGCAACAGGCGCAGGATGTCTCACATTATACCGACCCTTGGTTATCACTGGTAAAACAGGTGTGCAAACACACCATCTGGTGCTCATTTTCAACAGTGTACGTTGACACTGTACGTTATACAGTTATAAATTACTAACAACAGTAACGCAAGAAACACATACGGACAGACTCTGCATAAATTTATGCAAACTGTTCTATTCAACCAGTGGGGAAATTGATTGTTAGCCACCGAAGAAATTTATTTCCTAAGACCAGTGAAACTGGGAAACCACATATTTAGAATGGACGACAGTAGAATTCCGGGGCTTTCCCTTAGATATCACCATGTTAGAAGAAGAAATATCGACAGAACCGTGATCAGACGGCAGGAAAACTAAGGCAGGAATTGGCTAATAGCTTAATCCTAGAGGTGAGTGATCCTAGAGGAGAGTTTTAGATGAGTTTAAATCTTGAGGGTCTGCCACCTCAATCGTATCTCTGAATGTCAAGCCTAAACTCCATGCGAGTCGGGTAGCTTGTGTAAGTTATTCTGTAGTTTCATAAGAGCATTCGATATCTGTTGGTAAATCTGCTATTAGTTATTAAAAGTGTATTGTCCTTTTATACTAGCAGTTTTAGTAAGGTAATTGAAATTTCTGCGTGTAGTTAAAAGGTTTAAGCCTTATTCACTTAGAGATAATTGCTTAGCGATCATTCCGTTGCCTTGAGGGCTTGGGGTTGAGTTGTTTGGGAGAAGAGACCAATCAGCGAGGTCATCGGTCGCATCAGATTAGGGAAGGAAGTCGGCCATGCCCTTTCAAAGGAACTATCCAGGCATTTTAGGGAAATCACGGAAAACCTAAATTAGGATGGCCGGACGCGGGATTGTACCGTCGTCCGCCCGACTGCCAGTACAGTGTGCTAACCACTGCGCCACTTTGCTCGGTCTATTGAGGGCTTCATTAAGTCTTGAAAGGCCTGAAGACCTTATTGCCGGAGCTTTTGACTTTAGAGTCGTAATGTGTGTGTTGCTTGTTGACGGCC
Organism: Schistocerca nitens; assembly: GCF_023898315.1. Lineage (NCBI taxonomy): Eukaryota > Metazoa > Arthropoda > Insecta > Orthoptera > Acrididae > Schistocerca > Schistocerca nitens. The sequence goes on from NC_064614.1 coordinate 977,399,694, forward strand.
TTGGCTTCCGAGCCGTCACATTGTAACTGACGCGGCGGCTGCCCGTATGTACGTTCTCTTGTAAGTCGTCCCGTGTATGTATGTACCTGGACGGCATCTGCGGTGGCCGTTAGCTCTCGCTGAAGTTTTGATTTCAGCCGCTGCTAAACAAGTTAAGTTTTCAGATTATCCTATTTGTTGTGTGGCTTTAAGTAACTGCCTTTTCGAGTTTTTCCAGTATTGTGACCTAACGTAATGCAGCTAGGAATATATTTTCTATGTTGAGTGTACGATTATTAACTGTCTTAATATTTTTAACGTAAGTTCCATCTGTAATTCACTGCTCTTGATAGCTTAGATTAATTTGGCTGCACACTTCTCGTCACTCATTTCAAGATTACCAGAATAAATTTGTGAATTTGCCCTCTTCCTTAGCGGACAGATTCTTGTTCTTGGTTGTTGCTAATTTCATTTAGGAAACTTTTCTTAATTCTATTGTTATACTTTTATGGGTTTTATTCAAGGGCCTTATGACCGTTTAAAATTTTTTGACTTTAAGTTGTTGTCTGAGCTTTAAGAGGCGATAAGGGTGGCTCCGGCCTACTTATCTTATAAACATAGTTATTTCAATTATTGTTTCTCCATTTTCAATTTGCTTGTGTAAGTGAAGCTTGTTGTTTAAATTAATATCTCTCTTGTCGTAAGGCCTGCGTATATAAGAGATTCTTGCTGTTGATTAATTTACATCAGCTGTAAGAGAAGATTCTGGTTTTAACTGCCAACCTGATTATTTGAAAAGAATTCAAATTCCTTGAAAAAAAATGATGTGGTCAGCTCCCACGTCTCTTATCCTTTGTCCATCCTATGGACGGACATTTCATTTATGTTGTGAGCTTTTACTGGTGTGTTGAAGTAATTTCAAAATTTGTCCACTACAACTTAATAATGTAAACGTCTCTACTACTTGACACATGTTAATGAGTGCAAGTCGTTCATCTCTGTACCCTAAATGTCTCTGAGAAACTACACCAGCGTCAAAATTATCTAACGATCTGAAAACCATTTACGAAATAAAAATAGAAAGGGAAGACGCCAGTGCAATACATTCCTTATATACCAGTTTCTACGAATTGTGTGAGGTTGTTCAACGAATTCATTCAGAATTTTAATAGTGATGCTGCACCACAAGGCAAGTTTATCACTCAGAGAAAGGAAGCGTAAATTAAGAACTGTTTGTAGGCAAATTAAACTGAAAGAAGAAATCAAGTATACGTTTCAACCGTTGTGGCTGCGCTCACATAGGGAAAGAGGGTTCAAAATGGTTCAAATGGCTCTGAGTGCTATGATACTTAACAGCTGAGGTCATCAGTCCCCTAGAACTTAGAACTACTTAAACATAACTAACCTAAGGACATCACACACATCCATGCCCGAGGTAGGATTCGAACCTGCGACCGTAGCGGCCGCGCGGTTCCAGACTGAAGCGCCTTTTTATTATTAATTTAATTTTCTTCGTTTTCGTCCGTTGTATCTGCTCGTGACGGTCGTCGCAAGACACCCGTTTCAGTTCGTCGTTGATCCATTAACTCAGTTTTTTTATTACAGAGGGCAGCTAACACTCTGACCGAACACGCTGAGCTACCGTGCCGGCGACGCCTAGAACCGCTCGGCCACTCCAGCCGACGGAAAGAGGGTGATTTGAAATGTTTTCTGCACAGTATCTCAAATCCACATAAGAATACGAGGGGCTATAATCGAGTAATGCATTACATTTTTTGCTGAAAGCAGTATGGTTTCATTTAGGATTCCTATGCACCATATTATTCCCCATTCTCCTGCTACAAAATCCTATTATTCAACATAATCTCCGTTCAATGCGACGGCCTTATCCCACCCTACTGGAGGGCCTTTATACCCGCATAATATCTCTCCACTGGATGACGTCGGAGCCAAGGTCTTGCTGCATCAGTAATCTCTCCATTATCCACATGCTGCTTCGCGCGGAGTACATCCTACGTTGAGCCAAACAGATGGAGCATGGAAGGTGCAAGATCCGGGAGTTAGGGTGGGTGAGGAAGAACAGTCCAAGGAAGTTTTGTGAGCTCCACTCTGGTGCGCTTACCAGTGAAAGGACTTGTCATGGAGAAGAAGTTCGTTTTCCTTTTTGCTGAAGTCTCTTCTGCCATTTCGTGAAGGTAACGAAATGTACGTGATTGTTTTACCATGAGGGAGGACATCAATCAAAATAACCACTTCAGAGCCTCAGAATTTATCGACTGACGGTGAGGCTTTGCACGTCTTCCTCGAAGAAGAGGTACCATTCCAATGAATTGCGGCTTTCTCCGTTTCGAAGTGATGACTCCATGTTTCATCCCCTGTGACGATGTCCGACAAAAAAATTATCATGATCAGCCTCGTGACGCGTGAGTAGTTATTCACAGATGGTCCTTAGTTGCATTCAATGGCCTTCTGACAGGCGGTGAGGAACCCAGCGAGCAAACACGTTTGAGTACTATGCTAACAGAGACGTGCAGTTGTCCCGAGGGGTGTTTGATCGTGATCCCTCGATCACCTCGAATGAACGTGTCCGCACGTTCCAACATAACAGGAATCGTAGACGTGTGTGGCCGGCCGTGAGATATGTGCTGGTTTTGCGCGCCGTTGTTGCGATGATGACATAAGCCTCGCCCAACGACTCAGCATGCTTTTGTTTACTGCCAGGTCACTGCCGAGAACATCAGAAGCTCACTCGACTTAGGTACCCCAACAAGTCGACGGTCGCAGAGTACTGTTTGTCCGAAAATCACGAAATGGACTACCAATATACCAGCGTCCTGGCACAGACATCTAAATACTGGGACAGCGTCGTTAGAGAGGCTATCGAAATTCGTATCAGGGAAGGAATCATCAACCGAGATTGCTGCTATAACCTCAGAAAGCATGGGAACCAGCAGTGAGTCTAATTAAAACGACGCTCAGCAAAGGAAACGAACGGGCGACCAGGGCGGATGAGGAAATTACACCGACACCACCACAGACGCCGACGCCAGCGTCTCAGCAGCCAGACTGAACTGCTGCTGCGTCGCAACTGTCCAAATGCCAGGTCCGAACTCCACTGCTGGCGCGTTCCAACTGTCCAGTTGGTCGGCGATCAGACATGTCACCATCGTCAGGTGCGCTGACGAACTGAGCTCCTGAGGGCGGGTGGCCATCGTAAATGCCCTCCCCCTTAAAGACGTTCTTTTTGCGGTCCGTGCCCGCGGCCGCTCGTCGGTGGCTGTACGTATCCTTCAAAATGTATTTAATTTAGTCGCATTCCAAGCAGAGAGCTGTCATTGAATTTCTTTTGGTGGAAACCCACTGCAGAATCGGGTTTGTAAGTCAGTGACATTTTTGTGCTATTTCCTTTTCGATATTCTTTTTTTTATTTAAAGGAAACCAACAGCGGCAGCTAAATTAACGATTTCACATCGTTCGTAGCCACAGTCGTTTTTACGGGCAACGGCCTCTGTGATTTGGAGGCGTGACGCGGCATAGTGTTGCCCGTTCGTGAGCCTCCTCCTAATTTGAAGCGAGGTTAAACGGAGTCAGTCCAATGATACCCTCATTAGTGAATTTCTGGTTTCCTGCTAGAGTAATGGAGAAGACAGAAACAGACTGTGAGGCTAACGGTGCCAGGCGATCATCAATAAGGATCACAGGAGGTTAAAGCAGCTCCTTGAGTTGGCGGTCCTACGCAGAGGAACTTCTTTTTGGAAGAATGCAGAAGTTCCTCCAGTAGCCAAAGACTGGTCGCCAACTGTGATGCTGCCTGCACGTGCAATCGGGACGATTTAGAGACTGTCACGTAGAGCGCAATGGGAAACCACCGCATTAACTTTCCCAAAGACTCTAATACATGTAGTTCTCTGCTAAAATATCGTGATAGGTTACTCCTGGGTAAAATATTTCCGACCAACACAGTCACACCAGTGAATACCCTCTTCCTGCTTCGGGAGTCCTAGCAGACTAAAGGAAAATACTAATTAAGATGAGCACGTTGGATGTTAAAATGACAAGGCAGTCTGTGACACTAGAAACACTAAGAGAGGAAATAAAATTAATATATCTAGATTTATGATTCCCATGATTTATCTACCTTATTCCTTTCCGAGCTTGTATTTCGACCTTAACGAACTCATTATCGACGGGATATTCAATCCTCATCTTCCCTCCTTTTCTTAATATCCAGCTTAGTGCATTAGTAGCATATAAAAGCGATGATCGTTGCAGCGATTCATCGTATCAGCAAGCTGTAGGTCTCTTGGCACTGCTGGTGCGGAATGGCACATGGCGCCTTAAAGAAGGGGCGCGGAAGGATGACAGGTCTCAAATGTTGAGGTGGGTATTTGAAAGTCAGAGGTAGTGTTTTTCATGGTGAACTGAACAAGACTGGTAATTTGAAGCAGGTGGTGAAATTTCAACTGTGTTGGTTGCTTGTTGTCTTCCTTGCATTAGATATGGCTGCTATCGCAACGATTTAAACAGAAAGAAGCAAGGCTTATTTGCCGTCGCTTTATCTTTGCAGTGATGAATGAGGACAAATTAATTGATATTCTGTTTTTACAAGGAAAGCACATGATGAAATGGAATTTTCTTGCTTTCAAGTACGCTTACGATGGCGTACGTGAGCTGTTTTAATTGAAGCGTGCCTGAGCGACAGCTATCCCGAGGTCCTTCATGTTTCTATAGTGTTATGAGGGCTCCATCTACTTCTACACCTGCGCCGGTCATTAGTTATAGAATACATCTATAGCCTTTTTTGACTTATACCTGCTTTATGGAAACAGTATACCTCTCACGGATGGCTTCCAGAAAAGCAAGATGTAATACCAAAGGAAAACTTTCGAGTAGATTACGTTTACAAACTTTAGCGCAGTTGTACTCACTTTGTCTTACGTCTATCAACATTGCAGTTATTTAACTCTAGAAGAACGACCTTGTCTACTCGGCCGCGTGTTGTGAGATCTTTCACGATGCTGGTGTACTGTAATTGCTTCTCTGGCAGTTCTCCAATCACGGCGAACAAAGGCTGCAAAGAAGAGGCTGCCAGGGTGATAAATGGATGAGAGGCGCGGAAGAAAGTTGTAGAAGCACTTTGAGAGGTGCTGGAGGAGGCTTGAAACATTAGGCTACAAGTCGGGCATTCTTGGGGTGATTAATTAGCTTCAAGACTAAAGACGATCGATGGGTTTTCTCCGTTCCTGTATGCACGGATACAATAGTGGCCACGAACACTCATCTATACTGGAAATATAATTACAATATTTATCGCGTCTCAATTTTTTATATAATAAATATTAATTTAAATTTTCTCTAGATGTTACAATGTAGCGTCCATATTATGAAGTACTTAATGAAACATTTATATTTTTAGAAGAGCTCATTGCACCGTAATTATTGAGCGTTTAGAATAGTAGCGAAATACACGAACAGTGTAGAAAAAGTAGAGTAGTCGGAGCTTCTCTTTTCTTGAACTCTTTAAGGAAGAGAACTGGAAATCTGAAGCAATTTTGAATCTTCTCGTGTAGCGGAAGACGTCTTTTATTGTAAGCAACGGAAGGAGGTGTGTTTTATTGGATACAACGTCAGACAATTGCCTACTGACTGGAGGTTTCTTATATTTACGGAGTAGTTCAAACACGTAAGAACGCTTTTGGTATTTGTGGCTATGGGGCAACGAGAGGAAGGCACTTTGAAATGGAGAAAGTAGGAAATGTAAGCATGAACTGCCGATGAAGATAAAAATATGTTTTCTGATCTCCATTACTCTATCAAATGCGACATGAAATAGTTGCTGTTGAGGAAACCCTTTTTTATCTCATGCGAACATTCAGGTAATGAGTTAGTATACGTTAATAAATTTTTTCACTCTGGTGCGGAGAGTAAGCTGTAATCAATGATTCTATGTACGAGAACCTTGCTGGAACCTGGAACCCTATCTTTCATGGTAATCCAGCCAACTGAGCTAGCCATCCCACCGTCTCACATTTTCTGTCGGTTAGTGCGTCTGGCACAGTCGAAACTCATAGGAGGTCTACGTCTGCATCATTACTCTGCAATTCACAGTTAAGTACCTGGCAGAGTGTTCGTCGAACCACCTTCAAGCTATATCTCTACCATTCCTTTCTCCAGCAGGGAGAAGAAAAAACGAACAGTTAAATTTTTCCATGCGAGCGGGTCTGGTACTTGTACCTAATGATATAACATCTCATGCTGACTGTGTGAATCTGCCAACTATCGAAATCTCCCCTGGTAAAGTTTCAATCAAAAATGGTTCAAATGGCTCTGAACACTATGGGACTTAACATCTGAGGTCATAAGTCTCCTAGAACTCAGAACTACTGAAACCTAACTAACCTAAGGACATCACGCATATCCATGCCCGAGGCAGGATTCGAACCTCCGACCGTAGCGGTCGCGCGGTTCCGTACTGAGCGCCTAGAATCGCACGGCCACCGCGGCCGGCAAGGTTCCAATCAATTTGATTGTCTCAAAAAGTCATTCTGCCTCACGTCGAAGAATTTGGGTCTGAAAGTATTCAGATAAATAATCGGACACGCATAGCTTCCATTTCACTGGCGAGAAATTATCTCAGTAATGCACTTTTAACTGATTGTTAAGGGTATGTAGGAAATGTGAACCTCAAATACCGTCCAGCAGGCTGTGAAGACATCGTTTCAGCCTGGCGGTGCGTTTTACAAGCAAGTTTCGACAAATTATCTTCACCAACGACTTCATGCGTACAACAGGTTGATTATGGTCGGGAACTCTAGGATCCAATGAAGTGTCAGTCCAAAAAATGGAAACACTATGTAAAACATTCTTGGTTTTCTTGACAAATCAATATGTTTGACATATCAGTGCCGTCGCGGAAGACTTGGTTCTCAATGGAGGCACTCTTATCAACTCACATAAAATACCTCAGCAGGAAATGTATTCTGGAGAACCAGAAATGCGTTGGTGATAAAGCTTACGAATAGGATACTTGCGACCTTATATTGAGGTGTTATGTCAACCGACACTGAATCCACAAATCAACATCACCACTTGTCTCAGCATTTTCAACGCTAAGCAAGTACCAGAAACTCATATGAAGAGTGCCATTTCTACCCTATTTGGAGCAGGAGTACGATCGTATGAACAAGGTGCTGGACGTATGTATTAATATAATGAGTGGATAATTTTGTCTACCCAAAGAGCACTCAATATACACGGCTGAAGTAGTAATTGAAAGGCCACTAAGATATAGCAGGTCACAGAGCGATAAACATAACGTACACACTGTAAACGGATAGTGATTCGTTGCGGATTATGAAAGATGAAAATAATGTTAAATACACAGCATACGGATGTGACGACGACTTATTAACATGTCAAATATTTTTTTAGGTTTCGACATACGGCGAAGTTCAATATTGCGGTATTCCACTTCACAATCGCCACACGTACGAAGTATTCATGTGTAGTGGAAATTACGGGAATGGACCACAAGTGATGTTTTTCTTAGCGAAAGGTACGAATCTGTGCCGGAATTAGCTTTTAGTAATTCCTCGGGACTATTTTCAATTCACACAGTGCACGAAATGTGTATAATTCATTTACGTAGCAATTTGTGTCATACTTCGTGTGTGGCCTGGATTTGCTTTACAGTTGTTCTTACATGATACATATCAGTTCATCGAAAATTATTGAGAATTAATCCGTAGTAGGAATTTTCTCCCATAATTATGTAAATAAAATCAAAGTGCAGTTATAGCGGAACCAGGTCATAGGTGTATTTATAATGTAATAATGATACATGATAGGACATAGTGTTTGTACTTGTAGTAATTACTGACAGATATTGAAAAGCCAGAAGTATTTAGTGGTAGAGCACGGCATGTTACTGCTAAATAATTTGAATCTCTACTTCCAGTCCGACGTGATCTGTCAAGTTCGTACTGGTGGAAGGTGAATGGCAGACCAGTGATCAATACTTCCATATGTATACATATATCATGTCTAGATCATGCTGTATACTGTACTGTGCTTATACAGGATTTTTTAAGTCAAATGAGTGCTTATGTGGATGAAGGAAAGCACAAACATTTCCATTTATTAAGAGATCAAGAAAACTACAGATGTAGTCCTCATTCCAGTGTATCTACTTGCACCCTCTGTAACATCCACGAGATAAATTTTTGGCTACAGTGCGACGAGAGGAAATTATGCCTCTAAGAGTTATAAACATTATGTATTCGACGTATGAAAATAAAACAATGAAAACTTATAAATATTAATTATTTATATAATATTCTATGATGTAATTAGACATATCGATGTGTATCATACAAAGACAATGATAATTGTAATTTCCTTTTATGATCTGCGTTTGTCTTCCTTTGTTTTTACCTTTTGTTGGTTGGCTTATGTAGATTGTGGACGCTTATCAAACTGAGGTCTGTTAAGAAATTGTAATTATTTGTTAATTATTACTTGAAAATAGAGTTCATTATTATTATAAATATCAATGAATAATTATTTGTAACTGTAATTCCTCTCTCAGTAAGCATTATCTGTGTTAATTATTTCTTTCCGCTGCAAGGAGCGCAGCCATTGATGATGGCGATTTGTATCGCGTTTTTGTCTGTGTTTTCCTAAGAAACAAATCAAATGTTTGCTTGATGAAGTCTAAATAGTGCACAATACGAAAGTAGAGTTTCTGTAAAGTTTAATTAGCAGTTAAAATACTTATTTGGTCTAACAATAGAAAGTCTCTATCAATTGTCTGCCGCCATCTTAACAATTGTCTCAGCGGCAAATTCAAATTACGCAACTCTGCAGACACAAATGCTGAACGTAATACAAATGTGTAAAAATAAATGTGCACCGGTGGTCCCGAACTCATTTGAATGAAAATGATTCGAATCAGATTGGTTCTTAAATAACACTGCTCATAGCACGAACGTTATAACAAACTTTTGTAGCTGATGTATGGAGCCGAAATTAATTACGCACGAGTTGCGAAGAATATTGTTTCAGATAACATACATCAGTGTTGTGCGCGGCTGATATTCGGTGGTTTTAATGATCATTTTGCTGAAGATAACTGTTTCCATCATAATCCATAGTTGTATAGAATCTGTTGAATGAACTGTGATTTAGTGACACTTACGCAACATACAGACAACACTTTAACACGACGTTAACTTGGAGTTCTTTAGCAACTTGACCAATTCTTTAGCCGGGAGAAAATTTATTTATAAATTACTCAATGTAATAAAATAAGATTATCATTTTCATTTACAAATTAGTTACATAGCAAACCACTGAATAACACAGCGATCGCCACACTGACGCCCAACGTGGGGCCACCAATGCACATTTATTCATTATAATAATTGAAATTGTGATCTTTTACAGGTACGCGGTACCTAAACAAACATTGCTTATTTATTTGTTTCATGAGCATTAACATCTTCCTACCGAACTGCTGTACGAATCTGTATCTGCGCTGTGGCGATGGTAACTTCACTAAAGCAGTGCAGTACACAGCTGTCAATCAATTCACGTAGGAGCAGATGTACATATTCGGTAACTGAGCAGCACCACACTCTAAACATATGCTGCGTGTGTAATTTACAATTAAAATCAGTACCTGCAGCTATAAGTAGTAATAATTGAATATTCTGGCTGCGAGAATAATATTTTTGAGTGTTATTTGTATATATGTGTTAGTTATAAGATTCTTTTGTGTCAATTGGTGCTTGTCAGTGATTTATATATTTGCTGTGCTATATTGGTGATAGAATGGTTAAACAAAAGAAAAATAAACCGAATGAGCATACTGATGCAGAGATGACATCAGAGTCTCAGGTAGAACAATCTACCCATATATCTGTCGAATTATTAGAAAATTTAATTATGAATGATAATTTAGAAACTGGTATCCCGAGTGATAGTAAAACCGAGGAGTTGCCTAAACAAACTGACACTCCTGGATTCAACCAGTTAGGAATTAATGACAATATTTCTTCTGGGCAAGGGGCAGAAGTTAGCAATGCTCAAGCTCCATACAGGATATGCAAACAGCATTATTTGAAAAGACTTTTAAATGAAACTAGACCTACACTTTTTTAAAAAAAAAATCTCACGAGATAGATAAGGATGCTTCGCAACTTTAAACTTAATAATAAAATAAACAATACCCCATAGAGATTACAGAGTGCCCCAGAGAGCATCCCAGAGTGCCCCCGAGAGCTAAAACACCAAGAAGAATCGCTTCTCGGCTTTTGGCAAGATCAATGTGTAGCAGTCTGTATGAGATAACAAACTGAAAAACAAATTAAATTAAATGCAGCAGCTTCGTAATATAAAGCAACTACAAATCGTCCAAACATGCCGCAGATGCCTGCAAGTACTGATAGGAGCAGCGCCATACGTCACACTTCCTGCACATAATCTAAAGCTCGCTGGGAGCGGCAAGAAGTAGCGCGCTGATAAACCGCAATGGCGGCACCGGAAGCAGAGCAATTCTACGGATCGCGCTAAGTTAAAACTAGCGCGATCCGCCAGGCGCCTCGTGCAGCGGCTGTCCCGTTCAAGGTCACCCGCCTTACATAGCTGCAGCGGCTAACTGAACACAGCCTTGCAGCTGCAGCGGCTAAGTGAACACAGCCATGCAAAAGCAAAAGCATGAAAAAAAAAAAAAACAACGCGAGCTTAAAGAGCAGGAGCGTTAAAGACAACGTCAGCAGGAAAAGGAAAAACGTAGACAGGAAAAGCTGATAGAAAAACAGCAACAGGAGCTCAGGGACCAAGAAAAGGAAAAGAAATTTATGGAAAATATAAACAATATTTTTCTGGAAAGAGATAAAGAAATTGTCCGTAGGATAAATCAAGTGTTGGTCGATCGTGATAATGCTATTACTACCCATTTTAAGCAGGAGGTCGATGCAGTAAAAACCACTATTGAACCGTTAACAAACATTCCAGTTCAGGTCAAGAGTCTTCAAACTAAAGTAGATAGACTAGAGAACCAATTCAAAGCCTTGGCTACCGCTGTGGAAAGAATGCAGGAGGACATTCCCTCAGAAATCCGAAAGCAAGTCCGAACAGAAGTAGCCAGGGTGCTGAGCTCTGAAAATCAAAATTTTGAAAATCTGACAATATGCAGTTATGACAACACTGGTACTGACAGGCAAAAGATCGCAGATAATCTGACGGCGAATATTAATGCACCACAAGGAAGACCAAATTATGATAATCAACCGATACTACCAGAGCAATATGTGACACCAAGGAACAATAATAGTGGAATAGAATGTACTTGTAATAAAGTAACCACACCACCTGCGAATGATAGCAATTCCATGCACTTAACTACTTTCATGCATGAAGAAAGCCTAATTAAGCATAGACAGTTTCAAATATTTAACGAAGAAAGCAAGAAAAACATACATCCAGTAGTTTTCATTCGAAACTTCAAAAGTGTTCTTCCAAAATCGTGGTCGGAAGAACAGAAAATACAGTTTGTGGTTTCACATATTTCTGGTGATGCGTCGCTCTGGGCATTAAATGCAGCAGAAACTTGCAAGACTTTCCACGACTTTGAGAAGGCGTTCCTTGATCAATTCTGGTCAGCGTCTACTCAAGAGCGACTCCGTAAAATTGTTTACAATGCAGAAATGTACAATCCGAAGTCAGGCTCCTTAAGAAAGTACTTTGAAAAATATATTAACATGACCCGGTACTGGGATGAGCCAGTAACAACCAGAGACTTATTGCGAGTGTTAAAAGCTAGATTACACATACATATTAGAGAAAAATTATTCAATGTTACAGACACCGATCTGAAAGAATTTCTGTCTGTAATTGATTCTCTGGATCTAGTGCAAGAAGACGCCAGAAAAAATTCTGACGTGATCAGCAATAATAATAGTCCTAATAGAAAAAATTCGTAGAATGGAAATAATGGAAATAGGGGCGAAGGTAGTCCAAAGAAAAAGAAAAGTAAAGCTTATAGTAACGGAAAATACAATAATAATAATAGTAGTAGGAAGCCCTACAACCAAAATTTAGGTTATCCTAATAATTATAACAGTAATTATCAAAAGGCCGAACAACACCAACAACCGAATGGTAATCAGAGGCCGTACCACAATGAAAACCCAAACAATAACAATAGCAACCGAAAGAGACGAAATGGCAACAGGTCAGACAGTCCATGTAAAGACAAGCCTAAAAATATGCGGGGTGACAGTGAATATTGGCGACAGCCAGGGCCAAGTCATTGGCAGCCGCAGCAAAATTCTATCAATTCAGGTCAGCCAATAAATTATGTACAGGCTATACCTATACCAAGCAATCAATATCCACCGTGGTGGGATCCAAGCAGGCCTCCTCCGACTGAAAACTCACAAAATGTTAGAATAGTGGATGTACCTTCGGAAACAAAACAAAACACTCAGAAGCCAACAAACTAATTTCGGTCCCTGTAGGCTTTCGCCAGATGACCGAGGCCAACAACGAAGGCAATAGGTCGACAGAACAAAAAATAAACATGATACGGTATCAGGATGGCAACAGGATCGAAGATGAGCTATATCAGGAACCTGCTCTCTCTGATAAGCCACAAAAGGAAAATTCCCAAGCAAGTGTCACCGGAGCTGTAAATGGTGTAACAACTACTATTCTGCGTGACACAGGTGCGAATGTATCAGTTATGAACAAGCAGTTTTTCAAGAAGGTATCGGATATAAGGAGATTGCCCATTTTGCCGGTTACAAATTGTAAGGTTATAGGGGCACTGGGAAAAAAGGCACAGAGTATAAAATACCAGACACAGGTGGAAGTTTCCTTGGGATATGATCGCTTGTTATGCACGTTCCTACTAATGGATAACTTGTCAGTACCGGAAAGAGAAGCTGTAATTGATCTCGCCCGTGAGACATGTGCAATTAAGTACCAACAGCGACCCGTAACATTAATGCTGAATCGGGAGTTCGGTGCGAACCTTCTACTGATGAGAAAAATGAATCTTTCTGTCAGCAAACAGAAGTTGTTAGTGTTGGATCATAAGCACCCACAGATGTGTCACAAAAATCGAAATAACGATGCACCCAACAACGTGAGTGACATCGTCACAACAATAGAAGAAAAAGTACAGGAGGCAACTTGCATTAATGCTTCAGAGGCTAGACAATTAACAGAATTATTATCCGGGTACCTCGAAGTATTCAATGAACGCCCCGGAATCATAAAAGAATACCAGTATAACATGAAAGTATATCCGCACAAGACCTATTGCAGAGCATCTTACTCAATCCCTTGGTCTAAGAAAAACGAAGTGATGAAAGAAATCCGAAAAATGGTGGATTGGGGCATTATTGAAACATCTAATTCGCCATATAGCAGTCCGCTATTAGCAATAACCAAAGCAGATAAAAGTATACGCTTAGTTCTCGACGCACGGGACATCAATAAGATTATAGTGCCAGTGCGAAAGAGACCTGAAAATTTAGACGAACAAATCCAGAAGTTTTTTGGCAAGAAATATCTAACCTCACTCGATTTGCGTTCTTCATTTTGGCAAATCCTCTTATCAGAAGAATCCAGGCAATATACCGCCTTTGTGTTTGGAGGCCGAAGCTATCAATTTCGTGTTTTTCCCTTTGGATTAAATATTAGTGCCGGTGTGTTCATAGCAGCGTTGGATGACGTACTAGGACCCTAGTTATTAGATCGAGTCACAGCATATGTTGATGACCTATTGCTAGCAACAGATACCTGGGAAGAACACCTTGGTTTAATACAAAATGTGCTAGACAAGTTTCTAGCAAGAGGAGTAACAGTGAATTTGAAAAAATCCAAGTTTGCTAGGGAGGAAATAAAATTCCTTGGTCATGTAATATCGCCACAAGGTATAAAACCAGACCCTAGCAAAATGGAGGCAATTTCAAATTTTCCGTACCCACGCACGAAGAAACAACTTAAAAGTTTCATTGGCTTAGCATCTTTCTTCAGAAAATTTTTAACAGCTCAATAGCTTAACAGTGAAGCGTTATTGAGTTTGCTAAAGAAAAACGCACAATGGTGCTGGACATCGAAATGCAAAGAAGACTTTGACAGTATCAAAGATGCACTTATCAATGCACCAATTTTACATGAGCCGGATATGTCAAAGGATTTCTTTATTGCAACAGATGCATCAAATTATGGGCTCGGAGCATGCCTGTTTCAAACAGAAAACATCAACAACAAGCTAGAAGTCAAGATGATTGGATTTGCAAGTAGGATCCTAACCAAATGTGAACGATCCTACACTGTGACCGAACTTGAGGCACTTGCCGTAGTATTTGCCTTTAAAAATTTAGATACTATGTTTACGGGAAACATGTCAATGTTTTATGTGACCACCAAGCTCTGAGTTTCGTGTTAACATGCAAATTACTGCACGGGCGCTTAGCTCGATGGACTCTCGCCTTGCAAGAGTATGACTTTGAAATTAGACATGTCCATGGACCAGATAATGTAATTGACGACGCATTATCTAGGCTACCACGAGGATTACCAGCGTTTGCAGCTCTAGTAGAAAGTTCTACAGAATATAAAATTCTTCTTATAAAGGACAAAGCTAATAGACAAAAATATTTAGCGTTGTGGAAAAGAGTAAAACAATGTCAAGAAAAGGATTCGATTCGATATGGAACTACATCAGGGACGCATTGTGTCAGCAACATGATAGTGCTTTCCACCAATATTACCAGTTGAACAATGACATTTTATTTCACAAATCTGACAATCCTAATAGTAGATGGCGAGTGAGCATTCCATCAGACCTGCTGGATGATTTAATTTGGTTAACGCATCGGTCATGGGGGCACTTCGGCATTATTAAGTGTACTATGAAGATAAGTCAGTATTATTATTACCAAAATTTAAAAAGAAGAGTTCAAGAACTTATTAGAGCCTGTAAAATATGCCAAAAGGTCAAACCGAGCAATATTTGCAGAGATATTGAACTACACCCTACTATTGCAAAATGTCCGCGTCAGATTGCAGCCATCGACATTGCAGGACCCCTACCAACTGCCAGAGGAGGAGTGAAATATGTGCTTGCAGTGTATAATTTATTTTCAAAATACGTGAAAATGTACCCACTTAGGGCATCGACTGCCAGTAGTATTGCAAAAAGATTGACAGACGATTACCTCAAATCTGTCCGGTGCCCATCGATTGTCATAACAGAAAATGCCACGTATTTTACTGGAGAGAGGTGGAAGAACCTTATGGATGAATATAACATCAAACATGTTCTAATTTCAAGGTTTTCACCGAGCAGTAACCCGGTTGAAAGAACTTTCATGGAACTCAACCGGTTCATCCGAACGTACGCCCACAACAGGCACACTAAGTGGGTGGAATACCTAAATAGTTTCATGGAAACGTATAATAATTTACCACATATGACATCTGGTTTCACGCCCAGTGAACTAATGAATGAACAGAAAAACGAAGGGGACGAATAGGTTAATCCAATACCGAAGATCGAAGAGGAGCAATTAACTTATCAGAAGACACTAGGTACAGCTCTACAGAATATATATCGCCAAGCAGAGCTCCGCAAGGCGAAGTTTGACAAAAAACTTACTAAGACACAACAATATTGTATCGATGAGTTAGTATTGTTGAGGACGCATCCGAAGGCATCGATAATCAAGAAAAAAAATAAGAAATGGCAATTACTGTATGAAGGACCATATAAAATAGCTAATATCCCACATGAGGGGTGCTATATACTAGAGGATGTCAATACAGGAAAGAGGAAAGGACTGTATTGTCATAAAGACTTAAAAAATATTTGCGATAGGAAAACTAATTTAATGTTGGAATATACAAAGGGATAAATAACTTGATAAACACTTGAGTGTTGTTGCATTAAATGTGAGGAATTTTACCTTTCTATACGTAGGATAGAAATGATTAAAATGCTTAAATAATATATTTGTTCGTGTGTAAGAATGGATATAACAAAAATATTTTCATAAGATTGAGTCATGTTGGTGGTGTGTGAGCTGTGTCACTGAGAAAAAAATAAATAAATAAAAAAATAAACTGCTTTCACCACTAGTGAAACAAAATCTGAATGTGTACTGATTTACGTACACGGTTTCATTACGAAGTCATTCAAAATGCTCTTATGAGCAACATTCCTATTAGTTAAACCGAACATGGACATCTGTCCCAAAAACATGGTAAATAACAATCCCAATAAAATAAATAAAAAATATAAATATATGTATCTGTAATAAAAATGGAAATGTACTGTTATCTGGACAGTTCAGTAATGATCTCATGGTCAAGATAATGTAGCAGATTCTCAAAGTTTTATATTGTCTGATGTTTATGTGACAGTGAAAAATTTTTAATTTGTTATTCAGTCATGGTAATATGAACTTACGTGCAAGTGTACCAGACCTCATTACTTGGAAAGTGTCATTTGCATATAGATTGTTTGTTAAGTACTGTGGAAAACTACTGACAGCAATCAGAACAGTGAAACGTGTTCCGCAGGAACTAGTGGACGCGTGAAGAACTGTGATTTACATTGTGAATAATGATGAACAGTGATAAAAACTGTGATCACGTAACCTTATGAACGCTCTTGGAGTGTCAAAGTTAGCAGCAACGCTATGAACGTTGAGTACTGTTGACTGTATTAATAATTAATTTGAACTGATGACCTTTAGTTGTTTGATATGAAGCGTCTCCGCGTGCCAAATTTAATGTGAAAGACTGTACAGCCAGCCGCGCGGCAAGACAATAATGCAACGTTGGCTACGCAGCGCGTCGCGAAAATATTTACATTCCGCTTAAGTGAACGAAGCACACTACGGACACTTGTATGATTAACGGTGCAGTGTTCAAAATGTGCATGTTGTGATAAACTTACATGTGAATCACTACATTGTGTTGAACAATGTCAAAATACAGAACATACTCCAAAAACAGTCTAATTCCATTCGTGTGAATGCAAGTGAAATGGACACTAATAAACTTTTCCACAGTATGAGGTAATTATCTTGTCACTGATGCTTATATTTTGACATTTCATGTACCCGTCTTAAACTGAGGGACGTGGGAAAGGAGAAACAAGACCTGCTGCAGCGCGACTTCTAGCCAGCAGCAGATCCAAACCACGATGCAGCCGACGGCAGCCGACGCCCCACCGACTCGACCGGAGGCGGTCCAGCAGCAGCCAATGCCTGTCTGCGGTCCAACGGCTCGACACGGGGGCGGTCTTACGACGTCAGCAGCAAATTCTTATGACATTCGATAAATGAGTCACTTCAGAAATTATGATATACCACAATGAAAATACATTCATTATCTCAGATGCTTACAACAGAGTTATAAATTTGCATTTTCCAGCATATTTTATTACATTCATGTCAAGCCTGACTGTTAAAAGTAGGTGTCTGTATTTTCTTGAAGCCCCTTGGACGGTTTTATTCCCGGTTTTTCGAATCCAGTGAACCCAAATGAGGGGAGGGGGGGGGGGGGGAATAGGTTAATCCGGGAAGCATCCGCAGCAATTTCCGAGATAATACAGTCACTGAAGTCATTTAAAGTACTCGATTCAACTATAATTTTGTCATGTTTAAAACAACATTGAAACTAAACATATGCAACTTGAGAGTAGCAAATCTCCGTGGGTTACGTGGACTGATAAAAAAAATATACAATAGATAAACTAATTTTTTTTCTCAGCCCAAGGGGCATTGTAACATCCACGAGATAAATTTTTGGCTACAGTGCGACGAGAGGAAATTATGCCTCTAACAGTTATAAGCATTATGTATTCGACGTATGAAAATAAAACAATGAAAACTTATAAATATTAATTATTTATATAATGTTCTATGATGTAATTAGACATATCGATGTGTATCATACAAAGACAATGATAATTGTAATTTCCTTTTATGATCTGCGTTTGTCTTCCTTTGTTTTTACCTTTTGGTGGTTGGCTTATGTAGATTGCGGACGCTTATCAAACTGAGGTCTGTTAAGAAATTGTAATTATTTGTTAATTATTACTTGAGAATAGAGTTCATTATTATTATAAACATGAGTGAATAATTATTTGTAACTGTAATTCCTCTCTCAGTAAGCACTATCTGTGTTAATTGTTTCTTTCCGCTGCAAGGAGCGCAGCCATTGATGATAACTATTTGTATCGCGTTTTTGTCTGTGCTTTCCTTAGAAACAAATCAAATGTTTGCTTGATGAAGTCTAAATAGTGCACAATACGAAAGTAGAGTTTCTGTAAAGTTTAATTAGCAGTTAAAATACTTATTTGGTCTAACAATAGAAAGTCTCTATCAACTGTCTGCCGCCATCTTAACAATTGTCTCAGCGGCAAATTCAAATTACGCAACTCTGCAGACACAAATGCTGAACTTAATACAAATGTGTAAAAATAAATGTGCACCGGTGGTCCCGAACTCATTTGAATGAAAATGATTCGAATCAGATTGGTTCTTAAATAACACTGCTCATAGCACGAACGTTATAACAAACTTTTGTAGCTGATGTATGGAGCCGAAATTAATTACGCACGAGTTGCGAAGAATATTGTTTCAGGTAACATACGTCAGTGTTGTGAGCGGCTGATATTCGGTGGTTTTAATGATCATTTTGCTGAAGATAACTGTTTCCATCATGATCCATAGTTGTATAGAATCTGTTGTATGAACTGTGATTTAGTGACACTTACACAACTTACAGACAACACTTTAACACGACGTTAACTTAGAGTTCTTTAGCAACTTGACCAATTCTTTAGCCGGGAGAAAATTTATTTAGTAATTACTCAATGTAATAAAATAAGATTATCATTTTCATTTACAAATTAGTTAGATACCAAACCACTGAATAACACAGCGAACGCCACACCTCCATTCTACCGTCTCACACCCAACCTCCCTCCCGCACATCCCATACTTACAAGTTTTCGGATATGGAAATGTAATCGTTCCTCATCCAAGGACTTTACAAAAATAGTTGTAGAAGGTGTTCGACTAAACGATCCTTCCTTAGTCAGAAATGATGAAAAGTTATATTCTAAGATGTTTCTTTCTTAGCTTAATGTATAGAAGCAGTTAAACCCATAAAACAATACCCTTTCAAAGGATACCTAGCTCTCTCTGACACACAAAATCTATTGTTTGTGTGTGATGGCAAGATGGGTCTAAAGAGCTTGGTTTCACCTTTTTTTGCCACGAAAATTTCAAACCGATTCTCCAGAAGCGAGATGACAATGGCAGACTCTTAATATCTCATATGTGGATGCAAAGATGAGAAGCAGAGCTTGTTACCAGATATGAACTGAAGATTCTTCGGTAAACTGCCAGTTGCCGAAGGATATACCTCTAACTGTAAAGATGGCACAACAGAGAAAATACATATTCTGAATCTATTGTTTACATTACATTTGTGGAGAAAGATCTGACACTGATAGACTCATAAACGTCTGTACTGACGTGTTTGCTATGGTACTGTGTTCACAGAGCTTTACACGTATATAGGCAAGCAATTCGGCCACATAGACTTGGTATGAGGTGAAGAGAATTTCTTAGTGCAGTGGAACACTGGCCAGCTTGGCTCTGTGGCCAGTCCAGCCAAAGCGACTAGTACGTCCCTGCCAAGCTATGAAGGTCGTCAGTGTGGCCGGAAATGTGCAAATCTAAAAGCAGGGAGAGTGCGGCCAATAACTGCTCACATATCCAGAGTGCAGAAGACACACTAGATATGGCGCAGTGTCAGATCATCTGTAATATAGCACAAGCACTCCGCCTTGAGGCCACAAGTGGCTTATCGGGACCATCCGACCGCCGCGTCATCCTCAAGTGAGAATGAGGATAGGAGAGGCGTGTGGTCAGCACATCGCTCTCCCGGTCGTTACGATGGTTTTCTTTGATCGGAGCCGCTACTATTCGGTCTAGTAGCTCCTCAATTGGTATCACGAGGCTGAGTGCGCTCCGAAAAATGGCAACATCGCATGGCGGCCTCGATGGTCACTCATCCAAGTGCCGGCCACTCCTGACAGCGCTTAACTTCGGTGCTCTGACGTGAACCGGAGTATCCACTGCGGCAAGGCCGTTGCCTTATCTGTAGAGCGAGGTGGCGCAGTGGTTAGACACTGGACTCGCATTCGGGAGGACGACGGTTCAATTCCGCGTCCGGCCATCCTGATTTAGGTTTTCCGTGTTTTCCCTAAATCACTCCAGGCAAATGCCGGGATGGTTCCTCTGAAAGGGCACGGCCGACTTCCTTCCCCACCCTTCCCTAATCCGATGAGACCGATGACCACTCTGTCTGGTCTCCTTCCCCAAAACCAACCAACCAACCAACCTTATCTGTGTTATGGTTTCTTATAATTCTTGGATATTTACTAATAAAACACTGCTACATAATAAATCAAATCTGAATACATTTTCTGTCTCAGAAAGAAGAGGCGCATCCGATGAAATAATCATATTGAGTTGGTGCATAAGTTCATAGCGTTTTATCACAAGTTTATTGAGCACAACAGAAACATATAACAGAGACTTTACTCATCAGTAATATATTCTCCTTCTCTGTTTACAGCACTCTGCCAATGCTGGGGAAACTTTTAGATTCCGTGACTATAGAAACCACATGGTTTTAAGGCGAAGAACTCGTCGAATCATGTTCGGCATGCATTTTCGTGGAAAAGAAAGTTGTTCGGTAGAGAGAGGAAAATGTGAAAATATGATGGAATAAGACCGGATGAATAAGGTGGGTGCAGAACGAATTCCGAGCCCAGCTCTTGTATAATGCTCTTGTCAGTCTAGTGGACTGTGGGCTGACGTTATTATGTATTGTGTAGTAGCATCACTTGAGTCAGTCTTCCTGATCGTTGTATTTGGATTGCGTCTACCAGTCGTCTCAGTTGTTGACAATAAATGTCAGTAGGGATGGTTACGCAGCAGAGAAGAAATTGGTAGTACACGACACCACCGCTGTTCCACCAGATGCATCTTCCCTGGATGCGCGCAGGTGTCTGTACGGGGAGGTGCCGCTTTGTTTGAGATGAACTATCCATTTCTTTTCCTTACGTAAGCTAAAGATACAATTTCTCGTTGCCAGTGACGATACAGAATACAAATAGTCAACTGATGGCAAGCAAACAGACTGCAAATATGGCCACCTACCGATTTTTGTGATTTTGGCTTAGAGCATGTGGTACACATGCACTCGCTTTTAGAACATTGCCCGTTGATCAAAGTGTTTGCACGACAGTGGAATGATCACACTTCATCACATTTGCCAGTTCTCGAGTACACTGACGTGGATCATTGCGGACTAATGCGTTTAAATGATCTTCATCAAACCCCGAAGGCCTTCCTAGACTTGGAGAGTCACTAATGTCAAAACTATCCTCCTTAAAACGAGAAACCCATGTTCTTGACGTCCCCTGCCTGATGGTATTATCCCCATAGGTGGCGCAAATTCTTCTGGTTGCCTCCGTTGCTGTCACCCTTCTATTGAACTCATACGGAAGAATACATCGGATATGTTTCGATTTTTCCACTTGACAATCAGTTTTCTAGCATCCACAGCTCCACTCACTATCTCCAAATAACAAAAAGAGAGTATGTTAACTCTGACAGCAACAGTGAACTACAAATAAAATATGCCGATCTAGAAATAAACACGTAACAACCGGAATACCAACACGCAAAACGAAAACATTACGAACTTATGCACGAACCTTCTGTTCTCATTATCTTATAAACGATAGAATTTGATGTTTTGCAGTATCTAAATATTTCCAGTGAACCTTAGAATTAATAAATTTTAAACAATTCATGCAATTCCAACAATCTCAGTAGATAGCATTGCACCATAGATATCACCTCTCAAAGCTACATAATTGTAACTATTTTCTTAACTATATATGTATCATATTTTTTATCTTTTCCTCTACGAAAACGTTTGTGAGGACATTGTGTCCTCCACAATAACTCACAACTGATTGTAGCTTGTATATCTCACATCTTACAAGAGTATTTAGTTAACGAATATTTTGCTATTTTGCCAGTAACTTCATTGAAATGTTCGTTGAAGCTGATATTAAAGAGCCATTCTAATTTAAAATTGGACAGTCGTTTGTGTTAGCTCACAGCGTCATTGAAAAGAGTAGCAATAGACAATTACATTAAGTAGACAAAGTAGTTGTTTAAGCAATTTTTGACGACAATTGGTTGTCATTTGAGGTGAATGTATTTTCGCAATAGTGCTGCCTTATTTACTTATGAACGAACCTTTATTTATGTTTTTAGTGAGTGGTCTGAGTGTGAACAAATGTTTATAACACTGCTGTATTCAAATATTGTTGCAATAGTTCAGTTTAGTGTGGAAATTGGTCAATACGAGTCAAGTCATGTCTGTAGAACATACGAACGATATAGTTTTTTCGGGCATGGTCTTCAGCCAATAAGAATTAGACAGGGAACAGTACTGGAGTCAAGTGGGGACACTTTTCGAGTGTAGTTAAACTGGTACAGCACTTGCCCGTGAAAGGCAAAGATCCTGAGTTTGAGTCTCGGTCCGGCACAAAGTTTTAATCTGCCAGGAAGTTTCGTATCAGCGCACACTCCACTGCAGAACGAAAATCTCATTCTGAGAACACAAAAACATACATAAGAAAAACAACAGAACGGTTGCTCTGCAAGATTTTATAGCTGCCAAGGATTACGTGACCATTCTGGATGATCAGATCCATTTCGCAGTAAAATGTTTGTTCTCCATTGATGGTGATGTGTTCCAGCACGACATAGCAGCTCTTCACGCAGCTCGCGTCGTCAAGTACTGGCTTTGTGAGCACGAGGATAAACTGTCATATGTTCTTGACCACAACATTTATCAGATCTCAGCTTTTGGTCTACTCTAGAGAAAAGAGTGTATGATACCTGTCCAACTCCACCATCGTTACCTGAACTTGCCACGATTTTGCAGGAATAAATATGAGATATCCCTGAAAATCATACAGAACCTGTATTTATCCATTCCAAGACGATTGAAAGCTTTTTTGAACGCCGTTGGTTTTTCTACACCGTATAGGACTTGAGGAAGAGTTGTGGTTGTGGTGGTTCCATATTTTTGACGATCCACTGTATACCAGTCTGTGTCTTTCTTTGGGATTTTTAACCTCTATAGCTAGTTGAAGTACCATAATAATTATTCCCCGTTTTCTTCACAACATCCTGCTTCTTCTTCTTGTCAGTGTTTCCCACATATTCTTTTCCCCACCGGTTGTGCGGAAACCTTTCACTTCTTATGAGTAGCTTACATTTTCAGCATCCTACCCCAGTACAACATCTCAAAAGTTTCGATTGTCTTCTTTCCCAGTTTTCCCATAATCTATGTGTCACTTTCATAGAACTAATTGCTTCAGTCGCTTATTATGGGACTTTCTTCTTCGAATGGAGGGTAATGTTTCATACTAATAGACTTTTTTTTCTCAGGAACTTCTTCTTTGCCTGCCCCAGACTGCATTTTATATCCACCTTGCTTCGACCATCACGTGTTATTTTGCCTCGAATGTCTCTTTCCTAATTCATTTCATTCATATTTAATTAATCGCCAGTCTCACTCCTGTTACTTTTCATCATTTCCGTCTCTCTCCGGTTTACTTTCATTAGAATGCTCATTCCGACCAACTGGTTCTATAATTCCTTGTCACATTCACTAAGTTAGCGAATCTTTTCTTTGATTTCTTTTTTTTTTTTTCAGATTGAAATTTGATCCTTCTCCTTTCTTGTGTTTCCGTAATTGCTTCTTTGATGTGTAGGCTGTTTTACACTACGTATCATAGTGAACCAATAACAGTAGCCTAAAAGTCTTTGTAAGCGTTCAGGTTCTCTTCAGCTCGCTCCGATAGTAGAATAGGAGAACTTCAGTGCTTTGATGTTAGGTACGAGATTTGCTGGAGGGACGAAACTCTCCACTTAGTTACTTAAGAGAATGCAAGTCCCTGGAAGTCGTGGCTGCGTGGAATGCTGCCCTCCGCCATCTCCCCCCCACCCACCCCCGCCCCACCCGGCAAGGAGCGGTCGTGCTCGGTTGCGCCGTCTTCATCAGAGCGCACCGCGGCGCCAGGCGCTGTTATCTCGGCAGCCGCGCTCGCACTCGTGGTCGCTGCAGGCTGCGCTCCCAGCAGCAGACCCGTAGCTCCGATGCTCCTCTCTCCCCCCCCCCCCCTTCCACCCCACTGCCCGCCGCCTCAGCCCTCCCCCACACACACCAGCCATCCACTATTTCCTGTCGGCCGGCCTCGGCCCTCATCCCGCGTCGCCGGAGAGAGCAACTTCATCAGGATTTTCTTCGACAAATATTGACTCCTAAAAGTGCCTGTGTGCTCCCTGCGACGCATCTTGGCTTTGCACGCCGAGGGCCAATTTCCTGAAACAAACAAATCTGAATAAGGGCGACGTGGCGCGTGCCTCCTCGCGCATCCACGTTCCTCTTCCCAAAATATTATCCCAGTATTTTTGTTTCTCTTTCCGTGCGCACGGCGATCCGTTTATGTTGCGGAACTAGAATACATTTTCGCCGGATATACGAGCGTTGATCGACGATATACACCGAAAAGTGATCGCTATGTCAATTATTCTCGTGAACGGAACTGTAATATCCTGAATTTGGAGAGTTTCGTGCGACTGCAACGGGGTTCTGTGCAACAGCAGTGTTACCGGAGGACGAGTTCCGAAAATTGGAAGTTAATGCGATAATATCACGAAATCTCAAACTGTCATAGCATATACACGATACCAAAACATTTTCAATTTTCCTGGTCCGATTTTCGTGTTCTCCAGTCTACTACACGGGAAGATAATATATTACCTTTACTATCACTCTAACGTACTAGACACAATTTTCTTGCGTTTACACTAGCCTTCACGTTAGATCCGAATACTTTAGGTAGAGAAACCATTATTCAGTGTACATGCGGGCAGCTACCAGAAGTGTATAGGAGCTCTGGAGGCACAGAGTGCTTTCTTGCTCCTTTATTCACTAACCATACGTCAAATAAAACGAATGACAGTCACTTTGTTTTTATTAAACCACTACATGTTTCGAGGATTTACTTATTCTTACTCACATCGATACATTACTTGGTGTTTGTATTTTTCCTCACTGTAGGCGCTCGTCTGATTTAGATATTATTTTTCTATAACACTGTATACTGAAGTATTACATGGACAGATTCACGTAATTTAGTGCAAAATAGCCGTAGTAAAGGCGACGGAAAGCACAAAAATGAGCACTTATCTATTTATTGGTATTTATTTACTGTAAAAGACTTCAAATCTAGATAACTTGAGCTGATTAATTTTGCGAAATGTAACTATTATTTCATAAATAATATTTCAAAGATATAGCAGTGGTCAGCGTACGGCTGATGTCGATCGATTGTAATACCTTTTTCTCGGTTTAGCAAGTAAATGAAGAGCGTTCCTGTTCAGATGTCTCTCTCTCTTGTTTTTTAGCCTCTACACTGACAGGACGCACTATAGCTGCATTCCTTGCGTATCATTAATTAATCTTTCTTTTGACTAGACGAATGAGATGTAAGTATTAGCCGTAGGACCATTTTCAATTAAATTAATTTAAATTAGTTAAGTCTAGTGAGCTCTCGTTTTAACAGTTCTTCTAATAGGAATATGATAAATTAAGTGTTTTAATGGCTTATTATTAAGGCCAATGACCATTACGAGCTCAACGGACCGTGGTGTTGAGACACAATGGCAGGATGTAATTAGTATTCTGCCATTTCTTCATTTGAAACTTGCAACAGCGTCCATGAGATTAATTGTCGATCATCATGAAGCTTTTTGCAAACTTGAATGCAAGCGCGGAACCTTAAACGATTTGGCCACAGTCTCCAAGCTATGATTACATTTCTCCCGTAATTTCAAACACGTACCCGACTCATATGATTATAGTTGGTGGTGAATTTAATTTACCCTCGATAATTTCGCGAAAATACATCTTTAATTCCGGAGGTACGCATAAAACATCATCCGAAATTGTGCTAAGCGCATTTTCTGAAAATTATTTCGAGCAGTTAGTTCATGAGCCCACCCGTGAACCATGGACCTTGCCGTTGGTGGGGAGGCTTGCGTACCTCAACGATACAGATAGCCGTACCGTAGGCGCAACCACAACGGAAAGGTATCTGTTAAGAGGCAAGACAAACGTGTGGCTCCTAAAGAGGGGCAGCAGCCTTTTCAGTAGTTGCAGGGGCAACAGTAGATGATTTACGGATCTGGCCTTGTACCAATAACCAAAACAGCCTTGCTGTTCTGGTACTACGAACGGCTGAAAGCAAGGGGAAACTACAGCCGTAATTTTTCCCAAGGGCATGCAGCTTTACTGTATGGTTAAATGATGATGGCGTCCTCTTGGGTAAAATATTACGGAGGTAAAATAGTTCCCCATTCGGATATCCGGGCGGGGACTACTCAAGAGGACGTTGTTATCAGGAGAAAGAAAACTGGCGTTCTACGGATCGGAGCGTGGAACGTCAGATCCCTTAATCGAGCAGGTAGGTTAGAAAATTTAAAAAGGGAAATTGATAGGTTCAAGTTACATGTAGTGGGAATTAGTGAAGTTCGGTGGCAGGAGGAACAAGACTTTTGGTCAGGTGAATACAGGGTTATAAATACAAAATCAAATAGAGGTTATGCAGGAGTAGGTTTAATAATGAATAAAAAAATAGGCGTGCGGGTAAGCTACTACAAACAGCATAGTGAACGCATTATTGTGGCCAAGATAGACACAAAGCCCACGCCTACTACAGTAGTACACGTTTATATGCCAACTAGCTCTGCAGATGATGAAGAAATTGATGAAATGTATGATTAGATAAAAGAAATTATTCAGATAGTGAAGGGAGACGAAAATTTAATAGTCATGGGTGACTGTAATTCGAGTGTAGGAAAAGGGAGAGAAGGAAACATAGTAGGTGAATATGGATTGGGGCTAAGAAATGAAAAAGGAAGCCGCCTGGTAGAATTTTGCACAGAGCATAACTTAATCATAGCTAAAACTTGGTTCAAGAATCATAAAAGAAGGTTGTATACATGGAAGAATCCCGGAGATACTAAAAGGTATCAGACAGATTATATAATGGTAAGACAGAGATTTAGTAACCAGGTTTTAAATTGTAAGAGATTTCCAGGGGCAGATGTGGACTCTGACCACAATCTATTGGTTATGAACTGCAGATTAAAATTGAAGAAACAGCAAAAAGGTGGGAATTTAAGGAGATGGGACCTGGATAAACTGACTAAGCCAGAAGTTGTACAGAGTTTCAGGGAGTGCATAAGGGATGATGAAAGGAGAAAATATAAAAATGCAGTAAATGAAGCAGGCAGAAAGGAATACAAACGTCTCAAAAATGAGATCGACAGGAAGTGCAAAATGGCTAAGCAGGGATGGCTAGAGGACAAATATAAGGATGTAGAGGCTTATCTCACTAGGGGTAAGATAGATACTGCCTACAGGAAAATTAAAGAGACCTTTGGAGAAAAGAGAACCACTTGTATAAATATCAAGAGCTCAGATGGAAACCCAGTTCTAACCAAAGAAGGGAAAGCAGAAAGATGGAAGGAGTATATAGAGGGTCTACACAAGGGCGATGTGCTTGAGGACAATATTATAGAAATGGAAGAGAATGTAGATAAAGATGAAATGGGAGATACGATACTGCGTGAAGAGTTTGATAGAGCACTGAAAGACCTGAGCCGAAACAAGGACCCGGGAGTAGACAACATTCCATTAGAACTACTGACGGCCTTGGGAGAGCCAGTCCTCTAAAACTCTACCATCTGGTGAGGAGGATGTATGAGACAGGCGAAGTACCCTCAGACTTCAAGAAGAATATAATAATTCCAATCCCAAGGAAAGCAGGTGTTGACAGGTGTGAAAATTACCGAACTACCAGTTTAATAAGTCACAGCTGCAAAATACTAACACGAATTATTTACAGACGAATGGAAAAACTGGTAGAAGCCGACATCGGGGAAGATCAGTATGGATTCCGTAGAAATACTGGAACCCGTGAGGCAATACTGACCTTACGACTTATCTTAGAAGAAAAATTAAGAAAAGGCAAACCTATGTTTCTAGCATTTGTAGACTTAGAGAAAGCTTTTGACAATGTTGACTGGAATACTCTCTTCCAAATTCTCAAGGTGGCAGGGGTAAAATACAAGGAGCGAAACGCTATTTACAATTTGTACAGAAACCAGATGGCAGTTATAAGAGTCGAGGGACATGAAAGGGAAGCTGTGGTTGGGAAGGGAGTGAGACAGGGTTGTAGCCTCTCCCCAATGTTATTCAGTCTGTATATTGAGCAAGCAGTAAAGGAAACAAAAGAAAAATTCGGAGTAGGTATTAAAATCCATGGAGAAGAAATAAAAACCTTGAGGTTCGCCGATGACATTGTAATTCTGTCAGAGACAGCAAAGGACTTGGAAGAGCAGTTGAACGGAATGGACAGTGTCTTGAAAGGAGCATATAAGATGAACATCAACAAAAGCAAAACGAAGATAATGAAATGTAGTCGAATTAAGTCGGGTGATGCTGAGGGAATTAGATTAGGAAATGAGACACTTAAAGTAGTAAAGGAGTTTTGCTATTTGTGGAGCCAAATAGCTGATGATGGACGAAGTAGAGAAGATATAAAATGTAGACTGGCAATGGCAAGGAAAGTGTTTCTGAAGAAGAGAAATTTGTTAACATCGAGTATAGATTTAAGTGTCAGGAAGCCGTTTCTGAAAGTATTTGTATGGAGTGTAGCCATGTATGGAAGTGAAACATGGACGATAAATAGTTTGGACAGGAAGAGAATTGAAGCTTTCGAAATGTGGTGCTACAGAAGAATGCTGAAGATTAGATGGGTAGATCACACAACTAATGAGAAGGTATTGAACAGGATTGGGGAGAAGAGGTGTTTGTGGCACAACTTGACAAGAAGAAGGGACCGGTTGGTAGGACATGTTCTGAGGCATCAAGGGATCACAAATTTAGCATTGGAGGGCAGTGTGGAGGGTAAAAATCGTAGAAGGAGACCAAGAGAGGAATACACTAAACAGATTCAGAAGGATGTAGGTTGCAGTAGGTACTGGGAGATGAAGAAACTTACACAGGATAGGGTAGCATGGAGAGCTGCATCAAATCAGTCTCAGGGGTGAAGACCACAACAGCAACAACAGTTCATGAGCGCACGCGAATAGTAAATGGCTGTGAAAACACAGTTTACCTCTTAGCAGAAAATAATCCAGAGTTAAAGGGGAGCATCAAAACTGATACAGTGATTAGTAAAAACAGGGTTGTTGCAGCGAGACTGAATATCGTAACACCAAAATCCTCCAAAAATAAACAGAAAATGTACCTCTACCACTCCTACCAGATTAATAATGTAAGTGTAGACCAGATGTGGCTTGAATTCAAAGAAATAGTATCAGCAGCAATTGAGAGATTTATACGAAATAAATTAACAAACGACGGAGCTGAACCTCCTTGGTACACAAAACGGTTCAGAACGCTGTTGCAGAAACAACAAAACAAATATGCCAAATTTGAACAGATGCAAAATCCCTAAGATTGGCGAACTTTTACAGAAGCTCAGAATTTAGCGCGAACTTCAATGCGAGATGCTTTTAATAGTTTCCACAAAGAAACTTTGTCTCCAAACCTGGCATTAAATCCAGAGATTCTGGTCGTATGTGAAGTATGTTAGCGGGAAGAAACAATCAGTGCCTTCTCTGTGCGACAGCAATGGAGATACCATCGAAGACGGTGCTGCCAAAGCGCAATTACTTAATACAGCCTTCCGAAATGCCTGCGCAAAAGAAGACGGAGTAAATATTCCAGAATTCGGATCAAGAACAGCTGCCAACATGAGTAACGTAGAAGTAAATATCCTCGGAGTAGTGAAGCAATTTAAATCAATAAAAGCAAGTCTTTTGGTCCAGACTGTGCGCTAGTTAGGTTCCTTTCAGAGTATGCTGATGCATTAGCTCCATACTTAACAATCATATACAACCGTTCCCTCGACGAAAGATCCGTACCCAAAGACTGGAAAGTTACACAGGTCATACCAATATTCAAGAGAGGTAGTAGGGGTAATCCAATAAAATACAGACCCATATAATTAACGTCGACATGCAGCAGGATTTTGCAATATACAGGGTGTTACAAAAAGGTACGGCCAAACTTTCAGGAAACATTCCTCACACACAAATAAAGAAAAGATGTTATGTCGACATGTGTCCGGAAACGCTTAATTTCCATGTTAGAGCTCATTTTAGTTTCAGCAGTATGTACTGTACTTCCTCGATTCACCGCCAGTTGGCCCAATTGAAGGAAGGTAATGTTGACTTCGGTGCTTGTGTTGACATGCGACTCATTGCTCTACAGTACTAGCATCAAGCACATCAGTACGTAGCATCAACAGGTTAGTGTTCATCACGAACGTGGTTTTGCAGTCAATGCAGTGTTTACAAATGCGGAGTTGGCAGATGCCCATTTGATGTATGGATTAGCACGGGGCAATAGCCGTGGTGCGGTGCGTTTGTATCGAGACAGATTTCCAGAACGAAGGTGTCCCGACAGGAAGACGTTCGAAGCAATTGATCGGCGTCTTAGGGAGCACGGAACATTCTAGCATATGACTCGCGACGGGGGAAGACCTAGAACGACGAGGACACCTGCAACTGACGAGGCAATTCTTCGTGCAGTTGACGATAACCCTGTCAACGTCAGAGAAGTTGCTGCTGTAGAAGTGACTACGTCACTGTATGGAGAGTGCTACGGGAGAACCAGTTATTTCCGTACCATGTACAGCGTGTGCAGGCACTATCAGCATCTGATTGGCCTCCACGGGTACACTTCTGCGAATGGTTCATCCAACAATGTGTCAATCCTCATTTCAGTGCAAATGTTCTCTTTACGGATGAGGCTTCATTCCAACGTGACCAAATTGTAAATTTTCACAATGAACATGTGTAGGCTGACGAGAATCCGCACGCAATTCTGCAGTCACGTAATCAATAAAGGTTTTCTGTGAACGTTTGGCCAGGCATTCTTGGTGATGTCTTGATGGGGCCCCACGTTCTTCCACCTACGCTCAATGGAGCACGTTATCATGGTTTCATACGGGATACTCTACCTGTGCTGCTAGAACATGTGCCTTTACAAGTACGACACAACATGTGGTTCATGCACGATGGAGCTCCTGCATATTTCAGTCGAAGTGTTCGTATGCTTCTCAGCAACAGATTCGGTGACCGATGGATTGGTAGAGGCGGACCAATTCCATGGCCTCCACGCTGTCCTGACCTCAACCCTCTTGACTTTCATTTATGGGGTCATTTGAAAGCTTTTGTCTACGTAACCCCGGTACCAAACGTAGAGACTCTTCGTGCTCGTATTGTGGACGGCTGTGATACAATACGCCATTCTCCAGGGCTGCATCAGCGCATCAGGGATTCCATGCGACGGAGGGTGGATACATGTATCCTCGCTAACGAAGGACATTTTGAACATTTCCTGTAACAAAGCGTTTGAAGTCACGCTGGTAGGTTCTGTTGCTGTGTATTTCCATTCCATGATTAATGTGATTTGAAGAGAAGTAATAAATGAGCTCAAATATGGAAAGTAAGTGTTTCCGGACACATGTCCACATAACATATTTTCTTTCTTTGTGTGTGAGGAATGTTTCCTGAAAGTTTGGCCGGAGCTTTTTGTAACACCCCGTATATCGCGTTCGAACATTACGAGTTACCTCAAAGAAAACGGTCTATTGACACACAACCAACATGGATTTATATAACATCGTTCTTGTGAAACAAAATTAGCTCTTTATTCACAAGAAGTGTTGAGTGCTACTGACAAGGGATTTCCGATTGATTCTGTATTCCTGGATTTCCGGAAGCCTATTGACACTGTACTACACAAGCGGTTTGTAGTGAAATTGCTTGTTTATGGAATATCGTCTCAGTTATGTGTCCGGATTTGTGATTTCCTTTCAGAGAGCTAACTATTCGTAGTAACTGACGGGAAGTCATCGAGTAAAACACAAGTGATTTCTGGCATTCCCCAAGGTAGTGTTATAGGCCCTTTGCTGTTCCTTATCAATATAAACGATTTGGGAGACAATCTAATCAGCCGTCTTAGGTTGTTTGCATATCGCGCTGTCGTTTATCAACTAATAAAGTCATAAGGAGGTCAAAACAAATTGCAAATCGATTTAGAAAAGATATCTGAATGGTTCGAAAATTGGCAAAATGGTTCAAATGGCTCTGAGCACTATGGGACTCAACTGCTGAGGTCATTAGTCCCCTAGAACTTAGAACTAGTTAAACCTAACTAACCTAAGGACATCACAAACATCCATGCCCGAGGCAGGATTCGAACCTGCGACCGTAGCGGTCTTGCGGTTCCAGACTGCAGCGCCTTTAACCGCACGGCCACTTCGGCCGCGAAAATTGGCAGTTCACCCTAATAACGAAAAGTGTGAGGTCATCCACATGAGTGTTAAAAGGAATCCGTTAAACTTCGGTTACACGATAAATCAGTCAAAGCTAAAGGCCGTATATTCAACTAAATACCTATGAGTTACAACTTCGAACAACTTAAATTGGAAGGAACACATAGAAAATGTTGTGGGGAAGTGTAACCAAAGACTGAGTTTTATTGGCTGGACACTTAGAAAATGTAACAGATCTACTAAGAAGACTGCCTACACTACGATTGTCCGTCCTCTTTTAGAATACTGATGCGCGGTGTGGGATCCTCACCAGATAGGATTGACGCAGTGCATCGAAAAAGTTCAAATAACTTATGTATTATCGCGAAATATGGGAGAGATTGTCATTGAAATGATACAGGATTTGGGCTGGACGTCACTAAAACAAATGCATTTGTCGTTGTGACGGAATCTTCTCACGAAATTCCAACCACCAACTTTCTTCTCCGGATGCGAAAATATTTTGTTGACACCGACCGACATAGGGAGAAACGGTCACCACGACAAAATAAGGGAGATCAGAGCTCGTACGGAAAGATGCAGGTGTTTGTTCTTTCCGCCTGCTATACGGGTTTGGAGTAATAGAGAATTGTGAAGGTGGTTCGATGAACCCGCTGCCAGGCACTTAAATGTGATTTGCAGAGTATTCCTGTAGATTTAGATGTAGATGTAGAACAGATACCAAACCCGCAAAACTGATGGTGGTATTTCTAAATTTTATAGCATTTTTCTAGAAGACAATTTGTACATTAACGAAGATGAATCCACCATGAACAATGTCCATCTGCGTCAGTTAATTTTAACAGATTTCTTTCCAGTGATTATTTTGAAACTCCATTTAAAGTCCCATATCATACATTTTAGTGACTTAGCCTAAGCACGTGCGTCAGTACGTCTATTGGTAACTTGAATGTGGCATTGAACCTGATAGTATACAGAGAAGCCTGATTATTCACAAGTTGTTCCGGGTGCTGAAAAGCCAGTCATAAGGACCAATATGCTGGATTAAATTGAGTAAAGGAAATTGACGTCCAATATTTTACTTTAAGGATTCTCCCGCAGTAACAGTTATCGCTTCTTAATTCTGTAATTACGTGCTCATAATTATTTCTGCGGAAGTAATTCTGTTAGAGGTCTATGTTTTTGTATTACTCGACACAATTATTCTAAGAATGCAGACTCATATTCTACAACTGATGGTGTAACGTTAGTGCATCACAACAAGAAAAACCGTCGGAATGAACAGGTTCATTGCAAATGCGGTAACAGATTTTGAAACAACATCAATAAACGAAAAAAAGTTGAACATGGATAAACTACTAGGGGATAGGAAGAGGCTGCTTTCAAACAGAACTTAGATGATGACTAAATGAAAGACGGAAGCAAGAAAATGGCCAAACAAAAATATCAATGACAACACGTTAGTGAAAGTGAGGAAACTCTGACATATACGGTGCAATAGTATGCCCAACGTATGAAGTAAGGAAGAGCAAAAGCGCGTTTGAAAAAACCTTACGTCAGTTAAAGATAACAAAATTTCTCAATAACTGGATATTTGTGAAAGCAGTTTCCGAAATAGACGTTTGAAGTGAAAGACTGCATGGATTCTTTGCGCAGACATTAGGAAGATCTTCAAACGACTGAAATGAAGACGGAAAATAGATCACGAAATTAAAGGATATTAGATTTAAATAGACTCCAGCTCCATACTAACTTCTTTCGTCGTTAATTATGTAACTTTCGTCCAACAAGTTAGAGAACATCAACGACGAATACATAGCAGAAGATGCGTTGATTACTGATTGTTGCATGTAGTGTTGCTCTGAACGACGTACAATGAGTGGGCGAAACCTGAAACCAGCTCATGGTTAACTCCTAAGGAATGGGACCAAAAGATCCACCGAGCTGAACGCCCATGTCGAAGGATGGATCACTGTCAGCACTGACGTATGTCCTATCTCAGTAAGACGATTAGAAGACGCAACGCTCTCTTTCATGATCAGATGATTCACATTAATTTCTCTCCTGCCTTTTATAAGAACACTTAGAGCGCATTTTCTTGCACAACCATGTTTCATACCGGCTTTATAGATGTCGAGGATACACGTGCGAACATATGTATGCGAACTACTTTCGGGATGAATGTTATTACGTAGACACACCGGAAACATTCATCTATAGGGATCTCATTGAAGACAAAGTATACAATGATCTGATCGCACAAAACATTCGTCACCTGCTAAGGAAAGTACCCAGGTTGCTCTGCAGCTCAATAGAGAGCAACGGGAATTCCACTGTTAAATGCAGAAGAGAGAGCGGATAGGTCGAATCAGTACATTGAAGGCCTCTATGAGGGGGAATATATGTCTGATATGATAGAAGATGAAACACGAGTAGATTTCGAAGACATAGGGCATCCAGTATTAGAATAAAAATTTAAGGAAGCTTTGTAGGACTTAAGATCAAATAAGGCTGAAGGGACAGATAACATTTCATCAGAATTTCTAAAATCATTGGGGTAAGTTGTAACAAAATGGCTTTTCACGGGTTGGGGGATTGTTTTGGGGGAGGAGACCAGCAGCGAGGTGTTCGGTCTCATCGGGTTAGGGAAGGACGGAGAGGGAAGTAGGCCGCGCCCTTTCAAAGAAACCATCCGGGCATTCGCCTGGAGCGATTTAGGGAAATCACGGAAAACCTAAATCAGGATGGCCAGACACGGTATTGAACAGTCGTCTTCCCGAATGCGAGTCCAGTGTGACTTTTCACGCCGTTGTGTAGAATGTATGAGTCTGGTGGCATACTGTCTGACTTTCGGAGAAATATCATCCACATAATTCCGAAGACTGCGACACATGATAACTGTGAGAAACATCGCACAATCAGCTTAAAAGCTCATGTATCCAAATTGTTGACAAAAACAACAGACACATCAAAAAAGTTTTGCGTGTCCCCAGTTCCCAGAACTCCTGAAGATAGACGTTGACTATGGATATTGTATCGCTGACACAGTCCCTTTGACTGCTGAGAGACGTCACTAAACCCGCCCAAAGATGTAAACAACCTTGCATGAGCAGTGCCTGTTAGACGGAGGGGGTCCGACAGCCGATCAGTTCCAGTAATTCCGCCACGAAGGAGGTACACTGCTCTTGCTGTCTGTAGTTCAACCATGTCTAGATGGTCAATACCGCGGTTCGATCGCGTTCGTATTGTTACTTTGTGTCAGAAAGGGCTCTCAACAAGGGAAGTGTCCAGGCGTCTCGGAGTGAACCAAAGCGATGTGGTTCGGTCATGGAGGAAATACAGAGAGACAGGAACTGTCGATGACAATCCTCGCTCAGGCCGCCCAAGGGCTACTACTGCAGTAGGTGACCGCCACCTACCGATTATGGCCCGGAGGAACACTAACAGCAATGCCACCATGTTGAATAAAGCCTGCCCAGTTAGCCGTCGGGTCTAACACACGGCTTTCTAGATCGGGAAGGAGCTCCTAGTCCCTGGCACGAATCCGCCCGGCGTACCTGTGTCGACCCCCGGTGAGCCGACCAGTCTGTGGATAGTTTTTAGGCGGTTTTCCATCTGCCTCTGCGAATGTGGGCTGGTTCCCCTTATTCCGCCTCAGCTACACTATGTCGGCGATTGCTGCTCAGACAAGTTCTCCATGTACGCGTACACCACCATTAAAAAAAAAAAAAGGTTCAAATGGCTCTGAGCACTATGGGACTTAACTTCTGAGGTCATCAGTGCCCTATAACTTAGAACTACTTAAAACTAACTAACCTAAGGACATCACACACATCCATGCCCGAGGCAGGATTCGAACCTGCGACCGTAGCAGTCGCGCGGTTCCAGACTGTAGCGCCTAGAACCGCTCGGCCACTCCGGCCGGGTGCATGATGCGCAACTTCACTCCCAACATCCATGCAGAGGTCCATCTTTGCAACGACGACACCATGAAACTCGGTACAGATGGGCCCAACAACATGCCGAATGGACCGCTCAAGATTCTGCATCACGTTCTCTTCACCGATGAATTTAGGGTGGCATTATGTGGGGTACGACATACCCGCTGGAGGTCATGGAAGACGCCGTAAGAGCTGTACAATACGTGAATGCCTTCCTCCCATCGATTGCGCAACCATATCGGCAGCATATTGGCGAGGCATTCGTCTTCATGGACGACAATTCGAGCCTCCATCGCGCACATCTTGTGAATGAATTCCTTCTGGATAACAACTTGCTCGACTTCAGTCGCCAGCATGTTCTCCAGACATGAAGCCTATTGAACATGCCTGGGATAGATTGTAAAGGGCTGTTTACGGACGACGTTACCCACCAACCACTCTGAGGGATCCACGCCGATCACCGTTGAGGACTGGGACAATCTGGACGAACAGTACCTTGATGGATAGTATGCCACGACCAATACAGGCGTGCTTTAATGCAAAACGACGTGCTACTGGGTATTAGAGGTAAGGTGTGTACAGCTATCTCGACCACTATCTCTGAAAGTCTCACTGTATGGTGGTATAACATGCAATGTGAGGTTTTCATGAGCAATATATATGGCGGAAATGATTTTTATGTTGATCTGTATTCCAATTTTCTGTACAGGCTCCAGTATTCTCGGAACCCAGGTGATGCAAAACATTCTTTGATAAGTGTATAGTCAAGAACAGAAAGGAAAATTGAGAATGTTTTAGAAGACGATCAATTTGGCCTTAGGAAAGGTAGAGGCACCAGAAAAGCTATACTAATGTTGCGGTTGATAACGGAAGCAAGAATAAGGGAAATTCAAGACACGTTTATAGGATCTGTCAGCCTGGAAAAAGCGTTCGACAATATAAATTGGTGAGGGATGTTGTAAATTATGAGAAAAATGGGGGTAAGCTTTACTGAGAGACTACGTACAAGAACCAAGAGGGAATAATAAGAGTGGACGACCAAGAACGAAGTGCTCGTATTAAAAAGCGTGTAAGGCAGGGTAGCAGTCTTTCGCCCCTACTTTTCAATGTATAAATCGAAGAATCAGTGATGGAAATAAAAGAAAGGTTCAAGAATGGGATTAAAATTCAAGGTGAAAGCATATTAACGATAAGATTCGCTGATGACATTGCTATTCTCAGTGAAAATGAAGAAGAATTACATGATCTGCAGAATGAAATGAACAGTGTAATGATTACAGAATATGGATTGAGAGTAAATCGAAGGAAGATGAAAGTAATGAGAAGTAACAGAAATGAGAACAGCGAGAAAATTAACATTAAGATTGATGGTCACGAAGTGGATGACGTTATGTGTTTCTGCTACCTAGACAGCAAAATAATCAATGACGGACGGGGTAAGGTGGACATCAAAAACAAACTGGAACTGCCAAAAAAGCATTCCTGTCGTAGAGAAATGTACTATTATCTCACATAAGTGAGAAGAAATTTCTGAAAACGGACGTTTGCAGCATAGCATTGCATGGTAGTGAAACGTGAACTATGCGAAAACTGGAACAGAAAAGAATCGAAGAATTTGAGATGTGGTGCCTCAGACAAATGTTGAAAATTAGGTGGACTGCTAAGGTAAGTATTGTGAAGGTTCTGCACAGAATCGGAGAGGAAAGAAATATGTGGAACACACCGACAAGGAGAATGGGCAGGTTGGTAGGATATCTGTTGAGAAATTGGGGAATAACTTCTATGGTATAGATGGGGCAGTAGAGGAATACATCCAGCAAATAATTGAGGATGTAGGTTGCAAGTGCTAATCTGAGATGAGGGGTTGCTGGTATGTTGGTTTTTGGGGCATTCAACATCTTGGTCATCAGCGCCCGTACCAGTTCCTAATCTTTCCTTTTACAATCTCGCCACTTCCACAAAGATAATTAGATACTGATTAGAGGGTATGAACAACACAAACACCCAGTCCCCGTCTCGGCCGTGAATCGAATCTGCGACCCCGTAATCCAGAGGCAGCAACGCTAGCTACTAGACCACGAGCTGCAATCGAGATGAAGAGGTTGCCACAGGAGAGGAATTAGTGGCGGCCGCATCAAACCAGTCGGAAGACAAGTTCAGAATATAAAGATACAGATTTGTGGACTTGTACCAGTGGTTCATCAGTCCCACCATCGATGACGTAAGTCGTGGTACCGGAGCGCTGAGAAATTACGAGTCGCTTGTATGTACTCGTTTCAGCAAGATGGGTCGACAAGGGAACGTAACAGTATAACGGAAATTAGCTGCCGCATTTCGAAGCGACGTGCCCACGATGAAACCGTGAATGAAACTGCCCGACTTCATTTTTTATCAACGTAAGACTGTCCAACGTATCTACTAGGCGTGCTGTACCACCACACACCTGTAATACACTATCTGAACAGCAGACGTATAAATATCAAAACCTCTAGGTGCCGGCGTGTCATGCCGTATCGACTGCGGTCTGTTTCAAATCGGACAGAAATTGCAACTGTCGGTCAATACAGGTCCTTCTCAGTCAGTTCTAGGGCGAACTTTTGCAAATGGAACTACGTCTAAAGGGCCTTTGGAGTAGGATACATCGCAAGAAGCGATTTTTTCACAACGACACATAAAGCTGCACTTGTTCAGTTGGCCAAGAACCGCAAAGACCGAATTGTGTTTGAAGGGAGTCGGTTTAGTGCGGTTTGACTAGCTGCAAATACGGCGATTATCAATCGATGCAAGGTGCCAAATACGCCGACGGTCTTACGAGGTGTTGAACCCGCACAGTTTGGAGGGTGTAGCTGAGCACGTGGCCTAAGAACAGAGGTCGTAAATACATTCTAACAGATGGGTAAGAGAGACGAGATTCAATCTTCGTCAATTTACACTCAGTTTCAAATTCGACAGGAACTGCTGCTGCTAGTGAAGGCAGGTACATACGAATCAGGTTACGAGCGAACATTGGACATTAGTAATTGGGTACCTCAAAAAAAAGCCAGTTGCCCACAACGGCACATAAAGCTCCAAATCTGGAAATGATCGTATGGCATTGTTGACCGGGAGGCTCCATTCGGGGGAGTTCGGCCACCGTATTGCAAGTCCTTTTTAGTTGACGCCACTTTGGCGACTTGCGAGTCAATTATGAAGATGAAACTGATGATGAAGGACACACAACACCCAGTCCCCTGCCGGGAATCGAACATGGGCCCCCTGCGTGGCAGAAGAAATTACGGAGGAAGACATAGCCACTGATAGTATACCGTATACTGGCGCACTATCGGGGAAAATAGGACGAATATTGAGGAAACACTGAGTAGGAACCGTCTTTTGCAAACCAAATAAAACACGAGTATTATTGGGAAGAGTCAAAGACGATCTCGGCTTCCGGAAGGCCGGCATATTCCAGACTGGGAGATCGCGTGTGAGATCGCTCTCTAAGTTTTTATATATTTTTAAGTTTCAGATACATATTTTAACGGTATTTGTGATAATATTTACGATATAAGTGACTTATTAGTGGTTTCTTCATTCACCTCTGCCTTTCTTGTGTTGTGACCTGATATTTGTGAGTGTTTCGTATCGAGCAACGTAACCTCTTACCTGTGTTTACATTCCGCGCTGACCAGTTGCATCTGCAGCAGCGCATCGAAAGCTAAGTACTAATTAATTGTTTGTGTATAGAGGTTTATTTAGGAACTTTAGTAGTCTTCAACCGGTGTTTTTTGTGTTTTCTGGTGAAATAATTTCAGAAGAACCTTTTGGGAACTGTTTTCAGCTTGAAACATCCTGGCAGATTAAAACTGTGTGCCCGACCGAGACTCGAACTCGGGACCTTTGCCTTTCGCGGGCAAGTGCTCTACCATCTGAGCTACCGAAGCACAACTCACGCCCGGCACTCACAGCTTTACTTCTGCCAGTATCTCGTCTCCTACCTTCCAAACTTTACAGAAGCTCTCCTGCGAACCTTGCAGAACTAGCACTCCTGAAAGAAAGGATATAGCGGAGACATGGCTTAGCCACAGCCTGGGGGATGTTTCCAGAATGAGATTTTCACTCTGCAGCGGAGTGTGCGCTGATATGAAACTTCCTGGCAGATTAAAACTGTGTGCCCGACCGAGACTCGAACTCGGGACCTTTGCCTTTCGCGGGCAAGTGCTCTACCATCTGAGCTGTGAGTGCCGGGCGTGAGTTGTGCTTCGGTAGCTCAGATGGTAGAGCACTTGCCCGCGAAAGGCAAAGGTCCCGAGTTCGAGTCTCGGTCGGGCACACAGTTTTAATCTGCCAGGAAGTTTCATATCAGCGCACACTCCGCTGCAGAGTGAAAATCTCATTCTGGAAACATCCCCCAGGCTGTGGCTAAGCCATGTCTCCGCTATATCCTTTCTTTCAGGAGTGCTAGTTCTGCAAGGTTCGCAGGAGAGCTTCTGTAAAGTTTGGAAGGTAGGAGACGAGATACTGGCAGAAGTAAAGCTGTGAGTGCCGGGCGTGAGTTGTGCTTCGGTAGCTCAGATGGTAGAGCACTTGCCCGCGAAAGGCAAAGGTCCCGAGTTCGAGTCTCGGTCGGGCACATAGTTTTAATCTGCCAGGAAGTTTCATATCAGCGCACACTCCGCTGCAGAGTGAAAATCTCATTCTGGAAACATCCCCCAGGCTGTGGCTAAGCCATGTCTCCGCTATATCCTTTCTTTCAGGAGTGCTAGTTCTGCAAGGTTCGCAGGAGAGCTTCTGTAAAGTTTGGAAGGTAGGAGACGAGATACTGGCAGAAGTAAAGCTGTGAGTGCCGGGCTTGAGTTGAGCTTCGGTAGCTCAGATGGTAGAGCACTTGCCCGCGAAAGGCAAAGGTCCCGAGTTCGAGTCTCGGTCGGGCGCACAGTTTTAATCTGCCAGGAAGTTTCATATCAGCGCACATTCCGCTGCAGAGTGAAAATCTCATTCTGTTTTCAGCTTCGTTACTGTGTCATTAGACGTTTGATTCTCTTTCTTTATTAGTCTTTTGTTATATTCACATTTGTTGTTTATTAATACTGTTAATAATAGTAGATACTTCCCTCGTAGAGTAAGTTTGTGATTATTGTAGTCAGGTTTTTAACATCTTCTTATTGTAGTAGCGGAACTTAGAAAAAGTAAAATTTTACCATGAGTGAGAAGTGTGGGCTTTGCCGTAGGTTCGTGAGTAGTGGATTGCGGTGTGAGACTTGTTCGAAGTATTTTCACTGGGGGGAATGCAGTGGGGAAGCCAGTGGGCATTCTGGTGAGATCCTCTCCTGGAACTGCAGGTTATGTAGCAAGAATAAATTGATAGAGGAGCAGGAGCGTAAGATCTGTGCTCTTCAGGTGCAGTTGAAAAACGCACAGGAGGAGCTAGATAGGATGAGGAGGGAGAAGGGGGTTGGGGAATGGGAACTGGCTGTTGGCAAGAGATCTGCTAGTAAAAGAAGATTTTCAGATAGTTTTATTATTGGTGTTTACGATAAATATGACCAACTGTCAGAGTCTAGTGGAGAGGAATCTCTAGTAGCTGTAGTTGTAGGAAGTAAGCAGCAGACCTCAGTAATTACGGTGGCTAGAACAGTTGCAAAGTCGAAGAGGAAGAAGAAGGTTCTGCTGTTAGGTAGTTCTCATGGCATAGATGTAGGCCAGCAGTTGCAGGAAGTGCTGGGGAGTGAGTACCAGGTCACCAGCATTGTGAAGCCTAGTGCAGGATTGGCTCAGGTGACTGTTAACGTAGGGGGGTTATGTAGGGATTTTACTAAAGAGGATCAGGCAGTGATTGTGGGTGGGGCTGGTAATACTATTGATAGGGATGGGAGTATGACATAGATGGTGACCTGGAAAAGATAGCCACTCAGACTGGCAACACGACTGTGCATTTCGTGGAACTGTTTCAGCGTCACGATCGGCCTCATCTTAATACAGCCGTCAGGCGTAATAACATGAGACTTGGGGGTGCGCTGATGACAGAAAGCATGGGTCACATTTCAGTGGTGTCGGTGGAGTCTATCAGCAGGACGGGTTTGACTAGACATGGCTTGCACCTCAACAGGTATGGGAAGGGGAGGTTGGCAAAGCTTATAGGTGACAGCATAGGTGCGGTTGGTGGGATCACTCATAGGAAAATTCCTGCAGTAGTGGGTGTTAGAGCTGAATGGGCATATTATAAGCGAGACGGAACAGTTAAAGTTCCTAGGCGTTCGGATAGATAGTAAGCTGTTGTGGAAAGTCCATGTGCAGGATCTTGTTCAGAAACTAAATGCTGCTTTAGTTACCATTAGAACAGTATCTGAAATAAGTGACACTTCAATACGAAAAGTAGTCTACTTCGCATATTTTCATACGCTTATGACGTATGGTATTATATTTTGGGGTAATTCTTCTGATTCAAAAAGGGTATTTTTGGCTCAAAAACGGGCTGCTCGAGCTACATGTGGTGTAAGTTCGAGAACCTCTTGTCGACCCCTATTCAATAGTCTGGGAATTCTGACATTGCCCTTACAGTATATATTTCCTTTAATGCCGTTTGTTGTTAGCAATATTAGCCTAATCCCAAGAGTTAGCAGCTTTCACTCAGTTAATACTAGGCAGAAATCCAATCTGCATGTGGAATGCACTTCTTTGACTCTTGTGCAGAAAGGAGTGCAGTATTCCGCTGCATCCATTTTCAATAAGCTACCACAAGAACTCAAAAATCTTAGCAGTAGCCCAAACTCTTTTAAGTCCAAACTGAAGAGTTTCCTCATGGCTCACTCCTTCTATTCTGTCGAGGAGCTCCTGGAAGAGCTAAAAAATTAAGAAAATTCCAGTGTAACATTGTTGATTTTCTTTATTTAAACTTACGATTTGTCACCTGAATATGTTTTTTTTATATTTCATTTTATCTGTTTCTAATATCGTGTTATAATTTCATGTATTGACTCGTTCCATGACCATGGAGACTTCTCCTTAATTTGGTCCCACGGAACAATAAATAAATAAATAAAATAAATAAATAAATTCCGTGTCAGTGTAGGAGGACTTATATTGGACAGACAGTGCGCACCATCGAAGGTCGTTGCCGAGATCATCAGAGGCACAATCGACTTAGGTGGTCGCAGAGTAGTCTTTGTCCGAAAATCACGAAATGACTACCAACATACCAGGCTCTTGGCACAGACATCTAAATACTGGGACAGCGTCGTTCTAGAGGCTGTCGAAATTCATACCAGGGATAGACTCAGCAACCGAGATTGCGGCTATAGCCTCAGCAAGGCAGGGGAACCAGCACTGAGTCTAATTAAAAAGACGCTCAGCAAAGAAAACGAACGGGCGACCAGGGCGGACGAGGCACTTACATCGACGCCACTACAGACGCCGACGCCAGCGTCTCAGCGCCCGCCGACGCGCCGCCGCGAGAGCGGACCGCGGAGAGAACGCCTCGCAGGGGGAGGGGATCTAAGACGCAGCCCG
Organism: Schistocerca nitens; assembly: GCF_023898315.1. Lineage (NCBI taxonomy): Eukaryota > Metazoa > Arthropoda > Insecta > Orthoptera > Acrididae > Schistocerca > Schistocerca nitens. Next base: position 977,443,716 of record NC_064614.1, read on the forward strand.
CCTTCAGGAGCTCAGTTCGACAGCGCACCTGACGATGGGCGACATGTCTGATCGCCGAAATATTGTGCCCGTTGGACACTATGGAGCGGCAGTACACCCGTGGACTGTTCGACCAAGAAATACTCTGGGAGAAACTGAAGAATCATAAAATTTAGTTGCCTCAAGGCAGTCCCACTTAAATTTCACTATGGTGCTGGAACGTGAACTTTTACTATAATGTCTAGTAGTTTTCACTCTAAATTTTATAACTTTCTTAATAATTTTAATGAATGACAGTAAGCTTAACTATTCATGGTCTTCGATGTCATATTGTTTAGCTAAAGCTGTTTGTGGAAATGTCTGTTAGCATCATCGAGAAGTTAGATGACCTATGGATTGTCAACCATGAAGAATAAAATGGGACGTCAGAACGATGACAGGTTTGTTTAATTAACCTATTTATTCTGGACATCGGAAGTAGTGTATCAGGAACAGCTTGGTGGAAGTGTCCAATCGACTCTCATGGAAAACAGTAGACGTCCGGCATTTCTGACTGTGCAAAGAGGGAGGCCAAGCACAACGTCGCTCATATGCTACTGTCAGGAACGTCCCCAGCTGAAAATTTGACTTCGTGGTAGCACAGCTGACAGTCCTACAGAGGTGACCGAGAACTCCATCCAGTGAGTGAGCGTCTCTCTGCCCTGAGGGTAGGCTGTCCCGTTCTGAGATTGAACAGAAGACCCCGTACTGCATTCCAGGATGCCCTTCCGGGTGTCACAGGTTTGTGGTGTAAGCTGTGATAATCTATTGAGGATATATTAGTACGCAAATGGCTGAGTAGTTGCACGCTCCAGACTATTCGTTTAGGCCTTAAGGGGAGGTGTAACGGAAAACGTAAACAATTTTTTTTAAAATCATTACAACCATATTTATAAATGTTCAAATCTCAAATTTTGCACGTTTAAAGCAAAAGAGTTGTGTTTTTACGGAAAAATATGATAGAATATGCAGGATTAATATTTCACCAGAACTTATAATTTTTTGTTTTGTATTGTCTTTTTTATAAAACACCATAACTCAATTTCTAACGATGAAATTAATCAGAAAATTTTATTTTAGTGTCCTGAGAAAGTTATAAGACCACTGAACTAGAATTATTAATTTATGGTACAAAATGTATCATTAACATAGTTTTCAATTTTGCACATCCAAAGTTAAATTTTTTCTACATAAAATCATCCAAAACTCAGAATGTTCTCGTATTTTTTAGTTCCAGACAAACAGAAAGACATTTAGAACAGTTCCTGAAAAATTCATAGTATTATCGCATATATTTTTGAGAAAAGGCTTCTAATAACGTAAAAAATGTAAAACAGAGAAAATGAGGTTGAAAGATTTTCTTCTCAAACTATATGTAGTAAGCTTACCTCAATTTTAAAATCCCCATACTAATACTTCACATCCTCTAGATTTCACTTCTATCCGCTTCGAATCTGCCTAGCCTGTATTTTCGGGTAAAACACTGATCTGTTAGCTGTCTTGACCCTACTCTCTTCGATGGTGTAAAATGTTTTTGTTGTAAACACAACAGTACCTATACCATCTGTCTTCAGCACTTCAATTCTGCCATTATTTCCGTTATTGTAACATAAAAATGCATAATAGACCCCTATTTTGGTTACTTCAAGTCCACAGAATGTCCTTTTAGACCATCTAATCCGAATGAAATTACTGAGGCTTTCATTTGCATTTTGTATCTTCCCTTGAAGACACTTCCTCAATAAATCAGGATTTGTAAGAAACCCTAATGTGGGCTTAATTCCATTCATAACAGGTTCTGGTAATGAGTGTTTATGTGAATACGTCTTATTTCTGTTGTTTAACTTACACCAATCGTCCGTCGGAAACTGATTGTGCTTTGGTGTTTGGTCAGTGGATAGTTTGTGAAAAGAAATTTCCCACACAGCACGCAGCATTGCCTCTAAATTACGTATGTTTTTCCTGATAGCTCTCCCATAAAATATCTGAAGAGAATCAGTTTCTTTCAGAGTAATCCTCCATTGTCCTCCTAGTGGTTTTCCATCCTCAAGTACTTCAACTGCTTCACCTTATCTTCCCTTTCAGCAAGCGACGAAGCCTACCACCAAGCCTCTTTTGGATGTGGCCACAACTCTTCTATTTTTATTGTACGGATTTTTATTTGTTACAGCTTTAAACGAAGAGGAGTCTGCATCACCAAGGTCTTTAGTACATCTAACACCATACTGGTCCTCAGATCTGGAGAACATCCTCACAACTGCAGCAGTCTCCATGTCCCAACTTTTTAAAGAATGCTACTGTATGCTTTTCTTACTACAGTTTCTCACTGTCTTAATTGTTGGACATTTTCCTTGTTGCACACAGGTGGCAGTATTTAACATACAGTTTCTACATCTAAGACTTTACCTGAGTCGATATCAATAACAGATGCCACCCCCATACAGACACGTGTGACCCCTTTTCATCCAGGTCCCGTCCACAGACACACACACAGGTCACTAACATTTGTAGAAGATTCACTGTCATGAATATCTACCCGAGGGCCTATTTCTTTTTGGTTTATTTCCACCAATTCCTCCACTGCTTTCTTCGTAGAAACTTTGGCAGTATCGCATACAGCATGAGACATTTCTTTATTTATTTTTTCAAACCTTGGACAAGTTGGAGGCATGTTCAGAAAACCACACAAAAAATTACCTCCTTCCCTGCCCTTCCCAAGCACCTCAGAGCATATACTAACCTAAAATTGCTTTCGTAGGTACCAGTTGGCAGTTTTTTTTTTGGGGGGGAAGGAAAATGAAAATTCATAGCCACACGAATCCCAAATTAATTTAAAATCACAAGCTGCTTCCAATCTTCTTTCTTTAGCAAAAATCATGTATTTCGTATTTTTACAGCTAACACATGAACATGAATACTTTATAGACTGACAGAGAAGTTCTAAGTCAATAAGTCTGAATCCATACCAACATATTTACGCACTGTACAATTCTCCTGTCCCAAGGTACGATGATGCAACTGAGAGCATATGTTCTTCATTTCGACCTGCTTCCTCTTTTTTGTTGGTAAACCTATTTCCATGAAACTTCCGTTTCCTAAACACAGTTTTTCCACCACCCATTATGCATAAACCTTGACTTCCACGTAAAGGTTTTCGAATTCAACCTTCCACCTACTAATATGTGTTAGTACTGTCAAAACGTAAATAAACCACATGCACGGAAGTTTTCAGGCAAACATATTGATGTCAGCCAGAGATATAGATGCCAGCCAAAGATATGGAAAGAAAATAGCCTTCACACTGACAAAAATTCAGCTGAAGCAAGAAATTTCTCAAAACTCGGAAAAGGTGGGAGTGACTGACAGTGCCGAGTTAATCAGCTTAACAATTTAAACGAATTTTTAAAGTTGTTATAACAATAAAATTCACAGACAACTTTTTTTTTTACCAAAAGCCATTACATCTCCCATTAAGGCACGTACTCTAAACACTTCCACGGTGTGAACTGAGGAAACGCTTCTGTCCTTTAGCAGCTGTATTGCAGCATCGGCTGTTGCTATACACTAGTTATTACACGATGCGAACCTATATGCTGCAAATATGCAAAGATTATAGACATATTTCAAGAACCATCGATAAATTATAAACATCAAGTAACAAATAACTTATGTGGGTCGAGTCTGAACGAGCGACATGCAGAATGACAGCCAGTGACGCTATCATTAGGCCCCTCTACAGACAACTCGTTGAAAAAAAAAGAATAAAGATAATTACTTAATTTTTTTCTAACAAGAGTCCGAAGCATGGTTTGAACACTACAGTAATTAAAGAAGCATGTTTCTCATAAGGCGATATGCCATCAGCTTTCTCCGATCTCTGAACCTAGTCGGCCAGCTTAACGTGGTATCCGAACAACGATACATCTCGGAATTTTCACCTTAATAAACATTGCAAAATGTGAAAGAAATGAAATGCGATACATTAAAATCCTCACTATGGAACACGTGAACTTTGGCTTTGTATTTTGAATTCTTATAGGCCTGCAGCGTTATAGTTCTCTTGTAAGGACACTGTATGACTAGTAAGCCGAAACGCTAACATATGCAAAAAAATTTTATTACGATGTTATTTGTTTGGTTATGTAGGCTTATTTCGGCACCACGGCATTATCAACCTATTTCCATGAAACATCTTTAACTCTGCCGCTGTCTAATATCTTTTACTGCTACGTATAGTAGGAGTAGCGCAAATGAAAGTGCAGATATGTAACGTCTCAGCAGCGAAATTTGTTGCTGAGTAATATTCACTAAGACCTACTTAATATATTTCATAAATTTGGCAGCTTAAATTACGGAAATAATTTGATAATGGCCAAGGTGTCTAAATAAAATTATACCATCAGGAGATAACATCGTAATAAAACGTCTTCGAGTATAGCAGCGTTTTATAATGTACTTTGGCTCTGTAGTCAGGCACTTTACCACTGAGTCACCGAGACATGAAATCAGCAAACCAATTTATTCAACTTTATTAGTTACTTTGAAGTTGTGGAACCAGCTGACGTCAATGCTATTTTATACAAACTTAAACTGTAGGAAGTTTTAGAAAACACACAGCTTACGAGATAGTGTGTGCCATTTCTGGGACGTAATTTCTTTATATTTTTGTATTTATAGTACCGGTATGTTCTTATCTATCTAATTTTCTAATATTTAGTGGGTCAGGATGTGAAACGTCCAGCTTAGTTCAAAAGTATTGGTTCTAATGGGCAAGTTGTACAACGTTGCCTCCGCCGCTTTTTCCCCAACATTTGAGGCTTTAATGAAACAAATTGGTTTCACATGTATCATTCAATGTATTTTCCATCGCTGGCCACTACTTTCTCCCATCCTTTGGCCAGTGTACGAATCCCGCGTCGAAAAAATTGTTCACCTTTTGAAGCGATCCACGAATCGATCCAATTTGTGGCTTCTTCATGAGATCGGAAGTGTTGGCCAGCCAGGCCATGCGCCATTGATCTAAACAGGTTATATTCATGGGAGCAATGTCTGAAGAATACGGCAGGTGGAGTAAGACTTCCCATTTTAACGTTTCCAAGTACGTTTTGACCTCTTTTATAACGTGGGGTCGAGCATTGTGCTGCAATATTACTTTAACGTGTCTCCCACTGTAATGCGGCCGTTTGTCTTTTAATGCTCTGCTCCAACTCATTAATTGCTTTCGGTAACGAGCACCTGTGATTGTTTCATTGGTTTTAGCATCTCATAGTACACGACGCCGAGCTGGTCCTACCAAATGCAGAGCATGATCTTGGAGCCGTGAATATTCGGTTTGGCCGTCGATGTGGAAACACGGCCGGGACATACCCACGATGTTTTGCGCTTAGGATTACCGTATTGAACCCATTTTTCGTCCCCGGTCCAATGCGATGCAGAAATCCCTTCCGTTTTTGCTTCTGAAGCAACTGTTCTCAAACACACAATCGCCGTTCAGCGCCTCTTGGTTTCCGCTCACACGGAACCCCAAGTTCCTTCTTTCTGTAGCATGCTCATAGCCTTGAGACGTTTTGAAATGGCTTGTTGTGTCACTCCCACTAATCGTACCAATTCTTCTTGAGTCTGACGTGAGTCTTCACTCAGCAATGTCTCCAGTTCTGCGTCTTCTAAAACATTCTCTCCTCCACCACTCTGCCGGTCTACGACGTTTAAGTCACCGTTCTTGAAGCGTTGAAATCACTCAAGACACGTTCATTCACTAATAACGTCGTTACCACACGTACTTGAGAGCATTCGATGAGACTGAGCCGCTGTTTTCTTCATACTGAAACAAAACACTAACACCTCTCGCAAATGACGACAATTAGGCCCGTAAAATGACATTTTCAATCAAGAACAAATTTATGACGCAGACACAAATCGACTAATGTTTGAATGAGGTTATGTTGACCGACGTCCAAGCTAACTGCCTGACCTCGGCGATCTGTTTCTTTCGACCGCTACTTATCATTGTCGCCACCTATCAGCAAACGGCGGAAGCGAAGTTGCACACTTTGTACTTTCATGTCTGTTTTATCAGAGATCTGACGACAGAGCTACCGAAACATGTGGTTGAAGGATTTCTATTAAAAAGCAATACAAAACAGTTTTTCGTAAAAGACGGAACATTTAATAACTATGAAAACGGTATGGTTGCCGACCTTAGCATAACTCGTGAAAGTTTCGTCTGATATACTACTTCTAACCAATGGTAATGCTTTGGAAATTGTAAATACGATGTGGACTCAGCGTAGAGGTATCACATAAGTTTAGTAGTAGTCTTTATGACTAAGGGAAGCAGAATGAGAAGTAACTGTCTACATTAAAAATAAATTTTATGTGTCTTTCCTTTTTTTCTGTTTATTTGAAAGCGGCGCTCTTCACGAATGTAGGCAGGGTTAAAACTTTCGGATTCGCGAGTCTCTCGCCAGCCCTCTGCCACACGCAGGCGAAGCACACGGAGGTAATAAGGCACGCTCTTTGTACGTGTCATCCCATTCAGGCAGCGACTCCGTGGGCACCGCGGGAAGACAGTTGACGACCGGTGAGAGGCGCTGTGCCACAACAATGAGGGGACGGACGCCTCGCTGCGGCCGCGCGCCGGTTTCGTCAGCCTTGGCGCCGCACTTGGGTAATAAAGGCGCACAATAGCCGACGGCTGGCCCGGCGCCACCGGCCAGGAATTCCCGCCATCAGCGGAATTACTTCCGAGTTCACTTGCGCACAGCCATTGTGTCCGCCGGATCGCCGACTCCTCTTCCTCTCGCTGTCTTTCATTATTCATAGCCGCCGGCAGCGGCCGCACTCGCCTCAAGATCAAACACCTGCTGGCTGTTACAAGTATTGCCGTTCCTTTATCGTCGCGGCCGCGGATCCTCCTTCCCTGGCTCTCCCCGTCCTCCAAAAGCAAACCTTAAAATAAATGGATGGATATTACTTTAACTCGTCCTCGCTGCCAGCCCCTACTGCCGCTGCCGCCCCACCTCTGCGGAATGATATTTCCTTTTGTTGGACCCAGGATTCATTGTCTGCTCCCCGCCGGCTATTAACATTTCATAAAACTGAAAGGCCCGCACCAGACCCGACGCTCTCGCGGTTTGCGCCCTCTGGACGGGTGGCAGTCTGAGAAACGGCTCAGCGATTCCGAAAATAACGGACTTTACCCTTCAGCGCTCTAGCACACACTAGGCAGCGGAACAAAGTCGACGGCGATAGTTCTGTACAGTGCACACCTCCCCAACAGCCCATTGTAAGGGTCTCTCCTGCGACGGGTACACGCAAGGTGGCATTGTGCTCCGCTGTAGGTTTTGTTTTCCTTTTCTTGGTAGGTTTTTCTTTTGTTTGTCCGAGCATGTCTCACACACACGCCGTCTAAGCTGGCGCAACTAGTTTAGGATCGTCAAGGGTCACTGTAAATGTAAAAAACCTTTGTTTCTCCCGCCTTCTTCATTCACGATAAGGGAACATAACTTATTTGCAACATACTAGGCCCGTTCAATAAAGAATTCCCACGATTTTTTTCTTTTTTTTTGTCTGAGAACACATATATTCATAAGAGAATTTAGGCACATTATCAGTGAAAATTTCCTTTACGTGTGCTTTTTTTAAGGCTCTGTGCCTCAATGGGTAAAAATGAAAACTTGTAGGATTACTTGGTTGTCCGTCCGTCTGTCTTTGTTTGTTTGGCTGTCTCCCCGACCACTGGAAACCCTTTCTCTCAAGAAAGGGTATAAGATTATGTCACGTAGGAAGGTCTATACTCCCTTCGCGGTGTAATCAGTGGAAGCTTCTACGAGGGGCGTTTGAAAAGTCCGTGCAAAAATAAAAACTACTTATGTGTTTGGGGTAAACCTTCCTTATTTTTCGACACAGTCTCCTTTTAGACTTACACACTTCGTCCTTCCAACGTTGCTCTAATTTGTTGATCCCTTCCGAATAATAGGAATTAGTTGCTGCAATCACCTCCTCGTTTCAATAAAATATTTGTCCGCCAGCAATTTCTTCAAATTGGGAAAGCAATAGTAGTGTGAGGGAGCCAAGTCTGGAGAATAGGGGGGATGTGAAACGAGTTGGAATCCTATTTCCAATAATTTTGCGACCACAACTGCTGAGGTGTGTTCTGGTCAGGACTTTTTTGCGGTTCAATCACCGGCGTTTTTCTTGCAGCTCGGTTTTCAAACGGTCCAGTAACGATGAATAATATGCACCTGTAATAGTTTTAGCCTTTTCCAGACTGTCGATGAGGATTATCCCTTGCGAATTCCAAAAGACAGTTGTCATAACCTTTCCGGCCGAAGCAATGGTCTTCACCTATTTTGGTGCAGATTCCGCGTTGGTAACCCATTGTTTACATTTTTATTTGGTCTCAGGAGTATAGTAATGTACCCATGTTTCATCCACAGTGACAAAACGACGCTTACAGCCCTGCAGATTCTTCCTTAACAGCTGGAAACCAACCTTGCAACACTTCACAAGATTTCGTTTTTGGTCAAGCGTTAGAAATCACGGAACCCATCTTGCGGATAGCTTTCTCATGTCCAAATGTTTATGCAGTACATTATGTACCCGTTCACTCGAGATGCCCACAGCACTAACAATCTTACGCACCTTAACTCTTCTGTCATCCATCACCATATAATGGATTTTATCAATGATTTCTAGAGTCGAAACCTGTACAGGGCGTCCAAAACGTTCAGCATCACTTGTGCCTATATGGCAACTCCGAAAATTTTGAAACCATTTATAAACTGTTCTGATCGAAGATGCAGAGTCACCGTGATGTTAATCAAGCTTCTCTTTAGTCTCCTGAGGCGTTTTGCCTTTCATAAAGTAATGTTTAATCACCACACGAAATTCTTTTTCGTCCATTTTTTGACAAACACTCGACTTCCTTGATTCACACGAATGCTAAACACAAAGAAATAGACCAATGTAGCTGAAACTTGGTGTGCGTTCTTTCCAAAGATGATACTAACTAAACATGACCTCGATACCCGCCGGTGGTGCCATCTCTCGGACTCTGCACCGGCTTTTCAAACGCCCCTCGTAAGTCAAAGCAACCAGAAGATACGCCCATTAATGCCACGTATTTTGATGTTCGTAAACTCACTCTTCAAAATCTACTGGGTACTTCCCGTTGACGCAGAATCAGGAAAATTGGCAAGAAGCAAGATTGCACAGTACAACCAAAGAAAAAAATCCGAAAGTTGTTAATTTGTAATTATATCACACGAAGTATTTCTTTTGTTGTTCATTATCGAACTTGAGACTTCAAACTAAAACATTCTCCAAAGACTTGGAATCCCTGGGACCGATATCTTACCAATATCAATGTCGTAACAGCCAAAAATCGTAGACATTCTCGATTCCCGGTGAACTGTCTTTACACGTAATTAAGCTTGTACGGAATCCTCAGAGCGCGAGTCCCAGTCACATCTGGGCAGTTGTTTTACGCACTTTCCATCACATTCTATCGTCTTACACCAATTTTTCTGTGCTCGTAATTACGTGTTCAGAATATGAATTACGCTCTCGTAATCTGTATTTGTCCCCGCAGAGAATCTTTACGTGGCTCAGACTGACTGAATTCCGAGGGCCTTAGGGTTTATGCGACAACGATGTTCAGTAACATAGATTTGAGTGTAGTGTCCACTGTAGTGTTGGAACAAACTTTCTTTTGGCCACGTGTCAGATCGAGAACATCGGAAACTGTTTTAGAGTTTGTTCAGAGTCTTCACATATGCCTTTGAATTTATGGTTGACCCTTCTGGCAACACATCTACGTAAATGACACCACCACTATCCCAAAATACTGTCATCATTGCGCTACAAGCCTACTTTTTTTGAAGAGTGTGGTTAGGGACCGTAAATGATGCTGCTTAATTGACTGGCTCGTTGTTTCCAGACTATTATGCTAAAGCCAGGCCCCATCATGGAAAACAATGTTGTTCTGAATCTGCTCGTCATCCTTATCGTACCGAAAGAGAAAAGACAGTAGGGCTCCTATTCGTTGCCGAGGAAGCCACTGTCACACACTTTTGTTCATCTCAAACAACCACTAAAAATTTTATAAAGAACTGATGGTGAAATTTCAGGTAAACACGAGCTAATTAAATCAACAGCGAAATGTCTATCCCTTACACAGGTCGACGATGAAAAAACTGTTTTGCTGAAAATATCTTATGTTTTTTTAGGGTGGGAAATCCAAAGATGATACTTAAAAAACTGTATCACCCACCATTTCTTCACATTTTACAGTTACATTTATTAAATTAAGCGTTTTTTAAGGAATTTAACAGCTTTTATACAGCTAAATTAATTTAAAAAGGAGGTGTAATTACTGTAGATGACGTTGGCAGCACTGCTGAATAACATTTGCTGGCAAGAAAAGGTCGATTATATTTTTGTGTTAACAGATGATGTCTTGTTTACTGTCAACCTAACCTCACTTTCCCATTTCCTGTACGAGTGCTCAATACAATTAATCGTGGTTGTAAAAACTATGCTGACAGTTTTTGTTATATTTGTGGTAAATTTATGATTAAAAACACCAAAGAAACAGTACAGAATTTTTGAAAAAGTTTTATCTATCATACTTTGGATCTAAACTTGGTGATCAAGATAATATTGGGCGCCGCATAAGGTACGTTATGCGTGTGTTGAAGATCTGAGAAAATGGCCCAAAAAGGAGAAAAAAGCCTTTAGATTTGCTGTTCCTGTGGTATGGAGGGAGTCAACAAATCAATCCGCTGATTGCTACTTCTGCAGTGTTGGTATTACTGGACATAATTCGAAAAACAAGAGGGTAATAAGCTGCCCTAACCTTCCGTCCGCCATCCGACCAGCAGGGCATGGTGTAAATTTTGCCGGTTCCTGAACCACAATATGATTTAAATTCTGTTCCAACAGAAGTATTTTCTGATGTACAATATGATTTAGATAAACCAGATGATGATGAATTCCATTGTAATACAGAAAGTCTAGAGCCCTAATTGTTTACTCAAACCGAACTTAACAGTTTGGTTAGGGATCTGGGTTTAACGACAGAAAAAGCTGAATTGCTTGTCTCTAGATTAAAAGAAAAAAAAACTTATTGGCAGTTGGAACCAATGTGATGGGGGACTACGATTGGTCACTTCACCGAAAAGTTCAGCAAGCGACTGATCGTAGAAAAAACTACACAAGAAGCTTCAAGGAAAAAAGAGAAAGAAAATACAAAACAATTCCAGCTGACAAGTCAAACGACTATTAACACATATCATTGTTTTAAGTAGCTTACCGTAAATACGAACCATGCTTATGTTGTAACAAAGCGTTTCATTAATTTCCCCGTTTAACGTATAGCACAGGATTTTTATACTAAATAATAAAAAGCATATTACTTGAAAACTATGGATGATACATAAAAAATAAGGCTAGATTAGGATTCAGCTCATAAAAATCTTTAAAGATCAGCTATTAAAGTAAAAAAAGTTTTTCAAAAAAATTTTTCGTTGGCCTGTGGTATTTGAGTCCATCAGTCACAATGGTAGGTCGGGCCTGACCGTTCTTCATCATGATTATTCGTTCGTCCGCCATTAAAAATATGCACCATCCATGAACTGAAGCTTCTTTCGTCACATTTCCATGAACTTCGGATATGTATGTGTAAGTTTCCATAGCGCGGATTTTTTTTTCCCAGACACTCGTACAGTAATTACTCCCCACATTTAGCGGCATTGTTAATTTTGTCATACATTTTAAATTCGCAAAACTAAACAGTAAACGACCATTCCTGCTCTATGACTACAATGGAGGTCTGTATCACGATAGCGAGAAGGGGGGAGCAGAATTGTACAGCTCGTCTGATCAAAACGTTATTTATTTATAGAATGGCTGTCGCATGTTGTCAAAGTTGCAGTTCCCTTCACACAACACAGAAATGTTATACACGGTTTTCACTCACATTAAGGTGACCACCAACTACGTTCGATGTAAACGTGCAATAACCACTCATATACGGCACGTGGCAGCACTAGTAGAGGCAAGAATATAAAACGTGACAGAGGACCAGGAAGAGACTGCAGCCGTTGTAATGCCGGAACGGAGCGATTTATGTGACGTAAAAAAGAGCATTATGATCATTAGGTTTCTGGCCTAGGGTGGAAGCATTTCCGAAACGGCTGAGGTTTTAAACTGGTCGTTTGCCGCCGTGGTTAAAGTGTACCGTGCTTGGCAAAATGGCGCTATCCAAAACCGGCGCTGAGGGAACCTCTGGTGCACCTTTGATGTCATGTATTCGTTGATCCATTATGGACCGTGCGACAACTGCTGGCATGTATTTCTTAATGCAATAATTTACCAACAGCCGTATGTAATGTAGAAATTTATTTTATGAACTTCTTATGTGCTACCAGTTTCGGCATTACATTGATGCCATCTTCAGGCCCCACACGTCATAGTCGTAAAAACGCTATACGCGGAAGGAGCCATATAACTGGATCTGTGAATCAAATCGTTATGCAACAGCTCTTGGTGGCCAGGCGTTGGTTCATGCACTCGCGCTTTCTGCAGTTTGTCGGCGACGAAGCCTGGGATTTGCACGCCAGTACCGCAAGTGGACGTCCACTGAGGGGCGACAGATGGTCTTTCCGGATGACTCACGTTTTATGCTCCATCGCACAGATGACCGTTGGCGTGTACGGCTTGAAACGTCTGAAAGTAAACACGATGCAACAATCGTCGGAAGGGTCCAGGCCGGAGGAGGGAGGGCTGTGGCACATCTACATCTACATCTGCATACATACTCCACAATCCACCATACGGTGCGTGGCGGAGGTTACCTCGTACCACAACTAGCGTCTCCTCTCCCTGTTCCACTCCCAAACAGAACGAGGGAAAAATGACTGCCTATATGCCTCTGTACGAGCCCTAATCTCTCTTATCTTATCTTTGTGGTATTTCCGCGAAATGTAAATGGCGGTAGTAAAATTGTACTGCAGTCAGCCTCAAATGCTGATTCTCTAAATTTCCTCAGTAGCGATTCACGAAAAGAACGCCTCCTTTCCTCCAGAGACTCCCACCCGAGTTCCTAAAGCATTTCCGTAACACTCGCGTGATGATCAAACTTACCAGTAACAAATCTATCAGCCTACCTCTGAATTGCTTCTATGTCCTCCCTCAGTCCGACCTGATAGGGATACCAAAGGCTCGAGCAGTACTCAAGAATAGGTCGTACTAATGTTTTATAAGCGGTCTCCTTTACAGATAAACCACATCTTCCCAAAATTCTACCAGTGAACCGAAGACGACTATCCGCCTTCCCCACAACCGCAATTATATGTTTGTACCGCTTCATATCGCTCTGCACTGTTACGCCCAAATATTTAATCGACGTGACTGTGTCAAGCGCTACACTACTAATGGAGTATTCAAACATTACAGGATTCTTTTTCCTATTAATCTGCATTAATTTAGATTTATCTATATTTAGAGTTAGCTGCCATTCTTGACGCCAATCACAAATCACGTCCAACTCATCTTCTATGCTCCTACAGTCACTCAACGACGACACCTTCCCGTACACCACAGCATCATCAGCAAACAGCCGCACATTGCTATCCACCCTATCCAAAAGATCATTTATGTAGATAGAAAACAACAGCGTATGAAGAATATTTTCGTGGCATTCCCTGGTAGTCACAATGGATCAACACAACTATGCACCTGTCCCTAGTAGTCATGTTCGTCCCTACATGCATTTCTTTTTTCCTCGGCACGATGGCATCTTTACTCCCCCGTCACCAAGCTCCGCGGATTTAAACCCTATGGAGAAACTGTGGGACCACCTCCATCGGACTTATCGGAAAGATCCGAGAAACCTAAGGCAGCTAGCCATACTATTGGAGTCGGCACGGCTGACACTTCCTTTGAATACCTTCCAGAATCTCATTGCCTCTCTTCCTGCATATCTCGCAGCGATCCACGCTGCAAAAGGTGGTTAATCTGTTTTGTGGCAAGAGGTCACATTAATAAGATTGGACAGTGTGTAAGAATGATAACAGGTATTGTTTTACATCACCGTGCTGAGGCTTTCTTAAAAAGAATTTGATTATATGGAAACTGTTTCAGTATAAACATTTTCTTTAAGACCCTTTGTCGTTAGGAAACTTTTTCAGTTTCTCAAAAAAGTGCAAAGTAATAGGTTGGTGCATAAATTCGTAGAGTTTTTGTTTTTACTGTTGGTGTTGTGGTTGCTATGGCTTATTTACGGAGCGTAATTTTTAATTTGGAGATCACAGTTGCTATCTGAGTGTACATATTGTAATTTTTTCTTTTCGAAACAGTGAGAGGAACTGCTGATACCCGGAATTTGGCGTGCTAAGCAGAGAAATCACAACATTTCCGACATAGGCTTCTGTTTGAGCTCAGTGGGGGGTAACAGCAGTTGCAGCAATCAGAAACATTTTCGCTCTGTTTGGGATTAATGGCATTGCACAAAGCTAGGCAAGAAAATGGTTTTCTCGGTTTAAGGAGGGTCGTTTTGATATTAACGAGTCTCCATGTTCGGAAAGACCTCTGGGGTTTGATAAACGTTGTATAAACGCATTGATCCACAATGGACCACGTCATTGTACTCCAGAACTGTGAAATGTGATGGATTGTGATCCCTCTACCATCGCGCGACATCTGTATACAGTTTCCAAGGTTAAAAAGTCAGGAGTATGGTTAGTGCATGCTCTAAGCCAAAATCACAAAAATTTGCGGTTTGTCGTACGTGCATCTATGCCTGCTCGTCATGAATTGGCCCGTGAACAGCATAGACCATTCTATTACTGTGGCGACGAGAAAAAGTGTCTTTATGTTAACTTAAGGAAAAGAAAGGAGTGGTTAAGCCCAAACAAAGCAGCAACTCTCCGTACCTGTGCGCATTTACAAAAGGTAGTGTTGTGCATCTGGTATAACAGTGACAGTGCAGTGTGCAACGAATTGCTTCCTCCAGTTGTATCCATCATTGCTGACAATTATTGTCAACAACTGAGATGTCTTACAGACGCAATGCAAGAACAACGACGAGGAGGGTTCCTGAGGTGATGATACTCCGCAACAACGCCCGGCCCGCATTCTGCTAGACCAAGGGCGGCCAAGATTCCGGTTCGTGGGCCGTGCCGGTACCCGAGTACCAGAGCGCTCTATCTTGTTTCTCACTTCCCCCCACCAACCGAGCCGTCAGCGTCGTGAGAGGAGGAGGAAGATGTCAAAACTGCTAACGTACCGCATTTAAATGGCAGTGCAGTCTTACTACATACGGCTTGGTTTTATATTCCACATTCCTCATCAACACAGATCACAAACAAAACCAATTTTCGGTATTATTTAATTATCTTTCGTGCGCTGAAGACATAGCATAATTTTTATATGGTACAAACTATCGGCATACGGACGAAGCAGACAATTTCACGAAGTTTTCGAGCTCAAGTTGTCATCTAACCGTGACTAATTTAATTTCATAATCGGAAAAATGTCTTTCACACAAATACCTCGATCGAAAAACTGTAGAACTTTTGCAATCTCATTACGGAGAAGTGGACTTTCTACCTGAGAACACGGCCTGGATGGTTTTAACGCAAAAGGAGTTGTCATTAAAGCTGGAATTACCTGGCAGGTCAATCACTTACATTTGCACCTGCACAGGGGTGCTTTCAGACCGACAAACGGTCTATAAAACAGCTCAATAACAGATATAGGATTGTAAGTATGCTATTTAGGTGTAAGTAGGCTGTTTACGTTTTTATATTGGTAACGCCACGTAGCGCTCTGTATGAAAATCACTAGCAGTATTGCGTGCAGTCTGTGGCTGCTTGGCATTGTTGTAATATTCGTTATTGTACTGTTGGGCAGTTGGATGTGAACAGCACGTAGCGTTGCGCAGTTGGAGGTGAACCGCCAGCACTGGTGGATGTGGGGACAGAGATGTCGGAGTTTTGAGAGGCGATGATCTGGACTTGTGGCCATCAGAGAGAGTAAATTTGTAAGACTGGATGTCATGAACTGATATATATATATATATATATATATATATATATATATATATATATATATATATATATATATATAATGACTTTTTAACACTATTAAGGTAAATACATTGTTCTCTATCGAAATATTTCATTTGCTAACTATGCCTAACAGTAGTTAGTGACTTCAGTAGTTAGAATCTTTTATTTAGCTGGCAGTATTGGCGCTCGCTGTATTGCAGTAGTTCGAGTAACGAAAATTTTTGTGAGATAAGTGATTCATGAAAGGTATAGGTTATTGTTAGTCAGGTCCATTCTTTTGTAGGGATTATTGAAAAGTCAGATTGCGTTGCGCTAAAAATATTGTGTCAGTTTAGTGACGATCAGAATAAGTAAAGAGAGAAATGTCTGAGTACGTTCAGTTTTGCTCAGCTGTGTGAAAATCAAATAACGTAAGGGGTTTATCAGCACAGGAATTAATAATTTTCCAAAGGGGACGTTTCAAGATTACAGTGCCCTCAAAACCTTTGGATGACTATTCTTGGCCGGCCGCTGGTGGCCGAGCGGTTCTGGCGCTACAGTCTGGAACCGCACGACCGCTACGGTCGCAGGTTCGAATCCTACCTTGGGCATGGATGTGTGTGTTGTCCTTAGGTTAGTTAGGTTTAAGTAGTTCTAAGTTCTCGGGGACTTATGACCTCAGCAGTTGAGTCCCATAGTGCTCAGAGCCATTTGAACCATAACTATTCTTGTGCTTCTCTCAAGGCTACAATAAATTCTTCAAAAATGGTTCAAATGGCTCTGAGCACTATGAGACTCAACTGCTGAGGTCATAAGTCCCCTCGAACTTAGAACTACTTAAACCTAACTAACTTAAGGACAACACACACATCCATGCCCGAGGCAGGATTCGAACCTGCGACCGTAGCGGTTGCGCGGTTCCAGACTGTAGCGCCAGAACCGCTCTGTCACCAAATTCTTCAAAGCTCGCTGTTTCTTTAACGGCAGTGAGTTTAGGGAACTGGACTGAGTTCTTCAGAATGTGTCCCTTCTATAACGCGATTTTCTTTGTCTTGCTGTGGGGAGTGTACGTCAAGTCCATTTAAAATGTGAGGTCCGCAGTCTATACCAAATGTTCCAATTTTCGTTCCTGCGTCCCTTTTTTTCTTCATAAATTCAATATTAGCGACTTTTAAATAGATAAATTGTCCCAGGCATGCATCTTGACTTAACTAACATGCTTTGCAATATCATATAAAGGCACCATTCTCTTCGTTCAGTTCCATCAAAAACTGTTGCAAGTGACCGTAGATAAATTCGTGGACTTCATAAATTTACTCATACTACCAATTTCCTCACGTGCTGTGTGCCTGCAAATTTAGAACTGAGTGATTCTTGATGTACTCAACAATGGACCACATCTGTCGGTCGTTGTAATTTTTTGCTCTTCCATTGCCCACTAATTCTTTAATTTAGTTCTGCAAGGTATTGCAAAATCGTTTCAAGGCAAACTTGCAGTACCCATCGTTTACGCGACTCCATTATAGATACTGATACTTCCATCTCTCTCTCCTGGCAATCCCATTCATTTTTAAGGTCCATGAGGGTAGATCGCTAGACTGCCTCATTCTGTGCAAACGTCCACTGAACCTGTGAACGCCGAACGGAGTGGCCGAGCGGTTCTAGGCGCTACAGTCTGTAGCCGCGCGACCGCTACGGTCGCAGGTTCGAATCCTGCCTCGGACATGGCTGTGTGTGATGTCCTTAGGTTAGTTAGGTTTCATTAGTTCTAAGTTCTAGGCGACTGATGACCTCAGAAGTTAAGTGGCATAGTGCTCAGAGCCATTTGAACCATTTTTGAACCTGTGAACGTCCTTGATACCATGAACAAATAGCGAAGGGTAAACAGTAGTAGTCGGCCGGTGTGCAGAGCGGTTCTAGGGGCTACAGTCTGGAACCGCGCGACCGCTACGGTCGCAGGTTCGAATCCTGCCATGGGCATTGGTGTTTGTGATGTCCTTGGGATTAGTCCGGAATGTAGTTCTACGTTCTAGGGGACTGATGACCTCAGAAGTTAAGTCCCACAGTGCTCAGAGCCTTTTTCAAACAGTGAGTGAGAATAGATTACTGATGACTTAAGGCCTCCGTTATGTGTATCCACTGTTTTTGTTAACTTTTGGAAAAACGCTAAGAACTTACCTGCCAGACTAAAAGTCCAAGGTGACAGGTAAGGCTATTATGTCCAGTAGAGGGAATACTGTTGGCGGTGGGTGCATCATGGGACTGCCCTGTCGAGACAGCGGCCGCAGCTGCCGCGCCGTGTAGCGGCGAGTTACGGGCAGCACAGCGGAGCGGCCGAGCTCCCCATTGCGGCCCCATAACGGCCCAACAAGCACGGCTGCTGTGGCCGGCCGGATGTCGCGTGGCGTGGTGTAGCAGTATCGACCCGCACGTACACGCCGTGTGCGGTGTCGCGCCGGCATTCCGGACTCTCTACAGCCCGGCGCCTTCCCTCGGGACAGATTATTCGACACACAGGGGACGATGCCCGTTCTGTTATCGGCTGTACTGAGCCATACGTCAGTGGGCCGGCCGGCCACGTTCTTGTGTCCCACAAGCCACCAGACACCGAGCGCAATACAACATACGACGCATCTGAAAACTGTAAGCGCTGATTCCTAACACAAAAACGCGGGAAATATGTCACGTATTCGAATAGTGTAATTCTCCCATTTCGAGCTAAGATCAAGAGACAACTGTACAATGGAACTTCACATGTTCGAAACTGTCAACTCAACCAAAACGTTCACAATGACGTCAATTAGTGTAATCTACTACAAGCGGTTCTAAATGTGTTATGTCTTCCACGCTTACATCTACAACTATACTCGGAGAGCCGCTTCATAGAGTGTACGGCTGGTGGGAAGAACTATTGCCGGTAAGCCTACTGTGGGCTCTAGTCTCTTTAATCTTGATGGTCATTTAGTAAGTATACGTAGGAGGATTAATAAATTGGCTGACTCTTATAGGAACGCATACTCTAGGAGTTTCGGCAATAGACCAAGACGTGATGGAGGACGTCTGTCTTGCGACGTCTAGCACTGGAATTGACTGAGAATTTCCGTGACGCGCTGGCGCTTACAAAATGAACCTGCAACGAAACCTGCTGCTCTTCTTTGGATCTTCTCTAATTCCTCTATCGGACCAGCCTCGTACCGATCCCATACTGACGAGCAGTATTCACGTACTGGTCGACGAGTATTTTGTAAGCTACCTTCCTTGCTGATGGACTGCATTTCCAGATATTTCTTCCAATGAATCTCAGTCTGCTGTCTGAATTACCCGCTGTTAATTTATTGTGACATTGTTCTTCAAGACTTGAAAACTTTTCTCCGTTTGGAATGACATACTATGTTCCGTTTGCTGGAGACTGTTCAACCCAGTCACACAGTTGGTCTGATATTTCGTAAGCTCGTATTTTGTTCATTAAGTGGCAGTGAGAAACTGTATGAAATGCGTTACGGTAGTCAAGGAACACTGCATCTGCTTGGACGCCTGTATCAACTGCTTTCTGGATCTCGTGAACGAACAGAGGGAACTAGGTGTCACAAGATCGTTGATTTCGAGCCCATGTTGATTCCTACAGAGGAGATTTTCGGTCTCCAAAAATGTCATAATATGCGAGGTTAAAATATTGCCAGAATTCTACAACAAACTGTCGTCAGAGATATACGCATAATCTCTTCGAATCGTGGACTGGTGAATTATCTCACTGATCAACAAATACTTCTACCATCCTTAGTAAATTTACATTACACATCTGTGTATTTCTTCAAATGGAATGTTCTGTTATGTTACTATCTGAAATTATGAGACAGCTCCAGATACAAAGCAACGAGGTCAAATGGACGTGCAAACTATAAATGTTGTTCGTTTCCAGCTGACGAGCAAAAGGATGACTCTGAATGTCATAAAAAAAACCATAATAGGAACTCAAAGGACCTTAGGACAATACCGCTGCTCTGTACCTTGTATTGATATACTCGTAGAGGCAGCTGAAATTAGGGCATTGGCCAAATATAAGGCAACCACTTAACAGTTGTTTTATGTTGTACTGTGTACATATGCCAACGGCCTTGCCACAGTGGTAACACCGATTCCCGTCAGATCACCGAAGTTAAGCGCTGTCGGGCTGCGCTAGCACTTGGATGGGTGACCATCCGGTCTGCTGAGCGCTGTTGGCAAGGAGGGTGCACTCAGCCCTTGTGAGACAAACTCAGGAGCTACTTGATTGAGAAGCAGCGGCTCCGGTATCGGAAACTGTCTTACGGCCGGGAGAACGGTGTGCTGACCACATACTCCTCCATATCCGCATCCAGTGTGGAAATTTCGCATTATTACACAACTTTTTTTTGATTTGGGTTTGCAGTCTCTGAATGACTTGAACATTTTCCCCACTGACTGCATGCATTTATTGCAAATTCTACATTCCTAATTTCGGTCTTAAGTCATTATAATGGGGTTTAGATGCTGAAACACAGCAGCTGTCAACAAGGGCTAGTGAAATAAAGTAGATGTGAGATTTTATGGCTTTCGTCAACTTTCATTATACACACTATCGGTATATAACAGATGTGGACGATTTTAGAGCATGTGGCTTCGTCGTGTGGATACGTGCCATTTACGTACACGACAATGGTCAAAAAACCCTGCCACTGTACACACGAATTTACCACTTACATATGCGCCAAGGTTTTATTTCGGCTTTGTAACTTAAAAAGTGGTTCAAATGGCTCTAAGCACTATGGGACTTGTTCTGAGGTCATCAGTCCCCTAGAACTTAGAACTACTTAAACCTAACTAACCTAAGGACATCACATACATCCATGCCCGAGGCAGGATTCGAACCTGCGACCGTAGCGGTCGCGCGGTTCCAGACTGTAGCGCCTAGAACCAATCGGCCACCCCGGCCGGCCCTTTGTAACTGAAAATTTATTTCAGGTTCGTATCATAATTCATGGAGACGATTTAATCTTGTGAAATCGGTTGAATCTTTATGAAACACCTAGAAAATATTGCTTGAAAGTTCGAGTAACGATAATATTGGAACCCTTTGTCCTTCGGACTACGCATGTACAATCAGGAATTTTGCTGCTAAAGTGCGACCTGCGGTGTTGCCTGGAGGAGAGGCAATACCACAGAGCGACTCGTCCTTACTCCAGTGGTTGCTGTTCAGATCTCCTGCGAAACGTTGTTGCCAGAATCGTGTATGGGCATTCTTCCATTCTTCCGCTCGATAATGCGGCCTCTAGCGTCATGTGCAGTCCGTATGCACGGTCACTACGTGAGTGGTTGAACTGGAGCTATTCCGATGATCATTTTGTTAGTTAAAACAGCAGCGACAGCTTCGATTACCTGTTGCATTCCTCCGTGCCCCTTGTTCTTTAACAATGGCATGCCACTCAGAGGTTTACATGCCACCTACAAAGAGGAAAATAGGCGGAGTCCAACTTTACGCTCAAAAGTTTTACTATCCTTGAAATCTTTCACAGTCAAACAAACGCTGTGAACTAATCTGTCATTGATGGGCCAGCGGACCAGATGTTTGTGAGATGTCAGTGGTTACATTACGAAGTCAAACATAGCTCGTCGCTGCTTACGAGTTCTTGGAATAAATTACATAAAGATTCAGCCCACAGTACTTTACGTATGTTTCAGAAAAAAGTACATGAAGCATTGAACGTGAGGTTACAACGACCAGTGCAAGTACTGATGACATAAATTACTCATAAAAGCTATCCATTTGCTGGAGATAATCGTTCGGCACTATATCAGTGTTATGCTAAAAACGAAGCGGATTCCTCCAGTTTAATAGAAAATTGTGCGCTTCCTTTTAAGCAGCCATTCATTTGATTCTCTGCATTTCATTAGGCATCAGGCAGTAATAGATCTCACATCAAAGAAACACGTCCATTAGATACCAGTGCCTCGGGATCTCATGAGTAGGATGTGACGAGGTAGCAACAAATTGACATGGTGGTTCATCTACAGCACTATTCCTACAGTCTCTCCTCTCATATTATAATGACATGTGAAGGTTAGGTCGAGGTTCTTACTCTCGATTCATAAACCGACGTTGTCAAGCACGAGGTCGATCCACTGACCGTGTTGTTGTTTTTGTGCTCTTCAGTCCGAAGACTGGTATGGAGCATCTGTCCTTGCAGCTGTCTCGTGCATGGCCTCACAGTTCCCCGAACTACTAAACTGGGGGTCCCTTCATGCCTCAGAATATGTCGAACTAACCGATCTGTTCTCAGATTGCACCACAAGTTTCTTTTCTCCCCAATTCTCTTCAGTACCTTCTCATTAGTTACGTGATCTACCTATCTAATCTTCAGCGTTCTTCTGTAGCACCACATTTAGGAAGATTCTATTCTCTTCCTGTCTAAACTCTTTATCGTCCGTGTTTCACTTCCATGCATGGCTACTATAACATCCACAATATATATATTTTTTTATTACGAGTGGAATATGGACGTGTGGATAATATTCATTCAATTATGTAATTATTTCTTAAAAATATGATAATTATGTAAAATAGAGACAATGTTTGTCTCACATTCTTTGTTAATCTATGTCATTCTTTTCTTTAGTTTTGTACCCTTTTATCGTCTACTTCTGATGTACATCGCCGACGTAAGACGCGAATCGATTTGAGGTCTATTAAATGAAAAACATTTAATGTAAAATTATTGTACTTTTACGTTCATTTGATGGTAAAAACAAATAGAGCCAAGTGCGTTAAAACTATTTATGATTAATTATTGAAAATTCACTTCCTCTTTTAATTATAATTTGGTATTAATTGTTTTATCATAGCTGCAAGAAGCGCAGCCATTGTTAGTTGCGATTATATAGCAACTTCGTCTGTACTTCTAGTTGAAAATAGCATGGGTTTGTGTTAAACTAATTTGCAAAACAATTTAAATTTTTTTTATTGGTGGCATCAATTTAAATGATTAACTATTTATTGGGAAAAGGAAAATCTTAATTAAAAAAGAAATCCTCTATCTTTTGTTGGCCGCCATCTTAATTTTTATTACAACGGCAAATTTAAATTACTTGAAACTGCAAAGAATATTCCGATGTCTAAGAAATTAATGTGCACCGGTGGTACTGAACTCTATTTATAAAAGAAAAAAAAATTAGTCGAATCAGACTGCATTTTCTAGGAACAGTGCTGATGGTATTTATTGTAGAACAAGTTTTCATTGCTGGTGTATGATGCCAAAATTAAACTAATGACGAATCACGGAGAAAAATATTCTTTGGTAGCATACGTCAGTGTTGTGTGCGGGTGGTATTCTATGGTTCATTTTCATGATCAATTTGCTAAGAATAGTTAAATCCATCGACGACAAAAAATTATAAAAGCTCTGATGTACGATCTGTAATTTTAGTGATATGAACACAGCGAACAGTCAACATTATTACACAACGTCAGGTGGAATTCTTGTGTAATTAGAACAAAATAATTATCCAGGAGAAGTTGCTGTTTGAATAATGCATTAAACGTGTGTATAATATTGTCAGTATCATTTAAAAAATCAAATCAATGCAACTGCTAAAAAAAAAAAAAAAAAAAAAAACACAGAGTAAATTCAAACCGCAGAATACCATCGAGTATCGTATCATCCATATTCATTGCACTTGCCCATGTTGATACACAAAAACCGCCACACTGGCGCCCGAACAGGGACCACCAATGCACATTTGTTCATTTAAATGAAATAGTAACACAAAAAATTTTGTAATATATTACAGGTATAAATTGCCACAACAACTTATTAATTATTTGTATGTATTGTTTTTCACGAACATTGACACTTGTCCACCGAGTTGCTGTTACTACTAATACTAGAGCTGGTGCGACAGACGAATCAAATAGAGCACTGCCGACCACTTCAGAGGAGTATAAAGGTAGGACCAATTATTCCTGTTTGCTTTGAGTAAGTTTGTTAATATATATATGTATATGTGTGTTAGTTATAAGATTATTTTGTGTTGATGTATATGTGTCAGTGATATATATAGACTTGTTGTGTTATATTGTGTATAAAGTGGTTAGGGCAAGGAAACTGGTTAAACCTAGTGAGGATGCGGAGGTAGAAATGGTATCAGATCCTCCAGTAGAACAATCTGTTCACACTCCTACTCAGTCATTAGAGAATTTAATTACCGATGATAATTTTGTAGATGATGTTCCGACAGGTAGTGAGACTGAAGAGCTGCCGAAGCAAACTGGCACTCCACCAGTCAATCAGGGGCACAAGTGCACAACGCACAAGCTATGCCATTACAGAATATGTTAACAGCATTATTCGAAAAATTTACTACCCAGCAGAGGGAAGAAAGGGCTAGAGAGAGACAGGAACAAGAAATTAAAGACCGAGAAAGGGAGAGGAAATTAGTTGAAAATATCAACAACATATTTCTTAAAAGAGATGAGGAAATTGTCCGCCAGATCAAACGAACTTTAAACGAACGGGATAGTGCAATTACTAATAATGTGAAACAAGAGAGCGATGCAGTGAAATCCACGATCGAACCGTTAGTGAAAATTCCAGTTCAGGTTAGCAGCCTTCAAACTGATGTGGATAAACTTGAAAATACGTAGATTCAAAGCTCTAGCCACAGCTGTCTTAACATTGCAGGAAGATATTCAGAGCAATGTATCTTGACAACCGTAACCCACAAAATCTGTCAGTATGCAGCAATAACAACACTTATGTTGACAGGCAAACGTGCACAGAACATTTTACACCGAATCTTGTTGTACCGTAAAGAAAACCAGACTTTGGTAATCAAATGACTTTGCCGCAGCAATGCGTGACAACAAGAATCAATCATGATAACGAAACAAAGTGTACTTGTAAAAAGGTAAATGCAACACCTGCAAATGATAGCAGTTCAATGCAACTAACAACTCTGATGCATGAAGAGAGTCTCATCAAGCATCGGCAGTTTGAGATCTTCAATGAAGAAAGCAAAAGAAACGTACACCCTGTTTTACTTATCTGTAATTTCAAAAGTGTTCTTCCAAAATCATGGTTAGAAGAACAAAAGATACAATTTGTAGTATCACATATCTCTGGTGATGCGTCTTTATGGGCATTAAATGCCGCAGAAACTTGTAAAACCTTTCATGACTTTGAAAAGGTGTTTTTAGATCAGTTTTGGTCGGCGTCTATTCAAGAGCGACTTCGTAAAATAGTATACAATGCCGAAGTCTATAATCCGAAATCAGGTTCATTAAGGAAATATTTTGAAAAATATGTTGACATCACCAGATACTGGGATGAGCCAGTTACCAATAGCGATTTGTTACGAGTACTAAAAGCCAGACTACCAATCCACATTAGAGAGAAACTGTTCAATGTTACAGACACAGACGTAAAAGAATTTCTGTCTGTAATCGATTCCTTCGATCTTGTGCAGTAGGACGCCAGAAAAACTTCTGATGTCACCAGCAATAAAAACAGTCCGAACGGAAAGAATTCGTGGAATTCAAACAAGGGAAATAGGGGGGAAGCTAGTCCTAAACAAAATAAAAATAAATCTTATGGAAACAGCAATTACAACAATAAGAGTAATAGAAACCAATACAACCAAGACTGTGGTTACAACGATAATAATAACAAGGATTATAGGAAAGCCGAAGAATACCAACAGCCGAATGGTAATCCAAGGCAGCATCACAATCAGAATTCAAATTTTCATAGTGACATTAATAACCGAAAAAGACGGAATGACCACAGACCAAACGGTCCGTACAAAGATAAGCCAAATAATATGCACGGAGTTAACGAATATTGGCAGCAACCAGGACCAAGTCATTGGCAACCGTCGCAAGGTTCTTTTAATACAGGCCAACCAGTAAACTATGTCCAAGCTATTCCGATCTCAAACAGCCAATATCCGCCGTGGTGGGATACAAGCAGGCCACCTCCAGCTACAACAGAAAATTCACAAAATGTGAAAATAACAGAGGTACCTTCTGATAGCAAACAAAATTCACTGAAGCCGACAAACTAATTACGGTCCCTGCAGGCCTTCGCCAGGCGACCGAGAGCAACAAGGAAGACAATAGGTCGAAGAAGCACAATATAAACATGGTTCGATGTTGTTGTTGTGGTCTTCAGTCCTGAGACTGGTTTGATGCAGCTCTCCATGCTAATCTATCCTGTGCAAGCTCCTTCTTCTCCCAGTACCTACTGCAGCCTACATCCTTCTGAATCTGCTTAGTGTGTTCATCTCTTGGTCTCCCTCTACGATTTTTACCCTCCACGCTGCCCTCCAATGCTAAAACTGTGATCCCTTGATGCCTCATCCCCCATGAACCATGGACCTTGCCGTTGGTGGGGAGGCTTGCGTGCCTCAACCATACAGATGGCCGTACCGTAGGTGCAACCACAACGGAGGGGTATCTGTTGAGAGGCCAGACAAACATGTGGTTCCTGAAGAGGGGCAGCAGCCTTTTCAGTAGTTGCAGGTGCAACAGTCTGGATGATTGACTAATCTGGCCTTGTAACATTAACCAAAACGGCCTTGCTGTGCTGATACTGCGAACGGCTGAAAGCAAGGGGAAACTACAGCCGCAAATTTTCCCGAGGACATGCAGCTTTACTGTATGATTAAATGATGATGGCGTCCTCTTGGGTAAAATATTCCGGAGGTAAAATAGTCCCCCATTCGGATCTCCGGGCGGGGACTACTCAAGAGGACGTCGATATCAGGAGAAAGAAAACTGGCGTTCTACGGATCGGAGCGTGGAATGTCAGATCCCTTAATCGGGCAGGTAGGTTAGAAAATTTAAAAAGGGAAATGGATAGGATAAAGTTGGATATAGTGGGAATTAGTGACGTTCGGTGGCAGGAGCAACAAGACTTTTGGTCAGGTGATTACAGGGTTATAAATACAAAATCAAATAGGGGTAATGCAGGAGTAGGTTTAATAATGAATAAAAAAATAGGAGTGCGGGTTAGCTACTACAAACAGCATAGTGAACGCATTATTGTGGCCAAGATAGACACGAAGCCCACGCCTACTACAGTATTACAAGTTTATGTGCCAACTAGCTCTGCAGATGATGAAGAAATTGATGAAATGTATGACGAGATAAAAGAAATTATTCACGAAGTGAAGGGAGACGAAAATTTAATAGTCATGGGTGACTGGAATTCGTCAGTAGCAAAAGGGAGAGAAGGAAACATAGTAGGTGAATATGGATTGGGGGGAAGAAATGAAAGAGGAATTTTGCACAGAGCATAACTTAATCATAGCTAACACTTGGTTCAAGAATCATAAAAGATGGTTGCATACCTGGAAGAATACTGGAGATACTAAAAGGTATCAGATAGATTATATAATGGTAAGACAGAGATTTAGGAACCAGGTTTTAAATTGTAAGACATTTCCAGGGGCAGATGTGGATTCTGACCACAATCTATTGGTTATGAACTGCAGATTGAAACTGAAAACTGCAGAAAGGTGGGAATTTAAGGAGATGGGACCTGGATAAACTGAAAAAACCAGAGGTTGTAGAGAGTTTCAGGAAGAGCATAAGCGAACAATTGACAGGAATGGGGGAAAGAAATACAGTAGAAGAAGAATGGACATCTCTGAGGGATGAAGTAGTGACGGCAGCAGAGGATCAAGTAGGTAAAGAGACGAGGGTTAATAGAAATCCTTGGGTAACAAAAGAAATATTGAATTTAATTGATGAAAGGAGAAAATATAAAAATGCAGTAAAAGGAGCAGGCAAAAAGGAATACAAACGTCTCAAAAATGAGATCGACAGGAAGTGCAAAATGGCTAAGCAGGGATGGCTAGAGGACAAATGTAAGGATGTAGAGGCTTATCTCACTAGGGGTAAGATAGATACTGCCTACAGGAATATTAAAGAGACCTTTGGAGAGAAGAGAACCACTTGTATGAATATCAAGTGCTCAGATGGCAACCCAGTTCTAAGCAAAGAAGGGAAGGCAGAAAGGTGGAAGGAGTATATAGAGGGTTTATACAAGGGCGATGTACTTGAGTACAATATTATGGAAATGGAAGAGGATGTAGATGAAGATGAAATGGGAGATAAGATACTGCGTGAAGAGTTTGACAGAGCACTGAAAGACCTGAGTCGAAACAAGGCCCCGGGAGTAGACAACATTCCATGAGAACTACTGATGGCCTTAGGAGAGCCAGTCATGACAAAACTCTACCATCTGGTGAGCAAGATGTATGAGACAGGCGAAATACCCACAGACTTCAATCCCAAAGAAAGCAGGTGTTGACAGATGTGAAAATTACCGAACTATCAGTTTAATAAGTCACAGCTGCAAAATACTAACGCGAATTCTTTACAGACGAATGGAAAAACTGGTAGAAGCGGACCTCGGGGAAGATCAGTTGGGATTCCGTAGAAATGTTGGAACACGTGAGGCAATACTAACCTTACGACTTATCTTAGAAGAAAGATTAAGGAAAGGCAAACCTACGTTTCTAGCATTTGTAGACTTAGAGAAAGCTTTTGACAACGTTAACTGGAATACTCTCTTTCAAATTCTGAAGGTGGCAGGGGTAAAATACAGGGAGCGAAATGCTATTTACAATTTGTACAGAAACCAGGTGGTAGTTATAAGAGTCGAGGGGCATGAAAAGGAAGCAGTGTTTGGAAAAGGAGTGAGACAGGGTTGTAGCCTCTCCCCGATGTTATTCAATCTGTATATTGAGCAAGCAGTAAAGGAAACAAAAGAAAAATTCTGTGTAGGTATTAAAATTCATGGAGAAGAAGTAAAAACTTTGAGGTTCGCCGATGACATTGTAATTCTGTCGAGACAGCAAAGGACTTGGAAGAGCAGTTGAACGGAATGGACAGTGTCTTGAAAGGAGGATATAAGATGAACATCAACAAAAGCAAAACGAGGATAATGGAATGTAGTCAAATTAAATTGGGTGATGCTGAGGGGATTAGATTAGGAAATGAGACACCTAAAGTAGTAAAGGAGTTTTGCTATTTAGGGAGTAAAATAACTGATGATGGTCGAAGTAGAGAGGATATAAAATGTAGACTGGCAATGGCAAGGAAATCGTTTCTGAAGAAGAGAAATTTGTTAACATCGAGTATAGATTTAAGTGTCAGGAAGTCGTTTCTGAAAGTATTTGTATGGAGTGTAGCCATGTATGGAAGTGAAACATGGACGATAACCAGTTTGGACAAGAAGAGAATAGAAGCTTTCGAAATGTGGTGCTACAGAAGAATGCTGAAGATAAGGTGGGTAGATCACGTAACTAATAAGGAGGTATTGAATAGGATTGGGGAGAAGAGAAGTTTGTGGCACAACTTGACTAGAAGAAGGGATCGGTTGGTAGGACATGTTCTGAGGCATCAAGGGATCACAAATTTAGCATTGGAGGGCAGTGTGGAGGGTAAAAATCGTAGAGCGATACCAAGAGATGAATACACTAAGCAGATTCAGAAGGATGTAGGTTGCAGTAGGTACTGGGAGATGAAGAAGCTTGCACAGGATAGAGTAGCATGGAGAGCTGCATCAAACCAGTCTCAGGACTGAAGACCACAACAACAACAACATTGATGCCTCAGGACATGTCCTACCAACCGATCCCTTTTTCTAGTAAAGTTGTGCCACAAACTTCTCTTCTCCCCAATCCTATTCACAACCTCCTCATTACTTACGTGATCTACCCACCACATTTTGAAAGCTTCTATTCTCTTCTTGTACTAACTACAGTATTTATTGTCCATGTTTCACTTCCATACATGGCTACACTACATACAAATACTTTCAGAAACGGCTTCCTGACACTTAAATCTATACTCGATGTTAACAAATTTCTTCAGAAACGCTTTCCTTACCATTGCCAGTCTACATTTTATATCCTCTCTACTTCGACCATCATCAGTTGTTTTGCTTCCCAAATAGCAAAACTCCTTTACTACTTTAAGTGTCTCATTTCCTAATCTAATTCCCTCAGCATCACCCGACTTAATTCGACTACATTCCATTATCCTCGTTTTGCTTTTATTGATGTTCATCTTATATCCTACTTTCAAGAGACTGTCCATTCCGTTCAACTGCTCTTCCAAGTCCTTGCTGTCTCTGACAGATTTACAATGTCATCGGCGAACCTCAAAGTTTTTATTTCTTCTCCATGGATTTTAATACCTACACAGAATTTTTCTTTTGTTTCCTTTACTGCTTGCTCAATATACAGATTGAGTAACATCGGGGAGAGGCTACAACCCTGTCTCACTCCCTTCGCAACCACTGCTTCCCTTTCATGTCCCTCGACTCTTATAACTGCCATCTGGTTTCTGTACAAATTGTAAATACCCTTTCGCTCCCTGTATTTTACCCCTGCCATCTTCAGAATTTGAAAGAGTGTATTCCAGTCAACATTGTCAAAATCTTTCTCTAAGTCTACAAATGCTAGAAACGTAGGTTTGCCTTTCCTTAATCTTTCTTCTAAGATAAGTCGTAAGGTCAGTATTGCCTCACGTGTTCCAACATTTCTACGGAATCCCAACTGATCTTCCCCGAGGTCCGCTTCTACCAGTTTTTCCATTCGTCTGTAAATAATTCGTGTTAGTATTTTGCAGCTGTGACTTATTAAACTGATAGTTCGGTAATTTTCACATCTGTCAACACCTGCTTTCTTTGGGATTGGAATTATTATGTTCTTCTTTAAGTCTGATGGTATTTCGCCTGTCTCGTACATCTTGCTCACCAGATGGTAGAGTTTTGTCAGGACTGGCTGTCCCAAGGCCGTCAGTAGTTCTAATGGAATATTGTCAACTCCCAGGGCCTTGTTTCG
Organism: Schistocerca nitens; assembly: GCF_023898315.1. Classification (NCBI taxonomy): domain Eukaryota; kingdom Metazoa; phylum Arthropoda; class Insecta; order Orthoptera; family Acrididae; genus Schistocerca; species Schistocerca nitens. Next base: position 977,474,654 of record NC_064614.1, read on the forward strand.
ACTCAGGTCTTTCAGTGCTCTGTCAAACTCTTCACGCAGTATCGTTTCTCCCATTTCATCTTCATCTACATCCTCTTCCATTTCCATAATTTTGTCCCCAAGTACATTGCCCTTGTATAAACCCTCTATATACTCCTTCCACCTTTCTGCTTTCCCTTATTTGCTTAGAACTGGGTTTCCATCTGAGCTCTTGATATTCATACAAGTGGCTCTCTTTTCTCCAAAGGTCTCTTTAATATTCCTGTAGGCAGTATCTATCTTACCCCTAGTGAGATAAGCCTCTACATCCTTACATTTGTCCTCTACCCATCCCTGTCGATCTCATTTTTGAGACGTTTGTATTCCTTTTTGCCTGCTTCATTTACTGCATTTTTATATTTTCTCCTTTCATCAATTAAATTCAATATTTCTTCCGTTACCCAAGGATTTCTACTAGCCCTCTTCTTTTTACCTACTTGATCTGCTGCTTTCACTATTTCATCCCTCAGAGCTACCCATTCGTCTTCTAATGTATTTCTTTCCCCCACTCCTGTCAATTGTTCCCTTATGCAGTCCCTAAAACCCTGTACAACCTCTGGTTTAGTCAGTTTATCCAGGTCCCATCTCCTTAAATTCCCACCTTTTTGCAATTTCTTCAGTTTTAATCTACAGTTCATAACCAATAGATTGTGGTCAGAGTCAACATCTGCCCCTGGAAATGTCCTACAATTTAAAACGTGGTTCCTAAATCTCTGTCTTACCATTATATAATCTATCTGGTACCTTTTAGTATCTCCAGGATTCTTCCATGTATACAACCTTCTTTTATGATTCTTGAACCAGGTGTTAGCTATGATTAAGTTATGCTCTGTGCAAAATTCCACCAGACGGCTTCCTCTTTCATTTCTTAGCCACAATCCATATTCACCTACTATGTTTCCTTCTCTCCCTTTTCCTACACTCGAATTCCATTCACCCATGACTATTAAATTTTCGTCTCCCTTCACTACCTTAATAATTTCTTTTATCTCATCGTACATTTCATCAATTTCTTCGTCATCTGCAGAGCTAGTTGGCATATAAACTTGTACTACTGTAGTAGGCATGGGCTTCGTGTCTATCTTGGCCACTATAATACGTTCACAATGCTGTTTGTAGTAACTTACCGGCACTCCTACTTTTTTATTCATTATTAAACCTACTCCTGCATCACCCCTATTTGATTTTGTATTTATAACCCTGTATTCACCTGACCAGAAGTCTTGTTCCTCCTGCCATGGTTCGATATCAGGATGGAAATAATGTAGAAGATGAGCTTTATCAAGAACCTGTCATTTCTGATAAGATAGAAAAGGAAATAATTCAAGCAAGTGTCAACGGGAGTATAAATGGGATACCAACTACAGTTCTGCTCGATACAGGTGCAAATGTATCCGTAATGAATATGCAATTTTTCAAGAAGGTTTCGCAACTAGGAATATTACCCATCTTACCCGTCGCAAATTGCAAGGTTATTGGAGCATTGGGAAATAAGACACAAACCACAAAATTACAGACACCGGCGGAAGTTACCTTAGGAAATGATCGCTTCCCATTGATAGGTAACTTATCCGTACCAGTGGTACTTGGACTTGAGTTCCTTCGGGAAAAGGAAGGTAAAATTAATCTTCCCCGGGGGACGTGTGATCTTAATCATCAACAGCGACCGATAACTTTGATGTTGAATCGGGAGTTCGGTGCAAACCTTCCATTAATGAAAAAGATAGGTACACCTTTCTGTCAGTAAACAGAATATGTTAATGTTGAACCAAAAGTACCCGCAGATATGTAGTCAAAACCGAAATAACTATGTACCCAGCAATGCGAATGAAATCGCGGCAACAATGCAAGAAACAGTAAAGGAGGCAACTTGCACTAATACTTCTGAGGCTACGCAGTTGACGGAATCATTGTCTGAATATCATGAAGTATTCGTTGAACAAACTGGTATCATAAAAGATTATCAGTATAAAATGAATGTATTCCAGCACAAGACCTATTGTAGAGCAGCTTACTCGGTTCCCTTCACTAAGAAGAACGAAGTCATGAAAGAAATACGCAAAATGTTGGATTGGGGAGTAATTGAAACATATGATTCACCATATAACAGTCCTTTATTAGATATTACAAAAGAAGACAAGGGTATACCCCTCATCCTCGACGCGCGAGACATCAATAAAATTATAGTGCCCGTGCGGACGAGACCAGAGAATTTGGACCAACAAATCCAGAAGTTCTTTGGAAAGAAATATTTAACCTCACTGGTTTTGGTTTCTTCGTTCTGGCAAATTTTGCTGTCAGAAGAATCTAGGAAATACACAGCTTTCGCATTTGGAGGGCGGAGCTATCAATTTCGCTTCCTTCCGGTTGGATTAAACATCAGTGCTGGAGTTTTTATAACAGCCTTAGATGACGTGCTGGGACCTTAGTTATTGGATTGAGTCACAGTGTGTGTGGATGATCTACTGCTAGCAACAGAAACGTGGGAAGAACACCTGCAGCCCTTTCTGCAGAGGTTAAATTACTGCTTTGAGTAGGAGCCCTCTGCAGAAAGGGCTGCATTACGAAATCTGAGAGAGGATCCTGACGTAGTGGTATTGAAAGCTGACAAAGGTAATGCAATCGTTTTGTTACCTCGTGGTGTGTATAAAGATAAGATGTATGGTCTGCTAAGAGACTCTACCTATAGGAGGATTGATTACGATCCTACAGGACGTGTGCAACGAAAAACTTCAGCACTATTAAATTCCTCCTCCTTACCGCAAGAGACCATTAAGAGGTTAAGACCTCTTGGTTGTGTACCTCCAAGACTGTATGGCCTTCCAAAGATTCATAAAGAGGGTCTTCCTCTGCGTCCAATAGTGAGCAACATTGGAGCTCCTACATATGATTTAGCTAAACATCTCGCTTCCTTACTGAGACCTTTCGTAGGCAAGTGCTCACATCACATACGATACTCAGCTGATTTTATCAATAGACTGGGGGCTCTTCGTCTTAGCAGTGTAGACCTTCTAGTAAGTTTTGATGTGCTCTCACTTTTTACAAAAGTTCCTCTAGCAGATTCTTTGACACTGATTGGTAACATGTTTCCTGTTGATATCACTGCTTTATTCAGGCACGCTCTTTCCTCAACTTATTTTATGTTTAATCAAGAATATTTTGAACAGACTGACGGTGTCTCCTTTGGTGGCCAACCTTTTTATGGAGGATTTTGAAGAGAGAGCGCTTAAATCAGCTGCCCTGAAGCCAACAGTTTTTTGGCGGTATGTGGATGACACTTTCATAGTGTGGCCTCATGGAGAAGATAAGTTAATGGAGTTTCTACATCACCTCAACTCCATTCATAACAACATCCTGTTCACCATGGAAATAGAGAAAGATGGTTGTTTGCCTTTCTTGGATGTCCTGATTCGAAGGAAGAATGATGGTTCTCTAGGGCATTCATTTTACCGGAAACCCACTCATACTGATTTGTACCTGCAAGAATCGAGTTGCCATCACCCATCGCAAACCATGAGTTTGCTTAAAACACTTGTCCATAGAGCTCATACTGTTTTAGATCTAGATAGCTTACCTCAAGAACTCGTCTATCTAAAGACAATATTCAGCGAAAATGGGTATTCCATCCGGCAGATTAACAGGGCACTAACAGTTAAAACTAAGAAGCAGGAAGTGAATAAAGAGGAGAACATGCCGGAACAATCTTTAGCTTTTCTTCCTTTCGTTGGCAACACTTCGTTTAAAATAGCAAGAATCCTCCGAAAATTTCAGGTAAAAGTGGTTTTCCGCCCACCATCGAAGATTGCGGACCTTGTGGGATCAGTTAAGGACAATCTGTTACTACGAAAGGCCGGAATTTACAAGATACCGTGCCAATGTGGTATGGCTTACATAGGTCAAACCACACGCACCGTGATAGAACGCTACACTGAACATCAACGTTACACCCGCCTTTTGCAGCCAAGCAAGTCTGTTATTGCTGAACATTGTATTTCTACTGGCAATTAAGTGGAGTATGAGAAAACAATGATTTTCCACAGCAACGTCTTTCTGGGACTCCATTATTAAAGAATCCGTAGAAATACGACTGGCGGAAAATCTGTTAAACCGTGACAGCGGCTACCAGCTGGACAGTGCATGGAATCCCAACATCTCCACGATTTGCTCAAATCGAAGACGACAGAGTGCGTCGACGGCCGTGGCAAACAGCAACGCAGAGGGCGACTGAGTTCCGCTATTCCACCAGCGAGGGCGCTGCCGGCGGGCAGTGTGGTTCAACTATCAAGTTTTCGACGCATGCGCAGAATACTTACAGTACGCTATATATTGCGGAACGGAGGACGTTTTCGCCCACCCTGAAATACCTTGGCCTCACCCTTGACCGCCACCTCACCTGGACCCCTCATCTCCTGACCATCCAGCAGAAAGCCCATTCCCGCCTCCGCCTTCTGAAACTCCTGTCTGGCCGGACATGGGGCTTGCATCCTTCTACCATCCTCCACACCTACAAATCCCTCATCCGTCCTATCCTCTGTTATGCCAGCGTTGCCTGGATCTCCGCCCCCACCCGCTTTTACAAGGCCCTCCAAATCCTTGAACGCCATGCGCTCCGCCTTGCCTTCCGTATCCGCCTTCCTTCCCCCACACGGCTCCTGTATGAACTGATCCCCTTCCCCCACCTCCTCCTGTTCCTCCAACATCTCCGCATCCTTTACATTGTTCGCAGGCTTGATCCCCCCCACCCTCTGGTTTCCTCCTTCCTCTCCACCCCCCGCCCGTTGCCGCGCCTCTATCGCTGTATCCCTCCCTCTCTCCACCTCCATACCCTCCATCTCCTTCATCAGGGCAATTTCCAACGCCTCCCCCTCCCGGATGACGAACTTCGCCGTGACATCTACCCTTCCTTCCAACTATAACCTGGCCTTGTCCCCCCCCCCCCTCCCCAGGGCCCCTTTCCCTCTTTCCTCCTTCTCCCAGAGCGGATTTTCCTCTGTCCACCCCTCCCCTGAGACCCTGCACCCCATACTTGCCTCTCTCCTTCCCACATCCCTTCCTCCCTGGCCCTCTTCCACGCGCCCCCCGGTCACCTCCCCCATCTCTTCCCCTCCCTCCCTTCTTCAGGTCTCCCTCATCTCCTAGCGCCTGGCAGATCCTCTGTGTTGCTCTTCATCAGTGTGCCACATCAGTGTTGTTTAGTGCTGTTTCTCGTGTGCGTCAAGAGGTGTGATTTTAATTGTGTCCTGCCTTGAGGTTCGCCGTCAGTGTTACATTATGTGCTATGCCTTACGTCGCTAACTTTATGCTCCAGTCATACTGTGCCTCGTGTTCTTTTAACCGTCGCAGTGTGTGGCTTTTTGTGTGTGCTACTTTTAAACAGTTTTTTATCTCCATTTTAGTCTCCCCGTTTTTTTTTTTTTTTTTTTTTTTTTTTTTTTTTGCCTTCCATGATGTTCCCCTTTTTTATATCTATGTTCACCTTATTCTCTCCTTTGCTGTTTTTAACTGTCTTCTGTTGTTTTGTTCTATGTCTTTCGGCTGAAGAGCAGCGCCTATGCTGCTGCCAGCCCGCCCCGATGGGGAATTGAAATACAATAAAGGAAAAAAAAAAAAAAACGTTTTCGCCAGTCTGCGACGGCTCACCTGAAGATGACTGGCAGGTGCCCAGTTGAAATATCGTGCGAAGTATTGAACGACGACCGGCTACAAGCCCGAAATTTGTTTGAACAGTCAATTTGCCGGGAAAATTTTAAAATTCACAATCTCAACTATGTCAAACCTGACTGTAAATAGTAGGTGAATGTATTGTCTTGAAGCCCCTTGGTCGGTTTTGATCCCGGTTTTCCGATTCCAGCTGACCCGAATAACCCGAATGGGGGGGGGGGGGGGGAGGAATAAGATAATCCGGGAAGTATCCGAAGCACTTTCCGAGGCAATACAGTCACGGAGTTTTTTTTTTTTTTGTTATTGCGCAATTCAAATACAATTTTCTGTGACAAGTTACACTGAAGTCAAATATTCGGATATTAAAAACAATGAATCTTCGTGGATTATGTGGACTGATAAAAAAAGGGTGATGAGAAATAAACATGGTGAATAAACTATTTTTTTCATCAGCCCAAGGGGCAATATAACATCCACGATACATATATACATACATATATACACAGCTGGCCACCGTAAATGCAACACCAAGAAAGACAAGAGGTAGCACAACAAAATTTATTTTGTAGATAACATGTTGACCAAGTATCAAATGATTACGTTTACAGACGTCTGTGACATGTGGTTCCTGCCAGAATCAGTAGCCAGAGTAGCCGCCATTGTTGGAGATCACAGCTGCCACACGTCTCGGCATTGAGTCAAAGAGACGTTGGATGTGTTCCTGGGGTACAGCAGCCCAAGCAGCTTCCACACGTTGCCAAAGATCATCTGGTGTGGCAGCTGGGGATGTAATCTGGGTCACTCGTTGAGCAACCATGGACCACATGTTTTCTATCGGCGAAAGATCCGGAGAGCGAGCCGGCCAGGGAAGCACTTCAATCTGGTTATTGACGAAGAACCTTTGGACAATGCGTGCCACGTGTGGTCGCGCATTATCCTGTTGAAATATGGCTGTGGCCGAGCCCTGAAGGTAAGGAAGGACAACTGGCTCCAGCACCTCGGATATGTAGCGCCGGCTATTTAAAGTACCGGCAATGCGTACTAGAGGCGTGCGAGAGTAATATCCAATACCGCCCCATACCATAATACCCGGTGCAAGACCAGTGTGGCGGTGCATAATGCAGCTGTCCAGCATCCTCTCTCCACGGTGTCTCCACACTCGAATCGGACCATCGTGGTGCTGCAGACAGAAGCGTGCCTCGTCAGTAAAGACAACGTCATTCCATTCTGCCGTCCACATCCGTCTGTCATCACACCATTGGCGACGGAGACGTCTGTGGTTCTGCGTCAATGGTAGACGAAGCAATGGACGTCTTGCGGACAGACCACTCTGCTGTAAACGGCGTCGAATGGTACGCGCAGACACTGGATGATGCGTTACAGACGCAATGTGCTGCGCTATGGTTCGGGATGTCACTGAGCGATCCGTCACTGCCATGCGCACAATTTGCCTATCAGCACGTGCAGTGGTGCACCGAGGTGAATGCGATCGACCACGTCGGTCCGTCGTACCCTCCTGCATCCAACGGTCACATATCCGCATTACAGTTGTTTGGTTTCGTCCAACACGACTAGCGATTTCTCTGTAAGATAATTCACAATCTCGGTAAGCCACTATCCTTCCTCTGTCGAACTCGGATACTTGATCAAACGATGTTCGCTGTTGTCTACGAGGCATAACTGATCGTCTTGTGAAACAACCACAAGGTAAACACACGTGCCGAACGTACACTCGTCGAAATCGCCAAGCATTAAATGACGCTATGAGGTGGCGCCCCAGGCGCACGTGATGTGCGTCTGCGCTGAAATTCTAATCAGTTGCATATCTCATCGCTGCAAACCCATGGTGTAAATTTCACTTGATTCGGATGCTTCCTTCAGGGTGTTGCATTTACGGTGGCCAGCAGTATATATATATATATATATATATATATATATATATATATATATATATATTATTACGAGTGGAATATGAACATGTGGATAATATTCATTCAATTATGTAATTATTTCTTAAAAATATGATAATTATGTAAAACAGAGACAATGTTTGTCTCACATTCTTTGTTAATCTATGTCATTCTTTTGTTTTGTTTTGTACCCTTTTGTCGTCTTCTTCTGATGTACATCGCCGACGTAAGACGCGAATCGATTTGAGGTCTGTTAAATGAAAAACATTTAATGTAAAGTTATTGTACTTTTATGTTCATTTGATGGTAAAAACAAATAGAGCCAAGTGCGTTAAAACTATTTATGATTAATTATTGAAAATTCACTTCCTCTTTTAATTATAATTTTGTATTAGTTGTTGTATCATAGCTGCAAGAAGCGCAGCCATTGCTAGTTGCGATTATATAGCAACTTCGTCTGTACTTCTAGTTGAAAATAGCTTGGGTTTGTGTTAAACTAATTTGCAAAACAATTTAATAATTTTTTTGTTGGTAGCATCAATTTAAATGATTAACCATTTATTGGGAAAAGGAAAATCTTAATTAAAAAAGAAATCCTCTATCTTTTGTTGGCCGCCATCTTAACTTTTATTACAGCGGCAAATTTAAATTACTTGAAACTGCAAACAATATTCCGATGTGTAAGAAATAAATGTGCACCGGTGGTAGTGAACTCTAATTATAAAAGAAAAAAAATTAGTCGAATCAGACTGCATTTACTAAGAACAGTGCTGATGGTATTTATTGTTGAACAAGATTTCATTGCTAATGTATGAGGCCAAAATTAAACAACGGACGAATCACGGAGAAAAATATTTTTTGGTAGCATACGTCAGTGTTGTGTGCGGGTGGTATTCTGTGGTTCCTTTTCATGATCAATTTGCTAAGAAATATTAAATCCATCAAAGGCAAAAAAAATTATAAAAGCTCTGATGTACGATCTGTAATTTTAGTGATATGAACACAGCTTACAGTCAACCTTGCAGCTCTGTCTCGTGCATGCCCTCACTGTTCCTTGCATTACTAAATTGGGGTTCCCTTCATGCCTTAGAATATGTCGTACTAATAGATCTGTTCTCAGATTGCGCCACAAGTTTCTTTTCTCCCCAATTCTATTCAGTAGCTTCTCATTAGTTACGTGATCTACCTAACTAATATTCAGCGTCCTTCTGTAGCACCACATTTAAGAAGATTCTATTCTCTTCCTAACTCTTTATCGTCCGTGTTTCACTTCCATGCATGGCTACACTCCATACAAATAATTTAAGCTAAGACTTCCTAACATCTCAAATCTATATTCGACGTTACCAAATTTCTGTTCTTCAGAAACGCTTTTCTTGACGTTGCCAGTCTACATTTTATATACTCTCTACTTCGGCCATCATCATTTTCTATTTTGCCATAATAACAAAACTTATCTGTTACTTTAAGTGTCTCGTTCCCTTATCTAACTCTCTCAGCACCACCTGATTTAATCCGTCTACATTGCGTTATCTTTGTTTTGTTTCTGTTGATGCTCATCTTATATCCTCCTTTCGAGACACTGTCCATTCAATTCAACTGCTCTTTGAATTCCTTTGCTGTCCCTGATAGAATTACAGTGTCACTGGCGAACCTCAAAGTTGTTTTTCCCTTGAACTCCAATTCCTACTCCAAATTTTTCTTTGGTTCCTTTTATTGCTCGCTCAGTGTACCGATTGAGTAACACCGGAGATAGGCTTCTACTCTGTGTTACTTTCTTCTCAACAACTGCTTCCCTTTCATGCCTCTCGACTCTTGCAACTGCCGTCTAGTTTCTTGTAAATAGTATTTCCGTTCCTGCTTTTAGCACCGACGAAATTCTACATAAAGGCAGCCGTCCAGTAATGTCTAATGGAGAGTGAACCAGACGCAGAGAGTTCACTCAGGCTACACACACACAGGTACGAACAATGGTGTACAAATAACAACGTACAGTGAAAGATTACAAGACGTTCAACACTGTTTACATGGACAGTAGCAACTCCACAGCTGGCGAAGCTTTTCAGATTTATTTGGCAGCAAAACACGCGAGAGGTCGCGAGCAGAGCTCGGCAACTGCCCGAAATGCAACCACTGGTCGGCAACAGGCGGCTGAGGCAAAGTGGAGGCTATTCCGAATCTGCCTGGAATAGGGCATAACGAGCAGCTGCGAGGGCGAGGACCTCCTCTTGGAAAGACGAAGCAGGCAACGAGAACGAGGCAGTGTGGCGGGCAGACGGTCGAGGCAGATAGGCATTTGTTGTCATAACGGGGCATCGTTCCCGCTGGAGCAGCTGACCGTGCTGGGCTTTGCGGATCCAAGGAATGCAGCGCAGCAGGGAGTGAGGAGCGACAGTTAGAGGAAGGCGTGCTTGCTATGAAGAAGGCTCACCGGCCATTTGACCATCTTCTGTGCGGATGCACAGGCAGTGCCTGAACTCTTACGGGAATCGGTAAAGCTGCGAGTAATGACTGTAATCAAAAAATGGTTCAAATGGCTCTGAGCACTATGGGACTTAACATCTATGGTCATCAGTCCCCTGGAACTTAGAACTACTTAAACCTAACTAACCTAAGGACATCACACAACACCCAGTCATCACGAGGCAGAGAAAATCCCTGACCCCGCCGTGAATCGAACCCGGGAACACGGGCGCGAGAAGCGAGAACGTTAATGACTGTAATCGGCAGGGGCACTACGAATATAGCCGGCCGGGGTGCCCAAGCGGTTCTAGGCGCTACGGAACCGCGCGACCGCAGGTTCGAATCCTGCCTCGGGCATGGATGTGTGTGATGTCCTTAGGTTAGTTAGGTTTAAGTAGTTATAAGTTCTAGGGGACTGATGGCCTCAGCAGTTAAGTCCCATAGTGCTCAGAGCCATTTGAACCATTTTTGAACTACGACTATAGTGCGGGACAATAAGTTTGGAATGTGGGTCTCACGGGAGGCGTGCCAGAGACAAGTCCCTGTAGCCGCACTATCCTCTGTGTCCTTGGTGGCTCAGGTGGATAGAGGATCTGCCATGTACGCAGGAGATCCCGAGTTCGAGTCCCGGCCAGGGCCCACATTTTCTAGTGTCCCCGTTGACGTATATCGACTCCAGTATGCAGCTAAGGGTATTCATTTCATTGTATTGATTTAATTGTAATTTCATTCTAACGAGCTGCATGGTCACCGATGGTATGTGTTCCATCTTCATATATATATATATATACATAAATAAAATGATCGTATGCCATTGTTGGCCAGGAGACCCCATTCTGGGGAGTTCGGCCGCCGTATTGCAAGTCCTTTTTACGTGACGCCACATCGGCGACTTGCGAGTCAATGATGATGAAAATGATGATGAAGGACACACAACACCCAGTCCCCTGCTAGGAACCGAAACCGGGCCCCCTACGTGGTAGGCGATAGCGCTACCTCTACGCTACGGAGGCGGACTTGTAAAGGAATTCAACTGCAAGTGTGCTAGGTGAAGAAAGTGTGCCTAGTAAAATTACAAATTTTATTTCTGTTGAATTTCATTGCTTTCGTTTGATAGTGTGTGTCCAGCAAAGTGTGCCGATAGTGGGTTTGAGTACGAATTTTGTTTCTCTTGTTTGTCTGATAGTATTAAATATGGTGTCGGCTTCGGTTCGCTAATTTTGGGATTTCGTTCTCGGATTAGACCTCGTCTTGAGCGTCTTGTAATCTTTCACTATGCTTTGTTATTTGTACACCTTTGTTCGTGCCGGTGTGTGTGTAGCCTGAGTGAACTAACTGCGTCTGATTTATTGACATGCTGTCCATTGTATAATGTACTTGTTTGACGGTAAACTGAATTCATCTGTGCCTCTTGTGATAAAGTTGATGGATTCTCTTGGGGCAAGTTAGTTAAAAGTGCTTTACCTGTATTAGTTTATAAGTCATATTTTGTTTCTGAGCGCTGAGAGTTTTTTTTTTTTTTGTTCCTTTATTGTATTTCAATTCCCCATCGGGGCGGGCTGGCAGCAGCATAGGCGCTGCTCTTCAGCCGAAAGACATAGAACAAAACAATAGAAGACATTTAAAAACAGCAAAGGAGAGAATAAGGTGAACACAGATATAAAAAAGGGGAACATAATGGAAGACAATAGACAAGAAAGGGGGTGACTGTAAAATGGAGATAAAAAAAACTGTTTAAAAGTAGCACACACAAAAAGCCACACACTGCGACGGTTAAAAGAACACAAGGCACAGTATGACTGGAGGATAAAGGTAGCGACGGATGGCATAGCACATAACGTAACACTGACGGCGAACCTCAAGGCAGGACACAATTAAAAGCACACCTCTTGACGCACACGAGAAACAGCACTAAACAACACTGATGTGGCACACTGATGAAGAGCAATACAGAGGATCTGCCAGGCGCTAGGAGATGAGGGAGACCTGAAGAAGGGAGGGAGGGGAAGAGATGGGGGAGGTGAGCGGGGGGCGCGCAACGCTGAGAGTTAACAAATTGTATCACATATACTAAAAAGGTTACCCTAGACAGAAAGAGCGTCAGCATAGGTACTAATGTCATGTGTCTTTTTTATTGCATTGCAGATCTACAGGGTGTTTCAAAAATGACCGGTATATTTGAAACGGCAATAAAAACTAAACGAGCAGCGATAGAAATACACTGTTTGTTGCAATATGCTTGGGACAACAGTACATTTTCAGGCGGACAAACTTTCGAAATTACAGTAGTTACAATTTTCAACAACAGATGGCGCTGCAAGTGATGTGAAAGATATAGAAGACAACGCAGTCTGTGGGTGCGCCATTCTGTACGTCGTCTTTCTGCTGTAAGCGTGTGCTGTTCACAACGTGCAAGTGTGCTGTGGACAACATGGTTTATTCCTTAGAACAGAGGATTTTTCTGGTGTTGGAATTCCACCGCCTAGAACACAGTGTTGTTGCAACAAGACGAAGTTTTCAACGGAGGTTTAATGTAACCAAAGGACCGAAAAGCGATACAATAAAGGATCTGTTTGAAAAATTTCAACGGACGGGGAACGTGACGGATGAACGTGCTGGAAAGGTAGGGCGACCGCGTACGGCAACCACAGAGGGCAACGCGCAGCTAGTGCAGCAGGTGATCCAACAGCGGCCTCGGGTTTCTGTTCGCCGTGTTGCAGCTGCGGTCCAAATGACGCCAACGTCCACGTATCGTCTCATGCGCCAGAGTTTACACCTCTATCCATACAAAATTCAAACGCGGCAACCCCTCAGCGCCGCTACCATTGCTGCACGAGAGACATTCGCTAACGATATAGTGCACAGGATTGATGACGGCGATATGCATGTGGGCAGCATTTGGTTTACTGACGAAGCTTATTTTTACCTGGACGGCTTCGTCAATAAACAGAACTGGCGCATATGGGGAACGGAAAAGCCCCATGTTGCAGTCCCATCGTCCCTGCATCCTCAAAAAGTACTGGTCTGGGCCGCCATTTCTTCCAAAGGAATCATTGGCCCATTTTTCAGATCCGAAACGATTACTGCATCACGCTATCTGGACATTCTTCGTGAATTTGTGGCGGTACAAACTGCCTTAGACGACACTGCGAACACCTCGTGGTTTATGCAAGATGGTGCCCGGCCACATCGCACGGCCGACGTCTTTAATTTCCTGAATGAATATTTCGATGATCGTGTGATTGCTTTGGGCTATCCGAAACATACAGGAGGCGGCGTGGATTGGCCTCCCTATTCGCCAGACATGAACCCCTCTGACTTCTTTCTGTGGGGACACTCGAAAGACCAGGTGTACCGCCAGAATCCAGAAACAATTGAACAGCTGAAGCAGTACATCTCATCTGCATGTGAAGCCATTCCGCCAGACACGTTGTCAAAGGTTTCGGGTAATTTCATTCAGAGACTACGCCATATTATTGCTACGCATGGTGGATATGTGGAAAATATCGTACTATAGAGTTTCCCAGACCGCAGCGCCATCTGTTGTTGACAATTGTAACTACTGTAATTTCGAAAGTTTGTCTGCCTGAAAATGTACTGTTGTCCCAAGCATATTGCAACAAACTGTGTGTTTCTATCGCTGCTCGTTTAGTTTGTATTGCCGTTTCAAATATACCGGTCATTTTTGAAACACCCTGTATATTTCAACTGACAGTGGCGCTGTCGTCAATGCGTTGTAAGCAGTCACGTAGACCGAACGTAGTAGTAACGATATATATCCCAATGTAACTCAGGCATGTATAAGCTTTATTCTAACTAATTTTATTTGTCTTAGAGTGTATAGTTAATTAAAAATAAAGACTAAATGATCCCACAGAAATACAGAACGCCAGCCAACTACAGATACAGGTATCTCTCTTCTTTACTAAGAATAGTTTTTGCTTGTTCACGTATCGTAGATAACTCAGATATATGATGCCTTAAGATTTTCGGCCAAATCAGACTCTGAGATCTCTAATGCCAGTACAACTTTTAGAATGACACACCGCATGTAAGACCTCCAACGACAAATGTTCTGTACTACCACTACTACTACTAGGAGCGTGCAATAAGAACATCAAAAAGATGGACAAATTTTCTATTCCTTTGAACACAATTAGGTCTCTGCGGAAGCGGAACAACAGCGCCACTTTTGCGAATAACAGTGGGAATTTTGCCTCGTATTCAGTCGACGTAACTCTGAATCGTTCAGCGACTTGGAATCTAGGACAACAAGGACATTAGTAAGTCCTGGACAATTTGTTACCGATATATTGCCCTCCTGGACGTCCAGCAGACTCATTATATACAGTAGTTTACTTCTGTCACTCCCTCCGGAATGAAAGTGCCCGAAATCTAAGGGAATCTGAAGTTGAGAGCTCTTTGTGTAGTGAATGGACGGTCTGATGCCGTTTTCACGGTTGAGAACGTTTCAGATCTCTTTCCAGTTCCCCAGATCTATATTTCCTTTGGCGTAGCAAGCGCTGCCCTTCGTTTCCGAGTTTTTATTTTTCGCCTCGTCCCACCGAGAGGAATCAACGCAGCCGTCGCACCCCGAAATGACACAGCAGCAATCACGGTGCCCACAATAAAACTCTATTTCTTTCCAGAACGGAAGAGGGGGGGGGGGGGGGGGGAATGTGAGTGGGGGCTCGCTGGCTTCGCACAGCAGTCACTGCTGGTTGCAGAATGAAAGGGGTTGGAACACTGCCTAAAACAGCTTTATAAAAGGACAGGCGACAGCCTTGCTTGTCCAATAAAGCTCCATCAGATTCAGTTGTAATTGAAGCTCGTCTGTCTAGGATGTACCCCAATGAAGACCAGCTTAAACAGACTTCTCCGGTGTTGCCTCTGGAAACTAGACGCTTCAGTTATTACTGCTGTCGTTTGTCTTCCAGTGTGCAGCAACGAATTACAGGGGCTGCCGTCGTGATGAGAGAGCAGACGGGTAACTGATTTATTTTTTGATGTTGAAGCATAAATGTCTGAACTCAGCCGAGATCCTCCTATTAAGCACAGTTGGTTGTATTAAGGACGAAACAGTACGTTAACAACAAAACATCAGCCATTTTGTTGTCGAAGCATAAAATGACATTCAATAAAAATGCTTCTCGCGGTTGAGTTTGTTCAATTTATTTAATCTGTCCGTACGCGTAGAAAATATAAACTTCTTTTTCCTGATAAAAAGGGAGAACTGCAGAGTACACAGGGTAAACATTTGCTGTATCGGTCAATTCAGTGTTATTTTTTTATTTGAAGCTAAGAAAAATGTAAACACATAAAAGTGAAGCAGTTTGTTTGCTGATATTACTTACATACATAAACAGCAAACCAAGATGGTGAAAGGTGGCTACACTGAGCCACAGCGCCAGAGATCGCGCTAGAGAGTATTTTCCGCCGCCTCCACTGGCAGTGATTATTGAGAACTCGTAGTGGGCAGTGCTTTGGGAGAACTCGTGGTAGTCAGTGCTGAGATGTCGTAGTGAGGAGTGTTTGTTGAGATGAGCTAGTAGGCAGTGCTTGCTGAGATGTGATACTGAAAAGTTCTTGTTGAGATGTGATAGTAGCGAGTCGGTGTGGAGAGATTGTAATGTCTAGAGTGCTTTTCATCAATATAAATTAAGGTAACAAACTACTTTTCTTTTCTTTCTCATTATTTCAATGTCCTGAATAATGCGTCATTACAGGTTCAGTCAACAAAGCATCTGGCTTGTGTTCTTGTATTAGAGTGTAATTCTGGTTTTCTTGAGTAATTATGGTATTTCTATTTTCTTTAATTAATTCAGTATAAATGATATTTAAAATTTCTTGTGTTGTTGAAGAAGAACCGTGCCAGATGCGTACGTTGAGTCATACTTCCACACACAGAACAGTTACACTTGTTCTTTGGTTTCGTATGGTTTTATAGTTGCTGGGGTCTTAATTAATTGTGTTAATGAAAATTTCCATTTCATTCTTTGTTGTTGTTCTATGCAGTCAGATTGCGTAATAATACTAGTCAGGGCCAACCGTTACGAGACTTTGTAACCGAACAGACAGCTACTGAAGCAAAAAATTAAAATTATTTGCTTTTTATTTTAATTAAGCCCCCAACAAAATTTTGGATTTATTATTACGTATTTTTGCAAGAGTTGGCATTACAGAGAACTTGGAAAAATCTGAATTTAGTCGATCTCAGGTGAAATTTCTCGGTCACATTATTTCTACAGAAGGTATTCTCCCTGATCCAGAGAAACTAGACGCAATTCGTAATTATGCTGTTCCTACCACAAAACGTAATGTTCGTAGTTTCCTTTGTGTCTGTAATTTTCTTAGACGCTTTGTTAGATTGGATGATTTTGCCACACCTCGTTCACACATTTCAGTTATGCGCACTTTGGTCCCAGAAAATGCTTTCATAAATTACGAGAAAATTGCTACTTCAGTAATATGGAAAAACGTATTCGATCTGTTCTTGCCAAATGCAAATTATGTCAACAGGCTAAGCCGCCAACTCTTTCTCACAGAGCACCGTTGTTTCCTATCATTCCAGCTAAATTAAAGGAAATGGCTGCAGTCGATTTGTTCGGTCCAGTGGTTCGTTCTACTAATGGTTTTGCGTACATTTTCGTAGCAGTGGAATTGACATCAAAATATGTGTGTTTTACACCTTTACGCAAAGCAACAGCTCGTTCAGTATCTAATGCTTTCATCAAACATTTTCTTAAAGAAGTTGGTCATGTTGATAAGGTTATATCAGATAATGGATCACAGTTTCGCTCTAAAATTTGGCTTCGTACTCTACGGCGTCGTAAGATTAAACCAATTTTTATTTCACTTTTTCACCCTCAATCTAATGCTTCAGAGAGATGGATGAAGGAAATCAATAAACTGTGCCGTCTTTATTGTCATCAGAATCACAGAACTTGGGATCAGTATCTTCATATTTTTCAAAACATTATGAATGAACTTCCTAATGACTCAACTTCTTTACCGCCTATACTGATATTAAAAAATAAAGTACCAACAAATCGCATTTCTGAAATCGTTCCTTTTCCGCCTTCACGGAAACTGCGCCATTCTGAAGTTGTCAACCTGGCTCTACGAAATATTGCATCTGCGGCTTCAAGAAGAGAGAAATCAGCTAAACGTCCTGGTCGTTTAAAAATTTTGTCAGTTGGTCAAAAGGTGTTAATTAAGCCTCATCGTTTGTCTCATAAAGGAAAAGGCTTATGTCGCAAATTTTTTCTGCTTTATAACGGTCCATATAGGATTCGCAAAATTATTCATGATAACACTGTTGAAGTAGAAACTCTTAAATCTCGGCGCTCTAAGGGAATACATCATATATCGAACGTAAAAATTTTTGTGGAATGACATACTTTAGAGAAACTAACAGCTACATGTAAACATGCAGAGAATACAAGGGTACCGCGCCGTGTTCTGGCGGCGGCGCGTACTCAAAGCAACAGTGAAGTCTGCGCGCCGCACAAGGCAGTCGTTGACCGCAAACAATCACTTTCTACGTCATGCGTCTACAGCTGATCGAGCGCTCAGTGCGAATGCACTGACAGACGTAAACAAATACACAGTCTAATTTCTCCAACTAAATTCTGTGTAAAGCTATGGTGACTTTATAAATTATGTTATTAACGTTCAATATTTTTCAGGATACGGTTGTGTAAAATATTTAAGACCTTCAGGTAAATTCTGTGCGTGTCCGACGTTAAGACGACTTGCTATGGAGAAAATTTCAGGAAGAATGTAATTTCGAAGAAAAAAAAGTAATAAACTAAAAAGGGTAACTATTAATTGAGTTTATTTTTCAGGTAACATATTTCCACTTAGGTACGTACTTTAGACGTAATTTGCTGCTTGCGATTACGTGACTCATACTTTGTGCTAAATTTCATGTTCTATGAATTTACTTGTGAAGCGACGTGCTTGTGTACATTTACTGATTTTGACGATGATTGATTAATGAACAGGCTTGTTATTTGTATATATTATGCATCGCTTGGCTGCACTGCTTTTTCACTGATGTCATATTTTTCTATTATGTGCCTGCTGTGCTTATTTATTTAAATTATAATTGTCACCTGATTAATTGTGCTGACTGTAGTTAGGTATGTAGGTTACACTTTGTGATTTATCTGCTTGCGCCTTCATGTTTACTTATTAAGATTACATATGAACATTTATTTGCTTATGCTGAATGATGCAAATGACTTGTTTATTACGTAAGATATATGTTTGCTGCTGTGCGTATGGATTGCATATTTACACACTTCTGTTTTGTTGTCATAACTACTCTTTAATTTAGAATATAGAAATGCTGATATACTGTGTACGAACATAGAGTTTAGGTTACACTGTGGTATTAATTATAGATTGTTTGCTTGGCAGAGCCTCGTTGTAGGGATTGTGCTGCATCCACTTGTTGACATTGTGTTCTCTACTGGTATATTTACTCGCTATTGCATGTTTTGCTTACGCTCAGTGCTTTATATTTTTAAGATAATAAAATGAACTGCTATAATTCGACGAACGACATTAGTACGAGAAACTTCATAGAAGTCACATGAGCTGGAGGTTTTATGGAAGCTGTATAAATTTATGCTAATAGGAAGGAAGATAACGACATGACATACCAACACTAGGTTTAGACCATCGACAGTTATTACACTGCATTTTTCGTGAGTAATTGAAATAGGAAGTGACACTTGACACAAGAAATACTCCACATGTTTGCTTCTGCCATGATTCTTGATGTGGTGTACACACTGTGAAATATTATGATCATTCACACTCCGTAATCGTAATTAATTACTGAGAGTTATTCGAACTAAGTCTGTTAGAGGTCATGTACGCATTTCTTTTATTTAATGATGGACAAGGTAAACAAAATGTATTTTATAATTTATAATGAGTAGCAGATTTGGATCAGATGGATTACACGAGAGGTTGTGTGTTGACATTGTGTCTTCGGATTGTATGAGATGATGAATTGAGGTTTGCATTAGGATTTTGTCTGCACTTGTTCGAGGAGACTGACTAGAGGAAAGAGTAGTTATGGAAGTGAAATGATATTGGCAATGAGGTTATATATATCGACGTATTGAAGAGGTATGATTGAGGTATTGAGATTATGTGAAGTTGATGATTATTGGAGTTTTCGTGGACAAGAGGTAAGGTAAATGATATTGATGATCGACGTATTGAAGAGGTATTATTGAAGTATTGAGATTATGTGATGCTGATGATTATTGGAGTTTTGGTGGATAAGAGGTGAAGTAAGTGAGGAGCATATTTTTTTTTTTTTTTTTTTTTGTTGGTCTATATGGAACAAGGAGGATAAAGATGGCAGACTAGAACACTAAAGTAGCAGGAAGATTGTCTACACACACACTTTGTTAAATCACTAAGCAGTATAAACTTTTTTTTTGGAGAGAGGAAGTATTTGCATATCTTGGCTCACTGACAGTTGTTCAGCAACCGTACATTTTGATCTGGCTTGGCAAACATTGGTCTTGGCATGATGACTATGACGTTGACTAACTATTATTGACTGTTATACATTGCTGCCACTACTACGTGATACACATGATGAACATAAAATTTTGACAGAATTGCATTTACACAGTTAACAATATTCAACTACACAGTAGCACTAAATGTGGATGAAAGATGAGTGAGTGTGTTTTGTGTGTTTTCCTTTTATAATCCCAGAGAAGTGATCCCAACCTATCTCCTAAATATTATTTTACTTGTTTGCTGTGGCTTGCACTGACACCCATAAATATTATAGGTTTACTGTTATTTGTGTATTTGTAATATTTAATATGACAATTATCTGATATCATTTGTGTGTTTATTATGATTTGTATGTTTAGTGTAAAAGTATTGTATGTGTATTCAAACTATTGTTCATGCCTGAAATGTCTGATTAGTGATGGTGCTGCACTTTTCAACATGATGTGTGACATTTAGTCATGTTTAATTTCTGCTGATGAACAGTGTGATTAGTGAAAGTGAATATTATGGACTGCGGTCAGCACCTGTTCAACATTGCTGGGTGCCACTGATGGACTGTTTCTACTAAAAAGATGTCACCTGTTGCTGTCTGCACCTGCTCAACATTGCTGGGTGCCACTGATGGACTGCTTCTACTGAAATGATGTCACTTGTTGGTGTCTGCACCTGCTCAACATTGCTGGTGCCACTAATGGAACTGCTTATACTGAAATGGTGTTACTTGTTGATGTCTGCACCTGCTCAACATTGCTGGGTGCCACTGATGGACTGCTTCTACTGAAAAGATGTCACCTGTTGATGTCTGCACCTGCTCAACATTGCTGGGTGCCACTGATGGACTGCTTCTACTGAAATGGTGTTACTTGTTGGTTTCTGCACCTGCTCAACATTGCTGGGCGCCACTGATGGACTGCTTCTACTGAAAAGATGTCACCTGTTGGTGTCTGCACCTGCTCAACATTGCTGGGTGCCACTGATGGACTGCTTCTACCGAAATGATGTCACTTGTTGGTGTCGGCACATGCTCAACATTGCTGGGTGCCACTGATGGACTGCTTCTACTGAAAAGATGTCACCTGTTGCTGTGTGCACCTGCTCAACATTGCTGGTGCCACTAATGGAACTGCTTATACTGAAATGGTGTTACTTGTTGGTGTCTGCACCTATTCAACATTACTGGGTGCCACTGATGGACTGTTTCTACTGAAAAAATGTCACTTGTTGGTATTTGCACATGTTGACCATTGCTGGGTGCTACTGCTGGAACTGTGAACTACTTGTTTCTTGGGCTATGGAAAGCGTTTATGTGAATATTTGTATAAACTGATTTTTTGTGTATTACTGTTTGTGAAAAGTTATGAGACTCTTACATGCACATATTCGTCATTGCTGACGCTATAGATTAAACTGTTTAACCACATAATATTGTGTAAACTATTATGTAAAGTCACATGTATGAAAGAATTTGTATTGCTTACTGTATTCTATATATTAGGTTATTGAAAGGTCAGTGCAAAGCCAAAATTTTATCTAGTTATATGATATTTACGCATTAATATTATCTTTTATTTTTGTCTGTATTTTTTTGACGAATTTGGTGGTATTTTCACCACCAATGCTGGCAAAAATACCATCAAATTCTAGCCCGTGGAGGAAGGGCATATGAAAGGTGGCTACACTGAGCCACAGCGCCAGAGATCGCGCTAGAGAGTATTGTTCCGCCGCCTCCACTGGCAGTGATTATTGAGAACTCGTAGTGGGCAGTGCTTTGGGAGAACTCGTGGTAGTCAGTGCTGAGATGTCGTAGTGAGGAGTGTTTGTTGAGATGAGCTAGTAGGCAGTGCTTGCTGAGATGTGATACTGAAAAGTTCTTGTTGAGATGTGATAGTAGCGAGTCGGTGTGGAGAGATTGTAATGTTTAGAGTGCTTTTCATCAATATAAATTAAGTTAACAAACTACTTTTCTTTTCTTTCTCATTATTTCAATGTCCTGAATAATGCGTCATTACAGGTTTAGTCAACAAAGCATCTGGCTTGTGTTCTTGTATTAGAGTGTAATTCTGGTTTTCTTGAGTAATTATGGTATTTCTATTTTCTGTAATTAATTCAGTATAAATGATATTTAAAATTTCTTGTGTTGTTGAAGAAGAACCGTGCCAGATGCGTACGTTGAGTCATACTTCCACACACAGAACAGTTACACTTGTGCTTTGGTTTCGTAGGTTTTATAGTTGTTGGGGACTTAATTAATTAATTGTGTTAATGAAAATTTCCATTTCATTCTTTGTTGTTGTTCTATGCAGTCAGATTGCGTAATAATACTAGTCAGGGCCAACCGTTACGAGACTTCGTAACCGAACAGACAGCTACTGAAGCAAAAAATTTAAATTATTTGCTTTTTATTTTAATTAAGCCCCCATGCAATGGGTACACTGATATACCTCGCTGAATAAGTGTAGTCATCTAGCTGTCTACTCGTCTGCTTGCTACATCCGTCGATAGCGTGTCGAGATTCTAACCACGACTACCATTCACATTCATTTTAGACTGTGCCTTTTAATTCTGGTGGCTTTTGACGTCACACCCATGGCAACAACCAAGTACTATGTCATAACCACGAAGTGTCCAATGAATCAAACTTTCATACAACGTTAGGTTGCAGTGACGGTCAATTATATTGATCATCCAAGGTATCTAAATGGCATTCGGAATCCCCCACATATCGCCAGTTCTGTTAGCATGAAAACTATGCTTATAAAATATTAATTGAATCGCACTGAAAGTGTTCGAATGGTTCAAATGGCTCTGAGCATTATGGGACTTAACTTCTGAGGTCATCAGTCCCCTAGAACTTAGAACTACTTAAACCTAACTAACCTAAGGACATCACACACATCCATGCCCGAGGCAAGAATCAAACCTGCGACAGTAGCGGTGGCGCGGTTCCAGACTGTAGCGCCTAGAACCGCTTGGTCACTCCGGCCGGCCCTGAAAGTGTACTGGAGGCGCTAAAAGTATACAAAAAATTTGAAATAATCCCAAATATTAATCAAACAGAGTGTAATATTGATGCATATCAAACGATTCTGTTTAATCAGAGGATTACGAGACCGAAATTTAACTTTTACCAAGCAAAGACTTGCAAGATTTATTGATGTCACTTAACCGATAATTTCATTAATTAACGATATTTAAAATACCGTCTTTTAACTAAAATTAGTTATTAGAAGCGAGCCACTGGATTTCTTGCTTTGATTTAAACAGTTCTGTTGCTTCAAACGATAAAGATGGATTGTAGATCCCATAAAATATTGAGAAATTTCATAAAAGGCAATCGACGCTAAGCTTAACAGCGAGAAAAATTGCAGCAGTTGTGTATTAGCCAAAGTGGGAAACGAAATTGATTTTACGTGACAACTGTCACACACGTGAAGCAGTTATATATGATGAAACTGTGTGTAGTGATGATATGAGATGCCCCACATATTTTGGTGAGATCTTACTGGACCTAGTTCTTCCTTTTTCACATGCGTATCCACAATTTCTGAATGGCACATATTAATATAGAGCTATTGAGGTTTACATTTTTGTGATAATGTGTTACTACCAAAATGAATGCAAGAAAATGATGAACACCGTTCTCAGTACGCACACTGCGTGTGCAGGATAACACCGGACGACCCACTCAGCTCTACGTCTTCACTGAAGGGACGGATCTTCTCTCCATGAGACACAGTGCTGTGTTTTGATGTTCCACTATAGACATTGGCGTATGATCTGGTGACCAGAAGCAGCACTGGATTCGTAACTCTCTCCGAACATACCTTCTAGCATCACGATTCAAATCAGCAGTCTCTGTCTCAACAGGAATAGTACTATCGTGTGTTCACGGAAGCGAATTTCAAAAGTCGACTAAACTTTTTAAGAATTATTTCGAGAAATGATGATTGTTGACAGTGTATATGACGTCAGTTGACTCACGATTTCACTACTTCTCCTGAATTGCGTTTTTGCAAATAGCTGCTATATTCGGTTAATTCGATGAGATTCGTGGAGTGTGAAAATGAATTTGGTGTTTCTGCATGAATCACGTGTATTTAGAAGGTGCCGACTGTTCTTTAGCTTTCAAACAAGAACCGGATGTATCATTCAGTGACGTGTGTAAACTGAAAAAAGAGAACTTGAAGTAATCCGCTGAACTACAGTTTTGTTTACTTCAGTGGATGCACACAGATGAAAGGAACCTCGTGCCTGTGCCATACACAACAAGAACCACAGTTTTGATCCAAGTACTATTATCTGCTTCAATGAAAATAATCAGTCGTGATCGCAAATGATGTTTTTCTTCGATACTGGTGGCCGGTTTCAGACTTACAAGGGAACCTCCCCATCGCACCCCCTCAGATTTAGTTATAAGTGGGCACAGTGGATAGGCCTTGAAAAACTGAACACAGATCAATCGAGAAAACACGAAGAAGTTTTGTGGAACTACGAAAAAATAAGCAAAATATACAAACTGAGTAGTCCATGTGCAAGATAGCAACACAAGGCTGATGTGAGCTCAGGAGCGCCGTGGTCCCGTGGTTAGCGTGAGCGGGTGCGGAACGAGAGGTCCTTGGTTCAAGTCTTCCCCTCCAGCGAAAAGTTTAATTTTTTATTTTCAGTTTATGTGACAAACTCTTATGTTTTCATCACTTGTTTGGGAGTGAATATCACATCCACAAGAAAACCGAAATCGGGTAACGTAGAAGAATCTTTTTACCCATTCGCCAAATGTACAAGTTAGGTGGGTCGACAACATATTCCTGTCATGTGATGCACATGCCGTCACAAGTGTCGTATAGAATATATCAGACGCGTTTTCCTGTGGAGGAATCGGTTTACCTATGACCTTGCGATCAAATGTTTTCGGTTCCCATTAGAGAGGCACGTCCTTTCGTCTACTAATCACACGGTTACCGGTGCGATCGCAAATACAGACACTAAACTTATTACAGTGAACAGAGACGTCAATGAACGAACGGACAGATCATAACTTTGTGAAAATAAAGAAATTAAACATTTCACTGGAGGGAAGACTTGAACCAAAGACCTCTCGTTCCGCAGCTGCTCACGCTAACCACGGGACCACGGCGCTCGTGAGCTCACGTAAGCCTTGATGTTGCCTATCTTACGCATGGACTACTCAGTTTGTATATTTTGCTTATTTTTTCATAGTTCCACACAACTTCTTCCTATTTTCTCGATTGATCTGTGTTCAGTTTTTCAAGGCCTATCCAGTGTGCCAACTTATATCTAAATTTGAGGGGGGTGCGATGGGGAGGTTTCCTTGTTAGTATCTTAAGACTAGAGACACGGAAATTTTTATGAAAATTCTGTGAGGAATGTCAGGAACCACATAACTGCACACCTTATACAGCAGTTCATATACAGTAAAATTACAGAAGTAGAACAGAAAATTATTATACAGTTTGGTGACCCGCGTAGACGATCTACATCTACATCCATACTCCGCAAACCACCTGACGGTGTGAGGCGGAGGGTACCTTCAGTACCTCTATTCGTTCCCCTTCTATTCCAGTCTCGTATAGTTCGTGTAAAGAAGGATGTCTCTGTGTCGGCTCTAATCTCTCTGATTTCATCCTCATAGTCACTTCGCGAGATATACGCAGGAGGGAGCAATATACTGCTTGTCTCCTTGGTGAAGGTATGTTCTCGAAACTTCAACAAAAGCCCGTACCGAGCTACTGAGCGTCTCTCCTGCAGAGTCTTCCACCGGAGTTTATCTGTCATCTCCGTAGTAAATGATCCTGTAACGAAGCGCGCTGCTCTCCGTTGGATCTTCTCTATCTCTTCTATCAACCCTATCTGGAACGGATCCCACACTGGTGAGCAGTATTCAAGCAGTGGGCGAACAAGTGTACTTTAACCTACTTCCTTTGTTTTCGGATTGCATTTCCTTAGCATTCTTCCAATGAATCTCAGTCTGGCATCTGCTTTACCGACGATCAACTTTATATGATCATTCCATTTTAAATCACTCCTAATGCGTAATCCCAGATAATTTATGGAATTAACTGCTTCCAGTTGCTGACCTGCTATATTGTAGCTAAATGATAAGGGATCTTTCTTTCTATGTATCCGCAGCACATTACACTTGTCTACATTGAGATTCAATTGCCATTCCCTGCACCATGCTTCAATTCGCTGCAGATCCTCCTGCATTTCAGTACAATTTACCATTGTTACAACCTCTCGATATACCACAGCATCATCCGCCAAAAGCCTCAGTGAACTTCCGATGTTATCCACAAGGTCATTTACGTATATTGTGAATAGCAACGGTCCTACGACACTCCCCTGCGGCACACCTGAAATCACTCTTACTTCGGAAGACTTCTCTCCATTGAGAAAGACATACTGCGTTCTGTTATCTAGGAACTCTTCAATCCAGTCACACAATTGGTCTGATAGTCCATATGCTCTTACTTTGTTCATTAAACGACTGTGGGGAACTGTATCGAACGCCTTGCGAAAGTCAAGAAACACGGCATCTACCTGGGAACCCGTGTCTATGGCCCTCTGAGTCTCTTGGACGAATAGCGCGAGCTGGGTTTCACACGATCGTCTTTTTCGAAACCCATGCTGATTCCTACAGAGTAGATTTCTAGTCTCCATAAAGGTCCTTATACTCGAACATAATACCTAATACGTAATCAACAGAGCTGTGGTATACGCCGGGAGGCACCAGTCGTCAACTGCTGAGTGGCATGCGATTGCTGTGAATTATACAGGGAAATGTCCTCTCAGTGTTCGGAGCGTGCTCAGTGACGAAACCAAAAAGAATTAAAACATGACAAATAACGTATGTACGACATGAAACACCGCCATATACGTATGTTAATGAATAAAAGTCGGTCGTAATTGACAAGTGTATTTAAAAAAGTTTAAAACAATTTATACATGAATCCACTGTCCTCATGTGTGTAAATGTTTTATAACATATGACGGGGATACTGGCGATGCACACGTCGTTATACTGGTTGGGAAATGGACAAATCTCTACTACACAACGATAAACTTGGATTGTACCTTTCACCATTGTAACTAGCGTTGTTCCTTTGATTTATTTCTCTGAAACTGGTCACAAATAATGAAATGAAACATAATGTGTCATCATTACTAATTATTTTCATTAAAATAACATACATATCGCTCCTGTTCCTAACATGCTTTGATAATTTATCAACTACTAGCTGATGCTCACGGCTGTGCTCACATCTCAGTAGTTTTATGTTGAATGACAAATTATTAAATACTAGCTGTTACTCACGGTTGTGCTCACATTTCAGTAGTTTTATGTTGAATGATGTTGATTAAGTAAGCTACTACACATGCAATTACGTCAGCTGCCCTCATGTGTCTCTATTGGGGTAAGCATAGCTCCCGACTTGGTCCCTGCTCTCCCCCCTCCCAAGCTGTTCCCACGCACAGTGCATCAACATGCGCAGTATCACTGCCGAACAGTGCACACAGAGCGACATGGGAAGAGTGTTCATCTAAGCGTCTTGCTATTGAAGTAGCTCCACGTTTCAAAATGTGCACACAATGCAACAAATATTGTGGAAGTACGGATTAAACACACTGAACATTGTACAATCGTGGCATTCAGTACCTTGAATCGTATTGCAAGCTGTAACTTGCTTTAAATATAGATATATGTCTGAGTGATGTTAAATATTATTGTTTTTACATAAAGAAAAATATTATCTCCTCAATAACCTTGTAATCGTATACCTACACCCTTAATTTTTAAAGGAACCATCCCCGCATCATCCTGAATCGATTTAGGGACATCACAGAAAACCAACCTCAGAATGATTGGAGGCGGGTTTGAACGTTTCCCTGCCGAATGCGAGTCCAGTGTGCTAACCACTGCGCCACCACACACTGTGTGAAAAGTTGTTGACGTATGTATGAGAACAGTGGTATATTTAAGTTCACAAGATAATGATACGTTTCATTAAACCTTTTATAATTGCAAGAAGCTGACAAATTTTACAGAAAAAAGACAAACACGAATCAGTAAAAGAATGGTGTTTAATTGGAAAAGCTTATACTGAGATGGAGGAATTCCTTTTACAACGCAATCTGACTTTGTTTACATGAATCCACTGTGTGGCCCAACTCTACTGAAATGGAATCAACCACGGCCAAGTACACCACAAACTATGGTTCACCTGAGAACATGGATCTGTGCGTACCATTTAACAACCCTGTGCCATTGTAGGAGTATTTTATCCTTCCGTCCAGGCTCAGGCAACAACAGAAAATGGCGCGCTGTGGGCGAGGAGAGCGCGCTGTGATAGCTGTAATGTTCTGACGCGTCCACGAAAATTTTTAAACCACACAGTCTGCCGTTCCGCCACAGTAAACTTCCCTATTAGAGCCTGATATCCCGGTGGATCTCATCGTGTGGGGCAGCTGTTCACTGGTCTGGCCAAACCAATTTGTCCCACAGGCACGATGCTGGAATTGTGAAACGTCAGGTGGCCGACTCAGACTGAATAAGTTCACCCTCATAACAAACGATATGTCTGAGATTATTTGCAGCTCCACTGGCGGTACAGCTGGAAATTGCCACTGGCTCTTAGTCCTCGACAAGATACAGACCACAAGTCTCACCCACCAGGGGAGGACTAGTAAAGAAAGAAAAAAAAAGGCAAAGAATCACACCAATTTCCACCTCGGTACAGGAACTGAATTAGCAAAAACTAAACCGCGCACACAATGCAGAAAAGTATCAAACTATGCTCTACTCATTGAATCCTCCCTCTTAAATGTTCTGTTCGCACTGTAGCCAATACAGACGCAGAACCAGGATCCCTACGCTGGGGGCGCAAGCCTTCACTTTTCATATCCTGAGAGGCACCAATCAGCGACTCCAAATCTCCCTTCTCTGAATAAAAGATTTTAGACTAGTGAGGCATTATTCTCACGATAACCATAGCCATGTGAAGGCAAAAACGTCTACCACACGAGACCACAGTCCCGCAGTTCTAACAGATCTAATCTTTCCAGGTAAACCATTTCCAATTTTTGAAAGAAAGCTGTTAAACTTCCCAGACAGTTGTACCCATGAACTGTATGTTTATGCCGCTCGCTAAAACAACCTATCGTCAGAAGCCTACAGTCTTGCCTCCACTAAACACTTACACATGCTGCTCTGTCTGTTTCGCTCCACCTTCTAAAATGAGAATGCATCGAGTTTTATGACCTTCCAACCCTTACACAAAGGCTCAGTTTACAGCAGTCTCTCTTAAATGGCTTCCTCCACTCTCTTTCCGCCAACTGGGCACCTTCACAACAAACTATGCCTGGCCCAGGTAAAATGTTTTGAGAACCAGCGCCCTCCTGTCTGACTCTGAGCGGAAGGAGGAGGGTGCTAAGGCGAGAAGTTTCTCGGCATTTAGTTTTTGCTAATTCAGTTCCCGTACCGAGGTGGAAATTGGTGTGATTCTTTGCCTTTTTTTTCTTTCTTTACTAGTCCTCCCCTGGTGGGTGAGACTTGTGGTCTGTATCTTGTCGAGGACTAAGAGCCAGTGGCAATTTCCAGCTGTACCGCCAGTGGAGCTGCAAATAATCTCAGACATATCGTTTGTTATGAGGGTGAACTTATTCAGTCTGAGTCGGCCACCTGACGTTTCACTGAGTGTTGCTTCCCAGAATCACTCACACAGCCTGGTCGCTGCGCTCAGAATTTATGGTCCCCCCATCCATCACCCTCCTTGTTCTCCGTTACCTTCACTATGGTCCCTCGGGTGCAAGTTCTCTACAGATTACACGTGCTGTTATAAGAACAGTCTGCACACATTTTCCTCGTGTAACAAGTCATAAACCACGCACACCAAATGCAGTACTGTGGAATACCGAGATCATGCCCTAAAACATGGACGTTAATATGACTGAAAATGTTGTCAAAGTCAGAGAGTGGCGTGCCACCTCTCAGTATCACGTATCACATATTCTGTAAAAGCATTCTCACAAATACGACAACGATCAAAAGTCAAAGAGTAAGTAGCTAGTTCAAAGAGTAAATGTTTTATTCTGTTTTGCGTAATAATTTTATTCTTAAAATCAATAAATATCTTGTACTACACACTTTCTAAAGCAGTCTATGTTCTTCCTCAGGGATCCAGCTATCTCTATACCAAACTTTATAGGAACGGTTCAGCTGGTTAACTGTAAAACGTAACGGACAGAGATACTTCCGATTTTATAATATTAGTATGGATAAAACTTTCAATTACGATATATTCTTTTTATGTGATCCATTGTTAAGAAATAAAGTCTGTACCCTACCCCAAAGTATGCTCATGTTACCCGTGAAAACCTCATGAAAGAGATAGCGTGTTCAAACAGACAGAGAGACAACACGGCTTTAGAATAACTTTAAATTACTTTTTCTGCTTCTATGTTGATGAACTAAAGCCTATACGGAGCTTCAAGCTATGCTCAAATTACCT
Source organism: Schistocerca nitens (assembly GCF_023898315.1). Taxonomy (NCBI): domain Eukaryota; kingdom Metazoa; phylum Arthropoda; class Insecta; order Orthoptera; family Acrididae; genus Schistocerca; species Schistocerca nitens. Next base: position 977,504,784 of record NC_064614.1, read on the forward strand.
GCTGAAGAGCCGTCAAAATTTATGTAGGAGTTTTGGAGAAGTGTGTTCAAATAGACAAACAGACAGATATGAGAGTTTTACAAACCGATTATTAGTATAGATGTAATGACTGATCATACACACAGAAACCTCAGAGTAAACTTGAAACGGCATGAAAGCCGAATTCCAGACTACACAAGTAGTTACTACGTCTTGGAACGGGCTACAATTTACTTCTTAGTGCAGGTACATTCTAGGCTAACGTGCGCTGTTGTGCCGCGCCTGAACTGGTTCTACTTACGTAGTCTTCTAGAGGAATAGAACCGTTCTTGAAGGTCGATATCTGAGAACTTGTAGCGAAATCTTATCTTTGTGTCACAAACGTTTGATATAAAACCACATTTTCTGGTCATTGTACAAGCAGTAATCAACGTTTGTTGACAGTATGCTTCGTATTGGATTTTCGTAATTTTTAACAGTGTTCTACCGCCATAATGTATGGGTTGGGAGCGCATCTCTTAATGTGACATCATACTGCCTAGAATGGTGAACATTTTACAATTCTGATTTTTTATTTGTATGAATGAAATCATTGGCCATTTGTTGCGGCCCACGTGAAATTCACTTCAAAGTGGACTGAGATTAAATAAAGAAAACATGATCTTGCGACTGGTTGCTGCTTATTTGTGAAACGTCCCCTTAGAAAAATTTATGAATGACTGTGCTGATATACCTCTTACATTATTTGCTTTTCAAACAGCTGAGCAGAACTGAGCGTACTCCGACATTTCGCTCTTTACCTATTCTGATCAACACTAAACTGACACACAATATTTTTAGCGCAACGCAATCTGACTTTCAAAAATCCCTACAAAAGAATGGACCTGACTAACAATAACCTACCGAGCGAGGTGGCGCAGTGGTTAGCACACTGGACTCGCATTCGGGAGGACGACGGTTCAATCCCGTCTCCGGCCATCCTGATTTAGGTTTTCCGTGATTTCCCTAAATCGCTTCAGGCAAATGCCGGGATGGTTCCTTTGAAAGGGCACGGCCGATTTCCTTCCCCATCCTTCCCTCCCCCGAGCTTGCGCTGCGTCTCTAATGACCTCGTTGTCGACGGGACGTTAAACACTACTCTCCTCCTCCTCCTCCTAACAATAACCTATACCTTTCATGAATCACTTACCTCACAAAAATCTTCGTTACTCGAACTACTGCAATACAGCGAGCGCCACTACTGCCAGCTAAATAAAAGATTCTAACTACTGAAGGGACTAACTACTGATAGGCGAAGTTAGCAAATGAAAGATTTTAATAAAGAACAAACAACGTATTTACCTTAATAGTGTTCAAAACTCATATATATATATACCAAACTTTCAGGAAACATTCCTCACACACAAATAAAGAAAAGATGTTATGTGGACATGTGTCCGGAAACGCTTAATTTCCATGTTAGAGCTCTTTTTAGTTTCATCAGTATGTACTGTACTTCCTCGATTCACCGCCAGTTGTCCCAATTGAAGGAAGGTAATGTTGACTTCGGTGCTTGTGTTGACATGCAACTCATTGCTCTACAGTACTAGCATCAAGCACATCAGTACGTAGCATCAACAGGTTAGTGTTCATCACGAACGTGGTTTTGCAGTCAGTGCAATGTTTACAAATGCGGAGTTGGCAGATTCCCATTTGATGTATGGATTAGCACGGGGCAATAGCCGTGGCGCGGTACGTTTGTATTGAGATATATTTCCTGAACGAAGGTGTCCCGACAGGAAGACGTTCGAAGCAATTGATCGGCGTCTTAGGGAGCACGGAACAATCCAGCCTATGACTCGCGACTGGGGAAGAGCTAGAACGACGAGGACACCTGCAATGGACGAGGAAAATCTTCGTGCAGTTGACGAAACCCTAATGTCAGCGTAAGAGAAGTTGCTGTTGTACAAGGTAACGTTGACCACGTCACTGTATGGAGAGTGCTACGAGAGAACCAGTTGTTTCCGTAACATGTACAGCGTGTGCAGGCACTATCAGCAGCTGATTGGCCTCCACAGGTACACTTCTGCCAATGGTTCATCCAACAATGTTTCAATCCTCATTTCAGTGCAAATGTTCTCTTTACGGATGAGGCTTCATTCCAACGTGATCAAATTGTAAATTTTCACAATCAACATGTGTGGGTTGACGAGAATCCGCAAGCAATTGTGCAATCACGTCATCAACACAGATTTTCTGTGAACGTTTGGGCAGGCATTGTCGGTGATGTCTTGATTGGGCCCCATGTTCTTCCACCTACGCTTACTGGAGCACGTTATCATGATTTCATACGGGATACTCTACCTGTGCTGCTAGAACATGTGCCTTTACAAGTACGACACAACATGTGGTTCATGCACGATGGAGCTCCTGCACATTTCAGTCGAAGTGTTCGTGTGCTTATCAACAACAGATTCGGTGACCGATGGATTGGTAGAGGCCGACCAATTCCATGGCCTCCACGCTCTCCTGACCTCAACCCTCTTGACTTTCATTTATGGGGTCATTTGAAAGCTCTTGTCTACGCAAAACCTGTACCAAATGTAGATAGTCTTCGTGCTCGTATTGTGGACGGCTGTGATTTAATACGCAATTCTCCAGTGCTGCATCAGCGCATCAGGGATTCCATGCGACGGAGGGTGGATGCATGTATCCTCGCTAACGGAGGACATTTTGAACATTTCCTGTAACAAAGCGAAGTCACGCTAGTAGGTTCTGTTGCTGTGTGTTTCCATTCCATGATTAATGTGATTTGAAGAGAAGTAATAAATTGAGCTCTAACATGGAAAGTAAGCGTTTCCGGACACAGGTCCACGTAACATATTTTCTTTCTTTGTGTGTGAGGAATGTTTCCTGAATGTTTGGCCGTACCTTTTTGTAACACCCTATATATATGGTGCGTCGCCTAACATTACCGCTGGATCTATTTCGTAAACCACATCAAATACTGACGAGTCGATTCCACAGACCGAACGTGAGGAGATGGGCTAGTGTAATTGGTTAATACAAAACATAAAAAAATGCACGGAAGTATGTTTTTTAACACAAACCTACGTTTTTTAAATGGAACCCCGTTAGTTTTGTTAGCACATCTGAACATATAAACAAATACGTAATCAGTACCGTTTGTTGCATTGTAAAATGTTAATTACATCCGGAGATATTGTAACCTAAAGTTGACGCTTGAGTACCACTCCTCCGCTGTTCGATCGTGTGTATCGGAGAGCACCGAATTACGTAGGGATCCAAAGGGAACGGTGATGGACCTTAGGTACAGAAGAGACTGGAACAGCACATTACGTCCACATGCTAACACCTTTTTATTGGTCTTTTTCACTGACGCACTTGTACATTAACATGAGTGGTGAGGTGCACGTACACACGTGGTTTCCGTTTTCAATTACGGAGTGGAATAGAGTGTGTCCCGACATGTATGGGCAATAGATATTCAATGTGGTGGCCATCATTTGCTGCACACAATTGTAATCTCTGGCGTAATGAATGTCGTACACGCCGCAGTACTGAAACGTGTATGTATTCAGTGTATTCATTAACAGCGATGGCGAGGCATGACAGAATCTCTGACCAGAGAGTTATTTATCGTTGCTAGTCTGCGCTTGACCGCGCGAGAGTTCAGTGCAGTTGCGAGGAAGTAGTTGTACGTAGCGAGTCGCGAGAGCATGTAGTAGCGCGCGAGAGACAGTCGCAGTTGTGTGTGAGGAGTCGGCGGGCGTCGACAAGGGGCTCTGGTCAAGGTTCAGGACGAGGTGTATTTTTAAATAAGGTAATGAAGCAGCATTGCGCTCATCTGATAATGTAATGTATCTTAACAGTAATTAATTTGTTCAAGATTCGCCCCAATAATAATTTTATTCTGAAAGCAATTTTTTAAGAAAATAATCATTACAATTGAAACAATATTTCCTTTGCTTTTCCTCCCAGAATCAATTTATCAGGTTTATCTTAACGTTAATTTTGTGGGGATTTAATATTTTTGCATATTTTTGTTATCATTGAGTTTTATTACTGTTGGAAGCTAACATTTGGCAGTGTTTGCAATTCTTATTCAATTCATATCATTTAAAAATAATTACGGGGAGGCTACACTTAGCAGAATGAATATTCACATTTAAAAATTATCTTTCATTTTTGCGGGAAGGTTACACTTGGCTCTATTTCCATTATCATTTGGATGTTATCTAGCATTTCTCCGGGGAGGTTACACTTAGCACGATGTCCATTCACATTTAAAATAGTTTCTTTCATTTTTGCGGGAAGATTACACCTGGTTCTATTCCCATTAACATTTAATTATTGTCTTTTCAAAATTCTCCAAAGAAATTACATTAACATTATATTAATGTCCCCCCTTTTTCCACTCCAGGCAAATGCCGGGATGGTTCCTCTGAAATGGCACGGCCGACTTCCTTCCCCATCCTTCCCTACTCCGATGAGACCGATGACCACGCTGTCTGGTCTCCTTCCCCAAACTAACCAACCAACCAATCCCCCCTTTTTCAAAATTCTCCGGCGAAATTAAACTAATACATATCTTTTTTTCAAAAATTCTCCGGGGAGGTTACACTTGGCGACATCCGGTCCAGGATCGTATTTCTTTGAGAATCTTCTGAGAAGTAGTTAGATAATAGCTCTTATTTACTTAATATAATTAGCATTTGGCGCAACGCTTTTACTAATTTTATGACTTTCTTTCCTCAGATCATCGGCAATTCGTTGCTCTGTTGTATTTTTGTTTGTTGTTTTTTGCATTGTGTTTATTTCATTTGTGAATAATTGTGTCTATTGTAAAAATGCCGCGAAAGACTGAATAGTGTATCGCGAAGTATAATGAATGAAACTACCGACTTAAACAACTTCTCCAATAGTACTTGTGACACGCTGTGTAATGATGACAATCCTGCGTTCACTGACAATCAGTGCATTCCAACCACTAATGATGATATGTATCTTACTGATGAACAAACGAACTCAATTGTATCCCCTGTTAATTTGACGACAATTGATGACGTGGGAAGTTCTATTGTAATGAGCGCTGCCCAGCTTAACACACCCGATTTGGAAAATTCAAGTGACGAACAGACAAATTTGTCTAATGAAAATGAACAGGATACACAAAATAGGACGGATTTATTTAATTCCGAAATAGTGACCGACAGAGTACATTTGACTGGCAAACAATTTTGTAAATTACAGAATGACCAAATGGTCACACAAAACGCGACAATTGCAAATACACCGTCAAACAGTACAGAGAATGGAGTAGATAATGTTACATTGGGTCAAATTATGGCAATATTGCTACAAAATAAGGAAGATTCCAAACAACAGAGTGAAAATCTCAAACAACACTTTAATAAAAAATTAGACAACAATGATGAAAATTTCAAACAACTTAGTGAACAGGTCAAACAACAGAACGAAAAACAAGACAAGCTTAATGAAAAATTTGACAACAATTCCAGACAGTTAAATGAAAAATTAGATAACAATTCCAGGCAGCTTAGTGAACAAATTAGAGCCGTTGCCGCGCAGTGTCATGACACTAAGGAACAATTACGCGAGGAAATTGAGGCTTGTTCAAGAAAAAGTAGCGCAGAAATTAGATCTGTTGCTCAAGAATTAAGGGATATGCAAACAGCTACAATAGAAACACTTAGAGAGGAAATTAGTACAGTCGCTAAACAATTCTCTGAAAAGGCTACACAGTTACGCGACGAGTTTAAAGCAATGACAGCAGAACTTTCGCGCACAATGGATGCAAAGATAGCCGCGAAATTCGAACAACAGAACACTCAAATTAACGAGCGCTTTAATCAGCACAATCAAAACAGTGATACGCGTTTCCGCAAATTTATTCAGGATCAAAATAAAGTAAAACGTCAAGTCATGGAAACAATCACAGCACAAAGACAAGAAGATAAACGTAAAATGTTTGCGAAGGCGAAGACATACATAGACAACAATATTGCTACAGTGTCCGACGAAATTAATACCATCAAACAGTTGAGCACCGAATTACGTGATGAAATTTCTGATCTTAATTCAAAAACAGATACACACTCAGTAGATTTTCAAACAGTGACCGACAGACTTGAACAATTAGAACTAACACAGGATTCCGATGTCGTCAAATCTGACGTTAAAAAATTGAACGAAACCACACATAAATTACAAAAACAGATTAATGCCTCAGACACTAAAACCGATGATCAGGTAAAAATACTGACTGAAAAATATGATGAATTGGCCAGTCGTATTGATGTTATCGAAAGTACTAATGACAATAAATCAGACGATGCTGCACCGGTTTGATTTAACCAAACACCTGAATTTCAAAACTTACAGCAGACAATTAATGAGATCGATTCATCTAATAACACCTTACGTAGAAAATTGTCAAGTTTACAGCAAGAGGTAACAGAGATAAAAAATATTTCAGTTAATAACACATCACAGCAGACGCCACTTTGCGAACATTTGTCAGACTCACGCAGCGCGTATAATTTGGGTAATCTACAGAGTGTATGGGACTTTGATTCCGAACAACCACAGTTCAACAGATTCTCTTACAATCCTCAACCTGTTCCATCATACAGAGACGATAATTTTGATTACAAACATTTTCTGTCAGTGAGAAAATTTAAAGTGTTTAAAAATGACAGAACACAGATTCACCCACTAGATTGGATACAACAATTTAGCTTTGCTTTTCCACCGACTTGGCCTGTAACGCACAAACTTGAATTTATTTGTAGTTTTTTTGGAAGGCGATCCGGGAACTCGTATGAGACCGATCGCGAGACAATGTTATTCAGTAGAAGAATTTCAGAATGCTTTTCTGTCAGCGTACTGGTCGAAGACGACACAGCGTGGAATTAAAGATCAGTTAATTAGTTTACCGAATTATGAGAACTCAAATTTTCCCAGTGTGACGCAATTTTTTGAGCACATGGTGCAACAAAACCAGTATTTAAGTGAACCTTATAGTGAATCTGCACTCATTCGATTATGTATCTCTAAATTATCACGATCATTAAGAGTGTCACTTCTAACGGGTCAGTAAAAAGAAAATATTTCGGCATTCAGGGATCTGCTGCAGCTTTTGGAAGTACAGCAATCAGATTATTCCTTCGTAAACAAAAATTTTTCGTATAACAACCAAGGCCAGCCAACTTACAGTAATTACGATCAACCACGTAGTTTCAATAGTAAAAGTAACAGACGCTTTAGGAATGACAACCACCAAAACTTTAATAACAGACAAAATTCTAATTATCAATATCGTCAAAATTATCAGCAACAGGAACCACATTTTGGTAACAATAGAAGTTTTCCACCGCAACAGCATGAAAGTCAGCCGGTTAGCATACCTAACCAACAATGGAATGCACAAGGTCAACCAGGCTTTAATGTTTCGCCGCGTGCACGTATAGTCCCAGGTACAACAAATAGTAACGCACGGGAGCAAAGGAACAACTACGTACAGAAAACACAGTATTTCAATTCCTATCGCAATGCACCGTATAGGAATGACTATTACGACAGGCGTAAAAATAATGAGGACAATTTTCAGCGTACATCTAACAACAGTCGGTCATACCAACAGCAAAATTATCCACAAGAACATATTCTCGTGAATGAACCCGACAGTAGGTATCATCCAGAATGTAATACGTCTGGAAGAAGTAATAGAACAGTTCAAATAGTAGAAATGCCACAACATCCTCCTGATAATAATAGCACGTCAGATAGAATCTGACTAGATACTGTACAGGTCGCATCTTCCAATAACACAAGCACTAGTTTAGACACGCAGAATGTTGTTCACGAAAATGTTATTACTTTTGACAGCATCAGAGACACTCTTTTACAGAAAAGACCAGTTGTTCAGAAAACCATTTCACACCCTGTCATCGAAATTAAAATAGGTTCATCGAAATTTTCAGCAGTAATCGATTCTGGATCACCTATGTCAGTTATAAATGAGGAGACTTTCAACGAGTGTAACAAAGAGAATACATATCCTACATTACCATTAGGCAAAACGAAAGTGAAAGGAGCAGTATCGAGTAAAGGTGTAGACGTTAAATTACAGACGCATTTATCATTTTGTATTGCAGGTCATACTTTTCACTCAAATTTTTGGATTGTTCCTTTATTGACAACAGACGTTATTGTAGGTACGAATTTTCTGGTACAACACGACGCAATTATTGATTTTCAGAATTCTTATTTAATGTTAAAGGATGAAAATGTACAACTAGCTTTAGAATTTCAGCACTCACTATCTGCGGAAGAACAAACAATTAACCGCACAGAGGTCATTTCCGTATCACGTAGCATAGACTGTAATCCCACATTGTTCACTGATACGTACGTACATAGCTGTAATACTCCAGACGAAGATGACTACGACTTAATGCAGATGATTTCTGATGAAGTTAAACAAAGTAGTGGAAATACAGACGACGAACGCACGCAACTACACAAAATTCTTTTACAGCAAGCTCCAGTTTTCGACAACATTCCTGGTACTATGTCCGGATTTATGTATGAATTTCAAGTCAAACAGCACGATACATTTAAAGCAAAGCATTATCCCATTCCATACATCCATAGAGAACAAGTTAAGAAAGAATTGCAAGATATGCTCGACCAAGGAATTATTGAACCGGCAGTTAGTCCGTACATAAACCCGCTGCATATTGTTAAGAAAAAAGATGGCTCACTTCGCCTCGTACTTGATTCACGTCACATCAATGACATAATTATTAATGAAACAGATAGACCACAGACATTTGAGGAACTTCTACAGAAATTTCATGGTACGGCTATTTATTCCACACTAGATTTGAAATCGGGATTTTGGCAAATTCAACTTCATCCGAATTGCAGAAAGTACACAGCATTTCTCTGTTTTGGTGACTGTTATCAATTTTGCAAATTACCATTCGGCTTAACTATTTCTTCTGCAGCTTTTATTCGCGGTTTGAACACAATACTTCCGACAGAACTTAAAGACAGAATCACGACGTACGTAGATGACATTCTTATTGCAGAAGCTAACTGGTCTGAACACAATGTGATTTTAGAACGACTGTTACAAACTTTTCATGCACAAGGACTCACAGTTAACCTCAGTAAATCGCACTTTGGCAAAACTTCTATAAAGTTTCTTGGACACGTAATTTCAGCAGAAGGCATTGCGCCTGATCCGGAAAAACTTCAAGCTCTACGTGACATTACTGTTCCTACGACGAAGAAACAACTACGCAGTTTTTTGGGCTTAATTAACTTTTTTCGTAAATTTATTCATCATTCTGCTTTAGACACACCTAGATTATGCCAATTGACAGGTAAAAACACTATTTGGTCTTGGGATAAGCAAGCACACTCTGAATTTGTGAACCTGAAAGAAGCCTTGTTGAATGCACCACTTTTATCGCACCCAGATCTTACTAGAAATTTTTCCATTGCCACCGACAGTTCCAACACCGCTTTAGGCGTACATATTTTTCAGGAAATTGAAGAAGATGGCTCAACAGTAATTAAAAACATCGCATTTGCAAGTCGCATTCTGTCACCTGCGGAACGAAATTATTCTGTTACAGAACTGGAAACATTATGTGTTGTATGGGCTTTTACGAGATTTCGGCACTTTCTTTATGACAGACATACCACCGTCTACACAGATCACAGAGCGATACAATTTTTACTTTCAGCTAAATTTACTCACGACAGGTTAAGTAGATGGAAGCTTTATTTACAGGAATTTAATTTTACAATTGTTCACATTCCCGGAACACAAAATATTGTAGCAGGCGCACTATCTCGTTCTCTCAGCAACGATGAGCAAGACGTCGCAACCAACTTCTGCAAAGCAAATTTCAGCGTTATGTACATTCAGCAAATTGCATTTGAAAATTTTATTTCGTCGTCATTACAGGACATAGCAAAAGAGCAAAATAAAGACAACGTATGGAAAGAAATTAAACACCTTTGGCAAAACAAGAATAATGTTACGATTAGAAACCATTACACTGTACGCAATGACATTCTATTTCGCCGCTCTCATCCTGACAGCAACAATTGGTTATTATGCATTCCTGACGAACTGGTTAACAAATTAATCTGGTATACTCATTTAAGTTATGCACATTACGGAGCCAGAATATGTTTTCTTATACTGAGACAGAACTGTTATTTTACCAACATGGAGAAACGTATACGACGAGTTTTAGCGTCATGTAAAATCTGCCAGAAAGCTAAGTCAGACACAACTTCACATATTCCTCCATTATATCCCATTGTACCTGTTAAATTAAGACATATGGCCGCTGTAGACATTTTTGGTCCGATTCCGAGAACTAACAGAGGTTTTTGCTACATCTTTGTCGCTGTTGAACTCACTTCAAAATTTGTTACTTTCACTCCGTTACGCAAAGCTACTGCTAAAACTGTTTCGAAAGCATTTGTAAAACATTTTCTATTTCATGTAGGGCATGTGATGAGAGTAATTTCCGATAATGGATCACAATTTCGTTCTGCTATATGGACACGCATGTTACGAGTTAGAAACATTTCTCCGATCTATGTATCCAAGTACCATGCTTCTTCGAACCCCTGTGAACGATTAATGAAAGAAATTGGTAAACTGTGTAGAATATACTGCCACAAAAGACATATTGATTGGGACACACAAATATTCTCATTCCAAGATGTAATTAATTCCATTCCAAATGAATCCACTACGCTATCTCCGTCTATTATACTGAAAAACGTTGAACCAACAAACAAAATTAAAGAATTAGTAACATTTCCTACATCTCGTCGATTACGACACCACGAAATAATTGACATTGCACTGAACAACATCAAACGTGCCGCAGAGCGCCGGAGAAGACAGCAAAAACAGGTTTGTATACGCCGAGACTTTCAGATTGGACAGAAGATATTAGTACGTACACACTATTTATCCAGCAGAATAAAAGGTAAGTGCAGTAAATTTGAACTTCTATACGCAGGTCCATATCGGATTCGCAGCATTCCTCACCCCAATGTTGTACACGTCGAAACTTTGAGAACCAGGAAATCGAAAGGAAACCACCACGTCTCCAACGTTAAACCCTTTATTGAATGAACATACTTTATGATTTATCACACTGTAATACATTTTCCAGATACTTATATGAACACTTATTGATGATTATCGTATTTTTTCTTGGCAAGTGCCCGGCAAGGTAAGGTTAGCAGGTCGCTCTTCTTGTCGTTACACATCAGACCGTGCATATTTTTTCAGATAAACTTACGTATCTTATGAATAATTATGCAATTTTGCCTAGTGACATATTAATTTTATTAAATTCTCTCTCCATTAAAGTCTTTAATTCTCGCCTCTATTAACTACACAACATACAAGCTGAACACAAAGAAAGTCACATTTTTTGTCATCTTTTTTTATGTATGTACGATTGTTTCATGTTTGTTGGTATGCACTATGAAATGGTTAAGATATAGCAAACACCAGTTGACTTTGACATTTTTTGCCCTATGATATCTCAACATCGTGACTGTTTTACTTTTTTTTTTTTTTTTTTTATTGCTGCTGCATTGTGATATTCTGTGTACATTTTTGCCTTTGAACACTGTCTATGCTTTTGACATAATACGTTTTCTGTCATGTTATGCTGTATGCTTAATTATGTTACCATAAACCAGTCATTATTTAGTGAGTATATGATGTAAATGCAAGACATTAATCTTTGTTCATCATTTTCAGAAAGATATAACGTGTAAAGGAAATAACTTAAACAGAAATGGGAATTTCACCTACGGAATAGACGAAAGAAGATACAAAAACCTTATGAGGAAGAGTAAATGGATCAGAATTAACAAGCATTAACAAGAATATACTATGCATCGTAGAATAGCAGTCTTAACTAATTTTTTCTTTCAGAATACGAAGCGATTGATGCAAGCTGTCAGACGGAACTGCACATCTTAGTTTTAGTGATGAAATATGCTAGAGATAAGGAATAGTTATGTAATGAGTAATGAAGTGACTTTTTTGCAGATGATAATGAATGCTGATGAATAATGATGAAGAATATGCTACTATGAATAATGAAGTTTTTCTTTACAGGTGATGATAATAATGGAGTTATGATAATATGGATAATGAAGTGATGGATAATGAAGTTTTTTTTTTCTTTACAGATGAGGATGATGTTGAAGTTTATGTATTTATGCTATGTAGTTATTTAAGTATGTGTTGTAGTTTGTTTTGACAGTATGTTTTATATCGTATGGTATGATGACTGAAGGTTTTGGAAAGGACAGCTAGAGAACAAATATTTTTATACACATTTCACTACCTGTTAATTCGAAGTTTACTACTTTTCAGCATAAAATGCGTTTCTTCTTTCAGCTTAATAATCCATTTTTCTTATATATTTTTGCAGGAGAAATTATTTATGAAATTAATGTGCTATAAGCAGTTGTTCATTAAATCTAAGTCATTTATGAATGTGATTACATATACTCTACTTGTTTCATAACGTTGCTACAGCTGACTCATGACAAATGACGTTACACATTTTCATTTACAGGAACAACCCAGAAGCAATTTCTTTTTTTCTTTTTCTTGCTTTCCCCTATAATTACCCAAGGCAATGTAATGCTAACAAAAAAAAATGTATTACCAGTCCCAAATAATGCTACCCGTTTAAGAGAGTTCTTAATAATACTGATCAGCTCTGAATAGTATGTCAATTGAATACATAAATACTATGCGCATAATTTCAGTGAATAATACTTTTATTCTACTGTTCTCTGTAAAATGTTCTCTGTAAAGCGAATGACTTCTGATGATTTGCTAATAGGCAATCAATTTCAATGTTATCTGTAAAACGAATGACTTCTGATGATTTGCAAATAAGCAATCAATTTCAATGTTATCTGTAAAACGAATGACTTCTGATGATTTGCAAATAGGCAATCAATTTCAATGTTATCTCTAAAACGAATGACTTCTGATGATTTGTAATTAGGCAACGAATTTTAATGTAAAACGAATGACATCTGATGATTTGCAAATAGGCAATCAATTTCAATGTTCTCTGTAAAACGAATGACTTCTGATGATTTGTAATTAAGCAACGAATATCAATGTTATCTGTAAAACGAATGATTTCTATGATTTATAATTAGGCAATGAGTGCCAATGTTGTCAGTAAAACGCCATTCAATGAACATTATTCTGTAATACTACATACATGGTACAGAAATGTTCAATAACTGGACTATGAATGCCGCAAACTACTAATGTAATTTTCAGTGAAGACTAGTATGTGACTTAATGTCCTTCACCTTCTGGCCTAACTACCCTGAATTACTGCAATATCCATTTGTCCTGTCTATCCTCTTGATCATGGAGCACTATATTTGGTTTTTGCACTAATTCTACGTTGGTGTGCCTTGTAAGAGCGTGGTGTTGACACGACATGCTGTCCACCACCGTGAGCGATAGAGACGTTATTATGGTCCCACTGTTTGGTGTACCTGATGTACTGCCAAAATGATAACATGGACTATTACTACGACATTTCAGTGTCTTGGCTAAGCTGATAAATACTTCTGGAACAGGAACTTCAGATTGTCTCACTTGGTGTTGTACTTCTGTGGAAAGATATGGACTTTCAGTGCATCTGCGTGCAACCTAAGTGCTACAACCATGACGCAATCCTTCCTATTCCTTTCCTAATTCTTGTAAAATGAAAAAGTCATATACAGTGCGTGTGCCTTTCCTTTCATTTGTTAATAAGATCAGTTGTCCTGAAATTACTAAAGACTTCTATAGTGCATGTGCACTTTATTAAACTCCTTGATTTGTTTGTTTGTTGTAGAAAAATACTAGAGCATATTACAGTGCGTGTGCACTTTTGCCATTTGTTAATATGTTTTGTACTTAACTTCAGTGCGTGTGCACTTTATGCCACTTGTACTCATTGTATATATTTCGTCTTTGCCTGATATGTTCTGTACTCAGTGCATGTGCACTATATTTACTTCATGTTTGTAAAGTTAATTAGTTAAGAAAAAATTTGTTGCTCATGGCAAGTCCAAATGACTCACCATCGCTGCCAAATTTTTGCCCCCCCCCCCCCCCCCCCCAGTGGAGGGTTATGAAACGCGTATGTATTCAGTGTACTCATTAACAGCGATGGCGAGGCATGACAGAATCTCTGACCAGAGAGTTATTTATCGTTGCTAGTCTGCACTTGACCGCGCGAGAGTTCAGTGCAGTTGCGAGGAAGTAGTTGTACGTAGGGAGTCGCGAGAGCACGTAGTAGCGCGCGAGAGACAGTCGCAGTTGTGTGTGAGGAGTCGGCGGGCGTCGACATAGGGCTCTGGTCAAGGTTACGGACGAGGTGTATTTTTAAATAAGGTAATGAAGCAGCACTGCGCTCATCTGATAATGTAATGTATCTTAACTGTAATTAATTTTTTCAAGATTCGCCCCAATAATAATTTTATTCTGAAAGCAATTTTTTAAGAAAATAATCATTACAATTGAAACAATATTTCCTTTGCTTTTCCTCCCAGAATCAATTTATCAGGTTTATCTTAATGTTAATTTTGTGGGGATTTAATATTTTTGCATATTTTTGTTATCATTGAGTTTTATTACTGTTGGAAGCTAACATTTGGCAGTGTTTGCAATTCTTATTCAATTCATATCATTTAAAAATAATTACGGGGAGGCTACACTTAGCAGATTGAATATTCACATTTAAAAATTATCTTTCATTTTTGCGGGAAGGTTACACTTGGCTCTATTTCCATTATCATTTGGATGTTATCTAGCATTTCTCCGGGGAGGTTACACTTAGCACGATGTCCATTCACATTTAAAATAGTTTCTTTCACTTTTGCGGGAAGATTACACTTGGTTCTATTCCCATTAACATTTAATTATTGTCTTTTCAAAATTCTCCAAAGAAATTACATTAACATTATATTAATGTCCCCCCTTTTTCAAAATTCTCCGGCGAAATTAAACTAATACATATCTTTTTTTCAAAAATTCTCCGGGGAGGTTACAGTACATCCGGTGTAATGTCGCCGCAGGCTGCCACAATACGTTGTTTCATATCCTCTGGGGTTGTAGGCACATCGCGGTACACATACTCCTTTAACGTACCCCACAGAAAGAAGTCCAGAGGTGTAAGATCAGGATAACGGGCTGGCCAATTTATGCGTCCTCCACGTCCTATGAAACGCCCGTCGAACATCCTTTCAAGGGTCAGCCTAGTGTTAAATGCGGAATGTGCAGGTGCACCATCATGCTGATACCACATACGACGACGCGTTTCCAGTGGGACATTTTCGAGCAACGTTGGCAGATCAGTCTGTAGAAACGCGATGTATGTTGCAGCTGTTTGGGCCCCTGCAATGAAGTGAGGACCAATGAGGTGGTCGCCAATGATTCCGCTCCATACATTTACAGTCCACGGTCGCTGTCGCTCTACCTGTCTGAGCCAGCGAGGATTGTCCACGGACCAGTAATGCATGTTCCGGAGATTCACTGCCCCGTGGTTTGTGAAACCCGCTTCATCGGTAAACAGGTAGAGCTGCAACGCATTCTCTGTTAATGCCCATTGACAGAATTGCACTCGATGATTAAAGTCATCAGCATGTAATTGCTGATGTAGGGACACATGAAACGGGTGAAAGCGGTGACGATGTAGTATGTGCATGACACTACTTTGACTCAGTCCACCGGCTCTCGCAATGTCCCGTGTACCCATGTGTGGGTTCATGGCAACAGCAGCTAACACACCAACTGCACCCGCTTCTCCTGTGACGGGCCTGTTACGGACCCGTTTGCGTGCTACGACCATACCTGTTGCATACAGTTGGCGGTAGATGTTTTGCCATGTGCGGCACGTTGGATGTTCTCTGTCCGGGTACCGTTCTGTCCGGGTACCGTTCACCGTTCTGCATACACCCTGCAGGCTTCAGCTGCATTTCGTCGACACTCGCCATAGATGAGTATCATCTCCGCCTTTTCAGAGTTCGAATACACCATGGTCACAGTTCCTACAACACTACACTATCACAGGCGTCTGGTAACACGGTGTACTACAGTTGGTCTGCGTGCGGAGACGAATGCAGAATAACAATAGCATCAAGCGCTACATGCGGACACTGCGACAGCTAGACCAAACGACAACAGTGCACTACAGCCACACTCGTAAACACGGTCGTCATCGTAAACATGTCCCTGCAGATGCTGCTCGCCGTCCGTGGCCCGTGTTTGTTACAACACGCAACTGAACGTCGGACGTTTCAAGCGCCAACTTTAGGTTACAATATCTCCGGATGTAATTAACATTTTACAATGCAACAAACGGCACTGATTACGTATTTGTTTATATGTTCAGATGTGCTAACAAACGTAACATGGTTCCATTTAAAAAAACGTAGGTTTGTGTTAAAAAACATACTTCCGTGCATTTTTGTATGGTTTGTATTAAACAACTACACTAGCCTCTCTCCTCACGTTCGGTCTGTGGAATCGGTTCGTCAGAATTTGATGTGGTTTTCGAAATATATCCAATATATCCAGCGGTAACGTTAGGTGACTCACCATATATATATATATATATATCAGTTCATGACATCCAGTCTTACAAATTTACTGTCTCTGATGGACACACGTACGACCAAATCATCCGCTCTCAAAACTCCGCCATCTCTCTCCCCACATCCACCACTGCTGGCGGCTCACCTCCAACTGCGCAACGCTACGCGCTGTTAACAGCCAACTGCCCAACACTACAATAGCGAATTCCAACAATGCAAACCAGCACACAGCACAGCCAGTGATTTTCATACAGAGCACTACATGGCGTTACCAATAAAAAACCTAAACAGCCTATTACATTTCGTAACTTTAAGGCAGCAAATGCCCGTAGCAAGACGCTTACGCTGCGCTGACGAAGCTTCAGCTGCTGGTCTGTCTGAAAGCCCATACTTAATTGCAGGACGTGGTTGTCAGCGGAACTTTTATGGCTATGCTGTCTCCACACAGCTGTAAAATTCTGATTTAAAAAATATGAATGGCCAAAGCCTCTCAGCCAAGACGTGGTGACCATTCCTCTTTCTCGAGAGAGGTTTCTTTTCTGACTCAGTTCCAACTGTCGGTTAGTTGGCTACCACTTATCCCTATGCCTCTATGCGGAATAAGAAAGACCGTTTAAAACTTGAGTTGTTCGTAACGGTGACCGCGATTCTGAGTAAGTTATTAACCCTTCTACACCTGAAGATGACGGCTAGGTACGCTATCGAAATATGGTGCTACGAAAACGAGTAAACCCGCCTGGACACCCGACAACTGTAGAAGCAAAGTATTAACTCTTCTGAAAATAACGACAGCCAAAATCTGTTTCCAGACTTTGGTTTCTTAGTATGTTAGGAATGATTATCGCGCTCATTTTCTCTCGGAAATTTAGTTAATGGTTTGACCGTGTGTAATTTTTGAAGAGTTGAAAATGAAAGTGTTAGGGAAAATCTGGATACAGCAATATGTCGATTATCACCTGATTTGTTGTTAATTACTCGTCTCTTCCTTTCTTTACGCTCCTTGTACGGCCACTCAAGCATTTGTCTCGCCACATAGCTGTCCAATTGATGTTTATTGTATTATAAGACAAGCAGTCTGTGGCATTAGGTGCCTGTGTCGAACTGGGCGCTTGCTGCAAGCCATTGCGACCGCCGTGCGGAGACAATAGCGGGGCGGTGTGGCTGTAGCAGCGTGAGGTATGCACGGAGCCAATTGTTCCGACCGATATGTGAGCGCCAGATCCTAGTTCCCAGACGCCGGAATGGCTCCATTAACAACAGACTGCCAATAGTGCAGCCTGCAAAGCCCGAGGCCCCATTCCGTAAGCGGCAGTGCCTCTCTCAGCAGGCGCATGCAGCTGCCACTGCTGCCGACTGAACCGCGAGCTGTGGTAAACAACGCGCCGCAACAGACACCGGTCTCTCGCCTCTCTCTGCAACATTCTCTCGCGAGAAATCAAAAATGTGTTTGCAGTTATCTCAGTTCTACGAGTGGAGGTCGGCCGAAGGAACACCGCGGGTTAACACCCGCAAAACATCGTCGCACAGGACTGCATGTACCCGTGGTTTTAAAAAGGTAATGCCACCTTGATTGAGACGCATGATCGTTCTGTGGTGATTTTACTGCTACACGATCAACTTCCAATATACCATGTGATCCAAAAGTCAGTATAAATGTGAAAACTTAATAAACCACGGAATAATGTAAATAGAGAGGTAAAAATTGACACACATGCTTGCAATGACATGGGGTTTTATTAGAACAAAAAAAGAAAGTATTGCTAGACGCGTGAAAGATGTCTTGCGCGCGTCGTTTGGTGATGATCGTGTGCTCAGTCGCCACTTCCGTCATGCTTGGCCTCCCAGGTCCCCAGACCTCAGTCCGTGCGTTTATTGGCTTTGGGGTTACCTGAAGTCGCAAGTGTATTGTGATCGACCGACATCTCTAGGGATGCTGAAAGACAACATCCGACGCCAATGCCTCACCATAACTCAGGACATGCTTTACAGTGCTGTTCATAACAGTATTCCTCGACTACAGCTATTGTTGGGGAATGATGGTGGACATATTGAGCAATTCCTGTAAAGAACATCATCTTCGCTTTGTCTTACTTTGTTATGCTAATTATTGCTATTCTGATCAGATGAAGCATTATCTGTCGGACATTTTTTGAACTTTTGTATTTTTTTGGTTCTAATAAAACCCCATGTCATTCCAAGCATATGTGTCAATTTGTACCTCTCTATCTACATTATTCCGTGATTTATTCAGTTTTCAAATTTATACTGACTTTTTGATCACCTGGTATGACATGCCTCATCCTAATAAATTAAATCTTTCGTTTCCGCATTCCAGACGTCAGCACGTTATACCATATGATGCATCGGTGAACGGCAGGCTGTTATTTGTAAATATTGCATTTCACAGAGTTGGTCACAATTGAGAGGAAACAATATGAGCACCTGCTCAAGAGAGTGGTGATCCCTCTTTCCAACTCAATACAGCAGCGATTCTGGCGATAAGAATTCGACAAGTCCCGCATAGTGTGAGGCCAGATGTGTACACACATGTCACGCAATTCCCTTAAATTACGGGCCCGTGGTTTGTGGGAGCGCAGGTGAATCTAGATACTGTGCCAGAAACGTCCCTTCTGTATCATATCAGGCGAATTTGCAGACCAAAACGTCAACGAGAGTTCACTGTCATGCCCCTCGAACCGCTGTAATACGATTCTGGCTTTGTGACACAGACAGCTATCTCACTGGAAGATGACATTGCAGTTGTTGAAGACATCAAGCATAAAGGCTGATTGGTGATATTCACGTACTCCTCAGATGATATTGTGTCTCAGTATCAGGACGCATATATGGCGTATCCAGACGTGTCTGGACTTGACCACCGACGTTGTGTAACAGAAAACGACACCCATTCGATGAGGCGACGCGTTTCACATGCTCTCAAATAAAGTCTCCATTAGCGTAGTATAAAGGCAGTCAACCTTGTAGTATATTTACATAGGAAGAAGTAAGGGTCGCCCACTGCGAAGCCTCACGTTCAACAATGTGCGGTGGACGCTGTGCTACCAAAGACTCAGGCTCCAGGTCTCGACTGATGTACGAATACAATTACTAACGCGGCAAGTTATGTATTTATCTTTTTTCGTGTTTCCCTCGTAGTATATTTATTAAATTAATGCTTGTTTCCCTGTTTAAGAGCTTTGAACTCGCTTTTGTTCGTGTAAATTCACTCAGTCTGTAGCGCAATAGTTGCGCACTCAACAGCCAGCTACGTTGTTCATTAATGCATCAGCGCCCATTAGTGACACACCAAGAGAGTAGGAAGTTGCATTACTAGAAATTCTGCTTGTATAGTTTACTTTTTCAGTTAGTCTTGCTAGGATGGTCAATTTCAGTGACATCTATTTGTTGTAGAATCATGGAACATATTTTGTGTTCAGACATAATGACCTTTCTAGACTCTGAGAAGCTCATCTGCAGAAACCAGCACGGTTTTAGGAAACAGCGGTCATGCGAGACACAGCTGGCCCTCTTTGTGCATGATATTCAACTGCCTCTACATACCGGCGCCCAGGTTGGTGCAATATTTCTCGACTTTCGAAAGGCTTTCCACTCAGTTCCACAGTGTCGCTTGCTTGAAAATGTGCGCGCATACCGTCTGTCCGATGACATATACGGCTGTATAGAAAGTTTTCTAACAGACAGAGAGCAGGATGTCGTCCTGAATGGGGAGACATCCACAGAAACAAGTCTAACATCAGGTGTGCCCCCAGGGCAGCGTAATAGGTCCGCTGCTTCTTACGATTTACATAAACGATCTGGTTGATGGTATTGACAGCGGCAGTAGACTGATTGCCGATGATGCTGTAGTCCCGAGGAAAGTAGTATCACACGAAAGTTGTGAACAAATCAATGAGAATTTGCAGAAAATAAATGCGTGGTGTAAAGACTGGCAGTTATCTCTCAATATTTGCAAGTGTAGCCTACTGCGTATAACAAAGCGAAAATATCCATTTATGTACGAGTACAAAATAAATGCCCACTCTTTGGAAGCGGTAACATCCGTCAAGTACCTGGGTGTGACTATTCGAAATGATCTCAACTGGACGATTAGATTATACAAATAACGGGTGAGGCGAACTCTTGATTGCAGTTTGTTGGTAGAATCCTGAAGGATGCAGTCCTTCAACAAAGGAAATTGCTTACAATTGTGAGGTAACGGGCGAATTGTGGTGCCCTGAAAAATATTCTAAGTTGGCGTGGCCGCACTTGACGCTCGTCAGAGCCGCGGCCCGGCTGCGAACACGTGGTGGCGGACGTTAGCCGGACGAGAGGGGCAGCCCCAGCGCATGGTCCAGCCGCGTGGCTGGGAATTCCGCTGTGACGAGGACGGTGCTTTCTGTCGATGAAGGAGATGGCTATGCCGGGAGTGACAAAGATGGCAGATTTTGTGAAGCCTTAATGACAGACATTTCACAGTTCGTGTAGAAATTAATAGTAGCCAAATGAATCATGATACTCCAAAAAGAAACATGTGCATTACTATTATTTGCACGACGATGTGATGGTGTAATCAGATTTTCAATATCTTTATTAGTTTAAAGTTTAGTATCTGACGGTAAATTATACAAGTAACACCCAGCAACGAACTTCCAAAATATAAACACTTCATCCGATTTTGTCAATCGCCGTGTCTGTAGAAAGCTATTAGTGTAAACCTAGTTTGGTACGGATTACAGGCATGTAACTTAAATAGTACATGAGTTATTGGAGGTCAAAGTGGCCGATTACTATCGATCAAAATGGTTCAAATGGCTCTGAGCATTATGGGACTTAACTCCTGATGTCATCAGTCCCCTAGAACTTAGAACTACTTAAACCTAACTAACCTAAGGACATCACAAACACCCATACCCGAGGCAGGATTCGAACCTGCGACCATAGCGGTCTACTATAGATCGCGTCAGGCCGTACGTACTCCACAGTTACACGAAAAAATTGTAGCAGCATGCTTATAATTGTATTTATTCATCTATGTCTTTGTTTATATCTGATATATACTGTTCATAAAGAAATTGGTTAAATATTTACTGTGTTTTAGAAAGCACAGAGACATTAGGCTACTGACCTACCTTTTGTTGCTATTCCTTTGATATATGTTTATTTAATTTGTTTATTTATTTAATAATGTGTGTTAGAGCGTGTTTATGGTCCAGCCGTAGGAATGTTTATTTAATTTCATGTTATTTAAATGTAACTCCGGTCATTCGTATGTGTATAAACATCTTTGTGAGTGTACGTTGGGGTGGAGACATGTAGGCAGAGCTCTAGCTAATCACAGCGCTCGTTAATGGCGAGACTGTATGGAAGTGGGGGAAGAGGATGAGTTCTGGAGTACGGCACAGCACACGGAAGGTGTTGGACGGCGCGACGAACGCACAGTGGCGGGGAAACACTTGGAGTGGGGCAGTTTGCGCGTGGTCGCGAGAGATATAAATATTTCGGAGTGCCGAATTGTGCACTTGTGAGATTTCCGTGGCTTCTACAGTGAAGACGTAGTGTGCGTTTTGAAGTGAATATCTCGCGAGCTGTGTCGTTGTTCATAACTAATTACGTGCTGTAATAATCTATTTTTTCCCTGTTATTCAATTTATATTCTATTTAATTGCTGGACCATCGACACCAATAAGTGTTTTGCAGAAATATACGGCATTCTCAAAAGTACTTTTGCTATCGTACTCGTCAATTAAAGTCGTTAAGATAGTACCCGCAGATTTATTTAATTGCAATCTTTCATTTATAAATATATACGTTACATTCATAATTCGCAATTGCCGAGTGATAGCAACCTTCGACCATTCGATTCATGTGTCTATTCGTATTGTATACTGTAGACTCAACAGTATTTGCCTTGTAATGCGGCAACTACGTATCCCAGCCTCTAGACAACGAAACCAGCCAAAACTTTTAATATTGCAACGTTGAGTCGGAGGGTGCGTAGTTATTTTGGAAAGCACGCACAATACGTTACTTCGTTCAGTCTTACAGTATTCTTCGACTGTATGGGACCCGTACCAGTTGCGGCTGATTCAAGAGACTGAGAATGTCCAAAGAAGAGCGGCAAGATTCGTGACTGGTACATTTAGCCATCGCGAGAGCGTTACAAATCTCATAGAAAGTTAAAAGTCGGACAGACTTGAAGACAGACGACGCGCTAAACGGAAGGTACTGCTCACTAAATTCTAAAATACGATCTTCGCGAGTAAGATACCTGTCTGTGTCACAAGGCCAGAATCGTATTACAGTGGTTCGAGGAGCATAATAGCGAACTCTCGTTGACGTTTTGGTCAGCAAATTCGCCTGATCTGATACTGAAGGAACGCTTCTGTCACAGTATCAGATTCACCTGCGCTCCCACAAACCACGGGCCCGTAATTTAACGGAATTCCGTGACATGTTGTAAGTAGGCTGTTTATGTTTTCTTATTGGCAACGTTACGTAGCGCTCTGTACGAAAATCACTGGCTGTGCTGTGTGCAGTCGGTGGCTAGTTTGCATTGTTGTCTGCCATTGTAGTGTTGGGCAGCGGCAGCTGGATGTGAACAGCGCGTAGCGTTGCGCAGTTGGAGGTGAGCCGCCAGCAGTGGTGGATGTGGGGAGAGAGATGGCGGAGTTTTGAAATTTGTCATGAACTGCTATATATATTATGACTATTGAGGTAAATACATTGGTTGTTCTCTATTAAAATCTTTCATTTGCTAACTATGCCTATCAGTAGTTAGTGCCTTCAGTACTTTGAATCTTTTATTTAGCTGGCAGTAGTGGCGCTCGCTGTATTGCAGTAGCTTGAGTAGCGAAGATTTTTGTGAGGTAAGTGATTTGTGAAAGGTATAGGTTAATGTTAGTCAGGGCCATTCTTTTGTAGGGATTTTTGAAAGTCAGATTGCGTTGCGCTAAAAATATTGTGTGTCAGAATAAGCACAGTCCTGCAAAATTGTTCAAAGGGGACGTTTCATATGTCGACCCTTAGCCGAGGATACCTCACTGGAATCTTCTGATTTTTTCTTGTAGTTTGTGTAATTAGTGTAGATTTTGTTTATTGCTGGCGCGTAATTGTAGAGAAAATCTCCTTTGTAGTTGCAGCCTTTCATTGTTGTACAGTAAAACAGTTGTGGCATGCTTGTAGATTTGCACCAAGTATTTCGCAGCTGCAATTAACTAGATATTATTTTCAGTGCTATGTTAATGTGTTCCCCTATTTTTGCTCTTCAAATTGTGTTTTTCTGTGTTGTCGTGTGAAATATTGTGACCATAATGGCGTGTGAAAAACGTAACACTAGGCTCCAAAGTAAACTGAGAAATTACAGCGAAGACGAAAGCAGTGTGTTAGCGCCACCGTGTAATGAATTAACTAATATTCAAAGTAGTAATTTGGTAATTGTGCATAGGGAAATGGAGCGGGTGGCAAATAATGGTGTAGACAGTGAAACAAGTAGTGAACAGGGAAGCATTATCGATCGATCGGTCGGCAACAGCTCGCCTCAGGAATACGAAATGACAGGACACAATCTTGCAAATACTGTAGACTCAGGTTTTGCGTCCTCACCGTTTTTTCAAATGAGTCAAGACACATTTTCCGCTTGTCAAAATGTGAACGTTGCCGGTGCAACTTTACTGCCGAAAAGCACTGAGGAACATGTTTCAGACACCAGTGCATTGTTATTACAGTTAATGCAACAAATGGGACAAAAGCTTGAAAAGTTAGACACAATGGAACAACACCAGAGACAAACACAGCAACAGTTAGACAAAGTGGAACAAAATCTCAAAAAGTTAGACACAGTGGAACAAAAGCTTCAAAAGTTAGACTCAGTGGAACATACGCTTGAACAAACACGTGAAGACTTAACTACTGAGTTACATAACATCGAATCGAAATGTCAAAAAGTCTGTAATGACGTAAAAACACAAATTTGTGAGCATTTTCAACCTATTTTTTCGTGGCACGAAAATGCATTACAGAATCACGAAGCAGCCATAAAAGAACTGCAAACTATTTTTCATCAAAATCATGAGACCCTGCAAGCTAAAATTGACTCAGTTGCATCTACCGATTCGGTTATGCAACTTGCAAAAACTCAAGAAAACTTAAAGGACACGGTAGATACTCTGAAAATTGTTTCAGAAAGACACATGGAGGAAATTAGTTCATTATCAGAGAAAGTAGTTGAACTTTCGGATCAGCTAAATAATTTATCTACGAAGGTAGATGATAATCTGAATGACACAAAACCGGTAGTCTTTAATGACACAGAAGAGAGCGAAGAAATTAGGAAACTGAAACAAAATCTGAATCAAATTAATACGCAACACCAAAGAGAAATCCGGGAAGTACAAGATCAGCTGACACAGGTAACACAAGAATTACGTATTTCAGAGGACACTCGCACTCCAACACGGGAAGAGGGACTTAGAAATACGGAAAAGCCGCAAAATAATAACACAGGGCATTTCGGAAGTTATGAAAGAAATTGGCAATGTGCACCGAATTTTGAGATGGAACGGCCGACACGACCTAACAATGACCGATATGCGACTCGCCGACATGATGATTTTGACTATAAGCTGTTCATTACTACACGTAAATTCAAAACATTTAAGAATTCTGGCAACGACATTCATCCACAAGCATGGCTCCATCAATTCTCTCATTGTTCCAACTGGTCGTTAGAGCACAGATTAGAATTTATGTGTGGCTATTTAGAGAATGAACCAGCTGTAAGAATGTGATCGGTCATTCACGATTGCCACAGCGAAGGAGAATTTTATCATGCCTTCCTCTCAGCGTATTGGTCTCAAGCTACACAAGACCGAGTAAAACATAGCATCATGATGATGAAACACTTTGAACAATCAGAATTTTCCAGTCTTGTCAAATATTTTGAAGACATGTTGCACAAGAATCAGTACCTGTCAAACCCATACAGCCCCTCAGAACACATCCGCATTTGCTTAATCAAATTACCTGAACATTTACGACATATTATTTTAGCAGAACGTTGCAAAGACGACATTGAAGCTTTTCAGGGACTCCTACAAGAATTAGAAATTGACACAGACAGTCGCCGGATGCGAAAACAGGAAAACAATCACTACAGGTCACATACGTCACAGTTCCGTGACGACAGAAACAATAACTGGACACGACAAGGCTATTCTTACAACACAAATCGTGACCAAAACAGACACCACCCAAATGACAACCACTGGCAGAATAATAATTACAGGGAAAGATCGCATTTCCGTTGTAATGAATATGACAGAGACAATCATAGAAACAGCCAATATGGTAACCAGAACTATTATTATCAAGGGAGACAGAATACTTTCAGACGCAACAGTTCAGCGCGCAGTTACGATTCAGGGAGAAATTCTCCACCATGTGACCGACAAGAAAGAAACTATGAAATCTACCGACATGACATCAGACGATATGATCGTAACGACAGACCTGAATTACATCAGAACTGGCAGGACTCTAACAGAGCTGGGCCCTCTCGGCAAGGCGAATTTGTAGAAGTTAGGTCTCCTAATCCCAATAACGGCGCGCGCCAACAAAGAGACAGACAATGACTCGCACAGCAGGCAGCCGCGTGCGCCCGCTGGCTCAGAGAAAAATAACACAGACGCTAACCTTGAGAAAAATTCCAGTATTCTTTACCGACGTATACCGCATGATAATTGCATTCAAGTTCAAACTCTGTGCACTAGGAAGAGTAAAGGTTTACACCACATTTCACATGTAAAACCGTTTATTGAAAGATAATCTGCTTTTTAACTTTGTCTTTGCCATAAAACTTTTCACTTCACATTTCTAGTATTCTTTGTCAGACTTAAGAAACTGTTAACATGCAACAATGTTTGAAGTTAAATATCCAGTCAAGAACCAAGAGAACTTATTTAAACAGAAATTACGAATGCATTGTTATTGTGAACAGACGACACAGTGTTATTGTGTGTGTGCATTCTTGCTTGTTTGTTGCACGATTACGTAACGACTATAAGGCTCACATACTTAGAACATTTACCAGTACTGCTAATGAGATTTTAATGCAACATTTTGGTTTACTTGAAAATACATTATGGATTTAAAGTGCTTTCTGAGAGATACCAGATGACACAGTGGTTAGTTTATTTGACAGCTACACGACTATATCACGACGCTACTAATGTGTGACACAATTTACATTGTTGCTTTTGCGGTGTTTCTGTTTTATATCTGCACAGTTTTTCTGAATTCTTCTGGAAAGTAAAACACGTTTTAGTGGTAACTTTTGTGGTATAGCTACAAGGAGGCAGCCTTTTTCGTGGCACAACAATACGTTGCAGCACAGTACTTTCTTCATCACGGTAATAAGCGTAATAACTAAGATATCTATACGCAAAGCATTTCACTTTCGTTTATGATGAGGTAAGTACATTGACTTCAGCAGAACTTTGCTTACAGAGGACGATAACTACGACACTTCCACAGAATTATCTTCTACATCTACATCTACATTTATACTCCGCAAGCCACCCAACGGTGTGTGGCGGAGGGCACTTTACGTGCCACTGTCATTACCTCCCTTTCCTGTTCCAGTCGCGTATGGTTCGCGGAAAGAACGACTGTCTGAAAGCCTCCGTGCGCGCTCTAATCTCTCTAATTTTACATTCGTGATCTCCTCGGGAGGTATAAGTAGGGGGAAGCAATATATTCGATACCTCATCCAGAAACGCACCCTCTCGAAACCTGGCGAGCAAGCTACACTGCGATGCAGAGCGCCTGTCTTCCAGAGTCTGCCACTTGAGTTTATTAAACATCTCCGTAACGCTATCACGGTTACCAAATAACCCTGTGATGAAACGCGCCGCTCTTCTTTGGATCTTCTCTATCTCCTCCGTCAACCCGATCTGGTACGGATCCCACACTAATGAGCAATACTCAAGTATAGGTCGAACGAGTGTTTTGTAAGCCACCTCCTTTGTTGATGGACTACATTTTCTAAGCACTCTCCCAATGAATCTCAACCTGGTACCCGCCTTACCAACAATTAATTTTATATGATCATTCCACTTCAAATCGTTCCGCACGCATACTCCCAGATATTTTACAGAAGTAACTGCTACCAGTGTTTGTTCCGCTATCATATAATCATACAATAAAGGATCCTTCTTTCTATGTATTCGCAATACATTACATTTGTCTATGTTAAGGTACAGTTGCCACTCCCTGCACCAAGTGCCTATCCGCTGCAGATCTTCCTGCATTTCGCTACAATTTTCTAATGCTGCAACTTCTCTGTATACTACAGCATCATCCGCGAAAAGCCGCATGGAACTTCCGACACTATCTACTAGGTCATTTATATATATTGTGAAAAGCAATGGTCCTATAACACTCCTCTGTGGCACGCCAGAGGTTACTTTAACGTCTGTAGACGTCTCTCCATTGATAACAACATGCTGTGTTCTGTTTGCTAAAAACTCTTCAATCCAGCCACACAGCTGGTCTGATATTCCGTAGGCTCTTACTTTGTTTATCAGGCGACAGTGTGGAACTGTATCGAATGGCCTCCGGAAGTCAAGAATAATAGCATCTACCTGGGAGCCTGTATCTAATATTTTCTGGGTCCCATGAACAAATAACGCGAGTTGGGTCTCACACGATCGCTGTTTCCGGAATCCATGTTGATTCCTACATAGTAGATTCTGGGTTTCCAAAAACGACATGATACTCGAGCAAAAAACATGTTCCAAAATTCTACAACAGATGGACGTCAGAGATATAGGTCTATAGTTTTGCGCATCTGCTCGACGACCCTTCTTGAAGACTGGGACTACCTGTGCTCTCTTCCAATCATTTGGAACCCTCCGTTCGTCTAGAGACTTGCGGTACACGGCTGTTAGAAGGGGGGCAAGTTCCTTCGCGTACTCTGTGTAGAATCGAATTGGTATCCCGTCAGGTCCAGTGGACTTTCCTCTGTTGAGTGATTCCAGCTGCTTTTCTATTCCTTGGACACCTATTTCGATGTCAGCCAATTTTTCGTTTGTGCGAGGATTTAGAAAAGGAACTGCAGTGCGGTCTTCCTCTGTGAAACAGCTTTGGAAAAAGGTGTTTAGTATTTCAGCTTTACGCGTGTCATCCTCTGTTTCAATGCCATCATCATCCCGGAGTGTCTGGATATGCTGTTTCGAGCCACTTACTGATTTAACGTAAGACCAGAACTTCCTAGGATTTTCTGTCAAGTCGGTAGATAGAATTTTACTTTCGAATTCACTGAACGCTTCTCGCATAGCCCTCCTTACGCTAACTTTGACATCGCTTAGCTTCTGTTTGTCTGAGAGGTTTTGGCTGCGTTTACACTTGGAGTGAAGCTCTCTTTGCTTTCGCAGTAGTTTCCTAACTTCGTTGTTGTACCACGGTGGGTTTTTCCCGTCCCTCACAGTTTTACTCGGCACGTGCCTGTCTAAAACGCATTTTACGATTGCCTTGAACTTTTTCCATAAACACTCAACATTGTCAGTGTCAGAACAGAAATTTTCGTTTTGATCTGTTAGGTAGTCTGAAATCTGCCTTCTATTACTCTTGCTAAACAGATAAACCTTCCTCCCTTTTTTTATATTCCTATTAACTTCCATATTCAGATATGCTGCAATGGCCTTATGATCACTGATTCCCTGTTCTGCACTTACAGAGTCGAAAAGTTCGGGTCTGTTTGTTATCAGTAGGTCCAAGATGTTATCTCCACAAGTCGGTTCTCTGTTTAATTGCTCTTACAGCAAGACACACATTTAGCGCTACAGGACACGCATTTGAGAGATTAATTTTGTACTTAAGCCATTTATTTTTCAAGATTTTTGAATTGCAAAGAAGGTTTTCCGTGATACATTTCATTCCATTGCTGTAATCTGTAACACCTGAGGGTATAATTACATTAATCCTCAGGGGGGTACACGCTTACTTTGTGTACCATGTGTTTGGCAAGCACAAGAAGCCCTAGCTAATATGGTATTTGCTTATACAACTTTACACATCGGTACCATATTTCTCCAACACAGAATTACACAGCTATCTGATTATGTAACAGAGAAACAAAAAATTTTTTTATGTCAGTGACACATGTTTACGCAATTACACAGTTGGATAACTTCACACTTACGAAATTGTATATTGTTTGTACTTTGTGAACTGTTCATATTTTTTCGGAACCATTGTGATACTATGAGAGCTTTGAATGATGTATTTGGTATGGGATCATGATTTTTAAAGTACGTTTGAGGTAGATGACACTATTGAAATGAGCAGAGAATTTGTTTTAGGTTTTGAAATTATTGGAGGAAGCTACGACGATTTTGAGAGTTGACTGAGGTGTTATGATGTTATTATTACGATGATTATGTGTATTATGTTGTTGCCATATGTTTATGATCAACAATTTGATGCTATATGAGGAATTTGATTATGCTATGTATTTATTACAATGAAATATTGATGTGTCGACGAATATGTATATGTGTAATAAGGTAAGGAGTAATGAATAGTGATTAGGGACTCTGACTTGTGGAAAAGGATGTTGGAAACCAAGAATAGTACTTAGGAGTTATGAATAGTGTGTAAATGCGTGAATGTATCACAATGCCGGCGAAAAATTTTGGACACTGTTATATTCATAAGATTTTGTTTCTACACATTGGTAACGCAAATTCTCGACCTGTGAATTTTTTTATATGAGACTGTCACTGTAGCGGAAACTGGTGTCGTAAATATTTCGGTAAGAAAGTTAAATGACCACCTGCACGTAATGCGTCGTGGGCACCCGGCTGGGCGACAGCCGCCCGAAAAAGAAAAAAAAAGCCATTAGCGTGTGCCTTTCAGTGGCACAGGTAGAAAAAAAAAGGGAGGCCATTATCCTCGCTATTGACGTTCCTTTGTAGAAAGCATCGCAAAAACGACACGGTCTAACATGAAAACATATGATTATACTGTGGAGCTCTTAATTTAAGATATTTACTAAAATGCCTAATGAAACGATGAGAAACATTTCATGGCTATTATCGTGCTAGTTGAGAGAAATGCCATATGGCTTGCTTTATGTATTTATTAACTCATTTTGTTTAATATCTAGTTTCTAGCTGCACTTCAGCGTTGGTTAAAATAAAATTTTATAGATGTACTAATACAAATATTTTCTGTCTACAGATCGAGTAAATAATAATTTTTTTCAAAAAAATGAGGGAGCACAAAGACATTTCCCTTCACAGGAACTGCATACATAATTTACTTTACAAGTACTTGGTAATTTTTTGTAGAATTAGTTTTTGTGGTGCACCACCTTAATTACAAGGTCATTAAGATGTGAATAGACATTTCCCTTATATGCATTGTTGTCTTTAGTGTACTATTTTTTCTGCTTGAGCTATGTCATGTTTAGGTATTTCATTTTCTGCTGCTGTTTGCCAGGCATAATGTTACTGAATTTGACTTTGTATTACACTGATAAGCCAGTTTTACTACGCATTTATTTTTCTTGTTTGCTGCTCATTGCCTTATATTAGTTGTAATTTATGCTGCTTGCTTTGCCTTTTGTATTTTTTATCATTGCTGTTTGTGTTAATTGTTTTGTGCTGCTGCATTGCCTTGTCCCTTAGTTTAGCATCTGAGCTCAGTAGATTTAAGTTAGCTTAAGAGGGGGTAGACTATATAAGAAACTAACTATGATGATTTGGAAGAAATGCATTGAGAAGATATAAGAAAATGGTTTGGCCAAAAAAAAGGGTAGTGTACAGTGGAGAAAAAACTATTTTGAAAGAGGATCTGAACAGAATACAGAAAGCAGGTATAGATAGGACTTTTTGGGAATAATGATGAATGAAGGGAGACCTCCAAGAAGTAAAGAAAATTTTGTTTGCAAAATACTGCAGTAAAACAAACCCTGTCCTTTCCTTTTGTATTATTATGCTATGTGTTTGTGTACCCTTGTGTATTTGTCTACTTCCTGTCTTTAGTTGTTTATCTGATAAGACCTATGTTGTAGAATTTTTTTAATACTATGTTATTTACTTTGTAAAGATGTTTAGACATTATTTATTCTGTTTTGTTGCTCATATGTGAAGGTGATGTTTCAAAAGTTATTCTGATCTTTTATGTATTTACTTATGTCATAATTCCTGTAACACTGATGTATATGTTTATTTCTATTCTTTTGTAAAGCCCCTATTACTACAAATGTTATCTGTATTATTATGTTTTAATGATGTGTTTTGTACCTTTGTTATTGTGTTCTTATGTTATAAAATTGTACTTGACACCAGTTCATCAAATTAAGTAACTTGTAAGTTCCATTTCACTGCACACGTTTCTGTTGGTCATACTATATGGACAATATGTGACACGTAGGGACTGTTAGTGTTTGCACGTGTGTTAATAATTCAGCAAGGGACTGGATAACAGCATTGCTGGTTCTAAGGACAATTCCAAAAACTTTGTGAGTGCACAAGTGGTGGTTTATGGACTTGCTATATTGTCCGCAAGACTCTTCGATGGTGATTGTGCACCTGTACATTTGCAACAGATGGCTGCTGGCCGTCTGTACGAGGACTACAGTGAGTCTGCACCTTTGATGACCCACCAATACCATTATTTCTACAAGGACTACAGTGGGTCTGCGTCTTTGCTGACTCACCAGTACCATTATTTCTACAAGGACTGCAGTGGGTCTGCGCCTCTGGTGGCCCACCAATACCGTAATCTCTACCAGGACTACAGTGGGTCTACTCTGTGATGACCTACCCACCAATATTCTTCAAAACTTCGATTGATTCTGCTGTGGGTTTGCTCTGTTGTGGCCCATTGCCTGTCTGCATGTCAAGAGTCAGCACTGTCTTTCCGTTGGAAGGACAACACTACTTCTTCAAGACTGTATGGAAATCCACTACTTCCATGTGCATTTTCTTTTACTGCTCAGACTTTGAGAAAAACACTGCAATTTTAGTGTGATTAATAATCAGGACTGTCTTTATTGACTGTGAGAAAATTTTAGCTTTTGACCAACATTGTATCAAGAAGTGTGTGCATTGGATATCTTTCTTACTGTAATTATGAAAAATTTTATCAAATCATTATTGACCACTGCCCAAAACAATTTGTAAAATTTTTTGTGGGGAGCATGGGGGCTATGTAAGTAGGCTGTTTATGTTTTCTTATTGGCAACGTTACGTAGCGCTCTGTACGAAAATCACTGGCTGTGCTGTGTGCAGTCGGTGGCTAGTTTGCATTGTTGTCTGCCATTGTAGTGTTGGGCAGCGGCAGCTGGATGTGAACAGCGCGTAGCGTTGCGCAGTTGGAGGTAAGCCGCCAGCAGTGGTGGATGTGGGGAGAGAGATGGCGGAGTTTTGAAATTTGTCTTGAACTGCTATATATATTATGACTATTGAGGTAAATACATTGGTTGTTCTCTATTAAAATCTTTCATTTGCTAACTATGCCTATCAGTAGTTAGTGCCTTCAGTACTTTGAATCTTTTATTTAGCTGGCAGTAGTGGCGCTCGCTGTATTGCAGTAGCTTGAGTAGCGAAGATTTTTGTGAGGTAAGTGATTTGTGAAAGGTATAGGTTAATGTTAGTCAGGGCCATTCTTTTGTAGGGATTTTTGAAAGTCAGATTGCGTTGCGCTAAAAATATTGTGTGTCAGAATAAGCACAGTCCTGTAAAATTGTTCAAAGGGGACGTTTCAATGTGTGTACACATCTGGCCTCACACTATGAAGGACTTGTCGAATTCTTATCACAGGAATCACTGCTGTATTGAGTTCCAAAGAGGTATCACCACTCTCTAAAGCAGGTGCTCATGTTGTTTTCTCTCAATAGTGACCAACTCTGTGAAATGCAGTATTTACAAACAACAGCCTTACTTTACTGATGTATAATAATGTGCTATCGTCTGGAGTGCGGAAACGCAAGATTTAATTTATTAGGATGAGGCATATCATATATTAGAAGTTGAGTGTGTAGCACTAGTATCATCACAGAACGATCTTGCGTCTCAATAAAGGTGACATTACCTTTGTAAAACTACTGGTACATACAATCCTGCTTTTCCCTCGAGCGATACGCGAATGGAACAGAGGGGGGGGGGGGGGGGAATATGACTTTGGCGCGAATAGTGTCCTCCGCCACACAACGCTTGGTGGCTAGCGGAGTATGTTTGTAGATGTAGATGTAGATGTGTGCATGATGTGTGGGGAGGCAGGAGTACTGGTCGCAGTAAGCGAACACCTGAATGCGCTTTTAGCTACGGTCAGTCACCTTCAGTCGGCTGCATTGGGTTGTAGCAGTGGTGGAGAATCTGGCACGTCGCATGGGTCACCTGAAGTGTCGCTGTTTTGCCCACGGGCTCTGCTTCCAAGGCACCTTCTGGTGCACCCCACGCGGTGGATCCGCCTACACAGCAAGGTGAGTGGCGATGGTTACTCGATCGCGACGATCGAGGCGGGCGGAGGACCAATGTGGAGACTGGCCGCCTGGCCTCGCCCATTCACCCTGTGAGTGGACTGTTGGCCTCTGCTTCAGCAGGGACCGAGCAGGAGCACGGGGGGAGGGGTTTATTAGTTATTAGGAGCTCCAATGTTAGGCGCGTTATCGAGCTCCATGGGCATATAGCGTTCAGAACTGGAAAGAAAGGCAACGCGCACTCTGCATATCTGCCGAATTGTGGAGGCAACCTTGCCTGCGGCTATTGAGTGTGCAGCCTGCAGTCATCAGCATGTTGTGGCTCACGTCGGCAGCAACGATATCTGTCGCATAGCTTCTGAGGCGGTCCTCAGTTCGTACAGGCGGCTTGCGAAGGTGGCGAAGACTGCTGGGATGCAAGCAGAGCTCGCAATTTGCAGCGTCGTTTGGAGCCGAGTGGAGGGTCTCAACCGAAGGCTTCGTCGACTTCTCGAACCCGAGAAAATTTTGGTGTCACATAAAATCGCTAACCTGATCTAAGGCTTCAATTCACTCCCTTGTTGACCTGTCTGGCGCGGCAGTCGAAGATAACAAAACGAAATCTAAAGTTCTAAATTTCACGTTCAAGAAAACGTTCACACAGCAGAATCGTACAAACATACTAATGTATTATTCTTTTCGGCACATCGAAATTAAACACATAACCAGTTTGTAGTTGCCATGCACTTATTTTTTACAAACACATGCTCTTAATCAAATTAACAGTAACAACGATTATAGTACAAGGCACCTGTCCTACAGAACCACCAGCAGGACTCAGATTAAAACATTAATGCATTTAAATGAGATAGTCACAGATCTCTCAAAATTTACTCAACCAATTTTCACTATTTAAAACAATGATCATAAAACCACCGTTAATCAAATTTAACTGACATAGCTGAGTCACACAAACCTTTTAAACATGCTTCATGACTTACATATAAACTGGCTTTCACATAACTCATATCAAATTCTAAAACTGCTTCCAGCAACTAAGACATCTTCCGTGGACTAATCTTAAGAAATTCTAACAAATTAAAAGTATTATCAGATTAATACACTCAACTAGGCTTCTCTTTAGTATTACTTACAGGTACGAGGTTGACATACATTTCATCTCCAGAATATAATAATACCATATTAAATAGTCTTAAAATGGGGCTGTTTCAATTTTTCGTTGAAAATTGGTGATGAACGCGAGCAGACCGAAAAGTTCTAACAGATACAGGAGATTAACGGACCAGAAGGTGAAGTAGAACTATATCAACTTTGAGCTACAATTAAGCTTCCGGTAAACCACAATGCTCCACCGGAAAGATGGAACTGTAGGACACTAACAACGTAACCATAGACACCGACCCAGGTCCTTAAATTTCCCTCTACCACCGTGATACCCCGATCGGAGTTTGCTCGCGTCGACCACTGCCAATTATCTGAAACATAAACACATCAGCGACAGACAACATTCTGGCACATCAGATACACAAAACAGATCTGCCCAACTGGTTGTAAATAAACCTTTAATTATACACGGCACAAAATGAACCCAAGCAGAACTAACCCACGTGACCACTAGCCCAGTAATGATTCTTAAAATTTGATTAGCAATTCTCTAGAACAAATAAATAAAATAATAACATAGAAAATGGAAATGGAAAAATTATTTCGGCCCTCTCTCGAACGCCAGGCACAGACTTACACCCTACTTGGTATAACCTATAGCTAGGCATTAAGCACGGTTTCATGTCTATTTATTGTGCTTAGCTAGCATTCCATTAAATGCCGTAAACATACCAGGCGGTCAGACCAAATAGAGTGACAAGTAACCGGAACAATCAAGATAGTTTTCAGTGCACTCGGGTATTCAATTAACATGAACAGGAACAATTCGACGACTCCAATTGGTTCGAGTAACATGTAACAGACAAAAAGCAAATCTGTCCTTCAAATCTAAAGGAAATCCCAACCACCGTCGGCAGTGGATCTGCATTCAAACGGCTAAACAAGCCACAGCAGCTGCCGACGCTCCTCCGTCGTACCGACTCAGCCACTGGCCACGCTACATACATCCACAGCGTCACACGTCACTGTCGATCACACAGCTTATAACCGAATTCAAGCCCCGTGCAGAGCGCGCGCGCCGCAGTTAAATAGCCATCCGCCAAAGATGCGAAGAAGACAAGCAGGAATCTAAAATCGACTCACAACGGTTGGGATGACAAGCGATGGAGACTAGCGCCAGCAGCGCACCAGCTCACATACCGTCATTTGACCATCAGACAGACGCCCGTATGGATGACATAGTAATAAGCACACCTGGCGTAGAGAAACAACTGAAAGAATTGAAAGCAAATAAATCACCATGTCCGGATGGAATCACAGTTAGATGTTACATGTAGTTCTTTACGGCATTGGCCCTTAAACTAGCTTGCATTTATCGTGAGTCCCAAGAGCTGGAAAAAAGCGCAAATGACTCCAGTATACAAGAAGGCTAAAAGACTGTATCCCCAAAATTGCAGACCAATATCCCTAACTTCTGTTTGATGCAGAATCATTGAAAATATTCTTAGTTCTAATATAATAAGCTTTCTTGAGAACTATGGATGAAGGGCAACAGGCAGATTTCATATTACTAGATTTCCTGAAAGCATTTGAAACAATACCCCATTGTACGCTGCATATGGAATGTCTTCACAGATATGAGAGTGCCTCAATGACTTCTTAAATAATAGAACCCAGTATGTTGTCCTCTACGGCGAGAGCTCTTCGGAGACAAGGGTATCGTCTGAGTGTCCCAGGGAAGTGTGACAGGACGGCTGTTGTTCTAAATATACGTAAATGATTTGTCTTACAAGGTGAGCAGCAATCTGCGGTTGTTTGCTGATGATGCCGTGGTCTATGGTACGGTCTCGAAGTTGAGTGACTGTAGAAAGATGAAAGACGACTTAGACAAAATTTTCAGTTGATGTGATGAATGGCAGCCAGCCCTAACTATGGGAATATGTAAGTTAGTGTTGATGGATAGGAAGATCAAATCTGGAATGTTCGGATTCAGTATTGCTAGTGTCCTGCTTGACAGAGTCAGGTCGTTTAAATGTGTGGCATAACGTTGCAAAGCTGTATGAAGAGGAACGAGCATTTTAGAACTGTGATACGGAAGACCAATGCTCGACTTTGTTTTATTGGAAGAATTTTAGGAAAGAGTGGTTCACATGTAAAGGAGACCGCACACAGGACACTGGTGCCACCTATTCTTGAGTGCTGCTCTAGTGTTTGGAATCCGTACCAAATCGAACTGAAGGAAGACATCGAAGCAGGCGGGCTGCCAGATTTGTTACTGGCAGGTTTGAAAAGCACGTAAGTATATCGGAGATGCTTCAGAAATTCGAATGGGAATCCCTGGAGGAAAGACGACGTTCTTTTCGGGAAACACTATTGACAAACTTTAGAGAACTCTCATTTGAAGTTGACTGCCGAACGATTCTGCTGCCATCAACATACATTAAGCCTAAGGACCACGAAGATAGGATACGAGAAATTAGTGCTCATGCGGAGGCGTGCGGACAGTCATTTTTCCCTCATCCTCTTGCGAGTGGAACAGGATAGGAAATGACTAGTGGTGGTACAAGGCAACAACCGTCACGCACCGTACCGTTGCTTGCGAAGTATCTATGTAGATGTTGATGTAGATGTAGATTTGTATCTACAGTAGCACTCTTCTTTGTCGCCAGATCTGCCACGGATCGCCAGCAATCATCCCTTACAAATTGGGCAAACCTCCAACCTCTACATTCTGTGATGTGGCGTAGACGTCTGTAACCCACTCATTATTTCACCGTTCTTCTCGTCCCTTTTCACACGTGCTCGTGCAGCAGCAGGCGAACAGCCAACCAGCATCATCGTTTCTGAGATGTTCGTTCGCAGGTGCTGTGCAATAACAGTTTTACATCAGTGAAATTCCCAATTTGCGACCCGTATCATCGGTGGAAAAAATCCTCATCCATCTCTGCTCCACAATTAACACAGTGTCAGTTGTTGGCACAGAGTAGATGGCAGCGCATGAGACTGCTCGTCTTTAGCTCGGCTGCGACCATTCCTACCTTGATAAGTCCAGTTTTTGTACTGCTGCTATGTTCTGTTTGACGAAACTAAACAAAGAACACTTTTTTTACGACTCCACCTCTGGTGGACAGCTTGAAGCTGTGCTTTCAGTGGCTTGGTTGGCTAAATACAATGCTAACTAAATCAGAAAAACGGCAACGAATCTAATTTTTTTCTTCACTATTATTTATCAGCACAACATACCCAGCGGCACCCATGTTTCTGGCCATCCTGTGTATATCATACTTTCCCTACCGCGTCACGTGCCTGCAACACTGTTGGTCGGCATTCTGTCTCGTGGTGGGCAGTGATCATAATGCTTTGGTTAATTACTGTATGTGTAAGTTGTACAAATGGAACATAATTATGATAGCTTTTTCCTATAAATAACCAGAAAACTAAAATTTAAAAAGTTAAAAAATTAACACAATTCGATCACCAAAATTTAAAATTTGTAAGACAACGCACAGCTGCAGCGAAAAATATGCTTAATGGGGGGTAACTACCAACACAGACCTGTATGTTACGGATATGCAGCCACCATTCAGGGATGTGCTGCTAATTTCGAATACGTTGTCTCAAATTTTCTGGTCATAGATATAAAATAACGGAAATCATTTAAAACTATGAATATGCAAAATAAATAATAAAACGTAATGTAAAGGTCTGCAATTGTACAGTCATAAAATTAAGTTTCCAGATGACGACAATGAGTTAAATCGTAAGTAATAACTTCAAAAAAATGGCACTGAGCACTATGGGACTTAACTTCTGAGGTCATCAGTCTCCTAGAACTTAGAACTACTTAAACCTAACTAACCTAAGGACATCACACATATCCATGCCCGAGGAAGGATTCTCACCCGCGGCCGTAGCGCGGTCACGCGGTTCCAGACTGTAGCGCCTACAACCGCTCGGCCACTCCGGCCGGCGGAAGTAACAACTACTTTACAATCCTACCTGATGTTACATAATTCTGTTGATTATAATCTAAACGCGGATGAAGCAGTTATCCTACCTCTAAACATTAATGAGTCATTCGTGGATGGGAGACTCCAACGGGTTGTTTAACAGTCAAAACTTCTTTCTTTTTTCTACGCTCACAATAGGAGAAAATTTGAGATTCTCGTTAATGTCAACTTTGATAGGACGTATGCATGTAAATAGTGGTAAGTGCCAAAAACATGGCTGCCAGTAGCAGCAATGCATGCAGTGTTCGTGGCAAGAAAATTCCTTCCAGGAACGATTTGCACGAATCTGAGGATAATATGGATAACTACGGCTCATGAATATGTTTCTGGACGCAAATGAGCTCAAAATGTTGTTGCTAATCAGGTAAATCTGAATGGTTATTTCAGCAAGTAAGCAGTCCTGTCTCGTGTCTTTTACAATAGTTTACGTAATTAATGTGACAGGGTAATGGTACAAATGTTAAGCTACAGTCTTCACATTCTTTACGTGTTATAGTAAGTAGCTTACTAAAATTAATTTTTAACTGTGCTCAGTCATAAAATAATTTTTGATGTTGTTATAATTTACTATTTCAAAGATTATTAATGCAAATCGAATTATCAAAAACTGAAACAAGTCGGAAGTTTTAAATTTATCTTTTTGAAAGGTCTCGCAGCAAAGCTTCGTCAACTCGCCCAGAAACCTAACAGTCGTCAGTCAGTGCTCATCCACGTCAGGCGCACGCACATAGTTGGCAAGTACACAAAACCCACTGACGAATTCTCAGGATTAAAACCTTGAATACAGTATACCGTTTTAAAAACATGTCGTTACTGAACATGCATTTGAGAATAATGACTTACGTCAATAAAAGATCATGTTCCGTGAACTTGAAATATCTTATTTGTGTGGGTTTATAGAAGCTTTATTGCACAGTATCTCAAAACAGTGGACTTCTCCCTTATCATTGCTTACAGCCGAGGTCTTCAGTTTAATCTAGACACTGGTACGAAGTCTGGTGATCAGTTGCTCTACACTCACATTTCTCCTCGCCAACTAGATACCGATGATGAATGTTTGTTCTAACAACGTGATTCGAACCCTCTTTCTCCGAATTGAGCGCCACCGCACGGCCGCGTGTTAGTGATTTCGGCTGCGGAGGCGAGTAGTGATGCAAGAGAAGTGACTTTTACTGATGCATTACCTCTTGTTTTTTGGCGTGAAGAGATGTAGCACTCAGAAATCGAGAAATTCTTAATACACTGAAAACAGAGAGTAAATTGTGCATTAGAATGCAGTGTGTGTACTAATTCTTTTTTCGATCATCAGCCTTCTGACTGGTTTGATGCGACCAGCCAGGGATTCCTCTTCTATGCCAACCTCTTCGTCTCAGAGTAGCACTTGCAACCTAGGTCTTCAATTATTTGCTGGATGTATTCCAATCTCTGTCTTCCTCTACAGTTTTTGCCTTCTACAGCTTCCTCTAATACCGTGGAAGTCATTCCCTCATGTCTTAACACATGTCCTCTCATCCTGTCCCTTCCACTACTCAGTGTTTCAGTGTTTCCCTCATATTCGCTGGCCGCTGTGGCCGAGCGGTTCTACGCGCTTCACTCCGGAACCGCGCTGCTGCTGCGGTCGCAGGTTCGAATCCTGCCTCAGGCATGGTTGTGTGTAATGTCGTTAGGTTAGTTAGGTTTAAGTACTTCTAAGTCTTAGGGGACTGATGACCTCAGATGTTAAGTCCCATCCATAGTGCTTGGAGCCATTTGAACCACATATTCCTTTCCTATCCGATTCTGCACAGAACCTCCTCATTGCTTACCTTATCAGTCCACCAAATTTGCAACATCCACCTGTAGCACTACATCCCAAATGCTTCGATTCTCTTCGGTTTTCCCACAGTCCATGATTCACTACCATATGGTGCTGAATTCCAGACGTACGTTCTCATACATTTCTATCTCGAAGTAAGGCCTATGTTCGATAGTAGTAGACTTCTCTTGGCCAGGAATGCCATCTTTACCACTGCTAGTCAGCTTTTGATGTCCTCCTTGCTCCGTCCGTCTTTGATTATTTTACTGCCTAGGTAGCAGAATTCCTTAACATTATAAGCCCTGATGTTTCTCGCTGTTCTCATTTCTGCTGCTTCTCATTACTTTCGTCTTTCTTCGATTTACTCTCAATTCATGTTCTGTCCTCATTTGACTGTTCTGTCCATTCAGCATTCATATAATTCTTCTTTGGGGTTGGTTGAGGGGTTGTTTTGTGGGAGGAGACCAGACAGCGAGGTCATCGGTCTCATCGGAATAGGGAAGGACGGGAAAGGAAGTCGGCCGTGCCCTTTGAGAGGAACCATCCTGGCATTTACCTGGAGCGATTTAGGGAAATCACGGAAAACCTAAATCAGGATGGCCGGACGGTGATTGAACCGTCGTCCTCCCGAATGCGAGTCCAGTGTGCTAACCACTGCGCCACCTCACTCGGTTAATTCTTCTTCACTTTCAATGAGGATAGTAATGTCATCAGCGAATCTTATTATTGATATAGGTTCAGGAAAGCGATTAACATTCAGTTAATCATTTTCCTCAACCTTTCTGTTATTTCTGGCATTGGATCTTAGAATTACAGATTGAATAACAGTGGCGAAAGGCTACATCCCTGTCTTACACGCTTTTTAATCCAAGCACTTCGTTCTTGGTCGTCCACTCTCGTTATTCCATCTTGGTTCTTGTACATATTTTATATTACCGGCCTCTCCCTATAGCTTACCCCTATTTTTCTCTGAATTTCGAATATCTTGTACCATTGTATGTTGTCGAACGTTTTTTCCAGGTCAACAAGTCCTGTGACGTATCTTGATTTTTCTTTAGTCTTCCTTCCATTGTCAACCGCAACGTCAGAATTGCCTCTCTCATGCATTTCATTACCTTTTCTTAAGCCAAACTGATCGTCATCGAAATGATCCTCAAGTTTCTTTTACATTCTTCTGTATATTATTCTGGTTAAAAACTTGGATGCATGAGCTGTTAAGCTGATTCTGCGATACTTCCTTCACTTGTCAGCTCCAGCAGTCTTCCCATTTGTGTGGATGATAGTTTTCCGAAAATACATTCCACACATCAATGTGAATAGCCGTTTTGTTGCCACTTCCCGCTGTGACTTCGGAAATTCTGATGGAATGTCATCCATTCCTTCTCCAAAGCTCTTTTAAATTCTGATTCTAATACTGGATCCCTATCTCTTCTAAATCGACTCCTGTTTCTTCTGCTATCCCAAAGACAAATCTTCCTCCTCAAAGAGGCTTTCAATGTATTCTTTATATCGATCCGCTCTCTCCTCTGGATTTCACAGTGAAATTCTCGTTACCACCCTTGCTTTTACTGTCAACAAAGGTTGTTTTGACTTTCCTGTATGCTGAGTCTGTCCTTCCGAAAGTCATTTCCTTTTCGATTTCTTCACATTTTAATGCAGCCATTTCGTCTTAGCTTCCCTGCTCTTCCTTTTTATTTCAATCCTCAGCGGCTTGTATTTCACTATTCCTGAGTTTCCCGGAACATTTTTGTGATTCCTCCTTTCATCGTTCAGCTGAAGTATTTCTTCTATTACCCATAATTTCTTCCCATTTACCTTCTTTGTAATTATGCTTTTCTTTCCAACATCTATGATGGTCCTTTTTAGAGATTTCTATTCCCTCTCAACTGTACCGTCTACTGAGCTATTCCTTACTGCTTTATCTATAATCTTAGACGTCTTCAAGCGTATATGGTCACTTCATAGTACTTCTTTATCGCACTTTTTTGCGTATTTATTCTTCCTGACTAATGTCCTAAGCTTCAGCCTGCTCATTATCATTACTTTATTGTGATCTGAGTCAATATCTTCTAGGGGTCTTCTGTAAAATGTATGCACTACATCCCACTTAGAGCTTATGACTGCCGTCACTGATGCAGGAAAACACTTGAAAGAGGAAATATTTCTCATAACTATGGAGCACCATTATTTCTCAGTATGTGCCAAGTATCCTGTACAAAATCACATTCTGTGGTGGACAGGTTCTCAGACGAAGCTTTAATGTTACTCCGACGACGAGGTCATTCGGAACGGACCACAAGCTACGATTGTATTCAAATGGGTTCAAATGGCTCTGAGCACTATGCGACTTAACTTCTGAGGTCATCAGTCGCCTAGAACTTAGAACTAATTAAACCTAACTAACCTAAGGACATCACACACATCCATGCCCGAGGCAGGATTCGAACCTGCGACCGTAGCGGTCACGCGGTTCCAGACTGAAGCGCCTTTAACCGCACGGCCACACCGGCCGGCGCTACGATTGTACACTGATGCGTTACGATAGGCCTTTTTCAGGGTAATCAACTAGGAAATTACCTTAGGTAATTTAGGGAAACGAAGGGTAACCAAAAATTTAGAAGGCTGGACGGAGTATTAAGCATCGGTCCTCCCTTTCGTGACTCCCTTATGTTACCATGTACCACTTCCCTCGGCATGGCAACGAAGGACTTTATTCTTATCGTTGGTTGTGGGGACCCTCAAACTTACATTTTGTATTAAGTGCAGATATGAGTCCGGAAGTACATTGTCTCTGTGTCACTTGCGAACTGTCTGTGGATCACAATATATTCGCCATAAACCTATTACTGCAGAACGGGGAAAGGTTAGAATGCGGTTTCTATAGCGTTTCTTTAAGCATTCCTGTATACAAGCATGATCAGGCGGACAGGGTGGGCTGATGCTGCGGTATACGGGAAGTTGTCTAACTTGAGTGAATACAAGATGACTTAGATCAAATTTTTAGTGCTGAATGGCAGCTGACTCTAAATGTAGAAAAATTACGTTGACGCGGATGAGTAAAAAAACAAACGCGCAACATTTGGATACAGCATTAATAGCGTCCTTCTTGACACTCTAACGTCATTTAAATATCTGTGCGTAACGTTGCAAAGCTATGTTAAACGAAACGAGCAAGTGAAAATTGTAACAGGAAGGCGGAATGGTCCAGTCTGATTAATTGGGAGAATTCTGTAATGCTTGGTTCACCTGTAAGCACACCGCGTATACGGCATTAGTGCGACGAATCTAAGCGTATTGTTCGAATGTTTGGGATCCGCACCAGGTTGGATTAAGGGCTGAAGCAGTTCATAGGCGGGGTGCTATATTTGTGGCCAGCAGGTCTGAATAACACGCATGTACTGCGGAGATGCTCGGGGACTCAGATAGGAATCCCTGGAAGGAAGACGAGAAAAAATTTAACAACCGGAATTTAAAGCTGATTTCAACGTGATTTTACTACCACTGGCATGTACTTCGCATAAGGACGACGAAGTAAAGATACAAGAAATTAGGGACAAGCATGCAGACAGTCGTATTTCCCTCGGTCCGCTTGCGAGCCGAGCAGGAAAGGAAATGACTACTAGAGGTACAGACTGCCCTCCGCCACTCACAGTACGGTGGCTTGCAGAGTATGTATGTAGATATAGTTGTAGTTTGAGTTACTTCAACTCAGAAAAAACCGCAGTGTTAATTTAAATCACTTTCTTCTCCTTTCATTCTCTGTTCCAGTGAGTTTGGCGGACAGTTGTAGAACAAGATCTGTTCTTTTCAGTTAAATACCCAGAAAGCTGAGAGTGGGGCAGATGGCATCCAAATGTGAATATTAGTTGTCAGTTTCCTAGACCTTGGAGTCGCTGC
Source organism: Schistocerca nitens (assembly GCF_023898315.1). Taxonomy (NCBI): domain Eukaryota; kingdom Metazoa; phylum Arthropoda; class Insecta; order Orthoptera; family Acrididae; genus Schistocerca; species Schistocerca nitens. The sequence goes on from NC_064614.1 coordinate 977,549,761, forward strand.
TTCTTACTGAAGTACCTCCTCAATAAACGTCATGAGGCTAAGTACGCCCTGTTCTAGTCCTCCCATCAAGAAATATTCGTGGCAGTACCATGAAATCAACCAGAGACCTCGACTTGGAACCACTCATCTACGAAAGCGGATCATTTGCTTGGTAACCGAGGAAAAACTCTGGAATACCTTGGTTCCAAGCGGGGGACTGTAGATATTTTAATTTATGCGTGTGTCACACATTGTCGTCAAAAATTCAAGCTTTGTTTGTTTCTGCGTGTGTGTGTGTGTGTGTGTGCGTTTTCAGTTCCCGCCACCTTGGGCGACTTGCGTGTCGATGATGTTGAAATGACGATGAGGACTACACAACATCCAGTTTGCGAGGACCACTCAGGAGGCGGACTCTTCTTAAACTGAACAGTAGTAATAGGACTTCGACATTTTTTTTTATTTTTATTTATTTATTTTATTCAAGAGTCATTGCTTCAGTATTGGCCGTTCTCTGAGTGTGTTTTCTTGGTGGCCTCATGCACCGCTAGTCACATATTCGAAAGTAACTCGAAAGTAACAAACGTTTCCATGTTTTATGCCGTCATTTGTGTTTCGGATATGACATTTAGAAACCAGAATTCGAAAAAAGGAAATCCACCCTAGTGGCGAACCACTTTTGCACATGCTTGATGAAAAGAAGGGGAAAAAAGTAAAGCCAAGGATGGAGCATGTACATGTAAACGAACGATTCGATGTGGCGGTGGCCGGAGCTAATTCCAATCAGTAATCAAGGCGGGCGCAGAAGCATTCTTGAATGTTTACGAGGCGGCTGCTTAACGACGTGGAAGGCGGCTGTAACGACGGACGCGGAATCACCAGGCAGAGGGTGGAACCGGCGCCCGAAGCAGGCGCATCACGAGGGCCGCAGGGCTCTGCTTCATTTAGAATCGCGCTGCAGTCCGGTGCTGGTGCAAGTTTACTTCATAGCTTAAGTTTGTGACTTCTCATTTGTATCAGTATGCGCATATAAGCTAAATCGGAATGGCGGAGACAAGGTGAAAGGAATTTGCGAATGAAATAGTAGTAGGAGGCAAAACATTAGTAAAAGTACAGTTCCAGCATTGCGTTGGCAGAAAAGATCAGTAACTACATTTTATTCACGTATATAGTACCTGTCACAGACCAGTAAGTATATTTTATTATTTGTATAGTACCCTGTCACAGTTGTATACACTTCGTTAGCTCTGAAGAAGTCCGGTTATTTCCAAATCATAGCGCGCTTTTTTATCATGTTATTGTAAAATAGTTCCAGTGTAACATATAACAAGTTTTGTACGTCGTTCTAGGTGTGATAAAAAAGTTACGGGAATTTTGATTTTTCTTGAGGAATCTTTTACAAAATGAGATAAGCCCCCTTGAAAGTAATCCCCGTCACATACAACAGACTTGTGCCAGCGCTTTTTCCAATCTTAGAAGCACTTCTGCAACTCACTTTTCGTATTGATGTTCATCTTTTTCAGCGATTCTGTTTTTATGTCATCAATGTTGGCAAAACTACTTTCTTTCACGGCTCTCTTCAGCCACGAGAATAGAAAAAAGTTACAGGAAGGTATTTCGTCGGATACGGTGGCTGAGGCAACATAAAGGTTTCGTTTTTTGCCAAAAAGTCTCGAACAAGCATTGAAATCTGAGCGGGAGCATTATCGTTAATTTTCAGGAACGATTTTGCCACAGTTCTGATCGTTTTCTTCCCATTTCTTCACGCGGACGCCGCATTATTTCAAGGTAGTACTCCTTATTGAACATACGGCCATAACGCAGGAACTCACGTTGCCCTATTCCATTGTAATCGAAGAAAACCGATAGAAGAACCTTCAAATGTGATCGAACTTGACAAATTTTTTTCCTTTCGTGGCTCTTGAGACAGTTTCCATTGAGACGACTGACCTTGGTTTCGACGTTATACACGTATACCTATGTTTAGTTACCTTTTATAACCTTCTTTCGAAGTTTTGTATCGTTGTCGACGACATTCAACAATTCTTGAGTCATGTCGACACGACGTCGCTTTAGTTCGAAATTAAAGAATTTCGGAACAAACTATGCTGCTACACCTTTCATACCCAAAACATCCGAAAAAATTGCTTGGCATGAGGCAAAGGAAATGCTGAAATCATCGGCAACCTCTCTGACGGCGATTCGACTATTTTCCAGAACCATTTTCTTTACTTCTTCCACACTGACGTCAGTAGTTCGTGCCCTATTGCTTCCAGGGCGATTGCTATTTTTAGCGTCTTCCCGACCCTTTTTGAAACGCTCTTACCAGTCTTAAGCTTCTGCCTTACTCATAGCAGATGCACCAATGCCACATTCAAGACTTCGAATGTGGCGCTGGGATTTATTTCATTTTCAGGTAAAATTTAATGCAAATTCTTTGATCCATCCTTCTCGGAAGTAAGAATTCTCGGAGCACTCGAGAAGTTGTAAAACGTTTTAGACTCTCAACAGTAAACTAAATATTCAGAACAAATGAGAATTCAAATATATATTAGGGACATTTGTACCGACAACATAAAAAAATAGAATATCGGGTGTATAAGGCCTACGAAATTAAAAACTCCCCTTATTTTGATCACACCTCGTACATTCACATTGTCTGTCTTGACCTACATATAAACCTGCTAAACTGACCTGGTCTATGGATGTCAAATGTGTTGAAAATACGTAGTTCGAATGTATATTGTAATAATAGAAGGAAACATATATAAATTACACATGAACATTTTTACAACCACACGAAAAAAGGCGCAGACAACGGAACGTTTAAGCAACTGTGACAGGAAACTAAATAAATGACAATTAAAAGTGTTAAATTAAGATCAGCTGCTGCGAAACCACTGTTTAATGCAGAAATAAGAGTACACAGATGAAACAAGCACATAGAAGTCTGTGAAATTAAGAATAGCTGCCGTGAAGCGTGATACGGAGAAAGTAAGACACCTACTGTGGAGGAAAAAAGTTATAAATCGATAAGAATCTTCTTGAGAACTCAAACTGTATCCAGCATCGTAGTCCGAACTCGAAATATTTCTCTGCGAGTACTTATCTTACGGACTGACTTATTCGCCTTCTGTCTACGATTTAATCCCACAGTCTCATTTATGTCAGTAGCTCTATCTTTACTGTTCTTTCTGTATACGATCAACGTTTGAAGGAGTCACCAGAATCAGTTAAGACAATGAAGAAGCTAGTAAAATCTGTGGGACTTACAAAAATGGATACATTAGTGTTGTTCGTATTTAGTGTTGTTGTCACATCTGGTATGGCATATAAGGGGTGTGAACAGGGTCAGGTGTTGAGTGATCAGTGATAAGTACTCGGTTATGCCGCGTACTCGCGTGAGATAGCGATATCAGCAGGTGACACAATTTGTAAGAGACTTCACTGTGGGTCTCCATTTGTTAGACTGGTCGGATCGTGACATATCCAGATTTGTGAGGTTCCATTGTTGGACTCATGGGAACTTGAGGACAGGCATACTCTTCGCCTAGGTTCCAGTACACCACCGTATGACCACAATAAGTGAGGATGATGTCTAGTGCACAAAGGATACGGTAATTCTTTCACATCTGTGCCTCCAATCCGAGAAGAAGAAGAAATGGACTCACTCCAACATTCTATGTCAAGCAACACCAATTGTCAGAGACTAGCAGCAGATGGGTTAGGAAACTGATGCTCAGTTAGTTGGCCACCGTTAACGCAACAGCCGAAACGGCTGTGTCTGGAGTGTTCGTGAGCGTAATGCTGATGAATGGCATCACAATGGGTTCAGCAGTGACCAGTGGCGGCACTGCACTACCACTCATGGCCACAATCGACGCGTATGGCGGCAAGCTATGGAAAGGTCCCACTCTTCCAATGATTTGAAGAGGTACAAGGGTCAAGAGTGTTTCTGCAGTCACCATTCTTTGAGGTGCCATCGCGTGTAACTTCAGGTCACGGCTGGTAGTGACTAAGGGAACTCTGACGGTACAACGGTACGTCGTGGACAACCTGCTACCCCGTGAGTTACCACTGAGAAGACAGTTCCGAGCTGCCGCTTTGCAACAGGACAATGTCCATCCACACAAAGCAAGTCTCTCTATGAAGTGTCTGCGTAGTGTTGAGGTAGTCACTTGACCTGCAAGTTGGCCAATCTGTCCCGATTGAACATATGTGGGACCCGCTGGGACATACTCCGTTCCTGTATCTGTGTCTAGGACATCAGCAACCAGCCGAAACAGTTGAGGGACAATCCTCAAGACAGGACAAAACAACTTTATGACAAGTTCCAAACAACAGGCTCGGCCGTTACTGCGACAGTGTAGGCTGCAGATTCTTCGACTACCGGCATCGGGTTGCGTGTCGCTGGATTCAAGGGTCCACTACACACAGTAGGCAGCTACACGGGTATCGGCGATTCTGTGGAGGGGGCTGGGCGCTTTTTTTTTTTTAGGAAGGAGGGTCTCGCGAAACTACAGAAAGTGCATCACTCTAAAAGGGTGCTGGGCAAACACAGGAATGTAAGCTTAGCATCAATCGGTACTGTGGTTTTAAATTGTCGTAGCTAAGGTGGGTAAGTACCAGGGATACAAGCGATGATAAAAAAAAAACACTTAAGCTCATATCGTTATAGGTCTGGAAAGCTGCCTAAAGTCTAAAATAACTTCAGCAGAAATTTCTGCCAAGAAACTAATGCTGTTCAGAAAGGAAGGATTAATTACAATTGGTGGTGGAGTGTTTATTGCCATCGAAAGTAGTTTATCTTGTATTGAAATAGAAGTAGACGGTTCCTGTGAGTTAGTATTAGTTAGAGCAACCGGAATAAATTAATAATTAGTTTTTTTTCCGACCCCTTGACTCAGATGACACAGCTGCTGAACAGTTCAAAGAAAACTGGAGTGTCATTTCAAATAGGCAACCCGCTCACAGAATTATAGTTGGTGGCGACTTCAATGTACCCTCCATATGCTGGCGAAAGTACTTGTTTAAAGTCGGTGGTAGGCATAAAATATCGTCCGAAATCGTAATGAATGCTACCCCAGAAAATTGTTTTGAACAGTTAGTTGAGGAGCCCACTTGAAGCGTAAATGTTTGCGAGAACATATTTACCCTCTTGGTAACAAGTGATGGTACTGGTCCCCCACGGTGCACAAAACAGAACTGAATCCTGTTGCAGAGGCAACAAAAATAGCTTCCCAATTTTAAAAGAACGCAAAATCCCCAAGATTGGTGAAATTTTACAGAAGCTCGAAATTTAGCGCGAATTTCAACGTGAGATGCTATTAATAGTTTCCACAACGGAACTGCCTTGAAATCTGGCAGAAAGTCTAAAGAGATCCTGGTAATATGTAAAGTACACCAGCAGTACGACACTATGAATATATTTACACTTCGAAAACAATGGTAATCTCACCAATGACAGTGCCATTAAAGCTAAGGTACGACACAGTTTTTTGATGCTCCTGCACCAAAGAAGGTGAAACACAAATGTTCCAGAATTCGAATCTAGGACGACTGCCAACATGAGCAAAAGGCAAGGCCTCGGGCCCAGATTGTACATCAACAGATTCCTTTCAGAGTATGCTAATACAATAGATCCATACTTAGCAGTCCTATGCAACTTCTCTTTCGTCTAAAGATCCGTACTTGAAGAGTGGAAAGCTGCACAAGTCACACCAATAATCAAGAAAGGAAATAGGAGAAATCAGCTGATAACAAACCCATATTGCTAAGGTCGATTTGCGGTAGGCTTTTGGAAAATATGCTGTGTTCGAACATTGTGAATTGTCTGGAAGTAAATGATTCATTGACAAACAGTCAGCATGGATTCTGAAAATATCGTTCTTGTGAAACGCAACTAGCTCTTTATTCTTACGAAGTAATGAGTGATATTGAAAGCTGATCTCGAATTTATGTCAAATTTTTAGATTTCCGGAAGGTTTTGTAAATTTTTTTTGTTTCCCATGGTTAAAGGTAACGTGAACTGCAAGTTTGTTTTCCTTACTATACGTGCATTCTTCGAAGCATTAATGTAAACATAGTGATGTAATTTTCGTAATATTTATGAATGTTTAAACTCTGAATATTGGATGAAAGCATCCTGTTTAGTTCATGTTACTTCCCTTGCTGTTTAGACACAGCACCATCAGTACTTGTTTAAATGCTGCTTTTTAAGAATAATGGGTACGTGCAAATTAATTTAGACTTCATGAGTAATTTTCTGCGGAGCCATAATATCTTCTCTGTATGACCCGACGAAACTGCAATTGTCCAGCCATAACCGCTGGTGCTTCGAGAGCTCTGGGAGATGGCTTATCAGGAAAGTTAAAAAGATTTACTCAGTCTGATAGAATCCTTTGTCGCAGAAGTGCTTTATTAATTAAAACTTTTATTGAGTGTGAAAAGATCACTTTATGCACTAATAAACAAACTGTTGTCTTCACGTAAATTGTTCAACATCTACAAAATTAGATTTCCTCTGAGACCGCAGTAACTCTTTAGTCTTACTCGATATTACTGACTGCTTCAGGAGAGGTCACGAACTGTGGCAGAGTGCTTCCACGCTCGACTCTATATTCACCTCCGTGTGAGGGCACTGCCATGCTGAGAGAGAGGGGTTGGGTTGGGTTGTTTGGGGGAAGAGACCAAACAGCGAGGTCATCGGTCTCGTCGGGTTAGGGAAGGACGGGGAAGGAAGTCGGCAGTGCCCCTTCAAAGGAACCACCCCGGCATTTGCCCGGAGCCATTTAAGGAAATCACGGAAAACCTAAATCAGGATGGCCGGACGTTTGATTGAACCTGAGAGAGAGGGCATGTCGTCTTCAGCCTCTCCGTTTGTCTTGCGGATTGCAGTGAGACATCTGTGGTATCGATGTGCGACACCGACTTTGATATGGCATCGCGATCTTTGGACGAAACCGTACCATCACTATCCATTAGCACAAACAGTCCGCAGCTGGTGGTCTTGCGGTAGCGTTCTCGCTTCTTGCGCACGGGGTCCCGGGTTCGATTCCCGGCGGGGTCAGGGATTTATCTCTGCCTCGTGATGACTGGGTGTTGTGTGTTCATCATCATTCCATCATCGTTGACTCGCAAGTCGCCGAAGTGGCGTCTTCTAAAAAGGATTTGCAATACGGCGGCCGAACTTCCCCGCATGGAGCCTCCCGGCCAACAAAGCCATACGATCATTTCATTTTTCATTCAGTGCTAACAATCGTAAGCACATGTCAGGCCCTCAGTATTCTAAGTGAGCAATCTTTGCTACAACCTCCCGAGGCAGCGAAGCACTGTGTTTCCTTTTGTAATTTTCAGCTTCACTGAAGTAATTTCAATGAGGTGCGACCACGTGCAGAACAAGTCTTTGTGTGAGTCAGTAGTGGAAATCAGTTAAGGCCTGTGGAGACGGCCAAAAATGTATAAATTCTTTTGTGTACTTTTTCGACCTGTTCCGTCAAGGGATGGCCTATTTGCCGTATAGTCGTATAGAAGATGCTGCCAGAGTTCCTCCACAATTACTTTATTCAATCTCCACTCTTATTACTGCAAGAACAGTCGAACGAGATAGCTAGCGAGAAGAAAATGTCATTTGACATTCGCTGCCCAGACTGCTAAATATTAAATCATATACTAACATATTTACCTTCCATTTTTCTGGTTCTCGCAGGACTTTCAGTTAGTTACGACGTTTAAAAACCGATACATTTCTTTGTTCCACAGCATTTATCGCATGTCATTTGACATTCAATGCCCAGATTGCTAGATATTATATCACATACTAACATATTGACCTTCCATTTTGCTACTTCTAGCACGATTTTCAGTTAGTTACGACTTTTAAAAACAGATACATTTCAGATGTTCCACAGCATCTATCGCAACTGTGCATGAAGTGGAACCCCGTCTGGCAGAGATAAGTGACAGAGCCAGAGATCGGCGACGGCTCACCTGCCGTGTAGCGGTGCCCACGGCAAGCGTTGCCTCGCTCTGCGGTGCGGTGTGGCGTGGCGTGGAGTGCCGCGGTGTAAGCAGCTCAGAGCGGCTCAGCAGCCGCGGTGCGCAGCCATCCGCCTCCTGAGCCCTCAGCGGCGCCGGCCGTGGACGCCGCCCTGATCTCGATAGGGCCGCAGGGGGAGGTGCGGAGGTTGACTCGCACGGCTGCCGGGCCCAGCTGATAGGGCACCGCACACTGCCGGCACCAGGCGAGGCAGCGTGCACTCACGGCTCTCGGCAGCCGCGCGTGACTGCTTGCCAGGAACACTCAGCGTCAGTACACAGGGGCACAAGAACACACTATCTGATCAAAACTAGGTGGTTATAAATATAGGCTGTGTCCACGCTTTGCATTCTCGACGTCTTGAATTTTGCTTCTACAATGTTTCTGCATGGCTGAAAGCAAGGGGAAACTACGGCCGTAATTTTTCCCGAGGGCATGCAGCTTTACTGTATGATTAAATGATGATGGCGTCCTCTTGGGTAAAATATTCCGGAGGTAAAATAGTCCCCCATTCGGATCTCCGCGCGGGGACTACTCAAGAGGATGTCGTTATCAGGAGAAAGAAAACTGGCATTCAACGCATCGGAGCGTGGAATGTCAGGTCCCTTAATCGGGCAGGTAGGTTAGAAAATTTGAAAAGGGAAATGGATAGGTTAAAGTTAGATATAGTGGGAATTAGTGAAGTTCGGTGGCAGGAGGAACAAGACTTCTGGTCAGGTGACTACAGGGTTATAAACACAAAGTCAAATAGGGGTAATGCAGGAGTAGGTTTAATAATGAATAGGAAAATAGGAACGCGGGTAAGCTACTACAAACAGCTTAGTGAACGCATTATTGTGGCCAAGATAGATACGAAGCCCACACCTACTACAGTAGTACAAGTTTGTATGCCAACTAGCTCTGCAGATGACGAAGAAATTGAAGAAATGTATGATGAAATAATAGAAATTATTCAGATAGTGAAGGGAGACGAAAATTTAATAGTCATGGGTGACTGGAATTCGAGTGTAGGAAAAGGGAGAGAAGGAAACGTAGTAGGTGAATATGGATTGGGGCTAAGAAATGAAAGAGGAAGCCGCCTGGTAGAATTTTGCACAGAGCACAACTTAATCATACCTAACACTTGGTTTAAGAATCATGATAGAAGCTTGCATACAGGGAAGAACCCTGGAGATACTAAAAGGTATCAGATAGATTATATAATGGTAAGACAGAGATTTAGGAACCAGGTTTTAAATTGTAAGAGATTTCCAGGCGCAGATGTGGACTCTGACCACAATCTATTGGTTATGACCTGTAGATTAAAACTGAAGAAACTGCAAAAAGGTGGGAATTTAAGGAGATGGGACCTGGATAAACTGAAAGAACCAGAGGTTGTACAGAGTTTCAGTGAGAGCATAAGGGAACAACTGACAGGAATGGGGGAAAGAAATACAGTAGAACAAGAATGGGTAGCTTTGAGGGATGAAGTAGTGAAGGCAGCAGAGGATCAAGTAGGTAAAAAGACGAGGGCTAGTGGAAATCCTTGGGTAACAGAAGAAATACTGAATTTAATTGATGAAAGGAGAAAATATAAAAATGCAGTAAATGAAGCAGGCAAAAAGGAATACAAACGTCTCAAAAATGAGATCGACAGGAAGTGCAAAATGGCTAAGCAGGGATGGCTAGAGGACAAATGTAAGGATGTAGAGGCTTATCTCACTAGGGGTAAGATAAATACTGCCTACAGGAAAATTAAAGAGACCTTTGGAGATAAGAGAACCACTTGTATGATCAAGAGCTCAGATGGAATTCCAGTTCTAAGCAAAAAAGGGAAAGCAGAAAGGTGGAAGGAGTATATAGAGGGTCTATACAAGGGCGATGTACTTGATGACAATATTATGGAAATGGAACAGGATGTAGATGAAGATGAAATGGGAGATACGATACTGCGTGAAGAGTTTGACAGAGCACTGAAAGACCTGAGTCGAAACAAGGCCCCCGGAGTAGACAACACTCCATTGGAACTACTGACGGCCTTGGGAGAGCCAGTCCTGACAAAACTCTACCATCTGGTGAGCAAGATCTATGAAACAGGCGAAATACCCTCAGACTTCAAGAAGAATATAATAATTCCAATACCAAAGAAAGCAGGTGTTGACAGATGTGAGAATTACCGAACAATCAGTTTAATAAGCCACAGCTGCAAAATACTAACACGAATTCTTTACAGACGAATGGAAAAACTAGTAGAAGCGGACCTCGGGGAAGATCAGTTTGGATTCCGTAGTAATATTGGAACACGTGAGGCAATACTGAGCCTACGACTTATCTTAGAAGCTAGATTAATAAAAGGCAAACCTACGTTTCTAGCATTTGTAGACTTAGAGAAAGCTTTTGACAATGTTGACTGGAATACTCTCTTTCAAATTCTAAAGGTCGCAGGGGTAAAATACAGGGAGCGAAACGCTATTTACAATTTGTACAGAAACCAGATGGCAGTTATAAGAGTCGAGGGACATGAAAGGGAAGCAGTGGTTGGGAAGGGAGTAAGACAGGGTTGTAGCCTCTCCACGATGTTATTCAATCTGTATATTGAGCAAGCAGTAAAGGAAACAAAAGAAAAATTTGGAGTAGGTATTAAAATCCATGGAGAAGAAATAAAAACTTTGAGGTTCGCCGATGACATTGTAATTCTGTCAGAGACAGCAAAGGACTTAGAAGAGCAGTTGAACGGAATGGATGGTGTCTTGAAGGGAGGATATAAGATGAACATCAACAAAAGCAAAACGAGGATAATGGAATGTAGTCGAATTAAGTCGGGTGATGTTGAGGGTATTAGATTAGGAAATGAGACACTTAAAGTAGTAAAGGAGTTTTGCTATTTGGGGAGCAAAATAACTGATGATGGTCGAAGTAGAGAGGATATAAAATGTAGACTGGCAATGGCAGGGAAGGCGTTTCTGAAGAAGAGAAATTTGTTAACATCGAGTATAGATTTAAGTGTCAGGAAGTCATTTCTGAAAGTATTTGTATGGAGTGTCGCCATGTATGGAAGTGAAACATGGACGGTAAATAGTTTGGACAAGAAGAGAATAGAAGCTTTAGAAATGTGGTGCTACAGAAGAATGCTGAAGATTAGATGGGTAGATCACATAACTAATGAGGAGGTACTGAATAGGATTGGGGAGAAGAGGAGTTTGTGGCACAACTTGACCAGAAGAAGGGATCGGTTGGTAGGACATGTTCTGAGGCATCAAGGGATCACCAATTTAGTATTGGAGGGCAGCGTGGAGGGTAAAAATCGTAGAGGGAGACCAAGAGATCAATACACTAAGCAGATTCAGAAGGATGAAGGTTGCAGTAGGTACTGGGAGATGAAGAAGCTTGCACAGCATAGAGTAGCATGGAGAGCTGCATCAAACCAGTCTCAGGACTGAAGACCACAACAACAACAACAATGTTTCTGCATGACTGTGGAGTAAAGGAAGCGCTTTCTTCCTTCATAGCCGAAATCAAAGCGAAGTTGATGTTCTAACTCTTCCCGAAGCTGTTCGATTGGCTTCAGATCCAAATTCTGGGCAGATCATTCCTTTTCGTAAACGATACTGTCTCAGAGATACTGTGTTATGAAAGCGTTCACAGAAATGTTGGTACAATCGCCGTCTCAGAATTATTCCTCTACTGATGTAAAATAATGCTGTAAACGCTGTAAAATAATGCCGTAAAATAATTTAATATCCTTCAACAATCAGCGTTTTCTTAAGGGGGCATCTAGGAGAAAATTGACGTGTTTACATAATGTAACACAGTTTTTGGAATTTGAAAGAGGTAATTATGTCATGGGCAACATTCCGGAATTTTTTCAAATTTTTTTCTCAAGAAACTTGATCATGGCATAGTTGGAAATTCTCGCAACACATGCTATTTTCACAAAAATTACTTTACTTTTTAAACGGTAAATCACACAAGAAAAACTTGAACACAGTTGTAATTCTAACACTAACAGCAGAACTGGAATGTTTATCAGGTTACCTTCCATTCAGAAAGCTGTCGCACTTAGCGACTGTTATATTGACTTGTAAATTGTAGGTTGCCCCGATCAGTCGTCCTATTTAAATTTTATTGCGCAGATCTTGATTCCGGTTAGAAGCTAGACATTCTGAATGCACTACTATTTTCACTCAATTCGTGTAATGCTTCTTGGTTGGGCTTCATCCGCAGTTCATTGAATCATGAGCTGTGGAAGAAGTCCGACCAACAGGCATTACATGCATTGAACGAAAATAATAGTGCATTGAGAATAGCTTGCTTCTAGCCAGATCCGCATAATAAAATTTACAAAGGACGACTGATCGCTGCAATCTACAATTTAAATGAAATGTTTATATTTCTGTACCACAAACAGTAACAGCTGCGAAAGATAGCCAGCAGAAGGCAAAGATAACAGGTCCACAGCGTTCTATTCTCTTCCGATGCTTTTCTGACAGCAGGAAGCAATAAAACATCGCAGACAAGAAGAGTGTCGTCTAGAAAAGTGGGCGTGGTGCTGTGCAGTGAGGAAGCAAGACAGATTTTTTATCATTTTTAGTTCGAATTAATTTGTCAAAAGTGAAAACAAGATTTCTGACATGATGCAGAACTATCTGGTGGCAATTTTTTTTATCATTTTTGACCAATTTTGCCAACGATCCCCATAACCGCAATAAGAAGACCATACGCTAAACACGAAGAACACCCTCATCCTTTAGCACTATCTCCTCCATACTTCACTCTTGGCAGTACATGTGATGGCAGACGACATTGTCCCGACATCCTTCAAACCCAAACTCTCACCACGCGGTGGAGCCGCGTGGTCGTAGGCGTCTTACCACGGTTCGTGCGGCTAGCCCCGATGGAGGTTGGAGTCCTCTCTCGGGCATGGGTGTGTGTGATGTCCTTAAGGTAAGTTAGTTTAATTTAGATTAAGTAGTGTGTAATTCTAGGGACCAATGATCTCTGTAGTTTGTCCCATATGAACTTACCACCACCACCCGAAACCTTCCACCAGATTGTCACAATGTACAACTGTCATCACCCCAGATCACTCGTTTCCTAAAATCTACTGTCCAGTGACATCGTTCTTCACACCACCTCAAGCGCGCTTGTTATGAGCTAAATGAATGTGTGGTTATGAGGAGTGGCTCGACCATCGATCCCCAATCTTTTTTTACTGCCTCCACATGGTTATTGTGCTAGCTGGACTGCTGTTAGCATTGTACCACCCTCGCTCGATTCTTTCTCTGATTCCAACCATCCCTGAATACAACCACCCTCCGCAGTAATCGACAGTCCCCACCCGGTATTACATGACGCATCTTTGGCCTACGTTTTGCTGTAACTGTTTTTCGCATCTCCACTTCACAGGCCCACTACCAACAGTAGGGCAGCCTTAGAGGAATGGAAATGCCGAGATGGATTTTTTACTCAGTTGTCGTGTGCCTACCAATCAACGTTCGAAGTGACTGAGCTCTCCTGACCGACCCATTTTGCTGTTACTGCTTATCTACTCACAACGCAATACTCCTCTTCTCTTTTTACACTGAAGGGTGCAACTCTCGTGACATTTAGTTTGTGTGTCAAATAGGGATGTATAAAGTGCATGGCTGTTCTTGGCAAAACTGAGATAGTGGTCTGAATGGAAAACATCATAATAAAATCCATTTATTGTCTTCAATTAATTTCACTGCCAGGATTTTTGCCAAGAATAGCCACTATGGCTACTACGGAATTTGTAGTCCTTGGTCAGCCATGTAAGGCAATTTTCACATACAAAAATGTTAAGCCGAAGTTACTTGTTTTGGCGGGAAGAGTGTGTCATCGGTCTTCTTGCTTCTTGTTACATTCGTACCAAGAGTTCCGTCTCTGTGCCCACCTGTTCAGCTCGGAGCAGCACTTGCACGCAGAGCCTTCAGCTATTTGTTGAATATTTCCTAAATCTGTTTTTAACTTGCTGTTTTTAGCCCCTGCAGCTCTCCTAAGTACCACAGAAGTTGTTCCTTGATGTATTAAAAGATGTCCTGTCATCCCGTCCTCTCGGCTTGTCAGTGTTTTCCACATGTTCCTTTCCTCGCCGATGTTATAGTTCTGGGTGGAGATTTTAATTTGCCGGATATAGACTGGGAGGCTCAAACGCTCATAACGGGTAGCAGGGACAAAGAATCCCGTGAAATTTTTTTAAGTGTTTTATCTGAAACTACCTTGAGCAGTTAAACAGAGAACCGACTCATGGCGATAACATATTAGACCTTCTGGTGGCAAACAGACCCGAATTATTTGAAACAGTTAACGGAGAACAGGGAGTCAGCGATCATAAAACGGTTACTGCATCGATGATTTCAGCCGTAAATAGAAATATTAAAAAAGGTATGAAGATTTTTCTGTTTAGCAAAAGTGACAAAAAGCAGATTTCTGAGTACCTAATGGCTCAACACAAAAGTTTTGTCTCAAGTACAGATAGTGTTGAGGATCAGTGGACAAAGTTCAGAACTATCGTACAATATGTGTTCGATGAGTATGTGCCAAGCAAGATCATAAGAGATGGAAAAGAGCCACAGTGGCACAACAACCGAGTTAGAAAACTGCTGCGGAAGCAAAGGGAACTTCACAGCAAACATAAACATAGCCAAAGCCTTGAAGACAAACAAAAATTACTCGAAACGAAATGTAGTGTCAGGAGGGCTATGCAAGAGGCGTTCAACGAATTCGAAAGTAAACTTCTATGTACCGACTTGGCAGAAAATCCTAAGAAATTTTCGTATTATGTCAAAGCGGTAGGTGGATCAAAACAAAATGTCCAGACACTCTGTGACCAAAATGGTACTGAAACAGAGGATGACAGACTAAAGGCCGAAATACTTAATGTCTTTTTCCAAAGCTGTTTCACACAGGAAGACTGCACTGTAATTCCTTCTCTAGATTGTCGCACAGATGTCAAAATGGTAGATATCGAAATAGACGACAGAGGGATAGAGAAACAATTAAAATCGCTCAAAAGAGGAAATGCCCCTGGACCTGATGGGATACCAGTTCGATTTTACACAGAGTACGCGAAGGAACTTGCCCCCTTCTTGCAGCGGTGTACCGTAGGTCTCTAGAAGAACGTAGCGTTCCAAAGGATTGGAAAAGGGCACAGGTCATCCCCGTTTTCAAGAAGGGACGTCGAACAGATGTGCAGACCTATAGACCTATATCTCTAACGTCGATCAGTTGTAGAATTTTGGAACACGTATTATGTTCGAGTATAATGACTTTTCTGGAGACTACGAATCTACTCTGCAGGAATCGGCATGGGTTTCGAAAAAGACGATCGTGTGAAACCCAGCTCGCGCTATTCGTCCAAGAGACTCAGAGGGCCATAGACACGGGTTCCCAGGTAGATGCCGTGTTTCTTGACTTTCGCAAGGCGTTCGATACAGTTCCCCACAGTCGTTTAATGAACAAAGTAAAAGCATATGGACCATCAGACCAATTGTGTGACTGGATTGAAGAGTTCCTAGATAACAGAAC
Source organism: Schistocerca nitens (assembly GCF_023898315.1). Lineage (NCBI taxonomy): Eukaryota > Metazoa > Arthropoda > Insecta > Orthoptera > Acrididae > Schistocerca > Schistocerca nitens. The sequence goes on from NC_064614.1 coordinate 977,565,302, forward strand.
GCCGCATGTCATTCTCAGTGGAGAGAAGTCTTCCGAAGTAAGAGTGATTTCAGGTGTGCCGCAGGGGAGTGTCGTAGGACCGTTGCTATTCACAATATACGAGGGGCGTTCAGAAAGTAAGCTCCGATCGGTCGCGAAATGGAAACGACTATGAAAATCCGATAAAGCTTTGGACAGATGTGTTGGGTAGTGTCTCTAGTATAACCCCAGTTAGCATCACGTCGCTCTTATCATTTCTGAGCTCGCAGTGAGTGCGTATAGATGTCTAGAAAATAGTGTCTGCCGCCAAGTACGAGGGCCTGGTGAGAAATTTCGCCTGAAGCTATGCAGCTAACATTACATAACTGTCGTGCTGTTTCTTCTTCAAGACAATTCTCAGCCGCATTCTGCAGGGGCAATGAAGACGCTCCTGCATCGTTTTCAAATGGAAATGTGAGATTACCCACAATACAGTCCGCAATTGTCTCCCCCTGAGTTTCATCTCTGGTCACATGAACCGCTGTCTTTGAAGACAACATTTTGACACAGACAACGAGGTGTAGGCCAGCGTGGAGGATTGGCGGAAAGCACTGGCGGCTGCCTTCTATGATGAGGCTATTGAAAAGTTGGTACAACGCTATGACAAAAGTCTAAGTCAGAACGGCGACTACGTAGAGAAGTAGCTGAAAGGTGTAGCTAATTGTTACAAGTAAAACATTTCTGATGTTCACTGTGGTTTCAATTTGGCAATCAATCGGAGCTTACTTTCTGAACAGGCCTCGTACATAAATGACCTTGTGGATAACATCGGAAGTTCACTGAGGCTTTTTGCGGATGATGCTGTGGTATATCGAGAGGTTGTATCAATGGTAAATTGTACTGAAATGCAGGAGGATCTGCAGCGAATTGAAGCATGGTGCAGGGAATGGCAATTGAATCTCAATGTAGACAAGTGTAATGTGCTGCGGATACACAGAAAGAAAGATCCCTTATCATTTAGCTACAATATAGCAGGTCAGCAACTGGAAGCAGTTAATTCCATAAATTATCTGGGAGTACGCATTAGGAGTGATTTAAAATGGAATGATCATATAAAGTTGATCGTCGGTAAAGCAGATGCCAGACAGATTCACTGGAAGAATCCTAAGGAAATGCAATCCGAAAACAAAGGATGTAGGTTACAGTACGCTTGTTCGCCCACTGCTCAGCAGTGTGGGATCCGTACCTGATAGGGTTGATAGAAGAGATAGAGAAGATCCAACGGAGAGCAGCGCACTTCGTTACAGGATCATTTAGTAATCGCGAAAGCGTTACGGAGATGATAGATCAACTCCAGTGGAAGACTCTGCAGGAGAGACGTTCAGTAGCTCGGTACGGGCTTTTGCTGAAGTTTCGAGAACATACCTTCACCGAGAAGACAAGCAGTATATTGCTCCCTCCTACGTATATCTCGCGAAGAGACCATGAGGATAAAATCAGAGAGATTAGAGCCCACACAGAGGCAAACCGACAATCCTCCTTTCCACGAACAATACGAGACTGGAATAGAAGGGAGAACCGATAGAGGTACTCAAGGTACCCTCCGCCACACACCGTCAGGTGGCTTGCGGAGTATGGATGTAGATGTAGATGTAGATGTAAATTTCTAGTCTTACCAGTCCGCCAAAGTTTCAACACTTTCTCTAGCGATACATCTGGAACGCTTCAATTCTCTTCCGGTTCTCCCCCTGCCCATCATTCACTTTCACACAGTGTTTGTGTTTTATGCTAGTAGACATCCTTTAGCCAAGAATGTATTTTTTCTGTAATAGACGGTTTTTTACGTCCTTCGTGCCTCATCCTTCACGTGTTACTTCGCTTTCAAGGTAGCAGAATTACAACACCACTTCGTGGTGTCAACTTTTAGATTAAGTTTAGCACTAATCTAATTTCTTTTACCTTGCTTCGTCCTCTTTCTTTTCGTTTCATTCCTGCAGCCCTTCCACACTTCAATGAGTATAACAATGCTGTCAGTGAACGCTGTTATTGATATCCTTTCACCCTAAATTTTAATCTCATTCCTGAACGTCTATTTTAGCTCTAATATTGCTGCTTCAGTGTATAAAGTGAACAGTAGGGGTGAGAGACAACATGACCCTCCTGAACCTGTTATAATCCGACCAATTCGCTATAGGACTTTCATTCTATTTTTCCTTTTGATTATTCTATTTATGTTTTATTCTCGCTTTTCTTCGCAGCTTACTCGTATTTTCATAAGTATTTCAAGCATCTTGCACAGTTTTACATTGTCGAATGCTTTTTGTAGATCGACAAATCATATGAACACGTGCTACAGTTGTCGAGTACATAACCTTCAATAAAATGTAGACTTAATTCCAAATTATGCTCAAGTTCTTACACACAACCAAACGCCGGCAGCTCAAAGACCAAAACAGAGTGCTGATTGTGCGAAGCAATGGATACATTGAAGAGCTACTTCCTTGAATTCTAAGGGCCATTTTAAATTATCATTTATAGATATACACAAATACTCCGGAAGGTTCTGTAAAAGGCATGGCGGAGGATACACCGAACGGATATTTTGAGTTTCATTTCCCGTTACATGCGCATACATATCGAGGGAAAAGTGTCTGTCTATATGTCTCTGTACGTTCCCAAAGTTCTCTTATCGTTATTTCATGAACCCAACGTGAGACACGTGTTGCTGACAGGAGTACAATCTAGAGAATATTTTCGACAATCTAAAGAGGGATAAGATCATTAGACGATTGGGGCGGAAGAATAATGACAGTCGAATAATTTACGACGTCCATAAAACTCAAATGGAAATAACAAAAGTGGGGACAAGCGCATGTCAAGTTACGTATAAGAAAGAGCTGCAGCCTATCAACACCTTTGTTCAACTTGCACGTCAAACATCCACTGAAGCTTGTGAAAAAATCCTGCGACTCTGGGTAAACGTAATTACGTAAATGGATTACGTGAACTTCATCAAGTACAATTTCTTTCACTAACTCTCATTTGGATTCGTTTGTACAATGGAAGTGCAGCTCCTCGCGTTGGAGTTTCGAGTCCTCCCTAGGGCATGGGTGTGTGTAATGTCCTTAGCGTAAGTTAGTTTAAGTTCGATTGAGTAGTGCGTAAGTTTAGGGACCGATGAGCTCAGTAGTTTTGTCCCATAATAACTTACCACAAATTTTCAAATTTGTACAATGGAAAGTTCTGTTAATACCTATATGCGAACGAACACATTCTTTTTATCTAAATAAACATAAATTTCTTGATCACTCAACTATGAAACACCTCCCACGTGGAAGAAGCCGATTGCCTTGCATGTGTAAAGGTCACGTTTCTAACTCGTAACATATCCTTTGATGTCAACATTATAGTTATAGATAATGCAAGAAGTTTATATGACATTTAATGTGTTTAGAACTGTTAAACTATATTTCTGTAAAAACAAAGTAACTACTGAATAAATAATGAATCGACTTATTTTTATACATAGAGAGAAACAGTTTAGTAGCTGTTATTTTATTTCACATGTTCATTATATTAAATATGGTCGTATACAGTTGGGAAGCTGACAAACATGAACATGCAAATCTTTCACTTCGAAATTTGATTTCTCTTATTTTATTACGATGGCCATGTCCCCCCTGTTAGTTGGGGGTGACAATATTTCCACATCTTGCTGAGAAAGTTGGTGATTAAAATTATGTGAAAAGATCTCACCTCAACGGAAACACCTTTATTTCAACGATTGCCTCTCCAACTGACGCATCAATGCGTGATATTCCTTCCTAGACCATTTTGTGTTTTTTTTATTCGTAGCACAAATATCTACATCTATATCTACATCTACATGGATACTCTGCAAATCACTTTTAAATGCCTGGCAGAGGGTTTATCGAACTACCTTCACAATGCTCTATTATTCCAATCTCGTATAGAGCGCGGAAACAATGAACACCTATATCTTTCCGTACGAGCTCTGATTTCCCTTATTTTATGGTGGTAATCGTTCCTCCCTATGTAGGTCGGTTCGGAGGAGAAAGTTGGTGATTGGAATTTCGTGAGAAGATTCCGTCGCACCAGAAACGCCTTTCTTTTAATGATTTCCAGCCCAAATCCTGGCCGGCCGAAGTGGCCATGCGGTTAAAGGCGCTGCAGTCTGGAACCGCAAGACCGCTACGGTCGCAGGTTCGAATCCTGCCTCGGGCATGGATGTTTGTAATGTCCTTAGGTTAGTTAGGTTTAACTAGTTCTAAGTTCTAGGGGACTAATGACCTCAGCAGTTGAGTCCCATAGTGCTCAGAGCCATTTGAACCATTTTGAACCCAAATCCTGTTTCATTTCTGTGACACTCTCTCCCATATTTCGGGATAATACAAAACGTGCTGCCTTTCTTTGAACTTTTTCGATGTCCTCCGTCAGTCCTACCTGGTAAGGATCCCACACCGCGCAGCAGTATTCTAAAAGAGGACGGACAAGGGTAGGGTAGGCAGTCTCCTTAGTAGGTCTGTTACATTTTCTAAGTGTCCTGACAATAAAACGCAGTCTTTGGTTAGCCTTCCCCACAACATTTTCTACTTGTTCTTTCCAATTTAAGTTGTAATACCTAGATATGTGGTTGAAATTACGGCTTTTAGATTAGACTGATTTATCGTGTAACCGAAGTTTAACGATTTCCTGTTAGCACTCATGTGGATGACCTCGCACATTTCGTTATTTAGGGTCATCTGCCACTTTTCGCACCATTCAAATATTTTCTCTAAGTCGTTTTTCAGTTTCTTTTCATCTTCTGATGACCTTATTAGTCGATAAACGACAGCTTCATATGCAAACAACCGAAGACGGCAGCTCAAATTGTCTCCAAAATCGTTTATGTAGATAAAGAACAGCAAAGGGCCTATAACACTACCTTGGGGAACGCCAGAAATTACTTCTGTTTTACTCGATGACTTTCCGTCAGTTACTATGATCTGTGACCTCTCTGACAGTAAATCCCAAATCCAGTCACATAACTGAGACGATATTCCATAAGCACGCAATTTCACTAGGAGCCGCTTGTATGGTACAGTGTCAAAAGCCTTCCGGAAATCCAGGAATACGGAATCCCTTGTCAATAGCACTCAGCACTTCACGTGAATAAAGAGCTAGTTGTGTTTCACAGGAACGATGTTTTCTAAACCCATGTTGACTGTGTGTCAATAGACCGTTTGCTTCGAGGTAATTCATAATGTTCGAACACAAACCTCAGTTTTTCTGGAGCATTTAGAGAACAAGTTTGGGGTCAGTCTTGATCAAAACAGCATCCTCTGCCCAGTCACAGGCACTACTTGCCTGCGACAAGCTGGGGGATGTTTCTATTTCCATCAGGCCGCACAAGAGCTTAAATATGGTGCAGGGTATCATATTTGACAGGTACCTTCTTTTGCAGTCTGACAATGAGCTGCGCGCCAATTTAGAGCGGCGAGGTGTCCATTTCCTCCAGCGCCTCCACCAGGGTCTGATCGTGCGGTAGCGTTCTCGCTTCCCACGCCCGGGTTCCCGGGTTCGATTCCCGGCGGGGTCAGGGATTTTCTCTGCCTCGTGATGGCTGGGTGTTGTGTGCTGTCCTTAGGTTAGGTAGGTTTAAGTAGTTCTAAGTTCTAGGGGACTTATGACCACAGCAGTTGAGTCCCATAGTGCTCAGAGCCATTTGAACCATTTGAACCAGGGTCTGAGGGATAATCAGGTTGCCACCGGTGCCTTCATCTTGGCCTTCGAGGGTGATACATTACCCGAGAAGGTAAAGGTGATGGTCTACTGCTGTGACATAAAGCCAAATAACCCTCCTCCAATGCAGTGTTTTAAGTGCTGGAAGTTCGCCATATGTCTTCCCAATGTACTTCCAACATCACCTCTCCGGATTGTGGACGTCCTTCATATCCCAATACTCCCTGTGCCCCTCTTCCCATCTGTGTCAACTGCGGGGACCACCATTTACGTTGCTCACAGAACTCCAGGATTATGCAGAGAGAAAGAAAAATAATGGAATACAATACCCAGGGTCAACAGACCTACACTGAGGCTAAGCGAAAATATGACGGGCTACATCCTGCGCATATGATGTCAACCTATGTCGCCGCAACCTGTAACCATGCAAGTCGCGAGCAGCCCTTAGTGGCTCGCCATCACAATTTTTTATCTTAAATTTCTTTGTGACTAATGCCCTTTTGGCATATTTATTATTTTATAAACGACATATAAGTGTGACCAATCTTTCACGATTATTCTGTACTTATAATCTCTATCACATGCTTTTAGTCATAATTCTGTAACCATGTTATAGACCATTCTTTGATCTAAATTCTGAGGAAGACAATCCTAGCAGTGTCGAAACCCGGTCAATTCGTTAAAAATAGTGACCGAGGGCTGTTTTCTTTCAGTTATAGAATTATGTCATTTTATCGACAATGTGAATTACAATGAGGTGACCAACGTCATGGGATAGCGATATTCACATGTAAAGATGGCGCTAGTATGGCGCACACAAGGTAATCATGATTGACGTGAAATGGTTTCCGATGTGACAACGGCCGGACGACGGGAAGTAATAGACTTTGAATGCGGAACGGTAGTTGGAGCTACACGCAAGAGATATTCCATTTCGGAAGTCTTTAAGGAATTGAATATTCCGAGATCCACCGTTTCTAGAGGGTGCCCCGAATCCCAAATTTCAGGCATTACCTATCACCACGAATAAAGCAGCGGCCAACGGCGTTCACATAATGACTGAGAATAGCGACGTTTGCGCAGAGTTGTCAGTGCTAACAAACAAGCAATACTGAATGAAAGAAACCGCAGAAATCAATGCTGGACGAGCGACAAACTTATGCGTTAGGACAGTTCGGCGAAATGTAGCTTTAAAAGGCCATGGCATCAGTCGACCGATGCGAGAGTCTTTGCTAACAGCACGACATTACCTGCAACACCTCTCCTGGGCTCGTGATCATATAGATTGCACCCTACACGACTGGAAAACCGCGGCCTAGTCAAATGAACTACGATTTCAGTTGGTAAGAGCTGTTAGTAGGGCTTGAGTATGGCGCAGCCCCACAAAGCCACGGATCCAAGCTGTCAACAAGGCACTGCGCTAGCTCATGGTGGCTCCATTATGGTGTGGGCCGCTTCTACATGGAATAGACTGCATCCTCTGCTCCATCTGAACCGATCATTGGAAATATTCTGCTACATGGAGAATATTTGCAGCCGTTCATGGACTTCATGTTCCCAAACAACAATGGAACTTTTATTGTTGACAATGTGCCATGTCACAGGACGACGATTTTTCGCAAGTGGTTTTGAGGAACATTCTGGACGACATCAATGATTTGGGCATCCAGATCGCCCCATGTGAGGTCGATGGAACATTTATGGAACGTAATCGATAGGACAGTTCGTGCACAAAGACCTGCATCGGTAACACTTTCGGAATACCCGAGAGCTAAAGAGGCACAATGGCTCAGTATTTCTTCAGGAGACATCCAACGACTTGTTGAGTCCATGCCATCTCGAGATGCGTGCTACGTCGGGACAAAGGAAGCCCGATACGATATTGGAGATATCCCATGACCTTTGACCTCGCTATAACTGTCATGGGCATAGATTCAAATTTTGTGGAGACAATGAAATGGAATACATTAGAAGCAAACATCGTAACCATGTCTAATGGTTGAAGCACTTCATTTTGCCCTTTTTTTGCAACCATAATACCTCTGCACAAATCTTGCGATAAGGCAACCATAAATATCATTATTCCACGTTGTTCCTACCTCGATTTCTGCTCTGTTTCACGATTTGCAATGTTTCACCGATATCGTTCTTTCTGCTCTACGGCCACGATACCGAAACGACAATGAATAAACTGTTTACATTTCAAGCAAACCACATCACTAGAATGACCAGGAGAAAGACCAAGAGCGCTAAAACGCCAAACACCATTCAGCAGTGGCGAAGCGACCATTAAGGCTGCAATGCTGAGCCTACCCAAAAATTCGTCGAGACTGAGTTTAATCCGATCAGATAACGAACCCTCGTAAATGTTTTAAAATATGTTACGTTTGAACTTCGTACATGCATCCGCCAGTATAATGCATCACCCTTCTAGGACTGCAACCAATAGCAGCTCGGAATTCCGTGCTTGTTACGGGCGTACGCAGTAAGCCCGTTTCTTTCATGCGGCGGACTGGATACGGTTTTTAGAAGCTGGCGTTTGATCTTTTTTCTACTTTTCGCTAGCAGGTGGATGCACGCTTAAGTGTAATGACAAGTCTTTCAGCAGTTCCCTAGCAGTTAGCGCTACTTTGTATCGTCTAGGACACTAGCAACAAGCCGGGTAGAGTGAGAAACCATTAACTCTTAATTTAAGTGTTCATTTAAAATACAAAGAACAAGAAGACATTATAATTCAGAGAAAATATATGTGAATGCATCATTGGACGTTGTTGCAAGATGGCGTTTTCATTGTTCCTCAGATTAAAATTTAGTATACTTACTTGCTTCAAACGTAGTTCTGTGACGTGTCTGTAAGTTTTCATATGAACAGTACTAGACGGACGTGCGTATTATGAAATCTCGAGGATGAATTTAGTTGTTAAAATGTAGTCAGTAGTGGCATAGATTAAATGATAAGATACTTATCTCGGTATGCCCTGTCACGTGTGGGTTGTCATTGTCAATCTGTCTTGACATTTCGTTGTCGAAAGGGAAACTGTAAGTTGTCTAAAATGTAAATCACTATATTGTTCAAATGGTTCAAATGGCTCTGAGCACTATGGGACTTAACATCTGTGGTCATCAGTCCCCTAGAACTTAGAACTAATTAAACCTAACTAACCGAAGGACATCACACACAATCATGCCCTAGGCAGGATTCGAACCTGCGACCGTAACGGTCTCGCGGTTCCAGACTGAAGAGCCTAGAACCACACCACTATATTGTAAAGCATGGTATTGCTGACTATATCAAACTCCCCTGGATTCTTCTTTCGTCTTTCTTTGGAAGATAAACTCCTGGTGAAAGAACGAAATCTGACGCCAAGTCTGTCCATTAAAGAGTTTTATTCAAAATTCCAAACAATAGTACAATTCAAAACCGTGGCTAAGTGGCAGCGCCGTAAGAAATTAGTTTTCATGTTTATCCGTGTACTATTTGGAATGGGCAATGACGGTTTTGAATGGTGTAAGTGGGGCTAGGCGAAGAGAGTCTTCAAAATTTCCTTCAGAAAGCTGAAAAGCATGATTATTCTATTTCACGCATACAAACAGCTAGGCACAGTGGGAATTGACCATGCTCTTTCAGAAGCAACGCGCTTGAAAGCTTTGAAACACAACGAGAAGGTTGATCGAAACAGAAGTATAACGGACTTACTTCGACTATCTACTTTTTTAGCACAGCGCAGCCGGACCCCTTATGACCATGAGTATATTTATGTTATGCCTTCCTCCGTTTTTGGTGCTTTGTGAATGAAACCTTTGTGGTTTAATGCCTGTATTTAGTTGGTAAGTGTTGGGAAAAAATTGTCTTATCTCCATATAATATTCTAAAGTTGGCTACTGTAAAGTTCTTACGTTGCAAAAGAATGAAAGTGATGAAGATTTTTTAATGTCCTATTGTTTTGTTTTCTTTTAATACTAGTGTTGAGCTTCACATTTAATGATTTTTACTTGCCAACATGGCTTATAACATTACCATAGGCGCCGTATGTGGAGCTGCGTGTTTTAGTGTTCCGTGATTCTAAATACTTGACTGTTGTGACTCTTCAAGCTTTCCTGGCGAATATGTTGTAAATAGTCTTCACGCGTTCGCCACCGGATCACGCTGTGTATATTCCAGAATATTTCCACGGAGCAACTGTCCGACATCTTCAGCTGGTTCAACATTGCTGGTGGCTAGTTACGACTCGGCCGGCCGGTGTGGCCGAGCGGTTCTAAGCGCTACAGTCTGGAACCGCACCACCGCTACGGTCGCAGATTCGAATCCTGCCTCGGGCATGGGTGTGTGTGATGTCCTTAGGTTAGTTAGATTTAAGTAGTTCTAAGTCCAGGGGGCTGATGACCTCAGAAGTTAAGTCCCATAGTGCTCAGAGCCATTTGCAACAATTAGTTACGAGTCACGGTATCCGCCCGTCGACGCCCAGTTTCTACACCACGCGCGCGAAGAATGTGCAGGTGCGGAAATGGCGCATGCGCGCATGCGCAATGATTTGCAGGTAGATGGTGCCATATTCAAACTCCCTCTGCCGAAAATCGCAGAGCGGCTCACCTGCGCGTGCTCTGTGCGCTGCGTTTGCCAACAATGCGACCAGACGTTACTCAACGATGACCGTACTAGGCCAATAGTATGACGGGTCTGTTATCGAAGAATCTTGATTTTCGCGTCGTGATTTAATAGCAGCCAACGCAGGATTCCAGGCTGTGCTCAGTTGAAGCTGCCATCATGCTGCAAAACGCGGTAGTACATTACGTATGTTAGTTCATAGAGCACATGTAGTATCTGATTCTGAAAGCCTGTCGAGTGAGACACAAGACTATTTATTTGACTATTTTTGGTAAGGATTTTAAAAGTATTAATTTTATTGTTGACTTGTGCTGTTATTGTGTTAACTGTTGTATTTTTGACGGTTGGAGAATATTGTAATAAATACAAATCCTGATATGACGCCCCCTTCGCGAAGTTTCCTTACGGCAGCAGGAGAAGACTGCCCGTTATCTGTGTGCGCTGTAACTGTTCAGTTGCACTTCATAACACGTATATACGTTTAGCGTGGTTTTTGTGTTTTTGGAAACATTTTTTGGTCCTCTGGTACGTAAAGCTTGAAACGATATGTTTCATATTTTTGGCGAGTGCTTAAAAATTTGGTAAACCTGTGTTGTGTATGATGGTCAATTTGTTTCTCTGTCCTGTAGGATGATTTGAAAATGGTTCTCGGCTCAAAACCAGTCATCAGTTAAATATAAAAAATTAAATTTGCAACTTTACCTGGTTTCCCGTTGAACTGATTAAGAGAAGTTGCTGACTTGTAATTATTCCAGTGCACTGGACGTTCCTAGAAAGCAACAGATTTTAGAAGGTATGCTGTAAGGTACGTCATGAAAATAACTGTGGTAGTGACATGCAACCATAGCAGTATATTTTATTAAGTTAATTTGAATTGACCGAATAAAATACAGTACGTGACCAGTTCGAATGTTGTACAATCCAGCCGACGTTTGTGGGGCACTGGAGGAAACAAAAGGGAGGTCATTTCTTTCGTGAACTGCAACCCTTGTGTTAAGATTGCTCAGTGGCATCGATTTATAGACTTCGATGAGAGTCCCATCAACTGCAAAATAAAAAGCGATACATAAATTGCTATTCATCACAACTTATAAACGGAGTGCAGCGAGCCACTGTTTCCATTGAAGCTGCTGTATTGCTGACCTACTGCCACTGTCTGCATGCCACCTACTAACATTGTACCAATGTCACCATAGCTCAAAAGTCATGACGTAACCCACCGCGTTATCGTTTCATCTTAATTAACGGAAAAGGAAGACCAGGCATTTCAGAGTTCGATGCAATTCATGAACACAAGCCGGCCGCTGTGGCCGAGCGGTTCTAGGCGCTTCAGTCCGGAATCGCGCTGCTGCTACGGTAGCACGTTTGAATCCTGCCTCGGGCATGCATGTGTGTGATGTCCTTAGGATAGTTAGGTTTCAGTAGTTCTAAGTATAGGGGACTGACGACCTCAGATATTAAGTCCCAAAGTGCTTAGAGCCATTTGAACCATGTACACAACAAGAGTGTGCAACCAATTCAACCAGTCGCTTAGGCTTCCCATTACTTACAACAGACTGGCCTACTTCCACATGTGTATGCCTATTCTGCGACTCGCACTTCAGTGCCTGTCAGAGGATTCATCGATTCACCTTCGCACTCTGTACCGTTCCACACTCTAACAGTGCGCGGAAAAAACCTAACACATAAATGTTCCTTAGATAGCTGTGATTTCTCTTATTTTATTACGATATTATTTCTCCTTATGGAGGCGGATAACAATATACTTTTGCACTCTGAGGAGAAAGTTGGTGGTTGAAATGTCGTGAACAGATCCCGCTGCCACAGAAATTGTCTTTGTTTTAATGATTGCTAACCGAACTCGCCGGTCATATCCGTGACACTCTTCTTTATTCCGAGGTAACATAAAAAGAGCTCCCCTTCTTTGAAATTTCTCGTTGTCTTCAATCAGTCCTATCTGGTACGAATCCCACAATTGCGAATCCCACACTCCGCAGCAATACTCCGAAGTAGAAGGGACAAGCATAGTGAAGGCAGTCGCGTTAGTAGACGCATTTCCTAAGCGTACTATCAATAAAACGGTGTTTTTGGTTCGCCTTCTCCACAGCATTATATAAATGATCCATCCAGTTTAAGTAGTTCGCAGCTGTAATCCCTAGGTATCTGGCTGAACTGACAGCCTTTAGTTGTGTCTGATTTTTTCGTGTAACTAAAATTTGTCGGATTCTTGTAACTGTTCATGTGGATGACTTGATACTTTTGTCCTCGGAGGATGCCTTCCGCAGCCGAAGGCGAAACGTCAGGCGAGAGTCTTATGTATGGACCATGGCATCTCAGCCCGGAAGTGTTAAGTGATGACAACACCTGCCGTGAAAGCCTTCATTCTATGATCAGGTCTTCTCATATTCTCTCCTAAATCCTTTACATCGACTAGAAGCAACTTTCTTGGAAATGCGAGTATTAATCCTGTTTTACACGGCGACTCTCCACCAGTTGCTACGTCCTTTGACTTTTCTGGCAGTAAATCACAAATCTAGTGACAGAACTGGGAGGAAAATGGTATGTGCTGTAATATTGTGGTAGGGAGGAATGTCGCTTCCGTGGAAATGGAGAGGACGCTCACGACACTGGGTGGGCGTTGGCCGAGAGCACAATCTCGGCTTGTCGCCCTCAATTACCGTGCGATGGTATGGGCCGCAGGCTGCGGGCTCCTCCGCCCCCACACGGAACACACACACGAGGCGCCCTGCAGCAGGCGGCGGGTAGCGGCTGAGGGCAGGGGGCAGTACTGGGGGCAGGAATCCGCCGCGGGCTGCCTCTCCCGCAAACAGCCGCCAGACTGCTCCGCAATATTCGCCACTGACTCATGGCGTATCGCGTTTCATCAACTGAAGCTTCCCAAGTGTATTCAGGGGCCCGTCTTGGGCAACTATGATCGGCAGATATTGGTCTTCCGCTGGCCCTGCCCCTGTCTGCAGTTACATTATTAGCAGCGGCTCGGCTTGCTGCAGCGAACAGACACCGTGGACCCACATTCTGGGGCTGTGTTCCAGAACTGACGCAACGCATACATCCTAGTGCTCAGAGCTCTTTTTACCACTATTTTATTGGCCAGTAGTCGTCTAAATCAACATCAAGGGCAGACTGAACTTCAGTCTTCTCTCCAACTTTCCTAACTCGACACAAGACTACGCACGACATAAGATTCTTAATATATCTCTACAACTTCACGAAAAATCTGGAAAAAGAAAATCAAGAAATGAAAATAACATTTTTAACTACAGGAAACAAACAGAGGTAATTCAATTCAAATCTCCAGATAGACAAATTCGTATCAAAAATATTAAGGGAGATCTGTAGTTGGTTGCATAGAAAACAGATACCAATGTAAAGGTTTGTAGACGACATAGCCCTTTCTACCAAAATTAAAGAAGTGGTTCAACAAATATTGATTGGTATGGACGGTCTACTCAGTACATAATCTGTCGTAATCTTTACATATGAAACGCAATGTCCCGATTGAGTGACTCACTCAATGGCTCATCATCCCCCAGCCAAAACAACAAAGAACAGAAACTTGAAACTTTTACATGGCGTTGATTCTATACCGAAGGCGTCATTTAAGAAGGGATTTTTCGAAATTCCACTCCTAAGGGGTGAAATAAGGGATGAAATGTTTTATGAAATTAATGAATTATGAAAACTTTTTCAGAGCTAAATCTATGAAAATCTGTATTTGTCTTCTCGGTTAGAAAATTTAAAATTTTGCGTGTTTTGCTGTTTTCGTAAATTCAGTCCCTAATGGGGAAAAACAGAGGCTGAAAATGATTAAGAATGTATTTCGTTACATCAGAAAAATTTTTAAACTAATTCTACAAAAATTGGTAATTCACTTTTCGATTAGCTAAAAAGAAATATGTGTTAAGGGATGAAATTTTGTTCGGAAATATCACCAGAAGAACGGAAAATCGTTATCTCTGTCTGCCAGAATCGTTTTTAAGTAAATGCATTAGCTAAATACTATGCTTCTATGGCCTTCATTATCGTGAAAAAGTTTCGAAGGTGTTTCAATACGTGAACAGCATAAAAATTCGATAAAGAAAAAACAAAAAGAAATCTGTGCAGCCCATTCAGTCTATGTGAGCTAAGGTGTGGGCGCTAAGCTAGTAATACTACAGCAATGACGAAAATGTCGAAGAATAGCCGAAAAAAGGGCTTCAGCAAACTTGTTACAGACTTCAGCGAAGAACTGAACAAAGTTCAGTGAAGTTAGATGAAGTGAAATATCCATCGAAAGAAGATACGAGAAGGTGAAGAAGGCTCTCTTTGACGAAGGAGTTAACAAAACTAACAATTGATATGGCAGTCAGAAGAGGCTCCATATACATAAGGCTTAGAGTGCTGCACGAAATGATAATAAAACGTGGTTCATTGGTAAATCACAGAAAGATGAACCGCAAATACTTGAACTGAGTTGCTGCTAAACGTTATGAAGAACTGAATAGTAATATGAAGTACAAAATGAACGTATGCTGCTAGTTATATGTGTGGACCGTTATGGAAACACTGACAGCTGAAAAGGCCGTTTAATGACATATTGACATCTACCACTACATATACAGGATGGTCCATTGATAGAGACCGGGCCAAATATCTCACGAAATAAGCATCAAACGAAAAAACTACAAAGAACGAAACTCGTCTAGCTTGAAGAGCGAAACCAGATGGCGCTATGGTTGACCCGCTATATGGCGCTGCCATAGGTCAAACGGATATCAACTGCGTTTTTTAAAAATAGGAACCCCCATTATTTATTACATATTCGTGTAATACGTAAAGAAATATGAATGTTTTAATTGGACCACTTTTTTCGCTTTGTGATAGATGGCGCTGTAATAGTCACAAACGCCGGCCGGTGTGACTAAGCGGTTCTAGGCGCTTCAGTCTGGAACCGCGCGACCGCTACAGTCGCAGGTTCGAATCCTGCCTCGGGCATGGATGTGTGTGATGTCCTTAGGTTAGTTAGGTTTAAATAGTTCTAAGTTCTAGGGGACTGATGACCTCAGATGTTAAGTCCCATAGTGCTCAGAGCCATTTGAACCATTTGAATAGTCACAATCGTATAAGTACGTGGTATCACGTAACATTCCGCCAGTGCGGACGGTATTTGCTTCGTGATACATTATCCGTGTTAAAATGGACCGTTTACCAATTGCGGAAAAGATCGATATCGTGTTGATGTATGGCTATTGTGATCAAAATGCCCAACGGCCGTGTGCTATGTATGCTGCTCGGTATCCTGGACGACATCATACAAGTGCCTGGACCGTTCGCCCGATAGTTACGTTATTGAAGGAAACAGTAAGTGTTCAGCCACATGTGAAGCGTCAACCACGACCTGCAACAAATGATGATGCCCAAGTAGGTGTTTTAGCTGCTGTCGCGGCTAATCCGCACATCAGCAGAATCGGGAATCTGAAAAACGTCGGTGTTGAGAATGCTACATCAACACCGATTGCAGCCGTACCATATTTCTATGCACCAGTAATTGCATGGCGACGACTTTGAACGTCGTGTACATTTCTGCCACTTGGCACAAGAGAAATTACGGAACGATGACAGATTTTGAACATGCGTTCTATTTAGTGACGAAGCGTCATTCACCAACAGCGGTAACGTAAACCGGCATAATATGCACTATTGGGCAACGGAAAATCCACGATGACGGCGACAAGTGGAACATCTGCGTTCTTGACGGGTTAATGTATGGTGCGGCATTATGGGAGAAAGGATAATTGGCCCTCATTTTATCGATGGCAATCTAAATGTTGGAATGTATGCTGGTTTCCTACCTAATGTTCTACCGATGTTACTACAAGATGTTTCACTGCGTGACAGAATGGCGATGTACTTCCAATATGACGGACATGCGGAACATAGCTCGCGTGCGGTTGAGCCGGTATTGAATAGCAGATTTCATGACAGGTGGATTGGTCGTCGAAGCACCATACCATGGCCCGCACGTTCACCGGATCTGAGGTCCCCCGAGTTCTTTCTGTGGGGAAAGTTGAAGGATATTTGCTATCGTGATACACCGACAACGCCTGACAACATGCGTCGGCGCATTGTCAATGCATGTGCGAACATTACGAAAGGCGAACCACTCGCTGTTGAGAGGAATGTTGTTGCACGTAATGCCAAATGTATTGAGGTTGCCGGACATCATTTTGAGCATTTATTGCATTAATGTGGTATTTACAGGTAATCACGCTGTAACAGCATGCGTTCTCAGAAATGATAAGTTCACAAAGGTACATGTATCACATTGGGACAACCGAAATAATGTGTTCAAACGCAGCTACGTTCTCTATTTTAATTTAAAAAACCTACCTGTCACCAACTGTTCGTCCAAAATTGTGAGCCATATGTTTGTGATTATTACAGCGCCATCTGTCACAAAGCAAAAAATGTGGTCCAACTAAAACATTCATATTTCTGTACGTACTACACGAAAATGTAATAAAAAATAGGGGTCCCTATTTTTAAAAACGCAGTTGATATCCGTTTGACCAATGGCAGCGCCATCTAGCGGACCAACCATAGCGTCATCTGCTTTCCTCCTTCAAGATAGACAAGTTTCGTTGTTTGTAGTTTTTTCGTTTGACGTTTATTTCGTGAGATATTTGGCCCGGTCACGATCAATGGACCACCCTGTATACTCCGCAAGCCACTGAATAGGGCGTGACCGGGGATGTATCATCGATATTCCATTTAAGTATTGAGCGTGGGAGAAACAACTTATGTATATCTCTGTATAAGCCTTAACCATATCTTATTCTGATGATTCGCTTACGAGACATACGGTGGTGATAGAATAAAGGCCGCAAAGTCTTCTTTAGACAGAAGTTCTCAAAATTTAGCCAAAAGGATATCGCTACCACTATGTCTCTGACTGGCAAGTAAGCCTTTGTAAGTTTCCAGCGCATTTGTGTTACAATTTTGTATAGACATTATCGAACTGTTATGATCCTATCAAAGCGGCCCTGAATTCGTTCCACGTTTTTTCTCAGGACCCCGAACACTCTAACAGTACCCTAGAATTGGTCAAATTAGGGTCTCGTAAGCGATTTTTTTTACGCATACATTGCGATTTCCCAGAACTCTTCCAATAGCTCTAAGTCTTCTATTCGCATTCCCCTAATTCTGATTTTATATGACAGTCCACTTTTGTATCTCTTCTTAGTGTTACACGAAATTACATATACGATGACTTGCTCAAGACGTTCAGCGCTAATCGTTTGATCTGATAGTGTTAGGTTCTGCCGCTGTGTTATATTATCTTATGTTTGTGTGGTGTCACCGCCAGACACCACACTTGCTAGGTGGTAGCCTTTAAATCTGCCGCGGTCCGTTAGTAGACGTCGGACCCGCGTGTCGCCACTGTCAGTGATTGCAGACCGAGCGCCACCACACGGCAGGTCTAAAGAGGCGTCCTAGCACTCGCCCGAGTTGTACAGCCGACTTTGCTAGCGAAGCTACACTGATCAATACGCTCTCATTTGCCGAGACGATACTTAGCTTAGCCTTCAGCTACGACCTAGCAAGGCGCCTTTACCAGTGTATATTCAGTGTAATAATGTCTAAACAAGAACGATTTTCTCCAATTGTGGATTAAAGTTAAGTATTCCAAGAACTACGTTCTTTTCTTTATAGGATAATTACTTTACCTTGTTCCAGACCTCACGCCAATCTGCGTGAGCTTAACGCGTGCCTTTCGGCTTCCTCCGAGTGGCTTGGCTGTCTTGCTACGCCACCACAGTTTGTCCACATTTAGAGATATCTACCATACCTTACAGCAGGTGGAAATTTAGTCTTATTCCTTCTCAATTTACCTACAATTCAAGAACGATTTCGCTGCAGAAGATAGCGTCGTCAGTGACGAGTGCATTCGCTTCGCGTTTCACCCGCCCTGTGAGCCAAAGCATGTATGAAAAGTCTTTCGTCGGAAACTTGGTCGTCATTAACCTGCGGAAACTGTTGTAGAAGTGTGTGACTCGCATTCACGAACTGTGAGGAAAGAGGTATCCAAGAAGTATATACAGGTCTACTTTTTTGTGACATATCGTCATATTTAGAGGTTCTTATTGCGATACACGAAACCTTTGTAAGTAGGTTGTTTATGTTTTCTTATTGGCAACGTTACGTAGCGCACTGTATGAAAATCACTGGCTGTGCTGTGTGCAGTCTGTGGCTAGTTTGCATTGTTGTTGACTGCCATTGTAGTGTTGATAATGTTGAAAACTCATAATATACATATCAGTTCATGACATCCAGTTATAAAAATTTCAAAACTCCGCCATCTCTCTCCCCACATCCACCACTGCTGGCGGCTAACCTCCAACTGCGCAACGCTACGCGCTGTTCACAGCCAGCTGCCTAACACTACAATGGCGAGTATTACAACAATGCAAAGCAGCCACAGACTGCACACAGCACAGCCAGTGATTTTCATACAGAGGTGGCGTTACCAATAAAAAACCTAAACAGCCTACTTACATAGCCCCCATGCTCCCCACAAAAAAATTTTACAAATTGTTTTACACAGTGGCCAATAATGATTTGATAAATTTTTTTTATAATTACAATAACAAAGATATCAATTGCACACACTTATTGATACAATGTTGGTCAAAAGCTAAACTTTCTCACAGTCCATAAAGACAGTCCTAATCGTTCATCACAGTAAAATAGCAGTGTTTTTCTCAAAATCTGAGCAGTAAAAGAAAATGCACACGGAAGTAGTGGATTTCCATGCAGTCTTGAAGAAGTAGCGTTGTCCTTCCAACGGAAAGACAGTGCTGACTCTCGACATGCAGACAGGTCATGGGCCACAACAGAGTAAACCCACAGCGGAGTCAGTCGAAGTTTTGAAGAGTATTGGTGGGTAGGTCATCACAGAGCAGACCCACTGTAGTCCTGGTAGAGATTACGGTATTGGTGGGCCACCAGAGGTGCAGACCCACTGCAGTCCTTGTAGAGATAATGGTACTGGTGGGTCATCAAAGATGCAGACCCACTGTAGTCCTTGTAGAGATAATGGTAGTATAATTGTTCAAAGGGGACGTTTCACCTTATCAAAGGCACAGATCATGTACAGACCTGGGATCCGAATATTTTGTGTTGTATGATATAAGTAAACTAAGTAAAAGGCTTATTTCTATCTACTTTGTCATTCTAATGGCCTCTGTTTTCTCAGTAAGAGAAAATCGGTTATTTCACGATTCTTTGGGACTCTACTCTCTTAATCTTCAATCCTGAGAAGTTCTTGGCGTTTACGGTTAAGCGTTCTGTACACAAAAATTTTGCCACAACCAGCTAAACTTATACGACAAAATGTTAGTTATCCTGTTTAAAAGAAGACATTGGAAACTTTGGATCGCTGTAGATGGCACAGAACTGCTGCGAAACACTTATTTGACCCTCCCTCGTTGACATGAGACTTGAAAGTAAAGTAGTGTGTACGTGACATCCCAGCGTGAAGATGGAGACATGACAGAATGGGAAACAAGAGCGTTTCGATCAGCTCTCGACCACACCATGAAAGAAACTGACCCATTTGTTCATGTATCAACAAAAAATGTGCAAGAGTAGTGAATACTATCAGCTATATTACAAGGCATAATAGCAGTGGTCGTAAAAAGATCCTTATGGTCTAGTACTGGAGACGAATGTCACACCTTTTCAATGACAATTTGTTTCAAACTAATAGAACCGAAAGCAGCTCCATGTTGACGAGTTTACGAGCGAGCATTGCGAAGACTACACCATACAGTGAACATGTCAGTAAGACATCTTCCAAAGCGGCAACTACACTCTAAGGCAAAAAAGAAACAGGGAGGAATTATCCGAATGTGACGGAAATCGGCGGATGCGATGCGTACGTACAGACAAACAAATAATAAAAAGCTTCACAAATTGAGCAAGTCAACGACGAGTGGGTCCACCTTCTGCCCTTATACAAGCAGTTACTCTAGTTACTCTGCTTGGTGTTGACTGATAGAGTTCTTGGATGACATCCTGAGGAATAACGAGTCCAATCGGCGCGCTAGGTCGTCTAAATACCGAATCGGTCGGATGGTGCTGCTCATAATGCTCCAAACGTTCTCAAGTGGGGAGATATCCTGCGAGCTTGCTGGCCAATGCAGTATTTGGCAAGCACGAACACACACAGCAGAAACACTTGCCGTGCGTGTGCGGGCTATATCCTGCTGAAATGTACGCCCAGGATGGGTTGCCATGTAGGCGAAGAAATCGAAGCGTTGAGTGCCGTCGACGTACCGCTGTGCTGTAAGGGTACCACGGAGGGCACCCAAAAAGAAACGGCACCCCGGACCATCACTCCTGGTTATCAGGCCGTACGGCCGCCGAAAGTCAGATTAATATCCCATTATTGACCAGAATGTCTCCACACACGTCTTCGCTGATCGTTGGCGCTCAGTTCTACTCCAGTCAATGAAATTCAAAGCCGAGGATGTTTCTGGAAACGCCCTAGATAGCGGTGGGATAACAACTTTACTGTCGCAACCGTAAGGCCCAATAACTAGGAGTACTGATCGTGGGTGCCCTTTCTTTTCATGGAAGAACCCCTTTTGTCATCTGCGGCCTGTTAGAGAGTAGCTCTGACCCATCCATGGCGAGAGTTGGTTCAAATGGCTCTGAGCACTATGGGACTCAACTGCTGAGGTCATTAGTCCCCTAGAACTTAGAACTAGTTAAACCTAACTAACCTAAGGACATCACACACATCCATGCCCGAGGCAGGATTCGAACCTGCGACCGTAGCGGTCTCGCGGTTCCAGACTGCAGCGCCAGAACCGCGCGGCCACTTCGGCCGGCCATGGCGAGAGTTTTTACTGGTTGTCTTAATGCTTGCTAAAATACACTCCTGGAAATGGAAAAAAAGAACACATTGACACCGGTGTGTCAGACCCACCATACTTGCTCCGGACACTGCGAGAGGGCTGTACAAGCAATGATCACACGCACGGCACAGCGGACACACCAGGAACCGCGGTGTTGGCCGTCGAATGGCGCTAGCTGCGCAGCATTTGTGCACCGCCGCCGTCAGTGTCAGCCAGTTTGCCGTGGCATACGGAGCTCCATCGCAGTCTTTAACACTGGTAGCATGCCGCGACAGCGTGGACGTGAACCGTATGTGCAGTTGACGGACTTTGAGCGAGGGCGTATAGTGGGCATGCGGGAGGCCGGGTGGACGTACCGCCGAATTGCTCAACACGTGGGGCGTGAGGTCTCCACAGTACATCGATGTTGTCGCCAGTGGTCGGCGGCAGGTGCACGTGCCCGTCGACCTGGGACTGGACCGCAGCGACGCACGGATGCACGGATGCACGCCAAGACCGTAGGATCCTACGCAGTGCCGTAGGGGACCGCACCGCCACTTCCCAGCAAATTAGGGACACTGTTGCTCCTGGGGTATCGGCGAGGACCATTCGCAACCGTCTCCATGAAGCTGGGCTACGGTCCCGCACACCGTTAGGCCGTCTTCCGCTCACGCCCCAACATCGTGCAGCCCGCCTCCAGTGGTGTCGCGACAGGCGTGAATGGAGGGACGAATGGAGACGTGTCGTCTTCAGCGATGAGAGTCGCTTCTGCCTTGGTGCCAATGATGGTCGTATGCGTGTTTGGCGCCGTGCAGGTGAGCGCCACAATCAGGACTGCATACGACCGAGGCACACAGGGCCAACACCCGGCATCATGGTGTGGGGAGCGATCTCCTACACTGGCCGTACACCACTGGTGATCGTCGAGGGGACACTGAATAGTGCACGGTACATCCAAACCGTCATCGAACCCATCGTTCTACCATTCCTAGACCGGCAAGGGAACTTGCTGTTCCAACAGGACAATGCACGTCCGCATGTATCCCGTGCCACCCAACGTGCTCTAGAAGGTGTAAGTCAACTACCCTGGCCAGCAAGATCTCCGGATCTGTCCCCCATTGAGCATGTTTGGGACTGGATGAAGCGTCGTCTCACGCGGTCTGCACGTCCAGCACGAACGCTGGTCCAACTGAGGCGCCAGGTGGAAATGGCATGGCAAGCCGTTCCACAGGACTACATCCAGCATCTCTACGATCGTCTCCATGGGAGAATAGCAGCCTGCATTGCTGCGAAAGGTGGATATACACTGTACTAGTGCCGACATTGTGCATGCTCTGTTGCCTGTGTCCATGTGCCTGTGGTTCTGTCAGTGTGATCATGTGATGTATCTGACCCCAGGAATGTGTCAATAAAGTTTCCCCTTCCTGGGACAATGAATTCACGGTGTTCTTATTTCAATTTCAGGAGTGTACTTTGGCCAGCAAGATCACCGGATTTCACCCCAGTTTAGAACGTTTGGAGCATTGTGAGCAGTGCCCTCCAATCAGCTTTGACGACATGACGCGCCTATTGTACAGAATTCGGAACGATATGCTTCAGGAGGACATCGAACAACTATCAATCAATGCCAAACCGTATAACTGCTTTCGTAAGGGCCAGGTGGTCTCGTGGCTAACGTTGCTTTCTCTGGATCACGCGGTCCCGGATAAGATTCCGGCCACGTTGGTGATTTTCGCTGCCCGGGGACTGAGTGTTTGTATTGTCCTCGTCATTCCATCATCGTTCGTGAAAGTGGCTAGATTGGACTGTGTATTGATTGGGGTTTGTACGGGCGCTGATGACCGCGCGGTTGACCGCCACACAAACCAAACATCATCATCATCATCATCATGGAGCAACCTGATATTGATTTGCTGAAATTGCGAAGCTCTTTCTCTTGAATAAATCGTTTAATTTTTCTGGAATTGTGATCATTTGTTTGTTTGAACATGTATATTACACCTGTCTATTTCCGTCCTATTCGGAGAATTCTTTTGTGGTGCATTCTTTTTTCGTTTTAAAATTTAAAACACGTATTCAGTAAGCCTAACAGCATAGATGTTGACAACTGCTGAGTGACGTCACGTATTGCTATGCGACGAGTCAAACAAATGTTCAAATGTGTGTGAAATCTTATGGGACTTAACTGCTAAGGTCATCAGTCCCTAAGCTTACACACTACTTAACCTAAATTATCCTAAGGACAAACACACACATCCATGTCCGAGGGACGACTCGAACCTCCGCCGGGACCAGCCGTGCGACGAGTCGCTGGGTTCCAAGCGTGGAACGAGCCTGTTGCCCGATAAGGTTCAAAAATGGTTCAAATGGCTCTGAGCACTATGGGACTCAACTGCTGAGGTCATTAGTCCCCTAGAACTTAGGACTACTTAAACCTAACTAACCTAAGGACATGACAAACATCCATGCCCGAGGCAGGATTCGAACCTGCGACCGTAGCGGTCTTGCGGTTCCAGACTGCAGCGCCTTTAACCGCACGGCCACTTCGGCCGGCGCCCGATAAGGGGTTAACACACAATGTGCAGAGGGGGCATTTCACCACATATGATTTCATGACTTTTTGGGGGTGTTTGTCGTACCCTGGTTTTGCCCCACACAATCTTGTTCAACATGAGTAACAGTGTTTATTTCAACGTTCTTGGTGGTCACGGGAAGCCCTTTTTTTACGTATTCAAGTAAATGTGCTGCGGCTCCTCACGTCTACCCAACGACAACAGCCATGTTCATAGAGCAATGCGCTTACGATTCTGGTTTGTCGAACACTCAGGCACTCTGCTGCAACTCGACTGGCTCGCTGAATCACCCGATCTTAATCATATACAGTGAGTCCAAAAAGTATTCGTTTGGTTGTATATCTCTTAGAAAACAAAGTCTGTTTAACATGAAAATAAATGTATACAAAATCTAAAGAGCCAGTAATATAAGAAGTACCACGGTAGGTCATTTTTGTTGAAAAGCGAGGAAAGAAGTACATCCAAATCGACAACAAGATTAACAAAATAGAAAATGTAACATGAGAGCCAGTTCCTCCATCTGAATATGCCGAAATTCTGCGCGCAGTTATTAAACTGACCCACGGCACACTCCAGAGTCAACCATGCGTGGCCCCACGCTATACCCTGTTGTGGTTCTGGACGGCGTCAGTACAGTGCAATTAGCGCCATGGGCCGTAAGGGTAGTGAGACTACGCTGATAGAAAAGAAACTTATTCTGCGCAAATCTTCTTACGAGATTGCTAACGTAGTCGGCGTACCTAGATCGACGTTCAGTCGATAATAGATCGATTTTCCGCAACAAAATCATTAAGAAACCAACCACGTACCGGACGCCCTCACACTTTGACTGGTGCAGACGTGAGATTTATCATGAGGAAATGAAGAAGAAACCTAAAATTAGCGCTCCTAAGTTGGCTGGGGAGTTAGAGTCTAGGGGAAAGAAGGTATGTGCCAACAAAGTCAAAAATACCTTCAAAACGTATAGGTATCACGGCTGGGTACGTAAAAAAATTTTGGGTCAGTAAACAGAATCGAAAGAGTCATCTTCATTTTGCGATGGAACATACATTCAAAGCAGAAGACTTTTGGAATAGAGTAATATTTCCTAATGGGAGTAAATGTTACGTATTCGGTTCAGATGGTAGGCCAATGGTGTGGCGTAAGAAGAATGCGGAGATGTTGCCACGCAATCTTGTGCCAAAGGCTAAAGACAGTGATGGCTCCCTGATGGTGTGGGGATGTATGAATGCTGCAGGTTTTGGAAAATTACATTTCATAGAAGATACAATGGATGTATATCAACATTTTAAAGGGCAATCTGAATCCTAGCAACGAAAAATTAGGTCTGCAAGGAAATTACATTTTTCAACAGTATAACGACCTAAAGCATACGGCTCTAAATAAGAGGCTGTGGCTCCTGTACAATACCACAAAACAACTTAACACCCCTCCTCAGAGCCCGAACATTAATCCTACCGAACACATTTGGAATGTACTGGAAGATGGCATCAGGAGAAGACACATTTCTAACAAGAGAGACCTAAAAGAAGCACTTCAAGATGGATGGGACAAAATTCCAGCCCCTCTGACGGCAAACTTGGTCAAGTCGATGCCCAGACGACTACAAACAGTAACAGCTGCAAAGTGAAACCCACTAAATATTAATTTTTGTAATTAAATCATATTTTCAGATTGTAAATTTAAAAAAATATATGAGTGGACGAATACTTTTTGAAGTAGTCCTTGAATGATATTACGGTACATTGATAATTTTTACTTATGGACAGTATGACAGCAACTTAATAAAACGCAATTTTAGTGCCATACACGTTTCGCCTTTATTTTCTGCAAGGCATCATCAGAGGCCTGAAATATGTACATATGTTAGCTATGTCAAGCATTCCCTGTCAACGTGTACAAGAGGTTCTAGAAAATACATCTGAAACTCCACAAGACGATATAGCACATAAAATTCAACAAAACATGCAAAAAGAACGATTTAATTCCAAGTTACATTAATGTAAAGGTTAAAAACAGTTCTGCAGTGGCACAAAAGTCGAAATCATTTGCAGAACGATATTGGTTACTACATGATATTAAGATGCTCTATTCGAAAAAACAGCACCTAAACATGATGCTCTATGAGACTCATCTAGAATTGGCAAAAAACGTATGAAACACCACATTTTTCATGGCACTAGTAGAAAAAACTGAACACAACGCATATACAGCAATGAAACATTTAAAAAACAAACATAAATAAAAGATAATGAAACCAACAGTAAAAAAAGACGCCAAAAATGCATTTACATTTTAAATGTGAAACCACATGAACATCAACACACATTCCATCCACATTTAGTTAACCTAACAGAGACAGAACTACACGAAAATTGAAAAATGCCCTTGGAAAAAGGTTTGAAACACGGCACCAATAGCAAAGTGAACAATCAATACATAGAAAATCTCACAGTAGAAACTGAAGACATCCTTACACGTGAAGAAGAACAAAATAACTGTGAAATACATATAGGACTGACAAGAGAGCTAGTAAAAGAAGAAATAAAAGGCATAATATAACAAACACAGCAGACACACAATAAGAACAACCAAACAGAAGCAGTCACTATGAAAAGGTTAAAACAAAAGTTAACAAACAATAACATATAAATAACAAGAGCAGACAAGGGAATGTTGCAGTACTCATGGATAAAGAGCAATACATCACAAAAACCAAGGAATACATAAATAACAATGCCATACAGAAACTGAAGTCAGATCCAACTACACGATTCCAGGCAAGCGTGAAACGAACACTGAAAAACATTGAACACACACTCACAGACAAACAGAAATACTGCATAACACAGAAAAACCCACAAGCACCAACACTCCACAGTCAACCGAAAGTACATAAAGACGGAATGCCAATGAGAGCTGTAATAAACTTCAAGAAAGCCCCAACATACCACATAGCCAAACACCTCCAAAAGTTAGTTACAAAACACTATAAAGTAGAAAACAACAGAACAGTGATAAACACAGAAAACCTAATAGAAAACATACAGAACATACAGGTACCACACACAGCATCACTGATTTCGTCGACATAGAAAATATGTGTACCTCCATCCCTATCACAGAAACAATAGAAATCATAGAACAAAATATCTCATCCCACAGCAACCTCACCACAGACTCAATAAAAGAAATAACAAATATGCTCAGACTGACAACTGAACAAAACTACTTTCAGTTTGAGAAGGAATATTATCTACAAAGTGATGAACTGCCCATGGGATCCCCAATAACATGAACACTAGCAAACATTTTCATCAGTCACCTAGGAAATTAGATATTTGAAAGGATAACCTCTAATGAAAGTTTCAAAATCATATATTGGTACAGATACGTGGATGACATTATTTGTCTGGTAGATGGGCCAAGTCAAAAAATAGATGAACTCAATTCGGAAATAAACAAAGCTCATCAGAACATAAAATTCACAATTGAAAAAGAAAAAGAAAATCAAATAAATTTTCTTGACATTACAATAAAAAAAGAAAATGGCAAACATACATTTAACATCTTTAGAAAACCAACAGCCACAGACACAATAATACATTCCACATCCAACCACTCCCACAGCCAGAAACTTGCAGCACTAAGACACATGTTA
Source organism: Schistocerca nitens (assembly GCF_023898315.1). Classification (NCBI taxonomy): domain Eukaryota; kingdom Metazoa; phylum Arthropoda; class Insecta; order Orthoptera; family Acrididae; genus Schistocerca; species Schistocerca nitens. The sequence continues at coordinate 977,592,743 of NC_064614.1, forward strand.
CATAGATTAAACAGAATCCCACTCAGCAAGAGAAACTATGAACAAGAAATGAGTACAGTCATACAAATAGTTAGGAACAACGGGTATGACACACATGGGGTACACAGGCTCAATCAAAAAATAGAAACACAAATACCAAAAAAACACAACATTTCCAGAATACAAGAGAACTCACAAGCTAAAAACTTACAAACACACTCAACAAACACACACAATGACAACACCACACAAAAAAAGAACCAGATGGTACACCATGACCTACACACATAAATTAACACACAGAGTTGTAAACATCGTAAAGCGACAGGGCTTCAAAATAGCATATAAGCCTGGGCAAACCCTCCAATCACACCTAAGTCAGCCAGCTACCAAGAGGGGCGAATTCCAACAATCAGGAATATATAAACTCTAATGTCAAAGTTGTGATGCAGTATACATAGGCATGACATGCAGGAATTTTGAAACACGATACAAAGAACATATCAGATGTTGGAAGTATGAAACAAACTATTCCACATTTGCAGAGCATTTAAAACACCATAACCATCATCCTACAAACATGGAACAAGAAATGAAAACAATGAGAATAAGCAACCATGACAAACATCTTATACAAGCGCAAGAAAACTTCCACATCCAGAAAGCCATAGCAGAAAACAAACATGTGATAAATGAACAAACACACATCAGCACATACTCCCTACTACACATAATAAAGGAAATGATAAGATAAAACAAAAAAACTCTTCACCACGCTATCTGGACACACATGCGCGCGCGCGCACACACACACACACACACACAAAATTATACCATACCAAAATACACACACACGCATAAGCAGAGAAAAAAAATACCACACCTTAACACACACACACACACACAGCCCCCCTCCAAAAAAAAAAATTATGCCACTCCAAAATACACACACAAACACACACACACACACACACACACACACACACACACACACACACACACAGTACAAAAAATTATATCACACCAAAACACACACACACACTCACACACACACATACACATACACAAACGCACACACAAATGCATACACGAACAGATCACAGATACTTCAATAATTACACTCGAATGTTGGCAATAACATTCGATCTTTGGCAAAAACATTTGACAGTCGGCAACAGAAACCAAAAAATTGCATTGAAACAAGCGTTCAGTTCATAGTGCTGCGGAATGTGGGAGAAAACCGCAATTTTGCATTCATAAGAATAAGAACACCACCGAAAATGCAACAGGAGCGTAATATGTAAGAAATTGTCCACGCAACCTGTAAGTGCAGTTCAAAACATTACTACTTAATAGGAAACACCAACCACCAGAACTGTTTATAACCTATAGGCACAGTGACAAAAATGTAAATCAAATAGCTAACATATGTACATATTTCAGGCCACTGATGATGCCTTGCAGAAAATAAAGGCAAAACGCGTATGGCACTAAATTGTGTTTTATTCAGTTGCTGCCAGACGGTCCATAAGTAAAAATTATCAATATACCGTAATATTACACGCAACTGAGGAAGACAGGACTACAAAAGTTTAATCTAGTCCTTGAATAAATTCTCCATTTTGTCAACTTTGTTATCGCTATGGATGTATTTATTTCCTTGTCCATCAATAAAAGTGACTTACAAAGGTTCGTGGCATATGACTGGATGTTCACATTTTATGTTCCCTTCCTTTCACGTGACGTATAGTTAGTTTTTTTAAGAAAGTTACAGCTAGATGAATACTTTTTGGACTCACCGTAGATAATATCTGGGGCTGTTTGGAACAGCGCGCGAAAAGTAGCGATCAGTATCCGTACAATCTACTAACTCCTGGGATCTAATCACTTACTAGCTTCAGTTGGGCGCATGGTACGTGGAATGAATTGTGGAACCGTTCTGTCTAATTGAGGAGATTATCAAGGGTAGAAATGGCGTTACACCGTACTATCCTGGGTTGGCTAATTTTTTGTGTGGTGCGATTGTTTATAGCGATATTCGATGTGGTCATTCTTTCGACGTAAGGCAGATACATGGCAGTGCTTTTTCTGAGTAGACTAATTTGCTGTTCTACGAAAAGTATGAACCTAAACACACTTTATTGCAATAGATAAATCTTTTAAAGCATAAAAGTGCTCCTCGGAAAGGATGCTATATGAGTGCCTTTCAGCTGAATCCCCAGAGACGTCGCCTCCAGATAATTCCTGTTCTGCCGGGAGGGTGTGGCCGTCGGGCTCAGTGGAGTTTTCCAGGCGGCAGTTCCAAATTGCATTCCAGGCCGAGAGGATGTCACGAATTCCGGCGGCCCTACTAAAAGTGTCCCCCTCCCCCAGCCCACCCCGTGCTGCCCCACCCCGCTGCGGCAGACAAACGGCAAACATTTATAGTCTTTTGGGGAAGACGCCGTGGGACAGCACGATCAAAGGCGACGCGCGACGCAATAGAGTTAATCGCCCCAAGTTCAGCGCGTGAGTGGGCGCGGCTTCGCCTGCTGACTGCCGCATCGCTCACCGGAAGTATGCGGCCAGCTACAAGAAACTCCGGGTCGCAACACTACAGTACTAAACCACACTCCCAAGCAGCAGTCCGTCTACAGCGCGACATTGTGTCATACGTGTATAAGCCAGTACTGCTTCTCCTGCTGTTTCCTTACTACGCTCGTGTTGCTCTAAATCACACAGACCTTAAACAAAATGAAAAGGAAGTGAGTGAGTTACTAAACTCCTATAAAAACAATCCTCCCACATTCGGGAATATCAGCCTCGTCAATAGATATGGGAAAAGTTTGTACAACAGTTATTTGCTTAGAATGGAGCAAGCACGACGACTGATCCCGAACAAATACAAAATCTCACACACTCCGGTATTAATTAACTGTAACAATTCTGTCGGAACATGTAACGAAACCATTAAAGAAACTTTTTAATTAGACACAGTGCTAGAAAAGTAGCTAAACTACGACGTAAGATGGTGTGGAGACATTGCGGAGTCAGGTGAAGATAACTGAGGCCGCGAACATTGCGTTTGTTGCACGTATGGATAATTCTTAATAACCAACTGGAGACCTCAAAAAATGGTTCAAATGGCTCTGAGCACTATGGGACTCAACTGCTGAGGTTATTAGTCCCCTAGAACTTAGAACTAGTTAAACCTAACTAACCTAAGGACATCACAAACATCCATGCCCGAGGCAGGATTCGAACCTGCGACCGTAGCGGTCTTGCGGTTCCAGACTGCAGCGCCTTTAACCGCACGGCCACTTCGGCCGGCTGGAGACCTAATACGGGATTAAACTGTATCACAAAGAGAACATTTACTACTGTGCGTTGCATATAGAGGTGGTCATCATCACAGAGTGGCTGCGGAATTAGTATTTAATAGCCGTTACATTTCACTTTCTATGATAAAACAATTTGACAATCTTTTTTTCACAAATGTAAAACGTTCTCTATTTCTGTACTCCCCAGTTGGCATCTCATTATAGTTATCCTACACAGGACGAAACAGCCAAGACAGGTCACCCGAAGTACATCGATAACGAGTACATTATTTGACATGTGTGTTTCGCTAAGTTGTAGCAGAAATTGAGGCGACGTTTCTGAGTACGCAAGAAATTTTTAATATTACTTGACAAACTTTAGAGCACCCTAGAAACTAGTTGGACTCATGACATAAGGAAGAATAGGTAAGAAAAGAAGAAATGGAAAACACCGTCAAGAAGGAAGGACTGGATGATTAGCAGAATAACGGTAGTTAACCATGGAGCAGGTTAGTCTAGATGATGGGATCCTTGAGCAGTAATACCCCGAGCATTGTCAAAGAAGCAAGGTTGAAATTATGCATACGTTGGTAATGACAAATAATTCCATTGTATCGTTAACGTTTTTAAACAAATCCTGCGACAGGACAACGGACTTTGACCCTCAAACAATTAATAATGTCAATAGTAAGAAAAATTTTCAAACGAACCTTAACAAGGAGAGTGGGCTTTGGGCCTGAAAATAGTTAAGGATTGAAGCAGTCAAGAAAATACTTGTTCTCATGAAAGAACTAGACACATATATTGTGGGCTTTCAGTGAGAAAATTAAGCCAAATTATCTAAGGTGAAGATCCAGTTACTCAAAATTTTGAAACCTGAACTGTAATAAGCACGCCACTCCGTAAGAAATTCAGAACTATAAAGCACGGCTGGCACTCTAATTTACTTTACTTTGTCTGATCAAGTTTTATCGGTTTAAAACAATACTAATCCACACTCTCAGTAATTAACAGAAATGAAAAAAAAAAACACGCAGAAGAACAGCAATATTAATAAACACAATGATCTTCTGAATTTAAATCTGACGGCTGCTTCTTATCCAGCTGTACAGACAATGGTTCAGTGGTAGACATTAAGGAAAATGGCGTCTATTCTGTTACACCTGGCTGAAGGAAATATTCTCAGAGAGCCACTGGTACAATGCGCCAATATGACCACGGCCAGCGAGAAACGACCTTAACGAGTCCAATTACAACAGGCTGGTACAACGGAGAGAGAAGCAAAACTAATTTACATATTACAATACGGCAAATCATTTATACATGTAGTCACAGTATTGCCTAGGACAGGCAGGCAAATGGCTGAAGCGAGCAGTGAGAAATGTTAATTCTTCAGAAAATCATTACCGCATTGTTTAAAGCACAATCCATACAGAGAGGAAACGAGTACTTACAGTTCTGAGCTCACAGGGCGCACGCTCGTATCCATACGTTCGATAAGGGCAACATGCAATTCCACGCTTTAACCTAGCTCAAAACGCTAAGCTCAAAATAACGGCCTATGGTTACTGACTTTTGACACCCTAATCGCCACATGAATTTAAGAGTTCAGTCGACCTTGAGAAACCTTACTCGACACGAAGTATCCGACGACTTCTCACCGCTAAGCAGACGGCGGAAATGAAAGCAAGGCTACAATCTTCAGCACGGTTCGTCTTACATGGCCGGCACCACTTCCCGATGGGCCAGCAGCAGGGTAATTTCCAAGAATTTTTGCCTATCGAAGCCGCAGGGTGCAAACGATATATATCGAACGTGCGATTATAAATCGCTCACGTGACTGTGGTGGCGGGCGTTTGGATAAATTATTTGTCAGATGCCAGGAAAACCCAAACGATTTATAACGGTTGTGAGTGGGATATCTGGTATTGTAGACGTTTCTTCGGCCGATTGCATCACCAGGAAGAATCTAATTCCGTGCTTATGCAATGTAGAAAATTGTTTGAATTTTTGTCGGAAATTTGACACTCTACCCATATTTTGCATGACATTGGCAGAGTCTACCCAGTTTACGCCAAAAAGGGAATGCTTCCCTTAGCATACACATCAAATGGAATTTCAAATGACGACAACGTCGACAACGAGTAAGGTAAGTCGTTTGCTTTGTAATTACAGCTACACTCCTGGAAATTGAAATAAGAACACCGTGAATTCATTGTCCCAGGAAGGGGAAACTTTATTGACACATTCCTGGGGTCAGATACATCACATGATCACACTGACAGAACCACAGGCACATAGACACAGGCAACAGAGCATGCACAATGTCGGCACTAGTACAGTGTATATCCACCTTTCGCAGCAATGCAGGCTGCTATTCTCCCATGGAGACGATCGTAGAGATGCTGGATGTAGTCCTCTGGAACGGCTTGCCATGCCATTTCCACCTGGCGCCTCAGTTGGACCAGCGTTCGTGCTGGACGTGCAGACCGCGTGAGACGACGCTATCCAGTCCCAAACATGCTCAATGGGGGACAGATCCGGAGATCTTGCTGGCCAGGGTAGTTGACTTACACCTTCTAGAGCACGTTGGGTGGCACGGGATACATGCGGACGTACATTGTCCTGTTGGAACAGCAAGTTCCCTTGCCGGTCTAGGAATGGTAGAACGATGGGTTCGATGACGGTTTGGATGTACCGTGCACTATTCAGTGTCCCCTCGACGATCACCAGTGGTGTACGGCCAGTGTAGGAGATCGCTCCCCACACCATGATGCCGGGTGTTGGCCCTGTGTGCCTCGGTCGTATGCAGTCCTGATTGTGGCGCTCACCTGCACGGCGCCAAACACACATACGACCATCATTGGCACCAAGGCAGAAGCGACTCTCATCGCTGAAGACGACACGTCTCCATTCGTCCCTCCATTCACGCCTGTCGCGACACCACTGGAGGCGGGCTGCACGATGTTGGGGCGTGAGCGGAAGACGGCCTAACGGTGTGCGGGACCGTAGCCCAGCTTCATGGAGACGGTTGCGAATGGTCCTCGCCGATACCCCAGGAGCAACAGTGTCCCTAATTTGCTGGGAAGTGGCGGTGCGGTCCCCTACGGCACTGCGTAGGATCCTACGGTCTTGGCGTGCATCCGTGCATCCGTGCGTCGCTGCGGTCCGGTCCCAGGTCGACGGGCACGTGCACCTTCCGCCGACCACTGGCGACAACATCGATGTACTGTGGAGACCTCACGCCCCACGTGTTGAGCAATTCGGCGGTACGTCCACCCGGCCTCCCGCATGCCCACTATACGCCCTCGCTCAAAGTCCGTCAACTGCACATACGGTTCACGTCCACGCTGTCGCGGCATGCTACCAGTGTTAAAGACTGCGATGGAGCTCCGTATGCCACGGCAAACTGGCTGACACTGACGGCGGCGGTGCACAAATGCTGCGCAGCTAGCGCCATTCGACTGCCAACACCGCGGTTCCTGGTGTGTCCGCTGTGCCGTGCGTGTGATCATTGCTTGTACAGCCCTCTCGCAGTGTCCGGAGCAAGTATGGTGGGTCTGACACACCGGTGTCAATGTATTCTTTTTTCCATTTCCAGGAGTGTATTTTAGTAAAGCTCTTTTGTCGTTTCTGTAGTAACCACTATAAACATGCTCATAACGCCAGCCACCACAGTCGCGTGATCGATTTAGAATCGCACTTTCGATAGACTATATGTCGTTTGCACCCTGCGGCTTCGATACGCAAACATTCTTGGAAATCACCAGCAGCAGCACGCTGCAGTCTCGAGTTTGTTTGTAGTGTCAACGGTGGCCTGCCCCGCTACTTATCTGTCTCGGGCGTGTAAGCCAGCACGTGCCACGACAAGTGCAGGCTTCCGTCACCGACCAGCGCATGTTCCGCTTTCTTCCCAAAAGTCAATTCAAGACCTCCCTTTCGCAGTCTGCGGTGAGCACCCTCTCGTTGCCAGCAGGATAGGTTACTGCTTGCGTCATTGAAGCCGACTTAGGGGAGAAATAGATAAGTACGTGTCAGATAGGATATTCGTTAAGACTTCACTGTTTAACTTCCATGGTACAGAAGGAGCTGTAGAGCGGACAAATGCAGGGAACAAATAACTGAGAATGTAGGTGCAAGTGGCTCTCTGAGGTGAACGGCTTGCCACAAGAGAGGACTTCCTAGCTTATCGCATTAAACCAGTTCGAAAACTTGTAACAATCTACCCCATCAGGACTACACGCGAAAAGCCACATATAGCACTGCCGGCTAGTACCAAATTGTCAGTTCACTCATAATGTTACTCCCGTGAAAGGTTTTGTAAATGACTGTGCTTATGCTTATGGATAAGGTATAGGACTGAATTTCTATATGAAGATAGTAACTGCTCTCGAAAGTACAGATACCATTCATGACCGTGCAGTGTCTCTAAAATAAATGATAATGCCATGTAAGCAGGGGATCCCCGGTTCGAGTGCCGGTCGGGGCACACATTTTCAGCGCGCCCCATCGAGGTGTATCAACAACACCTGTCGTCAGCTGAGGGTCCAATTAATTATCATTTATTCTAGAGAAGCTGCACGGTCGTCAATGGTACCTGTACTTTCGAGAGCAGTTACTATCTTCATGTATAGTTAAAGGCTACCCGGCCTACGGTCGCAGGTTCGAATCCTGCCTCGGGCATGGATGTGTGTGATGTCCTTAGGTTACTTAGGTTTAAGTAGTTCTAAGTTCTAGGGGACTGATGACCTAAGATGTTAAGTCCCGTAGTACTCAGAGCCATTTTTGAGCTACCCGGCCATTGACCTTCGTCTGTGCGAATGCGCATAGGTTGCCCGAAGTCTTACGGGAATCGTCACCTTAGCGTGCACGAGTAATGAGTGTATGGGCAAATATCTATTAGGTACATTACGTATGTGGACAGTTGGGAATGTGGGTTTCACAGGAAGCGTGCAAGAGATAAGTCCCTGCAGTCGCGCTATTCATCTGTGTTCTTGGTGGCTCAGATGGATGACCGAGCGAGGTGGCGCAGTGGTTCCTGATTTAGGTTTTCCGTGATTTCCCTAAATCGTTTCAGGCAAATGCCGGGATGGTTCCTTTGAAAGGGCACGGCCCATTTCCTTCCCAATCCTTCCCTAACCCGAGCTAGCGCTCCGTCTCTAATGACCTCGTTGTCGACGGGACGTTAAACACTAACCACCACCACAACAGATGGATGCCGGCACGGTAGCTCAGCGTGTTCGGTCGGAGGGCGTAGCTACCCTCTGTAATAGAAAAACTGAGTGCACGAAACAACGAACAACCTGATAGAGTGTCATCAGACGTCCACCACTAAAAAAGTTCAACGAACAGTATAGTACAAAATGAGATTTAAAAAAAAAGACATATAGAGCGTCTGCCATGTAAGCAGGAGATACCGGGTTAGAGACCTGGTCGGGGCACACATTTTCAGCTGCCCCCATTGAGGTATATCAACAACACCTGTCGGCAGCTGAGGGTTCAAATTATTATCATTTGAACTGAATTTCGTTTCTCCAAAGACATCTATTGAAAAAAGTAAGAAAAAAGCAGGACTTGAAACAATGGTCTATTATTAATAAAGTAAACTGTAATCACGCAAAAGAAATGGGTTACCAACGTAATTAGATCTGTATCAGTTACTAGTACTGTTCGTGAAGAAAGTTAACTATTCGTATTTACTTCACGTGATACTGAAATACTATTTTTGTGTGTAGAGCACGAGACACTAATATAATTTAGCAAGCAACATCACAGTGTGAGACCTGAGTTTCTCCTGGCGTATACAACTTTCAAATAACTTCCGAGAATTCAACCAGGTAACACTTTCAGCAACCGCCGATATTTCGGCCATTTTCAAGGCAAACTGCAACGGACAGGCGGCGTACATGCAAATTTAAAACCTCGGTTCTCGGACTGAAGCAGGAAAGATAATACACACACTGAACACTAGTGCCACCAAAGATGACCAAAGTCAGAGCGATCGATAGTGATACTATGAATTCGCAGGTGAGGTAGCAGTGACTCTGTCCCTCTGTTTTTTTTACAAGGGAGAGAGCCGGATTCCAAACAGAGTTTAAACAGAAACCTCCATCACTGTTAACGAGGTTGCTCGCTAATTTAATCTCAACTGCTTCCCTAATAACACTGTCCCAATAGCTGGACGTGCACGCCAATATCTCGGTGTTATTATATAACATGGGGTGACCAGTATCCAAGCAATGTTCGGCAATAGCAGATCTATTTGGCTCCTGTAATCGTGTGTGCCGTTTATGCTCAGTACATCGGTCCTCCACGGTCCTGATAGTTTTACCAATATATGCCTTGCCGCAGCTACAAGGAATACGATATACACCCACCTAACGCAGTCTAAGATCATCCTTAACGGAACTCAAAAGTGCTCTAATTTTAGATGGAGGTCGGAAAACACATTTCACATTGTATTTTCGTAAAATACGACCGAACTTGTTGGACGTGTTTCCAACGTAAGGCAAAAAGGCAGTAGACTTAGGTGTTGACTCAGAATTATCATCAATCACCCGATGTACAGTTGGTCGATAGCGAAACGCACGTTCAATCTGTCTATCACTATAACCATTTTGACGAAATGTAACTTCAAGATGGGACAGCTCAGCTGGCAAAGTCTCAGCGTCAGAAACGACATGTGCCCTGTGTACCAAGATACGAAGTACCCCTTCACGCTGACCCGGATAGTGACAACTATTAGCCTGTAAGTACAAGTCGGTGTGAGAACGTTTCCTGTAGACTGCATGTCCCAATGATGCATCATCCTTCCTCCTGACCAACACGTCAAGAAAGGGAAGGCAACCATCCTCTTCCACCTCCATCGTAAAACGAATCTTCGGGTGGATCGAATTCAGATGTTCCAGAAAGACATTCAAATTATCCCTACCATGAGGCCAAACAACGAAGGTATCGTCAACGTATCTAAAGAAACAGACTGGTTTCAAAGGCGCCGACTCCAATGCACGTTCCTCGAAGTCTTCCATAAACAAATTTGCGAACATAAGAGACAACAGACTACCCATCGCAACTCCATCCGTCTGCTCGTAATACAAAAAGTGTTGAGAGAAAGACTAACAGCCTCCTGAAGAAAAGTGGTTTGTCGCAGGACACAATCAAGAGGCTTAACACCTATAGTGCTGTTCCCCCTAGGTTATATGGCCTTCCGAAGGTTCACAAAGAAGGGGTTCGTTTCCGTCCTATAGTGAGTAACATCGGTGTTCCGACATATCGTGTAGCCAAGCATCTTGCTTTTCTGTTGAGTCCACGAGTAGGTCGGTGTGAACATCATATCAGGAACTCAGCTGATTTTTTACGTCGTTTGGAGGGACTGAGGTTGAATGACTCTGATATTTTAGTGAGTTTCGATGTGGTCTCTCTCTTAACTCGTGTTCCTCTGTCTGATTCGTTGCGATCAATTGAGGCCAGGTTTGGTGCTGAATTAACTACTCTCTTTCGGCATGTGTTGATATCCACTTACTTTTCATTTAATGACCAGCATTACGCCGCCTGGCCGTTGCAGTTTGCCTTCAAAATGGAGAGGTGTTCTCCCGCCGAAATATCGGCGGTCGCTGAAAGTGTTACCTGGCTGAATTCCCGGAAGTTATTTGAAACATCACAGTGGTATCCCATGAGTAACAGAGAAGGACTATTAAAACTTCCCGACAGTAAATGGCTCTCACTATCACTTACTCTTTGTATATTAGAGCGAAAAGCTAAGGATGAATACAAGTAAATTGTTGTTAACGGTGGAGCACTGCTAACTTAAAGCACTATTAACTTATTGGTTTAATTACTGGGAAATACTGTTATGCAAATTGCATTGAAACCTTTATGTCATCTGTTCAGATTATTCTTTGTTTTATCTTACTTCTGCATACTCAATACAGCGCACTTCAGCCATGTGGTTCCTGAATCTGCAGTAAATTGAATAGTATAGCCGGTTACTTATTATAGCACACAATCGAAATTTACATATTATTACAAACCTGTACATTAATTATTCCTTCAGCTGACCCTTCAAGTTTACTAGACAATCACTATTCTGACTGATTACAAAAAATGGTTCAAATGGCTCTGAGCACTTTGGGATTTAACTTCTGAGGTCACCAGTCCCCTAGAACTTAGAACTACTTAAACCTAACTTACCTAAGGACATCACACACATCCATGCCCGATGCAGGATCCGAACCTGCGACTGTAGCGTTGGCGTGGTTCCTGACTGTAGCGCCTAGAAGCGCTCGGCAACCCCGGCAGGCGACTGATTACAGTTCCATGCTGTTAACTTTGATACTGTACTGATACTTCAATATGAATGAATATCAGGCAGAACACTTTAGATCATTTCTTAGCAGTTACACTTTACTAAAATTTCAACTATCCTTTGTGAAAAATACACTCCTGGAAATTGAAATAAGAACACCGTGAATTCATTGTCCCAGGAAGGGGAAACTTTATTGACACATTCCTGGGGTCAGATACATCACATGATCACACTGACAGAAACACAGGCACATAGACACAGGCAACAGAGCATGCACAATGTCGGCACTAGTACAGTGTATATCCACCTTTCGCAGCAATGCAGGCTGCTATTCTCCCATGGAGACGATCGTAGAGATGCTGGATGTAGTCCTGTGGAACGGCTTGCCATGCCATTTCCTCCTGGCGCCTCAGTTGGACCAGCGTTCGTGCTGGACGTGCAGACCGCGTGAGACGAAGCTTCATCCAGTCCCAAACATGCTCAATGGGGGACAGATCCGGAGATCTTGCTGGCCAGGGTAGTTGACTTACACCTTCTAGAGCACGTTGGGTGGCACGGGATACATGCGGACGTGCATTGTCCTGTTGGAACAGCAAGTTCCCTTGCCGGTCTAGGAATGGTAGAACGATGGGTTCGATGACGGTTTGGATGTACCGTGCACTATTCAGTGTCCCCTCGACGATCACCAGTGGTGTACGGCCAGTGTAGGAGATCGCTCCCCACACCATGATGCCGGGTGTTGGCCCTGTGTGCCTCGGTCGTATGCAGTCCTGATTGTGGCGCTCACCTGCACGGCGCCAAACACACATACGACCATCATTGGCACCAAGGCAGAAGCGACTCTCATCGCTGAAGACGACACGTCTCCATTCGTCCCTCCATTCACGCCTGTCGCGACACCACTGGAGGCGGGCTGCACGATGTTGGGGCGTGAGCGGAAGACGGCCTAACGGTGTGCGGGACCGTAGCCCAGCTTCATGGAGACGGTTGCGAATGGTCGTCGCCGATACCCCAGGAGCAACAGTGTCCCTAATTTGCTGGGAAGTGGCGGTGCGGTCCCCTACGGCACTGCGTAGGATCCTACGGTCTTGGCGTGCATCCGTGCATCTGTGCGTCGCTGCGGTCCGGTCCCAGGTCGACGGGCACGTGCACCTTCCGCCGACCACTGGCGATAACATCGATGTACTGTGGAGACCTCACGCCCCACGTGTTGAGCAATTCGGCGGTACGTCCACCCGGCCTCCCGCATGCCCACTATACGCCCTCGCTCAAAGTCCGTCAACTGCACATACGGTTCACGTCCACGCTGTCGCGGCATGCTACCAGTGTTAAAGACTGCGATGGAGCTCCGTATGCCACGGCAAACTGGCTGACACTGACGGCGGCGGTGCACAAATGCTGCGCAGCTAGCGCCATTCGACGGCCAGCACCGCGGTTCCTGGTGTGTCCGCTGTGCCGTGCGTGTGATCATTGCTTGTACAGCCCTCTCGCAGTGTCCGGAGCAAGTATGGTGGGTCTGACACACCGGTGTCAATGTGTTCTTTTTTCCATTTCCAGGAGTGTATGTGGCGAACTTCAGAAACGAAACTCACTAAATGGTACCATTCCACAAAAGTTATTAAATGTTGTTAAAGAAATCAATTTAGTTGAGTAAAATAGGGTACTAGGGAATTTCGCAGCGTTTGGAATAATACCATTCCTAGGTAAATGACTAAGGATAAAACATGGATCTTCAACGCAAGATTAAAGAAAACAACATTATTTGGATATGACACCAAATAAATTGTTCATGTAGTTTTACAGTGCTGAACTGGTCGCAAAAATATTCATGGCTCTTGCTGTATAACAAGCTCGGAAAATTTTCTCCTTAGCGGCGGATTTTCGTATCACAGATCTAACCAACATATGCCAAACAACAACGAGCCAAATTTCTTTCATATCCGAGGCTATATTAATAATCTTGCTGCTCACCTTGCCTCTTGCAGCACACTGTACATGCTCGCCACGAACTAGCTCTTACCTCGAACAGCCTTACAGTTCGACCGCCATATTACCTTTTCTTTTACCGCTATGTGGGTTTCATTGCAGAGGGACTTCTCCCCATGTTTTACATGATTATAAAACCATGTATCCTGTGCCTGAATCGGTATTACAAGCAAATTCTTAACATTTCCATTCTTTTACAGACCATTGCTTTCAAATTTACGTCCATAGATTAATTACATCTGAAACGTCCCCTTTTTAGAACAATTATACAGGACTATGCTTAAACTGACACACAGTATTTTTAGCGCAACGCAATCTGACTTTCAAAAATCCCTACAAATGAATGGCCCTGACTAACATTAACCTATGCGTTTCACAAATCGCTTACCTCACAAAAATCTTGGTTACTCGAACTACTGCAATACAGCAGGCGCCACTACTGCCAGCTAAATAAAAGATTCAAACTATGGAAGGCACTAACTACTGATAGGGATAGTTAGCAAATGAAAGATATTAATAGAGAACAAACTCTGTATTTACCTTAATAGTCATAATATATATAGCAGTTCATGACAAATTACAAAACTCCGCCATCTCTCTCCCCACATCCACCACTGCTGGCGGCTCACCTCCAACTGCGCAACGCTACGCGCTGTTCACAGCCAGCTGCCTAACACTACAATGGCGAGTATTACAACAATGCAAAGCAGCCACAGACTGCACACAGCGCAGCCAGTGAGTTTCATACAGAGGTGGCGTTACCAATAAAAAAACCTAAACAGCCTACTTACACATCGACATAAATGGACATACACAATGAATGAAACATTCAAATAGATGTTACATCAAAGAGCTTGGTGATACAGAAGTCACAATTAGTAAAAACAGACAAAACGTTTAACAATATAAATATAGTTAATACTCTCTACCAAGAAACGTTATCAGCATTCCAGAGCCACAACATAGTATTGGGAGTTCTTTTTTACACTTCTATTTCAGGAAGTATGACAAGAACTCGCACTGTACAAGAATCTAAAAATTGGTAGCTCAGCTTCAGCTGAAGGTAATAACCAGCGAGCCATGTTGAACGCAGGCGTGGAGACGAGAGCGGGCGCGCCTGTGACGTCAGACCACCTGTACCGGCACGGCAGCGGCCTGCTGGCGCGCCATTGTTTATTCAGCAGCGCACAATGGCGGCAGCAACACGTGGCCGGCTGAGTGGCGGCCATCAGCCCGCGCCCGCGGCCATACACGTGCTGCGAGCGGGCCGTGGAGCCAGGCCAAGGGGCCAGCAGAGCACTCGGCTGCCAGCGCGGAATGAGGTGCACTTTCCTGCGTTTACAGGGACACATTCCGTAGGCTCATGTTCCTGAGGTAACTCTACAGGGTGATTCAAAAAGAATACCACAACTTTAAAAATGTGTATTTAATGAAAGAAACATAATATAACCTTCTGTTATGCATCATTACAAAGAGTATTTAAAAAGGTTTTTTTTTTCACTCAAAAACAAGTTCAGAGATGTTCAATATGACCCCCTCCAGACACTCGAGCAATATCAACCCGATACTCCAACTCGTTCCACACTCTCTGTAGCATATCAGGCGTAACAGTTTGGATAGCTGCTGTTATTTCTCGTTTCAAATCATCAATGGTGGCTGCGAGAGGTGGCCGAAACACCATATCCTTAACATACCCCCATAAGAAAAAATCGCAGGGGGTAAGATCAGGGCTTCTTGGAGGCCAGTGATGAAGTGCTCTGTCACGGGCTGCCTGGCGGCCGATCCATCGCCTCGGGTAGTTGACGTTCAGGTTTCATAACTAACCTTTTTCGTAGGACTCTCCATACAGTTGATTGTGGAATTTGCAGCTCTCTGCTAGCTCTGCGAGTCGATTTTCCTGGGCTGCGAACAAATGCTTGCTGGATGCGTGCTACATTTTCATCACTCGTTCTCGGCCGTCCAGAACTTTTCCCTTTGCACAAACACCCATTCTCTGTAAACTGTTTATACCAACGTTTAATACACCACTTATCAGGAGGTTTAACACCATACTTCGTTCGAAATGCACGCTGAACAACTGTCGTCGATTCACTTCTGCCGTACTCAATAACACAAAAAGCTTTCTGTAGAGCGGTCGCCATCTTAGCATCAACTGACGCAGACGCCTAGTCAACAGCGCCTCAAGCGAACAAATGTACAACTAAATGAAACTTTATAGCTCCCTTAATTCGCCGACAGATAGTGCTTAGCTCTGCCTTTTGTCGTTGCAGAGTTTTAAATTCCTAAAGTTGTGGTATTCTTTTTGAATCACCCTGTACTTCTGAAAGGAAAAAAAATCTTACAGTGTAGTATTGGGTAGCAGTGATATTATATGTTATTTACTTGGTTTTAAATTGGTGAAAACGTTAACTTGAGTGTCACTTGTTATAAAAAAAATGGCTCAAATGGCTCTGAGCACTATGGGACTTAACATCTGTGGTCATCATTCCCCTAGAACTTAGAACTACTTAAACCTAACTAACCTAAGGACATCACACACATCCATGCCCGAGGCAGGATTCGAACCTGCGACCGTAGCAGTCGCGCGGTTCCGGACTGAGCGCCTTAACCGCGAGACCACCGCAGCCAGCACTTGTTATAGATCTTAACCATCCAGGCTCTGTAAATTTTGCGGTATACATAATATCATAGTACCAACATAAAAATCTGAAAACTGAAAATTTCGTGTGGCATCATATTCTGAGGTAACTCATCACAATGAATGATGTGTTGTATCCACTCTATAACCTGTTTTAGGTAGCTCTTTAAACAGTCCAACTAGCCACACGGTACGTACACTCCCTCATGAAGTTTTCTGGCAACAGTGAATCACAGTTCAAAAACAGCAATAATATTCATAAATACAGTACTAGATGAATAATCCGTTTAACTGCAAACACAAACTGAAATAAATGGCCAATTCACACATCATTCTACTCCATAGAAAAATTGTGGTTGTGTGATAATAATATGGAGTGTGTTTGTGTGTGCGTGTGCAGAAGAGGAGAGAGAGGCAGACATACAGACATGTACTGTGAGCAGTAATTATGATCTTTGCCAAGTACGACGAACAATCAGGAAACGTGTATGTGTGATTTTTTAATAACTCTTTGTATGCTCATAAGATATGATATAATGATATGTATGATAAAATATTCGCTCTTGTTCTAATGGTTGTTATAAACGGTATGAGTAATGATACGCTATAATAAATATCATATTATGCAATTTCTGCTTTTATTCTAGTAGATCATAAAAAATCCCTGGGATCCAATGCAAACTAATCAGTTACTTACGAAACCAAACAATTCTGATTACTGTATGAGTGAAATACCTAACGAAGTATCTTCTGTGGTATGTAATTATTAAAGTAGGTACTTTGTATTACCATGTCTGACGCGAATTTTAATAATGAACTCCAATGTTCATGATAATTGGCGACACATTTAGTACCTGCACATAGTACCAGGTGTATACTGGTTTGCCACAAAAGGTGCAGAAATTTCGTCAGATGTTTATGGTCTTCTTTGAAACAGTTCAAAGTTATCCTGAATGGTAGAACAGCTAACTGAACAAGATAAAACTATAACTGAGCAAACAGAATCGCAACATAAGATCTCATTTGACGAATTTAGTGTTTGGTCGCCTGCCAAAGAGCCGGCCGAGGTGGTCTTGCTGTTCTAGGCGCTCAGTCCGGAACCGGGCGACTGCTACGGTCGCAGGTTCGAATCCTGCCTCGGGCATGGATGTGTGTGATGTCCTTAGGTTAGTTAGGTTTAAGTAGTTCTAAGTTCTAGGGGACTGATGACCATAGATGTTAAGTCCCATAGTGCTCAGAGCCATTTGAACCATTTGAACCCTGCCAAAGATATGTAAATTGCGTAGATAGCCGATACAAAGATTCAAGAAGTCATAGAGGAAACTTCTCCAGAAGTGGCTGAATTACAACCAAAGGAAGTACGCAGAGATAAAAGGTAGTGAACCACATAATGCTGCAACAACACGGAATAACCACTATCAGCCGGTCCGAAGTGGTTCGTCCACAGTACAGGCTCCCAGGTGGAATGCGATGCCACCCGCTACCGGCTGCTGTTCCAACATTCACTCGATTGTGTAGGTTTCTTAGTATGCTATGGGCACTTGCCGAGGTCACCCTGAACAACCGGACCACTTTGAGGTAGATGAGCCTCAAAGCAACCAAGTTTTTTCTAAGAACAATGGGAACAATTAGTCCTAAATATTAATCTGATCCTAATGTTTAGAGAAACAGATCACCAACTTGCTCTTCGCTCTCCTCCAGCAACCACTATTGAGGCTTTGCGGTCTCGTACACGAAAAGCGAATTTAAGGAAACTCATTACAAATATACACTGACCATACAGATTTTGTGCAGATCCGTAGCACACATCGCACGTCCAACAATCCGTTACACTGTGGCAGAAGAGGCAGAGGAGGATAAACGTCTAACCTACATGGTTTGAACAAAAATATGGAAACACCAACTGCACAACACATCGCCATGCCTAATACGATATAGGGTATAGGAAACCTGTTGATATTCGAAACAGCTTCTAGTCGTCTCTGAAAATACAGGCCATGTGCTGTTTTGAAGGCAATCGTACACTAAACTTCGTGCAAAATACTGGCAAGATCAGATAACGATGATGGAAGAGGATAGTGATCACGCGCCTTTCTCTCCAGAGAAAATCACAAATGCTCAACAGTACTCTGATATGGTGACTTTGGTTCGACATCCACATCTACATGATTACTCTGCAAAATCACATTACAGTGCTTGGCAGAGGGTTCATCGAACCACAATCATACTATCTCTCTACCATTCCACTCCCGAACAGTGCGCGGGAAAAACGAACACCTAAATCTTTCTGTTCGAGCTCTGATTTCTCTTATTTTATTTTGATGATCATTCCTTCCTATGTAGGTTGGGCTCAACAAAATATTTTCACATCCGGAAGAGAAAGTTGGTGACTGAAATTTCGTAAATAGATCTCGCCGCGACGAAAAACGTCTTTGCTTTAATGACTTCCATCCCAACTCGCGTATCATATCTGCCACACTCTCTCCCCTACTACGTGATAATACAAAACGAGCTGCCCTTTTTTGCACACTTTCGATGTCCTCCGTCAATCCCACCTGGTAAGGATCCCACACCCCGCAGCAATATTCTAACACAGGACGAACGAGTGTAGTGTAAGCTGTCTCTTTAGTGGACTTGTGGCATCTTCTAAGTGTCCAGCCAATGAAACGCAACCTTTGGCTCGCCTACCCCACAATATTATCTATGTGGTCTTTCCAACTGAAGTTGTTCGTAATTTTAACACCCAGGTACTTAGTTGAATTGAAAGCCTTGAGAATTGTACTATTTATCGAGTAATCGAATTCCAACGGATTTCTTTTGGAACTCATGTGGATCACCTCACACTTTTCGTTATTCAGCGTCAACTGCCACCTGCCACACCATACAGCAATCTTTTCTAAATCGCTTTGCAACTGATACCGGTCTTCGGATGACCTTACTAGACGGTAAATTACAGCATCATCTGCGAACAACCTAAGAGAACTGCTCAGATTGTCACTCAGGTCTTTTATATAGATCAGGAACAGCAGAGGTCCCAGGACGCTTCCCTGGGGAACACCTGATATCACTTCAGTTTTACTCGATGATTTGCCGTCTATTACTACGAACTGCGACCTTCCTGACAGGAAATCACGAATACAGTCGCACAACTGAGGCGATACCCCATAGGCCCGCAGCATAATTAGAAGTCGCTTGTGAGGAACGGTGTCAAAAGCTTTCCGGAAATATAGAAATACGGAATCAACTTGAGATCCCCTGTCGACAGCAGCCATTACTCCGTGCGAATAAAGAGCTAGCTGCGTTGCACAAGAACGATGTTTTCCGAAACCATGCTGATTACGTATCAATAGATCGTTCCCTTCGAGGTGATTCATAATGTTTGAATACAGTATATGCTCCAAAACCATACTGCAAACCGACGTCAATGATATAGGTCTGTAGTTCGATGGATTACTCCTACTACCCTTCTTAAACACTGGTGCGACCTGCGCAATTTTCCAATCTGCAGGTACAAATCTATCGGTGAGCGAGCGGTTGTATATGATTGCTAAGTAGGGAGCTATTGTGTCAGCGTAATCTGAAAGGAACCTAATCGGTATACAATCTGGACCTGAAGACTTGCCCGTATCAAGCGATTTGAGTTGCTTCACAACCCCTAAGGTATCTACTTCTAAGAAACTCATGCTAGCAGCTGTTCGTGTTTCAGATTCTGGAATATTCCATTCGTCTTCCCTGGTGAAGGAATTTCGGAAAACTGCGTTCAATAACTCCGCTTTAGCGGCACAGTCGTCGGTAACAGTACCATCGGGACTGCGCAGCGAAGGTATTGACTGCGTCTTGCCGCTTGTATACTTTACATACGACCCGAATTTATTCGGATTTTCTACCAGATTTCGAGACAAAGTTTCGTTGTGGAACCTATTAAACGCATCTCGCATTGAAGTCCGTGCCAAATTTCGCACGTCTGTAAATTTTAGCCAATCTACGGGATTTCCCGTTCTTCTGAACTTGGCATGCTTTATCCGTTGCCTCTGCCACAGCGTTAGGACCTGTTTTGTGTACCATGGGGGATCAGTTCCATCTCTTACCAATTTATGAGGTCTGAATCTCTCAATTGCTGTTGCTACTATATCTTTGAATTTGAGCCACATCTCGTCTACATTTGCATAGTAAGTTGGAAGGAATGGAGATTGTCTCTTAGGAAGGCTTCTAGTGACACTTTATCCGCTATTTGCCAGAGGATATGTGACAATTCATTCTAGTGCACGCAAAACCAGTTCTGCACGACACAAGTTGCGTGAAGAGGTGCCCTGTCGTGTTGGAACATATCATCCCCAATGGAGAACAAACATTGTACTTTGAATTTGATCTGATCAGAAATTGATCTGATCAGTGAATATAGTCACACTGTCCTTCGGAAAAATACGACCTTGCGCAGTAATCATGAGGCCCATGGAATACCACGATATGGCTGCCAATATCATCATGGGACATAAAATAGGTTAGTGCGAACTCATCCAGCTAAATTGCTGTCTTTCATTGCTGTATAGTGCAGGTTTTATGGCATCAGCTCCACGCTATTCTGTAGCGGTCATTTTGATCACTGGTGAGTGTTTTTGGAATTCTAGCTCGCCCTGCAATCCCCTGCTTATGGAGCACCCTTCGTGTTGCTTTAGTACAGGCCGGGATCACAAATGCGACATTCAGTTTTGCAGCGACTTTTTCAGATGCTGTCTTCTTATTTTTCGTCACAGACCTCTTCAATGACCGTCTGTCACGCTCATTCAACACACACTTTCGTCCAGGCTGTGACTTAGCGGATGATTTGTTTCCATTATCCATACAAATCTTCGATATGGTGCATCTTGAAACACAAAACACCTTGGTCACGGAACCGTCCTCACTGAGAGCCCACATTAGACTTAACTTATCACCGACATAATGAACTCGCAATTACGCTAAACACTGTTCTGACCACGATTGAAGCTTGATTCGAATTACGTACATGGCACAGGTTCCATTCTAGGTCAAATACAACAGCGCAACTTGTAGGTTTGGCTAGTGACTGGACTGACGTTCAACCATGCATTTCTTTCGGTGTACCCACATTTTTGTCCAAACCCTGTGCAACCACTTTAAAACAAGATGACTCCTTAAATTAAAGAGCAGTGTTTCGAGGAGAACAGTTCCACTGGAAATAGAAGCCGCAGTTCGACAGGCAGCACCAATTACGGAGGCCTTCTCGCTGAAATAAAAACTCAGAAGACTAGAAAAAGTTCCCTATTCCAACTAACGACTTTTGAATTCCTTGAAGCGTAGATCACCCAGTTCGAAATGGCTGCAGGAAAGATGTGAAGAAATCTAGAAAGAAATGACCATCGAGAGGACTGACTCACCATATAGGAAAGTCAAGAAACCTTCGGTAAAATTAAAAACAAGTTTGGTAACATAAAGAGTGCAATGGGAATTAGGCTGCTAAGCGTGGAGGAGAGAGAGTATCGATGGAAAGAGTTTACTGAAGGTCTCTACGAGTAAAGGGACTTGTCTGATGTGGCGACGATGTGGAAGACACTGAAGATCCAGTAAGAGTCAGAAAGTAAAAGAGCCTTGGAAACCTTAACATTAAGTGAGGCAGGAGGGATAGTAACATTACACTACAATTTCTAAAATGGTTAAGGGAAAAGGCAACCAAACGATTATTCAAGAGGGTGTGTAAAACATGTGAAACTGGCGGCGTACCATCAGAGTTTCGAAAAAATTACTTCTACACAATTCCGGAGACAGCTTGGAGAGGTAAAAGCGAGAACTATCGCAAAATCAGCTGAACGTCTCTTGCATTCAACTTTCTGAAGGTAGAGAGGAAAAGAAAATTGAGGATCTATCAGACGACGATCAGTTTTGCTTCAGGAGACGTAAAAACGCCAGAGAGGCAGTTCCGACTTTGCGGTTGATAACGGTAGCAAGTTGAAAACAAATCAAGACAGACTCATAGGATTTATCGTCCTATAAAAAGTGGTCGACAATGTGAAATGGCGCAAGGTGCTCAAAATTCTCATAAAAATGGAGGTAACCTATAGGGAGAAACAAGTAATATACAACTCGTAGAAGAACATATAGAGAACAATAAGATTGCAAGACCAAGAACGAAGCGCCTGGATTAAAAATTGTGTAAGTCAGGGATGCAGTCTTTCAGTCTTTGGCCCCTACTGTTCATAAAAGAAATAGTGATGGAATTAAAAGATACTCAGTGATAAGATTCGCCGATGGCATGCTATTCTTAGTGAAAATAAAGCATAATATTACAGCATATATTGAAGGGAATGAACAGTTTAATGAGTGCAGCAAATGGATTGAGAGTAAATCGGAAAAAAGATAAAGACGTAACATCCAAATTAGCCATCTCGAAGCGGATGAGTCAATGAATTCTAATACCTTGAAGCAAAATAACCCATGAGGGACTGAGCAAGGAGGATATAAAAAGTAGATTATCACAGACGAAGAATGCAGTCCTGATCAAAAGTCTAATTTATCAAACACGGTCCTTAATCTGAAAAGAAATTTCCGAGACTGAAGCACAGCATCGTCTGGCAGTGAAATTTGGACAATGCGAAAAACGGATCAGAAGATAATCGAAGTGTCTTAGACGTGGTGTTACAGAAGAATGAGGGGGTTCTCCTCAGATTTGGTGACCAAACTAACATATGGAAAACACTGACAAGGAGAAGGGACAGGATGATGGGAGATGTGTTTTGACATAAGGGAAAAGCCTCCACGGTAATGGAGGGAGCTGCAGAAGGTAATATCTGTAGGGATGGGCAGAGATATGAATAGACCCAAAAGTTCATAAGGACTATAAATCGTCGTCTGGATAATTTTGAGCCTAGTAAGTGAATTAAGGTCGGAAAAAGCTCTTTATGGATAAATAACGAGATACGGAAAATGCTGACAAAGCGGATGCTGTTACACTCTCGACTCAAAAGGAAACTCTCGTATGACGACACACAGAGGTTAGTAGAGATCCGTGCATCTGTGAAAAGATCTATGAGCGAAGCAAAACTCTGGCAGAGAACCTAAGAAAATTCTAGTCCTACGTAAAATCGTTAAGTGGGTCAAATGTTTCCATCCTGTCACTTGTTAAACAATTTGGTGTGGCAGTTGAAAATATTCAAACGAAAGTCCAAGTTTCATTTAAAAAAATGTGCTTACGAACGTTCTTGAATCTCAAAAACTCTCGTTCTTGCATGACGTCTGCGTGGATTTTTACTAATAGTATTTTGAATTTTAGTAGCATAAAATTACTAGTTACATCGTTCTTTTTTATTGTCCTATTACACCACTGGTGCGTACGTAATGGTAAAGACTACTCTAGATCGAATTTTAAACGTAATTAGTTTTTACACAACGATTAGAAGACACATTTTGATTAAATTATCCTCAAAGTAAGTTTAAATTAATAATGTTGATGAAACAACCTACTAAATAGACGGTGTCAGAGAACGAGAGGGCACCGACACTCTGGCGCGGCGGGCGTGCGGTGTGGTTTTGGTGTCTTTTGTAGGCAAATTTGAGGTTATTTCTGTTAGTGTCCCACATCAAAATGCTCGTCTCGACTTTCCCTACACCACCGTGGTCCATTGTAAACAGCTGTCGTTTGCACCTAGTGTACCATAAGATGTAGTGGTAATGAAATTACTAACTGGCCGAACATAGGGCATGCACTCCGCAACTGTCCTCCACTTCTTTTAGATACTTCACCTCTCTTCCTAATGTGTGTGCTATTTTTCCTGAACGATTAAACCTGCCAGCGATATCTCCTCTTACCAACTCATCAGCCTTATCTCAATGTTTAGCAAGATCTTCAAATCAATCTTGTTCCAACGCATCTTTAATCTCTAAACCAGCACCTAGTCATTCCTATTAACCACTTTGGTTTCCGTCCCAAATTATTCTTAGATGACTATCATGTCAACCCAATAACCGAACATCCGATATCCTTGTGTCCCTTGACATCGAGAAGACCGATTTCCAATGACGGAATTCCGGTGTGCTCTCCACATCCCAGAGCAATGTACTTTTACTAATTACGTACATCTTATCATACGCCTTCTGTGTAACTGTCTACCGTTTGTCACCATAAATAACCCTTCGCCAATCCTCCATTCTACTGCAGGAGTGCCTAAAGGTAGCATTCTCTCTCTGCTGCTATACATTCTTCCTCCTGTACATCTCCTGCAGTAAGCCTATGACGCTGCCTTCCTAGCATTCTACCCCATCCTCCAAGAATCCTTCACCATCATTTCAATCAGTTCACTTCTTGGGGCAACCAATGGTTCCTCAGGGTAAACCTATCCGAAATTCTGGCAGTAATTATAGGATGAACCACCTACATATTCCGTCTACAAGATTTTTTCTTAAGTATTTATGCCATACTTTCCAATTAATTAACGGACTAAAAAGCCTCAGGCTAATCTTCGACTGTAAACTAGCACGAAAACCACGACTGCTAACGGGGCATCAGAAATCTCACAAGCCAGAACTGTTAACTGATAGAACACTGAAACCGCACCCTTTCACCTTTCTTCTCCACGCACAAAGCCCTGATCTTCTACATTCTCTGTTTTGCTAATGTAGCCTGGATACAAACAACACCCAACAACTATCTTTCTCTTAATTCTTGACTACGTTTTCCATTAATTTTCTGGACATGGATTCTTTACCAACTCATCACCATCCCCTTTCTATGAAAACACACTGAACACCTCCGTATATGTATTATACAGGGTGTCCCAGCTATCTTGTCCACCCAAAATATTTCTGGAACAATAACAGCTATTGGAAAACGACTTTCACCGCTATCAATGTAGGGCTGGGGCCCATGAATGTACACATTTGGAAACATTCTAAAACGAAAGCATATGTGTTTTTTAACACAAACTTATGTTTTTTTTAAATGGACCTCCTATATTTTTTCTTCAGAAATCCATAGCATGACAAAGCACATACACAATGGCGTTGATTGCATAGCAATATTCCCATTACATCCCGAGATATTAAGACGCGAAGTTGACGCTTGAAACACCCGACATGCGCTGCTAGCGCACGTCCTGAGGCTCAGGCGTGAACCCCATGCTGCCCGTAATCGCGATGTGATTGACATGCGTAATCACACTTCCATACTTAACAAGAGGTCCGAAACGAATAATACGGTCTGCAGCCATCCTGCATTAACGTCGTACATTCCAGCAGGTATTTATTCCATAGGCTAGGGGTGATGCGGTTCTGTAACATATCTGTGTACCGCAACGTTAGTCACAAAGTTAACTTCGCTTATCGTTAATCCGTTACTAAAAAGGTAATGCCGTTCAACGTTAAAACTTTACTTTACTGTAGATCTAGCGCAAGTGACAGTTAATCATTCACTCGCAATAGTAAAATTCATGTTGATGGTTTTAGTGAAACGAGCAAGTTGACTAAAAGTTTTACCGTTGTTTAGGTAAAAATGTTTTGATTTGGGAAGTTCAGGTAGGACATAGAAGATGAATGTAATCATATTTAACCAATTAGTTTTATTATCACATAATTATCAATGTTATGTTTATCTAATGCGTTAAATGATAAATTGTTGCAAACAAATGTTTCTCAACATCACTTGGTAAAATGGCCCTTTGTAGAAACTTCCACTGTGATACCAGCACTACATACTAAACATACCGTTCACATCTCATGCTCAAAGTGATGCCCATTGGCTTGCATACATAGGGTCACTCTGCGGATGAAGGTTGCCCTACTCCGTGCTACTTTTCCTCTTTGATGGCTGTTCAAGCATCAATAATGTGTTGCTTCATGTCCTCTGGTGTTGTTGGTTCATATTGGTAAACAGCATCCTTCACTGCTCCCCAAAGAAAATATTCCAGCGGTGTAAGGTCCGGAGATCGGGCAGGCCACCTAACTGGGCCACCTCGTCCAATCCACCTACCAGGGAACTTACGGTTCAGAAGTCGTCATGCTCTAAGGCGTTATGTGCAGGGCATCCGTCATGCTGATACCACATGACCATTCTCCGCTTCAGGGGTACGGTGTCCAAGAGAACAGGAAGATTGTGTCGTATAAATCTGGATTATTGTCTGCCATTTTGGATGCCATTTATAAAGAAAGGTCCGAGAATGGTATCTCCAATAATCCCACACCAAACATTAACTTTCCACGGACGTTGATGCTCTAACTGACGGAGCCATTTTGGATTGTCTGCGGACCAATAATGCACATTCCTCATATTGACAATTCCTTTGTTCGAGAATGATGCCTCGTCGGTAAAGAGAACATCTGCAAAAAAATTTGGATTAGTCAGAAGTTTTTGCTGAGGCCACCGACAAAATGTTACACTATTGCGGAAGTCATTTCCATGAATAACCTGGTGTAAATGAACATGGTAAGGATAAAATGTATGACGTTCAAGAATACGCTGTGCACTTGATTTCGACACACCAACTTCACGTTCAATTTGACGTGTGCTGATTTGAGGATTCACAGCTATGGTAGCGAGCACAGCAACTTCAGCACGTTCATCTGTGCGTGTTCTAGGACGATGTCGAGGTCTTGGATTTAAGCTTCCCGTTTCCCGAAGACGAGATGTGAGACGACCAAACATCCGGCGCGAAGGCGATGGCTTGTCAGGGAATCGTCTTCTGTACAGTCGTTCTGCCTGAACAGCATTTCGTCCACCTACAACAGGGTACAGTATAGGTATGTAGAGTAGGGTAGAAAACAGACATATTAACTTAATAATCATAATGTTCGCTAACAGTACTATCAACAAACAAGCAATCTCATAACGTATTTCCCGTCAACGTACGTTCTCCATAGATCAGCAGCATTTCTACCATATCTTCATGTGTGTACATTATACTGTACAGTATAAGTTCCACACACAACGTTTATTCACAATGTGTACTAACTCCGTGCCATCACTAGATTACTCTGATGCACGACTACACTGGCAAGCGGTGTACTGTACGCCAAAGCAACAACAAATGGGATGCTCGGAGGGTGGTGGAGTACAGGAGTTTGCATGGGTCGCAAATCATAAACAAGGCGAAGTGGTAACTGTGGCAGTAGTGGGAACTACGTTGGACACTTGACTAGGTAGAGCCAGGCCCTGCGCGACAGGCACAATGGGTCATATAACGCATTAGATAAACCTTATTTTGGGTGTGCAGGATAAATAAGACAACCTGACGGGTGTACACCGATCGGTACTGGTTCATATTGTGTACGTAGATACGTAAAACGTACAAAAGGGAAACCATTATGTGCTTATGAGAGTTGATGTCAGCAGACCGTATTATTCGTTTCGGACCTCTTGATAAGTATGGAAGTGTGATTACGCATGTCAATCACATCGCGATTACGGGCAGCATGGGGTTCACGCCTGAGCCTCAGGACGTGCGCTCGCAGCGCATGTCAGGTGTTCAAGCGTCAACTTCGCGTCTCAGTATCTCGGGATGTAATGGGAATATTGCTATGCAATCAACGCCATTGTGTATGTGCTTTGTCAGATTGCTGAAGAAAAAATATCGGAGGTCCATTTAAAAAAACATAAGTTTGTGTTAATAAACACATATGCTTTCATTTTAGAATGTTTCCAAATATGTACATTAATGGGCCCCAGCCCTACATTGATAGCGGTGAAAGTCGTTTTCCAATAGCTGTTACTGTTCCAGAGATATTTTGGGTGGACAAGATAGCTGGGACACCCGGTATACTAGATGCTCTACAGTTTTCATGAAACTCATGAACTTCATCAGCATAAGATTTATTTTAAATTTAATATACCAGACCAGAACGGAGCCGTATTCCCATCGTCAGTGGCTCCATACGGTGGTGTATTACGTTTGAAATAAAACCTAAACTGCCGAATTTGACAGTTCTGTCATCAGAAATTAAGTATATGACCTCCGTAAATCGTACAATCGTATGTCTCACAAATACACTCAACAATCTCCATGTTTCCCTTTAGTTTGCATTTCTTGTTTTCCGCTGCACTCATAAAAAATCATAACTTACATATTATACACATCCTCTTCCTAACACAACCTCTTCCCCGTGCAATGAAATCCGCCCCAATATTTACCCTCTAGCCACATCTATTGCACTCCCTAGTTTCCTCCACATCAAGCAAAAGTCGCCTACTTTTATAGAAAATCGACAGATTGGTAGTTAGTTCCGTAGTTGCTCGAACTTCGGCTCTGTAACATGAACTTCCCTTAACCACCATCTTCCAGTTAAGCAATTGCCCCTGAATGCCAAATAGTCTGTAGTTCCATGAGTGTTGATTGTAATTTTAGTCCTAGTTCCTAACAAGAGGGAAACGTGCAAGAGAAATCTGACTACTGAAATTCAGTGCGGTTGAACAGGGGTGCGACTTTACTAAACATATCCTAGCAAATTTATCTTACAGGACAAGTGAGATTGTACTTCACAGGAGAAGGGAAGACGTTTTTATATGGAGACTGTGCCGAAGTTTATCGAACTAAATACCTGCATGAAAGAACAAAAGATTTATTCACAGAGCGTATTCTCGAACTAGGTTTGACAAGGATCACATATAAAACCACCTTATGGTTCCTTACAAACTGAAATAAATTTAACACCCCTTCATTATTCTGGGTTGGTTTAGGACCATAACATGGACGCACAATTACTCATGAAAAACTTGGAGGGGCACGACTGAGAACTCAACTCAAATAATTTTGTGGCGCCAAACTTTTCCCCGAATCTCAAAATTTTCCGGCCGTACCTTAGCGTTCGAAATTCAAACCAAAGCGAACTTGTGTGGAGGTATGGGAGAGGTAATCGTCAGAGCCTTTGATATGAAAGTCTGTGCAATTAAAACTCCCCCAGCTTCTATGTAGGCGCAGCCAGTTTTGAAATATCAACCGCCGTCTCCAGCTTTCTGCTCCGAAGTTACACCACAAGAGTCGACTCGAACTTCCTCAGTTGCACGTGTTGGTAACTGCACTCACCATCATTCAACCCAGACGTGTTGGAGGACAGAGGTGACAGATGCATGGTGTGCTGAATGTCAGGTGTAATAGTAATGAAGTAAAACACATTCACTGTTGCCTCCCTGTCTGATCTTTCTCCCTGATATGGATAATATGAGTAAATGCAGGGAGAGAGACGATTATTTACATAACTTCCTGCAGCAAAACAACAGTAAAAGTTTCTCTGACGATCTTGGTAAAGTCGCCGGCCGAAGTGGCCGTGCGGTTAAAGGCGCTGCAGTCTGGAACCGCATGACCGCTACGGTCGCAGGTTCGAATCCTGCCTCGGGCATGGATGTTTGTGATGTCCTTAGGTTAGTTAGGTTTAACTAGTTCTAAGTTCTAGGGGACTCATGACCTCAGCAGTTGAGTCCCATAGTGCTCAGAGCCATTTGAACCATTTTTTTCTTGGTAAAGTCAATACCAAATAGCTGGATAGATGCATGGGTGTCGGGTTCGTGGTCGGTCTATATGATTACCGGTATCAACGTAGGGTCATAGAGGAGCCTGAAGACGATGTTGTGTAACACGGAAACTGGTTACTTATGAATAAAACCAGTAAATATAGCTGGTGGTGATAGAACTTACCACATACAGAATACAATAACTGTTGTCCTGTTATTCACAAGATGATGAATGTACGCGGATATTTGACTTCCTTTTTAATTTATAACGTGAGACAGTGATGATGTCAGCAGTGCGAGGCAGATTATTATTTTTAATTTAATCCAAATTCTAACACGAAAGTGTCAGTGTAAATTTTATGTAGCACGCCGGACGGTACGAAAAGAAGCAGGTTGTCTACATTGGCTTTAATAGTCACCTTGATGCCGTAGTCACTGGCGACATAGCATTGATGCGACGCGGATGGAGAAAGCAAT
The DNA here is from genome assembly GCF_023898315.1 of Schistocerca nitens. Taxonomy (NCBI): domain Eukaryota; kingdom Metazoa; phylum Arthropoda; class Insecta; order Orthoptera; family Acrididae; genus Schistocerca; species Schistocerca nitens. The sequence goes on from NC_064614.1 coordinate 977,622,874, forward strand.
TGACTGTGGCGTACCTAAGGAACTCTCTCAGTATCCGCGTAGCGTAATTTTTGAGAGATCAACTAAATACTATAAAGACCTTGCCTGGACTGGCATTTCCACTCCTTTCTTCTTAAGTGAGAGCCGTATGTCTTCTACATAGGCCACCTCACTCGAAATTTAGCACGTACTGTCACCTTCATTTATAGCAGAGACCATTTCGAAAGGACTCTATTTCTGTAAATATTGTCTGCATCAAAGTTCCACGTACTGTTCTCGACTAAAGCTCCGCAGGATGTTAATCTATAACGACGCTCACATATTTCCGAACAGTATATGCACTACCTGCTTGTTAGGTGGTTACAGCTGAAGCAATTTCAGATGTGGGAAAAATTAACATATTTGTTACTTCCTGGCAAATTAAAACTGTGTGCCTGACCAAGAGTCGAACTCTGAACCTTTGCCTTCGGTAGACTGCGCATAAGACAAGTCTCTGCAATATCATTTCTTCCGCGAAGTTTGGAAGGTAGGAGAAGCTGGCGGAAGTAAAGGTGTGAGGAAGGGTCGTGAATCGGGCTTGGGTAGCTCAGTTGGTAGAGCATTTGCCGGCGAAAGGCAAAAGCCTGGATGTCGAGTCTCGGGCCGGCACACAGTTTTAATCTGCCATAAATTTCATATCAGAGCACACTCCGCTGCAGTATGAAAATATCATTTTAGAGTTAACTGATATCTTTATTAAAGATTTTAATTAAAAACAGTAATGATCGCATAATATAATACATATTTATTTGAAAGAGTGACCAGTTTCGATCAGTGAGAGATCATCTTCACAGCAGTTACACCATGATTGGCGCCACAAAAGGATTTGAGTTTGTAAACGTAAAAATATGTATATCATGGTATCCCGCAACATGAGTCGCTCTGAGAGGGTGTAAAGATCAACTGCCCTGCAATGGTTGATCTTTACATCTTCCCAGAGAGATTCCTGCCCATGTCACCGTCACCGACAGTATTAATGGAGTAATTGGTTTGAAGATGATCTCACACGTATCGAAGCCGGTCACCTTTTAAAACAAACATAAATTATTTTATGGCGTCAAGACCGTTTATAACTAAATTTTAGTAGCAGTTCTCTACCGTTGCTGTTTCCATGAACAATGCTTGAAATACGATTTTTTTATGAATTTTGGGAAGAACACTCGCTGGTATCTGTACTCTTTCTGAGCGCAGTACCTTCCACGTGAACTCTGGCGTCATTTATGATATCTAAAGGTTGCGATCGACCACGTAAGAGCCACTTCACTGATGTTTCCAAATGGCTACTGGCACGTTGATGGCGCAAGTCGTCGTTCGTTAGATAATTAGGCATCCCGCCATCATCGGGTAAAAGAGAGGAGTGCTCATTTGACTGCAGTATTTACAGCTCCGAGCTCTTCTGCTGAATTAAGTGCTCTCTTTCTATTCCATCAGACCACACAAATCGTTGCGAAGAAAAAGAGATCCACTTATAATGAAAAAGTCTCCCTCCCTCCTGCCCGCTCACCCCCCCTCCCCATCTCTCAAAAAAAAGAAGCTTCGAGGCATTTTAAGTTTTATGTACCGAGGAGAGGCACGCAGAGAAGATGAGGGAGGCGGACGGACGGGGGAAAGCTTTTATTGGCTGAATCTATAATTAAATATCACTTGGCCAAGGCGTGGAGCTGGTGGTAGCGGTGGCGGCGAGAGTCGCCAGCAAGACGCGGAATTGCTTCCGCAGGCGGCTCAGGGCGGCCTGATTGTGGCAGCCCTTTGATCTCCACGGAGCCGCCTGCGAGCGCAATCAAAGATGCCGCTCTGGCGGGTAAGCCGAAGATGCACAAAGTGGATGGCGCCGGGCTGGCGGGCTGGCTGGCTGGCTGGCTGGCTGGCTGCCTGGCTCGTTGGGTGGATGAATGAATGGATGGATGGATGGACAGGCGGTTGCATGGTGAGCCGTCGATCCTCCCGCCACCTCGGTCGGGCGGCGCAGGCGCCTCGTAAAGCTCCTGTCTGTGGCGGCGGCTGGCAACAGTGAGGAGAAGAGCGATAAAAGGGTCGCTTTAGCAGCGCTGCAGAAGAGAAGCTTATATTCAAGTACGCGATCAATGACGGAAATCGAATTGCACCATGAACACCTTGAACCGAACGCTTTAAAACTGATACGCCATTGTTTACGTGCCTGTGATAAATGTTGAAAAACATTTCATCCTTTTATGACCTTATTTTGAGCACAAAACAGAACAATTCCTACAGAAAAAAAACGATTATGTTGGCTGTAGGGAACTTACCTACATCTTTATATAGGGTGGAGAAAATTGTGTCACGAAATTTTAACCCTGGATACCTGATGCCTGTAGGAACCAAAATCACTAATGTTGTGTAGGTCGACTACTCCCCATTTTTAACCTACAGAAACTTGGCACCGCATGCTCCAATTGCCCGTGGGATTGCCCTCTTGCCGTTCGTCGGTTGATGGGGAGCGCTTTGGTTGTCCGTTCCCACATACATCGCTATCTCCAGCAGGCAGAGCATTCGCGGTCATGTCTTGTCCAGAGCATCCGGCAACATCGCAATCCCACGGCCAACCGGAGAGCGTGGCGCCAACTTTCCATTGTTTAAAAATGGTGCGATGTCGACCTACACAAAATCAGTAATTTTGGTTCCTGCTGACATCAGCTATCCAGGGTTAAAATTTCGTGACAACTTTTCTCCACCCTGTATACATTTACAATTCACTATTAGTTGCCTGGCCTAGGGTTCATCGAACCACCTTCAAGTTATCTCTGTACTGTTCTATTCTCCATCTGCGGGCGAGAAAAACTAACGCTTAAATCATTTTTGAGAGGTCTGATTTCTGTTATTTTATTATGATGATCATTCCTCACTGTGCCGGCCAGTGTGGCCGACCGGTTCTAGACGCTTCAGCCTGGAACCGCGTGACCGCTACGGTCGCAGGTTATAATCCTGCCTCAGGCATGGATGTGTTGATGTCCTTAGGGTAGTTAGGTTTAAGTAGTTCTAAGTTCTAGGGGACTGATGACCTCAGATGTTAAGTCCCATAGTGCTCAGAGCCATTTGAATTCCTCTCTGCGTAGATGGAGACCAACTAAATATTTTCACACTCTGAGGAGAAAGGTGGTGAACTTTTTCCATGTCCTCCGTCGAAGCTGTCTGATGAGGATCCCACATCCCACAGCAATACTCCAGAAGAGGACGTACAAGCGGAGTGTAAGCAGTCATTGTATTATACCTGTTGTATTTTCTGTGTTCTGCCAATAAATCGTAGTCTTTGGTGTGTTTTATCCACAACAGCATCTATGTGATCGTGGCAACGCAAGTTATTCGTGACTATAGTTCCTAAGTCTTTAGTTATGTTTACACCCTTTAGATTTGTGTGATTTATCGTGTAACTGAAATTTTGCGGATTCCTTTTGACACTTTTGTACTGGGTGATTACAATTAAACTTCCAAAACGCTCTAGAAATAACACCAATGGTCACAATCACGTCAGATTCCAACAAAATATTATCGGAGAAGGGGTAAAACGTATGGCATAAGAAAAAAGTAGAATGAAAATTGATCAAAAGATGGTGATGTATGTCTCAGAATAAGTAAATGAAAACACTTGTCATGCGCACGACCCATTGACGTTGGTGTAAACACACTGGGCACACGGCTTTTCCTCCTTTAGCGTCTGCGACGTTCGACGTGACTTCTCAATGCAGAATCGCACTCTGCTTGTTAAGCTGTATCACAAGAATGATGGCTATGCACACGTCGCCCTGCACAAGTTCCTGGTAGAGGGAGGAAACGAACTGATTCGATGTCAGTGGAAGCAGTGGCCACAGCAGTGCAGGAGGAGACGAATAGTGGTGTGCAAACATGTAGTGCACGGAGAATTGCCGAAATATTGGACATATCCGTGAGCACGGTGCTTAAAATCCTACGAAACATCTTTCTTTGCCATCCATTCAAAATTATCCATGTGCACGAATTGCTTCCTGGTGACCTGCCAGCAAGAGAGACCTTTAGTTTAGAATTTCTTGCTTGCATGGAAGGGAACAACGATTGGACGTGGGAAGATTTCGTGGACTGACGAAGCCACTTGCATCTGACAGGATATGTCAATACACAGAATTGTAGAATATGCGCAATGTAAAATCCATACGAAAATCAACCAGTACCACTTCATCCTGAAAAGATAACTGTGTGGTGCGGTTTTACGGCATCGTTTATCACAGAGCCATATTTTTTCGAAATGACAAGTGCTTCCAGTCCTATTACCTGTACTGTCACTGGTAAGCGCTATGAGTGTCTTCTTCGCAACCACATCATTCCAGCTCTCCAACAGAGTGGACGTGTGGAGATGGCGCACCTCCACACATTGCAAATCCAGTTAAACAGCTGCTGAAGCGCCGTTTCGGAAATACTAGAATTATCAGCAGCCATTTCCCCACAGGCCAACGGCCTTGCCGCAGTGGTTACACCGGTTCACGTCAGATCACCGAAGTTAAGTGCTGTCGGGCTGGGCTAGCACTTGGATGGGTGACCATCCGGTCTGCCGAGCGCTGCTGGCTAGTGGGGTGCACTCAGCCCTTGTGAGGCAAACTAAGGTGCTACTTGATTGAGAAGTAGCGGCTCCGGTCTCGGAACCTGACATATGGCCGGGAGAGCGGTGTGCTGACCACATGCCCCTCCATATCCGCATCCAGTGACGCCTGTTGATGAGAATGACACGGCGGCCGGTCGGTACCTTTGAGCCTTCATGGCCTGTTCGGGAGGAGTTTTTTTATTTCCCTACAGCGTGGCCGTGCCGACCATGAGGCTATCTGAAAGATGTTGTCTTCCGTGTTCCGATTGCAAACAGCTGCATTGCGCAACACATTCTGAACTTGGACCCATCCGATGTGATTTGATCTCGCCATGGTGGATGGGTTTACGTAATTAACAGTATCACACCTGTATACCTCAGCACACTGAGCAGTATAGCTTGTTTAACATCAAACGTACACCTTAGGCATTGTTGTATGATTCATTTATCATTTGTAGTCGACCACTATTAAATTATAATGCTTAAAGCGCCATCTATTACTACATTTTGTAACTATTTATTTTTCTTCTGCTGTACGTTTTCCCCCTTCTCTGAAAATATTCCGCTGCAATTTGACGTCACTCTGACCAGTGGTGTTACGTCTACAGAGGTTTGAAAGTTTAATTATATTCACCCTGTAGATGACTTCGTATTTCTCATTATTTAGAGTCAATTGCCACTTTTCCCCATCATGCAGATATCCTGTCTAAACCGTTGTGCAAACAGTTGTGATTATCTGATCATTTTATAAGACGCTAAATGTCAGAACCAACTGTGATTCTCGGGTGTTGGATCCCCTCGATACCAAGTGAGAAGTTTACATTGCCTGGGCTACATCCAGGGTGGAATCAGCGCATTTGGAAGAGACCCCTGCCCCTGCTGCTGCTACCGCCACCGCCGCCGCCAGCTGTCCGTCCGTCTGTCGGCCCGTCCGTCAGCCGCCACCGAAACCGCCGCCGCCGTCCGGTGCTCGCCACCACCGCCGCCGCCGCCACCGCCACCCCCTAGCTGAGAATATTCGGTAACCCATTTGGCCATCGTCGTCCAGCCGCTGCCCGGAGGGATTCACCGGACTGCTTGTCGGAAGGGCTGCCGCCCCATCCTGATCAGGTCCGCTGCTGCCCCCCTCCCCCTCTCAGCTGAGGGCTTCCTCGTCGCAGCCGCGGCTGCTGCTGCCACCATCACAGTCCTTCGCTTCCGCCACTGTCCCCGCTGCCGCCGCCGTTTCTCGTCTCTACCGACGTCGCCGTCGCTGTCACCACCTTTACCCACCACTTCCACACCACCACCATGTCCCACCCTACCACCTCCATAATTTTCACCTCCCCCTCAGCTGCTCCAGTCACCATTACATGGAGCTCATCTGCAGGCCCCATCCCCGTCCTCCATTCCCTCACCCCTGTCAACACCACTCCTGGACCGTTCTTGGCAGTCGCTTCCCCCAACTCTCTGTCACCCTTAGCTGTAGCCCCATCGGCATCTTCAGATTTCCCTCCACTCACTGCACCACCTATGACAGGCTCCCAGACAGCGCGGATTTCCGCCTGCAATGCCACAGTCTCTGCTGCACCCACACTCCCACCCATGCATCACTCGCCCCTCAGGGAGGACCTGCCCTAACCACCTCCCCTTGCAACTCATCCCCCAGCCTCCTTCCTACCCTGTCGTGTCCAAGAACCCTACTAAATGCCCTAATGTTGACCCTGCCCCCACCCTTTCCACAAAGAAAGCCCCTGATCCCCGCAACCCAACCATCAGTATGGATGCGATCCCAGCTCTCACCCATCCAACCCCTTCCACCCACATCTTTGTTCTCCCCACTCCTGACCCTCAATTCCTCGACACCTGCATCCTCACCCAGCTATTTGTATATTCTTCTCCAATGCACCCATCTCCCTCCTCATTCCTTCAAAGGACTCAGTCCTCAATAAATTCCCCAATACTTCCTCCCAGACCAATCTCCTATCGAAAATCCCACATATCTAACTTGGCTAATGAGCCACCCTTACCCCCTACCACACCCTATCCTCTCCTCAAAAGTCTCAACCCCCCCCACCTGACGTCCACCGACCTTGACTGCTGTGATCACAAAACTTCACCGCATCATCACGAAGCCTGAGGTGTTTGGCAGAACTAAATTCATATCCCGACATTGAAATCCGCTCAGGCAGTCGCATCTTTGATGATGCCAGGCCTCCAATACATCCACCGTCTTCAATACCCCCACAACTGCTTCACCTTGACCCTCTCACCAGATGAATCTTCCATACTATGGCGTGACAACATTACAGTATGCTTTACCATAACATTCGCTCCCTGCCCACTGACAAACTCCTCCTTCCTCCACACCCTCAATCGACACCACATGGATTCCTTCATCTTAAATGAGACCTTTCTCCAACCCCATATCTCTGTCTCCACAGCCCCTTACAACCTCCACTGCACCAATAACCCCTACCCACTGGTGCATGGTGGGATTGCTCTTAGCCAACTCAAACATCTCATTGTTCAGCCCAAACCTCTCCTCTGTTCATCTCACCCTCAGCCTCTTCTTCCCCAGCCTTACGAACACATGTGCCTCCATCTACTCTTGTACCCCCAAACCATACGATTTCCTGGCCTCCATTGACCACACCTGCTCCACCTATGTGATTGTGACAGACCTCAATATCCACAGCCATGTTCCTGCCAAACTCCAACAGTGGCATCAGGCTATCGCCACCCTCCACAGAGACCTGGTTCCCCTCCCCCTACACACCTGATCTGAATCCAATACCACTCCTGTCATGATCCTAGCCTCTCCCAACCTGCTTGGGTCCATCACCACAGAAGTCCTTGACCTAATCGGCAGTGACCATGCCCCCATCCTCCTCACTCTCTCTGATAGTCGCCATCCCTGACCTGTTCCTTGCCCTGACATTCCTCCTAAACTTGTCGATGGTTACTCATGTGCCAACTGGGATTCCTACTGGGACTCCATAAACACCCAGGTTGAACAATACGACCCTACCCTCCAGTCTCCCGAGGCATCTCCTGAACCACTGGCTTTCTCCGCTAGACCTTGTTGGACACCATAGCCCCCATCCCAGCCCTGCCCCCACAGTCTGTCCTTTTCCTTAGTGAATCCCATCAGCTCTACTCATCCTTCCTCTCCCCTCATGACCAGGACACACTCACCTGCCACTGGCAATTACAATGACACATCCGCAATATGCTTACTGTGAAGATATGCCATGCCTGCCGACAGACATGCAAACAACTCAACAGTATGCTCCCAATTATCTCTTATAAAATATTGGTCTGATTTCCACTGCCTTACTGAGAACTGCCCTACCATGCAGTACTCTCCATTCTTGACCAGTGTCCCTTTCCTGACAACCTCAGTAAGGCGAATCTCTTTGCTTCCCACCTATCCGATGTCTTTTCCGCTCCAGGTGATCCCAGTTTGATTATTCCCTCTTCCCTGACATCATCAAATGTACACATACCTTCGCTCCTCGCCTTGCTCCTAGTTTCCAGTACTTGGGCCACACATCACCATCAGAACCTAACACTCACATCACTACACAGGACATCAGCAACACCACCCCTGGCCATGACTGTGTTACGTACTGCCATCTCAAACACTGCCCTCCCTCCATGCTTATAGTCCTTGCCACTGTCTACAATGTAATCCTTGCCACCAGCTTCTACCCTCACCTGTGGAAAACCTCCCATATCTTGATGTTCTCCAAACCCAACAAGCCTCCATCAGGTGCCTCTTCCTAGCACCCTATATGTCTCACCTCAGTGTTCAGCAAGCTCTTGGAATCCATCCTTACCCAGTGCATCCATCACCAACACCACCTCCTCCAGGACACGCAATGTGGCTTCTGACCTTCTTTCTCTGCCGATGACCAACTCCTACACCTTACTCATCTCCACTCCCTCCAGCTTAACTCCTGTCACTCTGCCATTTCTGTCTTCCTAGACCTCGAAAGGCATCCCAGTCTCCTGTTTAGACTCCAGACCTATGGCCTTCCTGTCAACTATGTCCATGTGATTGCCACCTTCCTCTCCTGGCGCCCCTCCTTCATTACCATCCATAACGCCGATTCCCACACTTTCTACCCCTCAATGGGTGTGCCCCAGGGCTCTGTACACAGCAGATATGCCCCAACTGCCCCTCCCTCCAGTCCACCTCACGCACTATGCTGATGACACTGCCTCCCCTGCCCTTGCTCCTACCATTCAATGGTCCCAACGCTTTCTCCAGAATCACCTTGACCTTTTTGCCACATGATGTAACCAGTGGCTAATCAAAATCAATCCTTTTATGACCAAGACAATCATCACAGGTCATATCACTCACTCCTTCTGGCTTCTTGATTTTTCCCTTACCATCTGCGTCCATCCTGTCTACCTCTCCCTCACCCTCACCTACTTTGGACTCATCTTGGACTCACCATTGGCCGTCACCTCAACTGGATCCCTCATCCAATCCAAAGCCCATAACGACTTCTGTCTCCTTAAATTCCTCTCTGGCCAAACATGGGGTTGAACTCCTCTACCACCATCCTCACCTACAAATCCTTACTGTGTCCCATCTTATGCCAGTCCTTCCTGGATTTTTGCCCCTCCCATTCTATAAGTCCCTCCAGATCCTTGAGCACCATGCACTCCACCTTGCCTTCCGTATATGCCTCCTGTCCACCAGGCAGAGCCTTTATGACCTGATTCCTTTCCCCCATCAGCTCCTTTTCCTTGAACATATCTGCGTCCTCTACATCTCCTGCTGACTTGATCCCCCCATCCCCTGGTTGCTCCTCTCCTCTCCAACCCCCACCTGCTGCTGCACCTTTACTGTTGTGTTCCACCTACCCTCCACCTCTACTTTCCAAAGGCGGCTTCCATCAAGTACCCCTCCCAGATGATGCCCTCTGTCTCTCCATTTATCCTTCCTATCAGCTCTGATCCTCACCTCCCCCTCCCTCTCTCTGTCCTTTTCCCAGGCTCCCTCTCCTCCCCCTTGCATCATCTTTTTCCCCACCTACTCTCTTTATGACTCCATTCTCTCACCCAAGACCTTTTGCTTTCCACACCTCTGCCTTCACCACTCCTACCTGCATCCGCCCTCCCCCTCCCCTTTTATGTGTCCTCTCCCTACATCGATTACTCCCCTTTTCTTTTCCTCTCCCCCTTTTCTCCCCCCTCATCGGTCTGGGCCCTCTGCCGTCGTGTCTCCTCTACAGTGCAAGTTTAAGTGAGTGTTTGGTGTTGTGAGTCCCCTTTCAGTGTTGCGAACAGACACCATACTGTCGCTATGTGTGTTTTGTTAACTCCTGTGAACAGAAACCTGACTGTCGCCATGTTTTTTAACTGTGCCTGTCTAATTACTAAGTGCTGTAATCGGCATCATTAACCCTTTGTTTTTTTCTATTTTCGCTTCGCAACTTTTCGCTATCTTCCAGTTTTAACCAGTCACCGTTTTGTCACCTGTTTATTGTTTTGTTGTCTCCTCATATGTTTTTAACACCTGTAGGCTACAGAGCGGCATATTACGCTGCTGCCAGATAAAGAAAAGAAAAGAAAAAGCATCATCTGTATACAATCTAAGAGTGCTATTCAGATTGTCTCCAAAACCGTTCCGCACTGCTGCTACGGTCGCAGGTTCTAATCCTGCCTCGTGCATGGATGTGTGTGATGTCTTTAGGTTAGTTAGGTGTAAGTAGTCCAGAGCCTAGGGGACTGATGATCCCAAATGTTAAGTCCCATAGTGCTTAGAGCCATTTTGAACCAAAACCGTTTATATAGATCAGGAAGAGCATTGGACCTAACACTTCTTGGGGACCGATAGATATTGCTTCTGTTTTACTCGATTATTTTCCGTCAATTACTACGAACTGTGATCTTTCTGACAGAAAATCACGAATCCAGTCACACAACTAAGACGATATTCTATAATTACACAGTTTAATTAGAGGTCGCTTTTGTGTCAAGGTTTGAAAAGCTTTATAAAGAAATGGAAACAATTTGACATCCCCTGTTAATAGGACTCATTATTTCGTGACAATAAAGAGCTAGCTGTGTTTCACAAGAACGATATTTTCCAAATCCGCGTTGGCTGTTTGTCAATAAATCGTGTTTTTCGAGATAAATCATCATGTTCTAGCACAGTATATTCCAGAATCCAACAGCAAATCAACGTCAGCGATATGCGTTTGTAATTTAGTGATTAATGCCAATTCATTCCTTGTGCAACTACTTAGTTGGTTTCAACTAGCGGTCGCTTGTGTGTGATTACTAGATATGGCACTACTGTATTAGCATACTCTGAAACGAACTTGACTGGTATACAATCAGTACTGAAGGCCTTGCCTTTATTAAGTGACTTAAGCTATTTTGCTACCCCGAGAATATCTGCTTCTAAGTTATTCGTGTTGGTAGTCGTTTTTGGATCGAATTCTCGAATATTTTCTTCGTCTTCTTTGGTGAAGAAATTTCGGAAAACCATATTGAGCAACTGTCCTTTAATGACTCTGTCATCAGTAACATCATCGTTATTATCGTGCAGTGAAGGTATTGATAGCATCTTTCCGCTGGTGTAATTTACATATAACCAGAAACTCTTTGCATTTTCTGCTAGATTTCGTAGCAGAGTTTCGTTGTGAAAAATATTAAAAGCATCTCGCAATGAAGTTCGCTACATTTCGAGCTTCTGAAAAACATCGCTATTATTGAGGGTTTTGCTTTCTTTTAAATTTGGCAGGCTTTTTTCGCTGTTTCTGCAAGCAGTCTGATTTGTTTAGTATACCATAGGGGATCAGTACCATCACCTATTGATGTATTTGGCATATGTCTCGCAATAGCCGTCGATGCTATTTCTTTGAGTTTAAACCACATCTGGTCTACGCTTATATAATCAGATTGGAAGGAGTGGAGACTCTCTGTTAGGAATACCTCAAGCGAACTTTTATTTGCTTTCTTAAAGAGAGGTATTTTGCGCCTATTTTCGGTTGGTTTGGATGTTATGGAATTCAGTCTCGCTACAATAACTTTGTGGTCACTAGCCCCATAATCGTCATGATGCTCCCTATTTGTTCAGGATTATTTGTTACTAACAAGGGAACCTCCCCATCGCACCCCCGTCAGATTTAGTTATAAGTTGGCACAGTGGATAGGCCATGAAAAACTGAATCCAGATCAATCGAGAAAACAGGAAGAAGTTGTGTGGAACTATGAAAAAATGAGCAAAACATACAACTGAGTCGTCAATGCGCAACATAGGCAACATCAAGGACAATGTGAGCTCTAGAGCGCCGTGGTCCCGTGGTTAGCGTGAGCAGCTGCGCAACGAGAGGTCCTTGGTTCAAGTCGTCCATCGACTGAAAAGTTTAACTTCTTTATTTTCAGACAATTATTGTCCGTCCGTCCGATGCTAGGTAACTGCGCCGTAGTATGGGGACGCCACACCTAAACAAACAACGAAACACACGTCAGTCGACTACAACGCACGGAAGAGAGAGTATTCCTGCTAACGAGGCTCCCTGGCTGGCAGTTGACTGTTCACTACTTTGGACGAGAGTGCATTAAATACGTGAGATGTATTCCGTGGGCAATATGATTCCAGCAAATATAGCTCGCGACTTCAATAACAATCGCACGGTTTTGCGGTGCGGTCGCAAAACACAGGCGCTAAACTTATTACAGTGAACAGAGACGTCAGTGAACGAACGGACAGATCTTAACTTTGCGAAAATAAAGAAAGTAAAATTTTCACTCGATGGAAGACTTGAACCAAGGACTTCTATTTCCACAGCGGCTCACGCTAGCCACGGGACCACGGCGCTCTTATGCTCACGTTGTCCTTGATGTTGCTTATCTTCTACTTGGACTACTCAGTTTGTATATTTTGCTTACTTTTTTCATAGTTCCACACAAATTCTTCTTGTTTTCTCGATTGATCTGTGTTCAGTTTTTCAAGGCCTATCCACTGTGCCCACTTATAACTAAATCTGAGGGAGGTGCGATGGGGAGGTTCCCTTGTAAGAGATCAAGTATGTTTTCGCAATCATTTCCACTTCCATACTGCAGTCCCTGTGTTATTCGAAATTAGAATGCAATTTCGTTCACGACATATGGAAGTTTGGGTCTAATAGTAAGTCGCGATATGCCGAAAATCCAGGTTTGAGTCCCTGTCGGGACAAATTTTCAGTGTCGTCATTCCATTATGCAGCTGCCGACTGCCCATATTCGTAACTGCGAATACATTTTGTGCATTTACACTTCGAATGGGCTCCTGAACTAAGTGTGTTCTGAGAACGCATTCAGAATGGTTTTGGACGATGTTTAAGGTCTATCTCCGACTTTAAACACATATTTTCGCCAACATATGGAGGTTAAGTTGATGCCATAACCAATTATAACTGTATGAGAGGGGGGTGGGGGTACCTCTTTGAATGATACTCAAAATGCTTTTTTTTTCTTTTTTGAACTGTTCGGCTACTGTACCATGTGAGCCGGGGGGGTAAAAGGAACCAATTATTAATTTATTTTTGCTGTCAAATGAAATCTCGCCCATATTAACTCGCAGAAACTATGTACTTTGATTTCACTACAAGGTAAACTACGTCTCACAGCAATAAACACTCCACCACCAGTTGTATTCAGTCTATCTTTCTGATCACGATTACGTCCTTTGTAAAAATTTCGGGTACACTTATTTTCTGCTTTAGCCAGCTTACCATACTTATATCTTGTCAGGTGGAGATCGCAAAACAGCGTGCCCCGAGGACGTCCATGAGCTGCTTACCGCCATTTTTCTGACTTAGAGAAATGTCAAACCACTGGCATGAGGTATTGGGAACATCATACCGTCATATCGCACAGAGAGTAGACTATTGTCCAATGAGTTCTGAGACGGACTCAGAACAACAGTGTGGAAGGAACAGCAGGCACAGTTCCTTTCAGAAGAACTACACATAGGATTGTTCGATTGACACTGACGAAAAGAGGGAAGACAACAGCGGAAATCTGCGCAGAGGGTACAGTCGGGGTGCCATCAGAAACTGTTGGGAACAGACGACTGGAAAGTGGGTTGATATTTCAAATTGCTTTATGTCGTTTTTGTTGGTTCCAATGGTTCAAATGGCTCTGAGCACTATGGGACTTAACTGCTGAGGTCATCAGTCCCCTAGAACTTAGAACTACTTAAACCTAGCTAACCTAAGGACATCACACACATCCATGCCCCAGGCAGGATTCGAACCTGCGACCGTAGCGGTCACGCAGTTCGAGACTGTAGCGCCTAGAACCGCTCGGCCACTCCGGCCGGCTCGTTTTTGTTGGCACCAAACCACAAACAACAGCAATACTCCCAGTGTTAAGCCAGAATCAACTTGGACTGTGGGTGACATTCTGCGATATTCAGCGATGAGTCTTGCTTCAGTGTGTGCTGGTCGGATCGACACCAACGTATCTGTAAACGGTATTGTGAAAGGCCACAGGCAGGAACGGTTCTCGACACTCACAGCTCTCAACTCCTGGAATCACGTTGTAGTGGTCTATTTGATTTGATAACAGAACTGTAATTGTTGGAGGGACGCTTAACGCTCGCCTGTATGTGGTAAGAATAGCAAAATCTGTATTCGCTTCATAATCGGGGTACCAAGTGGTATATTGCAGGATCATAATGCAAGATTGCTCACAGTTCACACCACAGCTGCCTTGAGGGATGTGCGGATTCTTAACTGGTCTGCCTGGTCCCATGCTGTATCACCTGTCGTACCTCAATTCATACATCGTAGGGTCGGTTGGATAGGGGAAGAGACCGTCTAGGTGGACTAAGAGGTTGAGTGGAGGAGACTGCTAATTGCAGAGCTCGTAGACTGTCTTCCACGGTGTCTCATTCACCTCTTCTCTAGATGCACGCCCTCGCTTTAAGTTCAGGGACGAAGTTGCACTGAGATCCACAACGAGGTCAGTCGAGATGGAGCACGTACTCGAACTGCGTAAGGGCGGAGAAAGGGATTGGAGTATCGTATTCAAGAGATCTTTATCGGCATTCGCTTTTATCTATTCAAAGAAACCACACAGAACTTCCATATGGATAAGGAGACGAGGATCTGAACTTCCTGCGATGGTGTGACGAGTCTTCACTCCCGATCACTGTGGACTGGGTATCGGTTGATTAAGAAAAGAAGCGACCGTTGAGAGATAGAAGTGGGTAAGTGTAAATTATTTAGAATACTTGTAAGGAGTGAACGTGCAGCGTGTCAACAGACAAACGGAGCTAAGGCCACGGCCAAAGTGGCAGCTGAATGTTGCTGTCCCCAAGGAGGGCTCGCAGGAAACTGGCGAAGAATCACATCATTTCGGGGGTTCAATTTTTTCTTTTCGAAAGCCTTTGGTCTTCCTACTCCTGCCCACTAGACAGTCTCCAGCCGAGGAATGCTCAACTTCTTGATAGCGCTTTTGTCAAGCGATTTGGTCAGCTGATCCTTGTATGGCGTCCAGTGATGAGGCTGGTGCTTGCAGCTTTGCATCCTCGTGTGGTGGTTCTCCTCTTAACGCGACAGCAGATATGCCGAACGCGGGATCTTCATTTTAACTCCCCATAAATAATGTGGTGTTTAAATCAGGATTCATATTTTAACTGACCAGTGGTGTGCTCACTGACCTGTCTATCGCATGTAACGTAGAGACGCTGGTGAGTAAAGACGATCTTCTAAAAGTAGCTTATGATTAAGATTTGCGGATACCATTGTGAAGTTACTTTAACTGACCATAAGGGCATGAAAAAACGTTTTCACACACCTGTCAAAGGTTTGCAGTCCAGAACAAGTACCAGTTCTAACGACAACCGACGTCACATTCACATTACATGAAAGAGCGTTTCCAAATGCTGATGGTATCCTTTAGCAGCAAGTTGTACTGTTTCAGTCCTGGCCAACAGGCTGCAGTATGTCCCATATCCCTTTGGAGAGAGATGCCCACGTTTACACGTCCGTCCCTCTTTTTACTTTCTCTCTTTTCAGCCCCGGCGCAATATATATTCGCACATTTGGCACGTGACTTATTTAACCCACACTTCTCAGCAAGTACCTTGAAAGAACTTTTCATATTCAAGGTAAGGGTTTCGTCGCTCAATCTGGTATGTCCTCTATACAGGGTGATCCGAAACTGTACAATAGACTTCTACTTAAATGCTAAATAACATGGAAACGGTGAAACATACCTCTTTTTTCCTTAACAGTTACGACTCAGCGCAACCTCCGCTGGAACACCCTTAGAAGCTTTGCAGACTGTCCTGAATATAGATGGTGTTTCAAAAATTTTCACCAGCCTGTATCTTACCCAAGCTCACTATCTGGTCAAAAGTATACGGACAACTGATAGTTGACATTAATAAGTGGTGTGCTTACACTTTGCCTATAGGACCTTTTGAACTTACAAGATGTCGTATGGTATGGTATAGCAATGTGTGCCTCGGCACTGAACCACCCTTAGGAAACACTACTGAAATCTGAGAGCATTGGACTACCTGAACGCTTATTAATATTACCTGACACTAGTAGTAAACCCTGGTTGGCAACTAGTGATAAAAAAATAGCTACAATTAAAGATCCCCCGTAAAAAACAAAAATTATTAAATGATCAACATATATTCCCTATTGAAATAATAAATGCTAATCATTGTAATGATCATCATAACATAAATCTCCATGGAGTATAATAGAGAAAAACAGATCCAGCAAAACACGTGTAAATCATAATTATGTCAATAATAATAGTCGGGCGGCAAAGCTGCATGATGAGATGGGATTCTCTATATTATATATTACATGACATTGACTGGGAACCACTAAACTGAAAGGCTATGCAATATGCATTAATTGACCAAGTGGTGCCGCAAGTCCAAATGACACGTGCATGATCCCAGTGCTGGCCGCTTTGAAGAATCTGCAAGCCCATGACCACGATGCCTGTGCTCACGCATGCACTTTGGACTTCGCTCCGATCGCTGCTCGTGGACGAAACTCTCCTGCTCGGCGTCCCCAAACGAACACTTCACATCCGTGTCCCAGAATCAAGTCTACGGTGTGTACACCATGCCATCCCCGAATAATCTCCTCACCTCAGTGTTTCGGGATAGACACTATGATGCGTGCACCCCACACCATCCGTGAACCAACTCTCTAATATTTTCCGAAATCCCCTCTTCTACAAAAGTACCGCACGTCGAGCACCTCTAAAAGCTCATTCCACCAACGGCAAGAAGAAAACTTCTTCCACGCCAATCGTGTAGTCAAATCTCAGCACACAGTCTCCCTTCGAGTACACGCAAAAATTATTTCACCTACAGAATGACTTGTCGCCAAAAGTTACTGACGCCACTGGTACGTGTCTACGCGTTACGGTTTAATTCCCAACCTTGGAACTTATTTTTTAAAACACACGGTTAATCACTTGCCGTGGGAACCGAATTTTCTGAAAAATACATTGGCAACATAGGGACTATCTCAGATTCAGAAAAGAAGCATTTTAGAATACTATCAGGTAAGCTTCTCTCAAAAAAGGATCCTGGACACCTGGTCCGCAGACACATCCAGTTTTCGAAAAATCTACTCTCCCAGCAGAGAACAACTTTGAGGGCGCTGATCCGTCGCTCGAGAGGACTTGAAAACAGCAAACAATACTCCGGATGGTATTGGGAACAATACGTAAGATGGAAGCCACTGTTGGTGGCTTGGTGACTCGCTGTGGGCATCGTCCGGTCCCTTAGGCAAACTCCAATGCCGTGAATGTTGCCACTAGCCCCTATGTACTTTGAAACATGCTGCCTCTGGTTGGCCGCTTTCGCCTTCCCAGAATTTGGCTCAATTAAATGGCTCTCTGGTGGCACTCTCCACATGTAACGACAGCACGGATATATCACAAAATCTTAGTCAATAGAGGGAAACACCCATTGTCTCCAATTGACCAGTGCAACTAAATGCTAAGGTATGCAATATGCAATCGCTGTCATCCTATCTCATTAAACGTTATAGTAGTAATAAAAATGAAAGGGAAACAGGTCCTCAGGACTTGTCTTTTTTCAAACTCTGAAAGGTCACATTCAATGAGGTGTCCAAATGTCTTCCTCAAGACCCAAAACCAAAAAGGGCAGAGAGGTAAGATTCTGGAATCTAAAGCTATGTTGACGTTCTAACTCATCACTTTCGAATTCACGAGAGAATCCTTGCCCTGATTTCTTGTGATTTTGTACAACAACTTTCCACAATGATTAACGGACATTTCGGCAAGTATATGATGTCTGAATGGCCTTTGTTTAGCTACAGTTGTTCCTTCACGTTTCCACAATACCATCAGTCGACCTAAGCAACTGTAGATGGGTATAAATAATGTAATGGATTTATTACTCAGGTGACATCTAATGACTCGTCAATGTCTGAAGTCACTGAACGTTCCTGACCTTCCAATTCTGGTATTACTATCCATCTACTGACAACACAAACGCCCGCCTATTTTTATCCTGGAAAATTTGCCTATGTAACCTCTAGTTGTCAATTTCGCATTACGTAAGGGGGTCCAGATACTTTTGATCAGATAGTGTGTATTGGTTGCTTCTTTAATTTCTTTGCTGATTTTATTTGCCTCCAATGGAAAGCCATTTTCGGAATCGGCCACGGGCGATGAAGCCCTATAGAATCCGCGCGAAGGGTTGCCTTCTAGAAGTAGGTGTGGCATGTTTCAAAGTTTTACAGGAAGGATGCCGGAAATCTCCAGCTCGGTTCCGTAAGAGGCCTAGAATTGTTTTAGATTTGGCAAATTTTAAGAAAGACTACACTCTCATTTTTAGGTTTCAGTCTCTGCTTTTCAGCATTTTACAAAGACACAATTTTAAAACTGGGTATACAGATGGCTCCCAATAAGGGGAATCCCTTAGCTATTCAGTCGGTGAATAAAGATGGCGCCCAATAGAGGAATCCCTTAGCTGTTCAGCCGTCCTTCCCGAATATGACTTCAGGGTTCGCCTTCCCCACATCCATATTGTATTTTCTGTAGATCTCCATGCGGTCCTAAAAGCATTAGAGCAGATGAGGCGTCTTCATGGTAAACTATTTCTCATCTGCTTCTACTTCCGTAAAGTCCATCAGTCTTGCGACACATGTACCCAACAACGAAATTTGTGCAACTCATATAGAAGAAGCTGTGTAACTGTGTTTATTACAGCGGCGGAGAAATAAGCTGTAATTCTGATGGGTACTCGGGCGCGAGGTAGTGAACAGGACGATATCACCGCGAACATAGTTGTTAGAACATGCCGTTAAGAGTTCAGCTATTGTCCAGTACGCTATTATAGTATCACTGAATTATCACTTTCACCTGCGAGAACGTAGCAATGTAAATAACATCGTAGGCTCGTTAGCGTTCCGTGGGTTTTTAACACACTTCCGTATTTCGTGACTTTACTACGGATTTTTTTTTTATAGTAGACTTGACTACGAAAGGACGTATATTCAAAGGAGGTGTACTTCTATTGTTAAAAAAGGAACGACAGCCGCCATTGCTGTGAGATATAAGAAAATATTAATTTTTGTCAGTATACACTCTTGTACGAGGATAAATATATACTGTAGTAGTTCATCACTGAGAAGAACGTTTTTATTATCTTCAAAGGTAAAATGTTTCTCATTTCTGAATTGAATATTATGCTCATCTTTGCTCCTCTAGTAATTACGATACAAAGTGCAAGCAAACAGAAGACAGGATTTTGAATGCTAGGTAGTATTGTGCGATGCCTGTTTAATGTCAGGGTCTTTTGTAATGAACAGATTCTCTTCTGTGAAAAGCGAAAATTTGTATAACTTTCCCTACCGACACAATTACAGTTGCTCAGAATCATATCCGTCTGACTTGTCTTCTGTAACAGCATCAAGAATTTTTCAGAGGAACTTTACGACGCAGATCTTGTAAACCTTTTTCTTACGCTGATTGCTAACAAGGGAACCTCCCCATCGCACCCCCCTCAGATTTAGTTATAAGTTGGCACAGTGGATAGGCCTTGAAAAACTGAACACAGATCAATCGAGAAAACAGGAAGAAGTTTTGTGGAACTATGAAAAAAATAAGCAAAATATACAAACTGAGTAGTCCATGCGCAAGATATGCAACATCAAAGATAGCGTGAGGTCAGTAGCGCCGTGGTCCCGTGGTCCCGTGGTTAGCGTGAGCAGCTATGGAACAAGAGGTCATTGGTTCAAGTCTTCCCTAGAGTGAAATTTTTTAATTTTCAGACAATTATCAAAGTTCAGGCACTCACACATAATCAACTTCGCTCTCCAAAATTCCAGGAAATGTTCAGATTTGCTTGGGTATATGCAGGATTTGACGGTCTACACACGGAATAATTTGGAAACGTTAAAAACATATGTTTTGACAGAGCAAAGGGAAAACTGTGCGACTGTGAAACTGTTGCATTCATTTGTTGCAGTTTATGTGACAAACTCTTCTGTTTTCATCACGTTTTTGGGAGTGATTATCACATCCACAAGAAAACCTAAATCGGGCAAGGTAGAACAATCTTTTTACCCATTCGCCAAGTGTACAAGTTAGGTGGGTCGACAACATATTCCTGTCATGTGACGCACATTCCGTCACCAGTGTCGTACGTGTTTTCCTGTGGAGGAATCGGTTGACCTATGACCTTGCGATCAAATGTTTTCGGTTCCCAATGGAGAGGCACGTCCTTTCGTCTACTAATCGCACGGTTTTGCGGAGCGGTCGCAAAACACAGACACTAAACTGATTACAGTGAACAGAGACGTCAATGAACGAACGGGCAGATCATAGCTTTGCGAAAATAAAGAAAGTAAACTTTTCACTCGAAGGAATACTTGAACGAAGGACCTCTCGTTCCGCAGTTGCTGATGCTAACCATGGGACCACGGCGCTCCTGCGCTCACATTCTTTTTGATGTTGCCTAGCTTGCGCATGGACTACTCAGTTTGTATATTTTGCTTATTTTCTTCATAGTTCCACACAACTTCTTCCTGTTTTCTCGATTGATCTGTGTTCAGTTTTTCAAGGCCTTTCCACTGTGCTAACTTATAACTAAATCTGAGGGGGTGCGATGGGGAGGTTCCCTTGTAAGAAGAACTTTACCTCTGAGTGCGCTCGATTGCACTCCGGAGATGCCACGCCTTACCGGAGAATTAATAATTTACACTTTTTCAGCCAAGAAGACAATAATCAAGATCCTCAGATCTAAATATTTTATTTTTTGATGAAAGGCTCAATTAAAAAGTAACACCGATGGACAGATTTATTTAAATCATTTAAGTTTAGGGAGGAAAGAAGACCAGGCCTGCTAAGGCTAGGGTGCACTAGTTACAATTAATTTTGCAGCGGATAGTTTCGAGGCTGCCTGTCTGTTTGTTCTTTTTGCTCTTATCAGGTTAACTTAATAAATTTTCTAGTGGCCAATGGAGGGTCATTAGACTGTCATTTAGCTGGTGGGTGTGACGGTACGTCACATAAATGGACATTTGGAGAAAGGGTTATGCGACGTGTGAACCATAAATTATCTAAAAAGTATGTCTGCGCGTTGTATAACAAATAGTAAAGAATGTAAATTACACTCCTGGAAATTGAAATTAGAACACCGTGAATTCATTGTCCCAGGAAGGGGAAACTTTATTGACACATTCCTGGGGTCAGATACATCACATGATCACACTACCAGAACCACAGGCACATAGACACAGGCAACAGAGCATGCACAATGTCGGCACTAGTACAGTGTATATCCACCTTTCGCAGCAATGCAGGCTGCTATTCTCCCATGGAGACGATCGTAGAGATGCTGGATGTAGTCCTGTGGAACGGCTTGCCATGCCATTTCCACCTGGCGCCTCAGTTGGACCAGCGTTCGTGCTGGACGTGCAGACCGCGTGAGACGACGCTTCATCCAGTCCCAAACATGCTCAATGGGGGACAGATCCGGAGATCTTGCTGGCCAGGGTAGTTGACTTACACCTTCTAGAGCACGTTGGGTGGCACGGGATACATGCGGACGTGCATTGTCCTGTTGGAACAGCAAGTTCCCTTGCCGGTCTAGGAATGGTAGAACGATGGGTTCGATGACGGTTTGGATGTACCGTGCACTATTCAGTGTCCCCTCGACGATCACCAGTGGTGTACGGCCAGTGTAGGAGATCGCTCCCCACACCATGATGCCGGGTGTTGGCCCTGTGTGCCTCGGTCGTATGCAGTCCTGATTGTGGCGCTCACCTGCACGGCGCCAAACACGCATACGATCATCATTGGCACCAAGGCAGAAGCGACTCTCATCGCTGAAGACGACACGTCTCCATTCGTCCCTCCATTCACGCCTGTCGCGACACCACTGGAGGCGGGCTACACGATGTTGGGGCGTGAGCGGAAGACGGCCTAACGGTGTGCGGGACCGTAGCCCAGCTTCATGGAGACGGTTGCGAATGGTCCTCGCCGATACCCCAGGAGCAACAGTGTCCCTAATTTGCTGGGAAGTGGCGGTGCGGTCCCCTACGGCACTGCGTAGGATCCTACGGTCTTGGCGTGCATCCGTGCGTCGCTGCGGTCCGGTCCCAGGTCGTCGGGCACGTGCACCTTCCGCCGACCACTGGCGACAACATCGATGTACTGTGGAGACCTCACGCCCCACGTGTTGAGCAATTCGGCGGTACGTCCACCCGGCCTCCCGCATGGCCACTATACGCCCTCGCTCAAAGTCCGTCAACTGCACATACGGTTCACGTCCACGCTGTCGCGGCATGCTACCAGTGTTAAAGACTGTGATGGAGCTCCGTATGCCACGGCAAACTGGCTGACACTGACGGCGGCGGTGCACAAATGCTGCGCAGCTAGCGCCATTCGACGGCCAACACCGCGGTTCCTGGTGTGTCCGCTGTGCCGTGCGTGTGATCATTGCTTGTACAGCCCTCTCGCAGTGTCCGGAGCAAGTATGGTGGGTCTGACACACCGGTGTCAATGTGTTCTTTTTTCCATTTCCAGGAGTGTATAATGAACACGGAAGGACCTATACCAACATATGAAGGGTTCGGTGGTACGAACAGTAATATAGACTTTACGCTAGCAAATAATGCAGCAATGGCATACGTAATAATCCGGACCGTACACCACAGCTGGCCGGAGTGGTCGAGCGGTTCTAGGCGCTAAAGTCCGAAGCCGCGCGACCACTATGGTCGCAGGTTCGAATCCTGCCTCGTGTGTGTGATATCCTTAGGTTAGTCAGGTTTAAGTAGTTCTAAGTTCTAGGGGACTGATGACCTCAGAAGTTAAGTCCCATAGTGCTCAGAGCCATTTGAACCATTCGTACGTGACAACATAACCAGTTGTGATCACAATGCCATAACATACACACTAATTCACACTCAGAACACAACGACCAAATCGCACACCAGACACTTGCACAAAGCACACATTAACGAACATTATCCAGCAACATGATCTGGAAAACATCAATGGACCTATCGATTATAGAGCACACAAGCTAACACAGCTTGCAATACAACATGCACAAAACACATCAACGCCGACAGCAAAGAACACAAAACGCTCACCAGTACCATGGATCAACGAACTCAAGAGACTCAAATAAGATTCCAGACGCAAACAAAAATTATATGAAAGGGCGATAGCAGTTAGGGACAGGCGCATAAGACTTGAAGCGTATAGGCATGCACAAGACTTATACAGACATACTGTTGTGTACATAGTTCCATGTAGTCAGCGCGTTCACAACTTTCCCACTAGAGTGCGCCCCACTAAGCACAACAGCGCAGGCGCAGCGCTTGTCCGTCTCCGCACTACGAGATGGCACTGCCTTAGAGACGGACCAAATTATGCTTCCGCTGATCCGCGTATTAATATGTAACGCACCCAATGAGATTGCTGCTAACGTAAAACCTTTTCTCCTCGCGGAGCACACTCACACAGTGATACCTGAACGTGCGAGTTATTATAACGAGTGTACAGACCTCCGATTACTCAGTCTACATTTGTCTGCACCAGTCTGTAAAAGTCTGCATTAGTCTGTACCAGTCTATAGTCAACTTTCAGTTTGCGCCTAATAAGATTACCGTAATCCTGTACATAGCCATGAAGATAAATGTATAGACACTTTGTCAAGTATCAGATATTTGTGAGAATAAGATTAACGTACCAAGACCAAAGGAACTTCAGATTATCAATTGTAAATAGCATCCAGAATCAAGTTACGTAATGTTTATATTTTTTATTATTTTAATAAATGTGTGTGAAAATTAATCAAGTTCTGTTTAAAGTTGGTCACCGTCAATCTGCCACTGTAAGCGTGCAAGTGGCACTTCTATCGTCTAACCTAACGGCAGAAGATAAACGCGCCACGATAAGACCACGAGACATATTGCTGACACTCGCCTACTTCGTTAGAGCGAAAAGTCAAATTATCTGATGGTGTGTGTACCGAAGGTCTTACAGTACGCACACCACACAGACCCTACTCAACACGCGTAGACAACAATGGGAGCTATTTATAACAACACAAACAGAGCAAAATATGAGGGGACGCACAGAAAATACTGACAGAGAAGATAAAAACGCCCGCTAGTTCGGGGAACGCTAAGACAGGATATCAGTACGATGACGAGGGGATGGAGGAATACAGCGGAGCCTACACAGATGACCTAGTAGTTGTAGTTACTGCAAACAACAGAGCCCATTTAAAAGAGAAAGCCAGTGAAATACTACAAACAATTAGACAATGGTGTCACAACAATAAACTCAGGATATCCGAAAACAAAACAACACACGCATTACTGAAAGTATCACTCCAAAGGAATCCTTCAGTTAAAATTGGGGACAAAAACATGAAACGAGCACACGTTATGCGCTATCTTGGGGCATATGAAAAAATGAATTTCCACGAAGACGTAAGACTAAAAACAGACAAAGCAGAAAAAATACTACACAAACTGATGAGGCTAAATTCAAAACAGTATAGACTACCTCTACCAGTCATAAGGACATACCACTGTGCGCTCTTCGAATCAGAACTCAGCTTCGCAGCTACCACATGGGCACACAGACTGAACCTAGTCACCAACGTAGCAAAAGTGAGACGAGGGCAGAGAAGTGTCCTACTTAGGCTATCTGCAGTCTTCGGCACCACCTCAGTGGATGCACTGTGGTGGTGCTCGGAATATGCCCCATAGATATCACGATCAAGGCACTGGTTAAGGATGGGAAGACTAGGTAAGGTACACACAATAGCTGGTGTGCCGATAGAGACGATACGTCGCCTTAAAAGTCAGCGTTTGGGTACATGGCAAGGTGAATGGTATGTAAGTAATAAGGGACGTAGACTGCACGACTTTCTCCCTTCCCCGCATGGGGCCTCCCGGCCAACAATTCCATACGATCATTTCATTTCCCTGACATAAGAGAGCGATTGAGAATGAAACACATCGTTCCCATCCACAGTATGGTATATTTCTCAACCGGACGCGGTCCTTATCCCACGCACTGGAACAGCATGAATCTGTAGTAGACAACTACATACACATGCTGCGAAGGAGGTCCCCCACAACAGACTGTATTACAGTCTTTTTCTGAGCACGCCAACAATACACATACACTACACTTAGACTGCACAGAAACAGGCATAGATATACACAACAGTAAGAGACGAAGAACAATGGGCACAGTTAAACGTATTGACAAATAGTATTTAAAAAACAACACATTAAGAGTACCTGAAAGCACGACGTAACAGACATGCCTGTATACAACGTAACAACACCTCCAGAGGGTGGACGCGATACCCACAGTGACAGCGAAAATAGTGACAATGAGGAGGAACAGGAGGAGGAAGACGAGGTGTGATAGTCAACAAGCATAAGGTGCTGGCGATCTAGCCAAAAAATCACCAAATGCTGTACACAGATGACCACCTGAAGTTAATACATAGGGTTAGAAATACATAGGATTAGCAATACAATTTCTCCACTAATTACCATTTGTGTGTGTGTGTGTATGTATGTGTGTGTGTGTGTGTGTGTGTGTGTGTGTGACTGGTGGTCATCAGCTCCAAGAAACGATTCCGAGGTATTCAACGTCAGCCACAATCGGTGATGGTACTGACAAATCTCTCCTATATCCTATCATCTTTTTATATTCTTCTTTATTAAAAGACATATTTATATTTCAACCTTAAATTATTGTTATTTTGAAAAGTATTATTCTTTATAAATGTAGATAAATCAAAAGAAAAGAAAACTGCAAAAGGATCAAAAGCGAAAATTGTAAGATGTACGACCTGTTTTAAAGCGTCAGGTAGCAGGTCAATAATCTGGCAATAAATAAATAAATAAAATAAATATGCTTCGTGTATTGTCCATAATCCAGTCGTTTGCTTGGAGAGAAAGGAGTTAGCCGAAGCAAAATTTAAGTTCCTGATTCACATGTAAAAGTTTATTGCTGAAAACCTCTACAGTTTACTGAGGTAGGTAGTATGCAATTGTGGCACATATGACTAGTAGACCCTGCTTCACTAAGCTACGATCACTTTTTCGAAACTCCATCTGTGACGCATGACTTTGAAAATAGGCTCAAGGTGCATACGTCTTTACTCTGCAAAATGGTGGCACCTTGCATTATCAACCGCGGTCTCGGCAGAGCGTCAGACAACAAGGCTTCGACACATACGAAAGAAAGGTCCCAATTCAGAAGTTCATGTCAGGTGTAAGGTGGATTATTGGTATCACATTACCACCTAATTTAACGATAACTGTTCCAAACGTCATCATAAAGTATTACACGATCGTCACACCGCGTCTTACACACCTTCCACCCGCTGTTTTGACGCCTCTGTGACGGAGGTCAGAACAGCTACACCCTGCGTTGAAATCACACGGTTTTCTTACACACACATAAATAAAAGAGTTTTGCATCACCTCGGTTCCGAGAATCCGGAACCTGTACAGAAAATTAGAGTAGTGATCAACATAAACATCATTTCCCCTCTTTTTATTCCTCATGAAAACCACACATTGCATGTTGTACCACCATACAGCGAGACCTTCAGAGGTGATGGTCCAGATTGCTGTACACACCGGTACCTCTAATAGCCACCAGCACGTCCTCCTGCATTGATGCATGCCTGTATTCGTCATGGCATACTATTCACAAGTTCATCAGGGGACTGTTGGTCCAGATTGTCCCACTCCTCAACGGCGATTCGGCGTAGACCACTCAGAGCGGTTGGTGGATTACGTCATCCATAAACAGCCATTTTAAATCTATCGCAGGCATGTTCGATAGGGTTCATGTCTGGAGAACATGCTGGCCACTCTAGTCGAGCGATGTCGTTATCCTGAAGGAAGACATTCACAACATGTGCACGATGGGGGCGCGAATTGTCGTCCATGAAGACGAATGCCTCGCCAATATGCTGCCGATATGGTTGCACTATCTGTCGGAGGATGGCATTTATTTATCATATAACCCTTACGGCGTCTTCCATGACCACCTGCGGCGTACGTCGGCCCCACATAATGGCACACCAAAACAGTAGGAACCTCCACTTTGCTGCACTTGCTGGACAGTGTGTCCAAGGCGTACAACTTGAGTAGGTTGCCTCCACACACGTCTCCGACATTTGTCTAGTTGAAGGCATATACGACATTCATCGGTGAAGAGAACGTGATTCCATTCGGCATGTTGTTGGGCCCATCTGTACCGCACTGCATGGCATCCTGCTTGCAAAGGTAAACCTCACCATGGACGTCAGGAGTGAAGTTGCGCGTCATGCAGCCTATTGCCCACTGTTTGAGTCATAACACGACGTTTTATGGCTGCACAAAAAACGTTATTCAACATAGTGGCGTTGCTGTCAGGGTTCCTCCGAGCCATAATCCGTAGGTAGCGGTCATCCACTGCAGTAGTAGCCCTTGGGCGGCCTGAGCGAGGCAAGTCATCGACAGTTCCTGCCTCTCTCTATCTCCTCCATGTCCGAACAATATCGCTTTGGTTCACTCCGAGACGCCTGGACACTTCCCCTGCTGAGAGACCTTCCTGGCTCAGGGTAACAATGCGGACGCGATCGAACCGCGGTATTGACGGTAAAGGTATGGTTGAACTACAGACAACAAGAGCCGTGTGCCTTCTTCGTCGTGGAATGACTGAAACTGACCAGCTGTCGGATTCCTTCCGTCTAATAGGCGCTGCTGATGCATGGTTTTTACAACTTTGGGCATATTTAGTGACATCTCTGAACAGACAAATGGACAGTGTCTGTGATACAATATCCACAGTCAACGTCTATCTTCAGGAGTTCTGGGAACCGGGGTGATGCAAAACTTTGTTTGATGTGTGTAGTTTGCCAAGGAAAACATATCAGGCACAGCGCCGCTCAGAATAGACACGAAATAGTTTAGGGGATGGCATGAAGGCCGCCACTGAAACACCCCTTCCCATGTGAAATTTACTTCCACACATTTCGCGTTATAGTATGAGACCTTCTTTACGTGATGAGCGAGAGGACAACTTGCTTGACTACGTTTCGAATGCTCCCTAAGGACACCGTGTGCCAGCATCCCCAATGAACATGATCGCACCCGCTTGGAGAACAGTGCGACAACAGTTTTTGCTTTGTTGTACAGGATGGAACTAATAAGGACCGTTCAATATCATTCAACGGAATTTCGACGCGATCCGAAGCAGCAATTGGTGCCTATGCTTCTTCTGCCCACTTACATCTCGCCCCTCTCTTGCATGATCATATAGAGGGGCGAAATTGACACACGCATAGATAACACTACAAGCTTTTTCCTAAGCTGTGGGTAGTTGGGGGACGTGGAAAAACACTTGAAACTAGGTAGTCGAAAGTACAGCGACCCCCTTTTCGTACCTATATGAATTCTCCTCAAGGGCAGCCTCTGGCACTGAAATTAGCACCTTGCTATACTGCTCCATCATGCTGAGAAGTTGCACTACAGGAACCTACACAGAAGAGTCTGAGGCCACCATGTGTGCAGACCCCGACAGATTGGAGCATCCTGATGCTGACGTCGCAGGTGCAGCCAAAAGACAAAGAAGAAGAAGAAGAATATTCATAAGCATCATAAGCTGCTGCTACAGAAATAATAATAATAATATTGCGAAATAGATAGTTACTTTTCTGCTGCTTCCTCCTTTTATTCTGCTGCTGTTGCTGTGGTTACTGACATTTCGTCTTCACTGACTGACCGGAACAGAGATCGAGAAGCTGCTGAGCCCTCCTTATATACCATCCTCCTACGTCATCATGTTGCTGTGTTCCTATTGGCTGAATCACATGATCAGGTGACCTATCGAAGTGCCGTATAGTGGCGAGCTCGTCAACTAGATCAGTCCTTCGGTCTGCTGGATCGGAGGCAGTCATTTCTTGTGTACTGGGAGCTTATATGGAGCTTTTAGAAAAAGCAGACAGTTCCAACAGTAGCAGAAGTTTCCCTGGGTTGGATAATACATCTTAAAACATCTCGATGCAAAGCATTTATTTGCATGACCGTATTCTTCCTCTTCATATGTTTGAGCATTAATGTGCACTTCCATTCTACACTCCTGGAAATTGAAATAAGAACACCGTGAATTCATTGTCCCAGGAAGGGGAAATTTTATTGACACATTCCTGGGGTCAGATACATCACATGATCACACTGACAGAACCACAGGCACATAGACACAGGCAACAGAGCATGCACAATGTCGGCACTAGTACAGTGTATATCCACCTTTCGCAGCAATGCAGGCTGCTATTCTCCCATGGAGACGATCGTAGAGATGCTGGATGTAGTCCTGTTGAACGGCTTGCCATGCCATCTCCACCTGGCGCCTCAGTTGGACCAGCGTTCGTGCTGGACGTTCAGACCGCGTGAGACGACGCTTCATCCAGTCCCAAACATGCTCAATGGGGGACAGATCCGGAGATCTTGCTGGCCAGGGTAGTTGACTTACACCTTCTAGAGCACGTTGGGTGGCACGGGATACATGCGGACGTGCATTGTCCTGTTGGAACAGCAAGTTCCCTTGCCGGTCTAGAAATGGTAGAACGATGGGTTCGATGACGGTTTGGATGTACCGTGCACTATTCAGTGTCCCCTCGACGATCACCAGTGGTGTACGGCCAGTGTAGGAGATCGCTCCCCACACCATGATGCCGGGTGTTGGCCCTGTGTGCCTCGGTCGTATGCAGTCCTGATTGTGGCGCTCACCTGCACGGCGCCAAACACGCATACGACCATCATTGGCACCAAGGCAGAAGCGACTCTCATCGCTGAAGACGACACGTCTCCATTCGTCCCTCCATTCACGCCTGTCGCGACACCACTGGAGGCGGGCTGCACGATGTTGGGGCGTGAGCGGAAGACGGCCTAACGGTGTGCGGGACCGTAGCCCAGCTTCATGGAGACGGTTGCGAATGGTCCTCGCCGATACCCCAGGAGCAACAGTGTCCCTAATTTGCTGGGAAGTGGCGGTGCGGTCCCCTACGGCACTGCGTAGGATCCTACGGTCTTGGCGTGCATCCGTGCGTCGCTGCGGTCCGGTCCCAGGTCGACGGGCACGTGCACCTTCCGCCGACCACTGGCGACAACATCGATGTACTGTGGAGACCTCACGCCCCACGTGTTGAGCAATTCGGCGGTACGTCCACCCGGCCTCCCGCATGCCCACTATACGCCCTCGCTCAAAGTCCGTCAACTGCACATACGGTTCACGTCCACGCTGTCGCGGCATGCTACCAGTGTTAAAGACTGCGATGGAGCTCCGTATGCCACGGCAAACTGGCTGACACTGACGGCGGCGGTGCACAAATGCTGCGCAGCTAGCGCCATTCGACGGCCAACACCGCGGTTCCTGGTGTGTCCGCTGTGCCGTGCGTGTGATCATTGCTTGTACAGCACTCTCGCAGTGTCCGGAGCAAGTATGGTGGGTCTGACACACCGGTGTCAATGTGTTCTTTTTTCCATTTCCAGGAGTGTATATGTAGATGGCTGTTGGGGCAGTCCTCAGCTGTATGCTTACAAACAACGTAGATGTTAAACTCGTCCCGCTCAAACACCAATAACTCGTCGATAGAATACATTCTGCACGACCACGAGGGTGGGGGTGAGCAGCTGTTCTTCATTGGTATATATCACGTATACGAGTATGCTTACACGGAAGCGAATTGACATTGAGCCGTGCGTGGCTCGTATTCCCGCCATTATGTATTTTTCACCCTGTTTTTAACGTACTTTCACTTCACTACGTTAATTTAAATTACTACAGTCACTGAGTTGCTGCTTTGCCTCACTGTGACCGGCGCTAGCAGCGCATATCGATGTATCCTATTTCATAGTAACTTTGCTCGACTGCTACCAGTCAGTTGGGACGTGTCAGGAGAGCAGTCCGGACCTGCCAGTCGGGAGTTGCAATTTGTCACTAATGCACTCGGATTGGAGCAGCAGTGAGGTCTGCGTGGACATGGCTCGCCCGACCATTGCCACCACGCATCACTTGGTGGATCGTCGGTCGGTCGTCCTACCGGACGTCGCGTTTTGGCTCGCCGATCATTTAGCAGTCGGCTGTGTATGGGTGCATCGATCCCTGATTTGTCTCCGTGTGTGTTTAGTTAGTGTTGGTTATCGTTCAGGTCTTCGAGTAAGTGTTTGTCAGGTTGTGTGTGTAGTTGGCGTTAGTTCCACTGACGATTATTTTAAATGTTGTCGGTGTACTGGCTCTCAGAGGTCGGCCGTCTCATCGGGCGACGTGTAACTGGTTTTCTGAGCGCTTCTGGGCCCCTTCAATTACCAACTTGTGGAACTTGGCTCGGTCCTTTCCTGGTGCAGGGATGTCGTTTAGCCAGTGGGAGTGTCTCCTCCGCATGGTTGGGTCCAAGCCAGTATTCCCGCCGCCGTATGTCTGGAAGTGAGTGGGAGACGCACCAGCAGTGCAGTCGCGATGGAGCAGCAGTCGTGGACAGACCAGCAGGCCGTCGGTCGATTGATGCAGACGAGGGAAGTTATCTCCACGCGGTGCAGTCGGAAGGGTCCGCTGGCAGCCCCTGCGCAGTGTCCGAGCGTGTTTGGAGCTGTCCGAACGCTACAAGCTTCGTGGTTCACTGAATCAGGACGTAAAAGTTGAATAGTGGTTTCAACTACCCAAGCCACGTCCATTCATGATGTGGTGGTTAGTTTCGGTGGTTTGCTGTTGGGGCGGTTTCCCTGTGTTTCTACTGCTGAAATTTAACCGCCATGCAATCCAATTAACTATTTTGGTTGACTACAATTCGAGTGCACCGGTGGAATTTTCTGCCTTGTGGCCATTAGTGTTCTGGTTATCCGCCCTGGACACTAACGTGAATTCAGGCAGCGTTCTTTTGGATGAAGTTAACTATATTACCGTGTTTCAAATTCAAGTGTACCAGCGGAATTTTCTGCCTAGTGGCCGATAGTGTCCGATTTCCTGCCCTGCCCACTAATGTAATTTCAGGCAGCGTCCTTTCCTCACTTGTTGTCACTGTCCAACATGGTGTGTAGTTTTGACAGCTAATACATGCTCCACTGGGAATCATCACATTTGTTTGAGTTCTCATGCACTGATTAATGAGAAGTAAGTCGTTGTGTTGGTCGGTCCGTGGCTGTCCCCTGGTTCGGTTCCGATAGATCAAGTGTAGTTGGGCTCACCACCTGTCTTGCCTAAGTGAACGAGGGCAGACCGACCTCCCTGGAGGCTTTTGAGTGCCACCGGTGTTTAATTATATGTTTTCAGCTACTTAAAATTTAAGGCTCAAGGTTATATTTCCTTTATCTTAAAAATTTTGCAAAATTAATTCTTAAATTTATCTTTCAAGATTAAACATTTCGGCCTTCTGTCTTTAAAACATTACGGTAATATATTTTGAAACTTAATTGTGGCATTCAGCCACTGGTATTGCACCTTGCATATGTTTGTTCTATCTGCTTTGCCTTCAGGCTATCCACTTAGCCATGACATGTTTTTTTATTTATTTTATTTGCCTTTAATTGTATTTTTTATCTTCTTGATTTTTAAGATTTCTTGTTCTTAAACAATCTGGCATTCTGCCTTTAAAAGTCTATGGTAATATATTCTAAAATTTTGAAACTTAGTTGTGGTCTTCAGCCTTTGGTATTGCACCTTGCATATGTTTGTTCTATCTACCTTGCCGTGATTTTTTTAAAATTATTTTATTGATATCTTAATTGTATTTTTTATCTTGTTGATTTGTTAAGATTTCTTGTTGGCGACATTCAGTCATGAAACAGTTGCATTCGGTAAAAGTCTGGCTATGTGCTGCTTTGGTGTTATTCTTGTTGTTGTAGTCTTCAGTCCTGAGACTCCTCATTAGTTATGTGATCTACCCATCTAATCTTTAGCATTCTTCTGTAGCACCACATTTCGAAAGCTTCTATTCTCTTCTTTTCTAAACTATTTATCGTCTACGTTTCACTTCCATACATGGACACACTCCATACAAATACTTTCAGAAACGACTTCCTGACACTTAAATCACTCCTCGATGTTAACAAATTGCTCTTCTTCAGAAACTCTTTCATTGCCATTGCCAGTCTACAGTTTATATCCTCTCTACTTCGACCATCATCAGTTATTTTGCTCCCCAAATAACAAAACTAGTTTACTACTTTAAGTGTCTCATTTCCTAATCTAATTTCCTCAGCGTCACCTGACTTAATTCGAATACATTCCATTATCGTCGCTTTGCTTTTGTTAATGTTCATCTTATACCCTCCTTTCAAGACACTGTCCACTCCGTTCAACTGCTCTTCCAAGTCCTTTGCTGTCGCTGACAGAATTACAATGTCATCGGCGACCCTTAAAGTTATTATTTCTTTTCCATGGATTTTAATGGCTACTCCGAACTTTTCCTTTGTTTACTTTACTGCTTGCTCAATATACAGGTTGAATAGCATCGGGGAGAGGCTGCAACCCTGTCTCACTCCCTTCCCAACCACTGCTTCCCTTTCATGTCCCTCGACTCTTATAACTGCCATCTGGTTTCTGTACAAATTGTAAATAGACTTTCGCTCCCTGTATTTTACCCCTGCCACCTTCAGAATTTGAAAGAGAGTATTCCAGTCAACATTGTCAAAAGCTTTCTCTAAGTCTACAAAGGCTACAAACGTAGGTTTGCCTTTCCTCAATCTAGCTTCTAAGATAAGTCGTAGGGTCAGTATTGCCTCACGTGTTGTATTATTTCTACGGAATCCAAACTGATCTTCCCCGAGATCGGCTTCTACCAGTTTTTCCATTCGTCTGTAAAGAATTCGTGTTAGTATTTTGCAGCTGTGGCTTATTAAACTGATTGTTCGGTAATTTTCACATCTGTCAACACATGCTTTCTTTGGGATTGGAATTATTATATTCTTCTTGAAGTCTGAGGGTATTTCGCCTGTCTCATATATCTTGCTCACCAGATGGTAGAGTTTTGTCAGGACTGGCTCTCCCAAGGCTGTCAGTAGTTCTAATGGAATGTTGTCTACTCCCGGGGCCTTGTTTCGACTCAGGTCTTTCAGTGCTCTTTCAAACTCTTCACGCAGTGTCGTATCTCCCATTTCATCTTTATCTACATCCTCTTCCATTTCTATAATATTGTTCTCAAGTACATCGCCCTTGTGTATACCCTCTACATACTCCTTCCACCTTTCTGCTTTCCCTTCTTTGCTTAGAACTGAGTTTCCATCTGATCTCTTGATATTCATGGAAGTGGCTCTCTTTTCTCCAATGGTCTCTTTAATTTTCCTGTAGGCAGTATCTTATCTTACCCCTAGTGAGATAAGCCTCTACATCCTTACATTTGTCCTCTAGCTATCCCTGCTTAGCCATTTTGCACCTCCTGTCGATCTCATTTTTGAGACGTTTCTATTCCTTTCTGCCTGCTTCATTACTGTACTTTTATATGTTCTCCTTTCTTCAATTAAGTTCAATATTTCTTCTGTTACCCAAGGATTTCTAGCAGCCCTCGTCTTTTTACCTACTTTATCCTCTGCTAGCTTCACTACTTCATCCCTCAAAGCTACCCATTCTTCTTCTACTGCATTTCTTTCCCCCATTCCTGTCAATAGTTCCCTTATGCTCTCCCTGAAACTCTGTGCAACTTCTGGCTCAGTCAGTTTATCCAGGTCCCATCTCCTTAAATTCCCACCTTTTTGCAGTTTCTTCAGTTTTAATCTACAATTCATAACCAATAGATTGTAGTCAGATTCCACATCTGCCCCTGGAAATGTCTTACAATTTAAAAGCTGGTTCCTAAATCTCTGTCTTACCATTATATAATCTATCTGAAACCTGTCAGTATCTTAAGGCTTCTTCCATGTATACAACCTTCTTTTATGATTCTTGAACCAAGTGTTAGCTCTGTGCAAAATTCTACCAGTCGGCTTCCTCTTTCACTTCTTCCCCCCAATCCATATCCACCTACTACGTTTCCTTCTCTCCCTTTTCCTACTACCGAATTCCAGTCACCCATGACTATTAAATTTTCGTGTCCCTTCACTATGTGAATAATTTCTTTTATTTAATCATACATTTCTTCAATTTCTTCGTCATCTGCAGAGCTAGTTGGCATATAAACTTGTACTACAGTGGTAGGCGTGGACTTCGTGTCTATCTTGGCCACAATAATGCGTTCACTATGCTGTTTGTAGTAGCTTACCTGCACACCTATTTTGTTATTCATTATTAAACCTACTCCTGCATTACCCCTATTTGATTTATAGTATGAGACCTTCTCTACGTGATGAGCGAGAGGACAACTTGCTTGACTACGTTTCGAATGCTCCCTAAGGACATCGTGTGCCAGCATCCCCAATGAACATGATCGCACCCGCTTGGAGAACAGTGCGACAAAAGTTTTTGCTTTGTTGTACAGGGTGGAATTAATAAGGACCAAAAGTCTTGTTCCTCCTGCCACCGAACTTCACTAATTCCCACTATATCTAACTTTAACCTATCCATTACTCTTTTTAAATTTTCTAACCTACCAGCCCGATTAAGGGATCTGATATTCCACGCTCCGATCCGTAGAACGCCAGTTTTCTTTCTCCTGATAACAACGTCCTCTTGAGTATTCCCCGCCAGGAGATACGAGTGGGGCGCTATTTTACCTCCGGAATATTTTACCCAAGAGGACGCCATCATCATTTAACCATACAGTAAAACTGCATGCCCTCAGGAAAAATTACGGCCGTAGTTTCCCCTTGCTTTCAGCTGTTTGCAGTACCAGCACAGCAAGGCCGTTTTGGTTAGTGTTACAAGGCCAGATCAGTCAGTCATCCAGACTGTTGCCCCTCCAACTACTGAAAAGGCCGCTGCCCCTCTTCAGGAACCACACGTTTGTCTGGCCTCTCAACAGATACCCCTCCATTGTGGTTGCACCTACGGTACGGCTATCTGTATCGCTGAGGCACGCAAGCCTCCCCACCAACGGCAAGGTTCATGGTTCATGGTGGGGGGGGGGTTGATGTTATTTTTTTTAATTTGGTGTTATTAAATTAAAAAAATTGCAATTAGAAGGTGAAACTGACCCCAGCCTTATTTAGCCCTTTCCTCAATCCTAATTACCTGTTCTACCCAGCGGGTTTAGCGGGCATATCAGACATCAACTGCACATCTCTTCCGTTTTGGAAGAATGAATGCTTCATGATGAATATCTCGGCAGTTTGTGCATGAGCATGAGTATGTGCTGGTCATGAGATGCATCCTGGCTCCATTCCTCTGCACTGTCACAATCTGCTGAACTGAATTATTGTGCTTATTCCTCCTACACTCCTCCATTATAATACTCTTCCATACCTCAAGTAGTGAACTGTGGCTACAGTCCTCCTTCCAATGTATACATGTAATTCAGCTATTGAAAGCTGCTCTATCCTTCACATTCATCTTAATGATCGAACACCTGACAATGGTTTCACAACGACAGCTCAGGAGAGGCTGAATGTACATCACCAATTCCGGTCATCTGAGTGGAGAAAAAAAATTGCCACCATCTTGGGTAACGGTACTCGTGTCATTTGCCTCTGGTGGCGGCAATATGTACTAGGCCTCGTGGTGAACACACTGTTTGCTGCCATCTTCGAAAACAGTACTTGTGTCATCATCTGACATAATGACTGCCATCTTGGCGACAGTGCCCTCTGGTGGTGGCGCTGTGTACTAAGTCAGTTGGAGTCTGGACCTTGTGGTGAACACACTGGATGGCCATACTGATTGAAATTGTTTAAATAAAGACTAACGTCCAAGTCCTTTTCCAACGAATCCGTAGGAAGAGGTGGTGGCCAGGTGGCTGAGGCTAGTCCAAGTGCCCTTTCTTCAGCGCCATTTTCTTAGCTTAGTAGATATAAGTGAACTGACCTTTGTTTACCGCCAAAATTTAAACTTGGCTCCGGTTCCTAGGAGGAGGTGGCAGTTGGGTGACTTAGGTTAGTGGAGGTAGGCCAAGTGACCTATCTTCCTGCGATTTTCTTAAGTTAGTAGTGATAACCGTGGTGTGATGCATTATCCTGTTGGAATTTGAACTTCCCACCGTTTTTCTGGGGGAGGGGGGTGTGGGACTTTCCTGTCGAAAGCCACCATGGTGGATAACGGTACTTGCGTCATCGGCTGACGTCATGTCCGCCATCTTGGATGATGTCATGCGCTGTTGCCAAGTTTACATGCCACCATCTTGGATGACGTCATCGCCGCCATCTTGGATACATCTGACAACAATGCAGAGTGCAGTTGTACGCAGGTTGCCCCAATACTGAGAGTGTGTGAATTCCTTCCTATCGCATGATTTTGGGAATAATCCTGGTTAAAATTGGTGGTAATGTTACATCGTTAACGCAGCCTACACCTCACTTGAACTTCTGAGCTGTGGCTTTTTTTTCGCATGTGCCGACACCTGTTTGGAGTGTCGCCGAACCTAAGGGTGACGTCACAGGGAGTCATGCTTTTGACATTCAGAGAGGAAGGCTGAGGGCATCTTTGAGTCTATTTTCAAACTTGCGCATTGCATTGGGGATCTATTATGGTGATCCTTTAATTGTGTAGGGCAGTGTAGTTGGGAGTAATCTGTGAGTCCAAGGGCCGGCGAATTCAATAACAAAGACGCCTAGCATCGCTGACAAAAATTGTTCCCTATGACGTGATTAATCACCTCTAAAGGGTTGATGCGAAGCCTTTGGAACGCCCTGTATATAACAGTTTTACCTCAACAAAATCTATGTCATCATTGTGACTTTTCATCCTGAGTACAAGATGGAAAATGATCGTATGGCGTCAGTGGTCGGCCGCCAAGTGCAAGTCTTATTGTGTGCGACGCCACATTGGGTGACTTGCGCGTCAACAATGGGGATGAAATGATGAAGAGGACTGCACAACACCCAGTCCCTGAGGGGAGAAAATCTCCGACCGCAGCCGGGAATCGAACCCGGGCCCCCGTGCGTGGCATTCCAACGCGCTGACCGTTCAGCTACTGGGGCGGACAGTACAAGATTATTTTCTCTAAATGAAAGTCGTGTAGCTTCTGCGGTGTCAGAAGTCCTAGCGTATCCTAGTGCACAGAACGGTAACGACAGTTGTTGCTTGACTTGCAGTCGCTGCGCCCGGGACTCACAGGTTTCCTCCCGTTACTGCCCCGGCCAGTGTCCACGGCAGCAGGTGATGGACCGCCGCCGGAGTAACGCGACGTCCTCCTCCGGCTGCGGCCGCGGCGCGCGCGATTGGCGCGGCTATCTGGCTAATGAAGACGTATGGCGCGCCAGGCGGCCGCCCCCGGCCTATCGCTCACCGACGCTGCCCCCGCCTGCCGGGGGGCAGCTGCCGGATGCTGCTGGCTGCTGCTCACCCACACCCGGCCACTGTCCGTCTGCTGCCCAAAAAAGCAGGCGACACTTTCGGTACTTTTTACGGGCGCCGCTCATTCTGGCAAAGTGATTGCCTGTGTAAACGGTTGCAGGACGGTAACGACTCCTATGTTTCCACATATTTAAGGAACAAATACGATAAACCTCGTACTTCGACCAACAACAAGAGCAGCCCATCAGTAACTCTTCAGTCACACTCGTTTTCGACCTACAAATCATCTTCAGGTTGAAACCATCCGGCCTCCTCTATATCTCTTTAGTTACGCAACCTTCCCTTCTACAATAGCCGGCCGGGGTGACCCAGCTGTTCTAGGCTCTACAGTCTGCAACCGCGCGCCCGTTACGGTCGCAGTTTCGAATCCTGCCTCGGACGTGGATGTGTGTGACGTCCTTAGGTTAGTTGGGTTTAAGTAGTTCTAAGTTCTAGGGGACTGATGACCTTAGAAGTTAAGTCCCATGGTGCTCAGAAAAAAAATGATTCAAATGGCTCTGAGCACTATGGGACTTAACTTCAGAGGTCATCAGTCCCATAGAAATTCGAACTACTTAAAGCTAACTAACCTAAGGACATCACACACATCCATGCCCGAGACAGGATTCGAACCTGCGACTGAAGCGGTCTCGCGGTTCCGGACTGTAGCGCCTAGAACCGCGCGGCCACTCCAGCCGGCTAGTGCTCAGAGCCAGCCCTTCTACAATAACCTAAGAAACCTTCCCTTAGGATTTCTATCTCTTGCTTAGTAATAACAAATGAAATCTTCCCTTTGGAATTAATTCTCTTTATTAATCTTCGCATACAAATTTAAATGCTGCTTATTAAAAGTTATTTTCTGATTATTTCGACGAAACATAGAATTTGTCGTCGTCGTTGCCCTCAGTCGTTACCTGCAATAACCCAAAACTGTTCCTTACCTTTTTTACTGTTACTGGATCGCCATCTGACTGCTACATCGCACTGCGACATGAATACACTTACTCTGTTTTACTATACTCCATTAGCTGCTGGTGGGCTGTCGTAATAAGTGGCTGTATTTATTACCAAAGTTGACGTTATTCTTTAATAGCAAAGCTGACGTTATTCTTCAATTAATTTGACTGAAGTTACGTAATTCGTAGTTAAACTTTTTGTTGACAACAATAACATTTTGCAAAGTTATACGTTGGTGGTGTTTGGGATGGATTATAATCAGTAATGCAATATTGCTAGCTAAAATTAATTATTTTCTGAATGAAATGATTTTACAAAAGTTCAAATGGGACTAACTTTTTACAATAATCTTACAACTAGCATTGCGCAAACATAGCTTCAGTAGTCTTGAGTTTCTCAAAAAAATAATTCCATAATATTAGTTCCTCTTTGATAATAGTTAGCTGATGTCTCTGTACGTCCGTCTATTATCTTTTGTAAATCACAGCTGGTGGCTGGCAGGCACACCGCTCCTCTCAACCTCTCGCTTCAGACCTGCTACCGACTCGCTTCACTTCTTGCTTACTACTGACTTCCTACGAACGCTAAAGTGCAGTCTCTCCCACCAAAAATGCTTTCTGGTGCATACAATCCCTGCTACCATTACAAAATGTATCAATGCGCGGTCTTTCCCGCTCTCTTCTTAAAATGTATCCATACGCCGTCTCTCCCGCCCTTTTTAAAATTATATCAATGTGCGGTCTCTCCTGCCAACAATACTTTGGTGCAGACAGTACCTGCTAACACCATTATTTCCAACATGAGAAATATTAATTATTCGTACTTAATGCTATTAATAAAATATAAACATCTTTCATAAATTGTGGTTTGACAATAGACAATAGAAATCTTCTTACAAGGTGTTTGAAAGTCACCTATAACTGCCTACACGGTGATACTACAACTGTGCCGTCAAATATCACACAGTCCATCCTATATACTGCAGTCTACAGGAAAATACATACTTCACTGGAAAATTAAGAATTGCTGTTAATCTTCGCCTACAGATTACAATGCTGTTTGTAAGGAGTCCATAATCCCTTACCCAACGACAATCTGATTTTAGCCTCAAATAGGTCGATGGTACTTACAATCGATTGCCAAGCGCCGCTAGCGCTGCGTGAATGAAGCGTCAGTTAGTCGAGTCTAGGAGGAGCTCGAGTTTTCAAGTCGTCGAATGCGGGAGAAGCCGTGAACTACGCGTTGTGTCGTACCGGCTGAGTAAGTTCCACCGCCTTGGGTTGACCCTCAGCAAAGCATTACCGATTCGTGACAAATGATATTTTTTGATAAGTATCTTAAATGCAGTGTGGCGAATATTCCTGTTTGTATCGACCGCGCCGACCACGTCTTGGACTGCAGTCAAGACTGTGTTGTGACCGTTGTGGCAGCGTGTGACGTAATACTAAAAAGTTTGACCTGTGATGGAATGAAAATAGTGTCTGCCTTATGCTGTGTATAAATAGAATACGTAAGTCAGAGTGAAACATTTTGGCACTGGATTCTAAAACCTTTATCTTTGTATGAACATCGTTGAGCAGTCGCACCCTGACTAGAAGCGACTCCCGAAGCAGCTTAATCCGATTAGCGTTTATCTGTTAGCCCACGTGACGCTACGTTGCTATGTCGGTTAGTAACAACCGACGTCACATTGATCGGAAGTGTTTCAGGTTCCAAATTTTCGTCTGGAGGCGGTCCATGCATTTTTAATGTTGTCATGAATGCTGCTGGTAGCAGTTTTTAAAATGCCTGAAGCTCAACATCTATTATGATAAAATACTGTTTTATCATCAGCTCTTGATGACTGAAAGGTTGAAAAATGTGAGTTAAATGCCGGACGCGGTGGTCTAGCGGTTCTAGGCGCGCAGTCCGGAACCGCGCGACTGCTACGGTCGCAGGTTCGAATCCTGCCTCGGGCATGGGTGTGTGTGATGTCCTTAGGTTGGTTAGGTTTAAGTAGTTCTAAGTTCTAGGGGACTGATGACCACAGATGTTAAGTCCCATAGTGCTCAGAGCCATTTGAACCATTTGTGAGTTAATGCAGATTTTTAGGAAAAGAATTCCTATGTTGTTTGAATACAACATTAGTGGCGTGCTGCCTGATACTTTCATCTAGGCACAACGATATAAAGCGATATAAAGCACATAAAATCGCTAGCAGGATAGACGAATCGTCGGCTTCGGTTTGTAGGAGAATCTTAAGAGAGTGTGGCAATCGATTTTACGTACCATGTGAGACAAAAATGAGATTATCGTTGGGTAAGGGATCACGGTCTCCTTACAAACAGCACTGTAATATGTCGGCGAAGAGTAACAGCAGTTCTGCATTTTGCAATGAAGTGTATTTTTTGCTAAAGACGGCGGGTATGTCGGATGGACTGTTTGGTATTTGATGTCACAGTTTTAATATCACCGTGCAAGCAGTTATAGATGATTTTCCGACACCTGAAGATGATATGAAGGTCGAAAACCAGTGTGACTGGAGAGTTACTAATAGGTGGTTCTTGTTATTAGTTAAAATACGAGGTTTTTGTAATTTATTCTTTAAATATGTTCTTCAAACCGGTAGGTTCTGTCAGCACGCAAGTATTACACTTCGTAAACTCAAATGAGGTTTCCTGGAAGGCGACATTCTGTTCACGAAACACTATCGAAATGAACTTGAGAACTGGCATTTGCGGGTGACTGCTGAATGACTCTACTGACGTCCAACCTACATTTTTCGTAAGGACCGAGAGAACAACATAAGGAAAATTATGGCTCGTACGCAGGCAGGTAGAAAGTCGTTATTTCCTCTCTCGATTTTTGAGTGGATCGGGAAAAGGAATTACTAGTAGTGACACAAGGTATTATCCACCACCACACCATATGGCAGCTTGCCATGCTAAATTCTTGTCTTGGCGACGCTCTGATAAAGCCTTCTGGAAGGGAGATGCGTCACTTATTATTATTATTATTATTATTATTATTTAGTATTCTGCCTGGTGGCAGGTCCATGTCTTCGTACAGAGAATTTCTGATTCCACTGTTCCCTGTCTTCAGCTTCTTCCTTCAGTCTGTTGTATCTCCTTCCATCTTTCATGTCGTCCAGATGCTGAATTCTTCTTCTTCCTCGTCCTGTGTTTCCTCTGAGTTTCCCTTCGATGACATCGTGTATGAGTCCCTCGAGCCTAAGTACATGTCCAATCCTGTTGGCCTTTCTCTGAAGAATTGTACGCAGAATACTTCCCGTCTCTCCCACTCTTCGCTGTACATGGTCATTTTTATGCGATCTGTCCACTTGATCTTTTCCATTCTCGTCCAGCACTACATTTCAAAGCTCTCTAAGTATTTTTTCTCCTTCTTTCTCATGGTATTTACCTGCGACAAAGGGTAAAGGTACGACTGAACTATGGAGAAACAAACAGTGTGGAAATAGGAAACGGAGTGAGACAAGGATGTTGTCTGTCACCAAGCCTCTTCAACCTGTATGGAGAAATGCTGGCGAGAGAAGCGCTGAAAGAATGCGGAAACTTCAAAGTGGGAGGACGTCTCATCAGCACCATCAAGTATGTAGACGACCTGGTAGTGCCCGCCAAAAATCACAGACAGTTGCAACACATGATGAACAGTTGGGTGGAAACGGCAAGAAAATACGGCTTGGAAATCAACATCGAAAAATCAAAAGTGATGCGCATATCAAAACGTGAGAAACACTTAAAGATAACTGTTGACAATCGGGAACTGGAAAATGTGAATCAGTTCAAGTACCTGGGAAGTTTTATCACAAAGGATGCCCACTGCACCAACGAAATCCGAGCAAGAATCGCCGTGGCCAAAGCTGCTTTCAACAAGTGCTACATTTGGAGCGTCACTACACATATTTTATTTCATTTATGTTCCTTCACTCTTTACTCCGTGTGCGATTGTATATCGTTAATTGTGTGGTTAGTGGAGATTTGACATTCATGGTGGAAGAGGAAGGAAAAGTTCAGGAAAAGGTGAGAGAGAGGAGAGGTCGTGTGACCAGGGCCTCCCGCTGGGTAGGCCGTTCGCCGGCTGCAGGTCTTTCGATTTGACGCCACTTCGGCGACTTGCGCGTCGATGGGGATGAAATGACGATGATTAGGACAACACAACACCCAGTCCCTGAGTGGAGAAAATCTCCGACCCAGCCGGGAATCGAACCCGGGCCCTTGGGATTGACGTTCTGTCGCGCTAACCACGCAGCTACTGGGGGCGGACAGGAAAAGGTAGGAACGTCGGTTTCGTTCTCTCAAAGGGATACATTTCAACAGAATGTTCTCCCTACCTTCTTAAAGATATGTTTATTTGTAGGTGAGGAAAATGTGCTTGAATGTGGGATATAGCGGAAGCCGAAAAATCAGTCGAGAGAATCATTGGAGCGCTTAAAGTTTAATGAAAACTGCTTTCCGCTACCTGAAGGAGAATGTTACTTCGTAACTGAGAAGGAGGCACATGCGCGAGGGACTTAACAAACGTCAGTATCAAACACGAGAGGATCACTGGTGTGTTTAAATTTTAACAAAAATGTCTCCTCACCACTCGACAGAGAGAGAGTCTGTTTTCCCCAGAGCGGAAAGTGCAAGGCGGGAACTGGGAAAAAGAACGCATAGCCTCGAACGGCCCATGACTATAGTGTTTTACAGCCACTGGACCTCTCCCCTCCTCTGCCTGCGACGGAGCAACATTTTGGAAGCGACGAAGATGGCCATGGGGTGAGAGAGACAGAGGAATCCGGAATAATGAGCCATGGGCTGATTGGGTACTTTTAAAATCTAACGAGCTCTTACCCCTCTTTCTTTGGTGGATGCGAGAACAGCGTGAGGTAAAGGAGGGGGGGGGGGGCGGAGACGACGAAGGGGTGCATAATTTCAGACGAGGATGAGAAAAATTACGACAGCAAGAAGAGACTCTGACTGGTAACTTTCAAATTTATGTCTTTTTGCTTTCCCCCATTAGTAAGGACTGCAGAATGATCTGAGATGCTTCAGGGATAGTGATGAGCAACTGCGGGGCAATATGCGGGCGCTGACGTGGCGTTTAATTGTTGGCGGCGAATTAGAGGAACAGATTGAAGGAGGTCTTCTGCTGTTGTTGGTAGGACCGAGCTTAGGCCATGAGAAGTCGTGTTTTTGCCGTTTTCCCTTTTCCTTAAGTGACATAGCAAAATCAGCGAGACATTTGGGGCTAATCTTGTGTCTCATAATAACTTTGGATCATACAAATTAATCCACGATGATCTTTTTATCGTTGGGGTGTATTTTTTCCTCACTCTGTCAGCAGTGACTGTAGCATTGTGCACTAATTACCATAATTAGCGGAGAAGCAAGTTCCTCGGGCGTTCCTGCAAGGCGTGCGGGATAACAATTCCTGTCCACGTGAGTAACAGGGTGTTCATAAATTAGTCACAAAA
The DNA here is from genome assembly GCF_023898315.1 of Schistocerca nitens. Taxonomy (NCBI): domain Eukaryota; kingdom Metazoa; phylum Arthropoda; class Insecta; order Orthoptera; family Acrididae; genus Schistocerca; species Schistocerca nitens. Next base: position 977,667,777 of record NC_064614.1, read on the forward strand.
AGTTAGCTTTTATTTTGAAAGCGGTAAATAACTTACCGATACGCTTGATACACCACTGAATGCTGTGTTTTATTTCAGCCTGCCACTGTTACTTCCCGACGTTCCCGATAGGTGGCATTCGCGAATGAGTTATTCTAATAGTCATCATGGTTTCATGTAACGGTGCGGAGTATTCACAGTGTTATTTATGGTTTCATTAATCCAGATCTGCTACGACCATTCAGAGATAATTCAGGATTGAATATAGCAAGACACCACTTCGAAGGCAAACTCCTATTAATTGGTACAATCGTTTAACCGAAACTGGCTGTGTATCATATAGGACACTAGTTCAGGGTTGGCCAGCAGTCTCTGATGCAGCAATTGAACAAATTTGGCATTCTTACACTCGAAGTCCGCGTAAATCAACGAGATGTGCCAGCTTAGAGTTGATCATCCTTAGAACTGCAGTGAGGAAGGTAAAATGTAAATGTCATGTGATTAGGGCCCCCCGTCGGGTAGACCGAGCACCAGGAGCAAGTCTTTTGATTTGACGCCACTTCGGCGACTTGCGCGTCGATGGGGATGAAATGCAGATGATTAGAACAACACAACACCCAGTCCCTGAGCCGATGAAATCTCTGACCCAACCAGGAATCGAACCTGGGTCCTGAGGATTGACAGTCTGTCGCCCTGACCACTCAGCTACCGGGAACGGGCAGTGTGGAAGGTAAGGCTGCCGAAGTTGAACTCAACTGCTGCGTCGGACGCTGCTTGCCGATCCTGACCAGCGACGTATGTGATACACAGACATTTTCATTGAAAATATTGTACAAATTAATAAAAATTGGCTTGCGATATTTAGTCCTGAAATGAATAGCCGCCCAGAATAAGGTTGTAACCCTCATTTTTTTAAAAAAAGGTTAACCTTTACGTCAATAAAGGTTGTTAACAGTACTTGGCACAAGGTACGGCACTGAAACTGCTCTACACAATCTTTTGTTTGGCGTCAGATTGGCAACAAGCTCTCGTACCCCAGAAGAAGGTTGTATCAGTAAGTAAGATGGCGGATGCACCAAGTATACCTCTTACAGTCAGTGCTCAAAAACATATGAACAGAGACAAGAAGCACAAACAACGTGTGAGTGGCATGATGTGAAAAGTAAACGACGCAGGGTTGCTGGAAAACAATATTTGCTGAAGCGCCAAAGAAATTGGTGTAGGGATGCTTACTCAAATGCCGTGCGGAGTGGCCGCGCGGTTTGAGACGTTATGTCACGGACTGCGGGGCCCCTTCCGTCGGAGGTTAAAGTCCTCCCTCTGGCATGGGTGTGTGTGTTGTTCTTAGCATAAGTTATTTTAAGTAGTGTGTAAGTCTAGGGACCGATGGCCTGAGCAGTTAGGAATTGACACACGCTTATTCAAATACAGAGATGTGTAAACAGGCAGAGTACGGCGCTGCGATCAGCAACGCCTGTATATAACACAACAAGTGTCTGGTGCAGTTGTTAGATCGGTTACTGATGATACAATGGCCGGTTATCAAGATTTAAGTGAGTTTGAACATGGTTTTATAGTCGGCGCACGAGCGATGGGACACAGCATCTCCGAGGTACCTATGAAGTGGGGATTATACCGTACGACCGTTCCACGAGTGTACCGCGAATATCAGGAATCCGATAAAACATCAAATCTCCTACATCGCTGCGGTCGGAAACACATCGTGCAAGATTGGGACCAACGACGATTGAAGAAAATCGCTCAACGTGACAGAAGTGCAACCCATCCGCAAATTGCTGCTGATTTCCGTGCTGGGCCATCAACAAGTGTCAGCGTGCGAACTATTCAATGAATAGCTTATCGTTTACCCTAGATGACTGCACGATACAAAGATTTACTCCTCTACGGGCTCGTCAACACCGGTATGGGACGTTTTAAATTTATCGAGCGGATGGCGTGCACGGGTACGGAGAAAACCTCATGAACACATAGAACCTGCATGTCAGCAGGGGACTATTCAAGCTGGTAGAAGCTCTGCAGTGGTGTGGGGCGCGTGATATGGGACACTTGATATGACTCTGACAGGTAACACGTACGTACGCACCCTGTCTGATCACCTGCATTTATTCATGTCCATTGTGCATTCCGACGGACTTGGAAAATTCCAGCACGACAATGCGACACCCCACACGTTCAAAATTCCTACTGAGCAACTTCAGGAATGCTCTTCTGAGTTTAAACACTTATGTGGCCACCAAAATCCCCGGACATGAATATTATTGAGCATACCTGGGATGCCTTGAAACGTGCTGTTCAGAAGAAATCTCTGCCCCCTCGTATTCTTACAGGTTTATGGACAGCCCTACAGGATTCATGGTGTCAGTTCCCTCCAACACTACTTCAGACATTAGTCGAGTCCATGCCACGTCGTGTTGTGGCAATTCTGCGTGCTCGCGGGGACCCTACAAGATGTTATGTAGGTGTACCAGTTTCTTTATCCTTTCAGTGCATATCAAAATGGGGGGGTGGGGGCTAATAGTGGTATAATCGGCACCAGATGAGGTACATAGAAGAAGGTTGTAACCCAATTTTATACATAGCTGTTTTTCATTGTAATATTATGTTTCTACAGTCTTACATAAGTAGCCTAGTTTGTGACTAGCGAAGCAAATTACTATGTAATCATTATTGTGAATTATCACCAAGTAGAGCAAACCGTATCGCAATATGATGAGTGGTTTTACAATAAAAAGGTGAAATGAAATGTCGCGTGGCGAGGACCTCTCGTCGGGTGTACTGGTCGCCTGGTGCAAGTCTTTGTAACTGACGCCACTGCGGTGACTTGTGTGTCGATAAGGATGATATGATGATAGAGGCAACACAACACCCAGCCCCAGAGCGGAGAAAATCCCCGACCCAGCCGGTAATGGAACCCGTGCCCCACGCAAGGCATTCCGCTGCGCTGACCATTTCTTTTTTTATAGTTTGACCTGTACTACAGTGCAAAAGCTAGTAGTATCAAGTATCATACCCGGGACCCTTTGTACGACGAACTAACGCTCTACTACTCATTTTTTTGTTTGCCGGGAACAGGGGAAGTAAGCAAAATAGCTTTATTTGTAAAAGCATAAATACAACAGAAATGTCATCCTTCCACCGGAATCAAGACGAGGCATTACACTAGAAACAAGGCGAGCAAAAGTCTTTATTAACAAGGTGCCGAAAAAAGTAATAACAATAATACTGAAGTAAGCTTAAGAGGTGTGAGGCAATAGAAAAAAAGGGAAGAAGGTACGGGGGTTTGATAAGACTTGCAGGAAGCTGCCCGGCAGATTGAGCGTGGAGGCAGAGTGGGCAGGCACGGCCACTGTGCCTCCGGCACCACGACCGGGAAGAAACGCCCGAAAGGAGGGTGAAAGCCAAAAAGAAGGGGACAGTAGAGTTGGGGGAATGACCAGCGTTCTCTGTTATAGCGCATAAAAGAAAGGAGTCGCGTGTCCATGCGCCTACACTGTGGATTAAGGTACAGACTGTAGCGCGGTGAGCCTCAGATAGCAGTGGGGGGGGGGGGGGGGGGGAGGGGGTAGAGTCGCCAGCGTGCGTCACCATCAAGCTGAGAAGGGGTGACGTAAAGCTCGCGTGTAAGTAACTGACAAAGAAGGCCCAGTAGCGCGATCGGTGCTCGACTTCACTGAGGGCGGTTTGTAAGTACTGCCAGAAGTCAAGGCGTGATTTGTCGGGATCATTATACCTGCAGGTAATCGTCCACCCCTTGATCGATACAATCGCATAATTTTTGGTGGCAGGGAAATAAGTATCCTCAGGATGAATAACAGCCCACAGGTCAATCGAATGCGGCGGAACGCGGAGGTAACAGGCAACGAACGGTCGACAAAATTTCCAGACGTCACTGGTGGCAGCACAAGTCATTTGGTGTACATCGTCAAACATTCTGCGTGGTGTCTGTTTGTTCTAAGTCGTGTCTCCTTACCACTTCCACGCAACGACGCTCTGAGCGTGTTTTTTAGGGAATTGACTAGTTTGAACCTGGGACCTGTTGCTGGTAAGGAGACACCAGATCACACATGACATGTAGAGTTCAGAAGAGTTCAGTGAGACTAGCGATGATATAACCAAATACTTAATGATTTCAGCGTCAGCTCCACTGCACTCCCTGTAAAAGAATCTTAATAATAACTAAATTTAGTGGAAGGGGTTCAAGGTTTAACATTTTAATGTTCGGATAGTAAGTTGCCGTTTCTTTACTCTAAGGATAGATGATCAATGCAGATAGCCGCTATCTCTGTGTAATGTCTTGTCTGTATAGACGTGTATATGTTGTCTTTAAGATCCCTTCACCTTCACACATAAGTCTATACAGCCAAGTAAGGCCCTCCCAGTTCATGGCGAAAAATTAGACTAATGGAGGGTTATTAGTATTATCTCTATTTTCATTCGCTCTCTCTCTTTCTCTCCTTTATCTATGTATAGTTTTTAATATAAGATTTAATTACTTGATATAGTGATAAAAAGAATCAGCCAAATAGAATCTTGGTGGAGTCATTCGTCTTGGTAATCAGCGGCTGGCTTGCTGTAAGAGATCTTTACATTTATTATTACTGTTAAACACTGCAGTCAGTCGGGAGAATCAATCGGTTTACGAAAGATTGCGAATTCCAGATGTGTACGAAGCCTTTTTGGACGATTTAACATAGACGCAGTGATTGTAGGCTCTCTTCGACACAGCTGAAACTTCCCTACTAATTACAGGGCCAACGTGATCAACAAATAATTCAGAAAAAACTCCAGAACAAAAAAGTCACAAACCTTATTTATGGAGGAAATCGTGTATTAAATCCATCTCCATTACATGTCCAGATGTAACGGCACAAATGTTAATTGGCTCGCTTTAGCGAGAAGAAAAGCAGAAAATGTATCTCCCAGAAACACGTCAATCCCTCGACAGATACTCCAGAAGCTGTCCTCGTTACCACTTTAACAACCATGGAGAATGCATATATGCATCTCTGTTATTTCAAAGAATAAATGCACTAGAAAATACTTCGGCGTCGACGAGCTGTCGCCGCTTATATTACGAGAAAATCAGATCAGATAACTTTTCCAAAGGGAATGAATGTGGATGGTTTGATTGAAAATGATTTATTGGTGCTTCGTGGAGGGTATTTGCTGTGGGGACATTACAAAGGCTTTCCTATTTTTAGTTAGTTGGTAAAATGACGTCGAAAAAGCAGTTAAGTTTACCATTGGAAATTTTATTCTACTCACAAAACATTGTTTATAAATTGCACTATTGATAAAAGGAAATGTTTTAATACAGGATGATAAAAACCAACTGCGTTCAACAAAAATGTGAACGAATATTCCCTGAATGGGTTTCCAAGTTCTACAATGGATCGAAGGATGACCTATGCCATATCACATCTATAATCTAGGTTTACATTAAGTTTCACAAAAGAGAAAACTATCAAAATGGTCTACAGTGACCCTCAATTATCTTTAATTACTTATCTAACTTGTCGTAAATTACAGTGGCTGATGTGGCTTCTCAGTAATTATATAACAGAAAAATCATCACGTTTCAGATTTTTACTTCAAGTAGCAAATGTGAACACCATGAGATTTAATTGACGATCGACACTAGTATTACGTAAAAAGGGGATGTAACAGATGAGACTTCTGCAGTTCTGAGTGAAGCTTTATGCGCTGTTATGCGGCATCACGTGCGTTCATTACCTTGTCGTTGGTTAGGCCACGTCAGGGGGCGGCGGGAGGTGCAGCTCCATACAGCTCACCGTCTCGGAAGAAACTCTCTCCTAACTTCTCCTTACTACAATTTACCGAAGTTGGCTTAAAAAAAACTGTCTGGCTGTGTTTTCATCTGACCAATCAGGGTCTCAATGTTAACCTTAAGCTCCGCCTACAAAAATTCTGTGTATCCAATGACTAACGTTATACTTTTCTTGGTGGGGCAATGTTTTTAACGTTTGCAACGTAACAGAGACGCGAAAAAGTCTCACGCTAAAACTTGCAGCTGGTGTGGCCCTTTTAGTGTTATCGTAAGAACTATACTGTTCTTCTGGAGGGCTATATCTTTTAACATGGGTTGGGGTTGGTCCTGGCGGTTGGCTGGCGACGTGGGTGTCCGTCCCTTATCGTACGGCCTTCTAGCTTAACACGGTTCTGCTCTCGGCTTCTGTTCTCGTTTCTCCCCTCGGAACTGCATCTGTTTCACAGTGGGAAGGTATGACAAGCATTTAGGCATTCTTGTGTTAGTCTGTGGTATTCCATTTGCTCTCTCGTTAATTGTATTACTTTGGTTAATTTAATGTCACGATTTATTTGGAGCTAAGTGACATACTGCTGGATTTGCTTATCATGTCAGGGTTTTCATGGAAGGTGTTGGATTTGCCTGACACCTTACAATCGTCATCCATGTGGTGGCAAAGCGGAAGTTCGTTATTCCGACGGCGCGAAGACGTTGATTTGTGGCGAATTTTCCACATGAGACATGATATCATGTTGCCCAGGCGCTGGGGGGAACGAAAAGCTGGTGTATGACGCCAAACCGTTGGCCACCGCGTCGATGGAAATCTGAGTTCGATGCTGATGCTGGATATGTAACGAAGCAGTGGAGTGGAAAAATCTTTAAGTCGAAGATAACGCGTGTTCGGTAAGTGTGTGAGTATAACTGAAGTCGACGATGAAATCAGAAATGTGGGTCAGATGGTGCCTGATGTGTCCGACTGGTACTGGTGGCTGTATGGCCTCGGGCATGAGAATTTCCAACAAGCTGCGCGTAAGGGAGTGGCCCCCGTTCCACTGTTTGTGCATGGTGGACATGTATAAGGACGCCACTGGGACTCGCACATTGTCAAGGTCGAGGCCTCCCACTCGCGGGGGGAGGGGGAGCGTTTCGTAAAGGACATTCAAGAGCGTTCCGGCCGTAAGAAAGTATCCGAAAACAGCCTGGAGGCCGCGTCCAATAGTCGATGGCAGCAGGAGTATCTGTGCACTGTGGAACATTCTGGACGCCACATGTTGACTGAGGTATTGGACACGTTGTAAAGAATCGAGTCGGCGGAGGAGATTTTGTCGCACCGCCGTGCGGATAATTTGGAGTGCACGCTGAAAGTTGATGGCAGCGGAGCGGCGCAAGGTGAAACTGAAAATGATACCAAAGTGTCGTAGTTTCTGTACACACGGGAGAGGTGCTAAATCGTCGTGTGAGAGGCCGCGTCCAATGGACATCGCTGCGGATTTAGCCATATTCATGTTACTGTCCGCTGCAGTTCCGTACGTTGATATCAAATCAAGCACCCTATATGTTTCATTCCTTGAGCGGACCATGAGGAGAAGGTCGTCCTCATAAGCACGACACCGAAAACTGTGCTGTCGCAGAGTGATACCAGAAAGGTGGCCCCTCAGACTCCCGACGAGTGGCTCCAGGTTTATGGCATAGACAGTGAGCAACCTAGCTTTATGGAACGCCGGATCGTCACTGGTCCCGCCAAACGGCCATTGACCTGAATCAGCGATTCGGCGGAGCTGTACAGGCGCCGGGTGGTATCGATAAAGGCGGGTGGCAAACTCATTCGGCTCATTACTAAGAACAGAAAACGATACCGCACCCCGTCGAATGCGTCGTCGAAATCAATGCCAAATACTGCTGCGCGGAGTCTGCACACCGCATCCAGTGCAATTAAATCACGACATTCTCCTGTAGCCGTTCGTAGTTAATACTGAACCACCTGGAGTTGTCTGTTTCGTGGATAGTATGCTAGGCAGGATCTTGCGGCATCGCGTCGCCAGGAGTTGTGTAAAAATTTTATAGTCTGCGTTAAGCAGAGTCAGGGGACGGTAATGTGCTATCGTCACTTCCGGTGTCGGTTTGTGGATGGGTATAATAATTCCCGTGACAAAGAACGGCGGTACGGCGTTCCCCAGCGTTATCAGTTTATGAAACATCTTCCTCCACCGTGACGCCATGAGCGTGAGGAAAGCGCGATAAAATTCTATCGGCAATCCGTCGACACCAGATGACTTATTCAGGGCACCTTTGTTGATTGCATTGAACTTCGTCGTGCGTAACTGGCTCCATGAGCTCGTCTGCTTCGTCGCTGGCGATGGTGCGAGTTAGGCGTGGTAACCCAAACTCCTCAGCGCCGTTGTTGGTAGTCTCCTCCTGGTACATTGTGCGGTAGTGGTGTACGAAGGGATTGACGATTTTGGCCTGGGCGCGACAGGTGTAGATCTCAGTGATGAGTCGTTGTCGTCGGCGTTTCCTATCGGAGGTTATATGATGCATGCTGGGACGTTCTTGTTCCACCGAATCTTGACGTCGGGTCCGCACTATCGCTCCCTGCCGTCTACGGCGTGTCAACGTTACAATTTGTGCCTTAATCCTGCTACGTTGGTTTCAGCGATAGGCGGCTGGGCATCCAAGACGCGGAGAACGGCGTAGAAATAGTCGGTAGTGTGCCGGCGCCACGCAGCTACTTCCTTGCCATACTGAATCAAGATAGTCAAATGGCAGGTTTGGCACATTCCAGCCACCAAGTGAAGGTTGTGCAGTACTTAGCTGAGCGACGTTCACGGGTGACCCATGTCTCGGTAACGCGTTGAAGACATCCGAGATCATGGAGAAGGGAGGTGCTTGGCTTCAACGGTGAACAACCTGCGCCAGATCACTTGTTGCGGGAGGAGAATGTTGCAGATGTATGCACAGTGGTCCGAAAAGGCCAGCTTGGACTGCAGGTGTGATTTCCCGAGAGACGTAAATCCTATCAAGGCGGATCGCGGAGTGACTCGTCTGGTAAGTGTGTCCAGGTGCGTCGCCGTCCCGATCTTCCCAAGTGTCACGGACGACAAGGCGCAGTTCTTGACGTGTGTTGTAGTGGGACATTTGATCCTAAGGGTGCTGCATGCAATTAAAATCACCCCAACCCAAGCAAGTAATAGTCACAGCGACCAAGAAACAAAGGGGCGATTTCTTCTGAACAAAAGTGTGCCCTGTCGCGTCTGCGGGTGGAGCCTGACGGAGCGTAAATGTTTACAATACCCGTCCCCATGACGGTGACGTCCCTGCCCCTGGAGGACGGAAAATATGTGATATCAGCCACCGGAACGCCTTCTCGGGCGTAGATGACTACCCCACGCCACAGCTGGTCACCAGGAGAAGGATAAGTGTTATATCCCGCGACGTCTGGAAGTTTGACCAAGTGTACTTCTTGCAGTAGTGTGATGTCGACTTTCTATGTCCATATCATCTCTCTCAACAGTTGAATTTTCACATGTTGAACGTCGCTACGCGGTAGGTTCGGAGTTATACCCCGCCGTGGAGGGTAACTCTATCAACGGAGGGTGAATAGGGTCGTGGCAACGGCGAGTCATGCCGTATGGCACCTGACGGCGTTACCGACGGCGTAACTAGGCTTCCGGTGGGGTAACTCCCTCCCCAACGTCACTCCACGCCATCGACGGCGCTGTCGTTGTGATGTGGTTACATTCCACCTCGTCCGTATGAGCGGAGGACGTCTCGGTGACATTCGCAATGGTGGAATCCACTGGTTCAGGTGCACCTGACCGAGCCAGCAGAGTAGGCACCAGCCGGCTTCATATTGGTCATTCGTGTCGTCGTGCAGGTTCTCTGAGGACTCGTCGGGCCGGACGGCCTCTGGAGCCTCATGGAGAGGTGATCTGTCTCGCTTCGAGACCGTACGGCGCCTCCTCTTGCGTTTTTTAGGTGGTCGTAGTTTGCGTGTTCGTCCCTCTGTGTCGGAAGACGGGACCGAGTCGCGGCGTTCTGGGAGGAAGGCCGTCGCGGGAACGAGAAGTGAAGGGGCGTCCTGAACAAATCATCAAGAAAGTGTGTCCCAAAGCGCCAGTAAACACAGGCGGCATGGACTCTCCAAAGTTCACAGGAATGGGATTTCTCGTCGATCTATTGTTAGCAATATCGGCGCAGCCACCTACCCTAATGGGAAATGCCTGAAGAAGATGCTGGCACCACATGTGGACAAATGTGGACACCATATTTGGAACACGGAGGACTTCCTACAAGGCTGAGGCAACTACACATTGTGGGCTCTGATATCATGGTCTGTTTCGACGTGGTGTCCATCTCCACAGGAGTGCCACTGAATGATTCACTCGATCTTATTGGAGAGAATTTTGATGAGGCTTATTCCAGCACGTATTAACCTCCACGTTCTTCCTATATGGGGTCAATTTTACGAGCAAATGTAAGGAGCAGCGTTGGGCGCTCTCTATCCCCAGTGGTGGCCAGTATATCTATGGAAAGGTCGGAAGAAGGGCCATGAGACAGAGCACCAGCCATTATAGATCCGATGTCACACACTTCAGATGACGACCACGACCCCAGAGTACCACCAAGCTGGGCCCGGACGGCAGTCGGAACACCAGCGACCAGGGAGGGCCATTGGAGCCGCAGCTGGTCGGCGCGGACCGCGGACGGAACATTCGACGCGGCGCGAACCACTTCTGGAGCGCCCAGCACCCTCCAGGCATAAATACTGGACTCGATCCACTCAGGGACCATTCTCGGGCAGCACCTGAAGAAGACAGCGAGTTACACCATAGGAATATCGTGCGAGAAGGACGCGAACATCCGGCAGATATCCCGATTATTCAACATCTTAACATATCGTCGAGAAAGCCTGAAGGATTACAACGATACACTGTTTGCTGCTCTATCCAATGATGGCGTCCAGCGGCAATTCCGATACAGACAATTCGGGGCGCCGTGATTCATATAAAAGGTTTGCAAATAATTACCGTCAAACGACACAGCAAAACGATTTCCCTCCCACTCGATGTAACTTTTAATTGAATCCATTGCAGACCTGTACAATGATGTGAGTGATCCTATTAGCATCGCCTGTAGCGTCACTCTCGCGTCGCATATTGTTCCATGTGGCGGCTAGTAGAAGTGTAGGAAACGTGGACAAATATGGTGAGAGAAATTATGTAGTTACATAAGCGGAAAAAAATCATATAAGTGACAGTAAAAGATTAAGATGAAATGAACCTCTTATGTAACCACAGCTATTCACCAGTGTAGTTCTGCTCCAATGTATAAGTGGAAAGAGTTAGAATATTCTCTCGAATAGCTTTGTTCACACAGGACTTTTTGTTCAGTATTATCATAGCTACGTTTGCGTTCTGTTCGTTTCTGATTCGTTGTTGCCCCGTGAGCAAATGCCTGTAAGTTGTTATGTTTCATTGAACGCATGTCGTAAGGAAACGTAGCTATGATAATACTGAACAAAAAGTCCTGTGTGAATAAAGATATTCGATAAAGTATTCTTACTCTTTCCACTGATCCATTGGAGCAGAACTACACGGGTGAATATCTTTGGTCACATAGGAGGCTCATTTCAGTGTTCTCACACAATCATTTGCTTATGGTATATGCACAATAAAAACCAAAGAACTTAGAGCAATTCCACCAGTGACCAGTGTGACCGATTTGTGCAGTATAGTATGTACATATCTTATCTACGCTGCAGCTTATTTTATTTTATTTTTATTTTACTGCCGATCTTGTTTTTACGTTCTACCAAATGGAAACGACAGATTGGAGTAGAACTGATATAAGGGATATTATCGGTAACGTTGGATGATTATTTTCGATCTTCTCATTCTTAAATTTGTTACCGATGAAAGAGCGACAAAATCATAAGAACATGGACACATTTCCCCATGGGCCACCACTGAATCTGATTCTCGAAATGCGTAGGTATTTCATAGCACGCTTTCTGTTTTTACTTCCCCTCAGGCCATGATAGATAGTCTCAAGTGAACCTTCGAAACCCTTATGATGGAGGTTGCCCTGTTGAATACGCATCGCAAATAAAAGCCGCCCGTCGGAGTCGCCGAGCGGTTCTAGGCGCTTCGGTCTGGAACCGCGCGACCGCTACGGTCGTAGGTTCGAATCCTGCCTCGGGCATGGATGTGTGTGTCGTCCTTAGGTTAGTTAGGTTTACGTAGTTCTAAGTTCTAGGGGACTGATGACCTCAGATGTTAAGTCCCATAGTGCTCAGAGCCATTTGAACCATTTTTGAAATAAAAGCCTAAAATACACACAGTTGAAGAAAGTTTAGTCATAACAAACACTTGTACTCTTCTCTATCTCTTACTTCACGGCAAGTTGTGGACTCTTCCGACTTCTAAAAGCACGCAGCAGTTCCTACTGTGGATAATCTCTGCTTTAATCAGATTAATACTAAATGTCACTAATGCTACTAAGCCGTATGATCGATAATTTCATTTATACTTGCAAATTTGTGGTAAATGAGTTTATACCGCGTTCGTCACAATATAGCTGTGAGAAGCAGCGAAGAGCTGTCAGGCGACCAGAAGCGTCTGAACTCTGATGCCGGTGGGCACGGCACAGCTGGTAATGAGCAGTCAGGACTGAGAACTGTTGACCTATCTCGTGTAATCCTGTGAAAATCATTACTTGTAGGTCCTTACAACCGAAAGTATGAAGAACGCTCAGAAAGTTTTATAGATACATTTTGTCGGAGCGTGTTGAATAGCACGCAGACGAAGGATATCTTACACAAAAATTAATTACTAGGCTCTTTACACCCTTTCTACCATGTCACTTATTTCTTCTAACGTGTAACACCTTATAGGATATCCTGTACCATACAGATAACTAATTCACTTTGAAGACGTAGGGTAACCCAAGTGCAGTCAACAGCCAGGAGATAATTAATAATAAGTGAAATCAGCTTCCAGATACGTTTTTGTATATGTTACCTATAGGCGAAGACACTGAGAATATTTTATAACCTAAGGAACATATAAATGCTTGAGCTGAATCTCAATTTTCTTCTGATGCTCTCTTTTGAACTTCATTTTCTCTTCACTTCACTATTTTGCCTTTACTTTGATAAGGTTTTATCTTCAGTTAACTATCTGCAGCAATCCCAAATTGTGTCTAAAACAAACATGTTTCGGCACCGCTGTGCCATCATCAGTCGGTTTTCGTTTTTATTTATTCTGCAATGTGAACATTTTTGTTAAATGATTATAAAATTATGTGCATTTTTAGTTCAAACAACAGATAGTTTATTTTTTTAAATATCTTTACATTTGGTGTCCATAAATTTTCTGGATCACTTTTGTGTTAATTACTACAGGTAGCTTCTCATTTGCAACCAAACAATGTTGATGAGAAAGTTTTTTGCTAGGAGTTAACATATCTTCTAGAATGTAATTTAGTTTTTCGCAATGTTTTCGCGCCGATTTTCGTATTTACTTACGTTTTCGTGTGGCAAGCACTTCCATTCTCCGCATCATGCTGAAATGTTGTGATGCATACGTAACTATAACAAGTATTTTCCACAAATAACGTAGTAAGACACTTTTCACTACACCAGAAGACAGTGTGATTGCGGTTTGTTACTTTATGTGTCCCAGCCCAGTCAGTGTTCATTTGTTCACCAGAGAGTTCGGCGCCAAATTTGAATTTTGTTTGCATTTTATCTTTATGTGTGTGTGTGCGTGTTTGTATCTCTGCGTCTGTGTGCGTGTTTTCTGTGTGCTTCTTAGCTGTGTGTGTTGTCTTTTATATGATATTCCTTTTGTGTGTAAATGGTGCGTCTTTGCAGATTTTAGTGTATTTGTTTTTCGTGTGTGTGTGTGTGTGTGTGTGTGTGTGTGTGTGTGTGTGTGTGTGTGTGTGTGTATGTGTGTGTGTGCGCGCGTGTGTGTAGACTTTATCTGTTTGTGCTACCGGACCTCACATCCAAAATTTTAACTGCCAACACGGCCAATACAAAGAGCTGAAAATCAAAAAGAGGGATAAGTGACTAAACCAATTTCTTAGGTATGATAGTTATGGTTTCATGTTGATTCTTTCGAGTAGAGTGGCTATGTTCAGTAAACTAGCAACGTAAGTACCGAACATGATGTGATGAAACATTTTCACAGAAGTGCAAAATTAAGAGTGCTTTGGAATATCTAAAAATAACTTACGTTACCTGTTAAACTTTTTAGATCAATTCCAGCATAGGTCGAATAAACCTTACCCTTCTTCTTTCACACTACGGTAGTGACGCTCCAAAAGCAGCGAACACTGATTCAGTTTGCGTGACAAAAATCGTTTCGCTAAAATTTCGTCTGTCGTGGCAGTTCAAAGAGTGCAAAATTGCTGCTGGAATGTGAGTCGCTAATGTATGCCGATGCTAAATATACCATGCAGTCAGTACCTCCGCAGCGCACTTTTACGAACGTATGGACTGTGCGAAGAACTAAAAGCGTGGACGGAATAAAAATTAAGCTCTTGCGCACGGCGGTGATTAAATTGGTTTATTTAAATCTATATTGCCGCGACGGGCTATTGAACTTACCGCGGCGTTTTATAAGCCAGCGATATTTCGGCTACAGCTGCGGCCGCGGTCCGGATGGCGATCATTAGCCTTGCAGATAACGGCCGTGGAGCAGATATCAACGGTAGACTCCATGCTAATATTTTGTCCATCCTTTTTATTTTTAAATCCTCTTTTTTATTATTTGAGGAAGCAGAGTGTATAATTTTTGCTGCGTGAGGCGCGCTCATCCCTCTGTGGACTATGCCGCAGTGCTGTGACTCTAAAAAGAGCCAGCCGTTACGAGGAAGTGGCTAACATTTACGCGGATATTACGTCGCTCCTGGGATGGGCATCCGCTGCAAACGGTCGGCACCATCTGTAGCTGACGCTGCTCAAAACGTTTTGGCCATCTGTATCCGTCCACAGTCAGCTACAAAAATGCAACAAGCAACGAGAGAAAGGATATCTAAATAACTCAAAATTGGATTTTTTTAACTACATTGATTTGTAGCGTCTGACGACTATTCTAGAATCTTTTATAACGACCAGAGTGGGGATTAAATTTGAGTACAACACTTCTGCTTTCGGGTATGGACAGTATTTTGAGTTCCCGCACAGCAATAAAAATATATCGGTATTTAATTTATTTTCAAGCACCATACCCTCAATAGCGTCACTGTCACGTTAAAAACAGTCGCTTTCCCTAATCGCAATTTACGATAGGAAAACCTGTTAGCTAGCTAGGGTGTTGTAGGCTTTCCTCAGGATACCGAATTACCTGCAACTAAATCGTGGTCGCCGAAAAGAATGAGTGTAGGAAGTCGATCTCCTCCATTACCGCATGGTATAATTAAGTTGTTCGACCGCTCGTACCTTCGAGGCGTGAGTGACACGCAGGTAAAAGTTACTCAGTCGTCTAAAGCTCCAGTTGCTGCGAATGCTGTCTACCACAAGCGTAGCTCCACGCAACAATAGGACCACTCCATTTCTTTGTATCTGCGATTCAAGGAAGCACCGTGATTCGAAATAGTGCGCTTTGTAAGGGTAGTGAGATGAGCTACTGTTACGTTTGAGACACACAAGTACTTCGTAACAAAACTCTTCACCCAGTAAATAAACTTTAATAAATGTTTTCCCGGTATCTATCCGAGCTAACGACTGCGGGGCCATGGCACTATTCACATTAATGTAATTGGGCAGTGTATTCAGCGAACGTGCTAAGTGATAAATGGACGAGGGTAAGATTTAAGATATAGAATTGCAATGTCTCATTGTGCTAAACGCTCTCTCTGAAAATTATTTCGAGCAGTCAGTTCATGAGCCCACGCAAATAGTATACGGTTCTGAAAACGCACTTGATCTCCTAACATCAAATAATCCTGAGCTAATAATGAGCATCAAAACGGATACAGGGATTAGTGAATAAAGGGTTGTCGTAACGAAATAGCCTATATATCTATTCAAGAAAGCAGATAAAAATTAAACTGACACCTTCCAGAGAGACGATCTCCACCCCTTCCACGAAATAAATTAACAAAGGACGGAGCTGATCCACTATGATACACGAAACAGGTTAGAACACTATTCCAGAAATAACGAAAAAAGCATGCCAAATACAAACGAATGCAAAATCTCCAAGATTGGCGATCCTTAAGACAGGCTCTAAATTTAGCGCAGACTTCAATGCGAGATGCTTCTAATAGCTTTGTCTCGAAACTGGCAGATATCAAAGAGATTATGGTCGTGTGTAAAGTATACTAGCGAGAAGACACAACAAATGTCTTCTCTGCGCGTTAGCAATGGCAGTGCTGCCAAAGCAGATTTACTAAGCACAACCTTCTGAAATTCCTTCGCCAAAGAAGACAAAGTCAATATTCGAGAATTCGAATGAAAAACATCTGCCAACATTAGTAACTTAGAAGTAGATATCCTCGGAATAATGAAGCAACTTAAATCACTTAATAAAACCACGTCTTCCGGTCCAGGCTGTGTACCAATTACGTTCCTCTCAGAGTATGCTGACGCAAAAGCTCCATACTTAACAATCATATACAGCCGCTCGCTCGGCTGAAGATCCGCACCCAAAGACTGGAAAGATGCTCAAGTCACACCAATATACAAGAAATGTAGTAGGAGTAATCCACAAAAATACAGGCCCCTCCAAGAACCATGGACCTTGCCGTTGGTGAGGAGGCTTGCGTGCCTCAGCGATACAGATAACCGTACCGTAGGTGCAACTACAACGGAGGGGTATCTGTTGAGAGGCCAGACAAAAGTGTACTTCCTGAAGAGGGGGAGCAGCCTTTTCAGTAGTTGCAGGGGCAACACTCTGGATGATTGACTGATCTGGCCTTGTAACACTAACCAAAACAGCCTAGCTGTGCTGGTGCTGCGAACGGCTGAAAGCAAGGGGAAACTACGGCCGTAATTTTTCCCGAGGGCATGCAGCTTTACTGTATGGTTAAATGATGATGGCGTCCTCTTGGGTAAAATATTCCGGAGGTAAAATAGTCCCCCATTCGGACCTCCGGGTGGGGAATACTCAAGAGGACGTCGTTATCAGGAGAAAGAAAACTTGCGTTCTACGGATCGGAGCGTGGAATGTCAGATCCCTTAATCGGGAAGGTAGGTTAGAAAATTTAAAAAGCGAAATGGATAGGTTGAAGTTAGATATAGTGGGAATTAGTGAAGTTCGGTGGCAGCAGGAACAAGACTTCTGGTCAGGTGAATAGAGGGTTATAAATACAAAATCAAATAGGGGTAATGCAGGAGTCAATTTAATAATGAATAACAAAATAGGAGTGCGGGTTAGCTACTACAAACAGCATAGTGAACGCATTAATGTGGCCAAGATAGACACGAAGCCCACGCCTACTACAGTAGTACAAGTTTATATGCCAACTAGCTCTGCAGATGATGAAGTAATTGAAGAAATGCATGATGAAATAAAACAAATTATTCAGTTAGCGAAGGGAGACGAAAATATAATAGTCATGGGTGACTCGAATTCGGTAGTAGGAAAAGGGAGAGAAGGAAACGTAGTAGGTGAATATGGATTGGGGCTAAGAAATGAAAGAGGAAGCCGCCTGAATTTTGCACAGAGCACAACTTAATCATAGCTAACACTTGGTTCAAGAATCTAAAAAGAAGGTTGTATACATGGAAGAAGCCTGGAGATACTGACAGGTTTCAGATACACTCCTGGAAATGGAAAAAAGAACACATTGACACCGGTGTGTCAGACCCACCATACTTGCTCCGGACACTGCGAGAGGGCTGTACAAGCAATGATCACACTCACGGCACAGCGGACACACCAGGAACCGCGGTGTTGGCCGTCGAATGGCGCTAGCTGCGCAGCATTTGTGCACCGCCGCCGTCAGTGTCAGCCAGTTTGCCGTGGCATACGGAGCTCCATCGCAGTCTTTAACACTGGTAGCATGCCGCGACAGCGTGGACGTGAACCGTATGTGCAGTTGACGGACTTTGAGCGAGGGCGTATAGTGGGCATGCGGGAGGCCGGGTGGACGTACCGCCGAATTGCTCAACACGTGGGGCGTGAGGTCTCCACAGTACATCGATGTTGTCGCCAGTGGTCGGCGGAAGGTGCACGTGCCCGTCGACCTGGGACCGGACCGCAGCGACGCACGGATGCACGCCAAGACCGTAGGATCGTACGCAGTGTCGTAGGGGACCGCACCGCCACTTCCCAGCAAATTAGGGACACTGTTGCTCCTGGGGTATCGGCGAGGGCCATTCGCAACCGTCTCCATGAAGCTGGGCTACGGTCCCGCACACCGTTAGGCCGTCTTCCGCTCACGCCCCAACATCGTGCAGCCCGCCTCCAGTGGTGTCGCGACAGGCGTGAATGGAGGGACGAATGGAGACGTGTCGTCTTCAGCGATGAGAATCGCTTCTACCTTGGTGCCAATGATGGTCGTATGCGTGTTTGGCGCCGTGCAGGTGAGCGCCACAATCAGGACTGCATACGACCGAGGCACACAGGGCCAACACCCGGCATCATTGTGTGGGGAGCGATCTCCTACACTGGCCGTACACCACTGGTACACCACGGTACATCCAAACCGTCATCGAACCCATCGTTCTACCATTCCTAGACCGGCAAGGGAACTTGCTGTTCCAACAGGACAATGCACGTCCGCATGTATCCCGTGCCACCCAACGTGCTCTAGAAGGTGTAAGTCAACTACCCTGGCCAGCAAGATCTCCTGATCTGTCCCCCATTGAGCATGTTTGGGACTGGATGAAGCGTCGTCTCACGCGGTCTGCACGTCCAGCACGAACGCTGGTCCAACTGAGGCGCCAGGTGGAAATGGCATGGCAAGCCGTTCCACATGACTACATCCAGCATCTCTACGATCGTCTCCATGGGAGAATAGCAGCCTGCATTGCTGCGAAAGGTGGATATACACTGTACTAGTGCCGACATTGTGCATGCTCTGTTGCCTGTGTCTATGTGCCTGTGGTTCTGTCAGTGTGTTCATGTGATGTATCTGAGCCCAGGAATGTGTCAATAAAGTTTCCCCTTCCTGGGACAATGAATTCACGGTGTTCTTATTTCAATTTCCAGGAGTGTAGATTACATAATGGTAAGACAGAGATTTAGGAACCACCTTTTAAATTGTAATACATTTCCATGGGCAGATGTGGACTCTGACCACAGTATATTGGTTATGACATGTAGATTAAAACTGAAGAAACTGCAAAAAGGTGGGAATTTAAGGAGATGGGACCTGGATAAACTGAAAGAACCAGAGGTTGTACGGAGTTTCAGGGAGATCATAAGGGAACAATTCACAGGAATGGGGGAAAGAAATACAGTAGAAGAAGAATGGGCAGCTTTGAGGGATGAAGTAGTGAAGCCAGCAGGGATCAAGAGGGTAAAAAGAAGGCGGCTAGTAGAAATCCTTGGGTAACAGAAGAGATACTGCACTTAATTGATGATAGGAGAAAATACAAAAATGCAGTAAATGAAGCAGGCAAAAAGGAATACAAACGTCTCAAAAATGAGATCGACAGGAAGTGGAAAAAGGCTATGCAGGGATGGCTAGAGGAGAAATGTAAGGATGTAGAGGCTTATCTCACGAGGGGTAAGATAGATCCTCCCTATAGGAAAATTAAAGAGACCTTTGGAGAACAGAGAACCACTTGTATGAATATCAAGAGCTCAGACGGAAACCCAGTTCTAAGCAAAGAAGGGAAAGCAGAAAGGTGGAGGGAGTATATAGAGGGTCTATACAAGGGCAATGTACTTGAGGACAATATTATGGAAATGGAAGAGGATGTAGATGAAGATGAAATGGGAGATACGATACTGCGTGAAGAGTTTGACACAGCACTGAAAGACCTGAGTCGAAACAAGGCCCTGGGAGTAGACAACATTCCATTAGAACTACTGACGTCCTTGGGAGAGCCAGTCCTGACAAAACTCTTCCATCTGGTGAGCAAGATGTATGAGACAGGCGAAATACCCTCAGACGTCCAGAAGAATATAATAATTCCGATCCCAAAGAATGCAGGTGCTGAAACGTGTGAAAATTATCGAACAATCAGTTTAATAAGTCACGGATGCAAAATACTAACGCGTATTCTCTACAGACGAATGGAAAAACTGGTATAAGCTGACCTCGGGGAAGATCAGTTTGGATTCTGTAGAAATGTTGGAACACTTGAGGCAATACTGACCCTACGACTTATCTTAGAAATTATATTAAGGAAAGGGAAACCTACGTTCTAGCATTTGTAGACTTAGAGAAAACTTTTGGCAGTGTTGACTGGAATACTCTCTTTCAAATTCTGAAGGTGGCAGGGGTAAAATACAGGGAGCGAAAGGCTATTTACAATTTGTACAGAAACCAGATGGCAGTTATAAGAGTCGAGGGGCACGAAAGGGAAGCGGTGGTTTGGAAGGGAGTGAGACTGGTTTCTACCCTATCCACGATGTTATTCAATCTGTATATTGAGCAAGCAGTGAAGGAAACAAAAGAAAAATTCGGAGTAGGTATTAAAATCCATGGAGAAGAAATAAAAACTTTGAGGTTCGCCGATGACATTGTAATTCTGTCAGAGACAGCAAAGGACTTGGAAGAGCAGTTGAACGGAATGGACATTGTCGTGAAAGGAGGGTATAAGAAGAACATCAACAAAAGCAAAACGAGGATAATGGAATGTATTCGAATTAAGTCGGTGATGCTGAGGGAATTAGATTAGGAAATGAGACACTTAAAGTAGTGAGTGAGCATGAAGAAGAATTACATTATCTGCTGAATGGAATGAACAGTCTAATGAGCACAGAATATGGGCTAAGTGTAAATCGAGAAAAGACGAAAGTAATGAGAAGTAGCAGCAAATGAGAACAGCAAGGAACTTAAGATCAAGATTGATGGTCACAAAGCAGATGAAGTTAAGGTATTTTGGTACCTTGGCACAAAAATAACCAATGAAGGACAGAGCAAGGAGGAGATCAAAAGCATACTAGCAATAGTTAAAAGGGCATTTATGGCCCAGAGAAATCTACTAGTATCAATCATAGACCTTAATCTGAGGAAGAAATTTCTGAGAATGTACGTTTAGAGCACAATATTGTATGGTAGTGAAACATGGACTGTGGGGAAACTGGAACGGAAGAGAATCATAGCATCTGTGATGTGGTGATACAGACGAATGTTGAAAATTAAGTGGCCTGGCAGGGTAAGGAACGGGGAGATTCTTAGCAGAATTGGAGAAAAGGAATATGTGGAATACACTGACAAGGAGAAGGGAACAGAATGGTAGGACATCTGTTAAGACATCAGGGAATGACTTTCATAGTACTAGAGGAGCTGTAGAGGTCAAAAACTGTAGAGATAGAAAGAGATTGCAATACGTCCAGCAAGCAGTTGAGGATGTGAGGATGTAGTTTGCAAGAGCTACTCTGAGATAAAGAGGTTGTCACAGGAGAGGAATTCGTGGCGGGACGCATCAAACCAGTCAAAGAAAAAAAAAAAGAAAAAAAAAGTCAGTCTGCTGTGACACATATCTAAATAAAAATGGGCCCACTAACGCATTGTGCACTGACTGCGAACCAGTGACTTTTTGTTGATGAGATGAAGCACTAGCTTGAACGTGTGGATTCGCAGTATCTCAGTGACGCTAGTTCTGTTTTTTGACGCACGCATGCAGAGGAAAGTACATCACGCAACCAGTCTGTTCTGTATCGACTGAACCATTTTCGAAGGCCTCCTTCATCTCATTTCCAAAAGCATGTCGCTGCTCCAGGCAGGCACCGTTGAATTTTATAACGGAGGTGATTAAGTTACTCTTTCATTATCCTCTTGGGAGACCGTCGTAACATCGTGGGCTGCTGTGCCGTATGAGCTCCCGATGTAGTGGGCTCCTCACTGAATAAGGGTCGCATTCGTTCCACATTCTCCAAGATTACAACTTAAGCTGGTTGTCCTGACAGACGCTCAATGAACTCATGTAGGGGGCTTTTCTTTTCAAAACATTCCATCGACCTATTGAAAAACAAAGAAAAAATTTGCACAAAAACTTTGTCAGAGAATGCTTATATTTCGACTTCCGTTGTGTACTGTAATCTCACCGAGAAACGGTCATTCCAGATGAAGGTGTTCTTGGACCAAATGTTCCGCTGAATCGCGTCTCATCAAACCGCTATGTCTAGAATTTACTTACAATGTCTTTGCGATAAACAAACGCTGTTGCAATGTTAGGGCCTCAATTCAGAAACGTTGACTGTGGCATCGATGAGTGAACCACACAACTTTCAGAGCCACAGTACAACAACATTGGAACGTTTTTACTAAACACCTGGTTTGTTTAACCTTTAAATCTAAAGGGAATTGAAAGGCTGACCCAATAAAGTGAACATTTCCATTCAAATCTGTTTATTACTACCAAAAACAATCTCACATAAAAATTGACAGACGCCTCTCAAGCAAGATTATTTCCGAAACAGTCATTACATTAAATCATAAGCAAGTTAATAAATCATTAGCCAACGATATGCCATAAAAATTGGGAAACGTCACTCAGCAAAATATTTAACAAATTCTCTCATTGCATAAAATCATTAATAAACTAACAAACCATTAGCAACGATATCATATAAAAACTGACAGAAGCCACTAAGGCTGAATCTGACTATAACAACTCTAGCTAGTACACGCTATTTAAGATCCTTTCAACTGCAATACGTTAACGTTACATGTAAATAACAGTGGACACACAGCCTCAATTTTAACACGAATACTTAGAACATAGCCGGCCGGGGCGGCCGAGCGGTTCTAGGCGCTTCAGTCTGGAACCGCGCGACCGCTACGGTCGCAGGTTCGAATCCTGCCTCGGGCATGGATGTGTGTGCTATCCTCAGGTTAGTTAGGTTTTATTAGTTCTAAGTTCTAGGGGACTGATGACTTCAGAAGTTAAGTCCCGTAGTGCTCAGAGCCATTTGAACCATTTTTAAATTTAGAACATATTTATTAAAACGTAACTTGGACAATCTTTCTCAAAACTGGTTCAAAAGGCTCCGAGCACTATCGGACTTAACATCTAAGGTCGTCAGTCCCCTAGACATACAACTACCTAAACCTAACTAACCTAAGGACATCACACACATCCATGCCCGAGGCAGGATTCGAACCTAGGACGGTAGAGGTCGCGGTTCCAGACTGAAGCGCCTAGAACCGCTCGGTCACAATGGCCGGCGGCAATCTTGCAAAGTACTAGACTAGAAAACCTTGCACAGCGAACCACGAAGTTATTCAAATGCCCATTGGCTTGTAAGATAGGCTTTTAGGGCATAGAAAATTACAACTTTGCACAATCATAAATGTGTAACAACAGAAGTAAGACTCACGCTTATAAGGCCGGATTTTAACCACGAACGGTGGAACTGACTGAGGGAGGTAATACTCAATTTAGAACCAAGACGTGGCTTCTTTTGCAACCCACATCGAGTTGTTGTTGTTGTTGTTGTGGTCTTCAGTCCTGAGACTGGTTTGATGCAGCTCTCCATGCTACTCTATCCTGTGCAAGCTTCTTCATCTCCCAGTACCTACTGCAACCTACATCCTTCTGAATCTGCTTAGTGTATTCATTTCTTGGTCTCCCTCTACGATTTTTACCCTCCACGCTGCCCTCCAATGCTAAATTTGTGATCCCTTGATGCCTCAAAACATGTCCTACCAACCGATCCCTTCTTCTAGTCAAGTTGTGCCACAAACTTCTCTTCTCCCCAATCCTATTCAATACCTCCTCATTAGTTACGTGATCTACCCATCTAATCTTCAACATTCTTCTGTAGCACCACATTTCGAAAGCTTCTATTCTCTTCTTGTCCAAACTGGTTATCGTCCATGTTTCACTTCCATACATGGCTACACTCCATACAAATACTTTCAGAAACGACTTCCTGACACTTAAATATATACCCGATGTTAACAAATTTCTCTTCTTCAGAAACGATTTCCTTGCCATTGCCAGTCTACATTTTATATCCTCTCTACTTCGACCATCATCAGTTATTTTACTCCCTAAATAGCAAAACTCCTTTACTACTTTAAGTGTCTCATTTCCTAATCTAATCCCCTCAGCATCAGCCGATTTAATTTGACTACATTCCATTATCCTCGTTTTGCTTTTGTTGATGTTCATCTTATATCCTCGTTTCAAGACACTGTCCATTCCGTTCAACCGCTCTTCCAAGTCCTTTGCTGTCTCTGACAGAATTACAATGTCATCGGCGAACCTCAAAGTTTTTACTTCTTCTCCATGAATTTTAATACCTACTCCGAATTTTTCTTTTGTTTCCTTTACTGCTTGTTCAATATACAGATTGAATAACATCGGGGAGAGGCTACAACCCGTCTCACTCCTTTCCCAACCACTGCTTCCCTTTCATGCCCCTCGACTCTTATAACTGCCATCTGGTTTCTGTACAAATTGTAAATATGCCCGCATCTCGTGGTCGTGCGGTAGCGTTCTCGCTTCCCACGCCCGGGGTCCCTAGTTCGATTCCCGGCGGGGTCAGGGATTTTCTCTGCCTCGTGATGGCTGGGTGTTGTGTGCTGTCCTTAGGTTAGTTAGGTTTAAGTAGTTCTAAGTTCTAGGGGACTGATGACCATAGATGTTAAGTCCCATAGTGCTCAGAGCCATTTGAGCATTTTTTTGTAAATAGCCTTTCGCTCCCTGTATTTTACCCCTGCCACCTTCAAAATTTGAAAGAGAGTATTCCAGTTAACGTTGTCAAAAGCTTTCTCTAAGTCTACAAATGCTAGAAACGTAGGTTTGCCTTTTCTTAATCTTTTTTCTAAGATAAGTCGTAAGGTTAGTATTGCCTCACGTGTTCCAACATTTCTACGGAATCCAAACTGATCTTCCCCGAGGTCCGCTTCTACCAGTTTTTTCATTCGTCTGTAAAGAATTCGCGTTAGTATTTTGCAGCTGTGACTTTAAACTGATAGTTCGGTAATTTTCACATGTGTCAACACCTGCTTTCTTTGGGATTGGAATTATTATATTCTTCTTGAAGTCTGTGGGTATTTCGCCTGTCTCATACATCTTGCTCACCAGATGGTAGAGTTTTGTCATGACTGGTTCTCCCAAGGCCATCAGTAGTTCTAATGGAATGTTGTCTACTCCCGGGGCCTTGTTTCGACTCAGGTCTTTCAGTGCTATGTTAAACTCTTCACACAGTATCTTATCTCCCATTTCGTCTTCATCTACATCCTCTTCCATTTCCATAATATTGTCCTCAAGTACTTCGTCCTTGTATAAACCCTCTATATACTCCTTCCACCTTTCTGCCTTCCCTTCTTTGCTTAGAACTGGGTTGCCATCTGAGCTCTTGATATTCATGCAAGTGGTTCTCTTCTCTCCAAAGGTCTCTTTAATTTTCCTGTAGGCAGTATCTATCTTACCCCTAGTGAGATAAGCCTCTACATCCTTACATTTGTCCTCTAGCCATCCCTGTTTAGCCATTTTGCAGTTCCTGTCGATCTCATTTTTGAGACGTTTGTATTCCTATTTGCCTGCTTCATTTACTGCATTTTTATATTTTCTCCTTTCATCAATGAAATTCAATATTTCTTCTGTTACCCAAGGATTTATATTAGCCCTCGTCTTTTTACCTACTTGATCCTCTGCTGCCTTCACTACTTCATCCCTCAGAGCTACCCATTCTTCATCTACTGTATTTCTTTCCCCATTCCTGTCAATTGTTCCCTTATTCTCTTCCTGAAACTCTCTATAACCTCTGGTTTTTTCAGTTTATCCAGGTCCCATCTCCTTAAATTCCCACCTTTTTGCAGTTTCTTCAGTTTTAATCTACATTTCATAACCAATATACTGTGGTCAGAGTCCACTTCTGCCCCTGGATATGTCTTACAATTTAAAACCTGGTTCCTAAATCTCTGTCTTACCATTATGTAATCTATCTGATACCTTTTAGTACCTCCAGGATTCTTGCAGGTATACAACCTTCTTT
The DNA here is from genome assembly GCF_023898315.1 of Schistocerca nitens. Lineage (NCBI taxonomy): Eukaryota > Metazoa > Arthropoda > Insecta > Orthoptera > Acrididae > Schistocerca > Schistocerca nitens. Next base: position 977,693,625 of record NC_064614.1, read on the forward strand.
TATGATTCTTGAACCAAGTGTTACCTATGATTAAGTTATGCTCTGTGCAAAATTCTACAAGGCGGCTTCCTCTTTCATTTCTTCCCCCCAATCCATATTCACCTACTATGTTTCCTTCTCTCCCTTTTACTACTGACGAATTCCAGTCACCCATGACTATTAAATTTTCGTCTCCCTTCACTACCTGAGTAATTTCTTTTATCTCGTCATACATTTCATTAATTTATTCATCATCTGCAGAGCTAGTTGGCATATAAACTTGTACTACTGTAGTAGGCGTGGGCTTCGTGTCTATCTTGGCCACAATAATGCGTTCACTGTGCTGTTTGTAGTAGCTAACCCGCACTCCTATTTTTTTATTCATTATTAAACCTACTCCTGCATTACCCCTAGTTGATTTTGTATTTATAACCCTGTAATCACCTGACCAAAAGTCTTGTTCCTCCTGCCACCGAACTTCACTAATTCCCACTATATCTAACTTTAACCTATCCATTTCCCTTTTTAAATTTTCTAACCTACCTGCCCGATTAAGGGATCTGACATTCCACGCTCAGATCCGTAGAACGCCAGTTTTCTTTCTCCTGATAACGACGTCCTTTTGAGTAGTCCCCGCCTGGAGATCCGAATGGGGGACTATTTTACCTCCGGAATATTTTGCCCAAGAGGACGCCATCATCATGTCCTCGGGAAAAATTACGGCCGTAGTTTCCCCTTGCTTTCAGCCGTTCGCAGTACCAGCACAGCAAGGCCACCGAAATGTAAACCCAGAAAACACTACCGAAGAGGAACACACGAGCTCAGGTGAAGTCCATCGCCCGTAAGCCAAACTTGTAATGTAAAGGTAAGCTCTGCATTCGGTTGCCCGCTGCCTCAGCTCACTGAAACACAGACCACACACGAGGCCCAAAACTTTTATTAACTTTAACATTCAAGATTGACCAGTAAGAGTGGGAAATGAGCTGGCTCACGAGAACCGACACGCACTGGAACTTAATGGTACACATATTGGCGACCTTAAGTGGACCTGCACAGCTCAACACGGTAACCTTTAGAAACAAAAATTCAGATTGCCCACAAAGGACATATTGACATGAATTAACCGATATCGTAAGCAAATTAAACATTTGCTAAATATATCTAATGAACTGACATTCTGCGAATACATCAATATTATGCGGAACCAGAGCACGCGCTTAGTGACAGGCATCAAATGAAATCTAACACACATTAACACCACTCGTCCGGCAACTTACTGTACCAAGAGTGATCACAATCACAGTTAATTAAGCGCTCTTAGTAATTAGAGTACTTATTAGGGTGTCCTGATGCTGGGGCGATTTTGCGAAAATGTGAGACCATCACTTCGCAAGACCCTCCAAGGAAGCAGGCACATCGACAGCTCACGAGGTTGCCGGAGAATGCACAGCGCCGGCCAACTCCCGTCAACTTCAGTACAACCACGTGATAACCGCCGCCCGGCCTCAGGCTTCCCTTCTGCCCGCCAGCCAATCGCCGACTCGCGCACCGCCGCCTTCCGTTACCAAAGCGTTTTTCCCTTTACTCGCGGTCGGCCCTCGCCTATATACCGAGCCGGCCCAAGACCCAAGACGAATCTCTGTACTAGGAAATCAATCGTACTCATGTCCGAGATACTACTGGCGCCGGTCCCACCACCGCTCAAATATCATAAAGAGAATCATTTACAGCATACAGTTAAACCACAGCAGACAAATACTTCCTAACGCATATTTTGAGCCGTCCTGTAGATTCCTAGGCTAGGGAAAGGAAGAGAACACGTAAGAATGAGCATAGCATGGGACTCATAGGACCCCAGATTGTTATTTATTTATTTAATTTTCACTTGATAACAACAAATGTACAAATGGCTCTGAGCACTATGGGACATAACATCTGAGGTCATCAGTCCCCTAGAACTTTGAACTACTGAAACCTAACTAACCTAAGGGCATCACACACATCAATTCCCGAGGCAGGATTCGGATGTGCGACCGTAGCAGTCGCGCGGTTCCAGACTGAAGTGCCTAGAACCTCTCGGCCACAACGGCCGGCTGATAACAACACTACTCGTATTTACAACCGCGATGCAAGACTTTGGTATCCAGTTAGGAGTATTTTGTGTGACAAGCACGCTGTTTCTGGCAAAGCAACTAAAATTGCATTGGAATAAAAGAATGCGTCTGTCAGGATTTACACGTATGTGTGAAGCTTAACTCTGAATTGTAGCTCCAAACTCCCTTTGCATTAATCCAGAACTTTGCAAATACGTCAGCAGATGCTATTCGCTGACTTGCCATTACAACTGAGGGGGAAATTTAAAAGGAAACCACTAATTAATAACAATCAACGTAGTCTGAAGAAACGCTAGCGTTTACAGTCTTATTATTAGCTATTGAAGACATTTGTATGAATAACTGTTTTGCATTTTATCTGTATCTCAAATAACGCCTCATGTCAACAGTGACATACACGAGGCACTTCAAGTACAGATGTAATATCAATATAGTACGATTACGTGAGATTGTTCATAAAGTCTGCTGTATTGTTTGTTAGAGGAGAAATAACGTGATCGCAGGAAAATGATATTTATGTATTCGGTTATTACGGTGAAAACTCTAAAATAACAGTGATCACTGACCATTACAGCTATCATAAGGGTTTACGACGCTAATAATTAGGTCTTTCATATATTTTTGATGTTGATCGGCGTAACAGAGTCAGTTACGTTTGTTTCAATTCAAGGAAATTTTCAGTGCTGTAACTTTTTAAGAAAAAATTGCGATTTCTCACACCCCCACTTGTATCTTTGATTGGTTCAACAGTTACCACAAATCACATTTTGTTTATTTCCTCATCTATGCTGGGGCACACACGAGCACCTACATTATCTTCCCGGGTAAGAGCATACCGTAGTAAACACCGGCGAACTGTCTCCGAATACTTTTTCTCTAGTGTGTGCTTGCATTCGCCTCAACATCTGCGACATCCGTCAATTTGATCATGTCTTTGCTTCGTAGCCGAGGTAGGTTGGTTACTGGCAGACAAGATGTTTCTCTATCATACACTTTGTCTACTTGATATGATCTTCAAAGTGCATGCACCCAGGCACAACGCGTAAGAGATTAAATTAGCTGCCATCTCATCGTAATTGAAACACAAGGCCTCATTTTTGTAGTAACGTAGATATGGCCATCCATAAAACAAAAACTTTCGTGTACTCCTTCGGCTGAGGCTGCTCTCCACCTCTGGAACTAGCTACCCTGCACTTTGTGCACAATTCCAAATCTGTTGTTTTTAAAAAGAAGTTAAAGCACTTAGCTGTTACACTCTCAGAACATGTCCTTATGAATAAACGTATGTGACCAGTTTTCCCTATCTCAAACACAAACGGAAATGGGGATCCCAAACGCTCGAACAGTACTCAAGAACGAGTCGCTGTAGGGTTATGCATGACGTCAGGTTCCTATATGAGATATACTTTCCCAAAATACTCCTAATGGAAGTCGCGCGCTGGTCTCCCAACATGACGTGCTCATTCCATTTCAGTTCATTCCAGTTCTCTAGAACGAAAGTGTGCAGTCTTTTTTCTGCATTACAGTAATTTCTAAAAGCTGTTTTCTGTATTAAGTATAACTAATAACGTCCTTATCTTAATGAATGTCATGTAAAATACTTAATTTGCCAGCACAGATGCCCAAGAGCGTCTGATGGCCTCATCTTGCCTCGTTAATCAAACACATAACTAAAAAGATTGTTAAATACTGTCAGATGCTGATTCTAATGTATCCTGAAAGTAAAGCTGACAATTAGTCTCCTGTAAATGAGAAAGGAGACTTTAGAAAATACGTAAACTAAGAGGAGAACGAACTAGGTGAGAGATGCTGTTCGTAGGATACATACACACTTTACTGAATTTATAAGGATTATTGTTCTTCGTAGCGGGAAAAAACCCATTGATAGCTTGCACCTTATTTTAGGAAACAAATCTCTCCAACATTATGTTGACGTGACTGTCCGACTCCGTAGCTCGGTAATCAATGTAGCTGTCATGCTGCGGACACGCTTTTGATTCCCGAGACTGTCAGACATTTTTCCTTGGTCAGAGGACTGGAACAGGGTGCACTCAGCCTAGTATTGCTAACTGAGGAGCTACCGTTGTCGAAATGACCTGCTAATGAAATTACTGCAAAAGAAATGACTTCTTCCATGTTGTTTGTTTGTTGTTGTGGTCTTCAGTCCTGAGACTGGTTTGATGCAGCTCTCCATGCTACTCTATCCAGTGCAAGCTTCTTCATCTCCCAGTACCTACTGCAGCCTACATCCTTTTGAATCTAGTAGTGTATTCATCTCTTGGTCTCCCTCTATGGTTCTTACCCTCCATGCTGCCCTTCATTACTAAATTGGTGATCCCTTGATGCCTCAGAACATGTCCTACCAACCGATCCCTTCTTCTAGTCAAGTTGTGCCACAAACTCCTCTTCTCCCCAAATCTGTTCAATACCTCCTCATTAGTTATGTGATCTACCCATTTAATCAAATGGGTTCAATGGCTCTGAGCACTATGGGACTCAACTGCTGTGGTCATAAGTCCCCTAGAACTTAGAACTACTTAAACCTAACTAACCTAAGGACAGCACACAACACCCAGCCATCACGAGGCAGAGAAAATCCCTGACCCCGCCGGGAATCGAACCCGGGAACCCGGGCGTGGGAAGCGAGAACGCTACCGCACGACCACGAGATGCGGGCCCCATTTAATCTCCAGCATTCTTCTGTAGCACCACATTTCGAAAGCTTCTATTCTCTTCTTTTCTAAACTATTTATCGTCCACGTTTCACTTCCATACATGGACACACTCCATACAAATACTTTCAGAAACGACTTCCTGACACTTAAATCACTACTCGATGTTAACAAATTTCTCTTCTTCAGAAACGCTTTCCTTGCCATTGCCAGTCTACATTTTATATCCTCTCTACTTCGACCATCATCAGTTATTTTGCTCCCCAAATAACAAAACTAGTTTACTACTTTAAGTGTCTCATTTCCTAATCTAATTTCCTCAGCGTCACCTGACTTAATTCGAATACATTCCATTATCCTCGTTTTGCTTTTGTTGATGTTCATCTTATACCTTCCTTTCAAGACACTGTCCACTCCGTTCAACTGCTCTGTCGCTGACAGAATTACGATGTCATCGGCGAACCTTAAAGTTTTTATTTCTTTTCCATGGATTTTAATGCCTACTCCGAACTTTCCCTTTGTTTACTTTACTGCATGCTCAATATACAGGTTGAATAGCATCGGAGAGAGGCTGCAACCCTGTCTCACTCCCTTCCCAACCACTGCTTCCCTTTCGTGTCCCTCGACTCTTATAACTGCCATTCTGGTTTCTGTACAAATTGTAAATAGCCTTTCGCTCCCTGTATTTTACCCCTGCCACCTTCAGAATTTGAAAGAGAGTATTCCAGTCAACATTGTCAAAAGCTTTCTCTAAGTCTACAAATGCTAGAAACGTAGGTTTACCTTTCCTTATCTTTCTTCTAAGACAAGTCGTAGGGTCAGTATTGCCTCAAGTGTTCCAACATTTCTACGGAAACCAAACTGATCCTCCCCGAGGTCGGCATCTACCAGTTTTTCCATTCGTCTGTAAAGAATTCGCGTTAGTATTTTGCAGCTGTGACTTATTAAACTGATAGTTCGATAATTTTCACATCTGTGAACACCTGCTTTCTTTAGGATTGGAATTATTATATTGTTCCTGAAGTCTGAGGGTATTTCGCCTGTCTCATACATCTTGTTCACCAGATGGTAGAGTTTTGTCAGGACTGGCTCTCGCAAGGCTGTCAGTAATTCTAATGGAGTGTTGTCTACTCCCGGGGCCTTGTTTCTTCTTAGGTCTTTCAGTGCTCTGTCAAACCCTTCACGCAGTATCATATCTCCCATTTCATCTTCATCTACATCTTCTTCCATTTCCATAATATTGTCCTCAAGTACATCGCCCCTGTATAGACCCTCTACATAGTCCTTCCATGTTTCTGCTTTCCCTTCTTTGGTTAGAACTGGGTTTCCATCTGTGCTCTTCATATTCATGCAAGTGGATCTCTTTTCTCCAAAGGCCTCTGCTGGCTTCACTACTTCATCCCTCAAAGCTACCCATTCTTCTTCTACTGTATTTCTTTCTCCCATTCCTGTCAATTGTTCCCTTATGCTCCTCCTGAAACTGTGTACAACCTCTGGTTCTTTCAGTTTATCCAGGTCCCATCTCCTTAAATTCCCACCTTTTGCAGTTTCTTCAGTTTTAATCTACAGTTCATAACCAATATATTGTGGTCAGAGTCCACATCTGCCCCATGAAATGTCTTAGAATTTAAAACCTGGTTCCTAAATCTCTGTCTTAGCATTATATTATCTATCTGAAACCTTCTAGTATCTCCAGGGTTCTTCCATGTATACAACCTTCTTTCATGATTCTTGAACCTTGAACCAAGTGTTAGCTAACTTCTTCCATAAGAAACGCATTTAGATTATAAATATGAACATAAACCGGTTTACTTCTATACGGCATTCACCATGGTGCAACTGATCCATTAAAACGTCAACAAATAATTATTTCCTAAAAAGCTGGTGAATAAACATTGTGTCATGTATAGGAGATTCTACTAACACTTTTATTGAATGAACTTTGTTGCATGAACATAGATTTTCTCCTTTTTCTTACATGATACGGTTACTAATGTACTTATGCCAATCAGTCACACAGAAATTGAGATGTTCGTCACTAAACTCTATCACAAAAAAAAGGATTAAAGAATGTTCGAATGAATTTCGTGTTCAAATCCCAATAGTGAAGCTGAACCTGTGTTGGCGTGATTCACGACGGTTGTCGTGTCACATACACTGAAACAGTAGAGAAAGCTGTCTATAACAACGACTAAGTATCTACAGTAGATAGTCAGGGCCTCACTATGAATACTTTAAACTTAAGGAATAAATCTTTGTACAGCTAAGCCTATTTCCTCATCCACTGGTGTCACCACTCTTCCATGGGCACAATACTACGGAGTGCGATGCTCTTGGGCACCTGCGTCGTCTCTCTGGATGCCGATAAGTGCGAGCCAATGGTCCACACCTGTTAGCAGGTGGCTTTCGTACTGCCTGAAACTGTAAAGGTTCCAGCTCAGGCAATAGGTAATCGTCAAATCCACCACCACAAGCATGGCCTCTTCCCGTTGTCGTAAAAGCGTATCACTTTATTAATTTCACTGCAGATTCACATCTCCCTCCAGTAAGCATTTGTACGGGTCCTTGTTTTCTTTTTATTCATTAAATTAGATGGCTCATTGGGCTTTTTACTTTCATCACGACTTTTTCGCCACTATATCCCCCCAAGGTTATGTGTGTCCGTTCTATCACTCTTCTCTCCAGGTGTGTCGGGTGGGCTGCGACGATCGTTTTAGGGAATATCTCCAGCATGCTGTCACTTTCCCACCGTCGCGGCGCTACGGCTGGCTTCTCAGATAGGCCCCAACCTAATATCTCGTTACCTGAGAAGCTTAAGAAATTAAACTGAACGTCTTATGCCTGTGTGCAAACAGAACGCATATCCTGCTAAACAGCTTCCGGCAGTGACAGATTGAGCCACAGCTGAAGATAGGTGAAATTAAATGTTGAACAATTGAGTTCCATGCGCGCACTGGAAACATCTTCACGTGCTGGTGGAACTTAAAAATAATTCAAATAACAATAAGTTTCGTCGAATAGATAGCACCTAGATTCTCCCTAGAATCCTCTGTAAAGAGGTGACTTACAAAATCGTCGTTCGGTTGATTTTTTAGTATTATTCGTCGTTGTGGATCACTTGTTAGGTAAGACCGCCAAAATAGACAGAAAAAAGTTGACAGAACAGCATTGCGTTTGGTCACGGATTATGTTTACTAAGCGCAAGCGTTTTCCATAGATGCTCTTCCATCACCCGAGACAGATATTACGAGAGAGGCGATGTGCGTCAAGAATAGTTTTGCACTTAAAAATCTAACAGCGAACGTTCAAAGAAGAGTGGAGCAATGCATGACTTCTCGCCACAAATATACGGCGAATTATCCTGGATAATAAAATGAGACAAAATCGAGCTCAGAATAGTCTGTTATTCCCATGAACAGTCCTCGTATGAGGGAGGAAATGGGGGGAATGTTGATGATATATGAAATATCGGCCGTCGCTTAGCCTAAGGAGGTTCCCAAACTGTAAGTGTAAATTTAAATTGAACCATAAGAGAGACTCAAATCCGTTAAGAGCTTCAGCACTGGACTCCCTCTTTCAAGATCTGAAACCAAAAAATTTTGACCGTTTTGCGCGAATAATGAGTGAGATACCTTCTTCTCCCAAAGCCCCCGATCTCATCCCGTCGACACACGGCAGTAAGAGCCAATGTTGCTCCGTACAACCGCGGTGCCAGCTCGCCGCTGCCTCCTGAGACAACTGCTGGGTCGGCGCGGCCTGCCAGTCTGCATCCCAGGTGAGTGCTCACGCAGCGCGTCGAGTGCGTGCAGCCCGCGCACACACGTACAGGCGAACGCACATGCGTGCGCAGAGGTGCGGCAACCCCAGCGGCTCGCCGTTCCCGTGTCCGAGCCTTTAATTACGCGGGCGCGCTCGCTTTGATGTGCCGGGACGCGCCGCGGCTGGCTGACTACACGGCTATGTGTGTGTGTGTGTGTGTGTGTGTGTGTGTGTGTGTGTGTGACTGCGAGTGTGCGTGGGTGGGTGTGTGTTGCCGCGCGAGCCCGCAGTCTGTTTGCCTGTGCTCCGCAGAAATGAACAGCGCGTCCTCTGGGCGTAATCCTGCGATATGTTCCTCCGCGGTGGAGCCCTGCTTAAGGATGCGTGGGCAGCACTTTTTTTTACGTTTTCCAAAAGAGAATACAAGATACCTCCACTGCCAGCCTAAACGCGGTGCGTAGTCTAGAAATTAGCTTCCCACGTCAGTGTTGGATCTTCCAACAATTTTACGCTGTACTACGTAGCATTTGCCTCTGTATCAACACATAAAACCTCTTTCACATACAGACTTCATGGACAAAATTTATTGAAAGAATCCATAACCAAATGTAAATCCTCTGGTAGAGCTTTCATTCTCTTTTCGTAATCGTTTTCAAACTAATTGTAACAACAGTGATCAGATTCTGATACAAGTAAATTCTTCCCTCTTCCGGTCGCTTTTTGGTTACTGACAACAGCTCTGACAGGAAATATGAGATTTGAAGAGCAGAATAAACTATTTTGTCTCGTCAGACGTGGGGAAGTAAGAACTACTTGCAGCTGTAAGATAGGAACGTGGAGTAACGACCACACAACTTACACACATCAAAAAGAGTTTTGCATCACTCCGGTTCACAGAACTCCTAAAGACAGACGTTGACTGTGGATACTGTATCACAGACACAGTCCTATTCAGAGATGTCACCCAACCCGCCCAAAAGATGTAAACAACCATGCATGAGCAGCCTCTATTAGACGTGGAGGGTGCGACAGCCGATCAATTCCAGTCATTCCACCAGGAAGGAGCTATACGGCTCGTGTTGTCTGTAGTTAAACCGTGACTAGACCGTCAATACCGCGGTTTGATTGCGTCCGCACTGTTACTCCGTGCCAGGAAGGGCTCACAACAAGGGAAGTGTCCAGGCTCCTCGGAGTGAACCAAAATGATGTGTTCGGGCATGAAGGAGATACAGAGAGACCGGAACTGTCGATGATATGGCTCACTCAGGCCGCCCAAGGGCTAATACTGCAGTGGAATATCGCTACGTACGGGTTATGGCTCGGAGGAACCCTGACGGCAGCGTCACCATGTTTAATAATGCTTTTCGTGCAGCCACAGGACGTCGTGTTACGACTCAAACTGTGCGCATTAGGCTGCATGATGCGAATCTTCACTCTCGACGTCCATGGCGAGGTCCATCTTTGCAGCGACGACGCCACGCAGCGCGGTACACATGGGCCCAACCACATGCAGAATGGACCCGCTCAGGATTAGCATCACGTTCTCTTCACCGATGAGTGTCCCATATGCCTTCAGACAGGCGTGTTTGGAGGCAACCCGGACAGGCTGAACGCCTTAAACACATTATACAGCGAGTGCAGCAACGTGGAGGTTCCTTGCTGTTTTGGGGTGACATTATGTGGGGCCGACGTACGCCGCTGGTGGTCATCGAAGGCCCCCGTAACGGCTGTACGACAGGTAAATGCCAATCTCCGACCGATAGTGCAACTATATCAGCAACATATTGGCGAGGCATTCGTCTTCATGGACGACAATTTGCGTTCCCATCGTGCACATCTTTTGAATGTCTTCCTTCAGGATACCGATGTCGCTCGACTAGAGTGGCCAGCACGTTCTCTGGACATGATCCCTATCGAACATGCCTGGGATAGACTGAAAAGGGCTCTTTATGGACGAGTGACCTACCAACCACTCCAAGGGATCTATGCCGAATCACCGTTTACGAGTGGAACAATCTGGACCAACAGTGCCTTGGTGAACTTGTGGATAGTATGCCACGACGAATATAGGCATGCATCAATGCAAGAAGACGTGCTACTGGGTATTAGAGGTACCGGTGTGTACAGCAATCTGGCCCATCACCCATGGAGGTCTCGCTGTATGGTGGTACAAAATGCAATGTGTGGTTTTCATGAGGAATAAAAAGTGCGGAAATGATGTTTATATTGGTCTCTATTCCATTTTTCTGTACAGGTTTCGAAACTCTTGGAACCGAGGTGATGCAAAACTTCTTTTGATGTATATATTTCTTCCTGTAGCACTTATAAATTAGATTGCGGAATAGTAAACTTTATGGCGACCTTGAGCTGCTCTCGTATATTCAGCCCAGTAGCGTCATATAAGTTGTGCTATACTTCGGCAAACTGTCTTATTGCCGTCTTCCAGTTGTTCATATGTCTGATGAGCGCCGTCTTATACAAACGCTTTTTCCTGTTATCGATTTTGGCCCATGGTAGTCGATAGTTGATCCGCTGGCGAAGGAAGGGGATGTGCGCCATCGGACGTTGAGCCGCAGTCCATAGTCGCGTTTGGGACGCTGCAGGCGTATGTGCCTCGTCGTACAATGTTATGCGGCCTCCCATCGGCGTGACGTCGGCGGATCCTTCAGCCGTATCGGAGATCTTCGCAAAAGGGGCCGGCAACGCTTCGGGCACCTCGGTCATGCCTACTGCCTATATAGCCCCTGCACGCCTGAGTCGCAGACTGATGGACACCAGGCGGCAGTGCGAGCACTAGCAGAGGCAGCAACTTCCAAGGGACCTATTCGAGTCCGCCACATACGTGACCACAAAACAGTGCCGCGAGGATTTTGCCACCGGCCGCTATAAAGGTCGGCGCCAGAGCTGTACAGCTCAGCTCCTACGGGCTCGAGAGCTCTCCTAGCCTCCGGGCGAGTGCTGTTCACCCCATGGTCTTAGGACGCTCTCGAAGTCCATCGTGGGACTGGCGCCGATCAGATACCAGCAAACTCCTATGTTTAGAAAGAACTGAAGACCACTGAAAGGAACTCGATGTGGTATTAGAAATGTCTGGGTAGCAGGACAGAGCGGATTAGGTTGTGGAAATGGGCGAAAATAAGCTGTAGTCAGTTGCACTCAACATAAAAACTTTGTTCATCAACACATAATATTACAACAAGGATGCAAAACACTCAAATCTTTAATCGATCTCCTTTGATTAACTTTAGATCGGCTGAAGTCCACACTCAAAATCCAAGACAGAAGGCCTAAGAAATACAAGGTTTTTCTGGAGGTTCCACCCAAGTGTATTTCCTAAATCTTCAATCTAAACAGGCTGAAGGCCTTAGCAATTTAATTTCAATCGAACTTGGGTGGAGGCCGCATGTTAAGGAATAAGAAGAGTTTCAATCAAAAGGCAGAAGGTCTTATCTTAAAACATTTCATGCAAAACTCGGCTGAAGGTCCCATACAAAAGCATAACAATCTTATGCCTAAAGGGCAAGACAAGAACATTAATTTAAGAAATATTAAAAGTCGGCTGAAGGCCGCACATCAACAAATAATTTAACATCTTAAGCCCTACAAAGAAGAGTTTCAGTTTTAAAAGGCAGAAGGCCGTATTTTAAAACATTTCTTTTAAAATTCGGCTGAAGGCCCCTATAAAGAATAACAATCTCATGCCTTAAGGGCAAGACAAGAACAACAATTTAAGAGCAATTGACACACGGCCGAATGCCACACATCAACCAAATAACTAAAACACAAACAGGGAAATAATTATGTAATAAACAAGGAATGACGCTCAGAAGTTTGGAAGGGTCTGCCTGGGGTTGTAACACTAACGCCTGTTTAGGTGAGACAGACAGCCTGTCCAACGACTTCTTAATCTGAAGGGAACCCAACCAACAGACAGCCGACTGGCCAATCAACAAGATCAGTTCCGCTCCACGCAATCAGCAAAACGACCGCACGATTTCAATACAACGACACACAGAATATTGGCCCCCACAACAATCAACAACACCTCAGGTGTCGCACTACACGTCGCGCTGGGCAGCAACAACACGACGAGGAAATACACTGCCGAAAATTACGTCAACGACCAGGGCAGGAAACCGGACCGTCAACGGCCACAAGGCAGAAGATACTTCTGGTCAACTTCAATAACAGGGAATAAATTAAGTTAAACTCGACAGGAAGATAGCGGGAATCTTAGCCAACTTGAATATACACACGTTGTTGTTCGCGGGAATGTTCGAAAAACGACAACCAGGATCAAACGAACAAATGTAAATAGTAGAGGCTCGATAGTAGGTTAAGTGACGACTCAACTTTCATGTACAAGATCTGTGGGCGACGAACTCCGTAACACCCGCAAGCGGCACCTCACACTCCAACCGCGCGTGCACACTGCCAACGGCCCCGGCCAGAGTACGCGCGACGGACACTTCCTTGCTACTCCACGCCAACCGACCGACTGGTCACACACCACCCAGCCGGAAACTATATCCGCCACACCAAAGATAGTACAGCAGTACTAGTATCGATACACGCTGCTGCTGCCACTCAGGGAGAGGACAGCAACATTATCAAGGTAACCACGAGAGAAATAAAACCACAGGACTGCAACCAAGGTTTAACCGAAGACAAGCATGACTCGAGCCAGCCACGGCCCAGTATTAACTACCAAAAAGCAACTGTAAAACCTCCATTTCCAGCCGTGCTCCAATAACTTCTCGAGCAAAGGAAAGTACACACTGTAGAAGAGGGACTATGTGAAATTTTGATAAATAAGTTTAGTGTAACCAAGTAAGTTTTGTATAAACACAGATGGTGCTTTTCTCCCTCACCAGAAATTTCCCTCATAAACTGTGTAATTTTGTATTGCTTTATGATAGTAGTCCCTTTCGATGTGCATAAGTCAACAATGCGATAGATGCAACCATTTCCAATTACTCTGTACACACAGGCTTCATCTTAAAATGGTCAAACAGCGACGGATATAATCTTCCCATCCGTTGTGCGCTGTGCTAAGATCTTAGTTCGTTTTACTTTTCGCACACCAGACACACGAATAAGTCACTTATACCAAGCTGACAAAGTAGATAAAAAATTTAGAGAACAATGGGAGTAATTTAGATGTCGGAAATTCTATATTTTTTGCTGAAAGAAGGCTTCAAGTTCATCTGAAAACTGGAGCACAGTGTACGTGTCGGGGGTATAAAATAAGATGCAAATAAGTAAAATTCAGGTTCCGGCAGCGATAAAAATGGTTCAAATGGCTCTGAGCACTATGGGACTTAACTTCTGAGGTCATCAGTCCCCTAGAACTTAGAACTACTTGAACCTAAACAACCTAAGGACATGACACACATCCATGTCCGAGGCAAGATTCGAAACTGCGTCCGTAGCGGTCCCGCGGTTCCAGACTGTAGCGCCTAGAACCGCTCGGCCACCCCACTGGCAGTGATACTTATACTGTTCGTTTCACTGGATTTCGTTTCTGTCACATAACAGCAGGGGGTAATTCACGTGTCTTTGCCTCTTGCAGTAGAAAAGTGGAGATTTTATCGTTTATTGCTGCAATTATTATTTCTAAAAGGCAGTATTTCGCATATTATCCGTTCCTCATCACCGTGCTGTACACAGTGCAGTAACAGAGAAAAATTCTTTATACTGTCGCCTCATTTGTAAACTGTCTGTGGTAGCGACACACAACAAAGATAATCGGGAGTGAACGAATAGTTATTTATTTTCCTCACTATAGCCTACAATATCCTTACCTTTCGTAGGCCGCAGTAAGAGCTCATGTACTCCATTCTAGTAAAAATCTTCCACCTTCTCTTCTCTCTCTTTGTCGGTGTCACGTGAACGTGGTCTTTGTTTTATTTTTCCTGCCCGACTAAATAGTCGTTCTCATATGGAAACAAACAACAAATCGCCTGGAGCAAGATTTAGACTGTATCGACAGCGAGCGCAATATCTGTAGCACAATAAACTAACTGCACGCTCCACCTAACATTGCACAGCTTCCATGACGCCTAACACAAGGAAGATACCTATGTCTGAAATGTGTCAGAGAGCCTACAATTTGACAAAGAATTGTCTTTTTCTTTCCTAAACAATAATTACCATGATTCTCCATGGTTTCTGCAGTTAGAGATTCAATGTACCTGTCGTTTATTTCAGTAATCCGTTGATTTAGAATAAATTCGAAGTGTGTTTTGAAACATCCGAGGATAATAACCTGCAGCAATGCGAACACGGAAACAGTCTCCGCTTCACCAAAACAAAAATTTTCTCTTCATGATACCTAATATTGACTTGACTCAGCCGGCCGGAGTGGCCAAGCGGTTCTGGGCGCTACAGTCTGGAACCGCGCGACCGCTACGGTCGCAGGTTCGAATCCTGCCTCGGGCATGGATGAGTGTGATGTCCTTAGGTTAGTTAGGTTTAAGTAGTTCTAAGTTACAGGGGACTGATGACTCCAGAAGTTAAGTCCCATAGTGCTCAGAGCAATTTGAACCATTTGAACTTGACTCAGGACTAAATAGTTTTTAATGAACTTTGAAATTTTACGTAAACAACAAAGAGAAAACAACTAAATCATCAACAGTAAAGCGTAAGTTTCTCCCATCTTTATCTGAATCGTTAATTTATAAGTCCAAATCCCTAAAACACCAAATCGCTCAAGGCAAATTCCGGGATGGTTCCTTTAAAAAGACGAGGCCGATTTGCTTTACCAACGTTGCGATTTCGTGTTCCCTCTACAAAAACAAAATTCGCCGACGGGTCGTTACATTCTAATTTTACTTCCTTTGTAAAGGTTGAAAACAGCAGCACTGTGAGTTTACTCGTACATTGTCGCTTATGTACAAAATCATAGTGTCTTAATAGGAAAATTTAAATTGTGTTTTTAATTTCATCATCGTCTGTCCAATCACTCCCTTGTTCGCATGATCTGCCTGTGTGACTACATCCCTTGTTCTGTGTGGATAAGGTATTATCACTTTTGGCATTCTCCCTTTGTAGACATTGTAGCCAAAGTGATTTTTATCAGTAGTTATGCATGTTTTAGTGATTTAATGTACCTGAAAGATAATATCTGCTCACAACAAATGTATTTTGGTTCTCTCTATATACTTTTCATATCTTATCTTGCACATCTGAAGATCGACTGCAACGGTCGAAACTGATCATGAGTCGTTAGAAGCTCTCGCGGTTGTGATTTAAATAAACGGTTTTATTCTGTAGTGTTTGAACCTGCTGTATTTTTCTTCTCACTTCTCTAATTTCTTAAACTGTATTTACACTGAATTTTTATTATAATGTTGTTATATATAATCGAAACATGTCTAATTTTTGTGTTCTGAACATAGTTTCCCATCAGGCGGTAGACATATTTTGGGAAAATGTGATGACAATTCTTGAATGATCAAGGTATGTGAGGCACGAGTTTTGTACACTGCTTGTGTTTCGTAACTGATAGCTGCCACCCACATCGACATCCGTGGCTCTACCATCAAAATCAGTATACAATAGTCTGAAGCACCTTCACGGTAGGGTTTACAGTTGTTTTCCGTTCATTGGTCGTTGTCGAAAATAGTACGTTAATAGCTACAGTAACTTGCAGACATACATTTAATGTGGCGTGCAATAGAATGTCGGTCTCGGAAATCCGATGGAGTCAATAAGGAATAACTTCACTGTAGACATAATACTGACTGGAAGAAATGTAAACGGCCCCTGTGTCCGAGCGGTTCTAGGCGCTTCAGTCCGGAACGGCGCTGCTGCTATGGAAATGGCTCGTTCTAGATTGCTTTCCATTGTTCTCTACAAAGAACTGACGGAAGAATGTGAGAAGATGGTGTCAGAACATGAAGAAAAAGAAATTTACATTTTTAAGAATACATTGTGGAGAATATTATTTGGCTACAGTTACTAACCTATCATAAACAACGCGTTCAACTAATGGATGAATGGAAGGACGGATTAAATTTAAATATCTAATCGAGTACGAGCTTATAGGAAAACTAAATCGAATAGGAGGAACGTTGGGGGTGGAAATCGACCGTGTCCATTTCAAAGAAACCATTCCTTGTATTTGTCCTTAGCGATTTATGGAAACGGTGGAGATTCAGAATTTGGATACCCAGACGAGGATTGCAACCGCCGTCCTCCCAAATGCGAGTACAGCATAGGATTCTCTGCGCTATCTTGCTCGGTGCAGACAATGGGAACAAATAAGTTTGAACAGAGAACTAAGTTGTGCTAGTGGATTGTGTAGTAATAAACACAGGAGACTGACGTCATCAATTGGAACAATTTCTGTGAACTTCAGTTGTTGATTTGAGTTGTAAATGTTTTTAGTCAGTAAAAGAGTAAATATTCATATCCACTCATTGGCTTCTTATTTGAAAATAGCTTTACACCGTCTTCTATTTGTATCCTTTTTCCTAGCAAACGCAGGTAGCGTTTCTCCACGTACGGTGCTCTATTTAATAAGACCTGTTCTTAGTAACGCAACTGCATTCGAGAAAAAGCAGGACACCTTGAACGACTAGAGAAGGGACGTGCATATTCACAGGACATGTACAGTACTATGTTCTGCAGAAACAATTTGCATTTCAGTCACCTCGATTCAGCTTGTGTCCTGTTGCCTAGTAGGAACAGAGTATGCGATGGGCCTTGGTAACATTGTACCATGTGCGATGGCATCGACGCATATAAGACACAGACGGGTTTTGTAGTATAGCCATCCATGCTGCATTCACTTTGTTCCAAAGTTGATCCGTGGTGGGTAGCACTGGGTCAGAGCGCTGCACCTGTCGTTTCACCATATCACATTCATTTTGCGTTGGCGATAGGTCTGGTGATCTGGCAGGCCAGGGGAAAAGGCTGACGTAATGTGACACCAAGAAGATACGTGTTTGTGCAGCAACGTGTGGTCGTGCATTGGTGAAAAAGGGCGTCCGGGGTGAAATTGTACGGCTGCAGGTCACAGTATTTCACATAGGACACACTGGTCACAGTATGTATGAATGTCCTGTTTGCATACGTCAAATCTCAAACGCTAATACTGTGAAACTTGAAAGCATACGCACACGTAAGTCACGAAGTCTTCATCATACATCAAACGTCAAAGTGTGCAAAGAATAATACTCTTGGGAGTTTACTGTTTTTTGGTAAACACATGCGGTGGCGACCATAGGTGCCCAGATGTGGCAGTGAATTTTCTTACTTTATCTTTCAGCACTGTGTCATACTCTACAACTAACTTGTACGCCTGTTAATGCATGTTTTACTGTCAATCTACTTAATAGGGAATTTGAATGAATACTGACTATTGTGGCGTCTGAAAAAAAAGTACTTTAAATTTACTAAGCTTTGGCTGAAAGGTGAAAGTAGACAATTCTATTTTTTTCATCTATATTTGCACTAAGACAGAATATAATGTTAAGCCTTCTATGAACAATTTCTGTTCAGCTGGTATTATTCTGAGTCTACCGGTGAAGTAACTGATTGAAATGTAATACTGTTATTTAATTTCGCGAATTTGGAGCTTTCCTTTTGAGATCTTGTTGAAGAAGAGTAAACTTGGTGTTAAGGTTCTAAGATAATGATTGTTTTGTTAGGGAAGTTAGGTTGCACATATCAAGAAGTTCCTTGTGACTTGTGATAACTTGTGATAT
Organism: Schistocerca nitens; assembly: GCF_023898315.1. Lineage (NCBI taxonomy): Eukaryota > Metazoa > Arthropoda > Insecta > Orthoptera > Acrididae > Schistocerca > Schistocerca nitens. The sequence goes on from NC_064614.1 coordinate 977,711,862, forward strand.
GTATTTCGCTTATCTTTGCCAGACAGAATGATATGCTGCTTTTTGAGGAAAAGTGCTTGAGATGATATTTTCTGTAGTTACATATTTTGTCAAGTAGCCTATGAATTTTTGAGGTGTGTATAACTGATGACTTTTTTTGTGATAAGAGATTGTGCATGAGTGCTTCTGAAGTGAGAAAGGTATTTCTGATGGGCAGTAGTTTAATTAGGAAGTTTTCGAACTGATGCTTGTTCTGCTATTTACGAAATAGCTTAAATAGTCATCTTTTCAGAGTTGTATGCATATAAATGAGGAATATACGGAATACTGTGCGATATAGATAAGGAATATGATGAGGAACTTTTGGATTGACATGGAGTCTTATGAAGGTATTGTGGTTTATAATGGCGCAACTATGGTGTATAGTGTTGCAATTATAGCATATTATATGAAGTGGATTATGATTCATAGGACATAATGCTGAAGATTAACGAAATATGAGTATATAGTTCTGAGGAAGACATGTGAGACATTATATATGCTTTAGTGAGGAAACATTTTTTACAGTTATTTATGGAACAAGTCAATGTAAGGACTGTACACTCTTTAAAGAAAGCAACTCACAGCCTTACTAGATATATGGATGATCAGTTTGTGCACACTTTCTTCGATGGTAGAGTCAAAGTGATATTTTCAAGGGAGAATTATTTTGTCATGAAAGGTTTACTTAGAAGACAATATTATTAAAGTTTTGTTACTACTGATGTGATGCATTATGACATGTAAGTCATCGATTATGGGATTAAGGAAAGAACATACCTGCTATATACAGTATAAACTCCAGAAAACACGAAACTTTTACCAGTATGAAACACCAACTCATGATTTTATTTTCATCCATTTTGAGATGAGAGAGCATATCTGGCTGCATCTGTCGATTAATGAGCATGAATGGTTTCACAAAGATTTTTTTTTCTGCTGCTGAATTAAGTGATGTATGTGTGAGATAAATTTCCTAGCTTTGCAAAGTTGTGGAATGAAAATGTTCCAAAAAGCATGTTGTTTCTCTATATATTACTGTTTACACTTACTGTCCTTTATTTTTTGTGGTGTGACATAATCATAACTGAATTTTTCTCCATTACAGAAGTATTAAAAAAACACAAAATTGGACGCATTTGTGTAAACTAAGCAATAGTTTCTGATCGGGACTTAACATACTTAGTGAACGAGCCACATTCTAACAACACGAACGTTGCAGTGGTCTGTTCCAGACAACTAGACATTCTAGAATAACCCAGTCGTTTCAAAAACACTGAACCATGACTTGTATATAAATATGTAATACATTTTAAAACATTTTTATTTTGAATTTGTGGTACTTCTACACCCTGATGCAAGTTGATCTGCTACATTTTTATGCATATTGTAAATAATTGTGTAAAATGAGTTACGTCAATACTTAAGTGCTTTTTCCTGTTTAAACAACTTTATTTCAGAATGAGTGAATATGTAGGTTCCGCCACAATAAAGATGCAGTGCCGAGCCTAGAACGTTAAGTTAAGGTGATTGTAAAAAATGATTCTTTTTCTCTTGTGATTAAGTGATTAAGTAACGCTGAATCTCAAGAGAAGTTATTTGCTTCATTTTCGGTTAATAAATTATTTATTTCAGCTATTACAGAACAGTTCGAAAATAAATCTTTTTGGTTTGCATCTTAGAGTAAGTTATGTCATTATTAGTTGAGTTATATCTCTTTTTAATGATGGATTTATTTTGCTGTTGTGTTGACTATGTGGGGCCATATAATTCTGAGTTCTCACACAGACAAGTTGACATTTGCCATCTGACGATATTGACCTTTTGATGCTAATTGTCATTTTCAGTTTCATGATCATCATGTAAATAATAATAATAGAAAGGAAGTACTTGTGATAATCACTGACCCAATGCTCAATGACTGAATGTGTAATAAGTTAGGAAAACAACTTACTATGCAGTGATAAGAAATGACTTGCAGTGATAAGAAATAACTTCCTTTACTAACCCTAACTATGTTAACTGAATTTCAAGTCCCTTATAATGTATATAAAGGGATTGCTGGTATACTCAAATATAATTCTGCTGATTATCTAACTAGAGAAACATAATTATATGAAATTTTACTTTGTTTGTTGATATGCTGTTCTGACTGTGACAATATCAATCACATGTGACTACTTTTTATAAAAAAAACGCCAGGATCTATGATTTATTTTATTATTTTTTTTAAATATGTCACCATTAATATCTAAGGAAAAATCTATGCCTGGATAAAAATATGTACTTCATGTGACACTGTATACTGCACCATCAGAAAATGAATTTGTATAGAACAGGTTTGCCACTATGTGGGTGGCCTGGACTTGATACTTGCAACTGTACTTAAAGGAAATTGCCACAGTTCTTTAATTATCTGTGGCAATTTTGAGTCTTTTACTGAGCACTAGGCGTATGTGCCTATTCAGATGATGTAGATTTTATATTCCTTTGTGTATGACTTGTTATTATTCATTCATTCACTATAATTTGTTTCTGTTATTATGTCATAGTTGAGACTTTTGAGATTCTGTGTCAATTATGAGAACCTATTTTCTCAAAGAGATACAAATTCAATGCTTTTATGATATTATCACGAATTTTGCGAAATTCAGCAAAGTATACTTGTGCCTGGTGCTATCAGTACTGATTCTGTACAGTATCTGTATCTGAATATGAATAGGATTAACACACGACATTTTAATGAGGTTGTCAGTGGACATAATATTCGTAGCTATTTGCTGAGTCTGCTGACGCCTCAAACTTGTGTGTCCTCAAATGAATACATTAACCTTCTTTGTGTGGTTTTCAGTGGACATAATGTAAGTAGCTAGCTCCTGAGTCTGCCTACAACCCGAACGTATGTGTCCTCACCTAAATATATTAACTTTCCATTGTGAATGTCACTGGACATAGTGTGAGATATCCCTGATTCTGCTGCACCTGAAACGTGTTTATTTACCTGTTTATCTAGTGACAGGTGATATTGACAGTTCTTCAAATGAACTGCCGCCATTGTCATGAAGATATAAGTGCTTATCCGCACAGTGGTATTTATATATTTCTTTTCTTTCTCTTTGAACTATTTCAGATCCATTTAATATTTGTATATATGCAACTCAAAGACATTTTTACACATTTGGAGGACTACAAATAACATTTCATTATCATATCAAACGAAGATCTATCTATGTGGTTATGAGTGTTTACATGCACAAGATGATGCTTGTATATTATTTTCTCCAGTTTACCTTGTGCTACTTATCAATTTCTTGTCATGTACGTAAGTTACTTAACTTTATGCTTGTGTTTATGTATTTTACTGCTTTCGTAAGACATCAGATGATCTTTTCCTCAGTCTTGCTATGTAAAAATTTTGCATTTGCTCTTGGCAAACATGTTAGGCAAGAATTATACCAAAAAATTCAAAGTGAGGATGGAGATAATGAAAGTTGGACGTCATTTCTTTTCTTTTTTTCTTTTGGAAAGTTGGCCACTGATTCTGCTGTTGTGTGCAGACATAAACTCTGAGTCTGAGATAATATTATTGCTATTATTACGAGTGATAGCCAGCGAACAGTTGTTAGTAATAGTTGGACGCAGACTGACGTGGAGAGAAGTTGCATGTCAGGAGAGCTCGCAGTCTGCTCTGTCCATGCTTGTGGCGTCAGATGATATTTTGGTAGTAACAGAGGATTTTCGGCAACTTCCGTTTCTGCTGCCTGCAGCTGTCGCTCGGTTTCACACAGGAGGGAGTTTGTCAGGTTTGTGTATGTGCACTTTGAGAGTAATATTCCAGTCTTTGTTGTGATGAGCTATGTCGTTATTGACTATAGCATTATGGAAAAATTAAAGTTTTGAAACTGTTCAAGGAGAAGGAAAGACTAAGTAAAGTATGTCAATGTATGATTCTCCATGTCCAGAACACTGCAAATTAAAAGTTTTTATTGTTTTATCTTTACGCTGCTTAAGGCTTGTTGATTAAATCTCTCTTAATCATTTAATTTCCGCACACAAAAAGCATAGGTGTAGTTACATCAGTAGTTGTAACCATGCATTGCACTATGCATAGATCGTAGTATTTCTTTTGAATTATTGTAGCGTGTTACTGACCACACAGCTGCAGCAGCAAGGCGAGGTAAGTTGTGTGTTGCATGCAGGAGCATTGCAATATAATTGTTAGCAGAGTTACAGAATATTTTAAAATTCGTAGTCAGATACTAGAGAACTGAGTTTTCATTATTTGTGGGAAGAGAAATCAATTACTGTTTTTGTTCTCTATCAGAATACTGACATGTCCAAGAGTAGGACGTTCCAGAAAATATTTTGATACTGACATGTTAGAATAAGGGTTTCCATAATACAGGTTGTACTGTTTCATATCACATTTTATGGCAACGATATTACAGTTTCGCTATATTGCCATGTAATTTTTAGAGAAAAGTTTAACGATAAAACTCTCTGAGATGGAGCTTTACACATTTCCATACGTTTTTCACAACGCTAATAATAATTCTTACTATAACTGATAGTCAAAACAAACAACTTTCAATACTGATCCGCAAAAAATTGATAATTAAACGGTCACCAGCTCACTGGGGCAATGAATATCCAAAATCCTAATAAAGTAATGGCAAAGAAAAATAAAGCGAATAATCATTAGTATGGTAACAGAAGATCGTCATGATTTTCCACAACACAGCAGTTCAGGAGCAAACAAATAAATCAGAAAGCACTGAGTTTCTACTTACATATTCTGAAAAACTAAATTTTGAAGGTGAAGGTAAATGAAGTGGCTGGTTAAACAAATGACTGGATGTAACTGATACTTCGTTATTTAAAAAAAAATTACCGTCGGTAACCTCAGCGTAACGTAATTCAAACTTTGGAAAAGGCAGACAATTTACATTTAATTATTGAAAGATTGAATTGAATTTACTTTAAGCAAATGAGCAACTGATTTACTCTTAACATAAGAAAAACAATCTATATACCAAGCCACCAGGAGTCGCTCGCTAAGCTAAAAACAGAATAAATGAAGGGGTGCACTCTTAATTTGTGCTGTACCTTTAGTTATTTGTTTTGCCATTGAAATTTTATGTAACTTTAAGTGAGTGGGATTAATACTCAAAATTGCAAATTATTTAAGCCTATATTATGGAATACAAGAATGACCAGTTACTGAGGCTGCAAAATTTAGACTGAAACTGGTCATTAGCAAAGAAACAAAACTGGCTGTAAATAGTAAACCAATTTTCGCATATTTACGACACTAGGCGATTGCAAGGAAAGAGGAAGTATCCTGTTTGGCGATAACGTCTGAGAGCAATGACAACACAGGTACTCCACCAATTTCAACTATTGCTGGTTATTATTCAAAAAACTTATTTATTAAAGTTTGTGAAAGAAATGCCTGTGGATAATGCCTGTGCGATATTAGTCATACTTTGTCAATAAACGATCTTACGATGTTGTTGAGACGGACAATGTAGACGATGGCAATGTTGAGCTGCTGCTGCTTGCGAACCACGAATTGTTCCCAGAGTCACAGATAAAATGAGACTGATAATAGTTAGAAATGCAGCGTCCTGCGTCTGTCCACTCCGACTGTGCTCTCAATATTGGCAGTCTAACAAAGTAGGTGTGCCTACACTGCACAATGCGTCTGCGGGAGCGCCAACAAACATTTCCGCACTCTTTCCCGACTCAAGTTGTTCTGTCCGCACTCTGCTCGCAATGCGACGGAGACTCTCCATAAGCAAAGATAAAAAAACGGCACAGCTACTGCCAATTCGTCGTTGCTATCGATATATTTAAATTAAGTTCGATTACCTATTACCCAGAAATTTGCAATATTTGCATTATAATTGCAATGAATTATACTCATTCACAAATAAATACAATATTACATTCATTACGTATTAAATATAGTTCCTGCAATATAGCTTACAGATTCAGAACTAGTAGTATATTACAATTTGTCGACAGAATACAAATGGGGAGAAATTCTGAATAGAAGAAGTTACTCTATCTGCTCTTTTGATGTTACAAGTTCCACGTACTGGGAGATAGACAGAAGCTGACGACGGCACCATTATGCTCTGGCAAATGTTCACGTGGCTCCAGTGAAGGTCATGCAAGGCATCATGACTATAGGGTTGTATACTGGTTGCAGACCATGTACACTCTCCATGAAGCTCATGTTTCCCGACAGCAGCGGCATTTTTCGACAAGATAATGCGCAGATTCACAACGCAGTTCAAGGAACACAGTGGCGAGTTGTAATTGATGTGCTAACCTCCCAACCTACCAGGTCTGCACCCGACCAAACACATCTGGGATGTGATTGAACGGGGCATCAGAGCGCCCCGCCCCGTCCCAGTAATTTATAGGTATTAGGTGTCTGATTCGGGCAGATGTCGAGCCAACAGCAACTCCACCCCTCCCCTTCACCCAGCGACTTACCAAGGCCTCATTGCATCCACGCCACGATGCGTCGTCGCCGTTATCCGTGCCAAGATGGGCATACCAGCTATTAGTTCCCGGTTGGTCAATATGAGGGCAGTTCTAATCATTGTCAAGGTTCTGGTCGGCGAGGTCCGGCCATCACAAACGAGGATTGGTGTACTGTCTACCAAGTACATCGTAAACCCTTCGTATCCGCGCGTGCCATCTGAAAGCAAATAATGGACTCATTGCAACTTTATGTGTCAACTTGCACCGTTGATACGATAGTAGCACCTGTCAAACGAGAGAATTACCGTCCAAAGCAGAGGCTGCGGTTAAGTCCACAACACAAACGGCTGCATTTGAATTCGTGCCTTGATCGGGAGTCATGGACTGCTGATAAATTGCATCGGATTGTGTTCAGTGATGGATCACGGTTGTACACAGGATGACATTGTCGGCGAGTATGGCGACAACATGGGGAATAGGTCTCATTGTTCCTAAGGTTAAGAGAGGCACAACAGTACTACTCTTGGTGTCAAGGTGTTGGTAGCCATAGGGTTTGACTTAAGGACATGGTTGTTACTGGTTGAGGGAATTCCGATGGCACAACGCTACACGTACCTCCTGGATGCTCGTGTGTTACCTCTCACGTGACAGTATCGTGTTGCCATTTTTCAACACGGCAATGCTTGTCCACATATGGTACGTGTCTTTATGAACTGTCTGTGTGATGCTGAAGTACTCGTGTGGCCTGAAAGATCCATATGACTGTCCCCAATAGAACAACAGATGTCAACTGCATCCTAGTGGCAGTATCCGGGATATAAAGGCTCAGTCACAACACTTCAGCACCAGGTTGTCTCAGGAGAGGATACAATAACCCTTCACAATCGAATCAGTGCATGCAACCAGGCTGGATGGGGAATAATATCATACGGTTAAGTGGGATGCTACTGGGAAATTCTTTGTAGACTCGTTTTTCCGTGGAACCAGGCCAGAGGGGGTGCAATGTCATACAAATAAGTTGGCAATTCCTTTGAAAATCTTACACGAATTTATAATCGCTTGCATAAAATCACGTACCCTGTCCAACTGTGAAGTTTATTTCATTTCCTCTCCGCTTTCTGCGTTTTTCGCTTTTTTTTGTCAGGCAGCGTAGCAATAAAATCATAGCAGTATAATTGAAAATGGTTTGAAACAAGATCTGAATGTACCAAACGAAAATGTGAATAACAATATTAGAGACCGTAGCGAATAGTATGGGGTTACAAAAGCAAATGCTGTCTATTCTAAGAAAGAGAAAATAGAAGGCTGCACCAGCTAGGGAGTCTGAGAAACGATGAAGTTCTGGTAGGAAAGAAGGGTAATGTTTTGGAAAGAGAAATATCACCTTGCTCGAAGTAAAGTCTGATGTGGTTCCTAGCTAGGTACACGTGGCAAAGGCTGGAGCGTTTTATGTCACTTTTGACTTGAGCATATCTCCTCTATATTCTGACCTTGGCTCTTTAGCAATGTACTTATTTATTTAGCGTATGGCATTACATATGAGAAGCGACTAGCAATTGTGGATTACGCAGTTTTACAAAAAGATATTAATTTCATAATTTATAATTTAAAAATAAGTCTATAAAATAATATCTAATTTGTCGATCCAGTCAAGTTCTGCCTCTGTGACTTCAAAGAAATCTTCCAAGTTCCCAAGGTAGGCTCTTCTGCTTAAACTTCTTACAATGTAATGGATCGTCTGGTGTTTATTTCCACAGCCACACTAAGAAGATGAAGTCTTCCCCCATCGGTAGAGGCTTTCCGCGCGGATTCTGTGGCCTGTGTTGATCCAGTTTATTGTTTTCCAGGCACGTCACGTTATTTCCACACAGGCTTGTCCTGTGTCAGGTCTTTGGAGGGTCTGATGTTCCTCATGGGCAATAGTGTTCCACATTTCTGTCCTTTTTTTGTTGTTACCGAAAGTAGTTGCCTGTAGCGATTCTGCCAGTAGGACAGATAGCTGCCTAGATTTTAATCGGTTCATTCGGAGTGCGGGAACGTCAGAGTGCATTGGAAGCTCGGGGATTTTAAGTAATTTTTGGTATTCCTTGAGGAGGGCGTTATGTCTTCGGTGGTCTGGTGACGCAATGTTGCTTAGAGGTGGTAACTAGTATAGAGGAGTAGATTAGATGCGGCCTGTTATTGTCCTCATTGCTGCATTTAGCTCCACGTCAATTGCTACTGAGCCACACTGGGGCACAGTATTCGGCAACAGAATAGAGCAGCCCTGAGGCAGCGCATCGCAGTGTCCTAGATCTTGCGCCCCCTAAGGTACCACTCAGCTTCTGAATGATGTTACTGCGTGATCTAAGCTTTGCTGCGGTGTTTGCTATGTGCTTCCTGTAAGAGAGGGTTCTATCAAGAGTCACTCCTAGATATTTTGGAGAGTCTTGGTGGTGAAGGACTTGACGATTAAAGGTGACATTCAACTTCGCATTGGCCATTCTGTTGTTAAGGTGAAAGCAGCTGACTTCAGTTTTCATTGGATTTGGTATCAGTATCCACTTTTTGAATTTTTCATCTATTGTGCTTAGATCTGCGGATAGGATCTCCTCACCAGCTTCAAGAGTTCTCTGGTGGATAGCTAAGGCCAGATCGTCTGCATAGATGAACTTCCTTGACTCTGTTTCAGGCAGGTCAGATGTACACAAGTTGAACAGGATAGGCGCCAAAACTGAACCTTGAGGAAGACCATTATCAAGTTTCTTCTGTCTGCTTAGTTGGTTGCCAAGGACTACTTACTAGTATCTCTCAGACAGCATCTTGTTTATGAGCCTGATTCTGGTTTGACAGTGTATGACACTGGCGAGATTGTACAAGAGCCCTTGTCTCCATAATGTACCATAGGCAGCTGTAAGATCAATAAAAGCTGCACATATCCCCTGGATGGTGCTAAACGAGTATCAGAGCTGCCAGCCGGACTTATCTACTACAGATCTCGTAACTTAGACATGAACGCGAAACTACATCACAACGGTTCTCCTCAGAACCAACCAACCAGACACCTCTGCCATAACATTCGGATTAAAGCAATATAATTTTACGTTTTATAAAAATATCTTTCTGATGAAGACACCATTAGTAGGTTTCGAAATCAAGGTCACTGTACCTACCAGTTATTTGTAATCAGTTAGCTGTGTTGAAACTATTATACGGTTACTGAGTAACGCCCGTATTTAAAACTGTACTGGAGAGAAAGTTTTAAAAGACGATACCAGTTGTAATACTATAAAGAGATGGCAATAAATTCAACAGATTAATTGAAAAAATGTCGTCTTCGTTCAACATATCTACTTCTGCATGCCCAGTATGAAGATGTTGATCCTAAGAGTTTGGGATATCCTGTATACTGGACAGTTTATCATATCATCGGTAATTCCCGCAACGATGACATCGAAGTCTTTTCCATAGTCGATTAGTGCTAGGACTGTCGGATTGTCGCTTACATTACAAAAGCAACCGGAGGTGTCACTGATCGACTTTGGCTGTTTGTGAGAGTGCATGTGTGTGTGTGTGTGTGTGTGTGTGTGTGTGTGTGTAGAGGGAGAGAGAGACAGACAGACAGATAGAAGAGTGTTTGTTTCTGTGGTTTCCGAAGGGAGAGAAACGAGTGCGACAGAGACGCGTGCCTGGATCGGGCCGGCCGGGGGCATTACAGTGGGCGGTGGTGGGTGTGCACGCTCCGTCCAGTGGGCCCTAATGGACGCCGGGAATCTAATTTGTAGCCGGCTTTCTGGCTGCCGACAGGGCGCGCTGTCCTGCAGAACGTGGTTAGCTCTCTGGACACTTAAATCAGGGCAGAGCGGCAAGTGCTGCCTGCGATCGCCCGCTGTCTCCACCTGCTAGCGCCGCCCCTCCTGCTGCGGGACCAGGGCCGGCTTGAGTCGCTGCGGCTCTCCTTCTCCTACATCACGCACAATGCTAGCGAGATTGTGGGTCGTTAGCCTGCAGGTTGTCCAGCCAGCTTCTGCAATGTGAACTGCTGAGATTAGCTGACGCCAGTGGTTTATTCAGGAGCTACCGACCCTAGGATGAATCTGTGATGCCAACCCAGAGGACAGTTAAATATAAATATAAAGTAAAGAATTTGTGATCAGTAATACTAAAATGATAGTAAAATGTAGAGTCTGTGGTGGAAACCCGTGACTGGGATACTGGACTCACTGTAGAGTATACATCCTTCCTTTGCTGTGGCAATATGTGGGGTAGTGTGGCGAGATCGTCTCTCCAGCCGCTTTTCATTCATTGCGAAGATCCCCAGTACTCATTTCATAGCAGGCTTGGACCTGGGATCATCCTGGTTCGACTGGAACGAGGAAAACTCCCTATTCTGCAATGAACCCAGAACCTCGAGGGCCAGAGGCTAGTGCTGTCTCGGTAGACGACCACGGCCAAATTTTATGGCAGCTAACGCAAGAAACAGCTTTAACAACATTTTTCTTATAATTAAAAGCAAATATGTGACATTAAAGGTTTATTGTTTAAGAGTACACATTTTTTATACAATTTATGATTTTATCAACTGGCGATATTTAAAAAAAATCGAGTACTATAATTACTACGGTGTTCAAAAGGATCTATTGACATCGCAATTAACATATAATTGACGGTAGTATAATTATTATGATGCACAAATATTTTTATAAAAATACAATCTGACTTTAACAACCCATATTTCATTATGTGACTTTAAAATTTGCCGCTAAATTGCTCATTGTGGTCACGGGATCCTTCTATGACGTCATTAATCAGTAAGCTACCTGTCACACGATATGAATCTCAACATAAGTTACCCGCAATACGCTCTCAACGAAACAAGTTATCAGGAAACGGTGATCCCAGCGTCAAGATCCCGAGAACCCAATTGTAGCGACATGAAATAAAAAAATAAATGATGTATATCCTGGTTTGGATAAAGTGAGGTGTGAAATAAAAAGCCTTTGCATGGAAGTGAACTCACTTTAAACTCCCAAAATTCTGTTAACTGCCCGTTTTTCAAAGTCTTAACCGATCACTCCCTTGAGCGAATGTCGCTGTTAATTTGGCGCGAGGTAGAGCGTAGTTCAAGAGGTGGATGCTTCTCTGTCTACATCTACATCTACATCTATGCTCCGCAAGACACCTTGCAGAGGGTACCTTGTGTACCACTGTCGCGTCCCCTCTTTCCTGTTCCAGTCGCGAATGATTCCCTGGAAGAAGACTGCCGGTAAGGGTCCGTGTAGGCTCCAGTTACCCTAATTTTATACTCACGGTCCTTTCGCGAGAGACAAACAGAACGAAGCAATACATTTTTTAACTGCTCTCGGAACTTCAACAGCAAACCACACCATGATGCAGGAAACTCTTGCATTGTCTGCCACTGGAGTTTATTGAGCATCTCTGTGGTACTTTCGTGCGTACTAAATGAACATGTAACGAAACGTGCTGCTCTTATTTGGGTTTTCTCCATTTACTCTATTCATTCTATCACGAATGGATCCCATACTGACGAACTGAAAAGTATACTCGAATGAAATCATACAAAGCGATTATGTCTACGTCTTCCACGATTTTAAGACGCCTCACATCACCGTATTGAAACAATGTTTTAATTTTAATTTTTGCGGTGCTGGTCTCTAGGCCGCAAGGGTGGTTGGCACCTACTTTAGTACACCGACTGATTAATCACTAGTTTTTTATCTGAACTTCAAAATTCAGTTATTACCGCCTCGAGCTGCTAATAAAGTCAGTTGCGGCAGACAGGCCATCATCAGGTTCTTAAAGCCATCTCCAGCACCATGTCAAGTGAATATTTCGAAATACGGTAATCAAGGGAAATGTGATCAATTTCAACCGAAGAAGGACGATTCTCCATATTTCCTTAGGGTACCTAAATAGTAGGCCAAAAACATACACTATGGGACCAAAAGTATCCGGACACCTTGCTGAAAATTACTTACAAGTTCGTGGCGCCATCCATCGGTAATGCTGGAATTCAATAACGTGTTGGCCCACACTTAGCCTTGAAAAGCTTCCACTCTCACAGGCATACTATCAATCAGGTCCGGAAGGTTTGAAGGTTTCTTGGGGAATGGCAGCCCATTCTTCACGGTGAGGTATTGATGTTGGTCGGTGAGGCCTGGCACGAAGTCGGCGTTCCAAAACATCCCAAAGGTGTTCTGTAGGATTCAGGTCAGGACTTTACGCAGGTCAGTCCTTTACAGGGATGTTATGTCGTGTAACAACTCCGCCATAGGCCGTGCATTATGAATACGTACTCGATAGTGTCGAAAGATTCAATCGCCATCCCCGAATTGCTCTTCAACAGTGGGAAGCAAGAAGATGCTTAAAACAGGCCTGTGCTGTGAAAGTGCCAGAAAACAAGGGGTACAAGCCCCCTCCATGTAAATTACGACCACAACATAACACCACCTCCTCCGAATTTTACTATTGGCACTACACTCGCTGGCAGATGACGTTCACCGGGCATTAGCCATACCCACACCCTGCCATCGGATTGCCACGTTGTGTACCGTGATTGGTCACTCCACACAACGTTTTTCCACTATTCAATCGTCCAACGGCGATACGCATCACTTCTGCTCGACACTCTATCCCTTCTCATGGAGGACCTGCGATTGGAAACGCTCTATTAACCCCAGGACGCCCAAGCCTTTTTTTCTAACTTGGATGCCTGAGGGGGAGGGCGGGGAGGGGGGGGGGCGGGGTTCGGTGAGCCCACTGGTATTAAATAAGTTTACCGACGAAAAATTACAACTTTCAAAATGGTTTATGTGTTTTAACTGAGGCATCGGTTTATAAATGTTGTTAATTGTTATAAATATTGGATTCAGTGAATAAAAAATTGACATATTACAATACAAAATACAGATGTGTTCATATACAATAGACTACTATGAGCCCTCAACTTCAAATCAAGAGACACACTTCACAATTTTTTCTGAATGTGTGTTACACACATGTTTATGAGACTGTCCACAATACTGTTTTGGTTTACTTAGATTGTTGTAAATCTGCTTCTTTGTTTTAGTTTTCTTACACAAATATGGCACCGGCCTTTCCCTGCAGGAGGCGGACTTGCTTTTTTGTCACTTCTTTGATTTTCTTTTGTAGAATACTCTCCATTGATTGAACAATTTGGTTAGATAACCCTCTTGCATTGGCACTTCTCTCTTCTACCTGCAATTTCACTAGTTTCATCCCAGCTTGCAGAAGATAAAGTTTCCGTTTGTTGTGTTTCTTTTCATTCCATCTTGGATGTTGCAGGATGAATATGGTGGTTGCATTGATAGCATAAATGTCGATGAGAGAGTAAAATACAGATAGAGGCTACCTCTTTGTTCCACTCTTGTAGGTGTACATACGCGCCATTTGATCAATTTTATCAAGTCCACCTTTAGTGGAATTATAATACGCATTTATCTCGGTTTTATTCTTCTCTCCTCCAACAGTGCATTATCTTGGTGCATTGTTGACAACATCAGTTAGTTTTTATTTGGTTTCGTTTTTGCTATGTAGGACACCAAAGTTACTGGAGGCCTACGTGTTGGGAACTGCACTAACTCACTGCAAGTTTACAAGATAAATAACAGCTGACTGACATCGACAATCAATTCCTCTGAAAGTTCAAATGGTTCAAATGGCTCTGAGCACTATGGGACTCAACTGCTGAGGTCATTAGTCCCCTAGAACTTAGAACTAGTTAAACCTAACTAACCTAAGGACATCACAAACATCCATGCCCGAGGCAGGATTCGAACCTGCGACCGTAGCGGTCTTGCGGTTCCAGACTGCAGCGCCTTTAACCGCACGGCCACTTCGGCCGGCTCCTCTGAAAGTAAACCGATGGTTGTGAATATGAAGAATACCAACCAACAAGAAACTAACTTGCATAGTTGTAGAGATGAGAAATATGAAATCCTATTAAGGGAAATTTTCTATAGCATGGAAACCTAAAGCGGGGGGGGGGGGGTTGATGGACCCATAATAAGTTTATTTATTTTTTCTTTCAGAGCAGGAATTTTCTATAAAATATATTGACACTAACGTTTCATAAAATAGCCAACAAACAATAACTCAAAGGGAATATGTACTATGAAAGTTACTTGGGCAAAAGCAGGACATAAAAAAATTGTGGATTCAACGAACCCCCCCCCCCCTTAGGCGTCCTAGGGTTAATGTGGTTCCACTGTGAGGGAGGGATGCCCCACACACTACGTACGTGTTTCCAGGGAAGTTGTGGCTGCAATGTTTCCAAATAGATGGACAGGAGGAGGAAGTCTTGCGAGTTGGCCAGCCCGCGTCCCTAACGTGACGCCGTTAGACTCGTTTCTTTGTGTCGCAGCGAAGCAGTATGTGAACCGCGAATCCCCAACGACACCACAAGATATGCAGCAACATATTACCGCTGCGTGTGCTTTAATATCTGTGGAAACACTACAATCTGTGCAACTGTTACTTGTTCAACGTTTCCACACGTGCACCGAAACAAACGGTGGGGACTGTGAACTTCTTTTGAGGTGACGTATGTTCATCGGACGTGAAGTCATCGGTTATTTGTGAGTGCGTTTTCTGTGCAGTTTCTCACTGGCTTCATTGTTGGACATTTTACTTGTTGCACACTGGCGACAGTATTTAGACATAATTTCTACATCTCAAATTTTACCAGAATCAATACCAATATCAGACACAACTCCATATAGAGATGTGTGGCCCCTTTTCATCCAGGTCCCAGACATACACAGGTCAATAACAGTTGTAGGAGATTCACTGTCATGAATATCTACCGCAGAATCTATTTCTTTTTGGTTTATTTCCACCAATTCAAAAAATGGTTCAAATGGCTCTGAGCACTATGGGACTTAACATCTATGGTCATCAGTCCCCTAGAACTTAGAACTACTTAAACCTAACTAACCTAAGTACATCTCACAACACCCAGCCATCACGAGGCAGAGAAAATCCCTGACCCCGCCGGGAATCGAACCCGGGAACCCGGGCGTGGGAAGCGAGAACGCTACCGCACGACCACGAGATGCGGGCATTTCCACCAATTCCTTCTTCATAAAAACTTTGGCAGTATTGCATACGGCATCAGGCATTTCTGTATTTGGTTTTTCAAACTTTGTACAAGGTGGATGCATGTTCAGAAAACCACACAAAACCTCCTTCCCTGCCCTGTCTAAGGCATCTCACAGCATATGCTAACGTAAAATTGCTGTCGTAGATACAAGTGTCAATTTGTTTGGAGGAGGAAAATGAAAATTAATAGCCACACGAATTACAAATTAATTTAAAATCGCAAGCTATTCCCG
Source organism: Schistocerca nitens (assembly GCF_023898315.1). Classification (NCBI taxonomy): domain Eukaryota; kingdom Metazoa; phylum Arthropoda; class Insecta; order Orthoptera; family Acrididae; genus Schistocerca; species Schistocerca nitens. The sequence continues at coordinate 977,727,728 of NC_064614.1, forward strand.
CTCATCTTTCTTCAACAACAATCATGCATTCCGTACTTTTACAGCTAACACATGAACATGAAAACTTTATAGCCTGGAAGAGAAGCTCTAAGTCAATAAGTCTAAATCCATATCAACATCATTTACGCACCTGTTAATTCTCCTCTCCCAAGGTTCGATGATGCAGCTGAGAGCTTCTGTTCTTCATTTCGAGCTGCTTCGTCTGTTTTGTTGGTAAACTGATTTCCATGAAACCTTCGTTTCCTAAACAAAGTTTTTCCACCACCCATTGTGCATAAATCTCGACTCCCAAGTAAAGGTTTGCGAATTCAACCTACTAACATGTGTTAGTATTGTCAGAACATAAGTAAACCCCATGTAAGAAAGTTTCCAGGCAAAGATATAGATGTCAGCCAGATATATAGATCTCAGCCAAAGATATCGAAAGAAAATAGCCTTCACATTGACAAAAATTCCGCTAAAGCAAGCAGTGTACCAAATGTCGGGAAAGATGGGAGTAGCCGCCAGTGAAGAGTTAATGAATTTAACAATTTGAAGGCCTTTCTATAGCTGCTATCACGATAAAATTCACCTCCCGCCGGAGGATAGTTTAAGTATTGTGCAAGTCTAGGGACCGATGACCTCAGCAGTTTGGTCCCTTAGGAATTCACACACATTTGAAAATTTGATAAAATTCACATACAACATAGATTAAACTGTGTATATCAAGAAAGTAATAGTTTTGAAAAACCGATTTTTTGGGCCAAAATCCATTACATCCTCCCTTAAGAAATGACTTCCCAACACTTAGACCTAATTTCATTTTTAACCAATTTCTCTTCTTCAGAAACACTTTTCTTGCCACTGTCATATTGTATTCACTCTACTTCGGCCGTCATCAGTTATTTGACTGATCAAATCACATTCTACTTATAGCGTCTAATTTCTTAATGTAACTGTCTCAGCATCGCCCGATTCCACTCAACTACATTTCATTATTCTTGTTTTTCCCTTGTTAATGTTCATGTCACATCCTCTTTTCAAGACTCTGTTAATTGCGCTCATCTGCTCTGCCATGTGCTTTGCTGTCTCTGACAGAATTGTAATACCATGGGCCAATCGCAGGACATTTATATTTTCTCCCTGAACTGTAATTCCCGTAAAACTTTTCCTTCACAGTTTGCTCAGTGTACACACTGAATAACATTGGGGATAGGCTATAACCGTGCCCCACTCCCTTCGCAACCATTGTTTCCTGGTTATTGTAACCGCAGTCTGGTTTCAGTATAAGTTATAAATAACCTCTCGCCTACTGTGTTATACCCCTGCTACTTCATATATTTGAAGAGTGTATTCCAGTCAACAACGTCGAACGTTGTCTCAAAACTTACAAATGCTTTTTAACATGGATTTACGTTTCCATAGCCTACGTTCTACGACAAGGCGTAAAGTCAGTATTGCCTCGCGTGTTTCAACATTTTTCCCGAGGCGGGCCACTACCAGTTTTTCCATTCTTCTATAAATAATTCGTGTTAAAGTTTTGCATTAGGCTCGTAGTTCTGTAATATTTACAACCGTCAGCATCTGCTTCTTTTGTACTGGAGATATTACATTCTTCTTGACGTCTGACAGTATTTCGCCTCTCTCTTCAAATATCTTGAACACTGGTCGGAATAGTTTAGTCATGGCTCTCCCACGGACATCGGGAATTCTGAGGGAATGTCGTTTACTCCAGGGGACTAGTTTCGGCTTAGGTCTTTCAGTGCTCCACCTAATTCTTCCCGCCGTATCATATCTCCCACGTCATCATCTACCTCCTTTTTCCTTTCTATAATACTGTCTTGTGTTCATATCTCTTCTACAGCTCTTCGCTTTCTGTAATATTGCCTTCGTGTTCTTTTCTCTTCTACCGCCCTTCTATATATTTCTTCCACATTTCAGCTTTCCCTTGTTTGTTTGGTTCCAGATTTCCATATGAGCTCTTGATATTCATACAATTATTTCTCTTCTTTTCCGTAAATGCTATCTATCTTCTACATGCATCTATAGACTTACATTTGTCATCTAGACACTCTTGCTTAGCCATTTTGCATGTGTATAATTTGCGCTTGTATATGATACTAGAAGCAAAACCGTTCCAGAAACATGGCTCAGCAGACGAACAGTTTGCCCAATAATGTGAGCCATTGTTGACTTCAGTAAGGAAATATTACATATGTCTGCAGCTGTATTTCAAATAAAAGCTTTAAGATTATCTTTCCATGTGATTGGATTCAAATATCATCTGTGGGCTAACGAAACAAGAATACGATGCTACCTCAACGGCTGTATGTTACTACTGAGCGTACACACACATGTTATAGGAGGTGTTCCACGTATCGTACATGTATGAAATACCGTACTCATCTCTTCAGTCTTCCGAATGCTTTTAGACACCCTCCTTGGCTCATCTCGGGAATCTTCACAGGTCTGTTCACCTCGCAGCCACAGTTATTCAACCGTATCGATGGGAGTCCAGTATGTATCGCTTTTTAGATCCCACGCCGAAAACTCTAGAGGACTGAGGACGCGTAATGCCGGAGGTCTAACTAAAAGCTTTGTTCGTCCTATCTCGTATCATGATGGCCTGTTTACGTGTGTCCTGTCATACGTTTATCACTTTCACAACCGTGGGACAGGGATGAAATTTGAGCCTGAAGTTTGTAATACGTTTTCATTTTAGACTAAGAGTGAGTAGGGTCTCATGATTAAACAGCACTGTGTTCTCGCAGCTTATGAGGTACAAGCATAAACTTTGTATTTTTTTAAAAATGGAACCATGTTTTTTGTCACCTGAATACGGACAAATTCTTTGATGAAACTGTTTTGTAGATCTAATTAGAAATCACGACTTAAATACACGTTAAATGTAGGATTTTTGTTTTGTTATTACGGCCGTTGAATGACCCGCCGCCAGAAGTTCACGCCACTCTCGACAAAACTAGCGTCGCTGTCTTTAGCTGCAATACTCATAACTGTTCGTTATACGCTGCACAGGATTGGATATGTTTCGTGCTCAAGAATCTATTATATCGATGGAAAGCCAATCAACAGGCAATAAGAGAAGGCAGTTAACTTTTCATTCGTCACACGATTTTGAATAAATGCTCTGGTATCCGAGAGAATATCGGATGACGCAACGGTATGTTTCATACTGACAAACTGACACTCGGATTTATTGCTGCAATTGCGAGAACCACTACTTTTGCAGTTTCTTTGGTAACAACCATGCTCCGTGTCCGTGTACGTTTCGTTGGAGCAACAAAGTCTTTTGACAGCATTAACGAAGACAACTATCAGGGAACCGTTCTGCATACTGTTCTGTTGCTTCTAAATTACCACTAAAGTTAGTTTCAAGTAGGAAGGCGGCCCAATTTTCAGCCGTTCTGCGCATTCTCCTCCATTAACTCAAGCAACCAGTAATATTCATTCTCTCTCCCAACAGCTAGCTCCGAGTTACAACTAGAATGCGAGAATCTCTCTCCCGCATGCTGCTCTGTTGTTGACAATGCAGTTATGTCTCTTTAAATCTTTTAGTGCAGACTTCCAAACAAATACCCTATGTGATCAAAAGTATCAGGACACCTCGCTGCAAATGACTTACAAGATAATACTAGAATTCAATACGGTGTTAGCTCTCTTAGCCTTGATGACATCTTCCACGCTCGCAGGCATACATTCAGTCAGATGCTGGAAGGTTTCTTGGGGAATGGCAGACCTTCCTTTTTGGAGTGCTGTACTGAGGATAGGTATTGATGGCGGTCGGTGAGGCCTGGCACGAAGTCAGCGTTCCAAAACATCCAAAAGGTATTCTATAGGATTCACATCGGGACTCTGTGCAGGCCAGTCAATTACAGGGATGTTATCGTCGTATAACCACCCCGCCACACGATGTGAATTATGAACATATGCTCGATCGAGTTGAAAGATGCAATCGCCATCCCCGAATTGCTCTTTAACAGTGGGAAACAAGAAGGTGCTTAAAACATCAATGTAGGCCTGTGCTGTGATAGTGCCACGCAAAACAACATGAGGTGGAAGACCTCTCCGTGAAAAATACGACCACACCATAACATCACCGCATCCGAATTTTTCTGGTGGCACTACACGCGCTGGCAAATGACGTTCACCGGGCATTAGCCATACCCACGCCGTGCGGGATTAGTCGAGCGGTCTGAGGCGCTGAAGTCATGGACTGTGCGGCTGGTCCCGGCGGTGGTTCGAGTCCTCCCTCGGGCATGGTTGTATGTGTTTGTCCTTAGGATAATTTAGGTTAAGTAGTGTGTAAGCTCAGGGACTGATGACCTTAGCAGTTAAGTCCCATAAGATTGCACACACATTTGAAGATAACCACACCCAAGAAACAACACATTCAAGATAACAGACGACTGTGCATCAAGCAATAGACAACATCCCTCCTTGCGCGTGGGCACACTGAAAAGCTTCAGAAAGAAGGAGGTGAAGATTGATATATGCCTTGAACCTATGATCCTAAATTTGAAATCAGGTGCTAAGGACATGGACTCAGATAGCAAACGATGGTATTACGATGTAGACTTTGGAACAAAGTAGAGCAATGTCTCTCTCGGTTTTAAAGACTCATGATGTAAAATATGTCTTTGTCTACATATCAATTACTTACGCAGTATATGAGAACATCCCAGCCTTTGCTGATTAGGAATTTGAGGTATGTAGACTATAATTTTCAACATATTGCCCAAAGATAAGTTTTTTCCAGCGTGATATACGCTGAAATTACTCGCGAGAACGCGGCCGGATAAGTAAATCAAAAACTTCTATATTGCGACAAATAAATCATTATAATTTTCAAGGCACGAAGCCTTAAAATGACAGGGAGGGTTACCTGCCGAGTTGTCGGAGGTTCTCGGCGTTATCGGTCAGAATTCCCTCGAGTTATTCACAAAAGATGGTTAGTTGTTTGCTTGTTCAATGGATCATAAATGCGGGTCGCTCACTGTAATGTCGAACGAGTCAGTTTATACTACTATCTGTTGACAGCGAAAATTGTGATAACACACTAACAGTTTTTACGATGTTCTTTTGCACTAGTCTTTGCTACTAGTAATTATTTTTTATGTAAAATCATTTACATTAAACTACAGTCAGACAGACACACATACACGATTTATACACATTTTTAAAGAAAAGTTTGCGGAGTGGATACAATTGTCAAACACATATAATGATTTCGATTTGAGTTTGAAGTTAGTTTTCTGGTGTATACATTTTCACATACAGTCCAAATCGCAATAAATGACAATTATCGCAACCAGTCTCGATTTTCTTGTCTCCAGTCAACGGTCATTTTGTGAAAAATTGCACTTTACGTCTTCCCAAAGCTGCATCAGCTGTTATTTCTTTCCGACCTCACGCAGACTAACGCTGTGGAGTAGTGGACGCAATGTCAAGACATGAAGTAAGGTTTCTTTCATGTAGACGGTTGATCAAATAGTTCAAATGGCTCTGAGCACTATGTGACTTAACATCTGTGGTCATCAGTCCCCTAGAACTTAGAAGTAGTGTAACCTCCCCACAAAAATTTGAAAAGACAATACTTGAATGTTAATCGGAATAGAACCAAGTGTAACCTCCCCACAAATAAATTTTAAAAGTTATTACTCAAATGCAAATAGACCTAGAAAATTTTAAAGTTAATATTTTGAATGCAAATGGACCTAGAGCTAAGTGTAACTTCCCCAGAGAAATTTAATGACAATGACAATTAAATAAAAATTAGCAATCTGACCCAAGTATAAGTTCCTCACAAAAATGAAAGTCAATTCAGTGATAATGAAATCTCAGTGACAATGAAAATGCAAATAGACCGAAATGTCGATCTTTAGGCCCTGTTCATTAATTAAACTGTAATTCTTACCTTAGTAAAACTGCATCTGCTCTTATTTTTCACCACAGCTTGGAGGAAATTCATTGCAAAATTTTTGAATTTAAGGGAAACTTTTCTTTAAGGAATAGTAAGGGAATATTTCTTTCATTAAAGGATTCTTTGTTAAAAAATTGCTTTAAAAACAAAATTATTATTGGGGCGATTCTTGCACAAATTAGTTACAGTCAATTTACATTATTAACTGAGCGCAATGCTGCTTCATTACCTTATTTAAAAATAATATACCTCGTCCTGAATCATGACCAGTGTGCCATGTCGACGCCCGCCGACTGCTCACACACAACCGAACTCCCTCGCAACTTGAGCGCAACTACGTCATCTCGCACGCGGTACTACTCTCCAACCGCTAGCTCGCAACTGAACTTGTAAGTAGGCTGTTGAGGTTTTTTTATTAGTAACGCCACCTCTGTATGAAAATCACTGGCTGTGCTGTGTGCAGTCTGTGGCTGCTTTGCATTGTTGTAATACTCGCCATTGTAGTGTTAGGCAGCTGGCTGTGAACAGCGCGTAGCGTTGGGCAGTTGGAGGTGAGCCGCCAGCAGTGGTGGATGTGGGGAGAGAGATGGCGGAGTTTTGTAATTTGTCATGAACTGCTATATATATGAGGTTATCAAGGTAAATACATTCTTTGTTCTCTATTAATATCTTTCATTTGCTAACTATCCCTATCAGTAGTTAGTGCCTTCCATAGTTTGAATCTTTTATTTAGTTGGCAGTAGTGGCGCTCGCTGTATTGCAGTAGCTTGAGCAGCGAAGATTTTTGTGAGGTAAGTGATTTGTGAAAAGTACAGGTTAATGTTAGTCAGGGCCATTCTCTTGTAGAAATTATTGAAAGTCAGATTGCGTTGCGCTAAAAATATTGTGTATCAGTCTAAGCACAGTCGTGTAAATTTTTTCAAAGGGGACGTTTCATATGTCGACCCTTAGCCTAGGATACCTCACTGGAATCTTCTGATTTTTTTTCTTGTAGTTTGTGTAATTAGTGTAGATTTTGTTTATTGCTAGCACGTAATTGTAGAGAGAATCTCCATTGTAGTTGTAGTTTTTCATTGTTGTACAGTAAAACAGTTGTGGCATGCATGTAGATTTGCACCAAGTATTTCGCAGCTGCAATTAACTAGATATTATTTTCAGCCGGCCGTGGTGGCCGTGCGGTTCTGGCGCTGCAGTCCGGAACCGCGGGGCTGCTACGGTCGCAGGTTCGAATCCTGTCTTGGGCATGGGTGTGTGTGATGTCCTTAGGTTAGTTAGGTTTAAGTAGTTCTAAGTTCTAGGGGACTTATGACCTAAGATGTTGAGTCCCATAGTGCTCAGAGCCATTTGAAATTTATTATTTTCAGTGTTATGTTAATGTGTTCTCTTATTTTTGCTCTTCAAATTGTGCTTTTCTGTGTTGTCGTGTGAAATATTGTGACAATAATGGCGTGTGAAAAACGTAATACTAGGCTCCAAAGCAAACTGAGAAATAATAGTGACGACGAGCGTAGCTTGCCAGCACCACTGTGTAATGAATTAACAAATGTTCAAAGTAGTAATTTGGTAATTGTGCATAGGGAAATGGAGCGGGCGGCAAACAATGGCGTAGACAGTGAAACAATCAGTGAGCAGGAAAGCATTATCGATCGGTCGGTCGGCAACAGCTCGCCTCAGGAATCCGAAATGACAGGACACAATTTTTCAAATATTGTAGACTCAGGTTTTGGGTCCTCACCGTTTTCTCAAATGAGTCAAGACACTTTTCTGCTTGTCAAAATGTGAATGTTGCCGGTGCAACTTCACTGCCGAATAGCACTGAGGAACATGTTTCAGACACAAGTGCACTGTTATTACAATTAATGCAACAAATGGGACAAAAGCTTCAAAAGTTAGACATAATGGAACAAAATCTTCAAAAGTTAGACACAGTGGAACAAAATCTTAAAAAGTTAGACACAATGGAACAACACCAGAGACAAACACAGTAACAGTTAGACACAGTGGAACAAAATCAGAGACAAACACAGGAAAAGCTTCAAAAGTTAGACACAATGGAACAACACCAGAGACAAACACAGCAACAGTTAGACGCAATGGAACAAAATCTTCACACCACGCTAGAACAAACACGTGAAGATTTAACTAATGAGTTACATAACATCGAATCGAAATGTCAAAAAGTCTGTAACGACGTAAAAACACAAATTTGTGAGCATTTCCAACCTATTTTTTTGCGTCATGAAAATGCACTACAGAATCACGAAGCAGCCATAAAAGAACTGCAAACTACTGTTCATGAAAATCATGAGACCTTGCAAGCTAAATTTGACTCAGTTGCATCTACCGATTCGGTTACGCAACTTGCAAAAACACAGGAAAACTTGAAGGACACAGTAGATTCGATTTCAACACAAATGGACACTCTGAAACTTGGTTCAGAAAAACACGCTGAGGAAATGTGTTCACTATCGGAGAAAGTAGCCGAACTTTCGGATCAGTTTACTAATTTATCTACGAAGGTAGATGATGATCTGAATGACACAAGACCTGTAGCCTTCACTGACACAGAAGAGTATGAACACATTAGAAAATTCAAACAAAATCAAAATCAAATCAATACACAGTACAAAAGAGAAATCCGCGAAGTACAAGATCAGCTGACACAGGTAATACAAGAATTACGTATTTTAGAGGACACTCGCGCCCCAATACGGGAAGAGGGACTTAGAAATACGGAAAAGCCGCAAAATAATAACACAGGGCATTTCGGAAGTTATGAAAGAAATTGGCAATGTGCACCGAATTTTGAGATGGAACCGCCGACACGACCTAACAATGACCGATATGCGACTCGCCGACATGATGATTTTGACTATAAGCTGTTCATTACTACACGTAAATTCAAAACATTTAAGAATTCTGGTAACGACATTCATCCACAAGCATGGCTCCATCAATTCTCTCATTGTTTTCCTCCCAACTGGTCGTTAGAACACAGATTAGAATTTATGTGTGGCTACTTAGAGAATGAACCAGCTGTAAGAATGCGATCGGTCATTCAAGATTGCCACAGTGAAGGAGAATTTTACCATGCCTTCCTCTCAGCATATTGGTCTCAAGCCACACAAGACCGAGTAAAACATGGCATCATAATGATGAAACATTTCGAACAATCTGAATTCTCCAGTCTTGTGAAATACTTTGAAGGCATGTTGCACAAGAATCAGTACCTGTCAAACCCATAAAGCCCCTCAGAACTCATCCGCATTTGCTTAATCAAATTACCTGAACATTTACGACATATTATTTTAGCAGGACGTTGCAAAGACGACATTGAAGCATTTCAGGGACTCTTACATGAATTAGAAATTGACACTGACAATCGGGGAACGCGGAAACAGGAACATAACAATTACAGGTCACATCCGCCACAATTCCGCGATGAAAGAAATATTAACTGGACACGTCAAGGCTATTCTTGCAACGTAAATCGTGACCAAAACAGACACCACCCTTATGACAACCGCTGGCAGAGTAATAGTTACAGAGAAAGTTCGTATTTCCGTAGTAATGAATATGACAGAGACAATCATAGAAACAGACAATATGGTAACCAGAACTATTATTATCAAGGGAGACCGAATAACTTCAGACGCAACAGTTCAGAGTGCAGGTACGATTCAGGAAGAAATTCTCCACCACATGACCGACAAGAAAGAAAGTATGTAAACTACCGACATAACGACAAACCTGAATTTCATCAGAACTGGCGGGATTCTAACAGAGCTGGGCCCTCTCGGCAAGGCGAATTTGTAGAAGTTAGGTCTCCAAATCCCAATAACGACGCGCGCCAACAAAGGGACAGACAATGACGCGCTGCGCAGGCAGCTGCGTGCGCCAGCTGGCTCAGAGAAAAATAACATAGACGCTAACCTTGAGAAAAATTCCAGTATTCTCTACCGACGTATACCGCACGATAATTGCATTCAAGTTCAAACTCTGCGTACTAGGAAAAGTAAAGGTTTACACCACATTTCACATGTAAAACCGTTTATTGAGAGATGATCTGCTTTTTAACTTAGTCTTTGCCATAAAATTTTTCACTTTACATTACTAGTATGCTTGTCAGACTTAGAATCTGTTAACATGCAACAATGTTTGAAGTTAAATATCCAGTCTAGAACCTAGGGAACATTTTTAAACAGAAATTACGAATGCATTGTTGTAGTGAACAGACTACACAGTGTTGTATTTGTACATTCTTGCTTGTTTGTTGCACGATTACGTAACGACTATAAGGCTCACATACTTAGAACATTTACCAGTACTGTTAATGAGATTTTAATGCAACATTTTGGTTTACTTGAAAATACATTCTGGATTTACTTTATGTGAGACACCAGAGGACACAGTGGTTAGTTTATGTGACAGCTACACGATGTTATCACGACGCTACTAATGAGTGACTATTTACAATGTTGTTTTTTCAGTGTATCTGTTTTATATTTGCACAGTTTTCTGAGTTCTTTTGGAAAGAAGAACATGTTTTATTAGTAACTTTTGTGGTATAGCTACAATGAGACAGCCTTTTTCGTGGCACAACAATACGTTACAGTACAGTACTTTCTTCATCACAACAATAGGCGTAATAACTACGATATCTATAAGCAAAGCATTTCACTTTTGTTTATCATCAGGTAAGTACATTGACTTCTGCAGAACTGAGCTTTCGGAGGACGATAATTACGACACTTCCACAGAATTATCTTACAGCAAGACGCACATTTAGCGCTACAGTACACGCATTTGAGTGATTAATCTTAAACTTAAAACATTTATTTTTAAAGATTTTTGAATTACAAAGAAAGTTTTCCGTGATACATTTCATTCCATTGCTGTAATTTGTAACACCTGAGGGTATAATTACATTTATCCTCAGGGGGATACACGTTTACTTTGTGTACCATGTGTGTGGCAACCACAAGGAACCCTAGCTAATATGGTATTTGCTTATACAACTTTACACATCGGTACCATATTTCTCTAACACACAAATTACACAGCTATCTGATCATGTAACTGAGAGATAAACATTTTTTTTACTACATTAGTGACAGATGTTTACGTAATTACACAGTTGAATAACTTAACACGTATGAAATTGCATTTTGTCAGTACTTTGTGAACTGTTCATATTTTTTTGGAACCATTGTGATACTATGAGAACTTTGAATGATGTATTTGGTATGGGATCATGATTTTTGAAGTGCGTTTGAGGCGGATGACACTTTTGACATCAGCAGAGAATTTTTTTAGGTTTTGAAATTATTGGAGGAAGCTACAACGATTTTGAGAGTTGACTGAGGTATTATGATGTTATTTTTACGACGACGATGTGTATTATGCTGTTGAGGTATGTTTATGATGAACAATTTGATGCTATATGGGGAATTTGATTATGCTATGTATTTATTACGATGAAATAGTGAAGTGTCGTCGCAAGATTGATGTATCGACGAATATATATATGTGTAATAAGGTAAGGAGTAATGAGTAGTGGTTAGGGAAGAAGGATGTTGGAAACCAAGAATTGTACTTTAAGAGTTATGAAATGTGTGTAAATGCGTGAATGTATCACAATGCTGACGAATATTTTTTTTTTGGACACTTATATTTATAGGATTTTGTTTCTACAGATTGGTAACGCAAATTCTCAACCTGTGAATTTTTTTTATATAAGACTGCCACTGTAGCGGAAACTGCTGTCGTAAATATTTCCGTACGAAAGTTAAGTGACCACCTGCACGTAATGCGTCGCGGGCACCTACCTGGGCAACAGCGGCCCGAAAAGAAAAAAGCCATTAGCCTTCCAGCGGCACAGGTAGAAAAAAAAAAAAGGGGAGGCCATTATCCTCGCTATTGACGTTCCTTTGTAGAAAGCATCGTAAATACGAGACGCTAATAATAACTTGGAAACATTCTTACATCTGCACACCTGATTAGGACAAGTGTCTATCTACGAGAATTGAAAGAAATGCCATATGGCTTGCTTTATGTATTTATTTACTCATTTTGTTTAATATCTAGTTTCTAGCTGCACTGCAGCACTGGTTAAAATAAAATTTTATAGATGTACTAATATAAATATTTTCTGTCTCCAGATCCAGTAAATAATAGTTTTGTGATTATTTCAAAAAAAAATGAGGGAGCACTAATAGACATTTCCCTTCACAGAAATTGCATAAATAATATCTTTACGATTTGGTAACTTATCTGCTAGTGTAAGTTCTCGTGATGCATCACTCTAGTGTTAAGATGTGACATAGGTATTAGACATGGCCATTTTTAGTGTAATACTTTTTCTGCTTGAACTTTGTCATGTTTAGGTATAAGTTATGCTGTTTGCCAGGCATAGTGCTACTGATTTTTAATTTGTGTTACTCTGCTAAGCCAGATTTATTTTTTCTTGTTTGCTGCTCATTGCCTTATATTAGTTGTAATTTATGCTGGTTGCTTTGCCTTTTGTATTTTTTATCATTGCTGTTTGTGTTAATTGTTTTTTTTGCTGCTGCATTGCCTCGTTCCTTAGTTTAGCATCTGAGCTCAGTAGATTTAAGTTAGCTTAAGAGGGGGTAGACTATATAAGAAACTAACTATGATGAATTGGAAGAAATGCATTGAGAAGCCACAAGAAACAGATATGGCAAAAATGAGTATTTTGCACTGAGAAATAATTATTTTGAAAGAAATATGAATAGAATACAGGAAGGAGGTATAGATAGGACTTTTTGGGAATAATGATGAACGAAGGGAGATCTCCAAGAACAAAAAAGGTTTTGTTCGCAAAATACTGCAGTACCAAAAGTTACACTGAAAACGAACCCTATCCTTTCCTTTTGTGTTATCCCACTATGTGTTTGTGTTCCCTTGTGTATTTATGTTTTTCCTGTCTTTATATGTTTACCTCACAAGACTTATGATGTAGAATTTTTCTAATACTAAGCTGCATTCACTATGATGAGGAATACTGTTATCCTCAAATGTAATTGGCATTAATAATATGTTATTTACCTTGTAAAGATGCTTAGATATTATTTATTATGTTTTGTGTTAATGCTCATGTGTGAAGTTGATATTTCGAAAGTTATTCTGATCTTTATGTATGTACTTATGTCATTATTTTTGTAACACTGATGTATATGTTTATTTCTATTCTTTTGTAAAGCCCCTATTACTACAAATGTTATCTGTATTGTTATGTTCTTTAATAATGTATTTTGTACCTTTGTAATTGTATTCTTATGTTGTAAATTTATAATTGTATAGACACCAGTTCATCATATTATTAACTTGTAAGTTACATTTCACTGCACACGTTTCTGTTGGTCATAGTATATGGACAATATGTGAGAAGTAGGGACTGTTAGTGTTTGTATGTGTGTTAATAATTCAGCAAGGGACTGGATAACAGCATTGCTGGTTCTCAGGACAATTCAAAATCTTTGTGAGTGCACAAGTGGTGGTTATGGAATTGCTACATTATCCGCAAGACTCTTCGATGGTGATTGTGCACGTGCACAGTCGCAGCAGATGGCTGCTGGCCATCTCTACAAGGACTACAGTGGGTCTGCATCTTTGATGACCCACCAGTACCTTTATCTCTACAAGGACTACAGTGGGTCTGCGTCTTTGCTAACTCACCAGGACCATATTTCTGCAAGGACTGCAGTGGGTCTGCGCCTCTGGTGGCCCACCAATACCATAATCTCTACCAGCACTACTGTGGGTCTGCTCTGTGAAGACCTACCTACCAATATTCTTCAAAACTTCGACTGACTCTGCTGTGGGTTTGCTCTGTTGTGGCCCATTACCTGTCTGCATGTCGAGTCAGCACTGTCTTTCCGTTGGAAGGACAACACTACTTCTTCAAGACTGCATGGAAATCCACTACGTCTGTGTGCATTGTCTTTTACTGCTCAGACTTTGAGAAAAACACGGCAATTTTAGTGTGATCAACGATCAGGACTGTCTTTATGGACTGTGAGAAAATTTTAGCTTTTGACCAACATTGTATCAATAAGTGTGTGCATTTGATTTCTTTGCTATTGTAATTGTGAAAAAAATTTTTTTAACAAATATGTATTGGCCAGTGCCCAACAAAATTTGTTAAAATTTTTGTGGGGAGCATGGGGGCTATGTAAGTAGGCTGTTTAGGTTTTTTTATTAGTAACGCCACCTCTGTATGAAAATCACTGGCTGTGCTGTGTGCAGTCTGTGGCTGCTTTGCATTGTTGTAATACTCGCCATTGTAGTGTTAGGCAGCTGGCTGTGAACAGCGCGTAGCGTTGGGCAGTTGGAGGTGAGCCGCCAGCAGTGGTGGATGTGGGGAGAGAGATGGCGGAGTTTTGTAATTTGTCATGAACTGCTATATATATGATGATATCAAGGTAAATACATTCTTTGTTCTCTATTAATATCTTTCATTTGCTAACTATCCCTATCAGTAGTTAGTGCCTTCCATAGTTTGAATCTTTTATTTAGTTGGCAGTAGTGGCGCTCGCTGTATTGCAGTAGCTTGAGCAGCGAAGATTTTTGTGAGGTAAGTGATTTGTGAAAAGTACAGGTTAATGTTAGTCAGGGCCATTCTCTTGTAGAGATTATTGAAAGTCAGATTGCGTTGCGCTAAAAATATTGTGTATCAGTCTAAGCACAGTCGTGTAAATTTTTTCAAAGGGGACGTTTCAAACTGAACTCTCGCGCTACTGCCTCCAAACTGAACTGTCTCGTAACTCGACTGCAACAGAACTGCTCTCTCGCACGGTCAAGCACAGACTAGGAACTCTGGTCAAAGATTTTATCATGCCTCACCGTCGCTGCTACCGAGTACATACACGTTTCATAACCCTCCACTGGGGGGGCAAAAAATGGCAGCGATGGTGAGTCATTTGGACTTGCCAAGTGCGGCAAAATTTTTTCTTTAATTAATTAACTTTTACAATTTACAAAATATTCAGATGTAGTACATGAGTTAAATGTGGTGCACATGCACCGAGTACAAAACATTTCAGACAAAGACAAAATATAAGTACAAAACATATCTGGGTAATGTATATACAAATTATTTGATAGATAACAAAGTGCACACGCACTGAAAGATTCTTTTGCATTTTCAGAACAAATAAATAGAATGGCAAAAAATCATGTTGACAAGTGACATGAGTGCACATGCACTGCAGTTGAGAACATATCAGCAAATGACGAAATGTATATACAATGAGTAACAAATGACATAAGTGCACACGCACTGAAGTATTGAGCATATCACGAAATCATAAAAAGTATACAGAATGAGTACAAATCATATTGAAAAATGCACAGGCACTAAGGTTCAGTAGAAGACATATTAACACATAACACAAGTGCACATGCACTGAAAAACTTTTGAACATTTTCATAACAAATAAACGCAAAGGTAAAAAAATCATTTTGACAACTGACATAAGTGTACATGCAGTGAAGTTGAGAATATATCAGCAAATCACAAAATGTATTAATAAACGGCAAAAATACACACGCACTGTATGTGACTTTTTCATTTTACAAGAATTAAGGAAGGAATAGGAAGGATTGCGTCATGGTTGTAGCACTTAGGTTGCACGCAGCTGCACTGAAAGTCAATATCTTTCCACAGAAGTACAACACCAAGTGAGACAATTTGCAGTTCTTTTCCCAGAAGTATTTATCAGCCTATCCAAGACACTGAAATGTCGTATTAATATTTCTTGTTATCATTTAGGCAGTACATCAGGTACACCAATCAGTGGGACCATAATAACGTCTTCATCGCTCACGGTGGTGGACAGCATGTCGTGTCAACACCACACTCTTACAAGGCACACCAACGTAGAATTAGTGCAAAAACCAAATATAGTGCTCCATGATTATGAGGATGGACAAGACAAATGGATATTACAGTAATTCCAGGTAGTTAGGTCAGAAGGTGAAGGACATTAAGTAACAGACAAGTCTTAATTAGTAATTACATTAGTAGTCTGCGGCATTCATAGCCTAGTTATTGAACATTTCTGTACCATGTATTTAGTATTACAGAATAATGTTCATAAAATTAAATTATTGGCATCATGGGTAATCGTATTATAATAAACAGCGGCAGTCTTTGGCCAGTTACAAAGCATATTTAGTATGACAGAATAATGTTCATCAGAAGTCTTCATTGAAAAGGAGAGTCAATTATTGGCCTATCATTAACATAATACATTGAGTTATACAAATTATTGGCACTCATTGGCCAGTTACCAAAACATGAAAAGTCATCATTGAAAACAAGAGCTAATTTAGTTACATTAATTATCGGCACTCATTGGCCAGTTACAGAACATGAAAGGTCATAAATCATTTAGTTACATTAATTATTGGCACTCAATGGCCAGTTACAGAACATGAAAGGTCATAGATCATTTACTTATATTAATTATTGGCACTCAGTGGCCAGCAAGTATTGAATAGTATAAAACATTGCTCATCATTCAGTATTATTCAGATCATTAAGAAGTCATTATTAAAAATTCGTTAATTACAATCATAGCATTAATAATCATGGGCATTATAAGTAGTCTCATTTCAATAAACAGTGGCAGCTATTAGCCGGTTACAAAGCATTATTTTATATATATATATATATATATATATATATATATATATATATATATTTGTATCATTAAGAAGTCATTACTGAAGTGACATGCTATTCAGAGCTGATCAGTATTATTCAGAATTTTCTGAAACTGGTATCATTATTTGCGACTGGTAATACATTTGTTTTGTGCTAGCAATGCATTGCTTTGGGTAATTATAAGGGAAAGCAAGAAGAAAAAAGAAAAAAAAATTGCTTCTAGGTTGTTCCTGTAAATGAAAAATGTGTAACGTCATTCGTCATGAGTCAGCTGTAGCAAGGTTGTGACACAAGGCAGTATATGTGATCACATTTGTAAATTATAGATACAAATGGGTAAAAAATAAAATTGCAAGTACTAGAACAGGTATAATACGTAACACGTTTAGTAAGTATCATGAAAGGCTTCTCCTGGAAAAAATACAAAATGGATTATTGAGCTGAAAGAAGAAAAGCAGAATATGCTGAAAAGTAGTGAACTTCGAATTAACAGGTAGTGAAAAGTGTATAAAAATGTGTTCCATAGCTGTCCTTTCCAAAACCTTCAGTCATCCTACTATGCAATATAACACCTGCTGTCAAAGCAAACTACAACAAATACTTAAATAACTACATAGCATAAATACATAACTTCAACATTATCCTCATCTGTAAAGAAAAAACTTCATTATCCATCACTTCATTATCCATATTATTATAACTTCATCATTATCCTCAGCTGTAAAGAAAAAACTTCATTATCCATATTAGTATATTCTTCATCATTACTCTTCATCAGCATTCATTATCATCTGCAAAAATCACTTCATTATTCATTACACTACTATTCCTTATCTCTAGCATATTTCATCACTTAAAACTAAGATGTGTAGTTCTGTCTGACAGCCTGCATCAATCGCCTTGTACTCTGAAAGAAAAAATTAGTTAAGACTGCTATTCTACGATGTGTATAGTATATTCTTGTTAATGCTTGTTAATTCTGATCCATTTACTCTTCCTCATAAGGTTTTTTTGCTTCTTCTTTCGTTTATTCCGTATGTGAAATTCCCATTTCTGTTTAATTTATTTCCTTTACGTATCATTTCTTTCTGAAATTTATGAACAAAGATTAATCTCTTGCATTTAAATCATATACCCACTAAATAATGACTGGTTAATGGTGACACAATTAAGCATACAGCATAACATGACAGAAAAACCTAATATGTGAAAAGCATAGACAGTGTTCAAAGGCAAAAATGTACAGAGAATATCACAATGCAGCAGCAAAAAAAAAAAAAAAAAAAAAATGTAAAATAGTCACGATGTTGAGATATCACAGGGCAAAAAATGTCAAAGTCAACTGGTGTGTTATACCTTAGCTATTTCATAATGTATACAAACAAAACAGGAAAACAGTCATACACACAAAAAAAATGAAAAATGTGCACAGTCTGATGTGTAACGACAAGTAAAGCGACCTGCTAACCTTACCTTGGCGGGCACTTGCCAAGAAAAAATACGATAGTCATCAATAATTAGTCATGTGAATATAATTGCAGAAATGATCATAAAAATTAGTAAATAGCATTACAGTGTGATAAATTGTAAAGTATGTTCTCTCAATAAAGGGTTTTATGTTTGACCAATGGTGGTTGCCTTTCGATTTTCTGGTTCTCAAAGTTTCGACGTGTACCACATTGCGATGAGGAATACTGCGAATCCGATATGGACCTGCGTATAGAAGTTCAAATTTGCTGCACTTACCTTTTACTTTATTGGATAAATAGTGTGTTCGTACTAATATCTTCTGTCCAATGTGAAAGTCTCGGCGTGTATAAACCTGTTTTTGCTGTCTTCTCCGGCGCTCTGCGGAACGTTTGATGTTGTTCAGCGCAATGTCAATTATTTCGTGGTGTCTTAGTCGACCTGATCTAGGAAAGTGTACTAATTCTTTAATTTTGTTTGGTGGTTCAACGTTTTTCAGTATAACAGACGGAGATAGCATAGTGGATTCATTTGGTATGGAATTAATTACATCTTGGAAGGAGAATATGTGTGTGTCCCAATCAATATGTCTTTTGTGGCAGTATATTCTACACAGTTTACCAATTTCTTTCATTAATCGTTCACAGGGGTTCGAAGAAGCATGGTACTTGGATATATAGATCGGAGAAATGTTTCTAGCTCGTAACATGCGTGTCCATATAGCAGAACGAAATTGTGATCCATTGTCAGAAATTACTCTCATCACATGCCCTACATGAAATAGAAAATGTTTTACAAATGCTTTCGAAACAGTTTTAGCAGTAGCTTTGCGTAACGGAGTGAAAGTAACAAATTTTGAAGTGAGTTCAACAGCGACAAAGATGTAGCAATAACCTCTATTAGTTCTCGGAATTGGACCAAAAATGTCTACTGCGGCCATATGTCTTAATTTAACAGGTGCAATGGGATATAATGGAGGAATATGTGAAGTGGTGTCTGACTTAGCTTTCTGGCACATTTTACATGACGCTAAAACTCGTCGTATACGTGTTTCCATGTTTGTAAAATAACAGTTCTGTCTCAGTATAAGAAAACATTTTCTGGCTCCGTAATGTGCGTAGCTTAAATGAGTGTACCAAATTAATTTGTTAACAAGTTCGTCAGAAATGCATAATAACCAATTGTTGCTGTCTGGATGAGAGCGGCGAAATAGAATATCATTGCGTTCAGTGTAGTGGTTCCTAATCGTAACATTATTTTTATCTTGCCAAAGGTGTTTAACTTCTTTCCACACATTGTCTTTACGTTGCTCTTGTGCTATGTCCTGTAATGTCGATGAAATAAAATTTTCAAATGCAACTTGCTGAATGTACATGACACTGAAATTTGCCTTGCAGAAGTTGGTTGCTACGTCTTGCTGATTGTTGCTGAGAGAACGTGATAGTGCGTCTGCTATAACATTTTGTGTACCGGGAATGTGAACAATCGTAAAATTAAATTCCTGTAAATAAAGTTTACATCTACTTAGTCTGTCGTGTGTGAAGTTAGCTGAAAGTAAAAACTGTATCGCTCTGTGATCTGTGTAAACGGTGGTATGTCTTCCATAAAGAAAATGCCGAAATCTGGTAAAAGCCCATACAACACATAATGTTTCCAATTCTGTAACGGAATAATTTCGTTCAGCAGGCGACAGAATGCGACTTGCAAATGCGATGTTTTTAATTACTTTAGAACCATCTTCTTCAATTTCCTGAAAAATGTGTACGCCTAAAGCGGTGTTCGAACTGTCGGTGGCAATGGAAAAATTTCTAGTAAGATCTGGGTGCGATAAAAGTGGAGCATTCAACAAAGCATGTTTCAAATAACATTCTCGTGAACAAGATTTTGCGTGTCAAAATTATGGCTTACGTTACTGGAATATGCAACCTGTACTGTGTCTGGTCAAATTCTGTCGTACGTGTTATTATTTACAGGACGATGCTGTGGCATATCCACTATTTGTATCGTTCTGTTATTTCTTGCTGGCGTGTTACGTTATGGATGACACCTATTGTCAGTTTCATTCACGATAATATGTTGTTGCTGATGTTCTTGCTGCTGAAAAGATCGACTGTAATTAAATGTACGCTGAAAAATTGTGCTCGTTAATTTTACGTCTGTCATGATAGTCACTTCTATACGGCGCATTTGCGATAGGAATTGTAATAGTGTGTTTCTATACGTAGTTATTTCCATGCTGCCGTGCATTACTATTTATTGTAGCTGGGACTATACGTGCACGCGGCGAAACATTAAAGTTTGGTTGACCTTGTAGACTGCATTGTTGGTTACGTATGCTAAGCGGCTGACCTTCATGCTGTCGTGGTAGAAAACGTCTATTGTTACTAAAATGTGGTTCCTGTTGCTGAAAATTTTGACGATTGCTATAAATGCTATACATACTGATGATTAAAATTTTATCTGATATAGGAATTACGGCGGTAGTTGTCGAGTGCCTAATGTAAATTGTCACTTTCGGTAAAAATTTGTCACATCGGGTTTTCATTACATGTTTCTTAATTCTAGATAGAGCAATAGTTAAAGAGCAGTTTTGATAGATATAAAGGATAGTAGAAGAGAAGGCAGCAGTGCAGAAAACTAAAGATGAAACAGCACTACTACAGCTCGGGGCCCTATGCACGCTACTGCACATATTCATTAAAGCGTAATGAATCCCCTGAGGTCTATTACGCACTGCAAATAAGTTTTAACTTTTGCGTCACAGGCAATGGCGGTAAAAATTCAGAAATAAATTGCTGTATCCATGCTAATTGTTGTTTCTTCATTACAGGCAATGCTATTAAAAATACAAAAGCAAATTGTCGTATCAGGTTCAAAGCTAGTTTCTGAAATACAGGTAATAGCGGTGAAAGTACAAAAATAAATTGCCGTCTACAGCACAAAGCGAATACCTGTGTTCTGTCATTATTAAATTCCTTAGATTTTCTTACAGATAAAAATTGCTCATAATCTACGTTCTCGTCACTGAATTTGAGAACACGTTCAGGTTTGTGTGTGAATCTGCTCGTCTGTGTCATTTCACATTTCAAGTTACGTAGCTTTTCAGATTTTAAGTCGCGTAGTTTTTCGGATTTTAAGTCTCATAGTCTCTGTAAATTGCTCAAATTATACGCGCTGCGTGAGTCTGACAAATGCTCGAAAAGTGGCGTCTGCTGTGATGTGTTATTAACTGAAATACTTTTCATCTCTGTTACTTCTTGTTGTAAACTTGACAACTTTCTACGCTACGTGTTATTAGACGAATCAATCTCATTAATTGTCTGCTGTAAATTTTGAAATTCAGGTGTTTGATTAAATGAAACCGGTGAAATATCGTCTGATTTATTGTCATTAGTACTTTCGATAACATCAATACGACTGACCAATTCATCATATTTTTCAGTCAGTATTTTAACCTGATCATCGTTTTTAGTGTCAGTAGTATTAATCTGTTTTTGTAAATTACGTGTAGTTTCGTTCAGTTTTTTAAAGTCAGCTTTGATGACATCACAGTCCTGTGTTAGTTCTAATTGTTCAAATCTGTCTGTCACTGCTTGAATATCTGCTGTGTGTGTATCTGTTTTTGATTTAAGATCAGAAATCTCATCACGTAATTCCGCGTTCAACTGTTCGATGGTATTAATTTTGTCAGACACTGTAGCAATATTGTTGTCTACGTATGTTTTTGCTTTCGCAAACATTTTACGTTTGTCTTCTTGTCTCTGTGCAGTGATTGTTTCCATTACTTGACGTTTGACTTTATTTTGATCCTGAATAAATTTGCGGAAACGCGTATCACTGTTTTGTATGTGAAGACTAAGACGTTCGTTAATTTGTGTGTTCTGTTGGTCGAATTTTCATCCACTGTGCGCGAAAGTTCTGCTGTCATTGCTTTAAACTCGTCGCGTAATTGTGTAGCTTTTTCAAAGCACTTTTTAGCGACTCCGCTAATTTCGTCTCTAAGTGTTTCTGTTGCAGCTGTTTGCATTTCCCTTAATTCTTGCGCTACAGATCTAATTTCTTCGGTACTTTTTCTTGAACAAGCCTGTAACCTCCCCACAAAAAATTTAAAAGTTAGTATTTTAAATGCAAATGGACCTAGAGCTAAGTGTAACCTCCCCAGAGATATTTTGAACACAATAATTAAATGTTAATGAGAATAGAACCTAATGTAACCTCCCACCAAATAAATTTAATGACAATGACAATTAAATGAAAATTAGCAATCTGACCCAAGTATAAGTTCCTCGCAAAAAAAATGAAAGTCAATTCAGTGATAATAAAATCTCAGTGACAATAAAAATGTAAATAGACCGAAATGTCGATCTTTAGGCCCTGTTCATTAATTAAACTGTAATTCTTACCTTAGTAAAACTGCATCTGCTCTTATTTTTCGCCATTGCTTGGAGGAAATTCATTGCAATCATATGTACATATTCCAGGCCACTGATGATGCCTTGCAGAAAATAAAGGCGAAACGCGTATGGCACTAAAATTGTGTTTTATTCAGTTGCTGTCAGACGTTCCATAAGTAAAAATTATCAATATACCGTAATATTACACGCAACTGAGGAAGACAGGACTACAAAAGTTGAAGTTGTTACTACAGTCTTTTACGGGTGAAAAGTATTACTAACTAAGAGAAAGTTAAGCGCCATATAGCGATTTATTTCTTAGCTGTGTTCAGTGTAACACACACACACACACACACACATTCAAGATACGTCTATATAAAAGAAGAAAATGTGAAGCAGTATGTGTTTGAGGTTAGCTTCAATATCTTACAGGGTCCCGACCTCCCTGAGCAACTGAGCAGAGCTTTTTCTTATTGAATACCTCATTCCTTTCTGTGCCACACTAAGGCTGAATGATGTTGAGAAGTTTTACCTTCTGTTCTATATTTATGAATGCTGCTGTTTAACCGCTGTTGTTTGTTGGCAAAAAAATTATTAATTGAATATAGGTTCCGTCACGATTTTCTCAGTATGCTCAATTGTGTCGACAAGATGTCGACAAGAGTCTCAGGTACGGACACCACATATTTCCTTGATGGCACACTTGTGCAACAAACACTTTTAGCGATGCCATATCCAGAATATGATACCATGACTCAATAATGAATGGAAAAAAAGTATATCAACATTTTAACATGTTGAACTCCAAAACAAGAAAATTATCGGTAATGCAGAAGTTGAGGAACTTCGGAATTTATGATGGCCTGCCTTTAATATTTGCCGAATAATTTAGAATATTCTCTTTGCCTTGGTGATTTTGTCATCCGGAGGCCGCAGTAGAACTTTTACAACATTTATAAGGTTCGAAGTTTTTATCTGACGAAAAAGAAAATCACTTCTTACTTTCGACTGATGCCCAAGGTGTCCTGCAGACACAGCAGCTGTTTGCCATGTCAGTTTCAGGATGGTTTCGGTGACGGAAAACAACCCAAAATAATTAAAATATAATAACCCTGCAAATGTCAGTACATGTAAAGAGTGACCTAATGAAAGAAATGCTGTTATGACATAAGGAAACAGAATGGGTACTACATGTAACATCAAGAACTTGGTACACAAGAAACGCATGGTCAAGTTATAAGATGTGTTTTTCAATGTAAATCACTGATGTAAAATTTGGAAAATAAAAATCAAATGTAATATATTATATACCTTACCTCGTTGACGGAACGAAGCTCTGCCGATGTGAAACAATGAAATATAGAGGGCACTCAAACGAAAACGTGACAGATGGGACACAAGTAAGTAAACTGTTTATTATTTCAAAAGTAATCGTCATAAATGTTAATTCATTTATTCCATAATGAGAAAAGACTGTCATGCCTGCATGGGAAAATGTTTGCAATTGCCTACGGAATTGTGATTGTACTCAGGCGTACACTTCTTCGTCGGAAGCAAATCTACGACTACGAATGTTTTTCTGCATGGCTCCAAAAACATGGATATCACATGGGGAAAGAAGGGGACTGCATTGAGCGTGTGTTTAAGGGCTTCCGAGCGGAACTACTGTAGCTTAGTCGTCCTCCCACTTCTTGCCAGGTTGTTTCGAGTACTTTAACAAGTTACGCCGAGAAGCCCCTACACATCCTCCATACAACCCCGATCTCACTCCCATGCGATTTCCATGTTTTTGACAGATCACTTGGGGCGAAGAGATGCACACCTAGGTACAGTCGTGGTTCCGTAGACAACCGCACCCATTTTGCCGTTACGGCTCTGTCTTGTTTCACTTTGGGTTAAACATATTAACAGTTATGGTGATTACTTTTGGAATGATAAGCAGTTTACGTACTTTCTTTCCATCTGTGTCGTAATCATTTGACTACCCTCTTCTACTTTTGTTGTAACTGAATTGGTTATTTGTAAAACGGGGTAAATTACAATTGTTAAATTATTCAGGAGAAAGAAAAAACATTCCACGGCTTTGCTTAGCAATTTAATGGCGAATTTCTTTCTGTTGTATGAAACAGTTTATTTCCTGAAATTTGTAAGGTTAATATAACCCAGCTTGAAAAATACACTCCTGGAAATGGAAAAAAGAACACATTGACACCGGTGTGTCAGACCCACCATACTTGCTCCGGACACTGCGAGAGGGCTGTACAAGCAATGATCACACGCACGGCACAGCGGACACACCAGGAACCGCGGTGTTGGCCGTCGAATGGCGCTAGCTGCGCAGCATTTGTGCACCGCCGCCGTCAGTGTCAGCCAGTTTGCCGTGGCATACGGAGCTCCATCGCAGTCTTTAACACTGGTAGCGTGCCGCGACAGCGTGGACGTGAACCGTATGTGCAGTTGACGGACTTTGAGCGAGGGCGTATAGTGGGCATCCGGGAGGCCTGGTGGACGTACCGCCGAATTGCTCAACACGTGGGGCGTGAGGTCTCCACAGTACATCGATGTTGTCGCCAGTGGTCGGCGGAAGGTGCACGTGCCCGTCGACCTGGGACCGGACCGCAGCGACGCACGGATGCACGCCAAGACCGTAGGATCCTACGCAGTGCCGTAGCGGACCGCACCGCCACTTCCCAGCAAATTAGGGACACTGTTGCTCCTGGGGTATCGGCGAGGACCATTCGCAACCGTCTCCATGAACCTGGGCTACGGTCCCGCACACCGTTAGGCCGTCTTCCGCTCACGCCCCAACATCGTGCAGCCCGCCTCCAGTGGTGTCGCGACTGGCGTGAATGGAGGGACGAATGGAGACGTGTCGTCTTCAGCGATGAGAGTCGCTTCTGCCTTGGTGCCAATGATGGTCGTATGCGTGTTTGGCGCCGTGCAGGTGAGCGCCACAATCAGGACTGCATACGACCGAGGCACACAGGGCCAACACCCGGCATCATGGTGTGGGGAGCGATCTCCTACACTGGCCGTACACCACTGGTGATCGTCGAGGGGACACTGAATAGTGCACGGTACATCCAAACCGTCATCGAACCCATCGTTCTACCATTCCTAGACCGGCAAGGGAACTTGCTGTTCCAACAGGACAATGCACGTCCGCATGTATCCCGTGCCACCCAACGTGCTCTAGAAGGTGTAAGTCAACTACCCTGGCCAGCAAGATCTCCGGATCTGTCCCCCATTGAGCATGTTTGGGACTGGATGAAGCGTCGTCTCACGCGGTCTGCACGTCCAGCACGAACGCTGGTCCAACTGATGCGCCAGGTGGAAATGGCATGGCAAGCCGTTCCACATGACTACATCCAGCATCTCTACGATCGTCTCCATGGGAGAATAGCAGCCTGCATTGCTGCGAAAGGTGGATATACACTGTACTAGTGCCGACATTGTGCATGCTCTGTTGCCTGTGTCTATGTGCCTGTGGTTCTGTCAGTGTGATCATGTGATGTATCTGACCCCAGGAATGTGTCAATAAAGTTTCCCCTTCCTGGGACAATGAATTCACGGTGTTCTTATTTCAATTTCCAGGAGTGTAGTTTTAGCTGTTGTGGTGATTTTTGTCACATGATATTTCCCCCCTATAACAATAAATGAGGAAGCAAATGTATTTTAAGGCACTGATTTAGATTAAAAATTAAAAACTTATATTTAATTAGTAGCACTATTTCGAGTGCAATAAATGTAAAGTCAAGTATATATGTCTGTCTGGAACGTACTATTACACAGAAAAATTACCATACATAATCATGATAAGATATACATATGAATCGTAAACGAACAACTTATTCATAACGTGAAGCAGAATCAAAGAATTTAAAATCAGATATGGTAAAATAGTCTATATGAAATTGAGTGATTGTTCAAATCCGCAACAGCTGCTTACTGTGTTTTTTCCTGAATGACGACCGGTTTCATACCCTGTAGTCTTCAGGTCATGCAAAACTGGTATTTAATGTTCCACAAGTTCCAAGTTGCAAGCAGGCATAAAAACATCTCACTCCTCGGTTCAGATCGAATGTCCATCTGCTGCTTCATCCAAAGTTTTACCGAGGAGTGACATGTTTTTATGCGCGCTTGCAACATGGAAGTCGTGCAACATGAAGTACTAATTTTGTATGACGTGAAGATATACCTCCAGGGTATGAAACCGGTCGTCATACAGGGAAAAACATAACAAACAGCTATTGCGTATTTGAAAATTCACTCAGTCTCATATAGACTATTTTACCATCTCTGATTTTAAATTGATTGTCCTTCACACTGTGTACAAGTTCTTTAGCTGTGGTTGCCTGACCTTAAAGGTTATTTGTAAACAACTCATTGTTTCCAAATGCTTTTGAATCTAAACCACTGAATATGTTTCACACCATCTTAATAACTCTTCATAACACGTTACAATTGGTAGCTGGCCACTTTTTACAGAACTGTAAGCACGTAGAAAAAAGAGTACAATATATGTTATAAAAATGGTTGATTCTTCTCACTTTTCAGTCATCTTCATCACTTGTATGCTACGTCTTCAGCTGATTATATAAACTTGATAAGGTCTATCTTCAGCAGTTTCTCAGTCTTCGTCTCGTTT
Source organism: Schistocerca nitens (assembly GCF_023898315.1). Lineage (NCBI taxonomy): Eukaryota > Metazoa > Arthropoda > Insecta > Orthoptera > Acrididae > Schistocerca > Schistocerca nitens. The sequence continues at coordinate 977,754,850 of NC_064614.1, forward strand.
CTGGGAACTTTCCCGTTACATACTTCTTTCCAGGAAGCCCAATGTTCTTGTTCGCCAAATTTGCTCGACTTTCACCAGAGTAAAGGTATGGACTTCGAGTCCTCGATATATGACTTAAACAACAACTTACCTTCACTCTTCTGAACTGTGGTCATAGTAAAGAAAGTAATAGGGGAAAAAGTGATATTTTGTCCTGTTTTCTAGTATCTTTTCCTATTGTTTCACCTAAGATGACGACCTTTTTGCAAAAAGTGATCCATCATGTTTTCCTTAAAGGCGACCAGAGCAGAGGGTTTCGTTGATAAGCGACTTATACTGAACTGGAATAAATACGCAGTGTAATAATGAAGAAAGGCGCACGCTTCATATTTTTCACCATGGCCCTGCCAACCAATAAAATGCACTTCCGTTTGTTTCCATGTTGTGTATCTTAAAAATAAAAATCCATAATTTACTAAAAAGTAATTAGGTTTACCTCTCCTTCGTTTTCTCGTTTTTTTTCCTATCATTATTTGAAACTTCTAACCCTGAGATGCCCGTCTTAATATTGTAATTGGAGTAGTTAATCGAAGTTCGCATAAACAATCAACGATTTGTTCAGTATGATTCCAGGTCTGCCACAGCTTTATTTCTAAAACATGGCAGCTCCTGGAGTTCTCCGCTAATAGAAACAACTGCAAATTTAAATCCGCCATCAACAAGAATTCTCTGTCAAAAGACCAAAACCAATAAAATCCGCATATTTTGTTTTGAGGATTTATCCCATTCTAGTAATAAGCGTTTCAATTTATGCTTCAAATTAGGTATAGATAACAGGTAAAAGACATGTAAGCACGTTTCTGCCCTCATAAACTTCATCCCCATGCGCGCCTAAAGAAGTGTACTCTGACCAGCAAAGTACGTACAGTTATGAAAGATAGTATTTCTGTCTACTTTATTGTATGCTACCTTGGGTACTGCCTCACACGTTTAATTAGAGAAAGTGCAAATGAGCCAGAATAACGCGCTAAAGATTGTCAGAGACGTTCTGTAATTTTTGTCAAGATATTAAGGACTAATTTGGATCACTATTATCATTTGAACTACCACTACACTCTGTGGAAAATTCAGATACTTCAATGGGTCACAATATCCTTGACATAAAACATGGGCTCCTTAATGGGACTATCATACGACATTCAAGATACGTAAACACCATTACATTTACTCGTATAAAAAGAAGGTCCGAAACTAACGAAATAATTGTAAAGCTAAAACGAGAGTTAGGTAATTTCATCGCACTTTGGAACGAAACATTGATGCCAAGCCTAAAAATCAGTGCTGGCACTTTCGTACGAAGTATAACGATAACATAAGTCACCTTAATTTATTTCAGGTGTAGGAGAAGACGTGTCCAACAAAAAAAGTATAACAGCATATGCGATATCAAAATCTTGCCAACAAGAACAGAAGAAGTAAACTACTATACAAAACTATTCTAAGGCATCCAGAATAAAACCAGTAATGAAGGTCGCTTAAGCTCTCGTCGGTGACGAGGTCTTTATGGCTAGAGCACAACACAACGTCTGATTTGGGAAGGAAATCAGCTATGCTTTTTCATTGGAACTATCCTGAATTTGCCTTAAGCGAGTTATAGAAACTAAGGAAAACGGGATTTCATCCACTATACTACCAAGTATGTGTCCATTTTCTTAGCAGCACGCCGGCCCAGTCGACCATACGAAAAGTCAAATTGTGGAGGTCTGATAGACAACTACAGTTTTCTTTTCCGAATAGGAACAATACTAAGTAGAAATGTGGTAGTAACTAAGATTAAAACTTGCTATTGTAGAAATGAGAAAAACATAACCAAACACTTGCAATAAATAAGTAAAAAAGGCAACATAAGCAGTATTTTATTTAGACAAAGAAAGTAGCCAAGTATGGGGACAGAGAAGAGTTAACAAACCACGACTACCAGATGTAGAAGTATGAGACCGGAATTTCCCTATAGGTGGTGCTAACCGTTAGTGTAGCGCCGGGAGACAGCGTCTGCAGCGTCATCTGTTCCTCGTAACGGCTGACGACCAATGTCAACACACAGTAACCCAAGTTCCATGTACCGTTATCTGCTTCAAACCCATAGACGAGTTTAGTGCCTACGATCTACGATATGCGGACAGCGTTGGTTTTCTGTTATCATTTGAAGAAAACTGCTGCAGAATCGCATCGAATGCTTGTCGAACCTTTCGGCGACCATACTCTTGGGAAAACGCAGTACTTCGAGCGGTTAAAAAAAATTCAAAACTGGTTATTTTGATGTGAGAGACGATGAGTTCGGGAAACCACCGGAAAAGTTGGAAGACAACGAATTGCAGGCCTTACTGGAGGAAGATGATACTGAAACTCAACAGGGATTCGCGGAACATTTGAATGTGACTCAAAAAGCCGTTCCCCTTTGGCTGAAAGCTATGGGAAAGGTGAAGAAAGTGGGAAAACGAGTTACGCATGAACCGAATGAAAGCCAGGAAGCAAATCTAAAGATCTCTTGTCAAATACTGTTCGCCAAATACAAAAGAAAGCGGTTTATCCATTGAATAGTGTCAGGTGATGAGAAATGGATATTTTTGAGAATACTAAGCGTCGTAAATTATGGATGAATCCAGGCAAACCATCGACATCCACTACAAGACCAACTCGCTTTGGAAAGAAGACCATGCTCTGTGTCAGAAGAGCTGCTAAAATGTGGTGAAACGGATAACACTGATCGCTACCAAAGGCTAATGATCACTTTAAATACAGCATTACTTGAATAACGATAGTAAGATGGAAAAAGGCAACACAAAGTCATATTGCGCCATGATAACGGCCCGTCAAGCACAGCACAACGGTTCAACGAAACGATCAAGGCGTTCAGTTGGAGAATACTAGGGCATGCGGCTTATTCTCTAGACCTGGCTTCATCTGTTTGTATCACTGGGACATGCTCTCGCTGAACAACGCTTCAGTTCGCATGAAAATGTACGAAAATGGCTCGCTGACTGGTTCGCTGCAAAAGATGAACTGTTTTTTTTTTTGGTCTGGCATTCATTGCCTGCCGGAGCGGTGAGAGAAATGTATGAACACAAATGGAGATTATTTTGAATAAAATATTGTTTATTAGTTTCAAACAATGGACGTGTAATTATTGCAACCCGATACCGGTTTCATACTTCTACACCTGGTAATTTACAAGTGTAATCAGAGGGTCCGCTTTACACTGACGCCTGATGGGTTTCATAGCTAAACTAAAACTCGAGAAGCACTATGACTCCACGGTTTCTTTTTTTTAATTTACATTCACACAAATGAATGGATACTATCTTTAACGTAATTAACTAAAACTTCACTGTTTTCGGTTCTAATATTACCTTCGTATGTTGCAAAGTAGATAAATTGATGGTACGTTTGGGATTAATTCCTTTTTAAGAAGCAAGGTTGCGGTTGACTCACCAATGCTCAGGGTTTCCAAAGGTAAGGTATGAGGATTTTCATCTTAGACCTGCTTATGCACAATATTTCGCCTCTTGAACTTAAGGAGTTAGCATATCTCAGTGAAATTCTTATCTTGTGAAGCTAACCTACAGCGTAGGATGTGCTGTAACTACCTTCTCACCTATCGCTTCTCAACCTAAGCCAGAGGTACAAAGTACGGTGACAAAATTCGCAATTCTTGACAACAATACTATTTGCCTAAATCGATCCTAGAGCATCAGAACCGTTCCAAAAGCAAAGAAATCGTATGAATTTTCCTGCGTTTTCATTATCAGTCCTAGTTCTTCCGCTGTGCATCTATCTGCCTAATCATTGCCTTCACTAAGCCGCCAGAAACACTGACATTTGGTCCCAGTTTTTCACAAAGAGATGGTTTGCCACTTCGTTCTTCCTCCGTCAGATCTGTTTGGCCACCGTGGAAGCGTTTGTGGCTCCTAGCTACAGGGTCACATAATGATGCATTGCCAGCGTTACTTCTACTGGCTCTGCGTGGATCTTTGCAACATTTTTCTCCATAAAACGTAGCATGACGAGGAACCAGACGACGCTCCATTTAATCAATGTGCTGAGCGATTTCTTTCGGTTGCCCTAGCGGCGTGCTTAGGTGCTGTGGCGCGCATATTTCAACGTGTAACACGACTTCAGACTGTACATGCAAGGAAACAAAAATTTAATTACATAAATTCATTAACGCTTTACAATTACCCCAAGTGGAATGAAACTAGTAAAACTGATCCCTAAAACCCAGAAAAAAACCATTTCAATCCATAGTAACTAACCAACGGCATATTGCCTTATAAAGAAATGAATCCAGCGCTAAACGCGAAACACTTCGTTCCACGCAAAGCGCACTTGAAGAAAAATGATATGTCTGTTAGCCTCTAGCTTTGAATACGCATTACCCCCACGAGGCATACAAGGAGAACAGTATTCCGGAAGGGAAAATTTTCTCTCCGAGCAACACCAATCTTTTCGGTTCTCACACAGGGAAGAAACACTTATGACAGACACGACTCGCGTCCTACGTTACGTCGCTGCTGCCACGTTAGCTCTGTGACGTATTATTCGCATCTTTTATACATTCTGTCTTCTGGGAAAGCATCCGAGCGAACTGCGAAAGACTGAGAAGAGGGAAGGGTTAGGCGCACGACGCAAGAACTCTGCAGATTTGTCACCGCATAGAGATTTAGGGGGAAGAAATGATAAGAGATCCTGGCGAGTGCAAGAAAAACGGTCTAAGTTGGTAAACAGCAATGTGTCTCGGGCCCGGTTTGTCACAGCCAGCTGGCGGCCAGCAACTTCTGCAAACGGCGCGTGTTCTCTCCATTGTGCTCGTAATGGAAAGATTTCTCTCCGTCTCCGACAGATGTCGGAATTTTGCTCGCTTTTCTCAGCCGAACATTTGTGTGTAGAAAATCTTCAGAAAATTTCTGTATAGTAAGGCACATTACGCAAAATAATTAATAGTCAGTTAGATCGATAATTTACACACTATCAAGCATCTCTTTCTCTTTTTGCTATCAAACCATCCGAGTATTTCTGATATTGGCATTTTTCTCCCTTCTCTCTCCAATTTGCACAAAATAGTTGTAAATAAGTGTTGCATAACAAGTGAAATGTTGACAATTTATGACATAACTGAACCCATTATTTTATGCTGAACGCAACAATCTACAAATTCCGATTACAGGCACAGGTAACTTCCAAATGTGGATATTAATTTATTGGGCAATATGTTACAGAAACATCCTTTGTGAGAAATATGACCTACGGAGATGACACTTTCAGAATACAGACGCAGACAATGGGAATTTTAATTAACATTGGAACTAGAACGTCCTGAAGAGACCTTTTTATATAGCTTATTACTCACTACTGTTACAGGATACATATACTGATAAATGTCTTTCATCCGTAGCAACGTATATCATTCTACAGAAACATAGTAAATGCTTGATTATGAGACTAGAATTTTACAAAATCTGAAATTAATTAAAGGCACTGAAATAAGGTTCCATGTGGCATAAATTTTCAATTAATGCTACAAATTTATCAACATTTCTTTAGAATTTAACAGTAACACAAAAAATATGTCAGACACATAACTGGAGACATACTGAATGTCTTGTGGATGATGTAACTGGACTTCAGTAGTAATTAGAGAAATCAGAATTAAAACATTAGAAAGTAAAGTATAGTGTGTGACGTAAGCCCGTGACCAGGCTATGGGCCTCACTGCAAACAGACACCAACCTTCCTTCGCCGCAGCACTAGGATGGGGTGGGTGGCGGGTGGCCGGCCCATCGCATCGGCCGTCCTAAAAATCCCCCCGAGTAAAAATTCCGGTACTCTCTTGGTAGCAAGCTGAGCGTACCTGGGGCAATTCTAGAGGGATTCGAAACGAGAGAAGTCCTCACTCTTATCCAGAATTGAAACCAGTACGCCATAGCAAGATTCTAGTGCTCTACCCGCTAGACAGTCCAGGACATTAATAAACATAAAACGCTTTACAGCCTGTAATTGAAAAGTGTCTTGATGATCTCTCCAGTGGCAAAAGATTCTGGAATAGTCCCCCAGTTCGGATCTCCGAGAGCGGGCTGCCAACGTGGAGGTGACAATGAGAGAAATATTGAATAACAAACGAAAGGATAACGTTCTACGCGTCGGGGTGTGGAATGTAACAAGTTTGAACGTGGTAGGGAACCTAGAAAATCTGAAAATGGAAACTCAGAGACTCTGCCTAGATGTAGTAGATGTAGTAGGGGCCAGTGAAGTGAAATGGAAAGAAGACAAAGTTTTTTGGTCGGATGAGTATAGGATAATATCAACAGAAGCAGAAAATTGTATAAGCGGAGTAGGATTCGTTAGGAATAGGAAGGTAGGGCAGAGATGGTGTTGCTGTGAACAGTTCAGTGATTTGGCTGTTCTTATCAGAATCGACAGCAAACCAACATCGATTGACGTAGTTCAGGTATACATGCCGACGTCACAAGCTGAAGATGAAGAGATGGAGAAAGAATACGACGATATTGAAAGGTTGATACAGTAATTAAAGAGAGATGAATATCTAATTGTCATGGGGGACTGGAATGCAGTTGTAAAGGAAGGAGTAGAAGAAACGGTAACAGGAGAATATGGGCTTGGGAAAAGTAATGAAAGAGAAGGAAGACTAATTGAGTTCTGTAAAAAATTTCAGCTAATAACAGCGAATACTGTGTGCAAGAATCACAAGAGAAGGAAGTACACTTGGAAAAGGCTGGGTGATACTGGAAGATTTCCGTTAAATTACATCAGAGATTCCGAAATCAGATACTGAATTGTCAGTCGTGCCCGGGGGAAGATATACATTCAAATCACAATTTAGCAGTGATGAATACTAGGCTGAAGTTCACAAGATTAGTCAGTAAGAATCAGTATGCAAAGTAATCGGGCACGGAAGTACTCAGGAATGACGAGACACGTTTCAAGTTCTCTAAGACTATAGATACAGCAATAAGGAATAGCTTAGTAGTTATTACAGTTGAAAAAGAATAGACATCGCTAAAAAGGGCAATAACAGAAATTGGAAAGAAAAACTTAGGTGCAAAGAAGATAACAGCGAAGAAACCATGGGTAATTGAAGATATATTTCAGTTGATGGATGAAAGAAGGACGTAAAAAATGTTCAGGAAAATTCAGGAATACAGAAATACAAGACACTGAGGAATGAAAGAAATAGGAAGTGCAGGGAAAATAAGACGAAATGGTTGCATGAAAAATGCGAACAAATCGAAAAAGAAATGATTGTCTGCAGGACGACCTCAGCATATAGGAAAGTCAAAACAGCCCTCGGTGAAATTAAAAGCAAGCGTGGTGACATTAACAGTACAACGGGAACTCCACTATTAAGTGCAGAGGAGAGAGCGGATAGGTTGAAGGAGTACACTGAAGGCCTCTATGAGGGGCAAGATTTGTCTGATGTGATAAGAGAAGAAACTGGAATCGAATTACAGGAGACAGTGGATCCAGTATAGGATCAGAATTTAAGAGAACCTTGGAGGATTTAAGAACAAATAAGGCAAAAGGGATAGATAGCATTCTATCAGAATTTCTAATGTCATTGCAGGAAATGGCAACAAAACGACTACTGACGTAGGTGTGTAGAATCTCAGTCTGGCGACATACCATGTGACTTTCGGAATAATATCATTCACAGAATTCCGAAGACCGCAAGAGCAGACAAGTGCGAGAACTATCGCACAATCAGCTTAATATCTCATGCATCCGAGTTGCTGACAAGTATAATAAACGGAAGAATGAAAAATTGAGGATGTGTTAGATGAAGATCGGTTTGGCTTTAGGAAAGATAAAGGCACCACCGAGGCAATTCTGACATTGCGCTTGATAATGGAAGCAAAACTAAGGAACAATCAAGATACGTTCATAAGATTTGTTGACGTGGAAAAAGGATTGGAAAATGTAAAATGGTGCAAAACGTTCGAAATTCTGAGAAAAACAGGGAGAAGCTGTAGGAAGAGACGGGTAATACACAATATGTACAAGAGCCAAGAGAATATTAAGAGTGGACAACCAATATCGAAGCGCTTGGATTAATAATGGTGTAAGACAGGGATGTAGTCTTTCGCTCCTAAAGTTCAATCCGTAAATCGTAGAAGCACTGATGAAAATAAAAGAAAGGTTCAGGACTGGAATTAAAATTGAAGATGAAAAGATATCAATGATACGATTCGCTGATGATATTGCTGTTCTGAGTGAAAGTAAGAAGAATTACATGATCTGTTGAATGAAATGAACAGTCTAATGAGTACAGAATATGGAATAAGAGTAAATCGAAGAAAACCGAAAGTAATTAGAAGTAGCGGAAATGAGAACAGTGAGAAACTTAACATCAGGATTGATGGTCACCAAGTAGATGATGTTAAGGAATACTACCACATGGGCCGCAAATCAACCAATGGCGGACGAAGAAAGGAGGACATTAAAAGCGGACTAGCACTGGCAAAAAGAGCATGCCTGTCCAGGAGATAGTTAAGGGTATCAAACATACGCGTGAACTTGAGGAAGAAATTTATGAGAATGTACGTTGTAGCACATCATTGTATGGTAATGAAACGCGGACTTTGGGGAAATCGGAACAGACGAGAATCGAAGCATTTGAGATGTGGTGCTACAGACGAATGTTGAAACTAAGGTAACTGATAAGGTGAGGTTCAAATGGTTCAAATGACCCTGAGCACTACGGGACTTAACATCTGAGGTCATCAGTCCCCGAGAACTTAGAACTACTGAAACCTAACTAACCTAAGGACGACACACACATCCATGCCCGAGGCAGGATTCGAACCTGCGACCGTAGCTGTCGCGCGGTTCCAGACTGAAGCGCCTAGAACCGCTCGGCCACCCCGGCCGGCTAAGGTGAGGAATGAGGAGGTTCTGCGCAGAATCGGCAAGAGAAAGAATATGTGGAAAACAATGACAAGGAGAAGCCACGTTATGATAGGACATCTGTTAGGACATGACGTCCATGCTGCTAAAGGAAGCTGTAGAGGTCAAAAATTACTGAGGAAGACAGAGATTGGAATGCATCCAGCAAATAATTGAGGACATAGGTTGCTACTCCGAGATGGAGAGATTAGCACAGGAGAGGAATTTTTGGCGGGCCACATAAAAACAATCAGAAGACTGAAAAAATGGAATCCTGAATAAAACCAGCCTGTTTTCAATAAAATGCATTGCACTACCTTTTAACGACCCCAGGTTTAACAAGGATTTCACATTTCCTTTATGTTGTTGTTTCACCGAAATTAAACGAACATACTTAATTTCCATTTAGATCCCAGCGAATATTCTGGAGCAATCTATTGAATATGACTGGTACAGTACACAGCAAAATCGAATACGAATAATGGGTTACAAAATTTAAATATTCCTATTGTTGCAGGAGGTTCTAACACACAAATAACGCTATTCAGCGCAGAAGTAACTAGTAGAGCTGACGATCAAATAGAATGGATGTGGGGAAAGGTTGTTTAGTCGGTTCCCGCATATAGTATGGTGTATTTGCTGCTTCGTTCGCTCATGGAGCGCTACTAATCTCTTCTACGGGAGGAATGCCAATCTGGATCCAGAACAATCTGCTTCTTGAGGTGATGCAGTCTAGGAGACTAATCTAGGATTATCTGAAGGAACTTTCACATCGAAACTGAATCCTCTACATGGAAGACTGGTGCGGTTGTCACCGCAAATTGTCATCAGTTTCCAGTACTGTCAAAATATTTTCTCGTACTGTAATTATCGCCCTGTAACACATTCTTAATTGATCCAGAAATACACACTTGCTCTTCGTGAAACTGACAAGGAAAGCCTTACTGTCCGACCAGGAGAGTCATCAAATAAGAAAAGATTCAGACTACCTCGTATTAAAGGACACAATATTTGTTTGTTTATAAATAAATAAATCTTCTGCTACCAGTCACGATATATAGTATGGATCAAATCAAACAATATTTGTTACTAATACATCAGAACATTCGTATGAGAAATTATTGACATTAATTTAGTTTCAGTATTTTGTGGTATGTTAGCTTGTGAAGCGACCCGGGTGTAGGCCTACATTAGGGTTGCAAGTTCACAGCATATGAAATGATTTTATAAAGGTAAATCTTTTCGATCTGCGTCTTACGAAATCGTCAAGTGAGACCGTAATTGCTTGCGAAAAGCATAAATTACACCTGTTTAATAGCTTATTTGTCCGCCTTTGGAACAAAACATCACTGATTCTGCGGATCAGGGATCCGTCAGCTTGTTGGTAGATTTGCGGAAGTACACTGTGCAATCAAAAATATCCGGACACTTGGCTAAAAATGACTTACACGTTCGAGCGCACTCCATCGATAATCCTGGAATTCAATATGGTGTTGGCCCACCCTTAGCCTTGATGACAGCTTCCACTCTAGCACGCATGCGTCCATTCAGGTGCTGGAAGGTTTCTTGGGTAATGGCAGCCCATTCTTCAAGGAGTGATGCCCTGAGGAGAGGTATCGATGTCGGTCGGTGAGGCCTGGCACGAAGTCGGAGTTCCAAAACATCGCAAAGCTGTTCTGTAGCATTCAGGTCAGGACTCTACGGGGGCCAATGCATATCAGGGATGTTATTGTCGTGTAACCACTCCGCCACAGACCGTGCATTATGAACAGGTGCTTGATCGTGTTGAAAGAGGCAATCGCCATCACCGATGTGCTCTTCAAGAGTGGGAAGCAGGAGGTGCTTAAAACGTCAATGTAGGCCTGTGCTGTGATGGCGCCACGCAAAACAACAAGGTGTGGAAGCCCCCTCCGTGAAAAACACGACCACACCGTAACACCAGCGCCTCCGAATTTTACTGTTCTCGCTACACTCGCTGGCAGATGACGTTCATCGGGCATTCGCCATACTCACACCCTGCCATCGGATCGCCATATTGTGTACCGTCATTAGTCACTCCACACAACGTTTTTCCACTGTTAAACAGTCTATTGTTTACGCTCCTTACACCAAGCGAGGCGTCGTTTCGAATTAACCGGCGTGATGTGCGGCTTATGAGGAGCCGCTCGACCATGAAATCCAAGTTTTCTCACCTTCCGCCTAACTATCATAGTACTTACAGTGGATTCTGCTGCAGTTTGTAATTTCTCTTCACCTGCCGGCGGTCAGTCAACAGACGAGGTCGGCCTGTACGCTTTTGTGCTCTACGTCTACCTTCACGTTTCCATTTAACTGTCACATCGGAAACAGTGGCCTAGGGATGTTTAGGAGTGTGGAAATCTGGCGTAAGACGTATGACACAAGTGCCACCCAGTCACCTGGCCAGGTTCGAAGTCTGTGAGTTCCGCGGAGCGCCGCATTCTGCTCTCTCACGATGTCTAATGACTACTGAGGTCTCTGATGTTGAGTACCTGGTAGCAGGTGGCAGCACGATACACCTAATATGAAAAACGTATGTTTTCGGGGGTGTCCAGATACCTTTGATCACATGGTGTATGTGGCATTAGATGTCTATGCACACGTCACGCAATTTGCTTAAACAACGGGCCGCTGATTTGTGTACTCGTTGATTGCGTCTGATAGCGGCCCTGATGGATTCCATTAGGATTTATATAAGGCGATTCTCGTCTCCAAGACATCAGCGTGAGTTCACTACAATTCTCCTCAAACCAGTGTAGCACGGTTTTTGGCTCAAAGACACGGATAATTATAGTGCCGAAAAATGATATCGCCGTCAGGGAGTACATCATGCATGAAGGGATGCAAATGGTTCTCAGCTGTCAGAGTATCTCCGATTACTACCACAGGTCTCGTACAAGCGTATAAGAACGTCTCCCATAGCACAATACTTTTCCCTCCAGCCTACGTTCGTGGAGGGCTGCGCGTATCGAGCCGCCCCTCATCTTGATGGCGTTTGTGAAGATGACCTTCGACCTAGTGAAGCAAAAATGTGATTCATCCGAAGAGCCGACCCTTTTCCGTTAATTGACGGTCGAGTGCTGATTTTCCCGTGTCCACTGCAGCCGTAATTGTCGATGTCTTTGGATCAATACGTAGTAAACACGTAGGGGTGGTCTGCTCTGGAACTCCACCTTCCACAATGTACGATGAACGGTGCGTGCACTAGCGGGCTGCTCTTTCGACAGACATGCCACAGATCACCATCTATCTTACTTCACAGAGCAGACAAGCCTCAGAACCCCACGTTCTGTGAAGAGTCGTGGACATCCAACCATTTAGCGCCTAGTGGTAGTTTGACTGCACTTCTACAGCTTTCGTTAAATACTCACGACAGTAGCACGTGAACATTCGATCAGCTTCTCCGTTTTCGAAATACTCGTTCACAAGCTCTGCGTAATAACAATCTGCCCTTTGTCAAAGTCGTTTATCTCAACGGATTTCCCCATTTTCAGCCAATTTCTTCGACAGCGTGATCCACCTCCGTGGCTGCTCCGCTAACACACTTTTGCTACCCTGTCACGTGCCCGCAATGCCACCGTGCGGCGTCTAACATGGCGGTGGGCAGTGGTCGTAATGTTTTGGTTCCTGAGTGTATGTTAATTTACAAGTTTTAATAAAAAGTACCATTGTGTGCAAGTTCCATCAACGTTATGAGTTGAAATCAGTGATTTTTCAACGTTATATTTTGTGACCTGCGTACATACAGCCTATAATGCTTCCTCGTGACCACTAACAACATTTAAAAAGCGATGGATGTCTGATAAAACAATACTACGACTGTAAGTGCCTTAGATACCATGCTAACATTGATGCGTTTCTGTGGAACGCGTATTAGCAACGACGGTATCCTACGCATTTTCGACCATAACATGAAAAATCCGTCGACTCTGCAGCATTGCTCGCAGTGTCTCAAGAAACGGAGTAATGTAACACGAAAAGTTTTATTCTTCTTCTCATATAAACCATCTACGACCCTTGATACTTCTACTGTTCTCTCCCTACCATCTGGCTTTTAACTTTGGTTTAGAATTCTCTCATTTGTTGCCTATGGTCTCCCTTCCTCACTTCAGTCTACGTTTCGCCAGGTTTTAGTTGATGTTGGAGTTGATTGTTGAGCGTAATGCGTTTCTGGATACATTCCTGTTATCTGCACTTATTACGGGCCTATCTGTTATATATGTGAACAACATTCATGGTCGCGTCGTCTTTCGAATTCACCATTTTCTGTCATTGGACCTAACATTGAAAGGGCAGGATATGATTCCCGGGAATCTTCCAAATAACACCTTGCATTTCCTCCCACTATTCATCTATTCCGTCAGCGTCAGTCTTGTTTTCGTGGTTCTTATAACCATGCACAATTACGATCGTGCACATACTATTCACATTTTGAAAGGTGGGGTTAGAGACTCACCAATTAGGAGAGTAGGAATTTGTGACGTAATATAAGAACATTTGGTAAGCCATAAACACTACGCCAAGATGTATGGTTCTCACTATAAGCTAGTCAGTTTTACCTCTGAGTATACTGTAAACCAAAGCCTGAACGCATGGTTCATCAGTAGATCTTGTTTTTTGTGTTGCTGCTTTTAGGATTTGATATTGTGAAACTATTTCGGTGAGGGATCTCAATCAACCAGTTTTTAGGCAGGAATTCAAATTGATGGTTGCAAATAAGTAGCGCTGTATATGTCTGATCTTTTATCTAGGTTTCTCCAACATGTTGCTGCAGGAATATCAGAATCGAGAAGCTTCTACACGTCACCTGTGATAGTTGCATTTGCTGAATTTTCATCCACGCTTTTGGCTCTTCAAGGCTGTTGACCAGGATCAGTAATATTTCACACTGATGAAGGTACTGCCAAAACTATGAGCCATGGACCTCGCAACACTGACTAGCTCGCCGACCCAGCGTGCCGCTGGGATTGTGTGCGTAACCCGCGGCTGGGTGGCTCGGCTTAACAAGGGTACCTCTTGTATGATACGCGGTGGCATTGATGTGAAAAAGGCTAGTTGAATTCTCTCGCCGAATCCAGATGTCTGACAATGATGCATTACTACAGAGCCGTAAGGTCCTCTTCCAAGTTGATTATTGTTATTAGTAACAGTCATCACCATTACTAAGGCAGCAGCAGCATCTTTCATATGCTGAGAACTAGCTGGAAACTGATTATTTTCCGTTGTTAGTTTCGATCAATGATGAATTTTACATTATTGCTGGCACTTTTAATTCTGACATTACGCCCTCATTCATGATTTTCCTCAATGTGGAAAAATCACCTATTATTATTGAAGGAATTTATTAATAGATAGTTACTTTTGTTTCATTTTTTCTTGCTCTGGCCACTCTAAACCAAATAATAACGTAGCATCTGCATGTAACTTGCAGGATTTGGGTATTTGGGAATGAAATTGAAAATTAGAGAAAAATGCAGCCCTTCAGCATAAAAGCAGCAGCAGGAACTCCGATATAGCTCAATAAAGCGGGAGAAAGGGGACAGGGTGGCGACTGTAGTGGCAAAAAGAAAATTGAATTTCGAATAAGAGAGCGGAAATAACAGATGTGCAGCCTCGACACAAGAAGCTGAGGCCTTAACAAATCCGGACACGTAATCAATCTCTGTAAACATAATGTAATGTATTTACTCAGACTTTTCTATCATTTGTAGAATATTTAGTATTTATAATGACATGATTTATTCACATGCCGTTTTACCTGAAACATATTTTAAGGAGGCTGCATACAATCCATTTACTTATACAGTATGTTCGCCAACGTTTAGCTGCAATACGTAACAAATGAAAGAGTGCTGTGGAAGACTTTATACAGAATTGCGCATGATGGTAATGATTCGTAAAAGTAAAGAGAAATATTCAGTTTCATACCGTCAGTAACTAAGAAATATTTTCACATTACGTCAGTGACTAATTTTTGTAATAAAAGTCTTTCCGTTGTGTAGGGGTTGCCGAGACGGCCTTCATCAACCTCTGCCAATCCATATTATCTGACTTTTAAAAAGAATTTCACGCTGTTATGAGTTTAATTTTAATAAATGATATTTTTGACCCTTTAACCGAAAACGTAACGTATTATCTGCACCATATGACGCTTGCCGCGCAGGATTAGCCGAGCGGTCTACGGTGCTGCAGTCATGTACTGTGAGGCTGTTCCCGGCGGCGGTTCGAGTCCTCCCTCGGGCATGGGTGTGTGTGTTTGTCCTTAGGATAATTTAGGTTAAGTGGTGTGTAAGCTTACGGACTAATGAACTTAGCAGTTAAGTCGCATAAGATTTCACACACATTTTAATATTTTTTTGAACATAAGACACTTCATGTTTAGGGAAACGGTTTATAATTTATCTGACTCGTTACTCAGGGGTCTAAAGATGATGACAGATGAGAGATGCATATTAGTCTTACTGGAGGTTTAATGTGCGATGGCGTTCTTATTAAAGATGGATTAATATAGAACATAATTCTGTGTGGAGATTATTAAATGGAAATAAGTTAACTTATTGGTTGCTATCGAAATTATAATGACACAAAAAGTAAAAGTGACCTTATTGGTCGCCTTAAATATGATAACTATTCGATGTGTGTATCAAAAAAAATTGATAACTGTTCCTTAATTATTAACTCTTACTAACTTACCACATTTAGCAATGCTACTGCACCATTTTATGGGAGAGAAATAGGTATACTGGCTTTTATTTGTTTGTATTAGATTTCCTAATGTTATTACTATTAACTGCAGGATAACTAATAACTATTTCAGGTGCTTTGTTTATTATTCTTCCCTTCCACGTAACTGAACCACTCACATCATGCACATTACAACGCATTTTGTGTCTTCTACAAGTATATCAAAGCAGAAAAAAAAACAAGAAACAATTTTGAACCACAGACTGACTGAGCCGTGGCTGGGTCGTGTTATGCTTTGCATTAAACCTTGGTTGTTATTCTGTGATTTGTCTCCCACGGTCATCGCAATTATGCTGTTATCCTCTCTCTCCACGAGTCGCAGTAGCAGCGTGTATCGATATTCGCATCATTGTACGATGCTTGGCCTCGCACTTATAGTTTCCGGCTATGCTGTGTACGGGCGGTTGTTTGATTGGCGTAGAGCAGCGAGGAAGTCTCCGTGGCGCATGTCTGGCCGGGCCCACAGGCGGCGTCCATGCGCGGTCGGAGTGTTCCCATTGCTACGAGCTCCGTGGCTCACCGATCCCCGATACGAGAGTTGAGTCTTTACTTCATCCACCAGCCAGCCCCAACTCTTCACATTGTGTTGTTTGAATTTCGTTGTGGGCTGTTGGGATATTTCCGCGAGCAAGAACGCGTGTTTTCAAGTTGGCGAAATTCTAGCCGCACTCCTGTGGAGTTGAACTTATTTTGGATTGAAGTGCACCAGCCGAATCTTCTGCCTTGTGGCCGTTAACGTTCCGGTTATCTGCCCTGGCCGTTGACGTACATTCAGGCAGTGTACTTTCCTCGTCGGGGTGTGGCTGTACAACATGTCGTTTAGTTTGACAGCCGAATGTGTAATTCGTTGTGGGCGCCCATAGCTTCTGCATTGTTCGATTGAACTCCCTGTTGTGTGCTGGTCAGGTAGAGCGGAAGTTATCCTGTTCCTTGGTCTTGACTGTCTGTCGGTTGGGTTGCCGTCGAATTGAGAATCGTTGGGGCGACTGCCTGTCTCACCTAAGCGAGCGTTAATGTTTGAATTCTAGACCGACCCTTGGAAACTTCTAAGCGCCGTTTGATGTGCTGCCTTTTCTTATTTCTCCTTGTTGTTTGTTTATGTATGGCTTCTAGCCGATTTTGAATTAAAGTTGTTTTGCCCTTAAGGCGTGAGACTGTTTCGGCCTTCATCCTGATTTAAAGAAACTTTAGGATAAGGCCTTCTGCCTTTTAAAATTCAAATTTCTGATTTGAGCCTTAAGTTATTGACCTTCAGTCGATTTTTAAGTTAAAGTTGTTTTGCCCTTAGTTCGTGAGATTGTTTGGGCCTTCAGCCTAATTTAGAGAAATGTTGTAAGATAAGGCCTTCTCCCTTTTAAAATTAAATGCTTGTTTTTGGGTCTGAAGTGATTGGCCTTCAGCCGGTTTTAAATTGAAGTTGTGTTACCCTTGAGGCGTGAGATAGAATGGCGATTTTAGCCGGGAATTAAGTTCTAAAAATTAACATTTAGCTTGCTCTGTTTTTAATGTTTTCTTTACTCTTTTAATATTTGTCAAATAAATAAAGTAGTATGTTCGAGTGGAACTGACAGCCTCTCACTTTGGCCCCTTTCCACAAATTAAACTATCTGTCCTGTCCTACTGGTATAGCAGGGGATCCCACTGATACTTGTGGAACTAAACTTTCGATTACAGCCCAGTCAAAGAAAGCTGTGTCATCTACATTGTGCAATTATGTGACACCGGAAGGTACATTTTCATTAAATAATGGGTTGTTTGTGGCCACATTTCCTAATTACATAAAAATTTAGATTTAGTCACAAAATTTACAGTCAGATTTACAGTCAGGTTCCTAGGATATATAGCAGAAAATACCGACTGTGGCTCTCCGTTATTAAAAACAGAAAAGTGGGAAGAGAACCGCAGCTATTTGCCAGCAACTTGACAGTAGGCTTGGCGGCAGCGGCGTTTGGCGTCGTGCGCATGTGAAGGCAGGAGAAGAGAGCGCGTGAGACGTGGTCCGGGCCGGTCTGTGGCCGGCGGGATCCAATATCTGCCGGCGCCGCCTGCCTGCCTGGCCAGAGCAGGGCGCAGCCTCGCCTCCCCCCCCCCCCCCCCTTCCTCACTCCTTCCCCTGTGGACACAATTTCCTGCCGCGGGACTTGTCGCCTTCGGCCTCCCGACCTCCTTAATTGGAAAATACCTGCCGGCTGTGTCCGCTGCCAGCCCTGGCTGGCGTCGCCACTCGCACACACGCACTCACTCACACACACACACACACACACACACACACACACACACCCGTGCCGTCCTCCAATCTGTCGGAATTAGCCCAACGAACGCGAATACCGAGAGTACGCAGCTCCTGACATTGCTTTCGTTGTGGATGCGAGAACGACAGCTAGCAAGTGAGTGGAAGCCCTCAACATATTCGGGTGGATTTATAAGCCGCTCCTTAAGCTGATTCCAACGTGAGAATCGCAACTATACGTGTCCTACTTGTAACCCATATACCGTAATTAGTTATCAACACAAAGAAATGAAAATCAACACCAAGCACTTTTGTTTATCAGTCTGCACAGCTACAACGAAAGAATATCAAATACATTGTGTTTGGGCCGGCCGGTGTGGCCGAGCGGCTCTAGACGCTTCAGACCCATCAGAATATGCAGCATGTTATGCTGCCATACGATAATTACGGCCCACAATGGATCTCTGAGTGTAGCTGCACTTACAACCACCTGATACACGATTAATATAGGAGGTGATTCTGGGGTATACATAATGAGGGATACAGTACATAGGGGTGCCACCGCTGGCAGCAAAATGACGCTAACTCCCCTGGGAATCGAGACAAAATGATCTTGAATGACAGATCCGGGTAAGTCATTTCATGCAACTGTTACTCTACGCCATAGTTAATCAGTAGTTCTGGCTATCCGAGTGGTGGCAAGTCAGTCTCTCAGAATTCCATGGTCAGATGTTTTCAGTGGGTGAGGGACCTAAATAACGTGCTGAGCTGACGAGGACAACAGTCGAGGTAGGATAACACGGGCGACATACAGTTCGGCGTTGTCTCGTTGAGAGACAGCAACACAGCCTCAGAGGTAGGATACAGCCACTGCCCTTTATACATTAGGAATGTACACGCTGCCTGGCAAATGTGCGCATAGGCGAACACGAAATGAGTCTATGGTGTACCAAGGTTACCCTTTGTTACCACGCTAGATGCTACACCTGTATGATAATGACGAATACAGACTAGCAACGTTCTTTCTCCATTATGTCTCCACATCTGGATATGTACATTGTGATGCTGTACACCACGAAACCGAAACTCATCTGCCACTCCTCTGGCGCCACATCTCTGCGCCACTCCCCTGCCCAGTGTTCAAATGGCTCTGAGCACTATGGGACTTTGAGTTCATCAGTCCCCTAGAACTCAGAACTACTTACACCTAATTAACCTAAGGACATCACACACATCCATGCCCGTGGCAGGATTCGAACCTGCGACCGTAGCGGTCACGCGGTTGCAGACTGTAGCGCCTAGAACCGCTCGGCCACTCGGCCGGCCGTGCCCAGTGTTGGCGAGGCTATCTCAGTTCAGTCGAGAACCTCAAAAATAAAAATTATCACCGTGCTAA
This sequence comes from Schistocerca nitens, assembly GCF_023898315.1. Classification (NCBI taxonomy): domain Eukaryota; kingdom Metazoa; phylum Arthropoda; class Insecta; order Orthoptera; family Acrididae; genus Schistocerca; species Schistocerca nitens. Next base: position 977,774,175 of record NC_064614.1, read on the forward strand.
TACAGCTGATACTCTTGATGTCATCACGATGTCCATGAGCATATTCGCTTGCTTGTTCAAATGATTTGGCTCCATATACCTCTCCGGCTGATCGATCTATGTGGGCTATTTTTGTTTGTTTGTGTTTTTTGAGGTCTGGTCGTTCACGAAATTAAAACCCCTGTGAAAATCCAGAGAAGCTTTGCACAGAAACACTGAATACTAAGGAGTCTCATGGATATGATGGAGTGTCTAGCAGAATATTCAAGTACTGTGCTACACATATTAACTCTGTACTTAGACATATGTGTAATTTTTCCTTCAGGAATGTTCAATTTCCTGAATGATTGAAGTGCTCAGTAGTAAGGCCGCTTTATAAAAAGGGAAAAAGGAGTGATTTAGACTATTTTAGACTTATTTCTATACCATCAATGTTTGCTTAAGTTAATGAAAAGGCTGTATATGTAAGGATAATTTATCAAATGTACAGTTCGGCTTTAGAAGTCGTTTAACAATTGATAATGTTATATTCTCTTTTCTCTGTGAGGTACTAGGTGAGTTAAACAAAAGGTTTCGAGCGTTAGGCATATTTTTTTGATTTAACTAACGCGTTGGACCATTATGGAATACGGGGAGTAGCTCGCAATTGGTTCACCTCTTACTTTAACAACAAACAGCAACAAAAAGATGACACTTACTTGTTAGTAGTAGAGGATGTTGTGTGCAACATTGACTCGGTTTGAAATAGTGTGATTCATGACGTAAGTTCATGGCTTGTAGATAATAAACTAACGCTAAATCACAGTAAGACTCACTTTAAAGAGTTTCTAGCACACAGTTCAACAAAAGCCGATTTTTTAATTTCACAGAATGAGCACATGATTTGTAAAACTGCACAGTTCAAATTTCCAGGTGTCCAGATAGGTAGTAAACTGCCGTGGAAAGCCCACATTCAGGATCTTGTTCAAAGCTTAATGCTGCCGTATTCGAACGGTATCAGAAGTAAGTGATGTTCGTCACGAAAAGTAGTCTACTATGCTTATTTTCATTCGCTTCTGTCGTATGGTATTATATTTTGGAATAACTCTTCCAATTCTAAAAAGATATTCTTGTCTCAGAAACGGGCGGTTCGGTCAATAAGTGGTGTGATTTCTCGAATCCCTTGTCGAACCCTTGTCACTGGCCTGGGTATTTTATTTTGAGACTGGTCCCTCAGTATATATATATATATATATATATATATATATATATATATATATATATATATATATTCTCTACTGTCGTTTGTTGTTAACAATATCAGCTTATCCTGAGGAACAAGCAGTTTTCACTCAGTTAATACTCGGCAGAAATCCAACCTGCATTTGGATCGGATTTCCTTACCTCTTGTGCAGAAAGGTGTGCAGTGTGCTGCTGCATCCATTTTCAATAAGCTACTACAAGAATACAGAAATCTTAGCAGTAATCCACGTGCATTCAAATCGAAGCTGAAGTGTTTCCTCATGGGTCAGTCCTTCTACTCTGTTGACGAGTTCCTTGAAAAATGAAGCTGATTCTTCGGTTATATCGTTGATTATCGTTACTTAAATTTATGGTTTGAATTTTTGGGTTCATGAACATTTATTTTTATCTGTTATTACTTTTATGCTGTAATTTCATGTACTGACACGTTCCATGACCTTGGGTATTTGCTGCTCAATTTGGTCCCACGGAACTTGACGTGTAATTAAATAAATAAAATAGGATGTGTTGTACGGGGTATTTAGTACGACTGTCTATCGCGTCAAGTCACACTTCACAGGTCTGAGAGCACAGTGAGACCATCAAGATGCGTAGAAGATACTGTCTCCCACCACGTGTGAAGTCCTGCTGGGACGTTTCCCCATGATTTCATGTAGCCCACATAATGTAACCGTCCTGTGTTTCATTCTTTGTCACAGATCTCGGCCACACACTGCACGGTAACGAAGACGCCTCCTTCGGTGGGGAGTGTTTTATCACCCGCCATCGCCTCCGTGTTGGTTCTCATCTCATTGTGTACATGAACCGCAGGCTATGAGGACAGCATTTTGGTACAAATGACGAACTTCAGACTAGCGTAAAGAATTGGCAGTAAGCGTAGGCGAGTGGTTTCATTAACGACAGTGTTGTAAGGTTGGTACCACGCTACGGCACATGTCTAACTCGGAGCGGTGACCATGTAGAGAAGTTCTTGGAAGCTATACCTAAATGTGAATAAAACATTTTTCATTTTCACTGTGATTTCCATTTTATGGCCGATCGGTCCTTGAAAACAAATTGCCAACTTATATTTATGCCCAATTGGGTTCTATTCGCAAGAAGCCGTTGAAATCCTACACGACTTTGTTTTGTACGACCCTACTGAGTCCCTTTAATACTTTCTCGCTTAACAATCGCAGTATCCCTGTCACCGCAAGCAACTGTATCACCTAACAATAAACTGTAGTCTCAATAGGCCACGATAGCGTCGGTGCTGCATGCGGACACGTTCTGATACACGTCTCTTTTTCTTATTGTCGTCATACGAACAACCAGCATTCAACACTATTTCTAAATGAAAAACCAGCTGCAAAGCTACCTTATATACCGAGTGTTGTGGACCTTACTGCCACCTACCTTGTAGGGCTGCACTAAAATGCTGATCGTTCGCAAGTCAAAGTGTGTAGTGCACTTCGCGGCAATTTCATGTCCGTTGGTTGCCACCTTCATGGTGTTGCAGTTTCAAAGCCCGGCAGTGTATTTCATATTACCTTTTTTTATTGATACAATGAATTGAAGATTTCTTATTTTGGAAGGAGGGTTGGGGTGAGTTATCATTCGGCTGGTTGGTTTAATGGGGCCTGCCACGCTCTCTTGTGCCAGCTTCTTCAGCTGAGAATAGCCCCCCCCTCCCCCCCCCCCCCACACACACAACGACATCAACTACTAGTTGGATGTATTTCAACCCCTGCCTTCCTCTGCAGCTTTTACCATCTACTAGTCCTTATGTTAACAATAGAATTACTCCCTGACATCCAAACAGATGTTGTACCATCACGTCCCTTCTCATTTAGAATGTTTTCCATATGTTCCTTTCTTCACCGCGTCTACGGAGAACCCATTCTCAACCTCCGTATATTCCATCAAAACGGCTCGAGTCTCTTCTTTTCCGGTTTTTCGCAGTCTGTGCTTCAGAAACATACAATGCTGAGCTTCACACGTATATTGTCAGAAATGTCTTCCTCAAATTAAGGCCAACGTATGATACTAGTAGGCTTCTTTTGCTCAGGAGAGCTCTCTACGTCAATGACCATCCCGCATGTCAGAGACAGCAGACAGCAGAGTTGCGTTTTAAAAAATTCGCAGTGAATCTACTTGAATGCGCGACGCTTACTGTTACGCTACTAGGTGACGTGCAGCTACAGCAGCTACAGAAATCAACAACAATTCCTCCAGAACTTTCGTATTCCACAGTGCTGTGAGATAATGCATATGGCCAGAACTAGACTTCTGAGAGACAGACAGTTACAGCTTTTCGTTTCCACTGCACAACGTTTTCAACAAACAGATAGCGCAGTAGAGTAGCTCGAGTGGAAAGGAACCCTTCCTATTTAAATTCCTGCACCCTACACTGTTGGCAGTTCTGTGTGGGTGGCAGTTACGTGATTTAATTCGGTGATTAAAAAATAGAGTAAAATGTATGCACTGGGTAGCCAAGCCAGCTAGTTCATGGCAATTCGGTCAACCAAGTAAATGAATGTACTGAATATGCTGCAAACCACTACAGGGAGCCTGTGTGTCAGAAATCTCATCCAGTGTGGCGGAACGGCGTTATGAAAGAAAAATGAGTCACAGAGGATAGGATTTGGTGGTCTGTTGGATTGATGATAGGTTCATATACTTATGGTCTGGGTTCGATTCCAACTTCAGCCGATGGTTTTTGACAGGGAGAGACAGATTCTATTCTCTTCTGGCTACACCAAATGAAGAGGGTATAATGGCATTGTGGTCTAAAATTGACATTAAACATGATATTTCTTCTCTACCAAGTATACGTCAGGTTGAACCACAATAAAGTCGGAAGTGGCGACATGTAGAAACTCTATCACCAGTAACCTTTCTCATATTAGTTATTGCCCGGTTTTAGTCCTGGGAAGGAAAAATTTAATGTTTCGTCGCGTCATTTCAGTTAAAACATCTAGGTACTCCCGAGAAATTCCAATATTTCACAATTGATTGTGCTTCGATATCAATCCGATTAGATTCTGGGTTCGAATCCCTGTCCAACACAAAGCTTTACCTCACGGCATTTCAAGTAAGTTACTTGTGAAGAAGCAATATTTAACATCTCTCGTAGTTCGTTAACAGGAAGAATAGATGCTGGGCAGGAATTCCCGTCCGTTAAAAATGTTTACGTTATGTAATTTAAAGTCGATATTTGCTATCTGATACTGTCTAAAATTGAGGTGTATCACTCTCTGTATGCCTAGTCGTGAATGACTGTTAGTTTCCGTCAGTCACCAAATCTTTGCTCAGTCTGCATGACCTGGGTATGAATCTATGTGCAGAAAGAGACGGTTCGTCGTGTCATTTGAAGTTCATACATATTCTCAACTAGCTGCTCGTGAATAACTTAAATTTTTAATGTCATTTTGTGTTAAATAATATGTACGGTACGTTACTTTGAAGAGGAAATCATGAATACGACCAATTTACTACGTGCATTACCTATCTGACGTAATAATGAGAGTGGTAACATTTCAGGTATATCAGTAATTGTAATAAATGTGAGCTTACAAGCCTTAAGGACATCTGTGATAAGGTGTTCCTTGATCAGAGAGATTAGAGGACCTACTAGACAGCTGCGTTATGCGGGTTGCATGAGAATCAGGCGAAATTCAATTCAGGTCGTTCGGATCCTTTTCAGCATGACTGAACCTTTCCTCATGACTCACCCAGTACATATTGTTCATGTGAGTGCTGTGTGGTCTTTTAACTACGTATTTCCTTGTCCACTTCCGAAAATGTGGCCCATCCAATTAGAGTGAACTGTGCAGTCACCTCTCCCTTCGAACATCTGAGGGTAGTAAATGCGCTGTTGGCCTGCTGTGGCGAGACAAGCTACGCGACTTCGTTGAGAACCACGCTGTATCGCATGTGACCCTATCCTTCGGTACAGGTCTACTGTGACTTTTAAAGAAAATTTTTGCGTTCCAGACCAGCATTGCTATAGAAATGTATGTACAAGCAAATGGGAAAGGGTATTACTTAGTATCGTATTTCTGTGCGCCAACTACACTTTCAATATCAGTTGGGACGCAAACTAAGTATGTTACGCCTAAAATATGGTGCGTGAAAAGTCATTCGAATCGTCTTATGGAGGAGATCCCCATGGAAGGTGGTACAGGGTGTTTCAAAAATGACCGGTATATTTGAAACGGCAATAAAAACTAAACGGCCAGCGATAGAAATACACCGTTTGTTGCAATATGCTTGGGACAACAGTACATTTTCAGGCAGACAAACTTTCGAAATTACAGTAGTTACAATTTTCTACAACAGATGGCGCTGCAAGTGATGTGAAAGATATAGAAGACAACGCAGACTGTGGGTGCGCCATTCTGTACGTCGTCTTTCTGCTGTAAGCGTGTGCTGTTCACAACGTGCAAGTGTGCTGTAGACAACATGGTTTATTCCTTAGAACAGAGGATTTTTCTGGTGTTGGAATTCCACCGCCTAGAACACAGTGTTGTTGCAACAAGACGAAGTTTTCAACGGAGGTTTAATGTAACCAAAGGACCGAAAAGCGATACAATAAAGGATCTGTTTGAAAAATTTCAACGGACTGGGAACGTGACGGATGAACGTGCTGGAAAGGTAGGGCGACCGCGCACGGCAACCACAGAGGGCAACGCGCAGCTAGTGCAGCAGGTGATCCAACAGCGGCCTCGGGTTTCCGTTCGCCGTGTTGCAGCTGCGGTCCAAATGACGCCAACGTCCACGTATCGTCTCATGCGCCAGAGTTTACACCTCTATCCATACAAAATTCAAACGCGGCAACCCCTCAGCGCCGCTACCATTGCTGCACGAGACACATTCGCTAACGATATAGTGCACAGGATTGATGACGGCGATATGCATGTGGGCAGCATTTGGTTTACTGACGAAGCTTATTTTTACCTGGACGACTTCGTCAATAAACAGAACTGGCGCATATGGGGAACCGAAAAGCCCCATGTGGCAGTCCCATCGTCCCTGCATCCTCAAAAAGTACTGGTCTGGGCCGCCATTTCTTCCAAAGGAATCATTGGCCCATTTTTCAGATCCGAAACGATTACTGCATCACGCTATCTGGACATTCTTCGTGAATTTGTGGCGGTACAAACCGCCTTAGACGACACTGCGAACACCTCGTGGTTTATGCAAGATGGTGCCCGGCCACATCGCACGGCCGACGTCTTTAATTTCCTGAATGAATATTTCGATGATCGTGTGATTGCTTTGGGCTATCCGAAACATACAGGAGGTGGCGTGGATTGGCCTCCCTATTCTCCAGACATGAACCCCTGTGACTTCTTTCTGTGGGGACACTTTAAAGACCAGGTGTACCACCAGAATCCAGAAACAATTGAACAGCTGAAGCAGTACATCTCATCTGCATGTGAAGCCATTCCGCCAGACACGTTGTCAAAGGTTTCGGGTAATTTCAATCAGAGACTACGCCATATTATTGCTACGCATGGTGGATATGTGGAAAATATCGTACTATAGAGTTTCCCAGACCGCAGCGCCATCTGTTGTTGAAAATTGTAACTACTGTAATTTCGAAAGTTTGTCTGCCTGAAAATGTACTGTTGTCCCAAGCATACTGCAACAAACGGTGTATTTCTATCGCTGCTCGTTTAGTTTTTATTGCCGTTTCAAATATACCGGTCATTTTTGAAACACCCTGTAAAATGGACTGTTACCTTATCTGTTGTCCATTAAAGGTAGTAAATTGGACTGCCACCTTAACAAGATTGTTCAAGTTCCACTGTATGTTGCCTTTAAAACATGGTTATAAGTGAAAATTTTAAAATAAATGTTCAATGGATTACCACCTGCGAATCATTTTATTCAAGCTATTCTGCTCCACTGCACTTACTATATATCAGTTATGCTTCTTCAATACAGTTTACAGCTGCCTTTGGACATTTCTGGTGCTATCAAGAAATATTTTGAACGTCTCTTAGTGGCTATTGTAGTTACTGAAGCATTCTCAAGTAAATGCCGATGGTAATCACTGTGTTCATGTACAACTACAAGCATAGGTATCGTACCTGACAGTATCATTACTTATTATGAAGAAATAACCACTCTATAACAAATGAAACAGCGTACTTTGCCACGGTTCAGTCACCAGCAGTATCCTCGAAGTCAATCCAAAAGAATCGTCACAACGATATTGACATACGATACTTCAAGAACAGTTAGAACAACACGACCCTCAGTTGCTTTGAGCTGTGATTGTTACGGCTCTGGATGAACAGCAGCCCTTGTGCTGTGGATGTGGCATAGAGATCGCATGAAACTTTGTTGCACACTCTTTCCTAAATTCAGTTGGATCATATTCTAGCATTAGGTTGGAGATGCTTGGTTAATTATGGAACTGACCCCATGTTTTCGCTTTCTACTCATGAGGACGCCTCGGCACTGTCCTCGGTGCATTGTTGTGATGCAAGAGACTGCACAAATATGTTGATTACGTGAGAGTGCAGGTTAGCTGTTTATCTTTATAGGATGCATCACGAAACACTTGAATTCGTTTTATTTTCAGAACTGTTCAAGATAACGAAAGGAGATACCTCGCATATGGTACTTGAGAGAAGCAAGGAATTATGTTATAAGTTTAATACACTGAGTTGTTTTGTCAGCCATGATACTGAACAATCTGCTATTTCTTAGACAGAACAACACACACTTTAACAGCTTTCAAATGGTCTTGAAAAGACAATTACAGTGATATAACGCTTGTTAAATATGTGTGGGGTTGATAGTCGCCCATTGGGCGCCTCCTTAGATGGCAGATCAAGGAAAGCTCAGTGCTTACAGTGGGTACCAAGGAAATCTAATATTTAAGGCAGACCAAACTAGTAACGCCAAGATGTGATGAAAAGGCGTGGAGAAGTCAACGCCTGTGGTACGGGCATCCGAGCATAAAGCCACTGGTCCCCCAGTATTGGCGTTGTGCAGAGGGCTACCAAAAGATAACATGAGTCAGGACTCTCTACAGAAGTTTCAGGTCTCAAATGAAAACCGACACAAGCTATGGCCATAGGATTTCTCTTTTGGAATCTGCAATGTCAAGATTTTGCGCAGGCCAGGAAGTGCACAGAATATGACCAAAGAGCTAGAAAAATATAGTTGAAAGTAGTAATTTTCCAGGAGAATACGGAGAAGGATACTGAAGTTTAGAAAAGGAACTATATAGGGACTGTGGCGATCGCCATGAATTAGGTTCTGGTCTTCACCTACATAGCTCAGTAACAGAAAAATTGAAAGGTCTTAAAGCCACTAACAACAGGACCTCCTACATTAGAATTGTTCTCCGTATTAGTGACTTATACCTACTGAATGAACACACAGCTTTCGAGGACAAGGAGGAATTACTAAAAGAGGGATTTTAAATTGTTGTGTGTATATATATAATTCCTCGTAAAATGATATGGTTAAAATAGTATTGGCTGATTTAACGCAAAAGTGAATCAAGAATACATTTATACGTAAACTGGTGAAATGTAATTCAAGTATGCATCAAGAGAGCATGACGATGATACCAATTCCAATAATTTTGCAACTGATTATCATATCTGCACGACGAGTACATAATTTTAATATAAAAACATGCGCAAAGGAACATGATTTGCACTAGAGGGGTAAAATATGCACCAAATAGACCACGTGTGCACAAAAACATTAAAGATCGTGAAACTATAGAAGAGTACATCGTGACGCTGACCAGCTCCCCAACGCAGTGCCACTCCGACGCGGATGCGTAATCGATGACATTAGGCAACGCGTAAGGAGACTTTCTGATCTCCCTTATAAGATGTACATTACATTAAAGGTGTCCAAAATAGGTGATCGGACTTAATGTAATGAGGCAGAGATTGAACGTGGAGAAATTGTAGAGGACTGACATCAACAGTGACTGGTCTCAAATTGAGGAATAAGCAGTATAGCACAGGCAGACGGAGAAGGTCAGATAAGTTGATTAGTCAAGTGAACCAGCAAAATATCAAAGATAAAATGCTATATTGCAGAGCGTGTGTTATTCCGAATAACGATGCAATACCGCTTTGGGCACGCATGCTAGTTCAAAGGAACATGCACTGCGGCGACTACAGTCATTACGAAATAGATTAAATGTATTGGCATTTACGAACATGGACAGTCATCAGCTGTATAATGGAATGAGAACGAAAATATGTGCTGGACCGGTACTTCCCGTTTATCGCGAGCGATAGACTTACGATTAGGCTAATCGAGCACAGCCCATGGCCAGACCCAAGCTTCCGTATGTCGTCAGCCATGTGCCTACAACCTGTATTCATACATCTATTACGTTTGTTCTGTACAGGCGGGACATTTTCCTTCAAAGTCGCTTGCCCGTTGTCGGATAATAAACACGGCACTGTAGTGTTCGTGTTATTCCGAATTACGATGCAATGTTGCATGTATGCATGTTCAAAGGAACATTGCATCGGAATTCGGAATAACACGGACACTGTAGTATTGTATTTATTCGCCTACACCGGGCAAGCGACTTTCAAGTAAAATGTCTCGCCCGTACGGGAATATACATAATGGATGTAATAGTACAGGTTGTAGGCACATGGCTGACGGCATGGTATCGAAGTTTGCGTCTGACCATGGGTTGTGGTCGATTATCCCAATGGCCAGGCGACCGCTGGCGATAAGTCCTGATCCGGCTCAAATTTTCATTGTCGTCATTCCATTAAACAGCTAACAGTTGTCGATATTCACGACTGTGAATAGATTTAATGTACTGAGGATAAAATGTTGGCTAGGAGCATTTCGTTAGAAAAAATGATGGATTAGGCGCTAAAAGACAAGTACACCATAATAAGAAAGGAAACGGAAACTATACTTAGACAGGAGAAACGGAAATATTATGAGCTAATAGAAGCCAAGGAAGACTGTATCCTTCAAAGAACACATCATCATTGGGTTGTCTGCCTTGCGGCAGGTTTTGACGGCATAGCCCTCCATACTTCTCTGTCTTCTGCGTTCCTCTTCATTGTTTGGTATCCTCCTTGTGGCCTGCTGACATCATCCAGCATCTGGAACCTTCTTCTGCCCTTCCCTCTCTTTCCCGGCGCGAAAGCTTCGATTGCCTCTACTAGAAGGCAATCTCTTGTTAGATTGTGGCCTATCCAGCTGTTTCCTGTTCTTCACCGTCAGCAACGTCCTCCGTACTTAACTGTCCTCAGTACTTCTGCATTCCTGACTTTATCAGTCCACCTTATCGTCTCCATTCTACGCCATATCCGCATTTCACAAGCTTCAATTGTCTTGTAACTCTTCATTCTTTCCCCGCGATCTAATGACATATTGGATTGCCGGATATAAGCATCGCTCTTGCACGATATTTCGGTAACGTAGCTCGTAACCTTCATCAGAAGCGACCTGAGACTGCTCCTCGAGTGCACTTTGTCCAGTATTTGTCTGTGGCCTTCCCCCTCCACTGGCGGATGCAGGCGTTCCCTTTGCGGTCCGCGCCCGTTCGCACCGACCTGCTGGAGCGCTGCCGTTCCGTTTTCAGTGACACGGCGCCTGTAACCACACCTCTAACCGCGCGCGTCCGCAACTTGGGCAATCAAGTGCACTGGCGCCCGACCACAAGGTGGCCAGCCCTGTTGCTAGAGTAAAGGAACGGCGCTATAAGAGCCAAAAGAGCTAATAGAAGGAACGCAACTGTGACGAAGATTCAGACGAGACGACAACATCCAACACCCTCAGGAAGAAGTAGGAAAGGCGCTATCCGCCCATCCTACAACTCACTGGAGTATGAAGCTCCATGAATTTGCGTAGCGCAGCGTAGCCATTCCGTTTTCCGTCCGCTGAGGGTACCGGGCGTTACCTCTGCGGTCCGCGCCCACCAGACCCGGTCCTGGGAGTTCCATCTTCGGCCTGTGAGTTTGGTGTTCCGTCTGAGTGGCCAGGCGTTCACCTTGCGGTGCTCTCTCGCTCACTGCGATCTTCTGGAGCGTTGGAGTTCCGTTTTCGGTCCGCTGTGGTTCTGGGTGTTCCCTCTGCGGTCTGCGACCGTCGGACCCGCTCCAGGACGTTGCATATTCGGTCTGGAGAGCCTGGAACTCTGTCTGGAGATCATTTTCTGTGTCCACGCCTTCATTTCTTCTATCTTTAGAGTGCTGAAGCTGTCCCCATTGGTTCTTTAACAATTCCAGGGCAGGATCCCAGGCTCTGCTTAGCTGGTACCACAAGTCGCGGTTCATGAGATTGTCAGTTACTTTTACCTCTACCGATTCCCATATAACACTGTCCCAAAATCTGGGTGTCTGTGCTAGAATATTGGTTTCATCATAATTCGTGGCATGATCTACCTCGAGACAGTGTTCAGAAATGGCAGTTGTCTTCTCATCCTGCTTTCTCAAAGTCCACGTTTCTGCTCCATAGAAGGCCGCGCTCCATATGAAGCACTTAACCAATCGCTTCCGTAATTCCTTGTTTGAACAAGTAGTCTTCTCTGCTTTTGAAATGCCTCTTTCGCCAGAGACATTCTCACTTTGATATCTTGTATTCTTTAATCCATGTTCCCAAATACTTGAATGCTCTTACCCGTTCTATCATTTCTGACCCCAACTTAATTTTCACTTTTTTTTTTCTTCAGGCCTATGACCACGGTTTTGGTTTCCTTTTTATTAATTTTCATACCATACGCTGCACACGCTTCATCCAGGTCATTTAGCATTTGAGTCAGCGTCTCTTGATTTTCTGTGAGGATCGCCATGTCATCTGCAGATCTTATAGATTCAATTTTCCGCCCAACTATCCTACGTACAAAAAAATAAAGTAACTAACTCATATAAGAAAAAGGAAAATTTTATTAAAGACACGAAGATAAAGGCCCTGAAGAAAGATACGGAAGAGTTCGTCACAGAATTAATAAACTGTTATGACCCCTTAGACTCTTTTCCATGTGAGATACCCGACTATTATACTGCCAAACAGTAGACAGCAAAGTACAGACCCCGGATGGAAAAGAAATACGAAAAACAATCAAACACCTAAAAACATTGATTTTCCTGAAAATCGCTTGCTAATAAGGAATGCAGGACCAATATTCGAAAAACAATAACAAACCTGTTGAAGTATGTTTCGAAATATGTAAATTTCCTGACGACTGCAAAACAGCTGTATTATGCCGTATACTAGAAAAGAATGTTCCCTCTTATATGATACGTATAAGCTATAGAGGTACTACATCCGTTAATGTAAACCACAGAGCTAATCTCAGCATCTCTTGAAGGGAATGATCTCAAAAGCAGAAGGAGTTATAGTCGCTTTTTAGAAGCAGTGGCACAAGGTTTTTACGCTCAGAAGGCTATCGAGAAGTTTGGGAATATAACGTTGACATGCACGCACGTGGCTTTCATTGACTTCAAGAAGGCTTATGACAGTATATGTAGAAGCACAATCACCAATATATTGAGATTTTTGTTTCACTAAAGCTCATTTCTTTATTAAATATGTGTGTATAGGGAACCTATTGGAGATTGTAGATTAGTACAGAAATGTCAGGGTATTTTGAAGTCAGAACTGGTCTTAGAAAGGGAGACACATTATCTCCGGTACCTTCTAATTTTTGAAAAGATAGGCAGGGAACACAAAAAATGTAAGTCAATCTGGAATGAGAGTGGGTAATGACTAAGTGAATCGGCTTGCATATGCTGATGATGTTGTTCCAATAAGTGATAAAGATATGTTGTGGTTCATGGTAGTTTCTTTCAGAAATATTGCAGGATAACAAATTAACGAGGAGCAAACTAAATACTTGGTTGAGAGCACGCAATGATTGTAGGTCTTTTAATAACTAACGTACTGGGGGAGGGGGGGGGGGGTTGAGCTGGGGAACTGGGTGATAACCTTGGAGCTGGTTTAACTGGACATAGTGGTCCCAGACTGGAAAGCCAAGAGCTGTTATCAAAATTTGTGTTAACACCAGAGCACACAGTTCATTCGTCGGTCCTTGGGATATACAGAAAAAAAACTACTTTATCAAAAACTTTTCCTTCGAATAAAACAAAACATCAGGATAGACAATCCCACAGAACAGTACAATTAGAGTTCTAGCATTTGGGAATACATTTTCAATTCAATGGCCTACATTAAGTTCCTTGACTCTAATAAGTTCTAGATTATCACTCTTTCCCAAAATCTTAAAGTCCTCTAATACCGCAGTTCAAACTCCACGCAACTTTACAAATTATTATACATAACAGCTTATAGTTATGTTTACGGCTTGCATTTTTAGTCTTGGCTTGTGAACTCTGGTCGTTTTGTCTGTTATAAATGAAATGTTATGCATTGTCTGTTCTGATTATGATGCTTGATAGCGCCATGACACTTATTTGTTTTAGTTCTATATATCTATGCAAATATTAATTTTTTGTTGTTATGATAATACGTCTGCAGTAAATGTTTCATGTAGCCATACCATACTTGCAATTATGTTCACTGCTTTTCATTTAGAATAGGCAGTTAATTGCTGTATTTTATTTGTATGTACCACCAACTAAAACTATACCCTTCTGTTGCGTCATACTTGCACCAGCAACGCCATCTTTCGTTGAACACTTGAACCCCCATCAGTTGTCACACTGAGAATGCTGTGATTCATACTAAGTATTTTGCGTTAAGCTTACCTTCTGTAAACTTTTCTCTCTTTCATTGTAAATTGTGTTGTATTTTCCCTGATTTAATTGTGTTTGCAAGACATACATAATTCACACGGTGGCGATGTAGAGCGCAATGCCCACGTTTGCAATGCCATGTATAATTCTGCTCGTGCTTGTTACCACTAGAACATGACACTATTGTGCCCACTCGTTGCAGGGTACATGACTTCTTATTATTGCAATGTCCTTAGTTTTATGTCTACTGAATGTTGGTTTTGTAACCCATTTTTACTGCATGTGTAATTATGCGATTTATTTTAATAGATATCTGATGATGGCAAACACCGAAACGCTTAAAAAATGGATTAATAAAGTAATTTTGCTTTCAGTCAGTGACTTTTCAGGCAGCAATCTGTTCAGAATTTTACAGACTAGAAACATTTTTCAACATGGTCGCATACCTCCATCGTCACTTTATGTCACGGCTGTGAAAAGAAGGCTACCTAATTAGAATGGCAGAGGCAAGATTCCAGTGAACAGTGTTCTCACGACCAGTGGAGGGCAGAAGAAGGCGAGGGAGGCAACAGACAAGGTGGAAGGATGATATCAACAAAAATGCTGAAGGTCCGGAGTAAAGGAGATTGGGCCACAAAAAACAGGACAAGAAATGACTGGTAGATGAGTTTAGAGAACGCATATGGCCTCCAAAGCCAAAGTGACTGGAAGAAGAAAAATATTTAAGTTGCTACTTTTTGTAGATCCATTAGAGGAGTTAAAGGAAAGGCAGCTGAAATGTTCTAATACGGGGAAACACTGACCAGGGGAGCTCTAAGGCAGTCGGCACAAGCACCATGCATTCGAATGTTGAGCGCTAGCCGCCGAGTTTCTGACGCCATAGCGTCGGAAAAGCACGTCCTGGAGTCCTTCCGAAGAGTCTTTACGAACGTGCAGAGCTATATATAGCATGTCAAATATTCTTAACATGCGTTTGAACTTAAATCAATGAGATGAAAGACCACCACCTGCTGTGTCTTCCGAAAAAGACACAGCCAAGGCACCACAGGCGCAATGATGCGAGCTGGTACCACCATAGAGACTCGCCACTTGGCGCGAGTTCCACCAGCGCCATGGGAGGGACTGAAGATGAAGATATCGAATTCGCTTCAGCCAATTGCCAGCCGAATACAATCCGCCAATGACCGGACGACAACGAACAGAAGCCTTCTCGGAAGACAGAAGGGCAGCTTTCGCCCTCTTGGTTATAGATCATCGTCCACGGCTGACTCAGACAGAGAACGTCGATTAATGAGCTCTTAGAAGTGAACACACAATTGTTGTAAATTGCATTTCCTATGCACTGTGAAGTTTACACACGATTACACGGGCCAATGATGGAAAAACTTATTTCTGAAAGTACCTTATTCTTATGTTTTTAAGGGTGGAAAATCCAAATATGATATTTAAAAAACTGTATCAGCCACCATTTCTTCACATTTTACAGTTAAATTTATTAAATTAAGCCATTTTTATAGAATTTGACAGCTTTTATACAGTTAAAATAATTTAAAAAGGAGGTGCAATGAATGTAGATGACGTTGGTAGCACTGCTGAAAAACATTTGCTGGCAAAAAAGGGTGATTATATTTTTGTGTTAACAGATGGTGATTTGTTTACTGTCAACCTAACTTCACTTTCCCGTTTCCTGTTCATGTGTTCAGTACAATGTCTAATCGTGGTTGTAAAAACTCGGCTGACAGTTTTAGCTACATTTTTGGTGAATTTGTGATGAAAAAACACCAAAGAAACATTACAGACTTTGTGAAAAAGATTTAGCTATCATACTTTGGATCTAAACTTGGTGATCAAGATAAATTTAACGCGCCGCATAAGGTATGTTACATGTGTGTTAAAGATCTGAGAAAATGGCCCAATAAAGAGAAAAAAGCCTTTAGATTTGCTGTTCCTATGATATGGAGGGAGCCAAGAAATCATTCAAACGATTGCTACTTTTGCAGTGTTCATATTACTGGTCATAATTCGAAACACAAGAAGGTAATAAACTACCCTAACCTTCTGTCCGTCATCCGACCAGTAGGGCGTGGTGTAGATTTGCCGGTTCCTGAACCACCAAATGATTCAAATTCTATTCCAACAGAAGTATTTTATTACGTGCAATGTGATTGAGATGAACCATACGATGATGAATTCCATTGTAATACAGAAAGTCTAGAGCCCAAATTGTTTACTCAGACCGAGCTTAACGATTTGGTCAGGGATCTGAGCTTAACGAAAGAAAACTGTGAATTACTTGGATCTAGATTTAAAGGAAAGAACTAATCGCAGTTGGAACCAGCATATACATGTATAGAAAGAGCAGCAATTTTCCAAGTTTTTCCTACAAGACGATGATTTAGTGTACTGCTCAGACATTGCCGGTCTGATGAATGAGTTTGGTATTGAATACAAAAAGGAAGACTGGAGGTAGTTTTAATACACAATGATAACATGTATGCATCTATATCTGTTGGACATTCTGTACATACGAAAGAAAGCTATGAAAACCTAGAAATAGTGCTAAATAAAATAGGTTGTTCTGCTCATGGTTGGATGATATGTGGCGATCTGAAAGTAACATGCATGCTCCTGGGTCAGGAAGGTGACTTTACCAATTTTCCATATTTCTTGAGTGAATGGGACAGTAGGGCTAGGGATCAAGACTGGTGCAGAAAGAACTGGCCTGTGAGGCAGTCTTTAAAACATGATGAGAAGAACATTCAACGAAAAAACCTTGTAGATCCAAAAAACGTACTCCTACCACCTCTACATATAAAGCTAGGCCTAATTAAACAGTTTGTAAGGGCTTTGCCTAAAGATCGACCATGTTTTAAGTATCTCTGCCAAAATTTTCCACACCTTTCAGAATCTAAACTAAAAGAAGGCATATTTGTCGGACCTGACATTAGAAAATTGATGTTTGATGTTAACTTGGAATCCACAATGGCCTTCAATGAGAAAGAAGCATGAGTCTCATTCAAGCAAGTCGTTAACAAAATTCTTAGGACATGAGAAAAACCCATAATATGTTTCTATTATAGCTACAATGTTAAAGAAGTTTAAAACTTTAGGATGTTTAATGAGCCTGAAAGTTCACTTTTTGAACAGTCACCTTGATTACTTCCCGGACAAATTTGGAGATGTTAGTGAGGAGCAAGGAGAGCGTTTTCACCAGGACATTAAAGTGATGGAAAAACGCTACCAAGGCCGCTGGAACACCAACATGATGGGGTACTACTGTTGGTCACTTAACCGACAAGTTCAGAAAGCGACTCATCGTAGAAAAAGCTACACAAGAAGCTTCAAAGAAAAAAGAGGAAGGAAACACAAACCAATTCCAGCTGACAAGTGAAAACTCTATTAATACATATCATTGTTTTAAGCAGCTTACTGTAAATACAAACCATGTTTATGTTGTAACAAAGCGTTTCATTAATTTCCCCGTTTACCGTATAGCATAGGATTTGTATACAATATAATAAAAAGCATATTGCTCGAAAACTACGGGTGATACAAAAAGCTAAGGCTAGATTTGGATTCAGCTCATAAAATTCTATAAAGATAAGTTATCAAAGTAAAAAAAAGTTTTTCAAATAAATTTTTCGTTGGCCTATGTTATTTGCACTTAGCCATTGAGGGCCCTTCTTGTGTTAGTTACATGCAGTGTTGCAGACTTCATTATTCAACAAGTCACAAAGATAAGTATATCTTCGCAACACATTTATGTGACTTTGTTACTAATTTGTTGAAGTGTTGTAGAACCTTCGTTCTCCTATCTCCTTACCTGACCCTGGGGCATAGCTGTGTAACAGTGGCAGGGAGACACTGTCTCAGCGGTGTACTGCACCAGAAGCCGTTTCACGAACTCACAAACTCGGCCTACCGTAACAACAGTGGTAACTCGGCCTCCCCAACAGTGGCGAAGAGACCTTTACAAAACTGACGACGAAGGTTTACAAAACCGCCTACGTCACATTACGCCATCCTTCTTCAGTGCAAAGCCTCGCGGCACCATATTGGCTTTCAGTTGAACCCCCGTATGTATATACGCCGCTTCTAAGCATCAGCAATTCAAATATCTCGCAAAAGACCGTCGGTAATTGCACGATTTGTTGTAATGAAATGACGGGAAACGTAAGTCGGTGACTAAGGAATTATTGTAACTTGGCTATTATAGAAGTATGCCATTTCAAGGCAACGGCACATTGAGTATCCATCAAAAAGGCACTGTTATTGGTATAGTTTATTATAACCGTCAGTTGATAAGAGATCTACGATTGAAGCATTAAGGGGATAGTAAGATGCAAAGCATGGTCGTACTTCAGACGTGGGCACTATAGCGTAGTGAGTAGAGACGCAGAATTATAAGCTAATAGGTGATGTGTCGTTCATTCACTTCCTACTCGATCCAAACTTTTCTAATCTTTTGAGTTTCCTAACAGTTTCTCACATATGCATTTTCGTTTATAGAAGTATATTCTGCAATATTCGATGTTGTTGAAATATAAGTGCGCTCTTTCTGAGAAGTGTATTTGCTCGATTATCATTATCTACGGGACTGCTTGCACGACTTCCAGTAAGATATTTTTCACTTTTCTGTTTCTAGTTTTGTATTTCACATTTTCTAATAATTCTGCTATTGGATAGGAACAGTGATCAAGTAAGAATGAGCTTATATTTTTACAAAAATTGACAATGATGAAATAATGTTTACCTTATTTGGAGAAATACTGTAAATTTGTATCTCATTCCCCTCGCCAAATATGGGCGAGGGAAGGGCTGTCGAGCCGGCCGCGGGGCCCAGCGGTTCTAGGTGCTTCAGTCCGGAACCACGCGGCTGCTACTGTCTCAGGTTCGAATCCTGCCTCGGGCATGAATGTGTGTGATATCCTTAGGTTAGTTAGGTTTCAGTAGTTCTAAGTCCAGGGGACTGATGACCTCAGATGTTAAGTCCCATAGTGCTTAGAGCCATTTGAACCCCGTATGTATATACGCCGCTTCTAAGCATTTGGAGGGGTGTCAGCGGGTACGTCCCCGCTCTTCAGCAATATGAGAGCAAAAAGTTTAAAATTAGACACGACAGTCCACAAAATGAATATTTAGCCTGATAAAGAGGCATAGATTTTGTATAACTTGAAATATAGTAGACGGATTTGTTGATTAGTTAAAAGCTGACAAAGATGAGATGGCATATAGATGTTTCACGAAAGATAAGACAGCAGGACAGTTGTGAAGTTAACAAAGTAAAAAGCCAGTGTCTGACTGGATAACATAGATACGTAGATGAGTGAAGTAATGACTGGGCCTAGACTGCCAGGTAGAGGGGTATCATGGGAGTGTAGCGGTTGGGATAGTGAGTAAGAAGGTGTTTGTGTGGGCGGGTGTTTGGAAGAGGAGTTCAGGAGAGTGAAGAGGGATGTCGTTCATGACCATGGCTTAGGATGTGGGTGGAGATGAGTGGAAAGGAAGGGAATCCTCACCGGATTTCATGATCTGGTAAGGGAAGGTCATTAAAGTTTCGTTGGGTGTGGAGAGTGTGGAGGTGTAGAGTCGACGGAATATGTTCGTAGATGCCTGTCAGAGTACCGGGAGCAGTAATATATCGCACTACTTGTAATGGTACTTTTGTAAGCCATTGTCCTTATTAACTTTACTTTCCTTTTTGCCTCATAACATGTTCGTGGATACCGAAGTTTTTATGAATTTATGCTACAGACAGAACAATATCGCTAGCAAATGGAAAAATTAGGAAATGTGTGTATTGAAAGACTTGACGTAGGGGTTTTATGCCCGTCCATTTCGTAAACGATGTGATTTACGGAGTAGATAAAGCCACATCTGCCGCTGGTCAGCGCTGCGATCGCTTTTACACTACCACTAAGCCCCTATTCACAAGTCGCAGCGTTCCTGAGCGTTCAGCTGCATATTGGACTCGGTACGCTGAACGTTGACGTTCGAAACCGAGGTCCCCGTTCCGTCAGCCTTAGGCCAGCCTCCGTCGCTGCAACAAGCATTATAATGTTAACTTGTTTCTAAGAGAGATGTTCTTTTAACCGTTTCACTGTTGAGTGCGCCGTAAGAGCGTGTACATCCGTGTGCGGTCGGGACGACGCAAGCGGCACCGGCCGGCGTGCTGGGCACGATGTGACGCTGACCACTGCGGAACCTACTGCGCAGCTCTTCCGCACTTATTCTCGCCAAGAAGTTCCTAAAATAAATTGTACTTTAAATATTGTTTATTATTAATGTTCCTAAAACTTAATAACGTTTTCAAGGAAACATACCGGGAGATCAAAAAGTCAGTATAAATTAGAAAACTGAATAAATCACGGAATAATGTAGATAGAGAGGTACAAGTTGACACACGTGCTTGGAATGACATAGGGTTTTATTAGAACCAAAACAATAGAAAAGTTCAAAAAATTTCCGACAGATGGCGCTTCATCTGATCAGAATAGCAATGATTAGCATAACAAAGTAATACAAAGCAAAGATGATGTTCTTTACAGGAAATGCTCAATATGTCCACCATCATTCCTCAATAATAGCTGAGGAATAATTTTGTGAACAGAACTGTATAGCATGTGCGGAGTTATGGTGAAGCATTGACATCGGATGTTGTCATTCAGCATCCCTAGAGAGGTCGGTCGTTCACGATACACTTGCGACTTCGGGTAACCCCAAAGCCAATAATCGCACGGACTGAGGTCTGGGGACCTGGGAGGCCAAGCATGACGAAAGTGGCGGTTGAGCACACGATCATCACCAAACGACGGGCGCAAGAGATCTTTCACGCATCTATCAATATGGGGTGGAGCGCCATCCTGCATAACATCGTACGTTGCAGCAGGTGTTTATCATCCAGGCTGGGGATGATGCGATTCTGTAACATAACGGCGTACCTCTCACCCGTCACGGTAGCAGTTACAAAACCAGAATCACGCATTTCCTCGAAGAAAATAGCCCCGATAACGGTAGATGTGGTAAATCCAACCCCTACCGTGACTTTCTTGTCGTGCAATGGAGTTTCCACGACAGTTCTAGGATTTTAGGTAGCCCGAATTCTACAGTTGTGGGCGTTGATAGACCCTCGGAGCGAGAGATGAGCTTCGTCGTCCACAACACGTTACTCAACCAATCGTCACCTTCCGCCATCTTTTGAAACGCCCACACCGCAAATGCCCTCCGCTTCACTAAATCGCCAGATAACAGTTCATGATGCCGATCGATTTTGTACGGATAGCATTGGAGGGAACGCCTAAGTGCCAACCAAACAGTAGTGTATGTAATGCCGGTGCGACGTACGACTGCACGAGCGCTGACTTCCCCGTGCATAGACGAACCCGCTAGTCTCCATTTCTTCCTGAACGGTCTCAGCAGCATTACACCTTGTTCTCGGTCGGCCACTACGGGGTCTATCGTCTAAATAACCCGTGGCTTCTAACTTCGAAATCATTCTCGCCACAGCTGCATTTGTCAACGGACCTTTACCCGTTCGAATCCCCTTCCTATGGCGATAGGATCGTAACGCTGAACAAGCACATTCCCCATTCCGACAATACAGCTTCACTAAAAGCGCCTTTTCAGGTAACGTCAACATGCCTAGACTGCTGGCACATCTGATTCTCTTTCTCTTTTTTTTTCTTTATTGTTATTTTAAACCTGTACAACAGGCAGGCTGTCAGCAGCATTCTACGCCGCTCTTCAGCCAGAGGATACACAAAGAGAAGAAACACTGAGAAGACACATAAGTTACAGAACGGTGGGCAATAAAACAGTAGACACAGAAAGACAAACACGGAGCCGTTCACACTCGACGAAAATCCACACTGCAAACTGTTGATACGACGCACAAACACTGAAGAAGACGATGGCACTGGTGAACGATGGAGTGTGACGGTGAACACTGAACACTAAACATGACGGCACACACGAAACACTGATGGCGGTGATCTCCGGCGCGCGAATGTCCACTGAGCGTGTGCGAGTCCGGGGACCTGCCAAGAGAGGAACAGTGGTGAGGTGGGGGAGAGGGGAGAAAATGGATGCCAATGGCTGTGGAGACGGGGGCAGGAGGAGAGGGACAGGGGTTCTCTGTGGTGTCACAGCCAGACACCACACGTGCTAGGTGGTAGCTTAAATCGGCCGCGGTCCTGTAGTACATGTCGGACCCGCGTGTCGCCACTGTGTGATCGCAAACCTAGCGCCACCACAAGGCAGGTCTCGAGAGACTGACTCGAACTCAGCCCAGTTGTACGGACGACAGAGCTAGCGACTAGACGTACGAAGCCTTTCTCTCTCATTAGCCGAGAGACAGAATAGCCTTCAGCTAAGTTAATGGCTACGAACTAGCAAGGCGCCATTAGCCTTACAGTGATTGTAATTAGAGTCTCACTTGTGTTCACCATAGAGATGTACAAGAAGACATTAAAGATAAGTATATGAGAATCTCCGTTCTTTTCTTCATAGCATTAATTACGTATCCTGTTCCAGTAATTCACGCCCGTCTGCGTTAGTCTCGCGTGCCCTTTAAGCCATCTCTATTTACAAGGTGTTGGCCCAGCTGCCGACACATCATTCTCTTTCTCATTACAGCTCCTTTTATATTGTCATGCGCAGCAATCACTAACGCTTTGCTGTCCAGCGCCATCTGTCGGACATTTTGTGAACTTTGTTTTTTTTTGTTTTTTTTTGTTCTAATAAAACCCCATGTCATTCAAAGCATGTGCGTCAATTTTTACCTCTCTATCTACATTATTCCATGGTTTATTAAGTTTTCAAATTTATACTGACTTTTTGATCACCCGGTATTTCAGAAAGTTGTTTCTGTGCGATGTCATATAGTGCACTGTGATAACACAATTCCCACCTTTTTTTTGTGCATATGATGCAACTTCTTCCAGGTCCGTGTCGTTCTACTGACGATTCAACGGTGCTTGTAAAGTGCCGTTCTAGAAGCTGCAATGGATTTTCCTCCTCTGATCAATGTCCTTCTTATACTTCCTTTCCTTGTTGATATGTCTCATCTCACGAATGAGGCTAAGACGAAATGTGGTCGCTAAAATATTCTTTACGGGGTGGGCATCATAAATACCGTGGGAACTTAGCAAGCACATCTCTCAGAAGCGAAATATGGAGTGTTTGTCCCATTTCGGTGTCTGCTTGTCGTATTTGTCAACTCCACTCAGACTCGATGTCACCCAACACATATTTATTCGTTATTGGTTTGTCGATACATTTCACAGTCGATTTCATTGCGGCTGTATGGCATGTCGAGAACATACGGCTCTTTTGCCATGCCACTTCATAGCCATCATTGTATTTGTCAGTCTAAATTCCATCTTACCTCTTTGCAGTGGCTTCATATTTGGCTCACTTTCCCTGTTCATGCCATCCGTACCTACTGCATTTGTTCTTCTTTCGTGCAAGTAATGGCTGAGGGACCCAATTCTGCGCCTATTATCCACTTTTATGTTCTGTCTTGCAGCTGCTGTCGCGTACATACTCCATTATACCTCAAGGCACGAAGACGTAGCGCGGATATATACTTCTCTAGCAGTTAAAGGGTTAAAAGTGAGTACGTACAAACATTTAATATATTCTACACCAATTTTGATATAGTAAACGTTAGCGTGTAGTCCCACCTGGCCTTGAAGCTTTGTCGTTTGATACGTTGGTTACCGCACGCTTAGTCATGGATGTTTCACTGCCAGGCCAGTCACGGCACACGGCGTAAGTTGAGAGGCAGTCAACGTGTTACAGCAGAGTCTAGACGAATTACTTCTTGCTGATATAACGGTGAACACTGGAATGAGATATACATCTATATACATAGTCCGCAAGCCATCGTATGATCCGGTTCCACTCGCAAAAAGAACGAAGAAAAAAGGACTGTCCTATGCCTCCGTATGAACCCTAATCTGTCTAATCACGTATTGGAGGTCCTTATTCGAAATGTACGTTGGCTGTAGTAGAATCGCTCTGCAGTCTGTCTCAGCCACTTGTCTACATTTTCTTCATAGTTTTCCTTCCCTCCAATGAAGACCTCTCGATTTCTGAAGCATCTGTATAATACCTACTTGTCGTCCTAACCTACCGACAACAAATCTAGTCGCCTGCCTCTCAACTGCTTCGATGTTTTCCTTTAATCCGAACTGATGCGGATCCCTAACACTTGAACAGTTCTCAACAAAGGGTTGCACTAATGTCCTGTATATGGTATTTCCTTTACACATGAACCACACTTTCCTAAAATTCTCTTAGTAACTCGAAGTCATCCATCCGCCTTCCCTATCACAATTTTCACATGCTCATTCCATTCCATATTGCTTTGCAACGTTACGCGTAGATACTTAATCGACGTGACTGTGCCAACCAGCACACTACTAAGGCTGCATTCATACTTTTTGGTTTTGGTTTTCCTACTCATCTCCATTAACGTACAGTCGTGGACAAAACGAGCGAGACCCCTCGCCTTTTCATTATGCTGATCCGCACAGCTTTAAAGTCTGCTACACAGCATAACAGGCAAGGAGACGAAGTGCTACCAAGATGCTACGCTCAGGCGTGAAATTGAAAAACCATCCTAATTATGTCAGACTGTTTTCAGTCATGTGTAAGACTATATTAATGCTGATTAGTGTTTTAAACAGCAGATAGACTATCAGTAAAGCAATTTTAAGAAATTATTGCGCCCCCAATACGTTTTATTGCTACCTTTATTCTGTACCGGCGCCCTGTGGATGTCAATATGAATTGACTTAAGTGTCGCACTGAATGATTTTTAACTGAATTTTGTTATGAATCTTCACGCATTGCTAAATTTGCACAGTTTCATGGTAGGTCAGCAACGGTAATCCAGTACGACTGGTCTGAACTTTGACAGACCGTTTCGTGGCCGAATGCGCATATTATTTTGCTAATTCGTAACGATCTGGGGTACTTCGTACTACTAAAACAGTTATGTTATCTCGATAAGCTGAAATTCATTTTCATTAGTACAGTTCATAATAAATAGCGTTTCTTCTTTCATTTATATCTTATATTTACGTGTTATGTTTAACACACTAATCAGCATTAATATAGTCTTACACATGATTGAAAACAGTCTGACATAGTTCGGATAGTTTTTCAATTTCACGTCTGTGCACAGTATGTTGGTAGGACTTCGTCTCCTTGCCTGTTATGCTGTGTAGCAGACTTTAAAGCTTTGCGGATCAGCATAACGAAAATGCGAGGGGTCTCGCTCGTTTTGTCCACGACTGTACATTATTATACATTTAGAGCTAGCTGCCATTCATCAACCCAACTAGAAATTTTCTCTATGTCATTTGTATCATCCTACAGTCACTCAACGTCGACACCTTCCCATACACCAGAGCATCAGCAGAAAACAGCCACAGACTGCTGCCTGCCCTGTTCGCCAGATCATTTATGTATACGAGAAATAAGAGCGGTCCTATCACAAGTCTTTGGGGCATTCCTGACAGTACATCTGTGATGAGATATCCTCACTTGATACTGTTTCAACCACGATAGCTGGGTACGGCCGCATTGTCATTCAATCTCAGCGCTTTTCTCGGGTAATTCTGCAAACAGTTTCAACACTGACATCACCTAGCGTTATATAAGCAAGTTCTTATGAGTGCCATCAAAAATTAAATTGCTCTACTAAAAAACGATATTTGGTTCAGTATCTCGGTTAATAAAACATGTGTGTTACATTGAAAGATAAATATGCGTCCATTTGGGTAATATCAATTGCCGAAAACCACGTTGCAATGTCTTGAACGGTTACGAAACAGAAGTTCATGTTTAAGGTAGGGAAAATAATACTGGCCTTAGTGCTGATTCTTGAAGGACACCCGATGTAATATCTCTGGATAGATGTTTTGGTGACTTATTATTTGTTCACTATTAGCGACCGGTAATATACGACTGAAATAGTTACGAGTCAC
The DNA here is from genome assembly GCF_023898315.1 of Schistocerca nitens. Lineage (NCBI taxonomy): Eukaryota > Metazoa > Arthropoda > Insecta > Orthoptera > Acrididae > Schistocerca > Schistocerca nitens. The sequence goes on from NC_064614.1 coordinate 977,800,087, forward strand.
AGCAGGATATGCTAACTTCGTCTTTAAATCTATCCCAAACGTTGAGTAGCTCTGAGTTATTGGAATGATACAATCGGTGTACGGTATGTTAACATGCGACCGGCGACTGGCACGGCGCTCCTGTGATGTCGATATTCAGTGCCACTCAGGTAGGCAGACAGTACGGGCGGCTGCTGCAAACGGATTGCTAAATGCGCAGCGCTCGTCCACTTAGGCCCGCTGCGACCGTCCCCCCCCCCCCCACCCCCCACCCCACCACCCCACGCTGCCTCACCCCAGCCCCAGAAAGCGCGCCCTCCTCGTTAAAATGCAAAATCCCGCACTGCTGGCGAGCCTTTAAACTTCTGTTTGTGTTTCCGTATCAATTTCGTAGCCGACGAACTGGAACGTTCCGGCAATAGGCTCAACAGCCAGTGCTGGTTGTCCAAGTCGCGTTGCGTAATTACCAGGCGGCGCAGTAGCAGTCTGTGTAATTACTACGGAAATGTGCACAGTACTGTAAATGGGCTTTGCACAGTAAGAAAACGGCAAAGAGGCTGTTAAGGAAATGTGTGCTACCTTGTAATGTCGACTTCTCTTGACATTAATGGTAGTAAACAGCCATTTCCCAAAATGGAAAGTGTTTAGTGTTTGCGTTATAGTTGCTGGGACGCAGAATTACGGATGTTGTAATAAATTCAAGTAAAGTTAAAGGTGAAAGAATGATAAAGATGAAGTAAACCTAACGTAACAATCAGACAGAATAATGATGTGTCGTTATTTGAATAATTCAGAGACATCGTGAAATGACCGCAGTGTTCATATGTTAACTGAATTTCATCTACCACGTTCTTTGCTGTCCTCTTCACCTGTTTCCCAGATTTCGATGTTACCCCTTCAGAGCTCCCAAGAAAAACTGGAACATCATATGAAACACTTCACGCTATACAACAGGTATATCAATGCTATGACACACATAACAGATACGTCAAATTGTAGACTAAACCCATACCAACCTCGTTTATGTAGAACTTAAATGAATCCAGATTGATACTTGTATGTTGTATGTGAATTCTCGCAAGCTGTATGTGTCTGTAAAACCATGGACAACTCTCATAGAAAGTAATAACATAAGCCCCATGGTTCAAGAAATAATAATATTTTCTAAGTTAAATGTTGTTTAACCAAACTATTTACGCCGTTTATTCATATAAATAAGCTCTACATCCAGGCTTTCGTTAGCAGAAGTATACACAATACTCAAGTAACTATTCCAACAAAAAATGTCAAAGTGTTGTTCATGACCAACAAAACTGTAAAGTGCTTTCGCATATGAGGGAGACCAAGCAATAAAGCCTCCCTTGTGGGCCGAGCCTGGAGTTAGCAGTACATCAGAAAGGGTACACATGTAAGGAAAAGAAAAAATCCGTTTTCAAGGCACCGACACAGACAACGTTTTCAGCTTATGCCGGACATGATTAAATTTTTAATATTTCACCAACTTCCATCACAATGAATAAATTAAAAAGAACTTGGTGACCGTTGAATGTTTTACTTTTAGGTGTAGTCAGTTATGAACGACCTTCCACCAGTATATGGTAGTAGCTTCGCGTAAGTGATATTCAGTCAACAACGAGGTTCTTAGGGAGTGGCTATACCTCATACTTCTATGCATTAAACGTATTACTCTTGACTGTCAGGAACGTCTTTCCCGCAGACACATTTGTGCTTGGTCTGCAAGTCAAAAGTTTCCTGTATACAGACGGCGGATTGTGGGAGCTGTCAAAGCACTCAATCTGACTTTAGTAGTAGTACCTGTTCTTGATCCTTGTGGGGCCAATATAACTTCCAGGAGCCTCAATACCTTCAGGTCTGCCATTCTCGTGTCCACCTGTAGCCTCTTTTCGTTCCTACAACTGCGGAATATACATACAATAAACTTCATTTTTAATAGATGGTCTGTAAACTGAAACAACATTACTACCCTTGAATTATGTAAGTTTAAAAAATAAACTTTGCCTGACCAAATAACATCTTGGCGAATGAAATCAAAGATTTTCCTTTCATAGTCATAAAATGAGTTATACAGACACAGTTAACGTCTTGTAAACAGAAGTAAATCATAATGAGAATAACATATTTCAAAGTTGATTAACATAATCCGCAATTCACCTTACAAAATAATTAGGCATGGTATAAATAAGCACATCACACATATGTTTCATGTTAATTTCACTAAGAACAACACACGTCACAGTACTACAACTATCTACAACGATTCCCCTGAGTTCAGAATTACTTGACCCAAACTAAATATGCTGCTTCCTCTGTTGATTATGGCCTAAGTCAAAATTTCATCCACATATGTACGTCTCTTTCTTCACTAAGATAACGGACACAAGCCATGCAGAAAATAATAAGTTCAATAAAGAAAATACTGAAGACTAAATAATATTAAGAACAACGAATTTATCTCTCCGTGTTTGGAGGAATTTCCACAAGATATACCGTGAACACAAAGTTAACCCATCTCTCTTTTATGGAAAGGAACAGATAATGAATTTACATACACTTTTCTCCTCACCTCTTGCCACAAAATCTAAAATGAAGATACATACTTAATGAATGTTACACAAATAATCTTGAACTGCGTGAATACATCTCTTCCATTTACATGGCCTGTCTCTTGATGCTTCTCTTTCTACACTGGAAAGTAAATAACTCATTAGAAGTACGTTACACAACAAGACACACAAAAAATGATTACACTACATAACAACGTCAAAGACACAAAATAAATATTATAACAAATCATCTTCTAACAGTATTGCGTTTTAAATTAGTAGTAAATCACATTGGATGGAGAAACTTCCTGGCATATTAAAACTGTGTACCGAACCGAGACTAGAACTGAATTTAGAGACTCGGTCTGGCACACAATTCTAATCTGCCAGGAAGTTTCATTTCACAGCGCAGACACCGCTGCAGAGTGAATGGTTCAAATGGCTCTGAGCACTATGGGACTTAACATCTGAGGTCATCAGTCCCCTAGAACTTAGAACTACTTAAACCTAACTAACCTAAGGGCATCACACACATTCATGCCCGAGGCAGGATTCGAACCTGCGACCGTAGCGATCGCACAGTTCCAGACTGAAGTGCCTAGAACCGCTCGGCCACACCGGCCGGCGCTACAGAGTGAAAATTTCATTCTACTTAGGATGATACTATTATCTCAAACAGTCATTATTAATATATTGCCTCATGGGCACTATGCCAACATCCAAGGCAACGTTCTATCTCTCACCGCTCTTGATAAGTGTGGAAATCAAAGTTTTATTATCTCATATCTACTTCTAGTAATGATTCTCTCTTGTCTGTAGTATTTCCATCCACTCACAGGTCAACAGAACTGGGAAATAACTGCACATATCCTGAAACTTAATCTTGTGTTAATATCTTATCATAAAGTAGAACAAAAACGTCCAAGATGCTTTAAAGTTGCAAATGAAACAGAGTATCTCTACCGCGTATCCTAACATGACTACTTGCGAAGCAGTTTCATATCTCATCAACCTTTTGGTTCATAAGATTTCCACTTCTTTTGCTTTTGGGTGTGCCACATGTCACACTAATTCGACCAGGAGAAATAGGAAAAAAATTTGTGAGTCACTACATATATTTCGAGGGTCAGTTTGCACCGTTTTATTAGTTCTTTCGGCTTGACCATAAAGAATTTTGCAGGTCTTTTACTTCTGTAAATTATTTGCCAAAAGTTTCTCAATGCTATTCTCACTAGACAAATGCAGATGCAAACTGGAAATGGTAAAGTTTCACATATCTTATCTGTTGGAAGCTTGGAATACAACACTAAGACAATAAACATGTCAACTCATTTGGCAACTCACAGATAACTTCCTCAAAAAAATATAGATATTAATTAAAAGACCTACGACAGAGTTAGCAATAGAGCCTGCACAAAGTTCCTTCATGAGATGATCAGAGGAATTAGATATTGGATGGCACAAAGAAGTGCAAATCATGTTAATCTTTCTATTATGCAATACATGGTTCTAACTATCAACCTGAATTGAAGACCACAGTCTGAACCAGTGAAAAAATCTTCCTGTCTGAGCACACAAAAGACGAATATGTTCCTCTTGACTCTGACAGAAAAGTGGCAATCCAACTGCACCAATCTCATTCTACCCTCCTCGCCAAAAATATTGGTATGTGAACATATTAGTACACTTTTAACACAGAACATCCTAAATCGTTTTACCCTTTCTTTGTATTTAAGTCTTAATACTCAGCATCCCTCTATTACTATCAGTGTCTATATATGTCTCTCTCCCACTGTCTCCTTTTCCTCCCATTGACTTACAGCCTATCTCCCTGTCACCGTATTTTCTCTCACTTACACAGTCTCCTTTACCGTTTCTTTCCCATTGCTACTGTCTTCCCTTACCTTGGATGCCCAAAATTCTGGGGACCAAACACGTTTTCCATTACACATGTGTGTTTAAAATTTCATCCCAAAATGTACCCCTATAGCTTCGCATTAGAGATCACCGTTGTGGAAGGATCCCGTCCTGAAGCCTGCCAACCGTAGTTTCCCTTTTCACTGTCTCCTCGTTCTTTTACTCCCACCCTTTCTATAAACTCATATCTTGTTCTGTTTCATTGCCACTGACTCTCACTGGCCATCAATATCTCCTCTCTGTTTTGCTCCCATTGACATTGTCTTCATCCATTTCTCTTTCTCTTTAGTGCCACTTTCTCTCTCTTCTGCCATCACTGTTTGCTCTCTCTTTTTCTCCCAGTGCCACTATCTACTCTCTGTTCCGCCATCACAGTCTATCTGCTACCCTCTCTCTCTGCTACTTTCTCTCTCACAAACACTGTTTGCTCTCTCTCTCTCTTTCCAATGGCACTGTCTTCGCTCTCTTCCACCTTTCACTGTCTCTCTGCTAATCTCTTTCAGTACAAAATAGCACAAATATGTTAGCACGCCAATATTTCTGGTGAGGTAGCCTAAATGAGGATGGAGGTAGATGGTTCCCCACTTTCCTGATAGAGTCTTTTAAAGAAGAACATATATGCCTTTCTTGTGCTCTTACAGGGGCATTTCTCCGCTGGTTCCCTTCTTTTCCTTGTTACAGCAGGGTGTTCTGCTTATATAAAACGAATTCTAGGTCAGTAAAGTTTTTACACGTTATTTATGTACTTCGCACATATAAAAAACAAATAAGCTTTCATAATATAAGGCTAGCAGAATTGTTTGCTTTATTTTTTTCTGGATGTTTTGATCATCGACTGCAGTTCATCGAAAATGTCCAGCTTGTGATTTGTATTCTCAAAGAGTAAAACTTTTACTAGAAATATTTTACTGAATTTACGTATTTTTCGGTAGTCATTACAAGTTTTTGCAGACACGCTAACATTTCTCTTACCCCATTTTCTTTGTCACTTCATTACCACTTGAAGCATATTTGTATGGAAGTGAAACACCCGTTATACAGAGGCAGCATGTCATAAAGTTTTATTTGTTACCAGCCTACGTGACAACTTTATTAACAACGCAGATTAACTATTGCCGATTCAAATTCAGTTAAAATTTTTCTTGTTACAAGTCAAAGAAAATACAAACTGCTGCATTCTTTATGTGCGTCCTCTTCTTTCTTCTTCGACTGATGGATGTAAAGGTAAAAAATACGTCTGAATACCAAAGTAAAATAAACTGATGTTCATAATAAAATTTAAATAACGGAAGGATGAATGCCGTAGATAAAATTCAGTCCTTATTCACAGGCCTTCCCTCACAACAGAGCATTAAAAAATTAGAATGAGATATTTAACACGAAGTCTTTACGAAGCATCTTCCAGTGCTATTTTCAGATAGTTTCCGAAGGTGACATATTTCTTACGAAACTGATTTTTCAGTATCCACTGTTTCTGACAGAGATGTAACTGGTGGTCTTGTGTACAAGGCATATTAAATCAGTGCGTAGTAAATGCACTTTCTGACCAACCAAATGTAGCTCCAGTGTTTTGCACTTGGGAATAGCTCCGAATTTTGTCATAGAAGGTTCCTGATATCAATGTGTAGATTTGTCAAAAACAAAGTATTGGGCGCTGTAGGCTACTGGACTACAGGAATTACAAAATGCAGTCTGTAACAGTTTTAGTTTAAATATCCTTTCATATGCTGCTAATATTTATGAAATTACGTCACACCGACGGCTCTAATGTTTTTAGCCAACACCTCTGCGTGAATCTTTCTCCAGACTTGTGTCAATAATGTCAGAGATATTTGATAGGTATGAGCTCTGTCGGGGTGCTTGTTAATACGGCCTGAAAAGTCAAGTCTCCGAGTAAATTGAGAACATGTTTATCGACATAGCTCAACTGTAAATAGTATTTGTAGATGTAATCGTGTGCAGATCTCAAGGGTCAAAGACTATCAGTGGACTGGTATCTACAGGGTGTTACAAAAAGGTACGGCCAAACTTTCAGGAAACATTCCTCACACACAAACAAAGAAAAGATGTTATGTGGACATGTGTCCGGAAACGATTAATTTCCATGTTAGAGCTCATTTTAGTTTCTTCAGTATGTACTGCACTTCCTCGATTCACCGCCAGTTGGCCCAATTGAAGGAAGGTAATGTTGACTTCGGTGCTTGTGTTGACATGCGACTGATTGCTCTACAGTACTAGCATCAAGCACATCAGTACGTAGCATCAACAGGTAGGTGTTAATCACGAATGTGGTTTTGCAATCAGTGCAATGTTTACAAATGCGGAGTTGGCAGATGCCCATTTGATGTATGGATTAGCACGGGGCAATAGCCGTGGCGCGGTACGTTTGTATCGAGACAGATTTCCAGAACGAAGGTGTCCCGACAGGAAGACGTTCGAAGCAATTGATCGGCGTCTTAGGGAGCACGGAACATTCCAGCCTATGACTCGCCACTAGGGAAGACCTAGAACGACGAGGACACCTGCAATGGACGAGGCAATTCTTCATGCGGTTGACGATAACCCTGATGTCAGCGTCAGAGAACTTGCTGCTGTACAAAGTAACATTGACCACGTCACTGTATGGAGAGTGCTACGGGAGAACCATTTGTTTCCGTACCATGTACAGCGTGTGCAGGCACTATCAGCAGCTGACTGGCCTCCACGGGTAAACTTCTGGGAATGGTTCATCCAACAATGTGTCAATCCTCATTTCAGTGCAAATGTTCTCTTTACGGATGAGGCTTCATTCCAACGTGATCAAATTGTAAATTTTCACAATCAACATGTGTGGGCTGACGAGAATCCGCACGCAATTGTGCAATCACGTCATCAACACAGATTTTCTGTGAACGTTTGGGCAGGTACTGTTGGTGATGTCTTGATTGGGTCCCATGTTCTTCCACCTACGCTCAATGGAGCACGTTATCATGATTTCATACGGGATACTCTACCTGTGCTGCTAGAACATGTGCCTTTACAAGTACGACACAACATGTGGTTAATGTACGATGGAGCTCCTGCACATTTCAGTCGAAGTGTTCGTACGCTTCTCAACAACAGATTCGGTGACCGATGGATTGGTAGAGGCGGACCAATTCAATGGCCTCCACGCTCTCCTGACCTCAACCCTCTTGACTATCATTTATGGGGGCATTTGAAATCTCTTGTCTCCGCAACCCCGGTACCAAATGTAGAGACTCTTCGTGCTCTTATTGTGGACGGCTGTGATACAATACGCCATTCTCCAGGGCTGCATCAGCGCATCAGGGATTCCATGCGACGGAGGGTGGATGCATTTATCCTCGCTAACGGAGGACATTTTGAACATTTGCTGTAACAAAGTGTTTGAAGTCACGCTGGTACGTTCTGTTGCTGTGTGTTTCCATTCCATGATTAATGTGATTTGAAGAGAAGTAATAAAATGAGATCTAACATGGAACGTAAGCGTTTCCGGACACATGTCCACATAATATATTTTCTTTCTTTGTGTGTGAGGAATGTTTCCTGAAAGTTTGGCCGTACATTTTGTAACACCCTGTATAAGCTGATAAAAGGAATATGTACGTTTGATGATAGTATCAATGGCAGCTCCTAAAACCGCAATGTTTTTTGAGACCGATCGTGGTGCTGTGGGCACCAGCACTCCTCATTCCGAATCCTGCCTATGTCACAGCGTGAGGCCGAAATGATAAGAGGTGTTTTGGACACGTTTAGGCTCCATATGAGCTATGACGCTGTCTATAGAATCTGCCTCGCGAATGGCCTAGATATTGGCTATACCGTTTTGTTACGTGGTTTATTTTCGCCAGGATACAAATATTGACATGAAAGTTATTTGTAGGATGTCTAGTTTGCGTAGACGTTGCTCTGCAAGTGTGGCGTTGATGGTGCACCTCTTGTTACGCCAGCTTCGATGTAGAATTTCATGCGAACAAGTCGTAATCTGCATTGCCATTTGGAATTTGTCATTCACTCGTAGTAGCCATTCTTGCTATCCCGTATGTCTCAACGTAAGAACGACTGATGTTGTTGTGTTGAGGTCGGCCCCAGCAGTCTGAGGATTATTTGTAACTTTCCCCTGCGATGTTCATGCATACTCTAAATCGTCCAGTACGATACTTATATCATTGCATACATGTAGACACCACCTTTAATTCGAAACAGAGTGACGCCTCTGAGCTGTTTTGTAATCTCCACAATAATGGGCCGGTCGCAACGACCGCAACGACATATAGCGAGCACGATGAGGCGCAAACTTGTCCGTAAAGGTGTTGTTGACTTGGATTTTTGTCGTTTTTCGGTTCTCTGGAGAGAGTTTCGGATGACATTTGTTACGCCGTTAGCAAAATTATACGGTTACATAATTGCAAATTACTTCCGATCTTTGACAAGGACCAGGTGTACTGGATAAGACTAATTTGACGCTTGTGTTGATGGAGAGAGTTAAAATTGTGATATCCACTTTGAGTAAAGTTAGTTGTCTTAGGTTTCAGACGTATGATTCTATTCTTCTTAAGGACTATGACTCTTATTCACTCTATGAATGTAATGCCGTGTAACAGTTTGTTACAGATACTAGTGAGCTATTCTCGAATACGATGCCAATGTTTGTCACAAAACTCTATGTATAGATTTGTTGCACAGCAGGCATTTAATCATAGTGTACAACTTCTCAGTGGTGAACGGGGCTAATATTCTGTGTTTTGTTGTTCCGTGATGAAACTAGACGTGGCTGACTGCGTGTGCCACACTTCGTCGGTTACGACTGCTTCGTATCTTCCGACTAAAAATTTGTGACATAGTTCTTCAGAATATTCCCAATTCGAGTCTGTGTTGTATTTATGACGCCACTGCTGTCCTGTAAGTAGTCTCTGAGGTATGGAGAGGATGCGTAACTCCTACACTATGTACCAGACAATGATGGGCTGCTGTCATTAACATGTGCAATATTGGGACATGATTCTGAGGCCTTCTACTCGAGATCTTTTAAAAATCTTTCATTTGGGGTTTGATTCGTTTAATGATCGTGATTTTGGCATTTAACTGCGCAGTCACGTAGTATAATTGTCTTAAAGCCGCGCAGTAGAATTCTGGTGTATGATGCCGCCATCGCTCCTGTCCCCTCGGATAGGACTTCACGCATCTGATTATACGTAGTTTCGCCCTAAACGTCCATTATTTCATTTGTGTGTTGTACCGACTTCATGAAATTATCGCCTGTTGCAGCAAACCTGTAATTTCCAACTCCAAAGATTGCTCTTATAATGTATTACACTGGGATTTCTACGATTTCTTGCCCCTACATGCACTTCTTGAGGTATGTTTCAGCACTAAGTAGAAAGCAGAGTTATCGAAAATGGTAATTCGTCAATATTCTAGTCTAATAGGGAACCGTGGGCTGATATTCTGTCAATCTTGCTTTTGGACACCAGGTTGTATGGAAATGCCATAATGTCATGGTGGCGAAGTTCCCAAATATCTTGTAGCCGATGTTCATTTGTTAAGGTTTGTATTTGTTTGCTACCATTCGTAATTGGCTCTTGATTATCTCGATGTAGTAAACACATTAAAATCACCATCCAAAACAACTGGTATATTGTAGATTATTAAGTAACACCAGTATCGTTCCAGCTTACAGCTCTCTTCTTTCTGAACGTGCGTTGGTATCTGGTGGTGCACAAAATCCGTATGTTTTGAAATTTAATGATAATGCCACAGATTGTTTCTACTAGCGATGTCTTCGTACAAATCAACCCCTTCTTGTGTAATACTGCCGTACTCTGTTCACTTCCTATATTTATTATTGCAACATATCTCGAAAGTTACGTATATTTGACGTTTGTCGCTTTCTACATCAGAACAATGCCAAACTACTTATGGGAGAAATACTTTGGATGGTTGTGTGTATTCTTGAGGCATCATTTAGGTGCCAGAATGAGTTTTCACCCTGCGGCAAATGTGCATTGATATGACACTTCCTGGCAGATTAAAATCGTCTTCTGTACCGGTACTCCATACTCCAAGAACTGAGCTACCTAAGTACGACTCTTGACCGGGTCTCACTGCGTACACTCCGCTGCAGAATGAGAATTCATTCTGGAAACAATCCCCCAGGTTGTGACTTATCCATGTCTCAGCAATGTCCTTTCTTCCAGGAGTGCTAGTCTTGCATGTTATAAGGCAGCAGTTCTGGGAAGTTTTAAAGGTAGGTGATGACATACAGGCGAATTACAGCTGTGCCGGCCGGTGTGGCCGAGCGGTTCTAGGCGTTTCAGTCAGGAACCGCGTGACAGCTACGGTCGCAGGTTCGAATCCTGCCTCGGGCATGGATGTGTGTGATGTCCTTAGGTTGGTTAGGTTTAATTAGTTCTAAGTTCTAGGCGACTGATGACCTCAGAAGTTGTCACATAGTGCTCAGAGCCATTTGAACCATTTCACAGCTGTGAGAATGGATCGTGAGTCATGTTCGGATAGCTCAGTCGGTAGAGCACTTGTCTGCGAGAGAGAAAGGTCGTGTGTTCGATTCCCGGTCTGTCACAAGGTTTTAATCTGCCAGAAAGTTCCATTACTCAGCAGTTTAAATTGCAGTATCTTCCATCCTGGCTATTGCTATTCAATCATGGTATTGTTCTGTGGTGTCAATTTTTTCGGTATCTTTTCTAGTGTTTGTGATCATCGCATGAATTCCGGGCTTGTCGGTTTGGTATCAGAGCACTAGGATTGGCATTTGCCTTTGCATCTTCCCGCGCTTGCTTCCACATACGTAGCATCTTCCATTCCCCATTCTGTTGCTTGTGTTCTTTTAAAGCTTTCTTGGTGGTCCCCCCCCCCCCCCCCCCACCGCCCCTTAGATAGGAATGGATGTTCATAAGAAATGTGTCTCCGATTGGCTCTTACCGGAACTGTGTAGGTATCCAGCAAGTTACGCCACGGAGCGCTGCGTAAATTCAGATGTGCAGTGATATGAAGTTCCGCACTATTTTTTCCTCTTAATACATCAAGTGAAACATAATTTCCACTTTGCCAGCGACCCCTATAGTTGGCCAGTAGAAGCTGCTGGCTGAATCGCCCCGCCTGGGATGTAGGCCTTCCCGGACAGCTTGCGTTGTTCGAGAGAGGTCTAGCTTACAGGACTTTGACTCGCGGTCACAGCAGTTTGACCGATCAGACAGGCTATTTTCGAATGTTTGATTTTTTAATTCATCTTGTGAAGCTGTTGATCTTGCGAATATATCTACATAAGTTACTGAGTTAGTGTTTTCCGGTTTTTTTTTCCCTTCAGTCAATAGTCTGCAGAGTCGATTGATGTTCCCTGCCAAGGATTCATATCTTATGCCAGTCTTTTCATCTCAGAGTAGCACTTTCTCCTCATGTCTTCAACTATTTGTTAGATGTATTCAAATCTCTGGCTTCTCCTACAGTTTTTATATGCCACAAATCCTACTACCATGAAGTTTTTCCCTGATGTCTTAACACATACCCTGTCAATCTGTCCTTTCATCTTGTCAGCGTTTTCATTGTCATTGTTTATTCGATAATTCTGCGGAGAAAATCCTCATACCTCATCAATCAATCTAATGTTCTGCATCTTCTTATAGCACCGTATCTCAAATGCTTCCGTTCTCGTTTTCTCCAGTTTTACCAGAGTCCATAAGTTAACACCAGCCAATGCTGCTCTCGATTCTTAGAAATTTCTTCCTCAAATTTAACTTCATCTACTTCGTGTTCTCCAGTTTTGACGTTATGTTTTTCGTTAATCACGGCACTGCGGTCGCAGTAAAGTAAGGATCGAAGAAACTTGGACAATAAAGGAAAGTGCTGAAGATTGCAAACGAAATGTAAAATCAGCGACAGTAGAACATCACGAAGAATGTGACCAGGTTATGGAAAGTAAGAACATACAAGTAGCAGTTATAGAAAGGAAGTCCGCGAAACGCTTGAAACATTCAAGAATGAATATAATTTCCAAAGAGATGACGGCTTCTGGCTTCCGTTATCTTTGCTTCCCGCTATCACGGAAGTTGACACTCAGCTACGGTGACCAAAGAACATAAACGGCTACCAGGAAACAACCGAGATGGCACAACAGCAATAGTATTCTGGGTACCTACTCTCTTTCGGTATCTGCTTTCAATAATCACGCAGTGACGATAGCCCGCTATAGCAGCCTGAGGATTTTAACTCAGTAACTCCATTTCTACGCAAAAAAACATGGGAACGTGAAAGCGACACTGTCGTCAACCATCCAAAAACACCAGTGGTGTTCTGAAGAAGGTCCCAGCAAACAGATCGAAACGTCGAGCAGTGAAGAAGTTCGAAAAGCAATATGTCACGACCTAAGACTCACAAGACTTTAGCATCAACTTATTTTATTGGTTACAATACAATAATTTGAGATTTGAATTAAACTTATGTGTACTGTCGGTTTTTTAATGCATAATAGTGAGACATACATTCGATTCCGCCTCCAAATCGATCATATTACTACTTTTGAATTGGCATATCAATATAAAGTATACTCTGTTATGAACAAAAGAATGCCGTACGAAATTAGAAAGATGTAATCTGAGCACATTAATCATAATTCTACGTATTCGTAAAGCAAGGCAATAAAATCTTATTCAGAATCAATTACATAGAAAGAAAGATTGTGTAGAGGAAGTGTACAACAAGTTAATTTGTAGATAGATGAGGCTGAATACGTAGTTCAAAGAAGCAGAAAACGGACAGTTCCTGTTTTTTCACTAAAACGGGCATCTATGAAATACTGGCTTGACAGAAGGAAGAAGAAATCAACCGGATGTAATATTCTTGACGAAAGATAACTATATTAAACGAAATGAAGTGCAATTCCCAACTGATTTGAAATTTCCTGAAGTTTTCCAATTAATTGAAACTATATAAAGCCACGAAAAGGAACAATAATTCAGGCTGAGAAGCAGACAGTCTGAATCAACGACAGACAACGCTTCCTTATTCTATTTCACACGACCGTTGAAACTTTCCCGATGTAAATGCAATGTCGAAATGGAGTGCAGGAATGCAAATAGATGAAGGAAATGGAGATAGCTTCCCATTAGAAACCCATTGCATCGCGGTCGCGTGAGGCACACTTCAGCACTCGCAGACGCAGGCGGAACCACATACAAGCGTGCATCGAACAACACACTGGCCGGCAAGCCACTTGTTTTGAAGAGGGTGCGAGACAACAAACGTAACAGCCGCTGCAGTGTCACGGTTGATAATCCTGTCGCCGCGGCGCTGCTGTAGTCTTGTAATGGCGGCCGCTAACGCGCCTCGTCTGTTTTCGGAATCCGATGCTGCGGTCGGCGCCGCAGCTGCAGCCGTCTGCGCCCACCTGCCGGACAGAATGCTATTCGTTACGCTACATGGTCGCAGAATTATGGCTTAATTAGCGACCGGTGTAACAAAATCAGCCGGCCAATGAAACGTGACGGATAGCCCTGTGGCAGCGACAAGAGGCTCTCCACTGCTGAACACGTACGTTCGTGATCCCGCCACTAATCGCATTTCGTTCCACACGGTAGATGGGCACAGTCAACAGATGTACAGCAAATTCAGCAACATTACACAGGCCTTACATGGTCTGCTGCTTCCCATTTACCTGACATAAAATAATATTTAGCTTAAAAGAGTGACAATTTCAAAAGTGCGTTACCGTACGTGGAAAAAAAAATTTAAAATAACAGTACAACATGTCTGTTTTCGGTAACTGCTACAACTTCTTGAAGCTCTATGTGAGCTCTATCGTATCCAACTTACAATTATTTCACTATCCTATACACGTTATTCAGAGCGGAAGATATAGCTTCTTAATTACTGCACTGCGCACAGAATAAGAACTATACAAGCTACTAGATCACCTGTTCAAAAATATATGAAACGTACCATGTGTAGAAATATATCATCATAGTATCGTTAAATACACAATCAATTCAACACTGAGCTATCGGACAATTTGTGTGATATCAGACGTTGCACACTGACGAACAGAAGAATAACGCACCTTACCCGTAGGCTGACGATCAGAACAATACACAGACGAAAATTCGTGCGGATAGTGGAAGAAAGTAAGTTTCTTTGCAGAAAAGGTAAAGGTTATCTCAGAAGTAGCTTTATGTTTGGTACTAGCCGCAAGATTAAGTAATTAGTAAGATATTTTCGTAGTATTAATGGACACAGAGGAAATCTTTGACAATATTATAAAGTTGAATAATATATTAGAATTCCTGAGACTTTTTTTTAAATATTGAGAACATAAAACATTCATTATCTTTTTCCCTTTCTATTTCAGTCTCTCTCTCTCCCTTTGACACACACATAAACGCACAACGCAAATTTAATTCTCCCAATTTACATTTCATTATCATGTATTCCTATTTTGTGCTATTTAATATAAGTTAAAATAAACTATAACTCAATCCTTCTCGTTCTATAATAGATTGAGCTCATGAAACACTTTCTCATTAAGTACATTTACCAACTGTATTTCAGTCTCCGGACATCAGTGTGAGAATTGAAGCTAATTAGATTATTTTTATTTGGTTTTCACCAACTCTTTATGGCACACACATCTCTCTGATGTATAAACATAAACTATACTGCAGCTTGTCTTTAGTCACTTTCGTTCAGCGTCCAGTTTCATAATTACTAATGAAACTGCAATAATCTTGTACAAACTTACCGGTGTCTGTTGGTATCTTTTGAGGTCCTTATGAATGTTATACACCTGAAAATATAACAATCACATTAGTTTGAATATTGTGATACAGAGAACATAGCTCCATTTGTTTAAAAATGATTTGTCGGTCTGCCTATATTTGACTCTGTTAGCATAACAACTAGTTTTATAAGAAGAATGTGAGATACTCAGTTCTCTTCTAATTGATTCTAATAAGGCTATATTTAGTGGAAGACTTCGAACATTATGAAGCAACTGAATCCGCAATTTTAATACCATAACAATAGACAGTTCTGGTGCTGCCCTGAGTCAGAAATATCACACCGAAAAAATTAGTTTTTATTTATTTTCATCATAATTTATGTATTGAACCGAAAAAGAATACTTCTTCACCGCGCCGCCTTCAGTTCTTGTATATTTCCTTCTGTACTGGCGTTTTAGCTTTCTACATTCAGATGTTGAATACTCGACAAATCTAGCCTTTAATCGATTTCACCTAGTTTTTTCTCATCGTACAATGAAACAACTACCTCTTTCCTGTTCCTCTACGCAAACTCCAAAGACTGATGATGTCTCCAAATGAGACAGATAAAAATGTTTATCAGTATTTGCCTGTATGTTTAATTGCCTCAGCCCTTCTTCCTTTGCGTTGAATGACACCTGTCATTTCTTATTTCTTTTAGTAAACGATAAAGATTTGACTAGTAGCGTTTAAAGTATTCTGGCCTTCATAAGGTAGGTTTTTGCTTTAATTTTATATTAATTTAGCACATGGAAAATTCAGTAATCTTTGTGGCCCGAAAAAAGTCTTTCTTTAACTATTTGTGTGTTAATGAAATGTATCAACGACTTTTTCAAAATTACACCATGTTTATTTTTCGGTTACGACCGATAACAAATCTGCAACGTTATCACATTGATGCTGGAATAGAGCCGTGAGCTAGTAACAAAAAGTATCACTTATATTTTTGCCTGCTGTGATCTACATACAGTGACGTAGGACTACTTCGCTATGATACACTAACTTTTTGTAAACTTTCTTAAATGAACACTACAGGTTTTCTTGTTTGTTGTTCTCCTTCTCCTCTGTCTGCACCTCCAGAGTTCTGGGATCGCCATCCTCTTATTTTGTTCACTGAAGCAATTAAGGTTTTACACTCAAATTAATTTTCCTTTCAGCGACACCTTTTACTGCGCATCCTCACGCATTCAGTACACATTTAAGGCTCTGTGACTATTTTAACATTTCTAGTTCTGTTTACATGAATTTCTATGTTTCCCTTGGTATACACCACTAATGACAAAAATCATCAGTAATGGCGGGCGAAGACTTCCGGGATAAGAGGTCACCCCACCAAAGGCTCTGTCAAAGCGGATGGGGGAGCGGACTGATGCCCAAGTCACTGTCTTGCTCCTCTGGTGGCAAACTGTCCCTAAAAGTCGGAAGAATAAGCAATTATCAACGGCACGAGGATACAGAAGGCAATGGAAATCATCGTATGAAAGACAGTTAATGTGTATCTACAGGACGTGTGGCCCGCAATTGAAAAAAGTCATGACGAGCTCTCCATTCGTAAAAGATTCTAGACTATTCCTCCATTCGGATTTTCGGGAAGGGCTTCAAAGTGGGAGGTGACCATGAAGGAAAGAGTGACCATGAGGAAAAGACTGAATAACCAACCAGTTGGGGCCTGGAACACTAGAAGTTTGTGCGTGGTAGGGAAATTTCTGGTAGGGAAGCTAGAAGAAATTACTGAGAATGTACGTTTGGAGCACAGTATTGTATGGTTGTGACACATGGACTGTGGGGAAACCGGAACAAAACAGAACAGAAGCATTTGTGATGTATTGCTGCAGAAAAATATTGAAAATTGGGTCGACTGATAAGGGCAGTAGTGGGACTGTTCTCCGCTTAACCACCTAATACAGGAATATATGGAAAATTTGTGAAATTGTGGTAAGTTCCTATGGGACCAAACTGCAGAGGTCATCGGTCCCTAGGCTTACACACTACTTAATCTAACTTCAGGTAACTTACGATAAGGACAGCACACATACACCCACGCCCGAGGGAGAACTCGAACCTCCAACAGGGAGAGCTGCGCGAACCGTATCAAGGCGCAGGAATATATGGAAAACACCAACAACAAGAAGAGACAGGACGATAGGACATCTGTTAAGACGTCAGAGAATAACTACCATGGCAGTAGATGGAGCTATAGAGGGTAAAAACTGTAGAGGAAGAGAGATTGGGATACATCCTGCAAATAATTGACAATGTAGGTTAGAAGCACTACACTGAGATGAAAAATTTATCGCAGGAGGAGGTTGTCTAGTATCAAACCAGTCACAAAACTGATGAAAAAACTGCTAAGATTCAAACCAGATACAGTGAGGATCAAGAAAGTGATATGGAAAGAAGACTTAGAATTCTGATCAGACGAGTGTCAGCAGTAGCAGAGACTGTTATAACGGGAGTAGGATTGGTTATGAATAGGAAGGTAGGACAGAGAGTGAGTTCCTGTGGACAGTTCAGTGATGGGGCTGTTCTCATGACAATAATGGATCAACAGTAGGAATGAGAAAGAAAGAACACTGGTTGACTTCAACAATAAATTTTAGCTAGTACAGCCGACAATCAGTTCAAGAATCACTCGTATACGTGGAAAACTCCTGGACACATGGGAAGATCCAAGGTGGATTACATTACGGTCAAACAGAGATTCGGGAACCATATAATGGATTCGTTGATGACATTGCTATTCTCAGTGAAAGTGAACAAGAATTTTGGGATCTGTTAATTCGAATTAACAGTCCAATAAGTGCAGAATAAGGACTGAGAATAACCAAAAAAGACAGCAGTTATGAGAAGCAAAAGAAATGAGAGTAGCGAGAAGTTTAACATCAAAATTGGTGTTCACAAAGTTAAGGAAATAGGCTACCTTGGAAGGAAAATAACCCATGATGGAGGAAGTAAGGAGGACATAAAAAGCACACTAGCATGTGAAAAGAGTGAATCCTGACCGAGAGAAATTTACTGCTATCAAATATAGACCATAATTTAGGGAAGAAATTCTTGAGAATGGAAGCCTGGAGATCTTATGGGACAAACTGCAGAGGTCATCGGTACCTAAGCCTACACACTACTTAACCTTAAACTAACTTACGCTATGGACAATACACACATCCATGCCCGAGGGAGGACTCGAACCTTCAACGGGGGAGCTATGTGGTAGTAGAAAGTTGACATTGGAAAAACAAATAAGGAGAAAATCGAAGCTTTTGAGATGTGGCGCTACAGAAAAATGTTGAAAATGAAGTAGGCTTATAAGGTAAGGAATGAACAGTTTCTCCGCAGAATCTACGAAGAAGGGAACAGACGGAAAATACCAAGAAGAAGAAGAAGAAGCAGTATGATAGGACATCTCTTAAGACATGAGGGAATAACTACTATGGTATTGGAGGGAGGTATAGAGGGTAAAAATAGTACGGGAAGACAGAGGTTTGAATACATTGTAACCTCCCCACACGTAATAATAAAATGAATAATGAATGTGATTCTAATTTAATGTAACCTCTGAACAAAATTGGTTCCCATTTATAATCTCCGTGCAGAAATGCATTCACATTTGATGTACCCACAAAATTCTATTTTCATTTAATGTTAAGTTCGAAACAGAAAAATTCCTAAACCCCGAAATAAAAAAAAAATCAGTAACATGGTAAATTTTAGGACGACAGCAGCGCTGCGCCACGGCCCTGTATTCTAAATAAAAAAGCAAAAATTCTTACCTCAATAAAAACGGCGAATATATCTGCTCTTACCTAAAAAAATTTCGGCACAGCTCCATGCAATGCTGGCCTATACATTTGTGATTCGTGAAAGGAATGATCATGCATTGGATAAGTTCTTTAAATTGAAATGAATGCTTTTTTTAAAAAAAATACTTTATATTATAAAAATTATTATTAGGGCATTTTCTAAAAAAATTGGATGACAGTTCACATACATTACTAGATATGCGCAAGGCTGCTTCTTTACCTTCTACAATAATACTCAGCCTCCAGAGTCCCGACCAGAGCAGAGTGCAGACAAGCACAGAGACGTGCAGACACACGCAGACTACTGCCGACTACCGCAGACTAGCGCAGACTACCGCAGACTAGCGACAAGCAACAACTAACAACATACTGCTCTCTGGTCAGAGACTCTCCTATGTCTTGCCTATTGCAGGCAGTGCATACCTCTTACATAACCCTCCACTGGGGGGGGGTCAAAAATTTGGCAACGATGGTGAGTCAATTGGACTTGCCATGAGCAACAAATTTTTCTTAATTAACTAAGTTTACAATCACAGAATATATACATATATATAAGTGCAGAACGTGAAATAAAATATAGTGCACATGCACTGAGTACAGAACATATCAAGCAATGACAAAATGTATACGCAATGAGTACAAAACATATTAACAAATGACAAAAGTGCACAAGCACTGTAGTACAGAACATATCAGGAAATCACAAAATGTATACGCAATGAGTACAAATCATATTAACAAATGACATAAAGTGCACACGCACTGTAGTACAGAACATATCAGGAAATCACAAAATGTATACGCAATGAGTACAAAACATATTAACAAATGACAAAAGTGCACACGCACTGTAGTACAGAACATATCAGGAAATCACAAAGTGTATACGCAATGAGTACAAATCATATTAACAAATGACGTAAAGTGCACACGCACTGTAGTTTTTTTACTATTTTACAAGAACTAGGATAGGAAAGGGAAGGATTGCATCATGGTTGTAGCACATTAGGTTGCACGCAGCTGCACTGAAAGTCCATATCTTTCTACAGAAGCACAACACCAAGTGAGACAATCTGAAGTTCTTTTCCCTGAAGTATTAACCAGCGTAGCCAAGACACTGAAATGTCGTATTAATATTCCATGTTATCATTTTGGTAGTACATTAGGTACACCAAACAGTGGGACCATAATAACATCTCCATCGCTCATGGTGGTGGACAGCATGTCGTGTCAACACCACGTTCTTGTAAGGAACACCAACGTAGAATTAGTGCAAAAACCAAATATAGTGCTCCATGATCATGAGGATAGACAGGAAAAACGGATATTGCAGTAATTTCTGGTAATTAGGTCAGAAGGTGAAGGACATTAAGTCTTATGCCGGTCATTATTAAGAATTACACTAGTCTGTCAACTGATTTAAGTAATTGGTGGCACTCATCGCCCAGTTACTGAACATTTCTGTACCATGTATGAAGTATTACAGAATAATGTTCATAACTCATCTGTTTACAGAGAACATCGGCACTCATTGACCAGTTACAAACCATCATAAGTCATCATTCAAAACAGGAGCTAATGAGTGTAGCATCAAACTAATGGGATTCATATATATAGCATGTAAGTGACATAATACAAATTTAAAATATAAGAAACAGTGGCATTCATTGGCCAGCAAGTATTGAATATTACAAAACATATTTCATCATTCAAGTGACATATGACATATTTAAAAATAATTATTGGCACTCATTGATCAGTTACAAATCGTCAGAAGTCATCAGTCAAAACAGGAGCTAATGAGTGTAGCATCAGGCTACTGGTATTCATATATATAGCATGTAAGTGACATAATTTAAATTTAAAATATAAGAAACAGTGGAATTCGTTGGCCAGCAAGTATTGAATATTACAAAACATTTTTCATCAAATGGTTCAAATGGCTCTGAGCACTATGGGACTCAACTGCTGTGGTCATCAGTCCCCTAGAACTTAGAACTACTTAAACCTAACTAACCTAAGGACATCACACACATCCATGCCCGAGGCAGAATTCGAACCTGCGACCGTAGCGGTCGCACGGTTCCGGACTGCGCGCCTAGAACAGCGAGACCACCGCGGCCGGCATTTTTCATCATTCAAGTGACATACGACATATTTAAAAGTAATTATTGGCATTCATTGATCAGTTACAAATCAGCAGAAGTCATCAGTCAAAACAGGAGCTAATGAGTGTAGCATCAAGCTACTGGTATTCATATATATAGCATGTAAGTGACATAACATGAATTTAAAATATAAGAAACAGTGGCATTCATTGGCCAGCAAGTATTGAATATTACAAAACATTTTTCATCATTCAAGTGACATATGACATATTTAAAAATAATTATTGGCACTCATTGGCCAGTTACAAATCATCAGAAGTCATCAGTCAAAACAGGAGTTAAGGGGATACGGAATCGGATTTTGGGTTAAAAAATCGAATTTTTTTTTATTGGCGTATTATATTCTGCCATGTTTCCTCTTTAAAATGACGTATCATACATAGCTCTACTACAATTATAACTATTTTATTTTTATATATTTGTGAGATCGGGTATTGCGCTTTAGTTATACACGTCTCTCGTGGCTGACCATGAACTTTTTGGCAGTACCTTTAAAGTGACATGAATTCAAATATCCCGGTTTCCAGCGACTATTTATACACTAGTTGCCCGAAAATCTTTCTCTCTGGTTTCCTCAAGTTACTCTTTGACTTTGTGGCGGGACTGTTTTGTAAACAATGTGATATAAGAAAGTAGTTGTTGTTGAGTTATTTCGTATTTAGTGCTTCATTTTTCGCAGTGAAAATGCCTAGAGCTAAAGCAAAAGTATTTAAAAAGCGTGTGAACTGGCAAAAGAAAAGAAATAATGATTCATTAGCAAAGCAAAGCAGTTCATCATCATCACTGTTGGAAAATGTGAATCCACTTATTACTGATTTGCCGAACGAACTTACACCAAATGAGAACAGTGCTTCTCATAAAAAACTAAGAGATTTGGAAGAGAAATATAATTTACTTGATAGAGGGAATGAAGTTTTTGAACTCATTGATACGAATATATTGTGTGAAGCTCTTGAAAACAGTTTGTACTGCAAAAAATGTCATGGAAACGTTTCTCTGAAAGTAGAATCCCATGTTGGCCTGGCTGCCCAGTTTAATTTAATATGCAGTGTTTGTAAATACAGCTGTAAGTTTCCAAGTTCGGTTTCAGTAACTGTAAATAATGGATACAAGAAAACTGAACTTTATAGTGTAAATATTAGGTTAGTTTATGGATTGCGAGCAATTGGTAAGGGCAAAGCAGCTGGTGATATGCTATGTGGTGTTCTAAATCTTCCAAGTGCACCTTCAAAGTTTGAAGCTTACAATTATGTACTAGGATCTGCAGTTGAAGATGTAGCACAGAAGTCAATGCAGGTTGCTGTGGAAGAAGCAGTGGAAGAAAATGACGGCAGTCGTGACCTCACAGTGGCGTTTGATGGCACGTGGCAGAAAAGGGGCCACACCTCCAACAATGGTGTTGTAACAGCAACTAGTGTTGATACTGGCAAGGTTATTGATGTTGCAATAATGTCTAAATACTGTAGGTGCACAGGCAGGCTGAAAAATGAACACAGTGATGACTGTATTGCTAATTATTATGGTAGTAGTGGTGGCATGGAGGTTGCTGGGGTGAAGAAAATTTTTCATCGCTCTTCACAGTGGTATAATGTTCGCTATGTCAAATATCTGGGAGATGGTGACTCTAAAGCATTCAAAGAAGTTTTGGAAAGCAAACCATATGGGAACAGTGTAAATATAAGCAAACTTGAATGTATAGGACATGTGCAGAAGAGAATGGGTGCCAGGCTGAGAAGGTTAAAATCAGTTATGAAAGGGAAAAAACTAGATGGTGGGAAAACCTTGGATGGCAGAGGAAGATTGACTGATTCCATAATAGACCACATTCAGAACTGCTATGGCCTTGCAATCAGGCAAAATACAGGCAATCTTGAAGAAATGAGGAGAGCTATATGGGCTTTATATTTCCACACCGCATCCACGGATGAGCATCCACAACATGGTTTGTGCCCCAAAGGTGAAAACAGCTGGTGTAAATACAATAGGGGACTAACAACAGGAGAGAAATACATTCACCACCACAGTCTACCATCAGCCATCATGGCAGAAATAAAGCCCATTTTCAGAGATCTGGCTGACAGAAGTCTTCTGATGAAATGTCTTCACGGAAAAACGCAGAACCCCAACGAGTGCTTGAATAGTGTGATATGGCATCGTCTCCCAAAAACAGTGTTTGTCGGAATTAATACACTACATTTTGGTGTGTATGATGCTGTGGCAACCTTCAATCTTGGAAATATAACTAAATGCCAGGTCCTTCAAAAGTTGGGTATGTGTGTTGGTTCCCGTACGGTACGTGCTATGTTCTTTTTAGATCAGCACAGACTAAGGCATGCTGATAATATAATCAAGACATTAGTGAAAAAAGCAAGACAGGTGCAGAGGGGTGCCAAAAGAAGACTTGAAGATGATTATGAAGACTGTGAAGGGGGTATTAGCTACGGATCAGGAATGTTTTAATCTTCTTTCTCCGTTTCCCGTAAGTTTACTTTTTACTTCATCTAGGAACATTATCTCAGGTACTGGTCAACCTAGAAGTCTGAAATTTTTATGACGTAGTGACATAGGTCCCTATTACATACTGAAACAACGATTTTTTAATTACTTGATTTACAAAAGACTTAGGGGTGATAGTCTAGTAAAAAGCGATGGAAAAAATTTACTTAAAAATAAATGTACAATATCTCTGTAAGAAAATACTTTGACAATAAACTGTTGTTTCAGTATTGTTGTAACATATGAATGCACATACAGTAAAATTTTTACCTCTCTGTCTCCAGTAGTTTGTGAGAAAATGTTCCCTATAGTAGGCATATATTAACATTGCGGGGATAGGTGATTCCGTATCCCCTTAAAGAGTGTAGAGCATGCATGCAATATTACAAAATATCATTCACTATTACTCAGAACTCATCATTCAAATGACATGACATATTTAAAATGTAATATACTGTAACTATTACTCAAGTCTGTGGTTAGAAAACATCATTCAGTATTACTCATAACTCTCTTAAACTGCTAGCATTATTTGGGACTGGTAATACTTTTTTTTTTGTGCTAGCAATGCATTGCGTTGGGATCGATAATTAATTGCTGGGGCATAACAATATTTGCTTTTGACTTATTACTGAAAATGAGGATAGGTAACGTCATTCGTCATGAGTCAGCTGTAGCAAGGTTATGAAACAAATAAAGTATATGTGATCACATTCATGTATGACACACACAAATGGGTAAAAAAAAATGCAAGTACTAGAACAGGTTTAATGACCAACTGCTTATAGCACATTAATTTCATGAATAGCTTCTCCTGAAAAAAAAAATACAAAATGTACTATTAAGCTGAAAGAAGAAACGCATATGATGCTGAAAAGTAGTGAACTTCGAATTAACAGGTAATGAAATGTGTATTAAATATATATTTTCTCTAGCTGTCCTTTCCAAAACCTTCAATCATCATACCATGCGACATAAGACATACTGTCAAGACGAACTGCAACAAATACTTAAATAACTACATAGCATAAATACATAAACTTCAACATTATCCTCATCTGCAAAGAAAAACTCAAAAGTGGTGCGTTTAGTGGCCATATAAAGTTTATCACTATCAACACCTGTAAACAAAAACTTCATTATTCATATCACCATAACTCCATTATTATCATCACCTGTAAAGAAAAACTTCATTATTCATATTACTATATTCTTCATCACCATTCATTATCATCTGCAAAAAAGTCACTTCATCATACAACTATTCATAGTATAGAGTTCCTTATTTCTAGCATATTTCATCACTAAAACCAAGATGTGTAGTTCTGTCTGACAGCCTGCATCAGTCGCCTCGTATTCTGAAAGAAAAAAATAGTTAAGACCGCTATCATACGATGTGTATAGTATACTCTTGTTAATGCTTGTTAATTCTGATCCATTTACTCTTCGTGAAGAGGTATTGCAACTTCTTTCGTTTATTCCGAAGGTGAAATTCCCATTTCACAGTAATCCACTGTAGTTTATTTAATTTATTTCTTTGACACGTTATTGCTTTCTGAAAATGATGAACAATGATTAATGTCTTGCATTTAAATCATATACCCATTAAATAAAAACTGGTTTCTGGTGATATAATTGAGCATACAGCATAGCATGACAGAAAACGTAATATATCAAAAACATAGACAGTGTGCAGGTGCAAAAATGTACACAGAGTATCACAATGTAGCAGCAAAAAAATGTAAAATAGTCACGATGTTGAGATATCATAAGGCAAAATGTCAAAGTCAACTGGTGTTTTTTATATGTTAAATATTTCGTAGTGCATACAAACAAAACAGGAAAACAATCATAGATACATGAAGAATGGAAAATGTGCACGGTCTGAGGTGTAACGACAAGAAAAGCGACCTGTTAACCTTACCTTGCCGGGCACTTGCCAAGAAAAAATACGATAATCATCAGTAAGTAATCACATAGATATAATTGCATAAGTGGTCATATAAGAATCAGGAAATGGCATTACAGTGTGATAAATCATAAAGTATGTTCATTCAATAAAGGGTTTAATATTGGAGACATGGTGATAGCCTTTACTTTTTCTGGTTCTCAGAGTTTCGACGTGTACTACAATTAAATTCCTGCAAATGAAGTTTCCATCTGCTTAATCTATCGTGTGTAAATTTAGCGGAAAGTAAAAACTGTATAGCTCTATGATCTGTGTAAACGGTCGTATGTCTTCCATAAAGAAAATGCCGAAATCTCGTAAATGCCCATACAACAAATAATGTTTCAAGTTCTGTAACAGAATAATTGCGTTCAGCAGGTGACAGAATGCGACTCGCAAAGGCGATGTTTTTAATTAATGTAGTGCCATCTTCTTCAATTTCCTGAAAAAATGTGTACGCCTAAAGCGGTGTTAGAACTGTCGGTGGCAATGGAAAAATTTCTAGTAAGATCTGGGTGTGATAAAAGAGGTGCATTCATCAAAGCTTGTTTCAGGATCACAAATTCAGAATGTGCTTGGCTATCCCAGGACCAAATAGTGTTTTCACCTGTCAATTGACATAATCTAGGGGTATCTAAAGCAGAGTAATGAATAAATTTACGAAAAAAGTTAATTAAACCCAAAAAGCTGCGTAGTTGTTTCATCGTAGTAGAAACAGTAATGTCACGCTTGAAGTTTTTCCGGGTCAGGCGCAATGCCCTCTGCTGAAATTACATGTCCAAGAAATTTTATAGAAGTTTTGCCAAAGTGCGATTTACTGAGATTAACTGTGAGTCCTTGTGCACGAAAAGTTCGTAACAGTTGCTCAAGAACCAGATTGTGTTCAGACCAGTTAGCTTCTGCAATAAGAATGTCGTCTATATACGTTGTGATTATGTCTTTAAGTTCTGTCGGAAGTATTGTATTCAAACCGCGAATAAATGCTGCTGAAGAAATATTTAAACCGAATGGTAATTTACAAAATTGATAACAGTCACCAAAACAGAGGAAAGCCGTGTACTTTCTGCAGTCCGGATGGAGTTGAATTTGCCAAAATCCCGATTTCAAATCTAATGTGGAATAAATAGCAGTACCATGAAATTTCTGTAGAAGTTCTTCTAGTGTTTGAGGGCGATCCGTTTCATTAATAATAATGTCATTGATGTGACGCGAATCAAGTACGAGGCGAAGTGAACCATCCTTTTTGTTAACAATATGGAGCGGGTTTATGTACGTACTAACTGCCGGTTCAATAATTCCTTGGTCAAGCATAGCTTGCAGTTCTTTCTTAACTTGCTCTCTGTGAATATACGGAATGGGATAATGTTTGGCTTTAAATGTGTCGTACTGTTTAACTTGAAATTCATACATAAAACCGGACATAGTACCAGGCACGTTGTCAAAAAACTGGAGCTTGCTGTAAAAGAATTTTGCGTAGTTGCATGCGTTCGTCGTCTGTATTTGCACTGCTCTGTTTAACTTTATCAGAAATCATCTGTATAACGTCATAGTCGGCTTCGTCTGGAGTATTATAGTTGTGTACGTACGTATCTGTGAACAATGTGGAATGACAGTCTATATTACGTGATGCGGAAAAGACCTCTGTACGATTAATTGTTTGTCCTTCTGCAGATAAAGAGTGCTGAAATTCTAAAGCCAGTTGTACATTTTCATCCTTTAACATTAAATAGGAGTTTTGAAAGTCAATAATTGCGTCGTGTTGTACCAGAAAATTCGTACCTAAAATAACGTCTGTCGTCAATAAGGGAAAAATCCAAAAATTTGAGTGAAATGTATGACCTGCAATAAAAAATGATAAATGTGTCTGTAATTTTACATCTACTCCTTTACCAGATACTCCTCCTTTTACTTTAGTTTTGCCTAATGGTAACGTAGGATAGGTATTCTCTTTATTACATTCGTTGAAAATTTCCTCGTTTATAACTGACGTAGGTGATCCAGAATCGATTACTGCTGAAAATTTGGATGATCCAATTTTTACTTCAATGACAGGGTGTGAAATGGTTTTTTGAATAACTGGTCTTTCCTGCAAAAGAGTGTCTCGGATGTCGTCAAAAGTAATAACATTTTCGTGAACAAGATTCTGCGTGTCAAAAGTATCGCTTACGTTGCTGGAAGATGCAACCTGTACTGTATCTAGTCAGATTCTATCTGACGTGCTATTATTTTCGGGAGGGTGCTGTGGCATTTGAACTGTTTGTACTGTTCTGTTATTTCTTCCTGACGTATTACGTTCGGGATGATATCTACTGTCTGGTTCATTCATGATAATTTGTTGTTGCGGATGATTTGCTGCTGATAAGACCGACTGTTATTAAACGTACGCTGAAAATTGTGCTCATTACTTTTACGTCCGTCATGATAGTAATTTCTATACGGTGCATTGCGATAGGAATTGAAATGGTGTGTTTTCTGTACGTACTGATTTCCTTGTTGCTATGCGTTACTATTTGTTGGAGCTGACGCTATACGTGTAGGCGGCGAAACATTAAAGCTTGGTTGACCTTGTACATTACATTGTTGGTTAGGTATGCTAACCGGTTGGTTTTGTTGCTGTTGTTGGGAAAAACCTCTATTGTTTCCAAAATGTGTTCGCTGTTGTTGATAATTTTACACATACTGATGATTAAAATTTTGTCTGTTATTAAAGTTCTCGTAGTTGTCATTTCTGGAGCGTCTAATGAAAACTGTCACTTTCGGTAAAACTTGTCTTATCGGGTTTTCTTTACTCATTCTTAATCCTAGATAGATCGATAGTTGAAGAGCTGTTTTGATATATATAAAGGATAGTAGAAGAGAAGGCAGCAGTGCAGAAAACTAAAGATGAAATAGCACTTCTACGGCTCGGGACCCTGTACACGCTACGGCACATATTCATTAAAGCGTAATGAATCCCCTGAGGTGAATTACGCGCTACAAATAAATTTTAGTTTCTGCGTTACAGGCAATGCCGGTGAAAATTCAAAAGCAAATTGCTGTATCCATGCCAATTCTAGTTTCTGCATTACAGACCAAGCTGGTGAAAGTACAAAAATAAATCGACGTATCCAATTCAAAGCGTGTACCTGTGCTCTGTCATTTTTAAATACCTTAGATTTTTTTACGGATAAAAATTGCTTATAATCAACGTTATCGTCTCTGTATGTCTGAACAGGTTCAGGATTGAATGAGAATCTATTTGTCTGTGACTGTTCGGAATCTAACTCACGTACTCTCTGTAAATTACCTCAATTATAGTGGCTGTGTGAGTCTGACAAATGTTCGCAAAGTGGCGTCTGCTGTGATGTGTTAAAGGCTGAAACATTTTTCATCTCTGTTACCTCTTGCTGTAAAGTTGACAATTTTCTACGTAATGTATTATTGGACGAACCTATCTCACTGATTGTCTGCTGTAAATTTTGGAATTCAGGCGTTTGATTAAACGAAATCGGTGAAACAGCGTCTGATTTTGTGTCATTATTACTTTCAATAACGTCAATACGACTGGCCAATTCATCATATTTCTCAGTCAGTATTTTTACCTGATCATCGTTTTTAGTGTCACAAGCATTAATCTGTTTTTGTATTTTACGTGTGGTTTCGTTCAATTTTTTAAAGTCTGCTTTGATGGCATCGGGATCCTGTATTAGTTCTAATTGTTCAAATCTGTCGGTCACTGTCTGAAAGTCTACTGTGTGTGTGTCTGTTTTTGCTTTAAGATCGGAGATTTTATCATGCAATTCGGTGTTCAACTGTTTGATAGTATAAATTTCGTCTGATACTGTAGCAATATTGTTATCTACGTATGTTTTCGCCTTCGTAAACAACTTACGCTTATCTTCCTGTCTCTGTGCAGTAATTGTTTCCATGACTTGTCGCTTTACCTTGTTCTGTTCCTGTATAAATTTACGATAACGCGTTTCACTGTTTTGTAGGTGGTGATTAAAGCGTTCGTCAATTTGGATGTTCTGTTGGTCAAATTTCGCGTCTACTTTTGCATCCAGTGTGCGCGAAAGTTCTGCTGACATTAATTTAAACTCGTCGCGTAACTGTGTTGCGTTTTCAGAGCATTGTTTAGCGACTGCACTAATTTCGTCTCTAAGTAATTTAGTTGTAGCTGCATGTGTATTATTTAATTCTTGTGCCACAGACCTAATTTCTTCACTACTGTTCCTAGCACAAGCCTTAATTTCCTCACGTAATTGTTCTGTAGTATCATGACATCGTGCGGCAACGACTGTAATCTGTTCACTAAGTTGTTTGTTTTGTTCATTAAGTTGTTGTTTGAGATTTTCATTATTTTCATTAAGTTGTTTGAAGTTGTTGTCTTGTTTTTCATTAATTTCATTAATTTGTTGTTTGAGATTTTCACTAAGTTGTTTGTGATTGTTGTCTTGTCTTTCATTCTGTTGCTTGGAATTTTCATTAAGTTGTAGCAATAATGCCATAACTTGATCCATCCCAATATTACCTACTGTATTCTCTGTGCTGTTTGATGGCGTACCTGCAAGTGCCACGTTTTGTGTAACCATTTGGTCATTCTGTGATTCTCGAAAAGGTTTACCAATCGGATGTGCACTGTTAGTCACTACCTCGGCATCAAATAAATCTGTCGTTCTTTGAGTACACTGTTCATTTTCGTTAGAAAAATTTATCTGTTCACAATTCAAATTTTGTAAATCGGGTGTGTTAAACTGGGCAGCGTTCATTGTAACAGAACGTGCCGCGTCATCAATTGTCGTTAATTTGACAGACGACACAATTGAATTTATTTGTTCATTATTAGGATCAAAATCATTACTAGTGGTCGGTAGGCACTGATTGTCTGTAAGTGGAGGATTATCATTATTATTACACAGAGTGTCGCAAGTATTATCGGTCAAATTATTCGAGTCGGCTATTTCACTCATTATACATCGCGATATACTGTTAACAGTTTTTCGCGGCATTTTCACTAATCAAAATTAAGCACAAAATGAAACAAAGACAAAGCAAAAAAAAATGGAACAAACAATTACAACAAAGAGCAATAAATTGCCGATGATCTGTGAAAGCAAGAGTGACAAATTAGTAAATGCGTTGCGCCAGATGCAAACTACGTTTAAGTAAATAAGAGCAGATATATGACTACTTCTCAGAGATTCACAAAGATATACGATCCTGGCCGGATGTCGCCAAGTGTAACTTCCCCACAATATATTTTAATGAATTTGATTCTATTTTAATTTAACCTCAGAACAAATTTGGTTCCCATTTAACGTCTCCATGCAGAAATGGATTCACATTTAATGTACCCACAAAATTCTTTTCTCATTTAATGTTAAGTTCGAAACAGAAAAATTCCTAAACCCCGAGATAAAAAAAAATTCAGTAACCTGGTAAATTTTAGGACGACAGCAGCGCTCTGCCACGGCCCTGTATTCTGAGTAAAAAAGAAAAAATTCTTACCTCAATAAAAACGGCGAATATATCCGCTCTTACCCAAAAAATTTTCGGCACAGCTCCGTGCAATGCTGGCCTATACATTTCTGATTCGTGAAAGGAATGATCATGAATTGGATTAATTCTTTAAATTGAAATGAATGCTTTTTTTTTAAAAAAAAGATACTTTATATTATAAAAATTATTATTAGGGCGTTTTTTAAAAAAATTGGATGACAGTTCACATACATTACTAGATATGCGCAAGGCTGCTTCTTTACCTTCTACAATAATACTCAGCCTCCAGAGTCCCGACCAGAGCAGAGTGCAGACAAGCGCAGGCACGCGCAGACACACGCAGACTACTGCCAACTACCGCAGACTGGCGCAGACTACCGCAGACTAGCGACAAGCAACAACTAACAACATACTGCTCTCTGGTCAGAGACTCTCCTATGTCTTGCCTATTGCAGGCAGCGCATACCTCTTACAACATCCAACAAAGAATTGAGGGCGTAGGATTCAAGTGCTACTTCTGAGATTGAGAGATTAGTACAGGAGTTGTATTCGTCGCGGGCCGTAACAAACCTGCCAAAAGGCCGATGATACCGGGAGTAATGAGGTAACATTGAACTGGTTTGTATCGCTTCAGCTCCCTGTCATGTACCAAGTCTTGTTTCACATGTTATTTCTGTCATGTCACGTAGGTGGCCTTACTTAAGAAGTCTGTTTATTTCCACAGCCCTACTATTGTTAACACTGCATGTAAAATGTTACGAAACAACCTTTAGATTTATGCTTCATCGGATTCTGTCGGTCGGTGTTTGTTTGCTGAGGTACCGGGTGCTTTTTTACAACTAAACAGTTTTCAAAGTACGAGGGGCGTTAAATACATAAAGCAAGGCAACTTTTTCTCTGACAGTTTGATTGAAAAAAAATGTGGTACTTGTTGTGGCGCAACCTGGAATATTCCCACTTCATCCCCTATAGTTTCGGCGGTATTAGTAGCTTTTAAAATGACGTCCGTAACGGAGGTGCGTTCCAAGCAAAGGAGTGTCATTTAGTTTCTTTTGGTGGGAAAACAGAGAATCGCAGATGTTCATAGGTGCTTGCAGAATGTCTACGGCAACATGGCAGCGAACAAAAGCAGGGTGAATCGTTGGACGATGTGACTGTCATCATTCCAACAAGGTCGCGCAAACCTGTCCGATCTCCCGCGTGCCTGCCTATCGCACATAGGGGTGACTTCTGCAACGTTGAAACGTGTGGACATACTCATTCAAGGTGATGGACGCATCACAGTAAAACACCTCGCTGCACAGCTCAATCTTTCTGTTGGTAATGCTGACACATTCGTCCAACGAGGTATTCTAAGACGAGTGCCATCTAGGTCCCTAGCCGCCTATACACCTCCCAACTCCCGCTTGACTCAATGGAGAATGCAATCCGGGGGAAGCAGGTTACTGATGTAGCAGGACGTTGGAACCGACGTATACCATTAGAGTCGTACCATGCGGGCTTGCAGTCCTCCCAGTAAGGTGGCGAAAGGCCGCCGCATTGAACGGAGATTTGGTTGAAACATAGGGTTCTGTAGCTGAATGAATGGGGAATAATATGGTTACTGAAACTATGAATAAAACTAGTCTCCTTTCAATAAAATGTATCGCAAAAAAAAAAGTGGTTCAAATGGCTCCGAGCACTATGGGACTTAACATCTGTGGTCATCAGTCCCCTAGAACTTAGAACTATTTAAACCGAACTAACCTAAGGACATCACACACATCCATGCCCGAGGCAGCATTCGAACCTGCGACCGTAGCGGTCACGCGGTTCCAGACTGAAGCACCTAGAACCGCACGGCCACACAGGCCGGCAGAATGTATTGCATTGCTTTTTAACGACCCCCGTTTTACCAAGGATTTCACATTTCCTTTACGTTGTTGTCGTTCTGATTTTCCTTTAGAAGCGAAGAGAGGGTGTCTTCTGTAACTGAAATTCATTTGCTTTGCCGGAAATCTTGGTCGGATGTTATCAAAACTTTCCTCCTTATTGTTGGCGGCTGTTGTGTGTTATTAATATTATAGTCTTCCTGTCTTGCGTCTTGCCCTCCCCCCCCCCCCCCCCCCCTAGCCCATGAACCATAGACCTTGCCGTTGGAGGGGAGGATAGCGTGCCTCAGCGATACAGATAGCCGTACCGCACGTACAACGACAACGGAGGGGTATCTGTTGAGAGGCCAACAAACGCGTAGTTAATGAGGTCGCAGTGGTAACAGTCTGGATGATTGAATGATCTGACCTTGTAACTTAAAACAAAACGGCCTTGCTGTAATGGTACTGTGAACAGACTGAAAGTAAGGCGTCAATTTAGCCATAATTTTTACCGAAGGCATGCTGCTTTACTGTATGGTTAAATGATGATGGCGTCCTCTTGGGTAAAATATTTCGGAGGTAAAATAGTCCCCCATTCGGACCTCCGGGCCTGGACTACTCAGGAGGCCGTCGTTATCAGGAGAAAGAAAACTGGCGTTCTACGGATCGGAGCGTGGAATGTCGGATCTCTTTATCGGGCAAGTAGGTTAGAAAACTGAAAAAGGAAAATTGATAGGTTAATCTTAGATATAGTGGGAATTAGTGAATTTCGTTGATAGGAGGAACAAGACTTCTGGTCAGGTTACAAATACAAAATTAAATAGGAGTAATGCTAGAGTAGGTTTAACAATGAATAAAAAAATAGGAACGCGGGTAAGCTGTTACGAACAACGTAGTCAACGTATTATTCCAGCCAAGATAGACACGAAACCCACGCTTACGACAGTAGTACAAGTTTCTATGCCAGCTAGCTTCGCAGATGACGAATAGGATGAGGAAATTTACGATGAGACAAAAAAAATTATTCAGATACTGAAGGGAGACGAAAATTTAATAGTCATTGGGGACCTGAATTCAATAGTAGGGAAAGAAAGAGATGGAAAGTTGTGGGTGAATATGGAATGGGGTTAAGGAATAAAAGTCCGCAGCTCGTGGTCGTGCGGTAGCGTTCTCGCTTCCCGCGCCAGGGTTCCCGGGTTCGATTCCCGGCGGGGTCAGGGATTTTCTCTGCCTCGTGATGACTGGGTGTTGTGTGATGTCCTTAGGTTAGTTAGGTTTAAATAGTTCTAAGGGACTGATAACCATAGATGTTGAGTCCCATAGTGATCAAAGCCATTTGAACCATTTTTAAGGAATGAAAGAGGAAGCCGCCTGGTAGAATTTGCACAGAGCATAGCTTAATCAGCTAACACTTGGTTTCAGAAACATGAAAGAAGGTAAGACAGAGATTTAAGAACCAGGTTTTAAATTGTAAGGCATTTCCAGGAGCAGATGTGAACTCTGACCACAATCTGTTGGTTATGAGCTGTAGATTAAAACTGAAGAAAGTGCAAAAAGGTGGGAATTTAAGGAGATGGGACCTGAGTACACTGAAAGAACCAGAGGTTGTAGAGACATTCAGAGAGAACATTAGGGAACAATTGACAACATTCCACTAGAACTACAGACAGCCTTGCGAGAGCCAGATGTGACAAAACTCTACCATTTGGTGAGCGAGATGTATGAGACTGGCGAAATACCCTTAGACTTCAAGAACAATATAATAATTCCAATCCAAAAGGAAGCAGATGTTGATATATGTGTAAATTACAAAACTATCAGTTTAATAAGTCACGTTGCAAAATACTAACACGATTTCTTTACAGTCGAATGGAAGAACTGGTAGAAGCCGACATCGGGCAAGATCAGTTTGGATTCCGTAGAAATGTCGGAAGATGCGTGACAATACTGATTTTACAACTTGTTTTAGAAGATAGGTCAAGGAAAGGCAAACCTACGTTTCTAGCATTTGTAGACTTAAATAAAATTTTGACCATGTTGATTGGAATACTCTCTTTCATATTCTGAATGTGGCACGGGTGAAATATACGGAGCGTAAGGCTATTTACAACTTGTACAGAAACCAGATGGCATTTATACTAGTCGGGGGGCATGAAAGGGAAGCAGCGGTTGGGAAGGGAGTGAGACAGCTTTGTAGCCTATCCCCGATGTTATTTAATCTGTATATTGAGCAAGCAGTGAAGGAAACAAAAGAAAAACTTGGAGTACGAATTAAAATCAATGGAAAAGAAATAAAAACTCTGAGATTTGCGGATGACGTTGTAATTTTGTCAGAGATAGCAAAGGACCTGGAAGAGGAGTTGAACGAAATGGACAGTGTCTTGAAAGGAGGATATAAGATGAGCATAAACAAAAGCAAAACGAGGATAATGGAATGTAGTCGAATTAAATCAGATGATGCCGAGGGAATTAGATTAGGAAATGAGACACTTAAAGTAGTAGATGAGTTTTGCTATTTGGGGAGAAAAATAACTGATGATGGTCGAAGTAGAGAGGATATAAAATTTAGACTGGTAATGACAAGGAAAGTTTTTCTGAAGAAGAGAAATTTGTTAACATCGAGTGTAGATTTAAGGGTCATGAAGTCTTTTCTGAAAGCATTTGTATGCAGTGTAGCCCTGGATGGAGGTGAAACATGGACGTTAAATAGTTTAGACAGTAAGAGGATGTCGTGCTACAGAAGAATGCTGAAGATTAGATGGATAGATCACGTAACTAATGATGAGGTACTGAATAGAATTGGGGAGAAGAGGAGTTTGTGGCACAACTTGACTAGAAGAAGGGATCGGTTGATAGGTCATGTTCTGAGGCATCCCAGGATCACCAATATAGTATTGGAGGGCAGCGTGGAGGGTAAAAATCTTAGAGGGAGACAAGGAGATGAATACACTAAGCAGATTCAGAAGGATGTAGGTTGCAGTAGGTACTTGGAGATGAAGAACCCTGCACAGGATAGAGTAGCATGGAGAGCTGCATCAAACCAGTCTGGACTGAAGATCACAACAGCAACAACAGTCCCCCTGTTTCCATGAAGGATGCTATTTTTCTACATTTAGACCAATCCTTTCTCTTCTGCAATTCTATAATAATTTTGCAGCCTTCATTAACCCATTTGTTGGTTACCTTGAACTTTCTTTATTTTATTCTATTTTGTTAATAAGCATTTTGTTTCCAAGTTGACTGTGACTTATACGTATTGCTGTTGGAAGTAGTGACACACAGTGACCTAAATTCAAGTTCGTTCCTTTGTGAATCTCCTTGATTAATGTTCCATATATATGGGGCAACAGAATTTAAAACTCCTTCATGCTGTCTTTCAGAACTGCCATGTCTCTGTGGACCCCGAGAAATTATTTTATTGCTATTGTTTTTGCTCGAAAGTTTGTTTCTTTGTGCATACGATTTGTGTCTACAGAAAATAACAGGAACGTCATGTCCGCATTTAGCAGAAATAAGTGCTGATGTATAGCCTGCCATTTTTAATAAAAGTCCATGTGTGCATGGAAGGGACAAAGGTCATGGGATAACAACGTACACATATACAGATGGCGGCAGTATCGCGTACACAGTGTGTAAAAGGGCAGTGCATTGGCGGAGCTGTCATTTGTACTCAGGTGATTCATGTGAAAAGGTTTCAGAAGTGGTTATGGCCACACGACGGGAATTAAGGAACTTGGATCCAAGAATGGTAGTTGGAGCTAGGTGCATGGGACATTTCGTTTCGGAAACCTTTAATGAGTTCAGTAAAAATGGTTCAAATGGCTCTGAGCACCATGGGACTTAACATCTGAGGTCATCAATCCCCTAGAACTTAGAACTACTTAAACCTAACTAACCTAAGTACACCACACACATCCATGCCCGAGGCAGGATTCGAACCCGCGACCGTAGCAGTCGCGCGGTTCCTGACTGTGGCGCCTAGAGCCGCTCGGCTACCGTGGCCGGCGGATTTCAGTAGTCAGAGGTCTACGATATCAAGAAAATGTCCAATTTCAGGGATTACCTCTCAACACGGACAATGCAGTGGTCGACGACTTTCATTTAACTACCGAGAGCAGCACCGTTTGTGAAGAGTTATCAGTGTTAAAAGACGTGCAACAGTGAGTGAAATAACCACAGAATTCAATGTGGAATGTACGACGAGTGTTTTCTTTAGGACAGTGCGGCGGAATTCGGTGTTAATAGACTGTGGCAGCAGACGAACGACGCGAGTGGCTTTGCTAACAATACGACGTCGCTTGCAGTGCCTCTCCTTGGCTCGTGACCATATCGGTTAGACCCTAGATTACTGGAAAACCATGGCCTTGTTAGATAAGTTTCCATTTCAGTTTTAAGAGCTGATGGTAGGATTAGAGTATGGTGCAGCCATGAACCAAAATTATCAACAAGGCACTGTGCAAGCTCGTGGTTGCACATATTTGTGTGGGCTGTGTTTACATAGAATTGGCTGTGTGATCTGGTCTAATTGAACCGATTGTTGACTGAAAAGAGTTGGTTCAAATGGCTCTGAGCACTATGGGACTTAACATCTGAGGTCATCAGTCCCCTAGAACTTATATCTACTTAAATCAATACATCCTAAGGACATCACACACATCCATGCCCGAGGCAGGATTCGAACCTGCGACTGCAGCGGTCGCGCGGTTCCAGACTGAACTGCCTAGAACCGCTCGGCCACACCGGCCGGCTGACTGAAAAGGGCTATATTCTGCTGCTTGGAGATCATTTTTAACCATTTACAAACCTTATGCTTCCATGACCATGTGCCATGTTAAGGTTGTTTGCGACAGGTTTGAAGAACATTCTGGACAGTTCGATCGAATAATTTGGGCACTCGAATCGTCCTACACAGAACGCATAGAACTCTAATGAAGCATGACCTAGAGATCAGATCCTGCACAAATTCCTGCACCGGCAATGCTCTCACAGTTATATGAGCCTGTAGAGGCAGCATAGCTCAATATTTCCAAAGACTTGTTGAGTCCCTGCCACGTCCATTTGCAGCACTTCACCGGGGAAAAGGATGTTTGGTATGATGTTAGGCTACCTCAGTGTATTACTCCCAACATTCCTGACACAGTGCACCATATTCACAAAAGGCTCAAGCACGAAGGAGAACTGAACCGCTCTTCGGAGCACAGTCCTGTGGGGCAGAAACCCCCTACCTGCCGCTCGCTCGTTACCTGCAGCGTGAAGCTGGTCCGCCCTGAGACACAGGACACCGCCTCCGCCTCCGCCACCCCGGAAGATCCGCCCCCTCCGCCCCTTCTCCCCCTCGCCTGTACGGCAGGGAGCGAGTTCTCGCCCAGCTGCTGGGGCTCGCTTTATGCTGCTATTAATTTATTTACGGTTGCGGCGGCGGCAGCGGCGCTAATCACGTTTGCAAACAGAGGCCGCGCCACGCGTCGCCCGCTGTGCGCCCGCCTGTGAATAATACAGCCGCGCCCACAGATGGTGACGGCAGCGCCGACGTCACGGCTGGGTGGGGGTGGGGGGTTGGAGTGGGGGTGTGACACGGGGAGGCGGGCGGAAGCGGCTCAGCGCGGCTCAGCGCGGCGCACTGGTCTGTCGCCGACATTCGGCTTGCGTGTGTAGGGACAACGTTTATAACTGTGTG
This sequence comes from Schistocerca nitens, assembly GCF_023898315.1. Classification (NCBI taxonomy): domain Eukaryota; kingdom Metazoa; phylum Arthropoda; class Insecta; order Orthoptera; family Acrididae; genus Schistocerca; species Schistocerca nitens. The sequence continues at coordinate 977,838,733 of NC_064614.1, forward strand.
CACTTCGATTCTTCTTTTTCAACATCAGTCGTTACACAGGTTGGCTTCTGAGGAGCTAATTTCTTCATTTCTGCTGAATTAGAGGCTCTCTGTAGATTATAAGAAAGTTTCCAAAACTGAAGTTTTACTGCCCTGATCGCCGTTGATACATCTCCTGATTATGATGATACCAGACGTAGATAGCTGTATTGGAGGCAGAACTTAAATACGGTTGTTATTATAAAAGTTTATTCGTCCAGATCGCAGAAAAATACACCATGATTACTAGTTTTAAATCTCAATCTTCACATCGTTTTTATTTTATTTTTTACAAGTCCGCTCTAAACAGATAAACTTCTGCAATAAGAAGAATAACTGTCTTTATATCGCCGGCCGGAATGGCCGAGCGGTTCTAGGGGCTACTGTCTGGAACCGAGCGACCGCTACGGTTGCAGATTCGAATCCTGCCTCGGGCATACATGTGTGTGATGTCCTTAGGTTAGTTATAGTTCTAAGTTCTAGGGGACTGATGACCTCAGAAGTTAAGTCCCATAGTGCTCAGAGCCATTTGAACAATTTTTTTTTTTGTCTTTATATCCTGATCACTAGTTTCGGCAGATTTATATTGCCATCTTCAGACCACCTGGGCAATAAAACGCGTTTTTGAAGATTTCTTACGTTGATATAGAGATCACTCTCCTTCTGACAACGTCATGTAATCTACGTATAGGTTGTTTAAAAAATGAGAGTCGCGGTCTTCTTAGGGCTGTCTTCCCTAGAAACGTTAACCTCAAGGCCTGGTTTTGTCACATTAGGTGATAGATATACTAGTGTCTTCTTCGCTCTGTTATGCTCCCAAAAGACTTTTCCTCGCCAATTCTTTGCAGGTCTTCCTGGTTACTGGTTCTACACGACTATTTTATCTTTACCAGTTCTCTCCAACGCCGGCCGGAGTAACCGAGTGGTTCTAGGCGCTACAGTCTGGAAGCGCGCGACCGCTACGGTCGCAGGTTCGAATCCTGCCTCGGGCATGGATGTGTGTGATGTCCTTAGGTTAGTTAGGTTTAAGTAGTTCTAAATGGCTCTGAGCACTATGGGACTCAACTTCTGAGGTCATTAGTCCCCTAGAACTTAGAAATAGTTAAACCGAACTAACCTAAGGACATTACACACATCCATGCCCGAGGCAGGATTGGAACCTGCGACCGTAGCGGTCTCGCGGTTCCAAACTGCAGCGCTTAGAACCGCACGGCCACTTCGGCCGGCTAAGTAGTTCTAAATTCTAGGGGACTGATGACCTCAGATGATAAGTCCCATAGTGCTCAGAGCCATTTGAACCATTTAGTCCTCTCCAGCACCATACCTCAAATGCTTCAAGAGATTTCATTTCATTCTTTCCTAAGGACCATGTTTTACAGTCAAACAGTCAAACGGTGCTACGCTCTACGCAAGCGTTCGCCTCACTGCAATATATATGCTGTTTGAACGAGGCAGTTCTCTTTCATTCGCTGCATTGCTTTTGATATGTAATTTTTCTCTGTATGGCATCGTGTCGTACGGTAAAAAACGATCACTGATTAAACTAACGTTTCGGCCATGGTTACAGCGGCCTTTTTCTGGATCTTCTGGGTTTTCCCAGTAGATACAGAAGATGGTTACTGCAACTGTGGCTGAAACATTCGTTATATCAGTAGCAGTTTTTTTACATTATCACGTGGCACCATACCCAGAAAACTTTTATGTTAGCTTACTATAGCCGCGGAAACTTACATAGTGACATTGCTATAACTTCTCTTAGGCTTAATTTAGTGTCTTATTAGCTTCTTCCATCGTCGGTTATCTTACTTCCTACACATTTGTGTGTCCTTACTTGCTTTCATTTGTTTGCTCTAATGTTAATGTTCATTTCTTCTGATTTATCGGAGAATTTCTGTCCGTTTTAGTTAATTTCCATTTCGTACTGAATAGTCAAGGCAGCGGATAGTTAAAACGGTAAAAAGATAAGACATACTAGAAGAGATATTGAATTTGAGGAAAGAAAAATAAATAAGCAGAAAATGAAGAAGACAAAAAGGAATACAGATGTGTAACGAACGAGATTGACATTACGTGCAAAACAGATAATCAAGAAGGCTAGTAGGACAATACAGGAAAATCAAAGAGGCGTTTCGAGAAACGAAAAGCAGCTCTTGGAATGTCAAGAGCTCCAGTAGTAAGCAAAGAAGGGAAAACTGAAAATTGGAAGGAGTATATAGAGGGTTTATGCCAAGGAAATGAACCTTGTGGTGGTATTATAGAAAGGGAAGAGGCTGAAATAGCTGAAATAAGGGATACGATACTGCGGGAAGACTTTGACAGCTGACTGGAAGATTTAAGCCGAAACAAGGCCAACGGAGTAGACAAAATTCTCTCTTGATATCCTTTGAAGATCCAGCCATAACAAAGCTATTCCACCTGGTGTGCAAGACATATGATACAGGTGAAAGAAAAAACTAATCATTCCAATTCCAAAGAAAGCAGGTGCTGATAGGTGTAAATTTACTGAACTATGGGTTTAATAAGACACGGTTGCAAAATACTAACACAACTTAATTACAGAAGAATGGAAAAGCTGGCAGAAGCCAATCTCAGACAAGATCACTTTCGATTTTGGAGACATGCAGAAACATGTGAGGAGAAAATTGACCCTACGGCTTACCTTGAATAGGTAGTTAAGGAAAGGCAAACCAACATTTATAGCTCTCCTAGATTGAGAAAGAGCTTTTGAAAATGTTGACTGGAACACATTCTTTAAATCTATGGTGGTTGCAATGGGTAATACAGGGAGAGAGGACATTATTAAGAACTTGTACAGTAACCAGACGGCTGTTATAAGAGTCGAAGGGTAAGGAAAGAAAGCAGTTGATAGTTGTTGTCTAACAGTTGGACTACTCGCTTCAAATAAATATTCATGAAATCTAGATTTATTTCAAGGCCTCTGTCGAACTGCACCTGGCTCCGTGGCACATCCACTCAGTGTGCATAGGATGGCACCAGCGAAGTACCGAAGCTGATAGCCTGAAGAAAAGTAAATTATAACTGATTGAAATACGCCTCTAATTTGGTTTCGTTCTACATACTGTTTAATCTGCTAATTTCTCGTGTCCACGATGGATCCAAGAAGATTGTATATTGCATGTTCTACGTAAAGGTTGGACAGGGATGTGGATAGATTGCATCCTTGTCCGGCCTTGTCCGGCCCCCTTCTTTTGCGTATTTCGTACCTTTACTACGACAGTCTGATCTTCATATAGTTCTTCAGTTATGTTTTTCTTTCTAGAGTCTGCTAGTCTGTCGTAGTTGACATTGTCAAATGCTTTCGTGAGGCTTGCGAAAGCTGTTTAATCTTCTCTGACCACTATCTACATTTATACTGCGAAGTCTCTCGCATGTTTTTTCCCTCTCGGAAACCGCATTGGTCTTCAGTTAAATTGGTTTCAATTATTTTAAACGAGGACTCGATCAAGAGTTACGTACCCCACGACCACCACACCAGTATTAATAATAAAAAGTGGGTCAACATTGGACGTAGAAGTAGAAATCTTTATTTCTAGCGCAACAGACAACTGGCTTCATTTATGATCTTGATGCATCTGTGTATTATTCTGGTTAATGTTATCGAAAAATGAGTTACTATGTTTGAAGATCTCTGACCCTCACATGTAGTTGTTTTGCTTCTCTTTCGAATCATCATGATACTTTTATTGTGTTTCCTGAGATAACACCAGTTTTATATATACCGCTGATTAGAACTTACGTAAGACACTTTGTTTCTGGGTCTAATGCTTTAAACATTTCAGCTTGTATGTTACTGGTAATGCAAGCCTTTGTAATGTAGGATTTGGCCGGAGTGGAGTTTGGGCTCATTATTGGGCACGTATGAGCTCCTTTTTCGCAAACATATTTATTAAATATGTAGATAGCTTCCACAAATAAATTACATGAGCAGAACATTAAATGATAATGACAAATCAATAGTACATTACCCAGAGGTAGTACACACACTGAGACGTGGCATGCATTTCCGATGCACATTGTGTGGGCCCTGACACAGGTGCATCACTGTCCAACAGCATTTTCCACATTTCGTTTCATTTCAGGTGGCGAGGTTAGGTAGGACACCCTGTATACGCAACGGTATGAAACAATAATTACCTCACAACTTCCAAATAATGGTATCACGAACACTTAGAAAAAAGGTATGAAGTTGGTCCGCCATCTTACTGTCAGATTACGAAAAGGAACGCATGGAATTTACGGGATTTCGAAGTAACTTGGATTCAATTAGGGCTTGGAATCCAATGAAAGAGGCGGCGAGCGATGACTTGATGGAGGGAGTAAAATGCTTGACGTTAAGTTTCTTTTTTGGCTGCAGTGCGTCTGGCAACATTCAGAGCGTGTCGTGTGTCACCCAGTTCGCTCCTCTACCTTATTCCAGAAAACATTTACCGTCGTTATTTCCGTCGAAAGAGGTCTTAAAAAAATCCGCAAGACGGCACACGTCAATACTCTATGGATCACCATTATGTAGGTGGCAAGAAATTGACATCAGCGTCATCTCACCTGAACGTCTGAATATCTGCACATATTTAATACAGTTTCACTCACGCCGATATCATTTTCGATTAATTTTGAAAAATCACTGAGTCTGGCTGTAGATGATATCCAAGGTGACTTCAGAACATCGCCTGCTGAGATAATCATTGGCTCTACAAGGAAACGGACTTGTCGAGCGTGTCCACAAGTAGGACACTACATCCCACACATCACCTACATCGCGACTCCTCGGCGCGAGGGCGACATCAGCTCGCAGACGTCTCCTTCTACCGACAGAGTTTGCGGCTGTTTACATGCGCCTTCTCTCTGGGGCGCTCGACGTCCCCAAATGTGAACTAAGCGTAAGCGCTCATAAACCACAAGTAGGACACTACATCCCACACATCACCTACATCGCGACTCCTCGGCGCGAGGGCGACATCAGCTCGCAGACGTCTCCTTCTACCGACAGAGTTTGCGGCTGTTTACATGCGCCTTCTCTCTGGGGCGCTCGACGTCCCCAAATGTGAACTAAGCGTAAGCGCTCATAAACCACACAAGCTGCGCACCTAGCTGAACTCTCAACAGCTTACGTGTAATAGAGTGATTTTTGCAGGCACAGGAGAAAAACTGAAAATATTCAGTACTGAAGCTCTGGCCCAGTGGCCCAGCCTCCATAGCTCACCTTAGCCACGTAGTGTCTTTAAGCTCGCATTGTTTGTGCAACAAACTGCGAGTAATTAATTATCTTTCTTATTGTGTCCCCTGTCTACTCACAGGTGGTAATATAGCTGCCAGTTACAGTTTATCCGTTCCATCTTTTCTGAAGTTACTTGTACCATTCATTCGCTTAGTGCCGAGCCAGCCGCGGTGGCCGAGCGGTTCTAGGCGCTTCATTCCGAAACCGCGCGACTGCTACGGTCGCAGGTTCGAATCCTGCCTCGGGCATGGATGTGTGTGATGTCCTTAGGTTAGTTAGGTTTAAGTAGTGCTAAGTTCTAGGGAACTGATGACCTCAGATGTTAAGTCCCATATTGCTCAGAGCCATTTTTGAACCTTAGTGCCGATAAATCTATCTTCATATACTACACCATTGCTGCAACTGTCATACCAAAGAGCCTTGCCCGGAACGCACGTCCATTTTAACACTCCTTACGTACTATGTGAAACCCACCAAAGTGCACTTTGCAAGGTTGGTACTAAAATCGCATCCGGTCTAACCCAGCTTTGTTTCTTGAAAACTCTTCATTTTCCGGCTTTTTATTTTATCTATTTACATTTTCAACAATACTCCTGCCGCGACTTTCTCGTCTACGTTGTACAACAACCCTACTTCCTTCATTTTTATCTATATTTTTTTAATTCTTATGACTGCACTACCTTCCATGGTTGTTTTGTGTTTTGAATGACATTCTTTGCCCATAAAATCACGTAAAATACCTAAATTTCCAAAGAGATTCTTTTGATGGTCCGTATACGACAGTGTCCGGTACCAATATGTTCCGAAAAGCCATGCGTGGATTTGCAATTTTTCAGGTGTCGTGTTCTATTCAATACAGAGTAATGAGTCAGTTGTTTTGGATAGCTCTTAACCTAACGACTACAACTGCACCTATCGGAAGAGCGGGCATACCGAGAGTATCTTACAGTACAGTGTCAAAATTTAAACATTACACATTTCCTCCATCTCAGGTAAACTGAGCGAATTGTTTGGTTTTTCTGCGTTAGATGATTTCTAGGATCGGTCACAGGAGGCTTCTAAAGGCACCATTCCATGAACATTGATTGGCGACTCTATAGAGTGCTGTGTGCACAACGACCATATGATAAATACAATTAGAAGGAAGGTCAGCGTTGGCCGTAATTTTGATGATTTATTAACAGCAAAATCGATTTTCGATCACATAATGATCATCTTCAGTGCTTTAGCGTACAGGTTAAAGCTCGTAGGCACTCTTGTCTAGATATTATCAGTAACTGAAGCTATGAAACGATCACAATAACTGCCAGCAAGATCTTCGGCTCTTTCCCTAATTGAAAACATTTTAGGCATCATGGGTTTGGCCCCCGACGAGACCGGGGTTTTGCCGATCTAACACGTCAGTTAGACAGAATTTAACACTATACCCCTCAGGAGGGCATCCATCAAATCTTTCAATCACTGACAAGCCGAATAACCGCTTTCATAAGCGCCATAGATCGATAAAGGTGTTACCGACTTGCTCAAGCTCTGAAGCTCTACCTCTTAAATAAATTAATCAATTTTGCTGAACTTGTAATTATTTTGTTTGTCTGTACGTGTACGTCACAGCTACTGATTTTCGGTCTATTCGGATAATTCCTTCCTCGTGCACGGGCCTTTTTTTTTCATTTTTAGATGTGGGCTGCCGTGAGTTTGTTACGCAGTAGGCCTAATTTCTGAATCTGACAGGCATGAGACTACTACGAACGATATTATTTATAGTACTGTCGGACACAGAATTTACGACTGCGTTTGGAATGCCGTAATAATCCTCCTCAGTTTAGTTGTACTCATCAATATTTAACTTCCTCAGTCACCGTGTTCCCTTCGCTCGGAAAAGCTATTAATGGACGAACTGAATGTTTGTACGACCCAGCTCCACTACAACGGTGATTAATCGAAGACCAACAAAAGGCTGAAATGTGCTACCTGCGATCTAATTGACTAGTATGAGGAAGAAGTTTTCATGCAGAAGTGTGTCTGCTTCCTTTCTGAGCTTTGGCAAACCTCTCATCGGTCTTGTCTTACGCTGCATTGGTTAGCTTGGGTTTTCAGTACTAACAGTTGCGTTATTGGTGAAAAACTGCCCATGCGACATTTGCTTACAAAAACTTTGTCTTAAAACGTCTTATAGGGTAATCCACTAACCGAAATCTTTTTCCAAGCTCGGCAGTCTTCGGAATGGACGCAGCTCTTGGTTGCATACTTTTAGTGCACAGGTCGGTAGAATTGGCTCCATTGTCCACTGTTCTCTTTCTCTCCTATCTACAACAACTTTCTGTGCTTCTACTTGTACTTTACTTTCACCACGACGAGTAAGGATGCTACTGAGCTGTCATTATCTTTCGACAGTTTCTACTGAGTAGGCACGCTGATCATTGCTGAAGCGCATTATGACAGGGATACCTCGAGTAGAGCAGCACGCATCTTCACACCTGGGTACCTCATGTCGGATACGAAGCAGACAGAGAATGTTACTCACATCAGTAAGATCATTCCAAGGTCTTAATCGTCTTTCTCTCACACACCAACACCGGAGTGTAGCAAGACTTCTGTCGACATTACTTCCAATGTTACTCAGAGACACTGTTTCTCCCTTGTCGTGAAGCGAAAAAAATGGTTTGGAAACTTTAAATGGTTATCGATGAGCGCAAAATTTTTGAACGAGATACACATTAAAATCCAATGAAACCGTTACATACTGAAAGGGCCTTAGCTCATTTGCGAGACTTGCAATTAAATTAAGAAAATAATTCTGTTATAAGATCCCTTACCTTTTAAAAGCTACCAGCATGCTTAATATTGTTTCTTAATGTTACTTATTTTCAAACGTCAAACTAGTGTGGGTGTTGAAATAAAGACGATGGACTCAAACCCTTCAAAACTGTATTGAGATCCTTTCAACAGGGGCCAGTTCAAGTGACAATTGAAATTATATTATAATATGCGCAACAGTTACAAAAATCTATAGTGTTCCAACCGGACTGCATGTGAAGATCGAGCGATGTCGTTTTCGTCAAGGAATAAGACGCTAATGACCACGATCGTGATAAACATCACATGTATTCCCTTACACGACGACTTCTTTCGTAACTACCACTTCCATCGAAAAATTTCAAGGAACTCCATGATAAAAGACGCTCGTCTACGGAATAAATTACACTTGATTGCTAATGAGGCTGTACTGCGTGATTAGAGATCCAAGTATTTTCACAATGTAGCTGTAGACTTCTGGAAACTCTTCTAGCGTGTTTGGTAGATCTTGTAGGATGCTTGCTGCTCTATAGTGAATTTAAGTATTTAATTAAAGCTTTTTTATCACACAAAATTTTGACATAATAACGCTTTTATCATTTGAAAGTAATGGACTTTCTGTATCAGTGAATCTGAATCTTCAAACTCGTAACAAATTTTACTTTTTGTAGCGTTGGTTCAAATGGCTCTGAGCACTATGCGACTTAACTTCAGAGGTCATCAGTCGCCTAGAACTTAGAACTAATTAAACCTAACTAACCTAGGACATCACACACATCCATGCCCGAGGCAGGATTCGAACCTGCGACCGTAGCGGTCACGCGGTTCCAGACTGAAGCGCCTAGAACCGCACGGCCACACCGGCCGGCTTTTGTAGCGTGTTCAGTTATGATAACTGAGAGCTACGCAGGAGAATTTGGACAGTCTGCCTACGTTAGGTATGAGCGAGTAGACCCACACATACAAATGGCATTTAGGGAGCGATTTCCGCTGCGCGTTGCTCTACCCCAGGTCTTCACAGGGGCGCAAATGGCTGTGTACTGGCCCGCTAGAACTTTATTGCCACGAAAATGGCTCTCGTTAATTAGAGGCCACGCGTGAATGGTGGCGTAAAGTGCTGGAATTCACAGGTCGCGGGCTTCTAATTTGTGAAACCTCTGCGCCAAGTCTGTTCCTCTACGACGAACCGACTGTTTGTCTGTATTGTGCCAAGAGGCGTTACCAATGAAGATCCCAGTTGTCGACGTCTTCAGTGCGGTTCGTTTTATCAAAGGCTTAATTTGCATACTGCGTCCTGTATCCTTAAGAGGCTAGCTGTTCTCTGTGTCCACCTTTCTGGCAGGTGGTGCACCTGACATGCTTGAAAATTAGAGCAATTTATGTGCTTCTGTTTCTACGGAACGCCGAAATGATTTATGCTTATTACCTCAGCCTTCAATATTCTCCCAGCTCTTCCCAAAGAATTGTTATACGTACTAAAGGTGACCCAAGACAGTGACACAAGTTTTATTGAATTTTAGGGTTCTGTGCTTCAAACTATAAGAACGGAACCCTTTTACGGTCGCTTTGTTGGTCTTCCGTCCGTTTGTCTGTCTGCCTGTCTGTCCGACTGTTAAAAATCGTTTATCTCAGGAATGGGAGAACGTATCAGATTCAAATTTATGTCACATGTTAAGGTTTATGACACCTTGGAGGTGTAAAACACTTAAGCTCCTAAGTCACTTCAGTCAAAAGGTGCTGCCATTCACTTAACATGTTTTGGTGTTCGAAAACTCACTCATCAAAGCCTACCTGTAAGTTGCTTCCCGTTGACCTAGAGCCAGAAAATTTGGCAAGAATCAAGGTTTCGCAGTGTAAGTGAAGGGAAAAAATCCGAAAAATAATTTGTAGTTGTACAACAAAAATATGTTTTTGTCATTATTATCCGTTCGTGTATTTGTCTATTAAGACCCTACTTCTCTGGAACAGTTTGCCGTATCAAGTTTAGATTTATGTCAGATACTAAGGTCTATAGTCCCTTAGCGGTGTAAAAATTGTAAACTTGCAAGTCTATGCAGTAAGAAGATACAGTCATTTATGTCACATATTTTGTTCCTTGAAAACTCAGTCAAAACCTGTTGGGTATCTCATGACGACCTACAATCTTGAAATTCGGCAAGAAGCAAGGTTCTACAGGACAAGTAATGTAAACAATCTGAACCGTGTTAAACTGTAATTGTATCACATAAAACATATCTATTGTCATTTGTACATACGAGGAGTATTCGGAAAGTAAGGTCCGATTAGGCGCGAAATGGAAACCTCTGTGAAAATCTGATAGAACTTTGGACAGATGTGTTGTCAGAACGCAAAAGTGATCACATAGAAATGCCTAAAACGTCTCTCGCGCCTAGTATGTAGATCTGGTAAGAGATTTCGCCTAACGCTTTGCAGCCCACATAACATAATAGTCATGCGTTTCTTTCTTCAAGATAATTTTCAGCTGCATTATGCAGGGGCAATGAAAACGCCCTTGCAGCGTTTTCGATGGGTATTGTGTGATCACCCAGAATACAGCCCTGGGCTCCCTCCATTGTTTATCTCTGCTCACATGAACCGCCGCTGGCTACGAAGACGACATTTTGGCACAAACAACGAAAAGCAGACTAGTGTAGAGAATTGACGGAAAGCACAGGCGGCTGCTTTCTGTGACGAGAGTACTGGAAAGTTTGTACAAGTTTGAGCAGCAGCTATTCAGAAAGGTAGTGAGAAGTTGTGGCTAACTGTTGCTAATAAAAGATCTTTTGTTTTCACTGTGGTTTTCATTTCGCGACCGATCGGACCTTACATTACGAACAGCCTTCGTACATTACATTCATCACCCGTCAGAAACATAACAGACGAACATTACTGCATGAAAACGTAAAATTTAAGTTGTAGTCATGCTTTAATTAGCAAAAATATGTATTCTTAAACCTTCTCTCTCCACGTATATAAACTGAAGTCCGCTGTTCCCTTCTTTTTGTATGTCCAGGCTAGTCTGAGGAACTGCCGTAGATATTCTGATACCATCTTGGAATTCCCGAGTTCAATGTCTTGCAAATATCGATAACAGGCAAAAATCGTTGAGATTCTCGACACCCAGGATTCTTTGCCGTATGAGAACAAGACAGGTTGCGGTCGAACAAATGGTGTTGCCGGCCCTCTGCCTTGGACAGCTCATCAGCTTGTTCGGTTCTACTGATTCCTGAGTGATCAGGGAACTAAATCAGGTGTGCCTTTTGCTTTCCCTTGCCATCACTAAGGTTTATTCAAGATATCTTTGCAAGGGTAGATAGAGATTTTAGAGCTGCTTGGGTGTCTGAATGAATGTAGGTGCTACGATCCTTGAAATACCCACGTGAATTCGCGTCCGAGCATACTCCGATGGAGAACATCTCCGTCAGGAATACCATAGCGAGCTTTCCTCGGAAGGCTGCACTTTCCAATCGAGGTTGAAACCAGTACACACCATCTCCAGCACCTCTATCTCCATTCAACCTTTTTGAAAGCTATAACCGCCATCTGACTGTGCAACAGGTTTCATTCCACAATCTAGAATTCGGCCTTAGGCCATTAACAAGAGTTACAGTTACGTACCAAAAATAATTAGAATTGAGTAGAACACAAGTCATCATCAAAATATCCATCTCTAGTTTTATAAACCAATTTGGCCGAAGATAAATACTTGGACGATGACTTACCTATTGTACAGTCAAATGGCTCTTAAATATTTCAAAAAAATTTATATGACTGTGTCTCCACACCAAAGTAAAACCATTATTTTCAACCTGTCCGTTCAAATGGCTCTGGGCACTATGGGACTTAACTGCTGAGGTCATCAGTCCTCTAGAACTTCAAACTACTTAAACCTAACTAACCTAAGGACATCATACACATCCATGCCCGAGGCAGGATTCGAACCTGCGACGGTAGCGGCCGCGCGGTTCCAGACTGTAGTGCCTAGAACCGCTCGGCCACACCGGCCGGCCAACCAGTCAGTAAACCAGACTGTCATCTGGATACTATCGTGGTTCTTCGTCCAATTACTCACTACCTTCTACGGTTACATAAAAACGTTTATTGAAACAACTGAAAGTTATTGTATTGGCAACCGGCCTTTCCATAATCGTTCCTATGTTTACCACATTTATTACGTTAGTGTGGAATTCTGAAGATCAGAAATATTTCCGGTTTACGCATACACTTAGAATTCGAGACTTGTTTCCTGGCATAGTCGCACATTGTTTCACTGTTACCACGATTGTACTTTTGTGACATCACAATCATTTTAGTAATCGTCACGATTTCTTTTTAGTCAGACATTATATCGAAACTTAAGAGACTTCCAACATAGTTAAGTTTTTAATGATCACTACCTGAATGCAACAACGACAAGACTTGCCAATATCCTATAGATTTTTAGAGCTGTGGTGCCTAGTATCATGACAACATAGCTAAGTAACGAGAATACATCGCCCGAAAAACTCAACGGCGCAAGGAAAAAATGGTTCAAATGGCTCTGAGCACTATGGGACAACTTCTGAGGTCATCAGTCCCCTAGAACTTAGAACTACTTAAACCTAACTAACCTAAGGACATCACACACATCCATGCCCGAGGCAGGATTCGAACCTGCGACCATAGCGGTTACTCGGGCGCAAGGGAAACTGAACTTATTGACACCAGTAAGACAGTAAGTCCTGACACTTTTAATTAGAAGAGCAGAATTGCGATATTAAGTACTGAACATAATATACGTTGCAAGCAGCCCTTGGCATGGACGTTATTACGACAGAATCTTGGCAAAAGTCGGCATTTATGCTAGAATCTTTGCAACAGTTGCTATTTATGTAAGAAACCCACTTTAATAATTTGAGATTGTTTGCGTATTCCTACACAAAGGAATATTAAGCGAGCCACGTACAATTCACTTAGTAACTTTGAGGAGAGTCGGTTGGAGAGTAAAGAAAATATGAGAATTTATGAACTGACCGTATATATATTTATGTACCATACTTTGAACTTGTGGCATAATAACCAGAAACATAAATTCCGTGACATGATACTTACCAACGCAAAGGAAACATACTCTCAGCAATAAGTTAGTGATGGAGAATACATGGTAATACCCAGAATAACAGAAAACATTTCAAATATCTAAATCTACATGTATATGCCTACTTTGCAATTCGCTGTTAAGTGTCCAGCAGAGCGTTCATTGGACCACTTTCAGGCTGTTCCTTTACCTTTCCACACTCGAACAGCGCGCCGGAAAAGCAGAGTTTAATTTTCCCATGAGTGCTCTGATATCTCTTGTTTTGCTGTGGTGATCATTCCTCCCTATGTAGGTGGGTGTTAAGAAAATATTTTCGCATTTTCAACTGCAGATCTTAGTCAGACGGAATAGTTTAGGGAAAAAAAAATCATCTCCTCCAGGATGCTGGTTGGCAGCGGAAGCAACTTCTATAATTCAGTCAAATTATAAAACCGTGAAGGTTGCACAGAAGTTAGTTTTTATTTAGATGGCGACCAGTTTCGGCGAAACTGGTTGGCATTTGAATAAAAACAAACTTCTGTGCAACTTTGACAGCTTCATAAATGCGTTGGAAAAGCTATTGATTGTTTGCTATTAAATATAAGGAAGCATGGGACGAGACAGGGTGTACAGCACACACACACACACACACACACACACACACACACACAAATGTTTAGAGTAATGAAACCAGTACTGCTTTCCCAATAGGCTCAACGGAACACTTGGTGGTTAACTGCAAAAAGAAAGTGGCATCGATTCACTTAATGAAAATGATATATACGCAAAACACTTCCGTGTCCTTTATTGAGTCATCAGTCGTCTGACTCATTCATCTCGTGCACCAGCCTCTTCATTTCAGATTGGCACTTGCACCCTACGTCCTCAGTTTCTGCTGAATGTGTTCCATTGTCTGTCTTCCCTACAATTTTCACCCTATACCATATGTGTTTATTTGCTATGCCCTAACACATGTTCTGCCATCCTATGCCTTCTTCTTGTCAGCGTTCCTCATAAGTTACTTTTTTCCGATTCAGCGGAGATACTCCTCATTCTCTATCTTATCAGCCCTCCTGGTTTTAAAGATTCTTCTACTTCACGACATCTCCAACGCTTCGATACTTTTCTGTTCCTGTTTCCCCACTATCCGTGATTCACTACCATACAATGCGGTGACCAAAACGTATATTCTCAGAAATTTCTTCCTCCGCGATATTATAGACATTTAAATAGGGCCCAGAATTCTGTACGAAGGAGACATATCACCTCACATCGGAGTAAAATATACATTGATTGGGAGAGTAGCTGCATCTGTGTCCACTCCGGAACGCCGCCAAAACGAAGTGTCCTTTGATCGTTGGCGTTCCCAGTTCCTCCCTCTAGCGGTTTCCATCTTCGTAGTTTTACCGTTACCTTGTTACGGTCAACTTCAGATAAACAAAACTCCTAAAGCTTCGCAAACTTCTATGGTCAAACACTTGTGCGTGCAAACACAGAATCAAAGACACCCTGCAGAGTTCCATTTGAAAGTTAGCAGGGCTACTACAAGTTGCAAAGAGGGGAAACCGAACTAGTGTTACAACATAAATATTACAAAAGCAATGGGGAACATACCTTGAAGACTACTGAATGTTAGTTATTTCTCCGGCGATATGGATCTCCTTCGATTTTAAGAGTTTATGTAAACTTAGTGTGCTGCAGTTATGAAACGTGTTAGCACGTTAATGGTTGAAGTGTTTCAGTCTTTAGAGAAGACACTTTAAGGTATAAAATGTCATAATGTCCAATGATAAACGGATTTCAACTGATTCTCGTAACAGCGTGTTCTATGGACCACAATGAGGTACAAATGGAGATCACTCCAAGTGGACGTTTGTTTTTATGCATTCGTTGAGCGAAAGAAGTACGCATTTCTCTCTGTGATGTCACCAAACTTCCTTCTCCTTCGTTGGAAAATCTTGATCAAGTAAGCGGTTACAGATGATCTGCTATTGTGTAGACAAATATAGTGCTATTAATGATATCTATGTGACATTTGATTGCGGTAGACGAGCACGTGGACTCTGTATTTTTTGTATATTGTTTTCAGCGGGTACTTTACATTTCATCGAATTATAGCTGTTTTATTAAATGAATTCTTAACGAAAATTTCAGACGTATGGCTATTTGTATATTGTTTTCAGCGGGTACTTTACATTTCATCGAATTATAGCTGTTTTATTAAATGAATTCTTAATGAAAATTTCAGACGTATGGCTATCCCAACGGTGTCTTAAAATTACTGATCACAGCATATGCAGGATGGCCAAAAAATGGTTCAAATTGCTCTAACCACTATGGTACTTAACATCTGAGGTCATCAGTCCCCTAGAACTTAGAACTACTTGAACCTAACTAACCTAAGGACATCACACACATCCATGCCCGAGGCAGGATTCGAACCTGCGACCGCAGCAACAGCGCGGTTCCGGACTGAAGCGCCGAGAACGGCTCAGCCACAGCAGCCGGCCAGGATGGTCATAAACAGTCTGGAAAGATTGTAAGGGTGCTGCAGGATAGATTGTGCTGAAAAATAATTACTAAGTAATAAATTAGATACCTTGCGCCGTTTCCGAGTTAATTAGCATTGAAGTTAGCCAATCAGGCCGTTGCGTGCGCAAATTCATGTGGCCAGCAAAAGACGGTATCGCCTAACGTTTTGATCGTTTGGTTTCCTAAAACCAAACAAATGAGCGATACAGACGTTGGACACTGGACGATGGTACGGATCGAACCACAACCAAACGTGGAACAGTCTCGTGCGCTAACACCTACGCTATAAGAACTATTGACACTAACTGTATCTGGTGAGTCTTGAATATGCGTGCGCAACGTCCTGAGTGGCTACTTCAATTCTAATGAACTCGGAAACGGTGCAACATATCTAATTTACAACTTAAGAATTAGTTCTCAGCACATTCTAGACGCATTAACTACAGTATATGGGAGTACGCGCATGTAACAATTTAAATTGCAACAACAACATAAAATTAATTGCAGCAAAGGCGGATCGCAGACTGAGATTCCCCGGAAGAATATTCAGGAAGTGTTGTCCATCCACGAATGAGATAGGTCAGAAAATCCTCTTTCTACTAGTTATGGTGAATTGATCACCACGCTAGATTCCTATGTAAAATGACTTGTAGAGGAAGTCGAGAATACCCGAAGAAGAACAATGTGTTTTGTGACAGGGACGTGTTTGCGAATCACGGAGTGGTTACAGTGGTTACACACAATTTTCCTATAAGAGTCAATCAGTACATTGCTTCTCCCTAAGTATATCTCGTGTAAATACTATGAAAGTAAATTACGTTACAGCTTACACGGAGACTAGCTCCCAATTGTGTCTGCCCGTATTTGAGGTTACAACAAGAAATGTGAAGTGATAGTCTGCATGTAAAGCTCTCTTCTACGCATTATGTGGAGGTAGATGTATAGAGCGTTGATTCGCCAGCGATTTTAAGGGCTTGTCTGAGGTCCAGAGCGGAAGACGTCTCAACCTGCTGGATTCACCATTTGGTTGGTATTTGTTTATTTGCAACATGCTCCATTACAACTTTTTGTGATACAGCACGTATGTTTTGTGTGTGTGTGTGTGTGTGTGTGTGTGTGTGTGTGTGTGTAGAGCATTGTGTAATGTTTGTGTTGGATGATGATGATGACGATGATGATGACACAAACTGTGGTGTCACCGACAGACACGACACTTGCTAGGTGGTAGCTTAAATCGGCCGCGGTCCATTAGTACATGTCGGAACCGCGTGTCGCCACTGTCAGGATCGCAGACCGAGCGCCACCACAAGGCAGGTCTCGAGAGACTGACTAACACTCGCCCCAGTTGTACGACGACGTTGCTAGCGACTACACTGACGAAGCCTTTCTCTCATTTGCCGAGAGACAGTTAGAATAGCCTTCAGCTAAGTTAATGGCTACGACCTAGCAAGGCGCCATTAACCATTTGTAACGTTGTATGTACCTCAAGATAGAGTCTCACTTGTATCATCCAGAATGCTGTATACCAAAGGACAATATAAAAGTTAAGTGTTCTAGTAGCTACGTTCTTTTCTTTATCACATTCATTACGAATCCTGTTTCAGACCTCACTCCATCCTTCGTGAGTTAGCGCGTGCATCTTGGCCGCCTCTTTCAGTTGGTGTGCGTAGTGTTGGCAAGTCTGCCGACACTACAACACAAACTACGTAGCTAAATCAGAAGGCAACACGTAAAATATTGGATTAAAATCCGCAAACAAAAACATGACAAGCTAAAGATGCCGAAAGTATATTTTAAGAGGAGTTCGGCAGTCCTATGCTTGAACAGGAGGCAAATTAAACTTGAGACGTACGCCGCTTCGATATGCATCGTAAGCATGATTTTACTTCCTTGCCTCCGTAGCCAACCAAGCAAGTGCGCCCTTCGCGTCCCGACAAGGGGCGTGTGCCGTCTCTACCAAGCCAACTTCAACGGCGGTGCGCCTTAAGCTACGGTCACAGTGACACCGAACTCAGCGACTTCCGCCGCCTACCGGCATGGGACGAAGACGCCCGATGTTTTCAAGTCAGTGCGCCATTACGTGCGCGGCCGCAATGTAGCCGATCTCATCACCCGAACGTGCAGATTTTGGACGACAATCGGTGACATCAAAATCTGTTTATTTTCTTTAGTCTTATACCCTCACGCCACACGAAGAAAAGGACTGTGTAAACTGACAAGTTTAGTCGAAGAAGGAGTTTTGGCATCTCGAGGATTAAAAATATAATCATGATATAGTTCGGAATCTGTAGAATGAAATTGCACTTTTATTTCAAACAACCAGAAGGCAAAAATCTGTATCGGAAAATTTTAGATGTAAATTATAACCTCAAAAAAAAAAAAAAAAAAAATTCCAGCGAGAAGGATGGTGTATCTTATGCTTACAGCTATTGTACTGGATCTTTTTTGAGTTGTGGGCGTTAGCCATCTACAAATTATTATTACTGCCTACTGGCGCTTTTATTCCAGTAGGGTGTTGATTCTGTTGCATGAAGTTGCTTGCAAATTTGATGTATGCTTTTCCACTTTTCAGTACCTTAGAAGTTCAGAGTATCTTATTTCAAACTTCATGTTTGCCTTTCACAAGTACGCTGAATGACAGTAATTGAACGTCAATTGACGCACTTCCGCACAACTTCTAATAAATTCAGTCAAGCAGTGTTTGTAATCTCGATTTTCAAGGTAGCTACGAATCATCTCGAATATGTAAGAGAATGTTTCTAGAATCATCTGATCTATTCGTAAAACTTATGTGGGAATTCCAGTAACAGAAAACAGCTTGTTCAGTACTCGTCACATTCTTTTCGAGACAGGTATAACACATATATTCGAAATCTTTTTAGTAACAAAAGTCGCATTGTAGCACTCGTTTCAAAGCACACGGGCGATATGGTATCCACTCTTCCTTTTGGGGACTAAAATCAAACCTACTTCGTACGTACAATAGATACGCCATTCTCTATACCACTGTGGACAGAACCTTATCTCGCTCTTAGCCGTTTAAAATCGATAGCTGGAGGTGTCCTTCCAAGAGCAAGTGCTGGACGTCATGTGGGACATGGACGCCATAAGCAACTGCCATATCGAATATCTGAGCGAGAGCATGTGCTGCTATTGTGTCAGGTTTCATGCCTGAGAAAAAAGTAGCTTAGATCTGGTAGAAGACGGCCTTGTCATTGAGTCTGCTGTTGGATATCTACAGAAATCTCGAACAAAATGTACCTGCTTAGTTGCTGGACGTGCTTGGTGAGCATAACGGTGTGTAGACTGTAATAAACATTCGGAGTTATCTGTTGTGACATAGGGTCTTTTATAGAGTCTGTTTTTCGCTTGGGTTAAAATCCAGTGTTATCTGAAATGAATTTAAATGTCGACCTGGTTTACGTTGGTAAAATGGTATATATCACTGTTGTGTCTGGCCGTTCGCTGTGGCCGAGAGGTTCTAGGCGCTTCTGTCTGTTCTAGGGGACTAATGACCTCAGATTTTAAGTCCCATAGTGCTCAGAGCCCTTTGAATCATTTGAACTGTTGGGTCTGTCTATTCGGATTGAGTACGGTCTGTAAAACATAAAAAAGTATTTGTCCTGGTTTGGTACTAACCATTAATTTTACTGCTTGTCGTATCACGTGTAGTCTTGAGGGCGTTTTGTTTAAATTATATTTACACATTCATTTAGGGAACTAGCCTGACTAATCACAATTTAAAAATGAAGCTATTTACTTCACTACCTATTCCTTTAGACAAGATTTGTATGTTATTTGGTTGGTTCTTTATCCAAGTCTAAATAACGAATTTCACCTTGTTTATAGTCATTCTTTGCCTCTTATGATTTGCTGTATTTGCAGAAGGCAACTGAACCGCCAGCTAAGTCTTTCGATGCTAAACGTGTATTATGCGAACATGTGTTTATTAAAATGTTTTCCTATGTTCTAGCATAACTGAAGTTATTCAATACTGTGTTGTATTTGTGGAGTGGCGGAACCAAGTGAATAAGGTCAAGGCTGACATAATATTTATATATCATTTTTTATTAGCAATTCGCTGTATTTATCTGAGGGAATTGATTGTCATTTCCCATTTATTTCACTCTGTTTTCGAAACATCTCATTTCCTGTTCTGATATGTCAACTAATATTTATTAGCAAAGCATCTGTTATTATGGAAGATCTTTATTCTTGGTTTTCTTGAACTAAGAACTTACAGCTTAAAGAAATACTGTGTGTGGTGAGCAGTCAGACCCAGTGTATTATCTAAGGATTGAGAAATTGTTTTCAAAAATTTTGTTCCATTTTATAGTCTTATTCTGGCACTGGCTGGGCCTGGGCCTGTGCAGTACCGTATGCTGCTAGATATGCACCTTGTCACGTTGAGTTCACGTGGACAGCATTCCCACGTCGGGAACTGCTGACCATGGGACGCTAACGCCAAAGCAGTACTGACCTAGGGACGCCTTAAGGTACCCCTGTGCCTGCCAATCGGAGGGCTAGAAAAGGTCACGTAGTTGAAGCGGAGCGGCTAGCGTCAACTGCACCTGATCACAGACCTGAGGTCTTGCCTACCAACCGTTCCCCGTACCAGATACATTTCCCAGCTCCTCCTTTAGCGTATGAAACCCTCAGTCTGGCTGTGGAGCCTCCTGACGCAGTGGAACACATCACTTGCATACTTCAACATTAGAGATTGGAGACAATAAACTCGATCTGTCACAGTTAATCGTCTCCTCATGGTTTTCGTTCCAGGATAAAATCCTGACAAACCAGATTGCCCACATCGCGCTTCCATTCTATGTCGGTCGTGTCTGTAAAATACATCCAAACTATTTGGACCAACTTTAAAAAAAATAAATTTGTCTTTTCTGGTTAAAGTGTAATGTTTTTCGTGACCTGACACCTTATCATTACCTGCTCCTCTTCGCTTGTAATGGTATTTTGAAACTCATAGTAGGTCTGACAGCTCAGCAAGTCACGTAACTCGCTTTCTAAACGTCTCTATGGCAACACCTCATTGTTGTCACATCTGTATAGATGACTAATAGTTTTCAGCTGCGGCTGTTAGCGCTATGAAGCTGAAAGCTGGCAACAGTGTTCCATGGATTTTCTTACAGCGACTCGACTATAGGATTATTGTTCTTTTGTCTTCCCGGTTGTATCATATCAAATCAAATAAAGTGTCAACTTCAACGTGTTTACCAAATCTGTTTGTGACTCCTTGAAATGAACCTATCTATACCGGAAGTCGACTTCATGACGTAATTGTATTGTTGCACGTAACGACATAAACATCGAAACAGAAAGAGAACATGGAGAATACCTATGTCTGTGTGGGTTTCTCGAATGTAGGTTATGGTGTGATGACGGATTGATGTGTATCGTAGTTGGAAGTAAGGATTTGGTTGAAAGGTGACAGTTTTGTTGTGAGTTTGCAAAGCATTGTCGATGGGATCGGTTAAGTCCCTCATGCTACGGCTGCTTTGTTCTCTGCGTTCTTCAATAGTTGATTTATGTTCTTCCATAGTTGTCTGTACATTTCTCTTTTATTGTTATTGTTATTATTCTTTCGTTTCACACTACTTTTGGAGTACGCTAAACCAATCAATTTTTAATGTTCTGTGTCTCTCTATTAGCTGAGTATTGTTTCGTTCTATCTGTCCTTACTTTCCTTTGTTCTTCGGAGATTTGAATTGTTGGCTTGGTTTTCGTTTTGACTTGGAACCTCTCCTTCTTGTCTCTCTCTCTCTCTTTCTTCCAGTTTTATTTACGAACATTTCTTCTATTATTTGCGGTTCTCTTAAGCCCTTCTCCGCTTCCTCAAAACACTTTGGATGGGTTCTTATGTTCCGGAAGTAGTCAAAATAATTTTTTTATTCATCTATTTCAGTTCACTCTGAGGACTTGTCCATATAAATCAGTTGTTTTCTTCATTGTGTCTCAGAGTTTTTCGGTACTTTTATTAAAAGGTTTAACCAGTCAATGGACAATCCAGGAAGGGATATTGACAATATTACGAAAAGAATAGATTGCTACTCACCATATAGTGGGGGTTCAAAAATTTTCAAATGTGTGTGAAATCTTATGGGACTTAACTGCTAAGGTCATCAGTCCCTAAGCTTACACACTACTTAACCTAAATTATCCTAAGGACAAACACACACACCCATGCCCGAGGGAGGACTCAAACCTCCGCCGGGACCAGCCGCGCAGTCCATGACTGCATCGCCTTAGACCGCTCGGCTAATACTGGGGGTGTTTGCTAAACAAGTAAACTTTCAGACAAATGGCCTTCTTCTGCATTAGACAACCTGGCTTCGGTAGACAGATATAGTGGTCATGAGTGTGTGAGCTGTGTGTGTGTGTGTGTGTGTAAGTCAGAGGAAAGTCATTTGGCCGAAAGATTACGTGTTTAGCAGACTTTTTTGTGCCTCTCTGCCAGTCCTTAGTGACAGGCTACATTTTCCAGAATGAAATTTTCACTCTGCAGCGGAGTGTGCGCTGATATGAAACTTCCTGGCAGATTAAAACTGTGTGGCCGACCGAGACTCGAACTCGGGACCTTTGCTTTTCGCGGGCAAGTGCTCTACCTTCTGAGCTACCGAAGCACGACTCACGCCCGGTCCTCGCAGCTTTACTTCTGCCAGTATCACGTCTCCTACCTTCCAAACTTTACAGAAGCTCTCCTGCGAACCTTGCAGAACTAGCACTCCTGAAAGAAGGGATATTGCGGAGACATGGCTTAGCCACAGCCTGGGCTGTGAGGACCGGGCGTGAGTCGTGCTTCGGTAGCTCAGATGGTAGAGCACTTGCCCGCGGAAGGCAAAGGTCCGGAGTTCGAGTCTCGGTCGGGCACACAGTTTTAATCTGCCAGGAAGTTTCAGGCTACATTTCTGTTGCAAATTAGTTTGTTGTTGCGCAATCTGGGGCGAGGGACTTTTCGTATTCTCGTACTTTTATTATTATTATTTTTATTTTCAAGTCCTCTTCATAGTTTGTAGTTTCCATAATTCGTAGTCCGAGGTCATTTCGTTTCACCACTGTATGCGGGGATCGTCCCTGCAGAGGAGAACAGCTCTAAAGCCGCTGCGCACCGTAGTGAATTGAGTTGTAAGCCGATCTGTCGCCTACCTGTGCTATGCTGTCTGCTGCACGGAGGCGCCGCACCTAATGCAGCCGTACTAACTCAATTGTGGAGTGAGCGGACTCGGCAGGAGTCGCTGGCCGGCAGTAATGACCGCTGTCAGCGCCGCAAACGCCGCCAGAGCCGGCGACGGCCGTCGGCGCGGCGACAAAACTGCGGCTAACTCCGTAATGGAATGAGCGGCGCGGCGCCTGCCTTGAGAAGTGACTGGCGGTCCGCTGCAAGTACCGCCGCCGCGCGGGTTGCCTAACTGTGAGCCGTCTAACTCGATTGTGGCGCGAGCCGGTGGGGCGGCGCGACGCGGCCCCGTGCTGTGCGTGGCTTGTCGGCGTCAACGACCGATGTCACCGCTGTAAACGACGCCGGCACCGCCGAGCTCGCCTGTCAGATGAACTGCGGGTACCGAACAAACCAAATGGACATCGCGTCGATGGCTTACAGCTGACACACGTTCCAACTTTTATTTTTTACCCTTCACATCTACGTAACCGACCTTACGTGGGCGGTGGGAGACAGTTATTGAGCCACGATCATTTTACTCCTTCCTTTCATTTCATCCGTCCGGTTTCCTTTGTTCCTTGGCTCCCTAACGAACTCTGTTTTCCGGGATGGGATTGTTGGTCCCACGACCAACTCTCCTCCGTTATCCACGCTCGAGACTGGCACTGGCATTTCCGCGGTACCTCCCAGCAGTAAGAATCAAAGTAAAACAGAGTATACCCAATTACAGATAGCCCAAGAAAACAGCTGTGCTAAGATCTGATGACGCCAAGTTATGGAATGATGAAAATGCAGTGCAACAGTGTAAGGTTATTTTCACAAGTAGACTTAATGAAGCCAACGATCGGGCAAAGATGGGAAATGGTCAAAGATGTAATACATGGGACAGCTGAAACTGCACTGGGTAGAAAGAAGCAACTGAGAACCCAGGTCTGGTTTGATAGAAGAAAGGAATGAACCAAGAAAAGGAATGATCAAGATGAGAACAAGAATTACTGTAGAAGAATACCACGAGAAGAGAAGGG
This sequence comes from Schistocerca nitens, assembly GCF_023898315.1. Taxonomy (NCBI): domain Eukaryota; kingdom Metazoa; phylum Arthropoda; class Insecta; order Orthoptera; family Acrididae; genus Schistocerca; species Schistocerca nitens. The sequence continues at coordinate 977,862,567 of NC_064614.1, forward strand.
AAGCAGATAAGTAATATAGGAGGAAAAAGAGAGAATTTGAAACACGTTGCATTGATCAGTTAGGAGAGAGAAAGACTGCTCAGGAAACAAGGAAACTCTATATGAGGTTGAAAGATATAAAGAAAGGATTCCAACCTACAGCACTTTTCCGTAAAGACAAGGAGGGAGATCTGACTAGAGGAAGAGATCAGATTTTTGAAACGAGGGCGGAGTAATTTCTTGAACTACTGAATACAGAATCGAAAAACAAAGGTGAGGGAGATTCTGGTACGGTAGAAAACGGCTGGCCGTTGTGGCCGATCGGTTCTAGGCGCTTCAGCCCGGAACCACGCGACTGTTACGGTCGCAGGTTCGAATCCCGCCTCGGACATGGATGTGTGTGATGTCCTTAGGTTAGTTAGGTTTAAGTAGTTACAAGTTGTAGGGGACTGATGACCTCAGATGTTAAGCCCCATAGTGCTCACAGCCATTTCAACCATTTTAGGTAGAAGAGGAGGAGTGGGAAGTAAACAGTGAAGAAGGTTGCCAGGTGGCAGTCGAGGAATCTGCGATGGAAGAAGTTAAAGCTGGTACCAAGACTCTTGGATACCACACAGCTCTGGTAGAAGACAATATTACAGCAGAAATGATTTAATATGGCGGAGAAATAATAACAACGGTTTTGCATGGGACTATAGTGAACTATGGCGGGAAGAAAATACGTCGGAACAATAAAATGCAGCAATTACCCTATACATAATTAACATGACAAAGCCGACTGTCTGAATTACAGAGGAATAGCGCTGCTCCATATAGCATAAAAATTATTAGGAAAAATCATGACAGTCCGACTAAGAACATATGTAGAAGAGTATCCAGGAGACTAACAGTATGGTTTCAAAACTAACAGACCCACTACAGATCAGATTTTTAGTTTCAGACAGATCCAATGTCCACCAGCAGTTATTTGATTTTAAACAACCTTGTGCTAGTGTCAAAAGGGATCAACTCTGGAAGGTAATGCAAGATGCAGGAATACCTCACAAACAGGTAAGACTGGTTTAAATGACTCTGAGAAAAGCAGTACGCAAAGAAAAGATTGAGGGTGCTTTATCCAGGGCACTTGAAGTTAATCAAGGATTGCGGCAGAGTGATGTGCACTAGTCTGTTTAATGTCACCTGGAGAACAGATCAAAAACGCCATATAAGAGGGAGACCAAGGACAAGATGGATAGACAACTTGGAGGAGGACTTCAGAAGAACGGGAGTTAGAAGGTGGAGAGGGAAGGCAGCCAGAAGAGAAGAGCAGGCGGAGATTGTCCAGGAGCCAAGGCCCTACAGGGGCTGAGTGCCAATGAGTAAGTAAGTAACTATTTAATCTTAAATGGAATGTGAGTAAAATGACTGTCGAGGAACCACTGTATGAGCTTTTTAGATTGTCTGATTTCGTTAGAAAGGTCAAGTCGTGAGCCGTATATGGAAGGAAACAGTATACTGCCCAGCTTTAATATGCAACACACCTCTTGTAGCATATGTACTAGAGTGTTTCCAACATCTCAGTAACGCACTTGACTAAATGCGGCGCTCTTTGTTGAACCTTCTGTATCCCCCTGAGTGCCAGAACGATGAGCAGTATAAAGAGGACCAGTCCCAGACTCCTAGAGTCGTCAGGAGACAGGCAAGTGGGATTCACTGGTGAGGACCTAGCTATACCCGAGGACACCAAGAAAATATCATTGACAATAACACATTTATTAGTCAGTAACACAAGACCGTCTTCCAAAGCGATATGCCACAGCCGTGCCAGTAGTACAGCAGTCTCGTCAGCAGCGGAAGGCCAGCATGCTCTTGCCCTGCAGAAACTCTCCTGCGAACCTCATTGAGTCTACATGGAGTTCTTGCTGTCACTAAGAGGTCAGTACTAAGACCCCGTTTAGGGAAGAGGAGTTGCCACAGCAACGAGATGAGCAGCAGCAGTGACCTTGCTAATCGAAGGCAGACCATGGACGGACACCAGGTCATGCAGATCAAGCCTCGTGAAGACCTGTAGGATGATGGTGACCTCCGCACCCCATCAGCATTGTCTCGGAAGTTGGCAGTTCAGCTGGCAGTAACAGCATCTTTGCAGCGGTACATGTGGCTCCACAGACGATCGGTATGGATGATTGACTGATCTGGCCTTGTAACATTAACCAAAACGGCCTTGCTGTGCTGGTACTGCGAACGGCTGAAAGCAAGGGGAAACTACAGCCGTAATTTTTCCCGAGGACATGCAGCTTTACTGTATGATTAAATGATGATGGCGTCCTCTTGGGTAAAATATTCCGGAGGTAAAATAGTCCCCCATTCGGATCTCCGGGCGGGGACTACTCAAGAGGACATCGTTATCAGGAGAAAGAAAACTGGCATTCTACGAATCAGAGCGTGGAATGTCAGATCCCTTAATCGGGCAGGTAGGTTAGAAAATTTAAAAAGGGAAATGAATAGGTTAAAGTTAGATATAGTGGGAATTAGTGAAGTTCGGTGGCAGGAGGAACAAGACTTTTGGTCAGGTGATTACAGGGTTATAAATACAAAATCAAATATGGGTAATGCAGGAGTAGGTTTAATAATGAATAAAAAAATAGGAGTGCGGGTTAGCTACTACAAACAGCATAGTGAACGCATTATTGTGGCCAAGATAGACACAAAGCCCATGCCTACTACAGTAGTACAAGTTTATATGCCAACTAGCTCTGCAGATGATGAAGAAATTGATGAAATGTATGACAAGATAAAAGAAATTATTCAGGTAGTGAAGGGAGACGAAAATTTAATAGTCATGGGTGACTGGAATTCGTCAGTAGGAAAAGGTAGAGAAGGAAACATAGTAGGTGAATATGGATTGGGGGGAAGAAAAGAAAGAGGAAGCCGCCTTGTAGAATTTTGCACAGAGCATAACTTAATCATAGCTAACACTTGGTTCAAGAATCATAAAAGAAGGTTGTATACCTGGAAGAATCCTGGAGATACTAATAGGTATCAGATAGATTATATAATGGTAAGACAGAGATTTAGGAACCAGGTTTTAAATTGTAAGACATTTCCAGGGGCAGATGTGGATTCTGACCACAATCTATTGGTTATGAACTGCAGATTGAAACTGAAGGAACTGTAAAAAGGTGGGAATTTAAGGAGATGGGACCTGGATAAACTGAAAGAACCAGAGGTTGTAGAGAGTTTCAGGGAGAGCATAGGGGAACTCTTGACAGGAATGGGGGAAAGAAATACAGTAGAAGAAGAATGGGTAGCTCTGAGGGATGAAGTAGTGAAGGCAGCAGAGGATCAAGTAGGTAAAAAGACGAGGGCTAACAGAAATCCTTGGGTAACAGAAGAAATATTGAATTTAATTGATGAAAGGAGAAAATATAAAAATGCAGTAAATGAAGCAGGCAAAAAGGAATACAAACGTCTCAAAAATGAGATCGACAGAAAGTGCAAAATGGCTAAGCAGGGATGGCTAGAGGACAAATGTAAGGATGTAGAGGCTTATCTCACTAGGGGTAAGATAGATACTGCCTACAGAAAATTAAAGAGACCTTTGGAGAGAAGAGAACCACTTGTATGAATATCAAGAGCTCAGACGGCAACCCAGTTCTAAGCAAAGAAGGGAAGGCAGAAAGGTGGAAGGAGTATATAGAGGGTTTATACAAGGGCGGTGTACTTGAGGACAGTATTATGGAAATGGAAGAGGATGTAGATGAAGATGAAATGGGAGATAAGATACTGCGTGAAGAGTTTGACAGAGCACTGAAAGACCTGAGTCGAAACAAGGCCCCGGGAGTAGACAACATTCCATCCGGTGAGCAAGATGTATGAGACAGGCGAAATACCCACAGACTTCAAGAAGAATATAATAATTCCAATACCAAAGAAAGCAGGTGTTGACAGATGTGAAAATTACCGAACTATCAGTTTAATAAGTCACAGCTGCAAAATACTAACGCGAATTCTTTACAGAGGAATGGAAAAACTGGTAGAAGCCGACCTCGGGGAAGATCAGTTTGGATTCCGTAGAAATGTTGGAACACGTGAGGCAATACTAACCTTACGACTTATCTTAGAAGAAAGATTAAGAAAAGGCAAATCTACGTTTCTAGCATTTGTAGACTTAGAGAAAGCTTTTGACAACGTTAACTGGAATGCTCTCTTTCAAATTCTGAAGGTGGCAGGGGTAAAATACATGGAGCGAAAGGCTATTTACAATTTGTACAGAAGCCAGATGGCAGTTATAAGAGTCGAGGGGCATGAAAGGAAAGCAGTGGCTGGAAAAGGAGTGAGACAGGGTTGTAGCCTCTCCCCGATATTATTCAATCTGTATATTGAGCAAGCAGTAAAGGAAACAAAAGAAAAATTCGGAGTAGGTATTAAAATTCATGGAGAAGAAGTAAAAACTTTGAGGTTCGCCGATGACATTGTAATTTGAAACGTCCCCTTAGAACATTTATGCAAGACTGTGCTTAAACTGACACACAATATTTTTTAGCGCAACGCAATTTGACTTTCAATAATCTCTACAAGAGAATGGCCCTGACTAACATTAACCTGTACTTTTCACAAATCACTTACCTCACAAAAATCTTAGTTACTCCCACTACTGCAATACAGCGAGCGCCACTACTGCCAGCTAAACAAAAGATTCAAACTATGGAAGGCACTAACTACTGATAGGAATAGTTAGCAAATGAAAGATATTAATAGAGAACAAACAATGTATTTACCTTGATATCATCATATATATATATATATATATATATATATATATATATATATATATATATATATATATATCAGTTCATGACAAATTACAAAACTCCGCCATCTCTCTCCCCACATCCACCACTGCTGGCGGCTCACCTCCAACTGCGCAACGCTACGCACTGTTCACAGCCAGCTGCCTAACACTACAATGGCGAATATTACAACAATGCAAAGCAGCCACAGACTACACACAGCACAGCCAGTGATTTTCATACAGAGGTGGCGTTACCAAAAAAAACCTAAACAGCCTACTTACATAGCCCCCATGCTCCCCACAAAAAATTTTACAAATTGGTTTGGGCAGTGGTCAATACAGATTTGAAAAAATTTTTCATAATTACAATAACAAAGAAATCAAATGCACACACTTATTGATACAATGTTGGTCAAAAGCTAAAATTTTCTCACAGTCCATAAAGACAGTCCTGATCATTCATCACAATAACATTTAAGTGTTTTTCTCAAAGTCTGAGCAGTAGAAGAAAATGCACACGAAAGTAGTGGATTTCCATGCAGTCTTGAAGAAGTAGTGTTGTCCTTCCAACTGAAAGACAGTGCTGACTCTTGACATGCTGACAGGTAATGGGCCACAACAGAGCAAACCCACAGCGGAGTCAGTCGAAGTTTTGAAGAGTATTGGTGGGTAGGTCATCACAGAGCAGACCCACTGTAGTCCTGGTAGAGATTACGGTATTGGTGGGCCACCAGAGGCGCAGACCCACTGCAGTCCTTGTAGAAATAATGGTACTGGTGAGTCATCAAAGGTGTAGACCCACTGTAGTCCTTGTAGAAATAATGGTATTGGTGGGTCATCAAAGGTGTAGACCCACTGTAGTCCTTGTAGAGATTACGGTACTGGTGGGCCACCAGAGGTGCAGACCCACTGCAGTCCTTGTAGAGATGGCCAGCAGCCATCTGTTGTGACTGTGCAGGTGCACAATCACCATTGAAGAGTCTTGCGGATAATATAGCAAGTCCATAACCACCACTGGTGCACTCACAAAGTTTTTGGAATTGTCCTTAGAACCAGCAATGCTGTTATCCAGTCCCTTGCTGAATTATTAACACACGTGCAAACACTAACAGTCCCTACTTCTCACATATTGTCCATATACTATGACCAACAGAAACGTGTGCAGTGAAATGTAACTTACAAGTTAATAATATGATGAACTGGTGACAAGTACAATTTTATAACATAAGAACACAATAACAAAGGTACAAAACACATCAGTAAAGAACATAACAATACAAATAACATTTGCGGTAATAGGGGCTTTACAAAAAAATAGAAATAATATACATTAGTGTTGCAGGAATTATGAGAAAAGTAGATAAATAAAATAATGAGAATAGTTTTCGAAACATTAATTTCACATATGAGAATTGAAACAGAACAGAATTAATAATGTGTAAACATCTTTACAAAGAAAATTACATATTATAAATGCAAATTATATTTGAGGATAACAGTATTCCTCATCATAGTGAATGCAGCTTAGTATTAGAAGAGAAAAAAAATTCTATGAAACAGTACACAGAGACAGGAAGAAAACAAATACACATGGGTACACAAACACATAGTGGGATAACACAAGGAAAGGACAGGGTTTCTTTTACTGCAGTATTTTGCAAACAAAACTTTCTTTACTTCTCAGAGATCTCCCTTCGTTCCTCATTATTTCCAAAAAGTCCTATCAATACCTGCTTTCTCTACTCTGTTCATATTTCTTTCAAAATAATTAAGGATCATTGTACAATACTCATTTTGGCCCAAAACGTTTTCATATACCTTCAATGCATTTCTTTCCATTCATCACAACTAGTTTCTTATATAGTCTACCCCCTCTTAAGCTAGTACCGAGCGAGGTGGCGCAGTGGTTAGCACACTGGACTCGCATTCGGGAGGACGACGGTTCAATCCCGTCTCCGGCCATCCTGATTTAGGTTTTCCGTGATTTCCCTAAATCGCTTCAGGCAAATGCCGGGATGGTTCCTTTGAAAGGGCACGGCCGATTTCCTTCCCCATCCTTCCCTCACCCGAGCTTGCGCTCCGTCTCTAATGACCTCGTTGTCGACGGGACGTTAAACACTAATTTCCTCCTCCTCCTCCTCTTAAGCTAACTTAAATCTACTGAGCTCAGATGCTAAACTAAGGGACGAGGCAATGCAGCAGCACATAAAACAATTAACGCAAACAGCAATGACAAAAAAGTGCAGATTTGCAAAGGAAGCAGCATTTTAGAAATTAGCGAAGCAATTGCAATATTACGACTAATATAAGGCAATGTGCAGCAAACAAGAAAAATAAATCTGGCTTAGCAGAGTAACACAAATTAAAATTCAGTAGCACTATGCCTGGCAAACAGCATAACTTATACCTAAACATGACAAAGTTCAAGCAGAAAAAGTATTACACTAAAAATGGCCATGTCTAATACCTATGTCACATCTTAACACTAGAGTGATGCATCACAATTTATTCTACAAAAGAAATTAACAAGTACTTGAAAAGAAAACTATGATTGCAGTTCCTGTGAAGGTAAATGTCTTTTTGTGCTCCCTCAGTTTCTTTTGAAAAAATTATTATTTACTCGATCTGTAGAAAGAAAATATTTATATTAGTACATCTATAAAATTTTATTTTAACCAATGCTGCAGTGCAGCTAGAAACTAGATATCAAATGAAATAAGCAATCATGCAAACCAAAGCATAAAAATATCATTCAATAGTCATGTGACATTTCATAAGTTAGTAGACATTCTCTCAACTCTCGTAGAAAGATGCTTGTCATAATCAGGTGTGCAGATGTAAAAATATTTCTCGTCATTTCATTAGCCATTTCTGTAAATATCATAAATTAAGAGCTCCACAGTGTCAACATATGTTTTCAAGTTCGACCGTGTCGTTTTTGCGATGCTCTCTACAAAGGAACGTCAATAGCGAGGATAATGGCCTCCCTTTTTTTTTCTACCTGTGCCACTGAAAAGGGCTCGCAATAATGGCTTTTTATCCAGGCGTCTGACACACCTGGCCGCTCACAACGAATTACTTCACGGTCACTTACCTTTCTTAACGAAATATTTACGACAGCAGTTTTCGCTACAGCGACAGTCTCATATAAAAATTTCATAGGTCAAGAATTTGCGTTACAAATCTGTAGAAACAAAATCGTATGAATATAACAGTGTCCAATAAATTTTCGCCGGCATTGTGATACATTCACGCATTTACACACATTTCATAACTCTTAAAGTACGATTCTCGGTTTACAACATCCTTTTTCACCAGTCAGAGTCCCTACCTTCTATTCATTATTCATATACATATAAACACGTAATCACATTCCTTATATAGCATCATCTTATTGATCATAAACATACCGCAACAGCATAATACACATTGTCGTCGTAAAAATAACATCATAACACCTCAGTCAAATCTCAAAATCGTCGTAGCTTCCTTCAATAATTTCAAAACCTAAAAAAAATTCTCTGCTCATGTCAATAGTGTCATCTACCTCAAACGTACTTTAAAATCATGCTTCCATACCAAATACATCATTCAAAGCTCTCATAGTACCACAATGGCTCCGAAAAAATATGAACAGTTCACAAAGTACTGACAAAATGCAATTTCATAAGTGTGAAGTTATTCAACTGTGTAATTACGTAAACATCTGTCACTGATGTAGTAAAAAAAAAATTTCTTTCTCTGTTAAATGATCAGATAGCTGTGTAATTCTGTGTTAGAGAAATATGGTACCGATGTGTAAAGTTGTGTAAGCAAATACCATATTAGCTAGGGCTCCTTGTGCTTGCCAAACACATGGTACACAAAGTAAGCGTGTACCCCCCTGAGGATTAATGTAATTATACCCTCAGGTGTTACAGATTACAGCAATGGAATGAAATGTATCACGGAAAACCTTCTTTGCAATTCAAAAATCTTGAAAAATAAATGGCTTAAGTACAAAATTAATCTCTCAAATGCGTGTTTTGTAGCGCTAAATGTGCGTCTTGCTGTAAGATAATTCTGTGGAAGTGTCGTAGTTATCGTCCTCCGAAAGCTAAGTTCTGCAGAAGTCAATGTACTTACCTCATGATACACAAAAGTGAAATGCTTTGCGTATAGATATCTTAGTTATTACGCTTATTGCCATAATGAGGAAAGTACTGTGCTGTAATGTATTGTTGTGCTACGGAAAAGGCAGTCTCATTGTAGCTATACCACAAAAGTTACTACTAAAACATGTTTTTCTTTCCAGAAGAATTCAGAAAACTGTGCAGATAAAAACAGATACACCGCAAAAGCAACATTGTAAATTGTCACTCATTAGTAGCGTCGTGATAAAATCGTGTAGCTGTCACATAAACTAACTCTGTGTCATCTGGTATCTCTCAGAAAGCACTTTAATTTCAGAGTGTATTTTCAAATAAACCAAAATGTAGCATTAAAATCTCATTAACAGTACTGGTAAATGTTCTAAGTATGTGAGCCTTATAGTCGTTACGTAATCGTGCAACTAACAAGCAAGAATGTACAAATACAACACTGTGTCGTCTGTTCACTATAACAATGCAATCGTAATTTCTGTTTAAAAATGTTCCATAGGTTCTAGACTGGATACTTAACTTCAAACATTGTTGCATGTTAACAGTTTCTTAAGTCTGACAAAGCATACTAGAAATGTGAAGTGAAAAGTTTTATGGCAAAGACGAAGTTAAAAAGCAGATTATCTTTCAATAAACGGTTTTACATGTGAAATGTGGTGTAAACCTTTACTCTTCATAGTACTCAGACTTTTCAACTGAAAAGCAATTGTCATGTTTTATACATCGGTAAAGAATGCTAAAATTTTGCTCAAGGCTAGCGTCTTATATTATTTTTCTCGGAGCCAGCGGGCGCACGCGGCTGCCTGCTTGTGCGAGTCATTGTCTGTCTCTTTAATGGCGCGCGCCGTTATTGGGATTAGGAGACCTAACTTCTACAAATTCACCGTGACGAGAGGGCCCTGCACTGTTTAAATCCCGCCAGTTCTGATGCAATTCAGGTCTGTCGTTACGATCATATCGTCTGTCGTCATGTCGGTAGATGCTGTAGTTTCTTTCTTGTCGGTTAAGTGGTGGAGAATTTCTCCCTGAATCGTAACTGCGCGCTGGACCGTTGCGTCTAAAGTTATTCTATCTCCCGTAATAATAATTGTTTTTGTTCCCATATTGTCTGTTTTTCTGATTGTCTCTGTGATAGTCATTACCGCGAAGAGGTGATCTTTCCCTGTAATTATTACTACTCTGCCAACGGTTGTCATACGGGTGGTGTCTGTTTTGGTCACGATTTACGTTATAAGAATAGCCTTGTCGTGTATTATTTCTGTCATCGCGGAATTGTGACAGATGTGACCTGTAATTGTTGTGTTCCTGTTCTCGCGTTCCGCGATTGTCAGTGTCAATATCCAGTTCTTGTAACAGTCCCTGAAAAGCTTCAATGTCGTCTTTGCAACGTCCTGCTAAAATAATATGTCGTAAATGTTCAGGTAATTTGATTAAGCAAATGCGGATGAGTTCTGAGGGGCTGTATGGGTTTGACAGGTACTGATTTTTGTGCAAAATGTCTTCAAAATATTTCACAAGAATGGAGAATTCAGATTGTTCGAAATGTTTCATCATTATGATGCCATGTTTTACTCGGTCTTGTGTGGCTTGAGACCAATATGCTGAGAGGAAGGCATGGTAAAATTCTCCTTCACTGTGGCAATCGTGAATGACCGATCGCATTCTTACAGCTGGTTCATTCTCTAAGTAGCCACACATAAATTCTAATCTGTTTTCTAACGACCAGCTGGGAGGAAAACAATGAGAGAATTGATGGAGCCATGCTTGTGGATGAATGTCGTTGGCAGAATTCTTAAATGTTTTAAATTTACGTGTAGTAATGAACAGCTTATAGTCAAAGTCATCATGTCGGCGAGTCGCATAGCGGTCATTGTTACGTCGTGTCGGCGGTTCCATCTCAAAATTCGGTGTGCCTTGCCAATTTCTTTCATAATTTCCGAAGTGTCTTGTGTTATTATTTTGTGGTTGTTCCGTATTTCTATGTCCCTCTTCCCGTATTGGGGCGCGAGTGTCCTCTGAAATACGTAATTCTTGTATTACCTGTGTCAGCTGGTCTTGTACTTCGCGGATTTCTCTTTGGTGTTGCGTATTAATTTGATTTAGATTTTGTTTCAGTTTCCTAATTTGTTCGCTCTCTTCTGTGTCATTAAAGACTACCGGTCTTGTGTCATTCAGATTATCATCTACCTTCGTAGATAAGTTAGTGAACTGATCCGAAAGTTCGGCTACTTTCTCTGATAGTGAACACATTTCCTCAGTGTGTTTTTTTGAACCAAGTTTCAGAGTATCTACTGTGTCCTTTAAGTTTTCCTGAGTTTTTGCAAGTTGCGTAACCGAATCGGTAGATGCAACTGAGTCAATTTTAGCCGACAAGGTCTCATGATTTTCATGAACAATGGTTTGCAGTTCTTTTATGGCTGCTTCGTGATTCTGTAATGCATTTTCATGCCGCGAAAAAGTACGTTGAAAATGCTCACAAATTTGTGTTTTTACGTCATTACAGACTTTTTGACATTTCGGTTCAATGTTATGTAACTCAGTAGTTAAATCTTCACGTGTTTGTTCAAGAGTTTGTTCCAATGAGTCTAACTTTTGAAGCTTTTGCTGTGTTTGTCTCTGATTTTGTTCCATTGTGTCTAACTTTTTGAGATTTTGTTCCACTGGGTCTAACTTTTTGAGATTTTGTTCCACTGTGTCTAACTGTTGCTGTGTTTGTCTCTGGTGTTGTTCCATTGTGTCTAACTTTTCAAGCCTTTGTCCCATTTGTTGCATTAATTGTAATAACAATGCACTGGTGTCTGAAACATGTTCCTCAGTGCTTTTCGGCAGTGAATTTGCACCGGCAACATTCACATTTTGACAAGCGGAAAATGTGTCTTGACTTATTTGAGAAAACGGTGAGGATCCAAAACCTGAATCTACAGTATTTGCGAGATCGTGTCGTGTCATTTCGGATTCCTGAGCCGAGCTATTGCCGACCGATCGATCGATAATGCTTCCCTGCTCACTAATTGTTTCACTGCCTACGCCATTGCTTGCCGCCCGCTCCATTTCCCTAGGCACAATTACCAAATTACTACTTTGAATATTAGTTAATTCATTACACGGTGGCGCTAACACACTGCTTTCGTCTTCGCTGTCATTTCTCAGTTTACTTGGGAGCCTAGTGTTACGTTTTTCACACGCCATTATTGTCACAATATTTCACACGACAACACAGAAAAACACAATTTTAAGAGCAAAAATAGGGGAACACATTAACATAGCACTGAAAATAATATCTAGTTAATTGCAGCTGCGAAATACTTGGTGAAAATCTACATGCGTGCCACACCTGTTTTACTGTACAACAATGAAAGACTGCAACTACAAAGGAGATTCTCTCTACAATTACGCGCTAGCTATAAACAAAATCTACACTAATTACACAAACTACAAGAAAAAATCAGAAGATTCCAGTGAGGAATCCTAGGCTAAGGGTCGACATATGAAACGTCCCCTTAGAACATTTATACAAGACTGTGCTTAAACTGACGCACAATATTTTTTAGCGCAACGCAATCTGACTTTCAATAATCTCTACAAGAGAATGGCCCTGACTAACATTAACCTATACTTTTCACAAATCACTTACCTCACAAAAACCTTGGTTACTCCCACTACTGCAATACAGCGAGCGCCACTACTGCCAGCTAAATAAAAGATTCAAACTATGGAAGGCACTAACTACTGATAGGGATAGTTAGCGAATGAAAGATATTAATAGAGAACAAACAATGTATTTACCTTGATATCATCATATATATATCAGTTCATGACAAATTACAAAACTCCGCCATCTCTCTCCCCACATCCACCACTGCTGGCGGCTCACCTCCAACTGCGCAACGCTACGCGCTGTTCACAGCCAGCTGCCTAACACTACAATGGCGAGTATTACAACAATGCAAAGCAGCCACAGACTACACACAGCACAGCCAGTGATTTTCATACAGAGGTGGCGTTACCAAAAAAAACCTAAACAGCCTACTTACAAATTCTGTCAGAGACAGCAAAGGACTTGGAAGAGCAGTTGAACGGAATGGACAGTGTCTTGAAAGGAGGGTATAAGATGAACATCAACAAAAGCAAAACGAGGATAATGGAATGTAGTCAAATTAAATCGGGTGATGCAGAGGGGATTAGATTAGGAAATGAGACACTTAAAGTAGTAAAGGAGTTTTGCTATTTAGGGAGTAAAATAATTGATGATGGTCGAAGTAGAGAGGATATAAAATGTAGACTGGCAATGGCAAGGAAATCGTTTCTGAAGAAGAGAAATTTGTTAACATCGAGTATAGATTTAAGTGTCAGGAAGTCGTTTCTGAAAGTATTTGTATGGTGTGTAGCCATGTATGGAAGTGAAACATGGACTATAACCAGTTTGGACAAGAAGAGAATAGAAGCTTTCGAAATGTGGTGCTACAGAAGAATGCTGAAGATAAGGTGGGTAGATCACATAACTAATGAGGAGGTATTGAATAGGATTGGGGAGAAGAGACGTTTGTGGCACAACTTGACTAGAAGAAGGGATCGGTTGGTAGGACATGTTTTGAGGCATCAAGGGATCACACATTTAGCATTGGAGGGCAGCGTGGAGGGTAAAAATCGTAGAGGGAGACCAAGAGATGAATACACTAAGCAGATTCAGAAGGATGTAGGTTGCAGTAGGTACTGGGAGATGAAGAAGCTTGCACAGGATAGAGTAGCATGGAGAGCTGCATCAAACCAGTCTCAGGACTGAAGACCACAACAACAACAACCAATTTCAGTACCTTCGAGTAGAGTTTTGCAACGAATGGGTTCACTGCCAATCGCCTGTAATTATTTGGATCATTACATGACCCTTTCTTATGCACGTGTCTTATGTAGAAAGTTTTCCACTCCGCTAATACACCTTCTCCATTTAATACTCTTTCAAACATCCCATCTTCCACTTTCCCGCAATGGCAAGCCAACATCACGTAATGTACACAGGCAGTTATCCATCGAAGTCTTAGCCACGCTCGACGTTGCTAGATCCGGTGTGTTCAGCGAGGCAAGGCCGTTATCTCTGCTTTCAGTACTACATGCAGTACCAATAAGGCCACTTCATTGTTACTCCAGGAGCAATCCATCTGGAAGGATGGCTCGGACCATGTGTATATGCAAGGCATTATGTGCTGGTCATCTAGCTGTCACAGGTAATTTTCAGGCTGTTGTCATCTTGTAAGACGAAAATTTCAAAGCTTAATCATCGTTAATATGAAGAAAAAATGGCAGCACTTGATCATCGAAATTCTAGAAGTGAGCATCACAGTAACTAGAATGAATCGTCACAAGACCACTTCATTCCTAAACTACAACCTCCACACAATGCGGACTAAAATCATTATGCTAGTGGTGCAGTCGACGCCTTACATCACTTTAAAAGAGGGAAAAACATGATACGTCGCACTATGTTGCACACCCACAGCCCAGTTTTTGTCTTTTTTGGCCCAGGGAAAACGTGTAACTTCATGCGCCGCTGGAATTAAGGCAACTACAAACGTGCAGCTGCCTTCACTGTATTCGCTGGTGAACTGGTGTAGAAGGTTGACATGAAAGTTTTCTGAGTATAGTAATCCATCATAATGTAAAAATAAGTACTGGAAAAACGAACATTTCGGCCACAGTTACAATGGTCTTTTCCTGGGTAATCGCGGCCGAAACCTTCGTTTCTCTAGCACAGATTTTTACATTGCGAAGTGGTACCGTACCCAGAAAACTTCTTTGTCAGCTGGCTCTGGATCTACGCATTTACATCTACATCTATATCTTCATGTATACTCTGCGAATCAGACTTAAGTGCCTGGCAGTGGGTTCATAGAACCACAATCACAATAATTCACTATTATTCCAATCTCGAACAGCGCGCGGAAAAAACGATCACCTGTATCTTCGAGTTCCTATTTCCCTTACTTTATTATGATGATCGTTTCTCCCTAAGTATGTCGACGTCAAAAAAATGTTTTCGCATTCGGAAGAGAAAGTTGGTGATTGAAATTTCGCGAGAAGATTCCGCCGCATCGAAAATCGCCTTTGTTTTAATGATGTCTACCCCTAATCCTGTATCATGTCAGTGACACTCTCTCCTCTACTTCGCAGTAATACAAAACGTGCTGCCCTCCTCTGAAGTTTGTCGATGTACTCCGTTAATCCTATCTGGTAAGAATCCCACACCGCGCAGCAGTACTCGAAAAGCGGATGGATCAGCCTCATGTAAGTAGTATTTTTAGTAGATCTGTTACGTCGTTTTTTGTTTTGCCTTCCCTGCAACATTTCTATGTGTTCTTTCCAATTTAAGTTGTTCGTAATTAATTCCTAGGTATTTTGTTGAATTTACGGCTTTAGATTTGATTGATTTATTGTATAATCGAAGTTTAACGGATTCCTTTTACCACTCATGTGGATGACCTAACATTTTTCGTTAATTAGGGTCAACTGCCAATTTTTTCACCATACAGATATCTTTTCTAAATGGATTTGCAATTTTGTTTTGATCTTCTAATGAGTTTACTAGACGATAAACGACAGCATCATCTGCAAACAATCTCAGACGGCTTCTCAGATTGTCTCCTAAATCGCTGGTACAGTTAAGGAACAGCAGATGGCCTGCAACTCTTACCTTGGGGAACACCAGGATTCATTTCTGTTTTCCTCGATGACTTTCCGTGAATTACTACGAACTGTGACCTCTCTGACAGAAAATCACGGATCCAGTTCACTGGAAGCTGCTAGTATTATTCAGTGTCAAAAGCCATCTCGAAATTTAGAAATACGGAATCAATGTGAAATCCCTTGTCAATAGCACTCACCACTTCGTGCGAATAAAGAGCTAGTTGTGTTTCACGAGAACGATGTTTTCTAAATCAGTGCTGACTGTGTGTCGATAGAGCGTTCTTTTCGAGGTAGTTCATAATGTTTGAACACAATTTACTCGAATGTTCCAACATCCTGCTGCATATCGATGTTAATGATATGGGCCTGATATTTAGCGAATTCCTCTTACTACCTTTCTTGAATATTGGTGTGACCTGTGCAACTTTCCAGACTTCAGGTACGGATTCTTCGTCAAGCGTACGGTTGTATGTAATTGTTTAGTATGGAGATGTTGTATCAACATGATCCGAAGTTCACTGAACCGAGGATATCTGTTTCTAAGTTACTCATGATGGCAGCTGTTCTTGATTCGAATTCTGGAAGATTTAGTTCGTATTCATTGATGAAGATATTTCGGAACGCTGTGCTTAGTAGCTCTGCATTGGCAGTACTGTCGTCGATAGTATTTCCATTGGTTTCGCACTAAATTTCGAGCTTCTGTAAAAGATCGCCATTACTGAAGGTTTTGCGTTCGTTTAAATTTGGCATCTTTTCTTTGTTGTTCCTGCGACAGTGATCTGACCCAGTTTGAGTACCAAGGAGGATCAGCTTAATTTGGTATAAATCTCTCAACTGCTGTCGATACTATTTCTTTGAATTCAAGTCACATCTGATCTACACTTAGATTGATAATACGGAGACTGTCTCTCAGGAAGGCGTCAAGTGCATTTTTATCTGCCTAATTTATGGTAGAGGAGGAGCTGCTTCCACCGACAGTGGCAATGTCTGCAGGTTTTGAAATCGACTGTCCTTGATAAAGCGTGACACTCGCATTGAGCCCGTCGGTTACAAATTCTTTACGACACCTCTTCTTACGCTTACACGACTGCGAATTGCACACCGTTACCTATAGCTAGGTTAACGAGACGCAGTCATATTCCAGCATATCGACCAGCTTCCTTCATAGTGTGATCATGGGCATGTGGAATGTCCAAGCAGATTCTTTCTGCCATTCTGTCGCGGCTCCATGTTGACCCAAGTTACAGCGATGGCATCACACAACCGCTGGGCTCATACACACGATTTCACTGGCATAACTTGGTTAGTGGAGGAGAACCATGTGATCGCCGTTTACAAGTTCTGTACCATTCACAACCCTTCAGAGCCACCAGTGTTTTATTTTAGGGTGGTGTCTAATGTTTTGTCTGGTGAGATTATTCATTTGATATCTCTGATTATAAATGTTTCGGTAGCAATTTAATAGAATTCTAAACTATACCCAAACCATAAAGCCTATCGTGTTAACGTGAACGTATTACATCCCTTAATAGTTTTATCTTAGAAGAAAGATTAAGGAAAGGCAAACCTACGTTTCTAGCATTTGTAGACTAAGAGAAAGTTTTTTACAATGTTGACTGGAATACACTCTTCCAAATTCTGAAGGTGGCAGGGGTAAAATACAGGGAGCGAAAGGCTATTTACAATTTGTACAGAAACCAGATGGCAGTTATAAGAGTCGAGGGGCATGAAAGGGAAGCAGTGGTTGGGAAGGGAGTGAGACAGGGTTTTAGCCTCTCCCCGATGTTATTCAAATGGTTCAAATGACTCTGAGCACTATGGGACTTAACATCTATGGTCATCAGTCCCCTAGAACTTAGAACTACTTAAACCTAACTAACCTAAGGACGTCACACAACACCCAGTCATCACGAGGCAGAGAAAATCCCTGACCGCGCCGGGAATCGAACCCGGGAACCCGGGCGCGGGAAGCGAGAACGCTACCGCACGACCACGAGCTGCGGACGATGTTATTCAATCTGAATATTGAGCAAGCAGTAAAGGAAACAAAAGAAAAATTTGGAGTATGTATTAAAATCCATGGAGAAGAAATAAAAACTTTAAGGTTTGCCGATGACATTGTAATTCTGTCAGAGACAGCAAAGGACTTAGAAGAGCAGTTGAACGGAATGGACAGTGTCTTGAAAGGAGGGTGTAAGATGAACATCAACAAAAGCAAAACAAGGATAATGGAATGTAGTCGAATTAAGTCTGGTGATGCTGAGGGAATTAGATTAGGAAATGAGACACTTAAAGTAGCAAAGGAGTTTTGCTATTTGGGGAGCAAAATAACCGATGATGGTCCAAGTAGAGAGGATATAAAATGTAGATTGGCCATGGCAAGGAAAGTGTTTCTGAAGAAGAGAAATTTGTTAACATCGAGTATAGATTTAAGTGTCAGGAAGTCGTTTCTGAAAGTATTTGTATGGTGTGTAGCCATGTATGGAAGTGAAACATGGACGATAAATAGTTTAGACAAGAAGAGAATAGAAGCTTTCGAAATGTGGTGCTACAGAAGAATGCTGAAGATAAGGTGGGTAGATCACATAACTAATGAGGAGGTATTGAATAGAATTGGGGAGAAGACGAGTTTGTGGCACAACTTGACCAGAAGAAGGGATCGGTTGGTAGGACATGTTTTGAGGCATCAAGGGTCACCAATTTAGTACTGGAGGGCAGCGTGAAGGGTAAAAATCGTAGAGGGAGACCAAGAGATGAATTCACTAAGCAGGTTCAGAAGGATGTAGGCTGCAGTAGGTACTGGTAGATGAAGAAGCTTGCACAGGATAGAGTAGCATGGAGAGCTGCATCAAACCAGTGTCAGGGCTGAAGGCCACAACAACAACAACAATAGTTTTAGTAATTGCACACAGGTAACTCTGCAGTACATCAACCTCAGCTTAGTGACGCTATAAACTTCGAGTCCAGATTAGAAGAGACTTGGTGGTCTTTTTGACGTTTGTATTTATGAAAGAACTTTTGTAGAGTGTTTGCCACTGTCGACAGGTGGGACAAATCGTCATTTTCCCGCCGGTGAGTCGGCGCCTCTCCGTGCGTGTCTACTAGCAGAGGACAGCTGGTTAGACCGGAGGCTCGTGCCGTCGTTTGAACTGGAGTGGCCAGGATTAACTGGGCGAGCATTATCGCCGGCTGCAGCAGCGCTCCTCGCCTCGCCTCGGTCAGCCGCGGTCGCCCTGAGTGGCAGCTGCCAATAGCAACCCGACCCCGCACCGCCAGGGCTGCCGACCTCCCCCGTCTGGGCGCCGGCTCTGCCTTGAAGTCCACGGAGGCGCGGCGTGCCGTGGCGGGTGGTAACACTGTAGCGACAGTCCCGCGTACGGTCGAACTGAGCTCTACATTCCTCGGTGGATCTAAATATATCTTGCTTAGGTAGCGAAAGGTGTCGGAATTATTTTGCATTGTATAGGAAGTTGTATTAATAAAACTGAACCTTAATGTAAAACTGATCAAATATGAACTCTGAATTGGAATAATCATGAACAAATGTAAACAGGTATCTCCTGGAAAAAATGTACTGTCATAAGAAAGTAATCTATTAACAAGTATTTATAATGAGACAGCAGCCAGCCACAAATTTATTTTAAGTTCCTTTATTCAAAAGATACCGTTACCAGTTTCGAATCATTACGATTCATCGTCAGATGGCTTTCACGCTTTCAGTACAACGTGCGCTGTGTTTTTTTATTGATTAGGTATCGTGAAATGTCGGTTTGAAGTACTTGTTTTCGTAGTTTTCCTCCAGCAGACAACTTTCGTAGTTTTCGCCGCATTCACATCATTGCACACATAAACGTTCATAATTCAGCGCTTCTGATTTGCCACTGATTGCATTTCCACCGTATTTCTATTGTTAAACACGTAAAATTGTGTCACTGAGCACTTCAGCTTTGTAACAGATCGGACTTCTAACATGCACCACATGTTTCGATGGATACATAGTATGTATGTATGTATGTATGTTTTGTCTTCAAATAACAGCCACGGTCTCCAACCATGTCATCATATGACAAAAGCACATTAATCTATTAACGTTATCCACTCAGAACGCTGAACTGCAAATAAAAATTCTCTGAATCATACTGAAATACGCTGATTAATCAAACTTTTACGATCACCTGCTTGTTGCCTGTTGTTACATCTTTGGGGCACAATACAACAGTGGTTCTGCGTGTCACGGAAACGGCAAATCCTTAGCGAGCTTCCAGAGGTATGTGACAACAGATGTCTCCGCCCACGTTGTTATATCGGATGAAATAACACTTGTCATGCAGTGGCTGGAGGGCGGAGAAGATAATATAACATATAAAATATCAGATCACTTTATTACAACTTTAACAAGATGAAATACTTAACATTGTTGTAATTCGTGTCCAGAGGAATGTCATAAATATTTAGTATATTTAGTTCTGTCACTGAACATTAACGTAACATTTGATACAGAACAAGATACTAGTCTCTTGTCGCAGAGTACAGCTGACGAAAAACGTTTATGCAGAGTTCTTTTCAGCACAACTACGTACAGCTGGCTTGGTAATGAGACGATACTGTCATCTTCATCGATGATCGCTGACTGGGCTGCTGGTACTGTGCTCAGCCGTAAATAAGAGAGGTGATGCAATGACGTACCGAAAGTTTTCTAGGCGTGCCTACACCATCGTCTCCCATTCGTCATTGATTCTTGCAGCGAATATGTTTATTGTGGATCCTTCGCAAGGTACCAAAGTTGCCTCGGCACCTTGGTGATCAGATGACCACATTCATCCCGCCCCAACCTCCGCACCTTCTTCGTGCACTGCTGTGTTACATGAGGAGTTTGGGGGGGTGGGGGGGGGTGGGGGGAAAGATTCATTGTTCATTGAAGGTAAAGATATGAAGACAGAAAGTGGAATGACCATCAATGTCAGCTCCCTTGTGAGTGAGAGGGACATCTGGCGGAAAACTGTCTACAGTGACGTAGATATTGTGGTTGGCTGGACACAAAGGGGAGCTTCTGTGGCGGCATGATGACTGTCCGAGTGCGATGCCCCAAGGAAACCGGTTCAGGCTACAGGACGATCGCTGCCGTCAGCGACAGCAGCGGCGTGGCGTCGATGTCTATGGGCACTACTGTGGGCAGAGGTGCTCGTGACTGGCAGAGGAGAAGACCGCTGCGGCGGCTGAAGCGCGACGGCGACCATTATGGGAACCACTCTGGCTTGTGCCGGTCGCGGTTAGCTGCGAGATGGAGATGACTGCTGTTGCGGAACCCAGGAGTATGCTGGGTCTGTATACTGCAGGACTGCGGCAGATTCACTGACATACCCGGAAGAGCGCCGTAGTTGGCAATGGTGACAACGCTGCAGCCATGCGTAACCTTGTGTGTCTGAAGAAGAACTCTCTAATGCTTTTCTTATGACACCACGTTCCCAACGCTGTTTCTTGCCAAAAACTTTAAAAAAGACTTCATCCTGTGGCTGAAATATTGTGCGACACGGTGGAACAAATTGTTTCTGCAGGGGCCGCAGAAGATGCAAAAAGGTGCGGTGGTGACGACCATGTGATAATACTGCTGGCGACTTTCCTTTATGTGCCAAGGAGTGGGAGGAGCAAAGAAATATCTGTAAGGCTTGCTCCCCTGTGTGGGAACAACGGAGTTCCTACTTCAACTTTCGACTTCGGATGAAAAGGAACAGCAGCCAAATGGAGCATGCCGTTGACAGCACAAAACTGTTGAAATAGGATGTCGTGAACTACGGTCTGTTGTCGAGACAAGGAATTCAGGAGGTCCTTCAAGACAAAAACAGATGGAAAAGCTGATACTACACTAGAAGTAGGTATGGGGACAACAGAAGGAAGTTTACTGTACACATCTACCGCCAACAGCCATCGCATGTTCCGGAATGGACGTGTGAAATCAATAAGGATGCGTTGCCACGGCCCGGACGGACGTGGCCACTCACAAGTGTTGCAGCCTAGCTGACTGATGTTCTGCCCAAACATTCCTATGAGAGGTCATTTGCTCTATCTGAGCATCCATGCCCTGCCAAATAAATTGACGACGAGCGATCTACCTCGTGTGAGGTAAGCACCAATGATATTCATACAACAAGGAAAAAAATCACCTATAGAGGGAGTGAGGAGACACAACACGTGCATCGTCATTCTCTGTATGCTGTAGCAAAACACCTGGGTGCACGGATGGCGTGTAACATTGAGAAAAATAGTGACATGCCAGTGGGGCACTTATTGCAAAACAGCCTGCAGAGCTAGGTCAGAAGCATTTGCTTTGGCAATTCGCCGAAACGCGAGAGGAAAATTCTGAGTATCAGCTTGCTAACATGATTCCTAAGACAAATCAGATGCTGTGCCGGTACCAACCAGTAACCGAGACAAAAAAACTACGTTTGCATGTTGTGCAGTGAGCCTGTATAACAACTAATGTTAATGCTTTTTGGATGAACTTGGAAACACCATAGCTAATGGCGACCACCTCTTTTTCATGCTGACTGTCATTACAGCGTTCTTTGTTAAGAGTTTTCTAGATAAAAGCAATAGGACTGTCAGAAGAACCAATTCTATGGAAGAACACAACTCTAATCCCTAATGAAGATGCATCCAAAGCTAACACAGTATGAGTAGAGGATCCAAAGGGAATCAAATAACAGCGACTTAGTAACGTGTCCTTTAGTAGCTGAAGTGCATCCTTACATTCTTGGTACCACACAAAGGGAATACTTTCTGGCGCAGCCAGTCTAAAGGAGCGGCTATTTCGGCAACGTTTCCAACAAATTTAATATAATAGGTCAGCTTCTCCATAGAATGGAGCTTCCGAATGTTACGAGATGCTGGCAGATCTTAATTACAGACAAATGCAAATTAGAAGAAAAAATACCCTGAGCATTTTTAACGTGTTCTAAGTAGTTAAGTTCTTCGTGAAAGGCCGGCCGGAGTGGCCGTGCGGTTCTAGGCGCTACAGTCTGGAGCCGAGCGACCGCTACGGTCGCAGGTTCGGATCCTGCCTCGGGCATGGATGTGTGTGATGTCCTTAGGTTAGTTAGGTTTAATTAGTTCTAAGTTCTAGGCGACTGATGACCTCAGAAGTTAAGTCGCATAGTGCTCAGAGCCATTTGCACCATCTTCGTGGAAGGCAGATCTTAATCACAGACAAATGCAAAATAGCAGAAAAAATACCCTGAGCATTTTTAACGTGTTCTAAGTAGTTAAGTTCTTCGTGGAAGAAAGAGCACTCTTCCTTTTTGTTCTTGAACCCATCCACAAATAGAATCTGAAACAAGCAGTCTAAAATAGCCAAGTTTTCAGCAGGCACATGACTCGCGACCTCAACATCCTCCAAAAATTTCGTACAAGAAGGGATTTTCCTGTTAATTGTTCCATGAATTGCTGAAAAAACGTAAGAGCTGAAGCACTTCTAAACGGAAGTCCTTGAAACAGGATCAAACCCAAGTGAATGTTGATTACCAAATACACTCCTGGAAATGGAAAAAAGAACACATTGACACCGGTGTGTCAGACCCACCATACTTGCTCCGGACACTGCGAGAGGGCTGTACAAGCAATGATCACACGCACGGCACAGCGGACACACCAGGAACCGCGGTGTTGGCCGTCGAATGGCGCTAGCTGCGCAGCATTTGTGCACCGCCGCCGTCAGTGTCAGCCAGTTTGCCGTGGCATACGGAGCTCCATCGCAGTCTTTAACACTGGTAGCATGCCGCGACATCGTGGACGTGAACCGTATGTGCAGTTGACGGACTTTGAGCGAGGGCGTATAGTGGGCATGCGGGAGGCCGGGTGGACGTACCGCCGAATTGCTCAACACGTGGGGCGTGAGGTCTCCACAGTACATCGATGTTGTCGCCAGTGGTCGGTGGAAGGTGCACGTGCCCGTCGACCTGGGACCGGACCGCAGCGACGCACGGATGCACGCCAAGACCGTAGGATCCTACGCAGTGCCGTAGGGGACCGCACCGCCACTTCCCAGCAAATTAGGGACACTGTTGCTCCTGGGGTATCGGCGAGGACCATTCGCAACCGTCTCCATGAAGCTGGGCTACGGTCCCGCACACCGTTAGGCCGTCTTCCGCTCACGCCCCAACATCGTGCAGCCCGCCTCCAGTGGTGTCGCGACAGTCGTGAATGGAGGGACGAATGGAGACGTGTCGTCTTCAGCGATGAGAGTCGCTTCTGCCTTGGTGCCAATGATGGTCGTATGCGTGTTTGGCGCCGTGCAGGTGAGCGCCACAATCAGGACTGCATACGACCGAGGCACACAGGGCCAACACCCGGCATCATGGTGTGGGGAGCGATCTCCTACACTGGCCGTACACCACTGGTGATCGTCGAGGGGACACTGAATAGTGCACGGTACATCCAAACCGTCATCGAACCCATCGTTCTACCATTCCTAGACCGGCAAGGGAACTTGCTGTTCCAACAGGACAATGCACGTCCGCATGTATCCCGTGCCACCCAACGTGCTCTAGAAGGTGTAAGTCAACTACCCTGGCCAGCAAGATCTCCGGATCTGTCCCCCATTGAGCATGTTTGGGACTGGATGAAGCGTCGTCTCACGCGGTCTGCACGTCCAGCACGAACGCTGGTCCAACTGAGGCGCCAGGTGGAAATGGCATGGCAAGCCGTTCCACAGGACTACATCCAGCATCTCTACGATCATCTCCATGGGAGAATAGCAGCCTGCATTGCTGCGAAAGGTGGATATACACTGTACTAGTGCCGACATTGTGCATGCTCTGTTGCCTGTGTCTATGTGCCTGTGGTTCTGTCAGTGTGATCATGTGATGTATCTGACCCCAGGAATGTGTCAATAAAGTTTCCCCTTCCTGGGACAATGAATTCACGGTGTTCTTATTTCAATTTCCAGGAGTGTAGTACCAGGACTGCTTGTCCAGTGGTAACCACGTAAGTCAGTCTTGGAAAAATATCTGCCCTGTCACAAACTCTCCAGTAACTCCACAAGTCAAGGAAGAGATTCCACTGCATTTTTTGAGTTTAGTATGGCTTGAAAATCAGCACACAGCTTTTTGGCAATGACCAAAGACAATACCCAACGTATAGGAGACATAGGTTTGGTAATGCCATTGTCTTCCCATCTTTGCAGTTCCTGAGCATGTGGAACATGCCTTGCGACAAAAAATTGCGGTTGCACGTTGTCTTTAACAATAATGTTGGCTTCAAAATCCTTAAGCCTTTGTAAACCTGTTTCAGACAATTCGACGTAAAATATTGAACAAGTCAGAAACATAAGGCACTGAAACACTGATTGTTAGCATACTCTCTTTCATGCACACTTACATAAATCGAAAAAGGCTAAGCTAAAAATGTGTGCACTGTTCCTACAACTGAGTAAATGAAACGAAAAACATTTTTCGATCGCATCAAAAGTTGCCGGCAGACTTCGCACCCAAAGTACTGATATTTCTGCCCGTCCAGCTAGCCGCGCAGTCTAACGCGCTGCTTCCCGAGTGGGAAGGCGTACCGGTCTTCTGCACGAATTTTCCCAGCGCAATAGTGGCGAGGTCCGGTGTGCCGGCCAGCCTGTGGATGGTTTTTAAGGCTGTTTTCCATCTGCCTCGGCGAATGCGGGCTGGTTCCCCTTATTCCACCCCAGTTATACTATGTCCACAACTGCTGTGCAAACACTGTCTCCACATAAGTTTACACCATAATTACCCTACCATGCAAACATTGAGGCTACAACCATCAGGTATGAGACGTTCCTGGGGGAATCTACTGGGGGTCGAACCACACAATAACCCTGTGTTCAATGTGGGGCGGCGGAAAGGTGGGTGGACTGCTGTGGCTATTGTGGGGTTGTGAACCACTGAGGGCTACGACGGGACGAAGCCTCTCCGCCTGGAGAACGTCCTTATTCCTTACCTTATCAGTCCACCTCATTTTCAACATTCTTTTGTAGCACTGCATCTCAACTACATATATTCTCTTCTTCTCCTTCTTTCCCACGGTCCACGATTCACGACTATACAATGCTGTGTTCCAAACGTATATTCTCAGAAATTTCTTCCTAAAATTAAGGACTATGTTTGATATTGGTAGACTCCTCTTTTCCTGGAATGGCAATTTTGCCAGTGCAGCTTTTTATGTTTTTGCTTCCGCCATCATAGGTTATTTTGCTGCCTAGTTAGCAGAATTCATTTAACTTCACCAATCCTAAAGTTAAGTCTCTGGCTGTTCTAGTATCTAGTACTTCTCATTACTTAAGCCTTTCTGTGATTTATTCTCAATCCATATTCTGTTCTCATTAGAATGTTCATTCCATTCACAAGAGCCTGTAATTGTTCTTCATTTTCACTGAGGATAGCAATATCATCAGCAGATCTTAACAATGATATCCTTTCATCTTGAATTTTTAATTCTACTGTCGAACTTTTCTTTTATGTACATTGCTTCTTCGATGTATAGATTCAACAATAGGGACGAAAGGCTACATCCCTCTGTTGCATCATTTTTAATCCGAGCACTTAGTTCTTGGTCGTCAACTCTTATTGTTCCCTCTTCGCTCTTGTATATTTGGTGTATTACCCGTCTTTCCCTATAGCTTCTCAGAATTTGGAACGCCTAGTAACGTTTGACACTGTTCAACGTTTTTGCCAGGTCGGCGAATCTTATGAACATGTTTTGATTTTTCTTTAGTCTTGCTTCTACAGTATTATCAGCTGAAGCGTCAGAATTGCCTCTCTGCTCTCTTTGCCTTTTCTAAAGCCAAACTAGTCGTCACCTAACATGTCCTCAGTTTTCTTTTATATTCTTCTGTATATTACCCTTCTCAGCATTTTGGGTGCACCAGCTGTTAAGCTGAACGTGCGATAATACACGTCGGCTCTTGCAACCTTCGAAATTGTGTGGATGATGTTTTGCCGAAACTGATACGGTATATTGCCAAACTTATACATCCAAAGTGAACAATCGTTTTGTTGCAATTTCCCCAATGATTTTAGAAACTCTGAAGGAATGTTATCTGTCCCCTCTGCCTTGTTCGATCTTAAGTCTTCCAAAGCTGTTTTAAATCCTGATTCTAATACTGGATCCTACATATCTTCTATATCGACTCCTGATTCTTCTTTCATCTCGTGATGAGACAAGCCTTCCTCCCTTATAGGGAACTCCAGTGTACTCTTTCCACCTATCCGCTATCGCCTCTGCATTTAACAATGGAATTCTTTTGCATTCTTCATGTTGCCATCCTTGCTTTAATTTCGCTGAAGGCTGTTTTGATTGTTCTATAGTCTCTCCTTCTGCCCTCCATTTTTTTGTTTCTTCTCTTTTTCATGCAACCATTTTGCCTTAGCTTCCCTGCACTTCACGTTTATTTTATTCGTAAGTGACGTGTATGTCTGTATTCCTGAATTTTGTGCTTCCTTCTTTCGTCTATCAACTGAAGTATTTTTTCTGTTACCCACGGTTTCTCTACAATTACCTTCCTTGTACCTATGATTTTGTTTCCAAACCCTGTGATTATCTTTTTTACAGATGTCCATTTTTGTTCTACTGAACTGCGTACTGAGCTATCCGTAATCGCAGTATTTATAGCCTCAGAGAACTTCAAGCGTACCTATTCATTCTTAGCACTTCCGTGTTCTACTTCTTTGTGCACTAATTCTTCCTGACTAGTCTCTTAAACTTCAGCGTACTCTTCATCACTACTGATATGTGAACTGAGTCTATATCTGCTCCTGGGTTCGCCTTACAACCCAGTATCCGGTTTCGAAATCTCTGCCTGACCATCCAGCCTTTTCCAAGTATAGCTCCTCTTCTTGTGAATCTTTAACATTTTATTCGCTAACATTAGCTGAAATTTATTGCAAAACTCAATTAGTCTTTCTCCCACATTTTCAGTACCAATCCCATATTTTCTCGTAACTCTTTCCTCTTCTTGTTCCCCTACAACCACATTTCAGTCCCCTTCTTCATCTCCCTTTAGGCACTGAATTGTCCTTTCAATATCCTCATATACTTCCTCTACCTACATTTTACAACATACATTACACTACACCACACTACATACTGCAACATCTAAAATATCAATGACTGTAGAAATCTGAAACTGAACTTCGTTACAATCCATGTCCAAAGCAATGTCACATTATTTATGGCTGTTACTGAACGTTAACGTATCATTTGATACAGAACAAGATACTAGGCTCCTCTTACACATTGCAACTGAAGATACACTTTTATGCAGAGTTCTCTCCAATACAATTAGGCATTGCCGGCTTGCTAGAGAGACTATACAGCCGTATTCAATGAAATTCACTAACTGCGTTGAGCGGTACCGCGCTCAGATGTAAGTAAGCGAGCTGAAGCGGTGTCGTACTAACGTTCACGTAGTCCAAACTTGTCACGGTGGCTTCGATTACTTCCTGAGGTTCCATGGAAGCCCAGCTGAATGACAGCTGTAATATAACAGTGCCATGCTTCTGTGGCGTGATCTATGTACCAAATAACCGTTTGCCTGAATGCCGCTGTATCCGGACACAATGATAGAACTTGTGTAATAATAAATATGGTTCATTCAAAAAGGCGACGTGATTCCATCGAAATACGGTACAATTTCAATGATACCGTGCACTTCGTAATTGTAATTGACCATATCATTGGGTCAACACCTAAGAACATGAAAAGACCGTCTTCTGCGGAACCTTATGTTCAATAATGTGATGTGAACAGTGAAGTCTGGAAAGTGCCTCCACCAGCACTATGCTCTGTCTTTGGATCTGCCACAGATCGTCACTTATCTTGCATTATAGGGTTCTATAACGAGACCGAGACGTCCAACAGCTGGTCGCCTTCAATCACTTTCCATTGATGCTGATGACAGTAGCACACTCCCCGACACAGGGCCTCAACAGTGTGCCAACATCTCTGATGTCAGTGGATTTCCTCATTTTCGAGTAGTATAGTCACTAGATTATTCCCCATTTGTCTGTGATCCTCTTATATACTTTCTTTATTGGGTCATGTCCGTGCTACAACCGAAGGCCGCAGTAAGACTCGCGTCAGGTAGTTATCATAATTTTTGTCTCATGAGTACACCGCCTGACAAAAATGTGAAGTACCCATAAGGGATGTCCATAACCATATGAAAATCCACTGCCCGAGGCAGTATGTGATGCTGTTTCATTTATATTTTGTTCGGAAGGATGTCATAAGGTCAATGTATCATCCCTTGAATCTGTCCAACAACTAATGATGCTCGATATCCTGTATACTGACACTGGACAGAGCGTGGTGGCGCAGTCGTTGGCACAGTGGACTCACATTCGGGAGGGACGACGGTTCAAAACCGCTTCCGGTCGTCCTGATTTAGGCTTTCCGTGATTTCCCTGAATCGCTTCAGGCAAATGCCGGGATGGTTCCTTTGTAAGGGTACGGCCGACTCCCTTCCTCATCCTTCTCTAATGCGATGGGGCCGATGATCTCACTGTTCGGTCCGCTCCGCCAAGGAGCTTTCAGACTTGGCCCAATACATATTCTGCCTGGACAGATGTGGGGATCCTTCTGGCCATGGAAGTACCTCAACATCACACGGAAAGTTCATAGTCACTTTTGCCTAATGTGGACGAGCTTTATCCACCTAAAAAATGTCGCCCTAATACTGCAGCATGAGAGGTTCGCTTGAGAGTGCAGGACATTCATGACCCATCGTTCTGCCGTCGAACATCCCTCAGTCAGTACCAGCTGTGACCTTAAGCGATACCCAAGGGTTTGTCACATCATGAAGCCAGGAATAACATTCCTCTGCGTTTCGGAAACGTGCCGCAGTCGTTAGCACACTGGACTCGCATTCACGAGGACGACAGTTCAAACCCGCCTCCGGCCATCCTCATTTACGTTTTCCATGATTTCCCTACATCCGTTTCAGGCAAATGCCAGGATGGTTTCTTTGAAAGGCCACGGCCGATTTGAAACGCCCCCTTAGAAAATTATGAATGACTGTGCTGGAAAAGCTCTTACGTTATTTGATTTTCAAACAGCTGAGCAAAACTCAACGTACTCAGACAGTTTTCTTTTTATTTATTCTGATCATCACTAAACTGACACACAATATTTTTAGCGCAACGCAATCTGACTTCCAATAATCCCTACAAAAGAATGGCCCGGACTAACAATAACCTATACCTTTCATGAATCACTTACCTCACAAAATTCTTCGTTACTCGAACTACTGCAATACAGCGAGCGCCAATACTGCAAGCTAAATTAAAGATTCTAACTACTGAAGGCACTAACTACTGATACGCATAGTTAGCAAATGAAAGATTGTGATAGAGAACAAACAATGTATTTACCTTAATAGTGTTCAAAAGTCATAATATGTATATCAGTTCATGATATCCAGTCTTACAAATTTTTTTGACGGACAGACGTCCATATCGTCCGCTCTCAAAACTCTGGCATCTCTCTCCCCACGTCCGCCACTGCTGGCTGCTCACCTCTAACTGCCCAACGAAACGCACTGTTCACATCCAACTGCCCAACACTAAACAAGCGAATATTCCAACAATGAGTCCAACCAGCCACAGACTGCACACAGCACAGTCAGCGATTTCCATACAGAGCGCTACGTGGCGTTAACAACATAAAAATATAAACAGCCTACTTACAGATTTTCTTCCCCATCTTTGTCTACTCCTATGTTGTGCTCCGTCTATAATGACCTCGTTGTTTACGGGACGTTAAACGCTTAACTCGTTCCTCCTCCCGTCTCGAAAACATAGGAAGAATGGAACCTCTCCCTATGTTGCCGCCATACTCGACGACGTTCGTCGTCTCGACAAGCGCATTATATCCCTTATCATGTTATATCACAAGTGACAGAGGCTCAAAACTATTTCCTACCTTAACTGTAAGATTAGTTTACTGTATATGATTATTTTTATCATGGTTTCAGATAGTTTCATACAGAGTTAACAGAAATATTAATCGATTAATACGACAAAAATGTTGATTTAATATTTGGACGCTACTTTTTGTATTTCACAACAGCTACGACAGAACTGTAATTCGTACAGCGGCGATAAGTAATAACCATTATACCCAAAATTAAGCTTTCTTGGTGTTCTGTAAAGCTTTTTTATTTATTACATAACCATTTTTCTGCTCCTTAGGTATATGACAAATCTAAGAGATTTAAAACGACGAATAAATAAAAATTTCTGCATTCTGAGTAAGGTTTGAATTTGGAATTATTCTCATTTTCTATGAAGGGTTCTATCGTTTATCCAATGAATAAAAATAATAACTCATAAAATATATTTTTCTCCTTGGTGAATGAGACCTCCGATTCGATCCAGGCTTTACTTCTCTCAGTCTGGGAAAATTTCTCTGTACGCGATATGCTATACTGGTAGACTAAATACTAAATATCGGACACTAAAATTTCATTTAACTATATCATAATCAATATTCTACGGCACTATAATGCACCTGAGAAGGTAATTCCATGCTTTTATGTAGGATTAAATATGTTTTCCAAGGCCGAGGATTTTGTACTGTGGCTTCTCGTGGATTGTTCGGCTCTGATTTAGTGTGCTTCCGACATTTCTAAAGAAAAGTCTGAAAGATGAATTACAGGCTGTTTCAGGAGGAATAGTAATTTTAATACTGGCAGCATAGATTAAATAGAACAAAACAGTCCGTATAGTGTGGGTCAAGATATTGGTGATGACAGAGATACAGCTGCTGACACAGCTAAGCTTTCAATTCACGTGTTGGTACTCGAGTTATTATTGATTTACTTATCGACTACCAATCTTCTTTAAAGTTCATGTTGTGAAGCAGTACTTGAGCTTACGTAAATAAATTTTTCAGCTGCAATACTGTGATATGTTGGCTAATCCTACTGTATCGGTAAAGCATGCCGCAGTTATTTACAAATGCTGAGTGTGTCGATACAGTATTTGTGTACGTGTTCTGTAATGGAAACGCTGCTACTACTTATAGACAACACGGTAGATGAGTCATAACTGTAGAGGGCCAAATTCAAGAGTATTTACTCGTGCTGTCACTAAAGTGCGTGAAACTGTTGCGTTGTCCAGCAGTCATATTTTATCTGAACGTGCAAGTGAACAGAGTGCGAATAAATCGAAGGCATTACCATCTGTTAGACCGTATTCCTTCAACGAACACACTAAAAAATTTTACATGTATCGGGGTTCCACAGACAAGAAAACGAAGGATATTAATACATCGCCTTTGTTCTTATTGATTGTAGCAGACTCAACACCTTCGAGAAGAAGATGAAGGTAGACGATTGGAATTTTGTCGTTGGCTATTTGTAAATCGCTGAATAATCCCAGTATTATTGTTAACTCATTAAACCCCTTTACCTCGTGACGGTATTAATAACAAGCATAACGCATATTGATGGCCAAACGAAAACTCACATGTCTTTGTGGGGACTCATTTTCGAGAACACTTCTCCGTAAATGTTTGCTATGGTAGATAGGCAACCTAGTTATTTATCTCATTGACCTATAGGACCCCATTATTTGAACTTACTTGAGTGGAAGATGTTCCTTTAGCTAAAAGGGTTGGTATGTTCTTCCTGCGTGACTGGGACCCTGCAGGTTCTAGTCGTCAGCTAGCCCATCATCTAAACCGAACATTTCCCGGAAGACGAGCCAACAGAAAAGGTTTATATTTCTTAGCCATCATGGTCACCAGGTTCCTCTCCCGCAGATTTTTGGCAATGGGGTTGGTTGAAAAGCGTAGCCTACACAGAAAAAGGCAACCACAAGAAACTACTACATTATAGGTTTATCAACAGTGCTACTATCGTAGACGAATGCTACGACAATCTCAAGAGGGCTATACGTGGCCCTGTTAGGACCATTCGAAAATCCATTGAAGTCTGAGGTGAAATTTACAGAAATAAGCTTCGAGTTTCAGCATTTGCCTTTTCTTCACACCAGTTATGAGTGTTTGGGCTACAATCTAAGGCTACAATCTAACAGAAGAATTAACTTACAACAGTAGAGGGAAAATGTCCTTTACTACCCATTAATAAATCCGTCAGTGCCTAATAAAGGAGTTCAAGATTCAGCAATAAAGAATTTTGATCATCTGCGCGATAACATAAAATGTCTGATGGGTACCAAAATAAATTTTAAATCTCAACTAAAATTGCTTCTCCTGGACAACCTCTTCTATTCCAAGGATTAATTTCTATTTAGAAACTGATGTCCCGAAAATAAATAAACTAATAAGAAAGACTTATTTTTAAATGTATTTCGTATGAGTGGAACTAATCATTTTTAATTAACAGTGGTCGTGTGTATATGTCCTGTAAACCGACTCGTTCCACGTCATTTCGGTAAGTGAATCGCTGGAATGATCTATGAAACATGTAAGTAACTAACAGCCGCATCTCTGTAACCAATAAAAATTTAACACATTTCACGTGTAATGTTTAGTTCTTTCTCCAGCTGCTAAAACACTTACTGTTCCTCCTGAGGAATCCTGTACATTACTTTATCGACTCTGATCACTTTTGTGAAAAGAAGTACGATCCGTATGATGAAGTGCTGCTGACGCCGCTAACAGACAGTCTTCTCCACCCTTCTTCAGCTGTGTGACGTATCCCGAATCTGTCTGCTCGGGCCTAGGAGCAGGGAAGTTCGCTCCCCTTGCGACTGCCAGACCCTCCCGGAGCGCGGAGTATAGTAAAAAGCTTTCTTCACTCCCCATAATTAAAATATCGCAAATCTCATAACCGGGGGCTTTCAGCGCAATGATTCGGCCGTCACTTTCACTGTCTGCGGCTTAACGTCCTCGGCGCCCCTCGCGGATGAAAGCGAAGAGGTTTTGGGTGTCTGCCGCCTCGGCTGGGGCGGGGCGCGATCGCGCGTGTCAGACAGAGTCTGCCCTCGCTGTCGCCTCCACCGCTCTCCCTCGTAACACCCGGACCTGTGTCAGTCGTGTGCTGCACGTTCTCAACTGTCAGTCTTATCGAAATTTGTGATCAGTGAACATAATGAACGCAGTTCGGATCCTTTATCGTCAGAACAGTTGAGTCATCGGTTAACAATAAACTCACAGTTTCATTGTACATTCACGAGCAACTGAATTACACAGTGTTGTAACTGGCAGCAGCCCCATTTTTCCTGCGCTGAACCGCCGATCCTGCCGCAGCAACTCAGCAACGATGTCTGCAGCAGGGGAAAGAAAGGCAATCTGCAAACCAACAGGCTTCACAACAGCCTAACCGTGTACCCAATATCGACGGTCCGCCGCAGATCAAATTATCTTTTCCCAGCTACTTGAAAAACATTAAGCTGCTGCAGATTCATCCTAGAAGATAAGGATAGACGCAGCAAAATTCATCAGTCTCTGTTGTAGACAAGTTTTATCGTCGAAAATTTTTTTTGACAGTTCAAAAGAGTCACAGAGTTCCTACACATTCGTTGTGCGGTCTGACGCTCCTTGATATCTTTGCCAGAATAAATTGAAATTCTCCTGATTTTTCCTTAAATAATTAGTTAATGTCACTAAAGAATCAATCCTGTTCTCATTCAACGAAATATTCCACTTTAAAACCGATCCTCCTAACATACTGCAGAGTATCGATTATTTTCAAAATATCAATACGTGTCGACCTCTCACCAATAAAACTTCCAACCAGTGAACCATTGAAGATCGTCCACACTCTCGACAAACCCCTGCCAGAACCTCTTCAAGAAGTCTGAATTTTAATAAAACTTGCATATCTCACACATAAGTAATATTTACGATGCATGTCGTAACAACAGAGTCAAGTGACTGTTCCAACTTCAAACTCGAAGTTTATTTATCAGTTGACAACCAATTGACATTCAATTACAAACTTTACCTTTCTACCTTCAACACTGAACTCCCTTTCCTTTTTATAAAAAAAACATAAAACATATTTTAATAATGGTCAGCATGATGTTTCAACGGTTCTTCCAGGCGCCGGCCGTCGACTACGATGCAATAGTGGTTAGCTCTCGTCGTCCGCCGCGTCTGCAGTCCCCACTGGATCATCTTGCTGCCGCGCTCGACATGAAAGAAAAGAAACAAAATCTTCTTAAATAACAAGTCTCCACTTAACATACTATATATATATATATATATATATATATATATATATATATATATATACAACGCGATGTTTCCTGATTAGAATTTTGAAACACCACAGTCCCTAAAGATGGAGCCCACACCAAAAGCGAGCCTCCTGATCCGTGACCGCTCGATGCGCGGCAACACAGGTACTGTACAGAGTTCGGTATAAACCTCTCTCGTATCAACCGCCTCCTCGATAAAGACGTTGCGGTTACGCAGGCTAGTGAACTTCAGGATTTTTCTAAAAGTCTGCGGGGTGTTCCTCGAGCTATTTAGGCACATACGATATTGCAGTGTCTGTGTTATTTTGATTACGATGCAAAGTTCCTTTGGACATGCATGCTCGTGGTGAGCGGCCGCCTTATCATTTTGCTATCCGCGAACGACTGAGACCCATCCTTCCATGTATTCTAGACGAATGGTTGACGGCATAGGGAAGTCTGGGTATGGCCGTGAGTCGTGCATAGATATCCAAATAATAAGGCGACAAGTGAGAAATCCGGGTTCGAGTCCCGGTCCTACACAAATTTTCACTGTCATCATTCCATTCTATAACTGGTGGTAGTTCTTATTCGCAAGTGCGAATTCATTTGATCCATTAAACACAGTTTGAGAGAAACGAGATGGTGCGTCCTCTTACCGAAGGTACAGATCGCGCGTGGTTGTTGTAGGTGATCAAAATAAACACATTAGCGAATGGATTTCTTTATACATCCTGTTTCATATCATGGAATTGTTTCCCAAGTTGGCAATTACCAATCGTTGCCGTCAGCCACACTCTCCCAGTGGTCTGACATCAGAAACAGAAGTTGTTGAACGCTACGTGTTGTTTCATAATCTTCAGTTATTGTCTGTTTAATATTGTTGTTAAAATGGCGCTGTGTTAGTTCCCGTTCGTTTCGTCTATTCTCTGATTTACGTTCTAGTGTTAAAATCAGATAGCCGCCTAGTCGCTGTGTTTTATTTGGATACAACGCTTTCCATAATTTCCTGGAGGTTCTGCTCTGAAACTGTTGATAAAAATAGTCGTGAGTTTTAATTTTCATTCATTCCGTATCTTCTGACACCTAAAAGATACGGTCAACCAGTAGATGTATCGTGTTTACACTCTCGTGTTACACTTATACCTGCCACCTGAAGTCAAGTGCGCAACCCATCGAAATATAAGCTTTCATTAAGTCTTACTTTATTACAGTTCAAGTGTGTTGTAGTGCTTTCTAGTTTATGTTAGAAGTATCTTGATATGTGACAAACGTGCATGTTGCCGTAGCTAAGTTAGTACAGCAGAAACTTGTCGGACTTGTGGGTTGGTATTTCACTGGAGTGATTCTAATAGGGAAACCAGTAGAGTTTCAGATGAGGTACTCCCACTGAATTTTAGTTTATGTAGATGAGACAAGAGAGTAGTATAATAGAGAAGAAAAATTTGTGCTCTTCAGACAGAATTGGAAATGACGTATTTTGAATTAGGTAGGTTGAAGAGGGAAAGAGACAGGAGAGCTGTGAAAAGGTGACAGGTGATAAGCAAAAAGAGAAAACTTCTCAAACCATATTTCAGATTCCTGTTAGCAATCAGTTTGACTTGTTATATGAAGTAAGAGAAGAGCATCAACCAGCTTTTGAGCAAAGTAGAATGTGGTAGACTTGTAGGAAAGACTTGTACTCTGTCGTTAGAAAAGTCACATGGAAAAGGGTCCCGGTGCTAGGCAGCAGTCACAGGAGACACGTAGACCAAACCGTACCAGGAGAAGCCGGGTGTAGAATTGTGTATATTGTGTGTGTGTTGAACCAGGGACCTAGAAAGGACGGAGAGGCTTCGTCCCGCCGTAGCCCTCTGTGGTTCACAACCCCACAACCGGCCACAGCAGTCCTCCCACCTCACCCCAGCCCCACACAAAACCCAGGGTTATTGCGCGGTTTGGCCCCCAGTGAACACCTCCCCCCCCCCCCGCCCATCCCACCCCCCCCACCCCCACCCCTCCAGGCAACGTCTCATACCAGACCAGTGTAATCCCAAATGTTTGCGTGGTATAGTAATGACGGTGTACACGTACGTGGAGATAGTGAAGACAGTGTTTGCGCATCAGTCGCCAACACAGTGTAACAGGCAGAATAACGGGAACCAGCCCGTTCGCCGAGGCAGATGTAAGACTGCCTTAACAACCATCCACAAGCTGACCGGTACACCGGACCTCGACACTAATCCGCCGGGCGGATTCGTACTGTGGTCCGGCATGTCTTCCTGCTCGGGAAGCAGCGCGTTAGATCGCGCGGCTAGCCGGGCGACTTAGATGGTTCAAATGGCTCTGACCACTATGGGACTTAACTTCTGAGGTCATCAGTCCCCTAGAAGTTAGAACTACTTAAACCTAACTAACCTAAGGACATGACACACATCAATGCCTGAGGCAGGATTCGAACCTGCGACCGTAGCGGTCGCGTGGTTCCTGACTGTAGCGCCTAGAACCGCTCGGCCACACTGGCCGGCAAAGACTGTATTCTAGTCAACATTTTCAAAAGCTCTTTCTCAATATAGGAGTGCTATAAATGTAGGTTTGCCTTTCCTTAACTACCTGTTCAAGGTAAGCCGTAGGGTCAATTTTTTCCTCACATGTTTCTGCATGTCTCCAAAATCGAAAGTGATCTTGTCTGATATTGGCTTCTGGCAGCTGTTCCATTCTTCTGTAATTAAGTTGTGTTAGTATTTTGCAACCGTGTCTTATTAAACCCATAGTTCAGTAAATTTACACCTGTCAGCACCTGCTTTCTTTGGAATTGGAATGATTAGTTTTTTCTTGAGGTCCGAGGGTATTTCACCTGTATCATATGTCTTGCACACCAGGTGGAATAGCTTCCCGCCAAAACAAGTAACTTCGGCTTGACATTTTGGTATGTGAATATTGCCTTACTTGGCTGACCATGTACTACAAAAAATGGTTCAAATGGCTCTGAGCACTATGGGACTTAACATCTGAGGTCAACAGTCCCCTAGAAGTTAGAACTACTTAAACCTAACTAACCTAAGGACATCACACACATCCATGCCCGAGGCAGGATTCGAACCTGCGACCGTAGCGGTCGCGCAGTTCCAGACTGTAGTGCCTAGACCCTCTCGGCCACTCCGGCCGGCCTGCGAGTTAGATATAGAATACCAGGGCACAAGCATCGTGAAACCTAGCGAGGTAACAGAGAACGTAGCGGCTGAGGTTTTAATGAAGAGGATGAGGTACTCATAGCAGTAGGAGCAGGAAACAGTCTTTCTACCAAAATAGTGTTAAATGTGACACAGTGGAAATAGGAGCAACAACAGCACACTCTAGTGTGAGGCTTGAGGAAGTTTGGCAGCAATATGATCAGTCCTGGTTTAACGCCACTAAAGAGCTGGGTGATTTGTTTTCGACTGAAACGAAGCCTCGTTTCTGTGCTGCACCTATTGCTGAAACTGGGAGATGGGAATGTACAAACCGTGGCCTGCACCAGAGTATGACGCTGAAAGGTAGATTAGCTGAGCATCTTACAGAATGTGTAATGGTGCAACAAGCGCAAAAAAACTAAATCTCTGTGATTACTGAAATCAGGGGTAACTTTTTTTGTTAGTGTGAGGTTACAGACAGACAATCTTCGAAGAAATTAGAACAGAAAAGGACCGTAATGTATATCACAGTTTCCACAATAGTAAAAATATTTTGTTTCATCAGAACACAAGGGGCTGATAAAAATCAAATAAAAGAGTTACTTATATGTTTGTAAGATGCGAAACTTTCTAAAGTGAGAGATGTTGTGCACCTCTCTGAGTAGCATGTGACCGTAGGAGTGGAGCAGTTAGATATCAGGGTTTATAGACTAGTGTAATTTTCATGTATTTATAAAACGGAAAAAGGAGGAGCTGTACCATGTGTAAAAGTTGGACGCAAGGTCATAAATATAGAAACAAACAATTTTTGTGTACATCAGAACCGAGAGATATGTGCTTCTGAGTTGTCACTACTGATTACTTCTCTGATTATTATAACAGAGTACAAGTACTCTCTAGAAAACTTACAGCTATTTATGAGGAATTTAGATGCATCATTGAGCTACTTGACAGACAAGAAACAGTTAGTAGATCCTGCAGATTTCAACTGAATTTTCTTAAAAGAGACAGACAGGGAAATGAACTAGAATTATTATTTGGGCATTTTGACATAATTTCGATAGTTCATTTGACAACTCCTGTGCGGCAAGGCAGCAGGTCCCTGATTGATAACATATTTATAGACAGTGCTCAGGCTGAAACAATTAATGTTTACCCAACTGCTAATATATACACAATTATCGAAAATAAACAACATAGCAGCTTTTAGACCTGAGGCAAGTCGATAACAAGCAGTGGCGCTTATTAGTGAGAACTGGTTAAAGTGTTTTAAGGGAAAGTTAAAAGTGTTGTATGAGATGAGCTACGTGTAGAAATAGATGGCAGTCTCAAACTCAGTTTATTCCATAGCGAATTTGTGTCAATATTTGAAAAAAGTTAACCATAAAATCCATTCATAAAAATAAAAATAAAAAGACTTGTGGATAGATAAAGCAATTAACATCCCATGTAAGGGGATGAAGGAGATTTATATAAAGCCTGCAAAAAGCCAAGATCCGATATTATTTATATAATACACAAAAATACGGAAGCGGTTAACGTAAAGTCATTGAAATGTTCAAAAGTATTTATGTACTGTGAGGAATGAGTAATGCAGGTAAATGGGAGACAGGACAGCCAGTCACAGTTCATATGCCATAGTAATGAAACTAAATGACGATATTGTGACCGATAATTCAGAAGATACGAGTCTTTTAACAATCTATTTCTAAATGTAGCAGCAAAAACAGTATTCAATAGTTGAGTTGAAGACGCAAGAGATTATACTGAAATGTCATTCCACGAAACTTTAAGAAACTAGAAGTAACACCAACGGCGTTCACTAAAATTAATTGAATTAAAAAATTCTTAAGAAACAAAAGCTTATTGGGTGGTGATGCAATTTAAACCATAAATATGAAACACATGAAATGTATTCACAGTTTCGAATATGGGCAACCATCAGCTGCATAATGGAATGACGACGGTGAAAAGAGGCGGTGGACCGGGACACAAACCCGAATGTCCCGTTTATCACGAGCGGTAGTCTTATCTTATTTTCCCTTTCTTTGTTATCTCTCTTTTGTCATCATCGCTTGTATTATTTTTTATAGTTTCTTTGTTTTTTCCTTTTTTTACTTGTTTTCCTTCTTCACTTTCTTTTTCTTCCGTTTCTTAATTATGTAACAGCCATTTTGTTCTCATACCATAAATAATACTGCTGTATTGCTTGAAAGAAAACACTATTCTCGCACAACGTAAAGAAAGAAACACTCGGCACAATGTAGAATTTGTTTTCGAATACCACCTGTCGCTGTTCTTTCATCCGGGTATGCCTTCTCGCGGGGTGTGTGTAGCATTCACCCATTCTTATCTTCCGCTGATTCTTTCATCGCATTCATAATTTAATTTCTCCTACCCTGGACATCCCGGCTACGCTGGGGGTCTTGAAACACATCCCATAGGAAGTTAGAGAAATACCGTTGTATTTCGGATTTCTCACGATCTTCAGGTGTCGTTCTTGTAATAAGGTCCCAAAGTGTTTCACATTCTTTGAGCCATCTCTGAAGAAATAGAGCACCGTCTGTCCTCGAAGACTCGTTACTGCATTCGTTTTTGTAAGTGGGTAGTACGTCCCTTCCGGGAAGAATAAAGTCCCCGGTCCGTATCTTAATTTAAACTGTAGACCTGCCCTCCTGAAGGAACCGAACGTCGGACGGTATGCGTCGTGCTATCATCACTGATATCGGGAATACTTGGGCTAATTAGGTCTAAACTGCTGGATCATTCTAGTGCCCCTGTGATGTTCCCTTTGACTCCTATCCGCTCTAATGTGCAAGTCTTTTATAGTTTATGCTGCTGTGCGATGTGTATATCGTTGGTAAAAACAATCCTTAGGGATTGCAAGGTATCTACGAGCCGTAAACATGCAACACATTCTTCCGTTAGTCAACACCATTACACATCGCCACAGACTTGTCAACATTTAAGAGGCTTCCAGTGGCCTTTCTACATTTGTGGATCCAATCTGGAGCCACACAAACATCGTTCTCATTCCACACTATTAGCACCAGGTCATCCGCTTACGCCTGCCGAAGTGGCCGTGCGGTTCTAGGCGCTACAGTCTGGAACCGAGCGACCGCTACGGTCGCAGGTTCGAATCCTGCCTCGGGCATGGATGTGTGTGATGTCCTTATGTTAGTTAGGTTTAATTAGTTCTAAGTTCTAGGCGACTGATGACCTCAGAAGTTTAGTCGCATAGTGCTCAGAGCCTCATCCGCTTACGATCTGCACTTAAATGTGTATTCTCGCAAAGTCCTGTCAAGTGATAACTAAGACGTCAACGTGACGGATCGAGGGCCAGTGTATGTGATATCACAGGTAAGGGACATCCTTGACTGACGGATCTCGCTACGATGAGAGATTTTGTCGTACGTCCATTGACGAGAACGTTGACGGAGGCGTTGAAAAATAGCCGCATCATGACAGTAATGTATGGTCGAGTAAACCGCATGTGTGTCAGGATTTCTGCGAGACAGTTGTGGCTTAATTTGTTAAAGGCTTGATCAAAATATTTCGACTACAGTGTTCCACGGAGGCGGCAGGCCTTTACTAGAGCGATCAAATCGCGATATTCATCAAGGGCCATATGGATGTTTTTAGCTCCGACTTGCGGCGATTAATCGAGTGAGATCATCTGGCACAATACTCATCGGAGGCGTGATACTAATGATATAGTGCATATTTTAAAGTCGCAGTTATGGAGCGTCAATGGTTGGTAGTCCCGTATCCTTGTACTACCCGAGGGGTTGTGAATCGGGACAATCAGCTCCTCCACAAAAGCTGGTGATAAGGACACGTAGGAGACATTTATTCGTCATAGGTAGCAATCCATCGTGGTGCTTTCATATAGCTCAAGGTCCTCTGGAATTCCAAAGGGAGGCCATTTGTTCACGGCGATTTATTTACTGCTCCCCTACCAGTAGCCTCCATCACTTCCTCCGCTGTCACCCCCTCAATCAACAGTACTTCCACCTTGGTTCAGTGATGCCGAAAATCGGCGCCGGTTTGGCGCAATTCGTCCACAAACGTAGGGATACGCACGAAGGCGTCGTTCGCAAGATCTCCAAACATCGTCAATGGCGTTTAACTTCGGGAATGACCGTCGTATCGGTATCCATTGCTGTGTAAAGTTGAGTGTAATTCTACAAAGGAATTCCCTATTTCTTGTTGCGATGTGACGTGTCTGCCATCATCCGTGTCCACCGCATGTACGAGGGCTTTCCGTCGTCTTTTGCTTTCGTTAATGATGTGATACATCGATGGGCGTTCTCCTGCTGTAATCTGGTCCAGTGGTCGAGGCCTGACCACTGTACCTTTCAGGACCCATCGCATGATGGATATAGTTTTGGTCTTTGCTCGTTGTACCTCCGCTTGACGCTCCGGAAAAGGCACTTGTTGGGCGCATTTCCGAAGCACCGTGAAATAAAAGTCCATTGTCTGAAGTCGTCACGCTGCTTGCTGACGACCACATGCCATCATTGCATGGCGTAGCGCCAGTTTGGCGCAATTCGTCCACAAACGTAGTGATACGCACGAAGGCGTCGTTCGCAAGATCTCCAAACATCGTCAATGGCGTCTCGGCAAGCTGGGTCTCTCAGGTGGGTGACGTTTATTTTCCAAGGAAGGCGGCTACACCATGCCTGCTGCTGTCGAAGGGAGATTATACATATTAATGCCTTATGGTCAGTGTAGGATGTAGGCTACAGTTCCGCTTTGAGGACGTCAGGGTTAAGATTTTGTGTAACATATATTCGTTCGAGACGTCTAGCAGAAATGACTCGTCATGTGGGTGTATCCAGGACGGAGGCCATGGACTAACTCCCAGGTGTCAACCAGGCGCATATTCTGCATCAACATTCGTAGTTCCGGGCAAGTACGCAATTAAAACTGCCGCCTTGGATTAAAAGGTCGTGCCGAACTTGGAAGAGCGGAACAATTTCCTCTGAGTAGCGTGAACGCTTTCGTCTACTGTTTGTACCGGATGGTGCATAGATGCTGATAGGTCATACAAAAATGGTTCAAATGGCTCTGAGCACTGTGGGAGTTAACTTCTGAGGTCATCATTCCTCTATAACTTAGAACTACTTAAACCTAACTAACCTAAGGACATCACACACATCCATGCCCGAGGCAGGATTCGAACCTGCGACCGTAGATAGCACGCGGTCCCAGACTGAAGCGCCTAGGTCATACAACTGCTGTCATTGCTAATTCCCGCGCCGACGGTGATACTGTACATCCGTCGCCTTGCTGTCTGCTTTGAGAAATATTGTTATGCTGCTGCCAGTTCGGAGGCACGTGATACGCAGGATTCGTACATGACAGCCAATTCATCGACGTAAGTTTCTTGTAGGCGGACGATGTCGATGTCCACCGCTTGTGGCATATCTTTGAGTAAATACATCTTAATCTGTCACCTTACGATATCGATGTTAATAGAGGCAAGGCGATATGCTTGTCTTCTTTCCGTGGCATGTGTATCGGCCATGGAAGCTTACACCGTCTTCTATTGTGCTGAGAAGATACATGGCTTCTTTCTGTCTGTCGTTGTTGGTTATATTTCTTCTATCTTTAGAGCGGCGCCGCTCCCGCCGTGACGCCTGTTGTGACCGTCGATGAGTCCCCCTCAAAATGATCAGCCTCTCTCCTTGGGACAAGTTCGCCTCGGCCAGGACTTTCCAGCCCCGTCTTTCCTCTTCTACTACCTTGGATTGGCTGCGGACTGATGGTAGCTATGCGTTGTCGAACTTTTCAGGTCGCTCTTGACGTATGCTGCTGTTGAGACGGTGCTGGAGACGGTGGTGGATATGAAGTCTCGGTAGCCTCTGTTCAAATGGCTCTGAGCACTATGGGACTTAACATCTGTGGTCATCAGTCCCCTAGAACTTAGAACTACTTAAACCTAACTAACCTAAGGACATCACACACATCCATGCCCGAGGCAGGATTCGAACCTGCGACCGTAGCAGTCGCGCGGTTCCGGACTGAGCGCCTAGAACCGCTAGACCACCGCGAACGGCCGGTAGCCTCTGTAAGGTGGCCATTTTCCTCCTTCGTTTCCTGATCTTCGTCCTGCGTTTGTATTAAACAGTCGTCCGAAGGGGTGAGGCGTCCTTACTTGTGCCGTTTCGGGGATCGTTGCTTAAGCGTGTGTGTTTCTGTACTTGAATACGGGCGTGTATCTCTGTCGCCACTGTAGTCTGAGACGAAGGTAACCACTGGCACTATCCGACTGTCGATGACCATTTCTCTTGAAATCTCTGTATCGTATTTATCAGACGGTGCTGCTCGGTCGGGTGCGTAGCCACTGCCACCACCGTCGTGTCGTCACCCTCCGTCGTCGGCTTTTCGACGGGAGCCGCGCGGGGATTAGTCGAGCGGTCTAGGCGCTGCAGTCATGGACTGTGCGGATGGTCCCGGTGGAGGTTCGAGTCCTCCTTCGGGCATGGGTCTGTGTGTTTGTTCTTAGGATAATTAAGGTTAAGTAGTGTGTAAGCTTTGGGACTGAAGACCTTAGCAGTTAAGTCCCATAAGATTTCACACACATTTGATCTTTTTTTTTCTTTTTCGACGGGACTATCCAACTGTTCGGTGAGGTCACTGTTCGATTTTGAATTTTGTTCGTTTGTGAGGGAGGGGGGGGGGGAGGATGTCACCACAATTGTTGCTACAGCTTCACCCATCATTCCTTTTACAGTTCTTCGTTGGAGGCATGCTGAGTGAAAGTGACCTTTTTTACTACAACCTGAACAAGTTTTCGGCTGACCACCGCAAATGATTCGCTCTGCAGCCTTCAGTTGTGAGATAAGAAGACACATGTTTTGATACCTCGATCCGTATTTATCACTCACCATTATGTACCATGTAAGTGGTAAAGGTTGACCATTTTTCTGTTATGTGATTGAGTACCCTAGCATAGGGTTGTAGCGTAGCAAGCACGATGTCAGCCGTTACCTCAAGTGGTAGCTCGAATACTCTCTTAATCCAAGCTCTGAATTATCAATAGCTGGGCAGTCCGGAACCGCGCGACTGCCACGATCGCAGGTTCGAAT
The DNA here is from genome assembly GCF_023898315.1 of Schistocerca nitens. Lineage (NCBI taxonomy): Eukaryota > Metazoa > Arthropoda > Insecta > Orthoptera > Acrididae > Schistocerca > Schistocerca nitens. Next base: position 977,907,549 of record NC_064614.1, read on the forward strand.
CCTGCCTCGGGCAATAATGTGTGTGATGTCCTTAGGTTAGTTAGGTTTAAGTAGTTCTAAGTTCTAGGGGACTCATGACCACAGATGTTAAGTCCCTTAGTGCTCAGAGCCATTTGAACCATTTTATCAATAGCTACCGCCCCGGAATGGCTATCAGAATGTTTACATTAAAGTCCATCTTACTGGTCGCGTACGATCTTGTCACACACCGTGTCACAGATCAGTTTGGCGTAAACTACATGCTTGGGATAGAGAAGTGTGTTCCAATCATATGTTGTGGTTCAATTTTAATTTCTTCACGTTTAAACAGCTCCACTTCAGATGCCTTCGGCCGAGCGGATTCATTGTTAAAGCTGATCGTGATGGTAGACTGTCGGTACGAATGATAAATTCTAGTTCGAAAGTGCAAGCAGCAGTGAAGGCTAAGACGAAGTAAACAAATACGTGTGCGCGAAGCTCCGTGGCAGGGACGTAGACAGACATCCTAACTGCACGTCTGCGGAATACAGACTTCCTATTGTATGCATGCATGTCCGGAGGAACATCACATCTTAATTCGGAATAACACAGGAACTGCAATATGCTAAATATCTTAGAAATCTGAAGGATGCTCTAACTTAATAAACGTGATCCTTGTGGCGTGTGTGTTGTAAGAATGGGAAAAGAAGTTTTCCAGAGTGATTAAAATAAGCTATTTCTAAACCTCTTTATATGAGAGGTGATAAGAAAGACTTAGATAATTATCATGCAGTTTCCTCACTCACAGATAATTACCAAATATTTGAAAAAGAAATATGCTCGTGAGTAGCCTCGCTTTTAAGTAGACACAACTTGCTTAGCTTATAACAGTTGTATTCCAGATGATTTTCTCGACTGAGAATGATATTTATGTATTGACCCACCAAGTATTACAAGCCTCAACTAAAAAACATCACCATTTGGTATTTTTAGTGATTTTTCCAAGTGGTTCGATTCCGTAGATCGTGTTACACGTTAAGAAAAACTAAAATTTATGGCCTGAACCGTACCTAACAAATGGAGTGTAAAAAGTTGTGCTGAATAATTCAAACCATGTTATAAACACACTAAATTTTATTGACATGGGACATATTACAAATGGTGTTCCATAGGGTTCGCTTTTGCGTCCACTCATAGCCCTTAAATATGAGAATGACCACTTAACATTCAACGAGCAGAATTGTTACCTTTTGCTGACGATACTAGTTACAGAGAAAGCAGCAGAAGAGATTGATAATGATGTTTTTCGAAAAATTATTAATGAGACTCTCCTTGACGGATTCTTCTCAATTTTGAGAAAATATACTACTTTAAATTTTTTAATTCTGTAGAGAAAATGGAGTCGTACAACAACTGATATATCAGATGAATAGGAGTCAATAAGAAGGGGAGAATGCTCCAGGTATTTGGCTGCATATATTAATAAAAACTTGAACTGGAAAAAGCGTATTACTAAGCTTCTCAAACAACTAAGATTAGATTAATTACCAAAAAACAGAATACTTGACTAACGATTCAGATGAGCTATACATTGAAGGAATGAAAATCAAAAAGGTAAACACTTTCTGTTATTTGGGATCCATTTTAGAAATCGAGGGAAAATCAGAGTCAGAAATCAATAAAGGAATTAGTAGCGGACGGAGGGTCATTGGGATACTTAACTCAGTCTTATGGAGCAGGAATGTAATGAGCAGAACTAAAAAATTAACATACAAATCCATATTAGAGAGTGTGGTTCTGTATGGAAAGGAGACCTGGACAATTAACATGAAGTACATTAAAGAATTACAAGCTCTAGAGTGGACTTCTGGAGAAGATCGGTAAGAATCTCCAAGAAAGAAAAGATAAGGAACACCGAAATAATAAGGAGAATGAAAATAAAAGAAAGAATATATGACGTAATGGATACGAAGAAATTTCAGTCGTACGGGCATGTACGACGAATGGAGAAAACCAGAATACCAAAATTGATACTGGAGTGGGACCCAGAGGGGAGAAGAAGAAGAGGACGACCTATGACCACCTGGCTCCAAAATGTACAGCACACAATGAGGAGAATGGGCGCAGAGGAAGAGGACACACAAGATCGAAACACCTGGAGGAATATTTTGAAAATATAGTTTTATTGTAATATCCAAGTAAATTATTATGTTGGAGATAAGCCTCTGTAATGAGGAAAAGCTCAAAATAATAATAACATTTGCTTTTTGTATATTTACTAGTCTTGGAAATGAATCAGCCTCATGACACATTTAGCATATTTCCTCTGAATAATGTGTTATGGAATGGTATTCTGGGGTAACTCATCACTTGGAAAGACGGTGTTGATTCCACAAAAGCGTGCAGTGAGAATAATATGTCGCGTTCACCCAAGGTCATCTTTTAGGTACCACTCAACGATTGAGGTATTTTAACTATACCATTCTTAATTTCGATTTTTATAGGTGTGGCTCGGCCGGGAGGCCACCGGCCAACTGGTGCAAATCACCTAAGTTGATGCCACTTCGATAACTTCTTTGTCGTTGAGGGTGAAATGACGGTGAAGACAAAACAACACTCAGTTCCCGAGCGGAGAAAATCTCCGACCCGGGTCTCTTGCATTCCGCGCTACTCAGCACTCAGCTGTATAGGCGGACAACCATAACATCACAATCCGTATATTCGCTAATGAAATTCGTCGTACTTAATCCATCATGACTGAGAAGAATAGTAGTGTCAATACCTAGAATAGGCGCTACAGTCTGGAACCGCGCGACCGCTGCGGTCGCAGGTTCGAATCCTGCCTCGGGCATGGATGTGTGTGATGTCCTTAGGTTAGTTAGGTTTAAGCACTTCTAAGTTCTAGGGGACTGATGACCTCGGAAGTTAAGTCCCATAGTGCTCAGAGCCATTTGAACCATTTGAATACCTAGAATACCAGAGCAAAAAAAACCTATTTTTTAAAGCTGTCGGTGGGTCAGAAAGTAGTTCAATAGGCAGCAACAAAAGCTTTTGATCTTTTTCCCAATAACATAAAATGCCTGAGAATTTACATATCCTATAAACTGATTCCACATCATTTTCCTGAAAGGATCGTTCAAATGATGAATGGAACATGTAACTAACTACGATAAAGTCTCCATCATCTGCAATTACCGTGGTCGGTAGCCACACATGGAAGAAGGGAGGGAGATATGGAGGGCAGTGGGTACTTTGGAGGGACACATACCTCCTTCACAGGACAACAGTATAAAGCACCCTGTAAATGCACAACTGCATTCAAATCACAGCTTTGAGCATACCTGTTCGTAGAAGGTATATCGTTCATGTAAAATCTCTCCCTTGCAAACCTTCCCTTCACTCTTTAAATTCAAGATGAAAATCAAAACTATCAATCATGAGCAATTTTTAAATGGTAGGTAGGTGACAAGCAACTGACCAGAACGACCCTGCTGTTAAATTTGCCAAGAGTAGTAAATGCCAAGGTTTCTCGATAAGAAATGGAGCCTCACCATTAATCTCCATCTATCAGTTTGTCTACAGACATAAGATAGGCTAGTCGATACCATTAACAAAGAATTTCACTAAGTCCACATAGACCTACTGGAACACTACATACTGCAGATATTCGTCAAATAATATTTCAACTTCCACAGTAGTTAAGGTTCACTCCTTTCACAACATGTTGTGCTCTTTGTAGTTGCCAGCACAATACGTAGATTGTGATGAGCATCTAGGCAAGAGACGCCCAGTTATTACCTCACATATAACAAACATGTTGCTATAAAAATACTTATGTAACGTAATTAATTTGCTACGGAATGCTCTGAAAGATCACTGATTTTTCAAAATGAATGTTAAAGAGTTTGAGGATCTCTGGTAATTAAAATATATTATAGCATGGTCTCACTTCAATTACAGACAATTACTAATATGTGAATCATGAAATCAGAAACATTTGACTGGAACACTTTTAGGGTGCATAAGACTAACTGCACCAGTTTGTCACTGCTTAATCATTCTCATTTCCGTCAGTTCTCATTACTTTTGTCTGTCTCCGGTTTGCACTCCATTCATATTCTGTACTCATTAAATTGTTCACTCCTTCCAAAGGAATCTGTAATTCTTCTTCACTTTCATTCAGGATAGCAACATCACCAGTGAATCCTTTCACTTTGAAATTTAATTCCATTGTTGAACCTTTCTTTGATTTCTGCCATTGCTCCTTCAACGCATAGGTTGAACAGTTGAGGTGAAAGGCTGCACCCCTGCTTTACGCCCATTTTAAACAGAGCAATTCGTTCTTGGTCTTCCAACTTTACTCTTTCCCCTTGGTTGTACACTGTAATTTAACCGTCTTTCCCTATACATCATTCCGATTTTTCTCATAATTTCGAACACCTTGCAAGAATTTACTCTGTCAATCGCTTTTTAAAGATCGAAAAATCCGGTGACCGTGTCCTGATTTTTCATCAGTCTTACTTTCATTATCAAGCACATTAGAACTGCCTCCCTGGTGCGTTTTCCTTTCCTAAGGCGACACTGATAGTCATATGTTCTCTATTTTCTTTTCCATTTTTCTGTGTATTTCTGTTGTCAGAAGCTTGGAAGCAAGATCTGTTTAGCGGATTGTGCAGTAGTCCTGGCACTTACCTGCCCTTGTCACATTCGGAAATACGTGGGTGATATTTTTTTCGAAAGTCCGATGGTACTGCGTCAGTCTCACAGATTTTACATATGAACTTCAAGGGTCGTTGTTTGCCTCTTCCCTTAATGATGTTAAAAATTCCGATTGAATGTTATCTGTCCCTCTGCCTAAATTTATCTCAAATCTTCTAGAGCTGTTTTAAATTCTAATACTGGTTTCTCAATGTCTTTACACCAATTTACTCTTTCAGCCCAGTCGCTCTATCCTCTGCGTTTAGTAGTGACATTCCTCATCCAAATTTACCTCCCTTGCTTTTAATTTCATCAAAGTCTGTTTTGACTTTTTGTACGCTAAGTAATCCTTTCAACGATTATTTCTTTTTAGATTTCTTCAAATTTTTGTTGCAGCTATTTCGCTTTGGCTGCCCTACACTTCCTATTTGTTCCACTCCTAAGTGATGTATACTGCTGCATTTCTGTCTTTCCTTGAACATTTTTTTATGTACTTCCGTCTTTTTTCTATCAACTGAAATATATCTTCAGTTACTCAAGGTTCATTTACAGTTACCTTCCTTGTACTCATCTTTTATGAGGCGGCAGCCTGTTTCAGGCTTTTCTACTCACATTTTATCATATTTGCACTCTGAATTTGCATACAAGACTCTCTTGCCTCATTTACTTTCCGATTTCATTTTTGCTTTTCGACTTTTCACCTGTATTGTGCATTTGTTACGTGAGTGGTTAGGGGCTAACGTGTCGTATTGTAGCTAAATCATGTCTCTGCACCTAATCTAACATTTCAGTCCTGTAGTAGTTCCTTCTTTAAATTCATCCAGCCTTGACCAGAGAAATTCCTTTTCTCAAGGTCGAAAATAGGTGAAACTTTCGCACACTCTGGAAGAACGGATGTTCACTCAGACTGCAGGTCTCACGCTATCAGAGCGCCTTTCACGTATTATCCTCCTGTCTGAACCTCCACGGAAGACGAGAGGTAGAATCAAAGACTGGGGTCCTTCATAGCGGAATGGAAAACCCCTGTTGGTAGGGATGAGAACTCTGCTCGTCCGTAAACTTTGGGTGGGGTCCTCAGCTGTCCACTTGCTGTTATCCTGTTGTGTGTGGTCTCCAGACACATTTCCTCACGCAGTATGTATATAGCCTTTCGTGTGTCTGCTAGTCTCCAGTCTTTGCCCTTCCCTTTGGAATGCTATGCGAAGCCCAACAAATTTCCCAGACTTTCTGACAAGTCTGTACGTGGGAACGGGGCAACACTTATTTCACGTTGCCATATACAGGGATCTCACTGGAGGATATATCTTTAACTTTATGGTGAGGGCTAGTGAACGGATTTCCAAATCTGTGACAGGAAGAGCACTTTCTGAGATTGGATGGGAAAGATGGTGCCGGGTGTCTTTCCAAGGTCTGAAGGAAGGCTTTTAAACGCCCTTCGTATTCTGATTCTAGCTTCTACTTGATGATGCTACTCTGGACTCTGTACTTGTATGTGTTTTCCTTGATTTCAGTTTCCTCCCAAGTCTTTGAAGTTTCACATTGGAACTTACTCGCATGCGCGACAAGGAATCATAGGATCCACGATTCGTAGTCACAGCAAATCCTCTCCGCCCAGTTACAGTCAGCAGAGGCCACATAGGGTACACCTCGACTTATCCGCAGCCTCCTTGACGGCAATCACGGTAAGACCGCATTTGCAATGAGCACTCCCCAATGCGGATATCGTGATACATTGATGGAAGGAGGGGTGGGGTAACTGCGGGTTTCTATTTTTAGTCTATCTAATTTGATCTGCTTGCTTTACTCTCTGTTATACAGCTTTTTCTGCAATCTTATTCTTGTTTCAGAAGAGATCTTTCGGGGTCCCGGTATCGATTCCAGGCCGGGTTGGGAATTTTCTCTGCACTGAGACTGGGTGTTTGTGTTGTCCTCATCATTTCATCATCATCCTCATCGTTCGTGACAGTGGGTAGATTGGACTGTGAAAAAAATTGGACTGTTGAAATACTAGGACTTTGTACGGGCGCTGATGACCGCGCAGTTGAGCGCCCCACAAGCCAAACATCATCATCAGAGGAGATCTTTTCCACAACGACTCATGTTTTTTTTTCGTTATCGAGTTAACTCATTGGAGCTCACCCGCCTGGTGAGTTTATTTCTGATTCTTTCTTTATTCAGTGGTCTGTTATATGCCCTGTTCGCGTTCATACTTTTTGTGTAATTTTATAGTTTTGCAATCATGATTGAAAGCGTAATTTTTGTCTTGTATGTATCTGGGCACCATCTCAGTCTTAGTCGTCCAGCATCATGCTGATGGCTACTCTAACAACCACTCATTTTCTTATCATTTTTCTGTTTTAATCATGTACATTCATTCCCTAATTGTTTGTTATTTAAGTGCACTAAGCTATTTTACATTTTTTTTGTATTAATATTATTTTACAAGCTCAGATTTCTCCGTTTGTGTTTCCTGAACGGCAGCGACGTCAGTGTCACTATCGTTTAGAACCTTTTGTAGGACATTACTCTTTGCCCTGGTTATTCCTTCTAGATTCAGCAGGCAAATCCTGAAGCAAGGTTCAAGTTTTCTTGTCAGTTGGCCAAGAGAATGACCAGTGGATTTTGTCTGTGCCATTTCAATAGGATGTGCTATTAAATATCCAGGAGATCAGTATGATTGTCTGGCTGCAAGTTATCGCTAGTTCATTTAGTTCACGTCTATAATTAGACACTATCCAGGGGGCACGTGTAGTATTCTACCACGGACGCGAACTAGCCTTACACCCCATATGCAACATAGTCGGACTCCCATAGGTGCATGTACGTAACAACGTGTGGGCCAGGGATTAGTGGGACACTCGTGTCTTTCCGATGTGCGCGCGGTAAATGTGGGAACGAGACGTTATTTTAAATGCGTCCACACAAGACCAAAGTGCTCTTTTTATTTTCTTGTCTGCTGAAAGTCAAACACTGATAGACATTCATAACGAATGAAGAATATGTAGGGGACAGCACGTCTTTCGAAAAAAAATCTGTGTGGAATGGTAATTCAAGAGCCAACCATCTGCTGGAAAGATGATGTCCACCTGATCAGTGGTTACTGGAGCCCATTGCTTATTGATTTCTAGCAACCCGTTGTCTACGTTATTCGGCAACGGTACTGCTCAACGCTGGACAAATTACGGTCTGTAGCTAACGTGAAACTTCCGGGAAACCTGCGCCAAGGGGTGCTGCTGCTTCATGACGACGCACGTCCCTGTATCGCAAATGTCGTAACGCAGACGTTACGCCGAGTCGAACACCCGCCCTATAGTCCTCACGCCTTGCGATTATCCCCCATTCGGTCCATTGAAAGCACCTTGAAGTGTGGAAGATTACTTTCGGACGAGGATGTGCAGCAGGCAGTTACAGACTTCTTCACGCAGCAGGACACAGTGTTCTACCAAACCGGAACCGCTCTGGGGCTAGGGTGTCAGGTTCGAATCCTGCCTCGGGCATGGATGTGTGTGATGTCCTTAGGTTAGTTAGGTTCAAGTAGTTCTAAGTCTAGGGGACTGATGACCTCAGATGTTAAGTCCCATAGTGCTTAGAGCCATTGTTCTACCAAACGAGTATCTTCAACGTTTTGCGATAGTGGGATGATTGCCTCAATACTGATGGCGATTTTTCCTGATTGGTTTACCGGTTTTGCACTGTACGGCTTTCGAATCGAAACTTTTTGATCGCCCCTTATATTTATTGACTCTTCTGGGAACACACACTTTAGGAACTTTTACAGCAAAAACCAACGTGATGCAGAACGCTTCTCTCGAGGTGTGCCACTGGAGTTGCTTGATCAACTCGGGGACAATTTCGTGCTTACTAAATGAACTTGTAACGAAGCGTGCTGCTCTTCTTTGGGTATTCTCTCGCGACCGCTACGGTAGCAGGTTCGAATCCTGCCTCGGCATGGATGTGTGTGATGTCCTTAGGTTACTTAGGTTTAAGTAGTTCTAAGTCCTAGGAGACTGATGACCTCAGAAGTTAAGTCTCATAGTGCTCAGAGCCATTTGAACCATTTTTTGGTATTCTCTATTTCCTCAATCAATCGTATCTGCTACGGATCCCACAGTGACGGGCAATATTTAGGTTCCTGTTCATTGGTTTGCTTATTTTCTTCTGGGGCGAAGTAATTCGATGCGACAGTATGGAGTGAATGATTTGTCTACACGTCCTCACATGCCTGTCTCCTACTGCTACAACGTCATGGCATCCATTATGAATCTAAACTTGAAGGGATATTGTATACACTGGCATCTGTCATTTTTCAGTATGTCCTGCATTTTTCACCTTCTCGTATACTGAAACGCTGATGTTACTTGTACCTTTCCATCTGTATAACAGTGATCCATAATACAATGACAGAAGAGAAGTTGCTGTGCGACATGAGCGAGAGTTGGTAAACGTGTTTCTACATCCGAAAAATGACATCTACTGCAATTTCGCTCCAGTCGCATAAGATTAGCGTTAATAGTGCCACATGAGGATGAAAATCAGGTTTGCTCTAAATACACGTTGTATTGTTCGTGAGCGTTCATTATCTTTGAGATTGGAGGTGGTGAGTTGCTGTTAGTCTAGAATGCCTTTAAGGTGACATAGGCGCCTTTGTCAACACCTCGTTGAGTTTTAAAGAGGTCATATAATAGGGCTAAGAGAAGATGGATGTTTCTTCTGCGATACTGCAAAAGGAATTGACAGGGATGTAGCCACTAAGCATGATTGCTGGCAGCGGTGGCCACGAGAATGTACGGTCGCAAGAAGACGGGATTCCGGACACTGTTGAGCGGAAAGACCATCGTTGATGGTTGGTTGGTTTGGGGTGGGGACCAAACAGCGAGATCATCGGTTACATCGGATTAGGGAAGGGTGGGGAAGGAAGTCGGTCGAGCCCCCTCAAAGGAACCATTCCGGCATTTGCCTGAATCGATATAGGGAAATCACGGAAAATTTAAATCAGGATGGTCGGACACGTGTTTGAACCGTCGTCCTCCCAAGTGCGAGTGCTGTTTGCTAACCACTGCGTCACCTCGCAGTCTTGGGCGTATGGCTCTGGTTAATAGTATTTCATCTCCAGCAGAAATTTGAGCAGCAGTTTGCACCACAATGAGACAAAGCACTGTTAAATTTCGGTTACTGCAAGGACAGCTCCGATCCAGACTCCCTGTAGCGTGCATTCCACTAACCGACTACAAACGTCATTTCCGACTTCAGTGGTGTCAAGCAAGTACTCATTGGATGTCAAGTTCAAAGTATGTTGCGTTTTCTGTTGAAAACTGGTTCTGTCTCGATGCGGTGGCAGTAATGGACAAGTGTTGGTTAGGAGGAGGCCAATTGAGGGTTTGTAACCAATCTATCTGCATAGTAGGCACACTGGACCTGCACCTGGATTCATGGTGAGCGATGCGACTTCGTATGACAGCAGGAGTGCTCTCGCAGTTATCGCTCTCATCATGACTGCAAATTTATACATCAAGCTGGCGATTCGACTTGTTGTTGTGCCATTTATGAACAGCATTCCAGAGGATGCTTTCCAACAGGATAACTGTCGCCCACTTAACATGTCTACAGAGTATCGACTTCTTGCCGTGACTTGCTCGATCAGTAGACCCGCATCGAGTCGAGCATATATGGGACATCGTCGGACAACTGCAGAGTCATCTACTAAGAGCACTGGCCGTCCCTTTATCAGGTGCAACAGGCATCGAACTCCATCCCACAAACTGATATCAAACACCTGTGCAATACAGAGCACGCTCTGGGTATGGTACCGCGTCATAATGCATAAAACTACTGCTCCTGGAGGAAAACCAATGTTTCGGCCACGGTAGCAGCGGCCTTCTTCTCAGACCCAGAAGAAGGCCGCTGCAGCCGTGGCCGAAACGTTGGTTTTTCTCCAGGAGCAGTAGTTTTATGTATTATGACGCGGTACCATACCCAGAAAACTTTTATGTCGACTGATACTGGCCACGGAAGCCTACGCAGTTATACAGAGCATGCTCGTTTACATCGACCATTAATGTACCAGCATTTCACATTTACAATGGCTTATCTCGCGCTTTCATTAACCTGTGATCAGTTAAATATGATATCTGGACAACTTCACTGTTCTACATTTATTACTTTTTGGTGTTGCGACTTTCTCCGTCAGTGTATGTGATCTATAGTCCCTCAAAGTATGTTGGTGAAGGCCCAGAAACATCCTGAGCAGTGATTAAAATCGTTCGTCCTTTTAGCCATGGCTGCAGCTGTGTAAGCGTTTTCGCAGTCGATGCAGATGCTAATGTGATGAAATTGCTTAGCATCTTTTCTCTGCTGCTGCTCCTCCTCCTCTACTCACTTCCTCTGATCCCAAAGTTCTGCATCACATCTCGAGCTAGATCCCGTCTCAGACTTTCTTGGAGCTTAACGCGCCCTTGTAGAGGGCCCAGACAGCTACTTGTACCTCGCGCTGTGCTCCAGCGACAATGGGGGTCGCTGTACAACCGGCGCAGCTCATATAACTCTGCAGAAAACTCGTGAGAAACTCGACACAAGACGCCGCGCCCGGAGCAGTGGAAAGGGGAGAGCCGAGGGGCGGCAATTTTTACATATTTCAGGAACGGGAGTGCAGACTCCCCACGCCGGAGCAATATAAATGCCGATGTCGTATGTCGCGAGCCGGCTCCCGAAGCTTTCAAAGGCGCGACGAAGAGATAGAGGTAGAGAGAGAGAGAGAGAGAGAAAGGAGAGAGGGATGGAGTGAGGCGGCGGAAGTGAGGTAGTCGCCCTGCTCAGCGGCGCGCGCTCTGTCATGGGAAAGGGGTGAGGTGAGGGGTGGGGTTGAAGAGACCGCGCCGCCGTGAATTAGGGATGCTGAAGCAACTCGCCGGGCTGCCGACAAATACGCAATTACGTGGACTCCCTGTCCCGTTGTACTTTCCTCCCATTGTCCTTCTCTTTCGGCGGATCGCATAAGTAATTCGGTTAAAACAGGAGCGAATTACTCCAGGTGAGGGAGAGTCACACTTGAAAGAGACTTCCGCGCCGCGGTCGCCAACGAACTTCACTGTGTTTCTAATAATATTTGCTCTCCGAGTCACTACTCTTCTGTTCTCGAAAGTTTGCTCAATAATTTGCAGCAGAAACTGCGAAGCCACCGCACGTCACTTTTTATTAACTTCAATATATACGTGGATGTTAAAACGGCCTCCGTGTATTCTTTCCCGAAAGGCGATGAGGTTTCATTGTCTTCTAAGTTATGATTCTGTTTCATAATAATGTATTAAGCAGACACGTGTCCTCTTCTGTGTTACAGAAAAAGATAAGGCTATTTAAAGTTGTTGCTTGCCTCCCTATCTGAGCACAATACACGATTTGCGCATAGGCTAGCTATGCCAGTGACTAGGGCACTAGGGATAAGCCATAATCGAGAGACCTCTATCGGCGCTTGTATAATCGTTGTAGTTTCACACACACACACACACACACACACACACACACACATACTGTAACACCATAGCTCTAATGTTGTACTGATTTATTTCGCTTTTGTTTCATTTAATTTTACATCGCTGAGCTTCTGTAAATGTGTGTGATTGAATCGATCACATAAAACTGTATATTTCTTTCTTTGCACAAACTTTGATGTCATGGTTTGGTTCTATGCAATTTAGTATATCAGTCGTTTAAATGCTTTGTCCCATTTGGAGGGAACAAAACTTACTGTATTTTTTGTGTGAATAATTTTTTGTAGAAATGTCTATATGTGCAAATGTTCTGTTTTGTTTAAAATGATTGTTTACTGTTATGTAAACTGCTGATCCTCACTTAGGAATCTTAGTAATTTTGTGTATAAGAGGTAGTGTGGTTCCCCTCGGGAACGGAACTGTGTAGGGCGCGCAAATTGTGGTTGGCCTAGGTAGAGAAGGTGGAACTGATAGTCAGTCGGGGACGAGCTACGAGTCGGGGACGAGCGACCAAACCGTGCACTGCCATGTAAAAGATGCATATTGTGCTGGTTCCGAGAGAGGTTTTTTCTGCTTCTTTCCAATGCCTCGGATGGATGGATAAATAGCTGGAACTATTCTGGAATTTGTATCTATCATCGCCACCAGGAAATGACAGAGTCCAGCAATTCTGCCTGTAATTCCACCTACCAACATGCAGTTACCACCACATTGTGCAATCATTGCATCGGAATGCTATAATGATGTACAGTGTAGGATCAGCTTAATGGATGTGTTAGTGTGTTCAAATATAAGGTAATTTATATCTGAATTTATATACCAACCTTGATTTTTCTCCTCATCATAACATCTCTCAGGTTCCTCTCCGCTTGAACTTAAGTGATTTCCGAGTGTCCTTACTGAAAGAAATTAAAGCCTAGAGTTTTGCTAATTGATGCATCTTGAACATAGTAAAAAGAAAGTTAAAGTTAATGTGGCAAGAGAGTGGGTTAAAGTTAATGATGCTTGATGAAAATAATTTTCCTAGTAAAACTGCTTATTAATGTGTTGTTGCCTACTTCAAAATTAAAAGTTCTTAAGATTGAGGCTTATAAAGTTTTGCTTAGTGAATGATCACATTACTGCCTGTTGTAAATCGCAGAAGGTGAGTCAGTATCTTACGTATATGATAATTTTGTGTTTCACTGTAGTAAAAATGGGAAACTGCAGTTGTGAAACGTTATATACTTATGTTTGCTAAGTGTATGTTTCTCTTGTGTATAGGAAGTGCATATTAATAACCTAACACGATCTACAGTTTGTCTATTGTATTAATGCTGGGTAATTAGTAACGGAAAGACCACTAATTATAAAAAACCATAATTTCTTTAAAGCCTGAAAGTAATAGGGTGTTTCGGTACCTCTTGTAATTTTGCAAATAGTTTCTGCTGCTCTGACTGTTAGTTTCAATCTTACCGTAAACATATGTATGTGTCAGAGTTCATTGCACTCGCGTGTGACAAAGTATAGGTTGTGTTTATTCGTTAAAATTACTAATAACTATTTTCTTAAACGAGAATGTTAATCATTCTCTTGCCTAGTTAGGCTGGCGACCGTTTTCTTTATCAGTTGAACAGTACAGATAGGCAAAATTTTGTTTGTTACTGTTAGAATATTTACGTAATTCTGACTTTCACGTCCGATAAGCCACCTCCGTTAGGTACAATACGGTCAACGTAACAAAATTCCTCTCAGAGGGTAACACTGCTCTGTTGCGTTATACCATAATTACTTTAACAAAATAGTTTTATTTAACAACCTGTTTCCAGCTTTAAGGATATGGTACAGTAGTAGCAGACAGGGAGTGTTATAATACCAACAAACTAACAAAATACATCTATTTGTATTCTTCGCAGGTCACTGCACTGTGGCGAAAGATACCTTGTACTAGTACTAGACATATCCTGTACCGTTGTACTAGAAAAGAGAGCAAGAGAAAGTCAGATGTCATATTGCAAGAGTAACACGTTTTACACATCAGTGTGTATAGTCGTTTAGTAGTTACATCCTCTACGATTTATAAATCTTGTTGGAATGTCACCTATCCCTTCTGCCTTATTCGATGTTCAGTCTTCCAAAGTTCTTTTAAATTCAGATTCTCATACTGGAACCCGTATCCCTTCTGTATCGACTCCTGATTCTTCTTCTATCACGTCTTCAGACAAGTCTTCTCCCTCACAGAAGTCGTCTTTGTACTCTTTCCTCCCATCCGCTCTCTCCTCTGAACCTAATAGTGGCACTTTCATTGCACTGTTGATATTATCGATCTTGCTTTTAATTTCACCGTAGATTGTTTTGATTTTATCAGATTACCTACCTTCCATTAAGAATATTGGTGCACTCGACGACTATGACCTGACTTTCAAATGATAGACCACAGCAATCAGTCGTCCTTTTCTTTCAGGCTTTATTAGGCAAACCTAGATTTCGGCTAGTGCCTAGCCATTATCAAAGTATTATTTCATAGTAGCCATGCATCTGCTAGTACGTCAGTCCCCTGTTGTTCGGGCTTCCGTCTTTGACTTTTCTGTATGCAATGTGAGTCCTTCCAACAGTCATTTCTCTTTCGATATCTGCATATTTTTTATGCAGTCAGATTCCCAGTACTTCCTATTCATTTCATTCCTAAGTGACTTGTATTTGTGTATTCTTGAATTTCCCAGAATATTTTTGTACTTCTTTCTTTCATCGATAAGTTGAAGTTTTTTTTGTGCATTGTTTCTTTTCAGTTGCTTTCCTTGTAAATACGTTTCTCTTCCCAACTCCTGTGACTGTCCTTTTTAGATATGTCCATTCCTCTTCCACTGAACTGCCTACTGAGCTATACCTTAGCACAGTATCTACGAGGTGCATTCAAGTTCTAAGGCCTCCGATTTTTTTTCTCCGGACTGGATAGAGATAGAAACATGCGCATTGTTTTAAAATGAGGCCGCATTCATTGTCAATACGCTCCAGAGATGGCAGCACCGTACAGCAGATGGAATTTTACCGCCAGCGGCGAGAATGAGAACTGTTTTAAATACTTAAAATGGCGACGTTTTCCTTACTTGAACAGCGTGCAATCATTCGTTTTCTGAATTTGCATGGTGTGAAAGCAATTGAAATTCATCGACAGTTGAAGGAGACATGTGGTGATGGAGTTATGGATGTGTCGAAAGTGCGTTCGTGGGTGCGACAGTTTAATGAAGGCAGAACATCGTGTGACAACAAACCGAAACAACCTCGGGCTCGCACAAGCCCACCTGGACCTTAATGGCCTCCAATACCTGCGCCTATACCCTTTCGTCTCGTGTTTGTAGTTCCTTGCGCTACAAGCTACACGACTCACTTAGTGCTTGGAAATCCCCAAGATGCTGTTCTGAGATTCTGAAAAAAGTAGGGGTAAGCTATATGGAGAGACAGGTAATATACAATATGTACAACAACCAAGAGGGAATAATAAGAGTGGACGATCAAGAACGAAGGGTGTAAGACAAGGCTAGAGCCTTTCTCCCCTACTCCTCAATCTGTACATCGAGGAAGCAATGATGGAAATAAAAGAAAGGTTCAGGAGTGGAATTAAAATACAAGGTGAAAGGATATCAATGATAAGATTCTCTGATGACATTGCTATCCTAAATGAAAGTGAAGAAGAATTAAATGATCTGCTGAACGGAATGAACAGTCTAATGAGTACACAGTATGGTTTGAGAGTAAATCGGAGAAAGACGAAGGTAATGAGAAGTAGTAGAAATGAGAACAGCGAGAAACTTAACATCAGGATTGATGGTCGCGAAGTCAATGAAGTTAAGGAATTCTGCTACCTATGCAGTAAAATAACCAATGACGGACGGAGCAAGGAGGACATCAAAAGCAGACTCGCTATGGAAAAAAATGCATTTCTGGCCAAGAGAAGTCTACTAATAACAAATACTGGCCTTAATTTGAGGAACTGTCGGACAGATTTGTGAATGCCGTCTGTTCACCTCCAAAGTTTAAGCGTGTGGCAGCACTACTGAAATCCGGCACTACTAAGTGCTCGTCGACTCGTACCTGCACCACTTCCAGTGCACTAAATCGCCGATCGACCATTTCAATATGCTCTTTAAATTCGGAAACTATATCCTCTCTAATTTTCACCGCGAGACTATTAAACTGTTGTTCCATATCCTCGGATAACTTTATTGCATTATTCTCATTCTATTCGGCCAGATTTTTTGAATGGTTGATTTTGATCAGGTAACTTTTTTGCAAGGTTTTGATTTTTCTCAGATAACATTTGTTTTAGGTTTCTTGTAGGATTCTGATTATTCTCGGATTTTTTTTTATATTTGTGCCTATCTGCTGTACAGTTCTCATTATTTGTGCCATATCGAAAATGGTGCTAACCGTGGAGCTAATTGTCGTTTCAACCGCTCTTTCAATATTGCATCGTAAATTTTTCCCGGAACTGTCCGACAGATCTGGGGATGCCGTCTGTTCACTTCCGAAGTTTAAGCGTGTGGCAGCGCTACTGAAATCCGGCACTACAAATTTCCCGTTTCCCGGTATAGCGCCAGAAGTATTTGGTGCTGCGCTTTCTCCCTTATTCATGATGTTATTTAAATTATTACGCCTACAAACGCTCTTAAACCTGCTACGCGTCTCCAGAAACAATTCTACTTCCGCTGAAGGATTACTATAACACTAACAAACTCTACACCTCGAAAATATTAGACACTGTCTTTCTGAACATTTCAAATGCAACCTAGCACAATCAGTCACTCGTCACAGATCCCCGTACAGCATTAAAATGAAAAGAACCCTCAAAAATACAAGAAAATAAGACACAAAATATAACGCAAAGAAACGCAGATCTCCAAACAACGCTTTGAACTGATCAGAAATTTCGTCTCTGAACATCGTGAAAGTTGTTCGAGCGCTAGACAACTAAAACTGTGCGGTTTGTACATCCTACCTACTGACCGCTTCTCATTACCGCCACTCGTAGTCGCATCCTATAGCAGCGGTCAGCCTTACAAATGAGTTATAGAGAAACAGAATGCGTGGCTTTTTAAACTTACTGAACTACCGAATGCCAATGTAAATAAGCGCTCTGATATATTATTTCACAGTCAATGATTTAGGGTCACCAACCAACGAAGATGGGAATAAACTAATTACAATTATTAAAAGAAATTATTAACTAGTTGCATAGTAACCATTAAGATGTCAGTATTCTCATAAAATGAACATTGAAATTAATTTACTCAAAAGTGTGATCATACTGAATGAAATAAGTAAGTTACATTAAAAAATAATTCTTTAGAATATAATTACAATTCAGAATTTGGGCCTGCAAGAATACTACGCTTTGGTAATGACAGGTTGGGCGGCTGCGTTGATGGACACTCATGAAGTATAAACATAATTTATTTTAAGCGAAATCACAAGTTAAACAATATACAATAAACAGATTGTAATAAAGCTTGCCGTTACCCAAGTTAAAATAAACACTGTACCAAATGGCTGAATGCTGACGGACCACATGAAGGGGAAAGTATGTGAAAGTTCTGGAAAGAGGATAGGATAAATGCACGTACTTACACAAGATCCAGACTAAAGAACAAAGCTCAAGATACATTACTACTGACTCTTTGGTGAAGAAGTAATCTTTCGACAAATGCAATCGCTTAAAATATTCCGACGTAAACAATCCGATGCAAGGTGGGGGGGGGGGGGGGAGGGAGGGGGAGCCGACGTGGATACTAGATTTTAAAAAGGTGGCACATTTACCAGATGCCTCAACATTTTCACAAAACAGTTAAATTACATGCGCGACGCGCAAAGAGAGATAAAATGAAGTGCAAGAAATTTATCCCTCGATGGACACAGAGAGCTCAGGGCTCAACTGGCTCGTCCAAGCTCCTAGTTCAGACTAACAAAGCAAGCACGCTAACCATTTGGAATTTCACACAGTAAAACACACTAAAATCCATTAATTACACTGAACATTCAACACAACCTAAATTCAATCAAGGGAACACGACTGATTACTGTTGAACATCAAAGAAGGCAAGTTCGCACCATGTGGTGCGAAACATAAAGGCAAATTCAAACCGCAATAATAAAAGGAAACATTCACACGGGAATTTAACCATGCATGCCTACACATTCAGGAAAATGTACTGTAACGTAATGTCAGCATCATTAGATGGCAAGACTTTGCGCACTAGAAGTCCTGGTAGCACAAAGAAAGTAACAGAAGGCTGTTATTAACACTCGTAAATTGCACCATGGCAAACTTTGGATCATATAATGAACTTATCGCTGTAATAAAAGGTGAACTGTGCTTCTTCAGCTGGCCTGAAAACTTGCACAACTCACTCTAAGCTCAGTCTTAAGCTACCGACCTCATTCACCGACTGCACAGCGTCAAGTGCTTAACCACCCCTGAGAACAACGAATCTCCAGAGGTAGTCAGAACAGACCAAAGGGGTTGCTTCCGGTACCAACCTACATCACAAACATCTTTGCTTTGACTGAAAACCTAAAGGGGCCCAGACTGACCACAGCAGACAGGAAGTTCCATACTACTAGCAACAAATAGAAACACGGAAAATACGTTCACATGCACTTTCACGCAGACGGTAATGAGAAATATGGAAATCTAGGAGCATAAAATATAGTCAATGTAAATCTAATTGAGGGCTTGATGTGAACAATTAGGTAATTTAAGTACTTTTATAGTAGTGTATTACATAGAGACCTCTCACCACCCTATCATTGAAATGTTCACAGTAACTCATTCTCTGCCCCATCGTCCTATTAATAGCGAATCCTAGTCCCATCATATCATTTTCTGCTCCTGTTGATGTTACCCTGTACTAATCTGACCAGAGATCCTTGTCTTCTCTCCATTTCACCTCACTGACCTCCATTATATCTAGACTGAACCTTAGCATGTCCCTTTTCAGATTCTCTAGCTTTCCAGTCACGTTCAAACTTCTGATATTCAACGCACTGACTCGTAGAACGTTCCTTTCGTTGGTTGTTAAAACTTTTTCTCGTGTTCACCTCATGCCTGGCAGTCCCCTCCTGCTGATCCGGAATCTTTTACCGGTGAAGTACACCACTACCACCTTGTCCAAGTTAAGTTTCACCTTGTTGTGATAAGACAACTCGGTGGTCAAGTCCATCTGCTCTGAGGTAATCGTATATTGGTCTGTCACGAAGAAAGTGGTGTCATCTGTGAAATGGGGCAATTGGACATTTACAGATCGTAGGCAGGTCATCGACGTGAAGGTCGAACAGAAGAAACGCGGCAGGCACTTTGTGTACCAGTTTCGTTAATCATTACCCTGTGTTTATCATTCTGAGTCTGGCAAAATGTAAATTCAGTCTGTAAAATGTTACTGATACTACAAAACAACGCGCCTGGCGGTAGGGTGCGCTGTGCACGTTGCATGTCTCTTCTTACTAGCTCGGTGACGATTTTTAATTCATTATTAATTTCTGGGCTGCGCGTGAATGTGTAGAGGTTTGCAGACTGAGCAACATGAGATGTTTCGGCGTAGCAGGGCGGTGGCCAGTTCATGGTACCACATCTAGGTTGGTGTAAGATTCTGGGAAGTGAGGTAGGGCCCGAACCTAGAGGGAGTGGTAAGCATTGTCCTTTGATAACGAATGCTGTTGGCTGTGGTCCGGCCAATAGCGATACGGTGTCGCGTGCAGGATTCGGGGGTAAGTTTTCCATGTTTTTTGACTTCTTGTAGAGAGCGAGGGCCACAGGAAACAAACTCTGGGCCCTGGCCCCGCAGCAGTCCTATCTGACCATCTCGAACCAAGTTACGAGGCGAAGGACGTTGGTGAGAGAGCTTGGGGTTGGCGTAATGTTGTGTGACGTCAGATCGCAACGTTGAAATGAATAGTTTTTGGTAGTTGGGCAGAGTTTCATATTGTCATTGGAGGCTGGAAAAGCCAGCTTGCTTTTGGTGAGAAATTTTGCGACTGCCGACTGGCACCGATTTGGCGGCAAGGAATACGCAGGGCGTAAGTGACCGCCGCGTGAGAAGCAATGGCCGCTAGGACACGAAGATGTCCGCATTGGAGAATTTTTTGTTGGTAGGACATGAATGTGCGCAGATCGGCGTGAAGTAGCTGTGCGTTAGAGTGTGCGGCAACTTGAGTCCTCCTCAGAAACTGACGATTCCGTCTCCGCAAAGCGGCTTCCATATCTGCACCGCCCAGCTTGGTGCATTCCAGTCTTACTGACGGTGAGCATAATTCGCAGCACCAGCAGAGTACTTAAATCGATTTCACACTTACGGAATTTATATTGATAGCATGTCTCATCTCTTTTGCACTGCTAATGGATGTGGCTTTGTGGATTTTTATTCAGCCACTTCCTGTCACTGCTCCGATCAAGCATTATGGGATTTAAAAATTTCCTGTTATAACTGAACACTGGGAGAGAGTAAAATTTTAGGAGGGCAAGGAGTAATAAGTGATAGAGACACTACTTCCCATTTAATCTGTATATAAATATAAATTAGAGCTAATTATCACAGGTTTTGATTATTCATTGATATATTCATCTCATATACGTGGTTATGAAAAAATGTGAGTAATGAGTTCAATCATTGTTCCTATTCGACCCCTTCACATACACTGAAGCGCCAAAGAAACTGGAATATGCATGCGTCTTCAAATACAGAGATAGGTAAACAGGCAGAATACGACGCTGCAGTCGGCAACGCCTATGTAAGACAACAAGTGTCTACCGCAGTTGTTCAATCCGTTATTGCTGCTACAATTGCAGGTTATAAGGAGTTAAGTGGGTTTTAACATGGTGTTACAGTCGGCACATGGGCGATGGGATACAGCATCTACAGGGAGCGGTGAAGTGGGGATTTTCCCGTACTACGATTTCACAACTATATCATGAATATCAGGATTCCGGTAAAACATCAAATCTCCGACATCGCTGCGGTTGGAAAAAGATGATGCAAGAACGGGCCAACGACGACTGAAGAGAGACAGAGGTGCAGCCCTTCCGCAAATTGCAGCAGATCTCAGTACTGGGCCATCAAAAAGAGTCAGCGTGCGAATCATTCAACGAAACATAATCGTTTTGGGCTTTAGAAGCTGAAGACCCACTCGTGTATCCTAGATGAAAGCGCGTCACTACGCCTCACCTGGGAACGTCAACACCGACACTGGGCTGTTGATAACTGGAAACATGTGGCGTCGTCGGACGCGTCTCGTTTCAAATCATATCGTGCGGATTGACGTGTACGGGTGTGGAGACAAACTCGTGAAACCATGGACCCTGAATGTCAGCGGGGGACTGTTTAAGTTGGTGGAGCCTCTGTACTAGTGTGGGGAGTTTGCAGTTGGAGTAATACACGTCTAGATACGACTCTGACAGGTGACACGTACGTAAGCGTTCTGTCTGATCACCTGCATCCATTCATGTCCATTGTGCATTCCTACAGATTAGGGTAATTCTAGCAGGACGATGCGACACCCGACACGTCCAGAATTGCTACAGAATGGCTCCAGGAACACTTTCCTGAGTTTAACCACTTCCGCTGGCGACCAAACTCCGCAGACATAGAGATTATTGAGCATATCTGGGATGACTTGCGGTGTGCTGTCCAGAACAGACTTCCATCTCCTCGTACTGTTACGGATTTAGGGAAAGCCCTGCAGGATTCATGGTGTCAATTCGCTCTAGCACTACTTCAGACATTTCGAATCAAATTAATACTTTCAACTGATAATGGGCGTTAATATATATCTATATATATATCAACGGGGACAAGTGAAAATGTGTGCCCTGACCTGGACTCGAACCCGGGATCTCATGCTTACGTGGCAGACGCTCTATCCATCTGAGCCACCGAGTGCACAGAGCATAGCGCGACTGCAGGGACTATCTCGCTCACGCCTCCCGCGAGACCCACATTCTCACCTTGTATGTCCACACACTAAATTCGCAGTGTCCCATCCCAACACATTCATTACTCGTGGAAGACATTCTTTGCAAGTCCCGTAAGAGTTCCGGGAATATATGTGCATCCGCATAGAAAAAGAAGCTCATCGCCGGTGTTGCCAGAACTATATACTTATATGGATATGGTGTTTTCGGATAGGTCCGAAAGAACAGACACCGTATCCATATCAGTATACTTCAGACATTAGTCGTTTTGCGACGCTTCTGCGTTTTTGCGCGGGTCCTTCATGATATTAGGAACGTGTACTAGATTCTTTGGCTCTTAAGTTGTACGCTTCTAATCTAATTGATATCTCAATCCTATTGGATCGAATTGAAACAGTGGCACATAAAGTGCCCTCCGCCACACACCGTTGGGTGGCTTGCGGAGTATAAATGTAGATGTAGATGTAGATGTGATAGTGGATCCACGACGATTATAATGAGATAGGTAACCAATGGTTGGAAATATACATTTATTGTCTTAGGGACATAAACAGTACATACTGCACAATACAGCTTACCTCATAGTAATCGCTCAAAGCGACGACCGCTAGTCTCAGTGCACTTGTTACAACGGAAAAGGAAGTTCTGCCGCAAGTCTCTCAAAGATCCCTTGTGTCCCTTGTACCAGGAGACAGAAAGCTTGAACCCTAACAAGCAGATCTTCATCCGTTTCTATGGGGATTTCATACATCAACGTCTTGACATAACCCAAGAGGTGTGAGATCCGTACTGGCCTTGGGAGAGGACCTCCCCTTCCAAACCGGCGATGAGGGTACGTGTTGTCCAGGTGCTCGTGGGCATTAAAATCAACGTGGGCTGGTACACTGTCGTGTTGAAACCACATCCTTTCACGAAATAAGGGTACAGACTCCAAGAACTGTGGTAGCATAATCAGAGAAGCACCTTGTAATGTGGATCAGCCAGTAAGGTCCTATCACGTTATCTTGAACGATGTTGTGTATGCTGTGTATGTCTATAACAATAAATATGCATTTCCAACCACTGGTTCCCTGTCTGAGTATAATCAGATGTGGACCCACTATCACTTGTGTCAGTTATACCCAAAATATTTGTTACACTCTGTATATACTTGAAGATATTTGCAATCAGCTCAAAAACATCACCAACATTATCAGTCAGTGTCAAATAATTGTTTTGAAAATCCCCACTTTAGGAGCTGTGCCTAGGGACAATTTTCGCGTTATCTATTTCAGGTTGGGCACCAATATCTGGAGGTTAATTCTTGAAGAGAGGGACTGCCCACAGTTAGTTAAGGAGGGCTAAGAACAATTCGTCATAATTGGGTTTTGCAGAAAACTGGCGTACCTGTCTCTGATTGGTTGTCTTGTTTTTGGCGCGCGATTCAAATTGCGTTGGAGCAACACGCCACTAGTATTACTTGATGGTGTGTTGCTGGAAAATTCATTTCCGGTAAGGTGATAAGAGTCCACATCCGCTGCGTGCGCCAGGACTGATGCTATAAATAGCACACTGTTCTGTCTAGCGCATTCACTTGGTTTGAGTGAATAGCCACTGAGGCACTGCTTCTTACAATGATGCGTAAACGTTGTTTTCGTCGTCGCCGGCGAATGCTGGTTTACAAATCACTTGTCAATGTGGACGGCACCCTTGGTGCTTCGACATCTTCTACGAAGGGTAAAAAGAACGAAATAAGAGGAGTAGGTAAAACTACTCAATTTGTTCTTATTCACGGACCTACTTTATTTTGTGGTGCGAGGTTTAATTTTTCTTTAATGAAAGTTTCTTCTTCTTCCAGTTTGGGTAACGGATGGTTAACTGTAGCTTTCGTTGCTTGTAACAATGCAGGAAGAGCCGGTTGAAATCCTTTGAAACACGGCTTTAGGTTCCTCTGGGAAGCAGTTAGTTATACAAATTTCAGAGTTCACACGGTTTGGAGAAGCTGTATCAAAGATTGAGCTTTCAATATCAGGAAAATATTCAGCTTCTTAAATCAGGCTGGTACCGTAATTTGTAACTTTCTCCATCTGTACAGGTCTGGGAAGAACCAATGGTACCGACCGACAGCTGCGTCATCCTCATCCACCAGGTGCCACTGGCTGTGAATATAGAGGTGCATGTGGTCAACACATCGCTCTCCCAGTCATTGTCAGTTTTCTTGACCAGAGCCGCGACTTCTCAGTCAGGTAGCTCCTCAGTAGGCACCACAAAGACTGGGTGCGATCCGCTTGCCAACAGCACTCGGCAGACGAGCATGGTCGCCCATCCAAGTGCTAGACAAGCCAGCCAGCGCTTAACTTCAGTGAACTGACAGAAACGTTATCACTGTGGCAAGGCCGTTGGCATCGCAATTTGCGGGCACTTAGAATTTTAGTCGCCCGCATCTCGTGGTCGTGCGGTAGCGTTCTCGCTTCCCATGCCCGGGTTCCCGGGTTCGATTCCCGGCGGGGTCAGGGATTTTCTCTGCCTCGTGATGGCTGGGTGTTGTGTGCTGTCCTTAGGTTAGTTAGGTTTAAGTAGTTCTAAGTTCTAGGGGACTGATGACCATAGATGTTAAGTCCCATAGTGCTCAGAGCCATTTGAACCATTTTTTTTTTTTCAACCAATTTTAGTCGTATCAATTTTCACACGAGTTGGTGACTAAACGAAGAGACAGCACATTAGTGCGTTTATTACAGGCCAAGCCCCACACCTGACGATTCACCGGCATTGCAAACCAGTCTTGAAATTATGGAGGGGAATTTTCATACGAGTGACGGTTGCGTAGATTGTGAGGAGCTCTTCTCTTTTCTTTTCCTTTTTCTTCCAGACACTTGATAATTTACGTATCAGAGTTGGGTTCATTAAATGTTGAATGTTAACATGGAGCAAGGCACGTCACGAGTAAGAACGGAATAGTCTTAAAATTGACAGTATAGTAGAGCCGAGTGAGAATATGAATTCTCGAGAGGCAAGAGAGGGACATATAGTTTATTCTGCGTAGCAGTCAAGACCGACAGATGACTATCATGAAAATAACGTTGCAAATGACCGTTAATTAGCAAACGATGTCAATTCGGTGGATATGACTGTGGTGTCACCGCCAGACACCACACTTGCTAGGTGGTAGCCTTTAAATCGGCCGCGGTCCGGTAGTATACGTCGGACCAGCGTGTCGCCACTATCAGTGATTGCAGACCGAGCGCCGCCTAACGGCAGGTCTAGAGAGACTTCCTAGCACTCGCCCCAGTTGTACAGCCGACTTTGCTATCGATGGTTCACTGACAAATTACGCTCTCAATTGCCGAGACGATAGTTAGCATAGCCTTCAGCTACGTCATTTGCTACGACCTAGCAAGGCGCCATTATCATTTGCTATTTATCTTGTGATGCATGTACCGTCAAGAGCGATGTTCACCAATTACGGATTAAAGTATTCCAGAAGCTAGTCTCCATTACTTGTCCTGTTCCAGACCTCACGCCATCCTGCGTGAGCTTAAACGCGTACCTTTCGGCTTCCTCTCATTGTGGGTTGGCGCTCTGGCCAATCCACAACAGTGACTATGCGAGTGAAATGGAGAAGGTTGTTCCACAGTACGTCGGGACCGTGTAACCATAGGTAACCCGGAGGAAAGACAATAAACGGACCTATATGCAACTGACATCGACTCGCCACGTTCCAGAGCATGTTTGCCAGATAGAAGCAGTGAGGCAGGAACTAATCAATTCAATTTAACAGACTTTCTAAAAGAAATGAGAAGGCAGATCCTGCAGCTGAGTTACGTAAGCTCAGAAATGAGTAAAACATAATGAAGAAATCAGGAAAGGAAATAAACTGATAAGCGGAGAAGTGCATACAGGAAATTAAACATGGCAGAGAAGAGTAGCCAAGAAATGGCGGAAAAGACCAGACAAGAGAATAAGACTCTGGAAGAGAGTCTATAGAACGAAATTGGAGACATAAGGAAGGAACTAAAGTACTGAGCAAAGTGGCAAAGGTATCTGAGGAAAACGCTTTGAAATGGTGACGGTCGTATATAATGAAAAGTACATGTCACTGTTACACAGAGATTCGTGCTAAGAATTTCTTTAGTATAGAACTAACGAAATGCCGAATTAAACCTCAGGGAACTTACCTAATCCGTTATTAGTAATATCTGTACTACACCCATGTACACTGTGCGTCAAAGAAACTGGTATAGGCATGCGTATTCAAATACAGTGATAAGTAAACAGGCAGAATACGACGCTGCAGTCGGCAGCGCCTATATAAGATAAGTGTCTAACGCAGTTGCTAGGCCGGCCGAAGTGGCCGTGCGGTTAAAGGCGCTGCAGTCTGGAACCGCAAGACCGCTACGGTCGCAGGTTCGAATCCTGCCTAGGGCATGGATGTTTGTGATGTCCTTAGGTTAGTTAGGTTTAACTAGTTCTAAGTTCTAGGGGACTGATGACCTCAGCAGTTGAGTCCCATAGTGCTCAGAGCCATTTGAGCAGTTGCTAGATCGGTTACTGCGGCCACAATGGAAGGTCTTCAAGATTTAAATGAGTTAGAAAGTGCCATGGGACACAGCATCTCCGAGGTAGCGATGAATTGGGGATTTTCTCGTGCGATGATTTCACAACTGCACCGTGAATATCAGGAATCCGGTAAAATATCAAATCTCCACTCGTGTACCCTTGATGACTGCGTGACACAAAGGTTTACGCCTCACCTGGGTCCGTCAACACCGACATTGGACTGTTGATGACTGGAAACATGTTGCCTCGTCCGACGAGTCTCGTTTCGGATTGTTTCGAGCGGATGAACGGGTACGGATATAGAGGCAACCTGTTGTCAGCAGCGGACTGTTCAAACTGATGGAGCCTCTGTAACGGTGTGGGACGTTGGCAGTTGAAGTAATATACGCCTAGATTCGACACTGACAAGTGACACGTACGTAAGCATCCTGTCGGATCACCTGCTTCCATTCATGTCCATTGTACATTCCGACAGACTTGGGCAATTTCAGCAGGACAATGCGACGCCTGACACATCCAAAATCTCTGCATAGTGGCTCCAGAGTTTAAATACTTCCGCTGGCCACCAAACTCCCCAGACATAAACATTATTGAGCATATTTGGGATGCCTTGCAATGTGCTGTTCAGAAGAGCTCTCCACCCCCTCGTACTCTTACGGATTTATGGGCAGCTCTGCAGGATTCATGGTGTCAGTCCCATCCAGCACTAGTTCAGACATTACTCGAATCGATGCCACGTCGTTTGCGGCACTTCTGCGTGCTCACGGGGGCCCTAGATGATATTAGGTAGATGTAGCAATTTCTTCGGCCCTCCAGTGTATAAAGACGTTTAACGTTGTTACCAAAAATCTCGAAAAGGAGATGGCCAATTTACTTCAGATTGTTACAGGATACTCTACTAAACGTTCAGACAGACACAGGATACAAATTTTTAATATATATGGTATATAATAAGTACATATATACTACATAAAAGGTCTCAACGTTATGAGCAAAAATCTCTTGATGGATTTGCTTCAGATTTTTGCGCAATAATTTAATAAACGTTCAGACAGACAAAGAATATAAAATGGCTCAATACTACTAACAAAGGTGTCGGAATGTACTTGATTGATTTACTAAAAATTTTTACTCGATACTCTAATAAACGTTCAGATGGACATAACCTACATATTTTTTAGTATACTGTATATAAGACATATGGTATATATACTAACATCAAAATGTTCGCCTTTTGATATACTATGTGTGTCTCAGCAAAAATGTCTGAAAATAGTTGTCCGATTTACTTTAAATTTTAACACAATGACATTTGGACAGAAAAGGGATATATATATATATATATATATATATATATATATATATATATATATATATATTAAAAAATTGTAATCAAAATTCTGTTAAATCCGATTGCGAGAGAGAAACTGCAGAGCTGTTGTGTGAAAATATGCGGTTTGAGTTTCGTTCTCGCAGTCGGCTTTAACAGAAAAAAGGTATATTGTATTTACGGTTGTTTGGTTTAAGAGTGGAATACTCTATACCGTCTGAAGTTTGCAGTACTACCATTTTGCAGAATAGAACTACTTGAAATACTGTTATTGTAGCTGTTATCCTCACAGATCCAAAGAAGCAAGCAAGATTAGGGTGTAATGTCTAACCGACATCAAGATAATTAGAGACAGAGCACAAGCTCGGAATGTCCCAAGGATGGGGAAGCAAATGGTCGTACGTGGATTTTATCCTTCGTCCTCCCGAAAGCCAGTCCACTTCTACTAACCACTGCGCCACCTCGCTCAGTTTACCGATTCAGCAGCGGCAAAGATCTCTCATATCCCGTATGTCAATGATTCCAACCAATTTGCCTCTTAATTTTTAGCGACTTCAACTCCCAATCAAGGTTTCGCTGTCAATGACAATACACAAGGCTCAAGATCAGGGAGCAGCGCAGGGTCTTGTCACGATCCGCGCGGCTCCCCCCGTCGGAGGTTCGAGCCCTCCCTCGGGCATGGGTGTGCGTGTTGTCCTTAGAGTAAGTAGTGGGTAAGCTCAGGGAACGATGACTTCAGCAGTTTGTTCCCATAAGACCTTACCACAAATTTCCAAAAATGTCAAGGTCAGGGAGACGGGGTAGATGGGGGGGGGGGGCAGATGAAGGTAGAGATCTGGAGAAGGAAATAGGCATGGAGAGGGGAAAAAGAGAGATGGACAGAGAGAGGGAGGTGAAGGAGGAGGAGATAGGGAGATACAGAAGGAAGGAGGAGATAGACAGAGAAAGGGGGAGGAGCTGATGTACAGAGAGAGGGGGAAGATGGAGATGAGGACATACATCCAATTCCCATAAACAATCGTATTTAGCAGTTGCAAAGCACTCTGGGTTATCTAGTGTTTTATAATGAGCACATTTCCGTTCTGGTTTTGAGGCTGACCTTATGAGTGCTGGATACTAAATACAATTTTGTAGTCACAGTGGCAAGTCGGTGGATAGTTTGGAATGGAAAGATCATACCCGTTGGCAAGTGCCGCAGCGGACGGCATAAAAGAAGATAACAAATTAGAATTATTGAAAGAATACTGGATTTATTTATCTTGTTACTGCTACTATTTTTAAACTTTCGGGCTTCTCAACTAATTAACATTTCTTAATGTATTTTCTTCTTATTTTATCAGTTTAGAGTGTGCGTTGGAGAACACCGCTGCTGTTTTCGCAAATTACATTGTAAGAAATACTGCAGCCTGACAGAAGCTTTCCTGAAATAATTTTGTTATACCATTCCTAGTTTCGGGCCTGAGTCCATTGTCTGATGGTAGTGTTGACTTTTTCGCAAATTATACATGTGTGTCCTAAAATATAACAAAATTTTCACGATGCTGATTTACATTGTAAAATTTAACAAAGTTGTGTGATGATATCCTTTTACATTTATATATGCTCTATACGTTGCACTTACTTCCTGAAAAGCCCTTTTTTCGTATTATAGGGCAGGGTTTGATTTTCTTTTACAGTTCACATTCATCAATGAAATGAACTGAAACCAAGAATCAACCTAGCATATATATATATATATATATATATATATATATATATATATATATATATATATATATATATATATATATATATATATATGAAGAAGGCTCAATCTAGCAAAAGAACAGTAAAGCATAATTATTAAAAGCAAAACCATAAAAATGAAAAAAATTAGAATGATAAGAAGTTAAATAAAATTAATGTCTAGTAGTAATTATTAATTAAAAAGTTCCAAAAACGTAATAAATTTAAACTGAAAGAAAAATAATCAACATCAAAATACTATCTAGTTACATTAAAATCATTTATCAACATCGGCTGCTGTTTTGATGTGCCAAACAACGTTATATGTGTACAGATATGTTATACTTCTGCTGTTACTTCAAAGATAGTTTCACATTGTGTAAATAATTTTATACAGTTAGACATTTTATAATTTATGTTCGAAAGATAGTGGCAATGGCCAATGAAGGATGTTCTCTCTCTATCAGTTAATTACTATTCTATCGTTTCAAATTATATGAGTCATATGAAATTTGAGAGATAAATTTGGTTTTTTTTAAAATTCTACTTGATCATTAAGTGTCCAGCTAGGTTTACTGTGAATGTGATCGTATACTTCTAATTCCTCTAACAAATTCATCTGTAATATTTGTAAATTTTCTTCGATGCCTATGTCTGTGTTCCCATGTTGGACCAAGTGAGTAGCGAAAGTTGACATACTTACGTTGTTGAATCTGAGAGCATCCATGTGTTGATAGAACCGTACATCGAAACTCCTATCAGTTTGTCCAGTGTAAAATTTGGGTCACCAAGAACAATTTAGTTTATAAATTCCAGACCTGTGGTGTAGATCAGTTTTTAGATATAAGCCTCGAACAATTTTGTGATACATTTTATTGTTTTTGGAAAAACTAATTTTAATATATTTGGCACAGAAAAGGTTTGCAATCTGATGTAACACTTTACCAGTGAATTGTATGCAGACGTATTTCACATAGTTTTATGGGGGTGTTTGGGCTAAAGTACTGTTTGCTTTGGACTTAGAGCTATCTTAGATACTATATTTGTCTTTTATTCTATTGTGAAGTTGAGATTGGGTTTCAGATTTGTTACCAATATCGTTTTATTGTTTTTAGTTCTTGCATTTTAACTTCAGTGTCAAAGTGATTTTTTCATTCTGTAGAGCATAGCCCTATAATATGCCATTTTGTGTTGCTCATGGCGACATGATGAGCTGCTGATTGTGACACCTGATATAGTGGGATTTCCGTATATTTTGTCCACAGCTCCTCGTTTAGTGCTGCCTCTTGATCATGGGGTCCCAGGCTCGATTTCTGGTCGAGTTGAGGATTTTCTCTGTATGTGTTGTCCTCATCATTTCATCATCATCATTCGGGACAGTGGCTAAATTAGATAGTGTAAAAATTTGACTATGTAAAATTGGGACTTTGTACTGATGACCGCGCAGTTGAGGGCCCCACAAACCAAACATCATCATCATCATCTCTATATTTTAAATTTACGTTTTATGTTGAACAGTAAATTTTATGTTTTGGTGTAATTTGTTAAGCTCTTTTGCAGACTGACCAATTTCCTCCACTGTTCCATCCATTTTATGAACAGGGAATGGCCTTGCAATGGACAGCTGCCTAGCTAACGTGTTAGCCAACGTTATGGAACAGTAGAAGAAATCGACCAGTTTGCAAAAGAGCTTAACAAACTACACCAAAACATAAAATTTACTGTAGAACATGAAACCGATAATGGGATAAATTTCTTGCATCTAAAAATTAGTAAATATAATGATACACATAAATTTAAAATTTACAGAAAACCCACAATAACAGATGTCACAATCAACAGTTCATCGTCTCACCTCGAGCATAGCAAAATGACGTATTATTGGACAATACTCAGCGAGTGAAAAAATTCCTATGCCATTGAAAATAAAATACAAGAACTAAAAACATTCAAACCAATAGCCCAAAATTACGGTTACATCTCTGACACCATCACTAAACTTCACAATAGAATTAAAAACAAGTACAGCGACAACGATATTTCCAAGTCCAGCACAAACTGCACTTTATCACAAATAGCCATCTCAAAACTCTGAAATATGTCTGCATACCATTCATTGGCAAAGTGTCATAACAGACTACAAACCTATTCCGTTCCAAAAATAACAGAATTAGTTTTCCCACAAAAAATAAAATTAAACACAACATTGCTCTCATGTTACATTCAAAAACTGAAGCAAACCACATGAGTTTCGATGAACGATTCCGTGTACACATGCATGAACTCAGGCTCAACAGCTTAAATAAGTAAATTTTCGGTACGCACTTGGCGCAACACGGAAACACAGACGTGAGTGACGAACTAAACTTACAAAGATTACATTTTGCCGAAAAAGAAGTACAAATGAATGTATTAGAGGAATTATAAACGTACACCCTCCTTGACATAAAGCCTGATTGCATACTAATGATCAACTAGAATTTATGAGACCAATTGTACCACCACTCCTATAATTTGAAACGATAGAAGCAGTAATTAATTGATAGACAACATCCTCCGTTGGCCATTGTCAGCATCTCTCAAACCTAAATTATTAATTTTCTAATTGTATAAAATTATTTGTACCAGCTGGCCTGTGTGACCGAGCGGTTCTAGGCGCTATAGTCTGGAACCGCACGACCGCTACGGTCGCAGGTTCGAATCCTGCCTCGGGCATGGATGTGTGTGATGTCCTTAGATTAGCTAGGTTTAAGTAGTTCTAAGTTCTAGGGGACTGATGACCTCAGCAGTTAAGTCCCATACTGCTCAGAGCCATTTAAACCATATCTGTACTATGTAGAAGCATCTTTTAAGTAAATCCAGAAGTCTAACACATCTGTACACGTATGACGTTGTTTGGAACATTAACTTAGGAGTCCATGTAAACATATTTACCCGCCATCTTGTTTTCAGTTCAGTTCATTGAGGCGCGGAGTGGCCGCGGGGTGTGAGGCGCCATATCACGGATTGCGCAGCCTCTCTCGCTGGAGGTTCGAGTCCTCCCTCGAGAATGCGTGTGTGTGTGTTGTTCTTAGCATAATTTAGGTTAAGTCACTTTAGGTAGTGTGTAAGTCTAGGGACCGATGACCTTAGCAGTTTGGTCCCTTAGAAATTCACATACACACACACACACACACACACACTCAGTTCATTGA
This sequence comes from Schistocerca nitens, assembly GCF_023898315.1. Lineage (NCBI taxonomy): Eukaryota > Metazoa > Arthropoda > Insecta > Orthoptera > Acrididae > Schistocerca > Schistocerca nitens. The sequence continues at coordinate 977,940,414 of NC_064614.1, forward strand.
TTAGTATGGATTGTAAAAGAAAATCAAATCTCAGCCCTGTAATATGCAAATAATGGCTTTTCAGGAAGTAAATGCAATGTATAGAGCATATATAAATGTAAAAGGATGTAATCACAAAAAATTATTAAATTTTATGATGTAAATGTAAAATATTTTCTTAAGTGTGCATCACAAAAGTTTTGATATTATTTAGGACGCAAACGTAAAACTTGCAAAAAAAATCAACGCTACCATGCGACAATGGACTCAGGCCCGGAACTAGTGATGTTATAATGAAATCATTTCTACAGATATTGTTACTGATTGCACTGTTTCCTACAGTGTAATATGGTTATACCTTATAGAGGTGGAAGGCAACTTAATTGAAGAAAATCTGTTCCAGAAAACTACATAGCTAAACCATTCATCGTTACTACTCTCATTAATGTTCATTGCTGCTCGATTTTTGGCGCCTGTAGTATTTTATGAAGCAAGAAAATGTTTACATGTTCTGGCGTGTAGGAAATCTATTTTTTTACAGAGGAAGCTTGAGATACCCACCAGAATAGTGTAGTGCACGGCATACTACTTTACGAGACAGAGAAATGGCCCAGAGCTGAATCGAATCCGTGTGCACTATTAACGACTGATGATCTGGTATGCAGGTCGCACCGAACGCAAATTTTAAACAGCTTTCTACATGTATCTAGGCAATTTTAGGCAGTCTCTCCATACACGCCGTAGAAACACGGGACACAAAATGTTAAAGTACGAGAACACGAGAGCACAGGATTCATAAATATGCGATGAATATGATTTTAATACCTCAAAGCAGAAGACGTTTGTGATGACAGGGAAGAAATTCATTTTCAGAACTAAACAGATTCCGTCTAATATGGAGATAGTTGTAAACGCGGAAACTGTACAGTAACTGCTGTGTCAGCGATCATTTTTGTTAATTTATAGAGCGTATATAGAAACCAAAGATGTATGTTTTCCGCTCCGACGCAAAGAGGATGAGAATACATCTGAGAACTATTCGTAGACGAGATTTACCTCACTCGTCCCGTTTAACATTATTTGGAAAAAGCGGGTAGCCCAGTAATTTGACAGATTCCAAAGTGTGCTTCGTTTCTTGCACCTTGCACAGTAAGTGAGCTATGACTCCGACATGAGACGTGAACTAGCCACCAGATACTGCTCAGATATTCAGAAACATTCAGTAAGGTGGACCAGAAGCCTGATCGTGTTTCTTCTCAGGGAGATGGTGCGTACTTGATTCATTCCATAACTCTGTGTGCTCCTGTATGAACTGTATAATGCAGTACGAGTACATCGTGTGTGGACCTTAGGATTCATCCGCTCACTTAGATATCACTCCCGACATTGGTGACTGAGTACATACACGGGCTACATGTGCAGCTGGCCTAATCCGACTGCAAGCAACGCTGCCGTTGTTCACTATTATCATGTGGGCAGCTGCTAGCCGACCCGCCTGCGCTATCGAATTGCTTGTTTGAGATACAAATGGCTTTTTAAAAGTCAGCAAACAGCGGCGGATCGGCGCGTTTGTTATGCGGATCACCGAGCCACGATTGTTGTGTTAAATGAACCAGCGGCGGTCGCGGACAGCCCAGGAGCGGAAGCGTGCGAATAAATTAAATGTCGGAAAACAAATAGGTTTGGCCGGCCACGCCCATGGGATGGAAGTAAGGGGGTTGAGGGGAGGGGGGAGAGGACTGGGACGAGGGGCGGCTGCAAATAGGGTGGGGGCAGTCGTCTCTCGGCGGCTGCATAATTACCAGTCGGCCAGGTCAATGGCCGACCGCCAGCAGTATCTGCGCTCAGCAACAGTCGCTTCACGCAGATTTGCCAACTCAGTTCAAACACCGTGCTGTTTGTTAGAACACTGAGCTGTTCGAGTTAGTCGATTAGTAGTTGTAACCTGATAGTTAAGCCTTGCACTCACACACACATACAATTATCACGGCGAAATTGATTGAATATTGCCTTGTGGATTATGGTTTGTAAGAAATTCTCAACCAAGTCTATGGCCATTCTGGTACACGTTCAAGGAAGGAAACAATAAATAATGAGATATCACCGCATCGTTGCTTACTGGACTGTTATAAGAAATCAAAGAATGAAAAACAAATAAATAAAATCCTTACCCCTGTCAGCACGTTTTCAAAGAGACTTACACAACCACTGTTTTGATCGCGCTCTCTTTTAAGGTTACTTCAGTGTGGAATTTCCAATTTTTCGAATTTCTCCAAATTACTGTTAATTAAAATTCGTTATGTTTGACCTACTTCAAAATATTACGTTATTTAATGATGAATAGCTCTACAGTTAAACAGTCAGCAGTCATTCTAATTATACGAAACACATACTCTCTGCAACACATTTGCCGGCCGTGGTGGCCGAGCGGTTCTAGGCGCTTCAGTCCGGAATCGCGCGACCGCTACGGTCGCAGGTTCGAATCCGGCCTCGGGCATGGATGTGTGTGATCTCCTTAGATTAGTTAGGTTTAAGTATTTCTAAGTTCTAGGGGACTGATGACCTCAGATGTTAAGTCCCATAGTGCTCAGAGCCATTTGAACCCATTTGCAACACATTTGATATATTTTTTACTACATCAGAACCTTGCTTTTCTATTGTTTCGTATCTTTTATGAGTAAAAAGAGTCGTTAATATGTTTTAAACAAACTGAACCCTAATTATAATAACGACAGGCCACCGTTACTTACCAGACTTAATTACAAACTTACTGTCGACCTTTGAAAGAAACTACTGAACTTCTAATCTATTTTTTTCTTTCTAGTAAATTAAATGGCCCATCAAAGCTGGAAATATAATTTACTTATGGTGCACTTGCTGGAAGGTTTCTGAAGAAACTGAAAAAAGAAACCAATAATTTTAATAATTCTGATTTTTCCCTTAGTATAATTCCAGACGTAATTACCTCTATATGACTCATTAAAAATTGCGTTCTTCACATACAAACACGAAAAACTGACTACTCCTCCAACAAAAATTATTTATAGTAGTCTTTTCAGAAAGGAGTTACCGACCACCATTCAAGAACTATTTGATGTAAAATACATAGTATTCTTTCTTAGGGAGACGACCACTGCATAACCTCTAGCTGGCCTCAGAAATATGAGCGAAGAGCGAGTCACCTTTCCATGCAACAAGTTTTAGAACAATATTTATAATAACAGTTTTCTTTGTTGCTATAATAACGTGGTCCCATTCATTTTGCAAATATTTCGCATTTATATTTTTGATATAGTAAAATAGTTTGTTACGTTAATCCACATAAGTTATTTATGCATTCTTTCTTACGTTAAAGCATGTACATTATTTATACTTTCATTTAGTTTGAATGAATGCGGCTACGTTAGACATCAAACCTGGGCGGAATGTTGCAGCTATACGGCGTGCACACCCTGAAGTAACGGGGAATAAGTTTTCAGTTTGCCATAACTGTCGCTGTTACTTTTGAGAGGGCTCTGTTTCTCCAATGTAGGATTCCATGTTGCATAAAAGCAAGTAAAACTGGAATTCAGCACAGTGTTAAAAAATTAAAAAGTCAAAGAATGAAAATTGGTTACCAATCTAAATATATTTATGTTTATGGTTGTTATAGTTCCTACGTTCCTTAGCCATCCAGAAATCTTCCTCTCATTACTTATTGTTAAATCGAAAATCACATCACAATTGTGACTTGTATAAATGGATTGGTTGGTTTTGGGGAAGGAGACCAGACAGGGTGGTCATCGGTCTCATCGGATTAGGGAAGGATGGGGAAGGAAGTCGGCCGTGCCCTTTTAGAGGAACCATCCCGGCATTTGCCTGGAGTGATTTAGGAAAATCACGGAAAACCTAAATCAGGATGGCCGGACGCGGGATTGAACCGTCGTCCTCCCGAATGCGAGTCCAGTGTCTAACCACTGCGCCACCTCGCTCGGTGTATAAATGGAACTGGCATTAATGTTCGGCCACCAATCGTCTTCCCAAAGAAGAACATGAGTCAAGATACGATGGAGGGGTCGGCAGCAGGATCAATATTAGCGTGTCAACTAGTGGCTCGATACAGACTCATATTTTTAATCAGTGGTCTGACCGTTTTATGAACCATGTAAAGCCATCTTCTAATGACCTTGTCACTTTGATTCTTGATGGACATCATTCCCAGGAACAATCTTGATGTGTTACATAAGGAACAAAAAACAATGTCCATATTGTATATTTGCCACCTCACTCAGTGCATTAAATGGATCCACTTGACGTCGGATTTATGGGATCTTTGGAAACCTAGTATGACCAAGAGATAGAAACGTGGTAACCCAGGTCGTGTTGTGACTCCGTTATTAATAGCCAGGTTATTTCGGGCAGCTTACAATCGATCAGCAACAATGGAAGCAACTGTGAATGCGTTCAGAAAAACATGTCTCATCCTACGCCACAGAAACATATTTAGGGAACATGAGTTTCCACTTCATCGCCATGCTGACCCTCCTCAAAAACGAGATGGCGAAAACGAAAATGAAACTAGTGTTGGTCAAGTTTTCAGCTCTACAGACCTTAGACCTCTTCCACAGATCGCGAAGCCATCTGGAGATATGGCCATTCAAACGGATCTAACATCAAGTCCGTGGTCTGCTAAGTTAGTAACATCAGCTCATTATGTAACATTTACAAGAATCTAAACAGAGGGAATATGCAGTTGAAGCTAAGGATGAAGCAGCCACAAAGTGGTTCTGAGAGATGAGTGGAGACTCTTCAAAACAACTCCTAAAGTTGAAGAATCATCTAGTGACTCGGAATCCGATCTCCAGCTTGATGATGGCGATGATTCACATTGCAGTGATGACGATGACGCAGTGTCTGTGCTGTAAAGGGCTCTTTCCTAACGACAGACACGCGGAAACGTGGGCACGGTGCATCACTGGTCTCATGAAGACTGCGATGTTGCGGAAGATAATGTTGTTTGCCCACAATGTCGTGAAAATAAGCCTAAGTAGTGAGAAGTGAGTGAAGGATAACAGAAATCAATGAATATGTAAAAATTGCATGTTCACATGCCATTATTCAGTAATAGAAAAATGTTGTTACCATCTGATATTAGGCAAAGTTTACTTCTTTTCTATGAAATGTCTTTTTTGTGAAGATTTAATAATTACTTTTTAAGATTATTTATTTGCAAACGTAATAAATGTGTGGTGAAATTAAATGATGCAAGATGCTACCACCATGATAAAAAATATAATTTCATTTACTCTTGCCTTTCAAATGGATTAATGGATTTACGTAAGTGTGTATCATATAAGGTACCTGTCCTCCACTACTGTAAAACGTGTCAGATATGAACCGTTTTCGGACATACGTGTACCTGACACTTCCCATGACTGTTTTATGAGGAAACCTAACTAAAGTGGGCTCTATAAGATCATTATAGGTAATCATATTTCTCTTTATCCCTCTCTCTCTTCTCAGAAAAGAGTAAACGAATTCTTATGTTAGTTGGTCAGCTACAGCACTCCTAAAGTAGAACAATTTGTTTTTATTTTTTATTCTTTTTGAAAAAAGACAGAGATTTACCACATTGCAGCAATAATACTGATGCGATGATGTGTTAGTTCGTATGGCGTGAACGTGACTTTACACATTTCCTACCTAAGAATGTTTATAATCATAACGTTCGTAGCGGCGGAATCGTGCGCGATGACTATTTAGTTTTCAAGTGGGAATGATCAAGGATCAGTGAAAATTATCACCACTTATTCTCCTTTACTGACGTTTGCATACACAAACCTCTCACTACCTCCCGTCTACAGCGGGTAATGGCAAAACTTAACTGATCTAAAAGGTTGGTATCCATACTCAAGACGAAATGTGACACCTCAGTTGGTACAGAAAACCACCACTTTATATGTTCACCACCATAGTCAATATTGTGTCGTCAGCTGGTGTTAAAGAGCTGGGTGGAAGCCTGGTTGCCTTTGCCGATCTCGAGGGCCTCCACTGTTGGTCACAACCGCCACAGGCGTGCCGGCACCAAGTACTCGCTATGCTATTCTTACTGTAGCGTCAGTATCTCAGTAATGATGATGATGATTTCTGGTTTGTGGGGCGCTCAAATGCGCGGTCATCAGTCCAAATTTTTACACAGTTCATTTTTTACAACCAGTCTATTCACTGTCACAAATGGTGACGGTGATGAAATGATGAGGACAACACAAACACCCAGGCCCTGGGCAGACAAAATCCCCAACCCGGCCGGGAATCGAACAACGAGCTGCGGACATCTCAGCAGTGTTTTCATCTAAGGAATAGCTTATATTGTTTTGGAGTTGTCTTAGAGGATTTATATTCTCCACATTTCACGTAAGATGCTTCCACTTCTCCACTGATCTGAAGCCTACAGCTCTATAGTTTCTCTTTTAGTCAATGTTTTTATGCAATTTATACTTCTAAATTGTCTTCGATTTTCAAAACATTATATTGCTGTCAATTCTGGATGTTTTATTTCATCGAGTCTACAGTGGCAGGATCACTCGTTTAACCTTGGGATATCAACGAATCTAGCATAAAGCAAAAAAAAAAAATAAGAATAATTACAAAGCACGGCGATATCTGATCTCAGCTCATCGTAAACGAAGTCTGTTGTCAGTATGCAAGAAATGTATGATACTCGAGAAAGGAATTGGAATAATGGTTGCCTATAACCAACCGTAACTTACACCTAACTTGCAAGGAATGCACGTAATATGTACTAACTGTCGCAGTAATTATCTTTCTTTACCATACGAGAACAGTGAAAACCAGTAGCGTTAGTAAGCAGTGGAAAAAAGTAGCGTTAGTGACAGACAGCGAAACATTCTTATAATATCAAATTGCGCAGTTGAATTTACAATAAAATGAGGCACTGAAAACTTACCCATGTCAGCCACACATCTGAAAAAACTGGACAGAGAATCACGAGTACTGGTACGATCTACCCTTTGTCACGTACCGCGTAGTGGTTTGCGTAGCACATGTGTATACGTAAATGCAGAACAATAGCGAGTAGCACCCTAAACTTATCCCCAGTATTAATTCCAATGGTCACTTTTTTGGGCGGTTTCGGGTACGAACTTACCATCTTCAGATCAGGCCTAGCGATTCTCCTGTCAGCTATACGTTTATGGTGTTAAATGCAACCACTGTACTCTGGCCACTAAGGCTTCTGGACACAATAAGCATCGTAACTTCATGTACTATGCTACCACGCTTCCCGTCAGATTCAAATTCGCAACTTGTCACACACTTCTAACGTAGCGCCCCTTGCCCCTCGTCATTGTTACTCGGCGCTTCACCGATTCATGTAAGAGTTCGGGCCTTGTGTGCATGCGCTCTGAAGTGATCAATTGGTCGCCCTCACCTGAATTATACCGAGCGAGGTGGCGCAGTGGTTACCGCCCTGGACTCGCGTTCGGAGGACCACTGATCAAACCCGCGTCCAGCCATCTTGATTTAGGTCTTCCGTGGTTTCCGTAAATTGCTTAAGGCATATCCCGGGACGGTTCCTTTGACAAGGACAAAGCCGATTTCCTTCCCTACCCTGCCGTAATTCAGAGGTTCCCGAACTGGGGGGCGCGCCCCCCTGGGGGGGCGTGATGATGTTGAAAGGGGGGCGCGGGTGGAGTTAGTGGTATAAACCTAATATTTCTTTTTAATATTGATATTTTAATAAAAGTGAATGTGCAGGTATTAATGATAGATTATGGTGCTAAATGCAATCGTTTGGCGTCCCACTTCCCGCAATCCTATCTCAATAACCTATCCTATAACATACAGCTTTTGAAGATCAGGTTTAGAATGTCACACACAGAAACTCTCAAAATTACTAAGGCGATATGCGTTAATTCTAATATATCAGATTTGTAAACAACTTACTTCTGACAATTGGAAAACAGAAAAGTCAGGTATTAACTATTCCGTACATTTGTACACACGAAGTGAACGTAATCATGTCATAACTTACATCAGAGTAATAATCACTTATACTGCGTAACTGCAAAAATGCCGTTTTATTACCCTGTCAACCCGCGGATCCCCATGTGATGCGATTACAGTGACTTTAATAGACTGTATACGCTGCAAATGAACTGGCGGGTTCGTAATTTGGACGCCAGGGTTATGCCCTTCGTCACCAGAAAAATGTGCAAAACGTGAATGCGAAACTAGTACAAGTGTTCGTTCTGAGCAGAGTACTTCATATAGAAGTCCGCTGGCTCTCAAAATGAAATATGCTAGGAAGATTATTTCAACTTCGAGACGAAGTGATGCAGTTTTTGGAAAATAACAAACAAACTGAATTGTATGTGGAATTTAGAAAGCCCGGTGTTCATCTTGCATTGGCTTATCTGTCAGATATTTTCGAATCTATAAACACATTCAATTTGAAATTACAAAATGGAGAGTCAAACATAACTTTTCATCGGGATGCCATCAAAACGTTTACTGATAAGTTGCAACTATGGAAACGTAAAATTTTAGCCTGCAATTATTCCTGCTTTCCCAGATTGTTTGGAATCCTGGAAGAAGCCCGATTTCAAAACGATTTTAAGGATACTGATACTAAGAGTAAAATATCAAACCATTTGCAGCACCTCACTGATGAATTCGAACGATACTTCCCTAACAGTTGTGATGATAAAATTTATTATAGGTTAGCGACGGATCCATTTCACGTTGACGTGGATGTGTTGCCAGGCAGACTACAAGAGGAAGTCTTAGAAATTGAAAATGATTCTGCAGCGAAGTATGACTTTGAGAAGATGTATAAGCCTTTATTTTGTGTGAAATATCTCACGGTGTATCCCAGCACAGCAGAACAAGCACTGAAACTGTGTTTACCATTTTCAAGCACTTATATGTGCGAAAGAGCATTTTCAGCGGTAGTGGCGATAAAAAATAAGCTTAGAAGGAAACTCAGTATTGCCAATGATTTACGTTGCGCAGTTTCTACTATTCAGCCAAGAATTCAAAATCTTGTAAAAAATATGCAAGCTCATCCTTCACATTGATTTATTTGTTTGTTTCTTGCCAAATATGTGTGGAAATAATATTTTTATAATAAATACGTCACATTACAAGAGAACGTGTTGTTTTCCTCCAAACTATCCTTACATGTAGGTAATACTGTAAAATTATAAAAAACTATTTCGAAGAAACAATATAAAATAAACACAGTGAATCTGATTTAAATACAAATACTGCGTGTGATCCTTATGGATTCTGATGTTATGTGTGGTATGTTATTTCAACTAATAATAGAAAGTTTATCTTAGATATGGCAAGCGAAGAGTAGTCCTAAAATCGTATACGGGTGAAGAAATGGTGTGTAGCAAGGGAATGTAATCAAGGTAAGGAAGTTGTTTTATTCATATTTTTTAAAGTTCTGTGTAATCTGCACGATTATTGCGTAAAACTATTTTTTTATTTTTGGTCTGGTTCTGGGAACTGGGCCTTTATCGCCGTTCGGTAACTGTCGTCGTTGACATAAATGTCAACCTATCCGCAGTGACAGTGGGGAGCGCTATAGGCGTACAAATCAGTGATGTTCGTTAACACCGTGACTGAGTGACTATTTTTGATAATGAGTGAAAGTAATAAGCTACACTCAACTTAAAATAATAGCCCGCATCCACTAATCTGCAAAGGACGCAAATATTTTTCCTTGTTTACCAAGAAGTTTCTTTACTTTCGGAGTGGCTTATAATCACAAGACTAGACTGATGACGTAATAACTGCGACTCGATACATTAACAGCCCACCATGTTACATGACATCACCATTACAAATTTTTCAATAGTTTCTTGATAATTAATAAAAATCTCTATATTTTTTTAGGGAGGGGGGGGGGGGCACTGAAGTTTTCTTTTAGGCAGAAGGGGGGAGTGACAAACAAAAGTTTGGGAACCTTTGCCCTAATTCGATCTTGTGCTCCATCTCTAATGACCTCGTTGTCGACGGACGGTAATCATTAATCTCCTCCGCTTCCTCCTCCTCAACTTAATTATATACGCTTCAACTCCTGCAGGAATCGGCGAAATGCTGCGTGTAATGGAGAGTCACTACACTAATGGTTTGTGGACAAGATGAGAATTTGAGTCTGATTGGAGGTCTACTAGGGTAGTCTGTCCAGTACGGAGGACCAATGTGTCCGAATGGCTTAGTAAAGCATTTGCCCTGAAAACAGGACACCCTGGTTCAAATTTCTGCCCGGCTCAAATTTTCAAATTTCCCCCTTGAATTAAATAATGCCCAATTGCACCCAATTTCTGTAAGTTCTTTGTGTCTTACTTCATAATGGCTGCTGGAGCAAACTGTTGTCTGCCCTTTCGTAAATGTCCGAAAGAACAGACACCTCATATATACAACCTCATTGTGGTTTTAGGAGGCTTCCTGTGTTTATTTAGGCAAATTATGGCCTCGTACTCACTCTCCACTGCATAAAATACTACATGTTAACAATGTTTAATAGCTTCACAGACAAATTCCCACACGACTTCCTTCCTGTAGGTTAACTGATGACGGTAGCGACAGAACGGCAGCTGGCCTCAAAGTTAATGTAAACATTTATGTAATCAATCATAAAAAGAGTGAGCCTAAAACGACGACACAAACGTTCGAAAAGCGCATTGTTTACTGAACTTAAGATCTTCTGGGTTATTATACCGAGTCATATTTTCTCTAAAATAATCGAAGTTTCGACCCCTCTGCTGGGGTGTTTCTCAGGATTTCCCGGTGTCCACTATTGCTACAACACTGTCGGAGGCCAGTGTCGCGTTCTCTTAGAAAGCGGGGTTTTCCCACGTTCGTGCTGGAGAAGTGCTAGTATTATTTAAAGTTCTTATGGCTACCATTGATGGGCCGGATACTATTGCTGTCCCATCGTCATTGGATAGAAAGACACTATTCCACACTTACGTTGGAGGAGGATTATTGGTTGAAGATTTTAACTTCAGTGACAACGGCCACGAAAGCCTGCTGACTAGCATTGTTTACGTTGTTCCATCCCATCCCTCCCACGAACACATACTTTCACTTTTTCCTGTACTTGGTGTTTCAAAATTTCGAGAGTGGAAGGAGACCTCTACATGGCCCTCCGCGTTTCCGGTGGCCGGCACACCTGGTAGTGACGCTGAGCAGGAAGCTGGCTGGAGGGGTAACGGCGCGTGACGACTTCAAAGTGGGCAGCGGCGTCGCCTTATGACGAGCAGCGAGCCGCCCCCTGCCGCTGCTGTTGTGCTATCGCGTTTCAGCGGTGAAGAGGAGCGGAGCCTGGGGGCGGCGGAGGAGGCGGCGGCGGTAGCGGCGGCGGCAGAGGGAGGCTCGTCCAGTCATTAGGGCTTCTTTCACGTCATTAGCGCTGGCGAGAAGCGCTTATTATCCCTCGCTAACAAGGTGCCAACACCGACCGGCGGCAGCCCCGGCACTGGCGCAGGCCGCCGGGTCGGTTACGGCCGGCCGATCACGTTGCCTCCCCCGCCGCCGCTTCCGCCGCTGCCGCCCACCGCCCTCCATGAGACACGCCGTGTTGCCTGGACGCTCACAAAGCAAATCTGAGACGGTGGACGAGCAAGAGGGGCCCGTCTAGCTACTTTTGAAGGTGGCAGTTTATGTCATGTCCACATTCATAGCATGTCATGCTATAAAACCACTGATGTGTAAAAGGCGAGTTATTTCCTCCCTAATAAGTTGATACTCCTCGGGACTCAGGGTATTGTCGTCTTTTGACAAGGAAACTTCACCACCATGACGAGAATGCTTTACGTTGTCGTTCTGTCTGTTTCTTTATTCAGTCGAAATTACTCAAGAGGGTGACTGGCGTGACGTAGTCAATATCGTAGTTTTTCGAGAGAACAGAGATTGCTCGAATTAAATATTAATTAATGCAGAGTAGTTATATAAGCTCACCACACAACGTATTCACCTCATTAAGAAGTATATTAGTCACATTGGAGTAGCATGGTTAGCACAGAACTGGCACCAGGTTGTCTTATGCCCCCCTATCAGTAACTTAAGTCTTACAAGTAAAGTGGTGTTCAAACAGTTACGTTATATAACAGCAGTCTAAGACCATAAGGTGTGCAGTACTACGTAAAGCCTACTGTCCGCAGTATGCCGTCGGAACATTGTGGAAGTTACAGCGTGGCACTTTAGTGACATGGTCGAGGCTTAACCCAAACACGCAATTCGCTCAGCAAGGCTCCAGCGATTGGCTGAAACGAGCGACACAGGAGTTCCGCTCTTCTGACAGGCACAAAGATCAAAAGGGTTGATGGGGGGGGGGGGGGGGGGGGCACAACGAACAGTCGTTTCGGTGGTGGCACTTGCATATTACGTTAATTATTCCATTAAAAAAGCAGCCTGGGAGCGGAGGAGACAGTAACAGTCGTATGAGAGGTAGCTCTTGTCATTTGTTTACAACTGCATAGTCACGCACCGGACGATAATGCTGTCGCAGTTATGAGTTGGAAATAATTAAAGGGTCATCTTCTCACACTTACACAACCGTATAGCTAAAAAGTATCTTGTTCAACACAGTAATGAGCAAGTGGCAACCTTTGGAGAAGTTAAACTGAATATCAGAAAATGTTGCTTTCCGTGAATGGACAGTCATCTGTTTTTAGAGCGAAAATTGAGAAAACAGCTGCATGCAAGGGCAATTTTGTCGAGTACCTCACAAAGGCCGTTCCTCGTGACATCACGTAAACTACAAGTCTTCAGATCGCCAAGCTACAAAACACTGGACCCAAGGTAGCGTCTCTCATTTGATTAGTAATCAAAACGTCCTTCGTCCTGTGTTCGAAACCCGCCATCGCTCAAATTTTGATTGACAATCAGCACTGGCCAAAGGCCTTGTCAAAGAGGGCGGATTAGTGGACAGGGTTCAGGGCACTCTCTTATCCTTGGGGTGGAAAATTGCCCCTAAAAGCGAAAAAATGGTCAATGGCATTTGGACGCAGAAGGCAGTGAAAACCACTACATTAAAAGCACATAACTTGTATCTTCAGGACATGTGACCTGTAATTGAAAAAGTGTCATGATGATCTCTCCATTGGCAAAAGACTCGGGACTGGTCCCCCATTCGGATTTCCGAGAAGGGAAGAGTGATATTGAGAAAAAGCATGAATAACAAACGCAGGGATAACGATCTACGAGTCGGGGCGTGGAATATCAGAACATTAAACGTGGTAGAGAAGCTAGAAAATCTGAAAAGGGAAATGCAAGAGCTGAATCTACATTCCTGGAAATTGAAATAAGAACACCGTGAATTCATTGTCCCAGGAAGGGGAACCTTTATTGACACATTCCTGGGGTCAGATACATCACATGATCACACTGACAGACCCACAGGCACATAGACACAGGCAACAGAGCATGCACAATGTCGGCACTAGTACAGTGCATATCCACCTTTCGCAGCAATGCAGGCTGCTATTCTCCCATGGAGACGACCGTAGAGATGCTGGATGTAGTCCTGTGGAACGGATTGCCATGCCATTTCCACCTGGCGCCTCAGTTGGACCAGCGTTCGTGCTGGACGTGCAGACCGCGTGAGACGACGCTTCATCCAGTCCCAAACATGCTCAATGGCGGACAGATCCGGAGATCTTGCTGGCCGGGGTAGTTGACTTACACCTTCTAGAGCACGTTGGGTGGCACGGGATACATGCGGACGTGCATTGTCCTGTTGGAACAGCAAGTTCCCTTGCCGGTCTAGGAATGGTAGAACGATGGGTTCGATGACGGTTTGGATGTACCGTGCACTATTCAGTGTCCCCTCGACGATCACCAGTGGTGTACGGCCAGTGTAGGAGATCGCTCCCCACACCATGATGCCGGGTGTTGGCCCTGTGTGCCTCGGTCGTATGCAGTCCTGATTGTGGCGCTCACCTGCACGGCGCCAAACACGCATACGACCATCATTGGCACCAAGGCAGAAGCGACTCTCATCGCTGAAGACGACACGTCTCCATTCGTCCCTCCATTCACGCCTGTCGCGACACCACTGGAGGCGGGCTACACGATGTTGGCGCGTGAGCGGAAGACGGCCTAACGGTGTGCGGGACTGTAGCCCAGCTTCATGGAGACGGTTGCGAATGGTCCTCGCCGATACCCCAGGAGCAACAGTGTCCCTAATTTGCTGGGAAGTGGCGGTGCGGTCCCCTACGGCATTGCGTAGGATCCTACGGTCTTGGCGTGCATCCGTGCGTCGCTGCGGTCCGGTCCCAGGTCGACGGGCACGTGCACCTTCCGCCGACCACTGGCGACAACATCGATGTACTGTGGAGACCTCACGCCCCACGTGTTGAGCAATTCGGCGGTACGTCCACCCGGCCTCCCGCATGCCCACTATACGCCCTCGCTCAAAGTCCGTCAACTGCACATACGGTTCACGTCCACGCTGTCGCGGCATGCTACCAATGTTAAAGACTGCGATGGAGCTCCGTATGCCACGGCAAAGTGGCTGACACTGACGGCGGCGGTGCACAAATGCTGCGCAGCTAACGCCATTCGACGGCCAACACCGCGGTTCCTGGTGTGTCCGCTTGCCGTGCGTGTGATCATTGCTTGTACAGCCCTCTCGCAGTGTCCGGAGCAAGTATGGTGCGTCTGACACACCGATGTCAATGTGTTCTTTTTTCCATTTCCAGGAGTGTAGATATACTAGGGGTTAGTGCAGTGAAATGGAAAAAAAAACAAGAATTTCTCGTCAGATGAGTATAGCGGAAAATGGTGTAACGGGAGTGAATTATTTATGAATGGGAAGGTAGGACAGAGAGTGAACAGTTCAGTGATAGGATTGTTCTTATCAAAATCTACAGCAAACCACCATCGACAACGATAGTTCAGGAACATATACTCACGTCGCATGCTGAAGATGAAGAGACAGAAAAACTATATTAGGATACTGGAAGGGTAATACAGTAAGTGAAGGGATATGACAATATAATAGTTATTGGGGACTGTAATACAGTTTAGGAGAAGGAGTAGAAAGAAAAGTTACAGGAGAATATCGACTTGGGACAAGGAAGAGAGAGGAGAAAAACTAATAAGTTTCAGCTAGTAATAGCAAATCCTCTGTTCAAGAATCACAAGATGAGGAGGTAGACTTGGAGAAGGGCGGTTGATACGAGAAGATTTCAGTTAGATTACATCATGGTCAGACAAAGATTTCGGAATCAGATGCTCGACTGTAAGGTGTGCCTTGGAGCAGATATAGACTCACACCACAATGTAGTAGTGATAAGGAGTAGACTGAAGGTTAAGACATTCGTCAAGAAGAATCAATACACAAATAAGGGGGATACGGAAGTACTAAGGAACGACGAGATACTCTTTTTCTCCCAGGCTTTAGATACAAAAATAAAGAATAGCCCAGTAGGCAGTACACTTGAAAAAACGGAATAACAGAAGATGGAGAAGAAACATAGGTACAAAGAAAGTAACTGCCAAGAAGCCATGGGTAACAGAAGAAATACTTCAGTTGATTGATAAAAGAAGGAAATACAAAAATTTTCAGAGAAATTCAAGAATCGTACAAGGCGCTGAGAAATGAAATAAATAGGAAGTCCAGAGAAGCTAAGACGAAATGGCTGCATAGTAAATGTATAGAAATCGAAGGACATGTGATTGCTGACAGGACTGACTCAGTATATACGAAAGCCAAATCAACCAGCGGCGAAATTAAAAGCAAGGGTGATACATTAAGGGCGCAAGGGGAATTCCATTGTTAAGTGCAGAGGAGAGAGCGGATGGGTAGAAATGAAGGCCTCTGTAAGGGGGAAGGTTTGTCTGATGAGACAGCAGAAGAAGATAGGAGATACAGTATTAGAATTTAAGAGAGCTTTGGAGGACTTAAGATCAAATAAGGCAGAACGGAGGGATAACATTCCATCAGAATTTCTAAAATCATTGGTGGACATGGCAACAAAATGACTATTCACGTTGGTGTGTCGAATGTAGGAGTCTACACAATCTGATTTTCGGAAAAATGTCATCCACAAGTTCAATAGACTGCAAGAGCTGTAAAGTGCGGGAAGTATCGCACAACCATGCTTCCAAGTTGGTTACAGGCGTTGTAGACAGAAGAAACGCAAAGCAAATTGAGGATGTCTTCGACGATGATCAGTCTGCCTTTATGAAAGATGAAGGCATCAACGACGCAATTCTGACGTTGCTGTTGACAATGAAAGCAAGACGAAAGAAAAATTAAACGCTTTCATAGGATTTATCGACCTGGAAATAACATTCGAAAATGTAACATGGTGGAAGATGTGAGAAATCCTGAGAAAAATAGGGGTAAGCTACAGGGATAGGCGGGTAATATACAATATGTACAAGAGCCGAAAGGGAATAATAAGAGTATACGACCAAGAACGAAGTGCTGGGATTAAAATGGCAGTAAGACAGGGATGTAGTCTTTCGCCACTTCTGTCCAATCTTTACATCAAAGAAGCAATGATGGAAAGAAAAGAAAGGTGCAGGAGTGATATTAAAATTCAAGGTGAAAAGATATCAGTGATACGATTCTCTGATGGCATTGCTATCCTGAGTGAAAGAGAAGAAGTATTACGTGATATGTTGAATGGAATGAACAATCTAATGAGTACAGAATATGGATTGAGACCAAATCGAAAAAATGCCGAAAGTAATGAGAAGTAGCAGAAATGACAATTGCGAGAAACTTAACGTCAGGATTGATGTCACGAAGTAGATGAAGTTACTGAATTCTGCCAACTAGACAGGAAAATAACCAATGACGGAAGGAATAGGGAGGACATCAGAAGCAGACGACAACTGTTAAAAAGGGCATTCCTGGCCAAGAGAAGTGTACTAATACCAAACACAGGCCTGAAATTGAGGAAGAAATTTCTGAGAACGTGCGTATGGAGCACAGCGTTGTATGGTAGTGTAACATGGACTGGTAAAACAGGAACAGAAGAGAATCGAGATGTAGTGCTATAGACGAATGTTGAAAATTAGGTGGACTGAGAAAGTGAGGAATCAGGAGTTTCTGCATTGAATGGGACAGCAAAGGAATATGTGGAAAACACTGACAATGAGAAGGGGTAGGCTTATAGGATATCTGTTAAGACATCAGGGAATGACTTCCATGATACTAGAGGGAGCTGTAAAAGGCAAAAACTGTAGAGAAAGACAGAGAATGGAATAAATCCGGCAAATAATTGAGGACGTAGGTTGCAAGTACTACTGTGGGATGAGGAGGTTGCCATAGGAGCGGATTTCGTGGAAGGCTGCATCGAACCAGTCAGAAGACTGATGAACCAAAGACAAAAAAAAAGTTGACTGGAGGCGTGTTGAGTGATCTAGCGAGTGGCAACTTTGTCTCGTCTTTAAGCGATACAAGGCATCGAGAGCACCATTGGCCGAATGATATGTTTTGCTCGTGGTGTGTTAAGGGTGTAGTTACGGCGACTGGTAGTTCTCTGTTGTTCTGGGGGTGTTTTTTTGTACCATGTATTACATGTCAGTTTGTGTCCAAACTGTCACACAACCTGATTTATAATTCAATATGTTGATCCCAGTAATCAGTAATTCCAAACCATTTACACTACATGGAAACTGCAAGCGGTATTCATTATTACTAGTGACTGCACTGCTAATTATTTATACTTCTCCTTCCATATTGACACAGTGTGTAAGTCTTGAGGGCTTTTGGTTGACAAGGGAAGTTAACAGTAGAGTCATAAAGCTGTTTCGCCGAGAAAGTCATCCCGCACACAGGTGTAGAGCGGCACAGAGCAGTCTGCCGTACCTACCTACCTTGAGAATCCAGGAGACTGCGTGGCTTGCAGTAAAATCTGCGTTATGTGAAAAGAAAGAAAAGAGTCCTTTTTAGCGCAGATAAGAGTAGCCATTTAATGCTGTTACACTTTGCTGGAATGTTTCTTCGATTTGTAGTAAGGGTTTTTGTGTAATAGTAATGAGAAGATGCAGAAATGGAAATAGCGAGAAACTTAACATCAGAATTAATGCCACGAAGTAGATGTAGTTAAGGAAATAGTAATTACTCATAGTAATTACTTTGGCAGAAGTACCTGTCATATAGTGGGAGAGATTTTCTGTCTTCTTCCCTATGCCGCATTTTACTGGTTAACCGTGACAAAATCCAGAAGAGTAGGATATTGTTAAATTTGTCATTGGTGAGAACTTGCGAGATGGGCTACAGTTGGCTGGTGAGATTCATAGATCCAGCTAAGTTTTATAATGTGAGAACACACTTTCTCCAGGGGCACTGCTCGACACATTCGCTACAGGGGTACTGCAGGCTACACTTGTTCCCGCACTTGAGCCAGGGCTCTAGAGAGAGGGACATGTTTGGTGTTTTGGTTTAGTGGCAACCAAGTACCATTCAGTAATTTAAAAAACGCATTTACAACCATCAGCTGTTTATTTTAAACATATATGACCACTGGTTCCAGTCATATACACTCTTCACAGGATATCTGTCAACTCTAAAATGAAACCATATAATGTACTCCAACATTTTGTTTATTTAATCGTGTCTGAAACACACTGTAACTTACAAGTTATACAAAATGTCCCAAACATGGTACTAGAAGAATTACAATTACAATTAAATGCGGCGTGACCAGTATGCAGCAACTTCGCATGCTTCCTTGGTGGCAACGATGACATTCTGTGGCGAGCACGACGTTGGGCATAGACTGCAGACAAGAAGATGACTGTCTGTTCTTCAGCACATTCACATGCCGTGGACTCGCATGTAAATCCCCACGTTTCCAATTGGTTCAAATGGCTCTGAACACTATGGGACTTAACTTCTGAGGTCATCAGTCCCCTAGGACTTAGAGCTGCTTAAAACTAACTAACCTAAGGACACCACACACGTCCACGCCCGAGGCAGGATTGGAACCTACGACCGTAGCGATCGCGCGATTCCAGACAACCAATTGGTCTTCGTTCTTTAAACTCCAGATTGCAGCCTGTTGAGGGTCTTCCATATTGACTAGCTGTCTTCGTGACCTGGTGGGAGGCTTTCGGTCGGGATAATCCACCCTACTCAAACATAATATAAGCTAACAAGAATGTGGGTACAGCATAAGTATATGTACTTACAAAGTGAAAACAGTTCAGGTAAAAGCATATTTCCTTCCAGGCTGATGCAATCTCAAGGCTGTCATAGTGAGAAACCGCATTGAAAAGTCAAATACAGCATTTACAGTGGTAATGAACATGCTTCACAGTGATTGATGTGGAAGGGACAAAAATCATAGAGGAACATATTCAAATGAAACAAGCAAAGATAATAGTCTATTGGTACTGTCATACATGGTTTTGTCTGTAACACATCTACTGGCAGTAATTACGTATCTTTTTAAAGGAGAGCTTTGTTTCAGTTGCAAGAAACTAAGTGGAATATCTGTACTGACCATCTTTGGTTTGATTACTAGAGAACCAGAGACAGTGAAAGTTATCGTGTGTTGACGTTACTACATAACAAGGAAATGAAAAACCATCGTACTAGTGGAACTTAAAAACAAACAACTATGACCATACTTACATCGTACTCAGGGTGCAAAATAATCAATAATGAACTAACAGTGAAACTCATAATATAAATATGTCATAATCTAGGTAGCGGCTGAGACATCACAAACAAACCTTATACAATAAACAAAGGCAGGTTATATAGTGGTTACCTATCGGTTCACATACTTTCTTATATGCCAGTTTAAAAAATAAAAGAAACTACAGTGATGCTGTAAGAACAGGCCTTGAAGACCCAATGTTACCGACTGGTCGCTATGTCATTCTCAGCTCTTAGGTGTCATGGTATTTGCATACAAAGGGGCATGTGGTCAGCACATCACCCTCCCGGCCATTGACAGTTTTTGTAACTACTATTTCTGACTCAAGTAGCTCCTCAACTGTATATGCTAATATAGAATGGTCAAAATAACTATGATGATTTAGCCTGTGGTTCTATGTAACATGGTCATTTCAAGGTACTTAGACTGGAGAAGCGTACTAATGTATAACCCAAAGGTCGTAATACTGTTAACAAGATAATAGCGTAAGAAAGTACATTATCAGACAACATAGGGTGCAATGTAAACGTACTGTATATCTAGATCACAGGCGTACACATCATCCTATACTGGGTGCAAAAATGTACAACTGTTAGGTACAAGTATATTAAAAAGTAATTATTATGCTGACACATGATAGTAACACAGAAAAGCAAATTTCTTAATAAAGTAAGGATACAATGTCAACATCTATGTAGACCTTAAGCTACACGTAATTTCTTACTCAGTGTACAGGTGCACAAACGTCGATAAATAGTACGTTGAATATTATCTGTATTTATCATTTAAATCTAAAACGAAGTTAACACAATTTGTATGCCATTAAGGGCGACTTTAAATCAATGAATATGAACCACATCCAACACTGTAATATGTACCTTCTTAAGACCTCAGGGTTACATATGGTCGAAACAAATAAGATATTACCCGGAAAGGACAGCCTGTAGCGTCAAAAATGGGCAATAGAAACGTACCTAGTAATTATAAAGTAATTTTATACGATCAGCGATGTTCACTTCTTCACAGTTAGATTATAGTTATTTACTTTTTTATTTCAGCACGATAATGACTGTTGGATATACTTGTGCTTGACAGTACTCATTTTTGAATTCAGTATAGGATGATATGTAGCATGAGGTCTCGATATACTGGGTGATTCACGAAGATACGCAAATATTTTCATGCGTTATTGTACAAGTAAAATTGAAGGAAAAAGTTCATGTAAAAATAGGTCCGCAAATGTTTAGTTACAGAGTTATGGCTAATAAAAGGTTTTGCCTGAAACTTAGCAACTTCGCTAATATGAATCCATCGCAAAACTGAACGAGCTTAAACTAATGCACGATTTCCATTTATTTTGTAGTTATTGGTCTGATGAATCTAATAAAACAGGTCCCAGACGTGTAACTGCAGCAGCTTTCCACAACACCCAGAGAAGTAAAGATTATTATACAAGTAAATTTGTTTACTTTCCATTTATAATGTAGAAACGTTTATGTCATTGTTGGCAACCGTTAGTGAGTTGATTAAGTCGTTTCCTAACCTTGAAACGAGTTAGTTTTCTGTATTGTTTAGCGAGAAAGAACATAATAACAACAGTGAATTTAAGTGAAACCACATAGTGACTGTCGTAGTTTGTAGATTATGTATGAAACAGAGATGCCTTTCAAATTTACACACACATTCATACAGTTTCAGTTAACATTATTACCATCATTTTTTCAAAATTAAATTCTCTACAACTTCTGTTAAAAAATTTGTGCAATTGTCTGGAATTTAACAAACAAATTGGGCCAAGTAGTTCAGAAATTAAAAATGTTACATAATTACATCTTTGCTTCTCTGGATGTTCTGGAAAACTACTGCAGATACACGTTGGGGACATGTTTTATTCGATTCACCAGACCAACAAGTACAAAGTGAATGGAAATAGTGCTTTACTTTAACCTCCTACAGTTTTGTGATGGCTTCATATTAGCAAAGTTGCTAAATTTCAGGCAAAAACTTTTATTTGACGTAACTCCATTACTAAACATTTGCGAACCTATGTCAATATGAACTTTTTTCTTTAGTTCTACTTGTAGAATAATATATTAAAATATTTGCATATCTTCGTGAATCACCCCGTATATTCTCATTGTACCCATATATTATCAGTTAATATGCTTTTCTGTGCTATATCTTGCGTTAAGACGATTTAAATTTTGGATTTTATGTGACTACCTCCTATAAGCTTTTGCACTTACTCTCTTCTTTTAAGTTGTACATATACTTACCTTTATTTATTTGGTCTAAGTATCTTGAAATGACCATAACATGTTACGTAGAATCGGCTAAATTTTCTTACTTATTTTAACCATGCTGCACTGGCATGTGTATCGTTATTTAATCCCTCTACAACTTGTCTGTGTTTATTGTAAGAGGTTTGTTTATGATGCCTGAGCCACTACCTAGAATTCGGCGTATTTATATTATGAATTTCACTGTTTTTTATTATTAATTATTTGGCACCCTTAATATGATGTAAGTATAGTCATACTTACTGGGTTATTAAGTTCCACTGTTACGACGATTTTTCATTTCTTTATTATGACGTTATGTCAGCACGATGACTTTCACTGTCACTAGTTTCCTAATTATCTATCCAAAGACGATCATTAGAGATATTCTACTTAGTTATTTGCAACTGAAATGAAGCTCTCTGGTAAAAAGTTACGCTGTTATCGCCATTAGATGTATCGCAGACATTACCATCCATCATAAGGCGCTTGTACATATTCCTTTACAATTTTTGGTCCCTTTGAAATTAATCACTGTGAAGCGTGCTCGTTACTACTGGTAAGTGCTGTGTTTTACTATTGATTGTGGGTTCTCACTACAACACCTTTGAGGCTGTATTTGCTTAACAGGAAATATGATTTAATCTGATCTGTTTCCACCTTTTAAGTACATATACATATGTTGTACCCACATTCTCGTTAAGTTATATTATTTTTGTGTACATAATAGGTTTTCACTTTTGATATTGACGGACGTCCTGCGAAGATGGGCTACGACGGAAATTGGTAGAAGAATATGTTTTAAAATAAACAACTGATGGTTCAAAATTTATTTCTTCAAAGAGCGAGATGTTCCCAACTTAGAGCAGAATACGGAGGCCGAGCTGAAAGCAGAATTTTCATCCACAACTGCTGCCGTCTTCTACACTGACTCAGCTTATAAGTGATAAGCGTGCACGGTCATTGCAGCCACCGATAAGAAGGATGCGTGAAGTTAGTCAATTTGCATCATGTTTTCATTTCACGCATCTAACAGTTTTCACAGTCCAGTTAGCTATACCCATAATGCGCATTAACCAAACAATTGATTTTCGTTCATGCTTTTCTCGGTCTATTCTTTCAATTAAAAACTTTTTCGCTGTTATTGACCATATTTGCGACACCTTTTTATCCCTTTCTCTTGGCACCCACACAGCTGATCCAAGACTATAATCCACTTATTACATAGTCTTCACGGGTTTGCCGCCAGATCACGTTGTGCAGATTCCACAATATTTCCTCGGAACAACTGTCCGACATCTTCAGGTGGTTCAACCTTGCTGGTGGCTGGTACGGCTGACCGTATCCGCACGTCGACTCCCCGTTTCTAGAACACGCGTGCGATGAATGCCCAGGAGCGGAAATCGCGCATGCGCAATGATTTGTAGATACATGTCGCCATACCCAAACCGAAAATCGCATAGCGGCTCTTCTGTGCATGCGCTATACACTGCGTTTACTATCAGTGACCAAAAACAGTACTAGACCAATGTTATGACGGGTCTGTCACCGAAAAATCTTGATTTTCGCGTCGCGTTTTAATAGCAGCCAATAGAGGGTCCCAGGCTGTGCTCAGTTGAAATCCTGCATCCGTGTTGATGAGATTATCGGCTGTACGGATATGTATTGCTTCCTTAATGACGCAATCCCAGAAAGATGATGCCGGGTATAAAACTTCCATCTTTTCACAAATCATGCGATGTCCTATATTCAGACAGTGTTCCACAATTGCCGACTTTTCTGGTTGACGAAGGCGTTTATGACGCGGATGTTCATCACAGCGTTTTTGTACTGTGCGACATGTCTGGCCTATATAACTGCTCCAAATTGACAAGGAATCTTGTACACACCACATTTCCTCAGGCTAATATCATTCTTAAGCGAACCCAACGGGTTTCTCCGTTTTGCAGATGGTTGAGAAACATACTTAATGCCATATCTTCCGAGGACTCTTCCGATTCTTGACAACATGGCACCAAAATGCGGCAAAAATGTCAAAGTGGTGGGTGTCTTCGTATCTTCATTCTGCTCCATAGAATGAAATAGCCTGGGCCTGATTGCATTAGGTATATGTCTCCGCCGGGAAAGCTTGAAGAGTCACGCTTATTACATATTTGACAATATTTATATATTTGACTGAGTGGACAAATCTGTTTGTTTGATGTCTTACGACAATAAACCAATTTGTTATAGTGACTTTTTGTTTCCTTTCGATGTCATTAATCAATCCGTGTGAAGTGTTGTATCCACAGTTTCAGGCTTAACTGGACCACCTGTAGTAATCTGTACTTAATTACACGTTATCCGTCGCTCGCCCTTGATTCTTTTAAATTTGCATGATTTTATGGGAAACTTCCCTCCGCTGTAGGTCACAGACGATCAGATCTGTAGCGTCTTAGGGGTGTGCTAGACAGATCACCCGTCAACCTAGCACATGACTTGTGCCCACTCAATCAGATTACTGTGAAGACGACCAGAATGTACATTTCAACATTCTCGATGACAAGACGTTACTCTTTCTTACACATCTTCATGATGAGTATGCTGATGACACTACCATCTAACAAAATGATAGCAATGTGTTCGCAGGTCTACAAGTGTAGAGTACCAGATCACATGTATCCAAGTATCCATACGTAAAGCGGAACTGATTACTAGATCTCACGAGTGGGGGATCGGCCAGTATAAAAGCAGACGGGCACTGTTGTCACTAGCGAAGCAATAGCAGCAGGATGTGACAAGTCATGGGGGTCGCCGAAGGTTGATTCGTCTTTGGAAGTCATGTGAGTAACGAATCGATTACGGACATTTCAACTCTTCTAAAGCTGCCGTAGTCACGTCACTGCGAAGTGGAAAGACGAAGAAACAATCATATCTAAATCAAGGCAGGTAGACCTCATGTACTACGGGCACGGGAAGTCGAGCCCTGAGGCCTGTATTTGTAAGAAATCGTATATCAGCGGAAGAAATCACTCTTGAGCTCCAGTGCTACCAGCAATCCAGTTAGCACGGTGACTGAGCGCACGGATTTAAAAAGAATGGGATACAGTGATAGACTAATTCCTCATAAGCCGCACAGTTCTGTTGTCAGCCCTAAGCCACGCTCAGTGTGGTGTAAACAGCGAAATCTCTGGACAGTGGATGACTTATAACAAGTGATTTGCAGTGACGGATTACGCTGCACCCTGTGGAATCCGATGGAAGGGTCTGAGTTTGGCGAAGGCATGGAGAACACTACGTATTTTCATGTGTAACGCCAATAGCGAGTTACGGAGGAGACGTGGGAATGTTTTATTTGTTAGGGTATGGTCCCCTTATTGCGCTTAAGAAACCGCTAAGTACGGAAAGATATGAACACATTTTATTGCATTGTTTACTGACTACAGTAGAGAAACAGTCTGGGAACGATATTCGTTGTTATCTGCATGACAGTGTGAATTGTCAAAAAGCAGCAACTGTGAGGCAACTATTTGTGGACATTAACATTCCTTTTATGGACTGCTCTGCCCGGAGTCCCAATTTGAACCCATAGGAAAACTTTATAACATCGCTTCGCTCCAGATACCATTGTCCAACCTCACTACCTTTATTTGTTCTCCTCTTGAAGAAGAATGGACTGCCATACCTCCACAAGGCAATGAAATCTCTTTGCCACTACTTACCTAGATGGGTTAAAGGCGTCATAAGAGTGGACACACCTCATGTTAATGTCCACTGCTTGGTGTCCGGATAATTTTGATTAGATAATTTACGTTTTCTGTTTTGACGAAAAGTCAGTCACCCACCACACTTCGACTGGCCTAGCAAAACACCCGACCTTAACACTACAGAAAATATCTGGGATTGTTTGCCTGAGTATCAGTCATCATCCGCGTGGTTTTGTAGCTGGAGAGGACCTAACATCAATGAGATGTATTTGGTATTCTGGTATACCTGAAGAAACTAGAGAATTCTCCTTCTGAAGCCATTACTAAGGCGACTGGCGGTGCTACACGATATTAGCGTGGTGTCTTCGGTGCACCCACAAATGTTTCTTCATGCTTATATGTAAGTGTAAACTTCCGCGGCTGTTGTTATCTTC